>NC_064639.1:1043889870-1045139870 GCF_023864345.2 Schistocerca serialis cubense | reverse complement strand
CCACAGACTTCAAGAAGAATATAATAATTCCAATCCCAAAGAAAGCAGGTGTTGACAGATGTGAAAATTACAGAACTATCAGTTTAATAAGTCACAGCTGCAAAATACTAACGCGAATTCTTTAGAGACGAATGGAAAAACTGGTAGAAGGGGTCCTCGGGGAGGATCAGTTTGGATTCCGTAGAAATGTTGGAACACGTGAGGCAATACTAACCTTACGACTAACCTTACGACTACGTTTCTAGCATTTGTAGACTTAGAGAAAGCTTTTGACAACGTTAACTGGAATACTCTCTTTCAAATTCTGAAGGTGGCAGGAGTAAAATACATGGAGCGAAAGGCTATTTACAATTTGTACAGAAACCAGATGGCAGTTATAAGAGTCGAGGGGCATGAAAGGGAAGCAGTGGTTGGGAAAGGAGTGAGACAGGGTTGTAGCCTCTCCCCGATGTTATTCAATCTGTATATTGAGCAAGCAGTAAAGGAAACAAAAGAAAAATTCGGAGTAGGTATTAAAATTCATGGAGAAGAAGTAAAAACTTTGAGGTTTGCTGATGACATTGTAATTCTGTCAGAGACAGCAAAGGACTTGGAAGAGCAGTTGAATGGAATGGACAGTGTCTTGAAAGGAGGATATAAGATGAACATCAACAAAAGCAAAACGAGGATAATGGAATGTAGTCAAATTAAATCTGGTGATGCTGAGGGGATTAGATTAGGAAATGAGACACTTAAAGTAGTAAAGGAGTTTTGCTATTTAGGGAGTAAAATAACTGATGATGGTCGAAGTAGAGAGGATATAAAATGTAGACTGGCAATGGCAAGGAAAGCGTTTCTGAAGAAGAGAAATTTGTTAACATCGAGTATAGATTTAAGTGTCAGGAAGTCGTTTCTGAAGGTATTTGTATGGAGTGTAGCTATGTATGGAAGTGAAACATGGACAATAACCAGTTTGGACAAGAAGAGAATAGAAGCTTTCGAAATGTGGTGCTACAGAAGAATGCTGAAGTTAAGGTGGGTAGATCATGTAACTAATGAGGAGGTATTGAATAGGATTGGGGAGATGAGAAGTTTGTGGCACAACTTGACTAGGAGAAGGGATCGGTTTGTAGGACATGTTCTGAGGCATCAAGGGATCACCAATTTAGCATTGGAGGGCAGCGTGGAGGGTAAAAATCGTAGAGGGAGACCAAGAGATCAATACACTAAGCAGATTCAGAAGGATGTAGGTTGCAGTAAGTACTGGGAGATGAAGAAGCTTGCACAGGATAGAGTAGCATGGAGAGCTGCATCAAACCAGTCTCAGGACTGAAGACCACAACAACAACAACAATTGATATAGTTATACTCTACTGACAGTTAACTAAGACTTTATATTGATTAAATTCCTTAAAATTTCAGAATATATTTATTATTACTATTTTGTTTCCCAAAGATGATAAATTTGACTGCGAACGAGATGTGCAGTTAATATGGCCCCCATGGTGTTTGTAATATGGTCCCCCAGTATATTTTAAGGATTTTTTTCTGCAAGAAAAATGAAGATTTGCTGTTTAATTAAAATACATATTTATTACAAAATATAAAACCATAGAAGTACAAAGTAGCACAGTACTAGCGACAGAAGCCACAAACATAGTCCTCTTTCCCCACACCCGCACATTCGTTGTGAGCCCATAAAGAGCACATTAGGCATTGCACCCATAATTCACCATGACCATCATTTGGAAACTTCCCATCACAGAATAGGCAAACAGCATTGTCTTTATCTGGCTTGAGTTCACCAACCGGTAGGTCACATAGTGAATCCCCAGAACCAGTTGAGAGCCCTATGACATCATCGTCAACACAATCTGAGTCATCACTGTCCATTCCTTCTCGGTTAATCAAAATTTTCTTTAGCTGTCGACTATTCTTACTAATGCCTCCTCCACGAACAGATGCACCACACCCACTACTATGAGTTTGGGTTTGGGTTCCAGAACAATATGGCTGTGATATATCACAAGTCAAGCTCCTTTCGATAGCTGTTAATTTCCCTCGTCTGCATCCACGGCCACAAATATTAGCTGCAGCTTTTTTCTCTTCTATGTAAGCTTCTAATTTGTTTTTATGTGGAGATCCTGTCACAAGACTAGCAACACACAGTTTTCGCCCACAAGACGATGTTTTCATCTTCTAAGGTATGTGATAAACATCCCTTGGAGACACACTAAATGAAATTTTTATAGGCTCATGGACATCAGTTTCAATAGCATCAAGGTCCTCTTCAGTCTGAACTCTCTTTTTGTGTTCCTGTTATTTCGGTTGGTCAGCAGGCACAGGAATTGGGACTTCTTCTCAAGGGATGAATTCATCATCTTGAAATATATTTCTTTCCAAGGGATAAATTTCTGTTACCCTAAACCTATTTACTGCATTAATGTTAATATTGGTTGTACACCGAAGGTAGGCCTTCGCAAAGAGAGACGCTATATCATAGGGTCCAACAGGTTTGCTTTCATGGAGCATCCACTGATGAGTATTGTCGCTGTAGTGAGTCTTAAGTGCACCCATAAAAGTATGATCCAGGGGTTGCAGTTTGCATGTTGTGTGTGAAGACAGTGACAAAATGGTGGTGAAGATTTTACTTGCCACATCAATCACATCGATATTCCTTACATGGGAGAAGTGACCATCAAGGATGTGTAGAATAGATGAAGTCCCTGTTGGCTTTGTTTTTTCAACAAAATGTTTCCACCAGATGGGTGGGCTCTTCCAATTGACCCAGGAGGATCACCTTTCATAAGAATGTCTGCCATATTCGTTCTCGGGAATATGAACATCGGGGGAACATAAGAACCTCCAGCACTCATCGAACAGATGACCTTTACTAGAGACCCAAGCTCTGCAGCAGTCAGAGAACAAATTTAGCATTTACCTCTGCTTGCAATTACTTGCGGTATCTTAGTCTGAACTACACTAAGGCCTGTTTCGTCGACGTTCCATACACAATCTTCTGGATATTTATGTTTCTGGTATTCGGCTTGTAGCAAATTGTAGAATGACTTAACTCTCTCATGGGTAAAGCTATTTGCTCGAGCATACTACATTCCGGTTGGCTTTCTAATTGACGTAGAAGAAAATGGTCAAGCCAAGCCCTTCTAGCAATTTCATTTCTAAAGTCTGTTGCAATTCCATTCCTCACTGCAAGATGGTAGGCCATTTTTTGAACATCCATGTGAGTAAAACCATAGAATTTGGCCTCCATATACTGTAACTAATCCACTAGTTCACTTTCTAGGTCTGCTGGTTGAGCTGGTTTTCTTCCAAGCTTTTTAGTTTCAACATCTGTCATCTGTGAGGTATTAGCCTCACACACATACCGGCGCAGAGTTGTGTGCAAGGCAAGTGCAGTCAATTTGGCTGTCATGTACATCAGTGGAACTGCTTCCACTCAGTAAGCCACTTTACCGTTGCTGGTGGTATGTAGCAGAAACCATGCAACTCTGGCAGTGGGCCCACTGGATCCAAGTGGACGTTTTGTAGTCTCCATTTCAGATGGTCAAATTTTCCATGTGGTGGGAAGTTGAGGCAAGCCAGGTCCATTTTCTGCAAATGACCTTCATAATAGATTGCACAAAATCCTCTGACACCAACTTTGTGGTAGGGCAGGCAGCAGCGTGTGATGGGTTAAGTAGGTTGTGGAAAATAGCTCTGTGAAACTTTACTGATACCAGTGGACATAATTTGCCTTGTGATGTATTGCACCACAGATGCAATGTAAGAGTGCCATCTCTGTCGATCTGTCCTTTGTTCCTTTACCAGTCCAGTGAAATCTATCAAGACACAAAGTGTGCTAATGTGCAACAGATAGCCGCCGACCACATGGTCTGCCCTGTTGATGTGGTAAATGTCAGTACTGAACTGCCCGATGTAATCTAGATAATGCAAGTGGTGAGGGGTGCAGTTCCTGTTGGGGTTGCACAGTGCTTGTACTAGAAGTCGGTGATCATAGTATACGATAAGTCAACGTCCTTCAAAATACTCCCAGAAACACTTGATAGATTCATACAATGACAAATTTTTTGGTCTTAAGCTAACTACTGTTGCTGTGATTCAGTCAGTTTTCGTGAAACAAAATTTAGTGTTGTTACCGTCTCTTGCAAAACTGCACCCACTGCCATTTCACTGGCATCTGCAATTATGAAGAATTGCGCTGAAAGTACTGGGTGTGCCAAAGTGATGGCAGTTTGAAGGCAGTAGTTGTTAGTGTCAAGTGCAAATTGCATCTTGGAGGTCCATAGCAGGTACTGTTTACTCCAAGTATTTTTACCTGAATTTCTGCCGCATGAGTAATGTGTTTCCTACATTCCCATAAATATCCAGAGTTCATGGATTGTGGTACGGCATTGTGACTGTTGGATGAATTCTGTGTTCTTTTGTCAGTTTGGGATTGTCTCACATCACCATGTATTCCAAGAATGTAATCTCTTTCTTGCAGAGCTGACACTTGTACTTGTTTGTCACTATTTCAAATTTATCCAGTTGGATGAAGAAAAAAAAAAAAAAAAAAAAAAAGAACAGTATGTTGCCTAAGTATGGGAAACAGAATGGAAGTGACTAAGAGGCCCTTTTGATAAAACACTACCAAGTTTGGGCAACATTTTTTAATTCACACAGCGTGTATAACAATTCAAATAACCTGAAAGGAGTGATGATGTCAGTTCTGGAAATGTCTTTCATTGCCATTTGAATCTGGAAGTATGACTTTTCACAGTTGATAACACTAAATATTGAAGAGCCAGCCAATGAGTGAGCAAAATCCCTGTATATTAGGGGTTGTATATCTGTCTGGTATCGTTCCGGCATTCAGTACCTTACAGTCACTGCACATTGTGTATGTGCCGTTCTTAGCACAAAGTGGATGGGTGATCTCCATGCTCTATCTGATGGTCGCATGATACTCTTAGTTTTTAACAGGTGCTTACACAACATGTAACTTAGCTGGAGTTAGACATCATTCTTTCTGGAAGACTGGAGGCCATTCAGAAGTTTTTATTCTGTCCCTAATGCCGCATTACTAGACAAAATACGAGTAACACTGGAAGGGCAAAAAGATTCACTGATGTCATAGTCACTTACTTGTACATACTTCTTGCCCATTGCATTAAGCCCATGGTTGGGGGGAGCAGGTGTACTCACTGATGATTCCAACTGGGCAATACATTTGTGAATCTTACAGAATGCCACATCATGTAACCATTTTATTTCCTCCTTATCTCCATTGTTCACAGCATCCAACTCCAACAAGGTCTGAGTGAGTTTTTTATCCAGATATTTATATTATTTATCTTGTTCAGAGGACCCAGTAAAGTTGCTTATAATAATCTTTAAATTCTCTTTCATTAAGTTTGCCATGCAAACGTTTGTGTAACACCAAATTTTCATCTGCTAATTTTTCACATTTTGATGTCTATGTACATCTGCTCCATTGTAGCCAGCTGCTTAGTTAGCAAACACTATGAGTCTTAAAGTTCTGTGGTTCATGATGCAGGAGAATCTGTCAATATTGTCAAAGCAGGAATTGATAGTTTGTGTATAACACCATAAATGGAATTAGCAGTATCTCTGTTTTGAAATATTCCCTCCATTAATTCGGTATAAGGGTGGAAGCGACGAAGAAAATCGGTACTCAGCAGTGGCTTGTTGATTTCAGCTGCCATGAATGTCCATATAAATGGTGTGCCCTGACTTCAGTTAACAGTGCAAGTCATGGTACCATACATCTTAACAGGAGTATGAATCGCCATCTGGAGCTGTAGAAGAGATACTGAAGTTGGTGGCCTGGCAGCTGTTTTCGGCATTGTGCTTGTTTCAGATCACAAGTTGATGAGAAGATACTGACTTGTGTTTCTATCAAGCTTATATAAAAGGCCACTATGCTGAGACCTGTGAGGCAAGTTGATTTGGCTCATGTGCGTAAGGTTTAAGTGTACTTGCTTATATGCATTACATGTGATGCCTACTGAAGATTGTGATCGGCATTTGGCTGCAAGCATGGTGTGGTGTATTTATGAGCAACTGCTCTGAATTGCAAATGAAACCAACACAAACAAGTGCTCTGTCGGCTGTTACTGGAACTCAAGAGTAACGTCATCCGTGGACTGTCTGTTGCACACAGCTGATGGCGAGGCATCCTGGGAGCCAAGTGGCTTTGACTTCTGCCGAACATGCCTTGTGTTACTTGTTGCATTACTTATAGCTTTATACATCAGGTTCATAGTGATGTGCCCATCATTTCGTTAATGGCCACAGTTATTGTGATATTTACATGGAAATAGCACACTGCGCAAAATTCAAAAAAGTTTGCAATGAAAAATGGGGGTCACTACGGTTTTGTGTTTGGTGGAGAGTATTAAATTAAGCTAATATATCGAATTTTTCTTTAGACTTGGCTGGAGGTCTCTATCTGTCACCAGTCTGGAGAAAATTGATCTGATGTAGCACACTCATTTGGGTTCGTGCCACACCAGTGATACAGCCAGAGTGAAATATCCACAATGTTCGCCATATTTCACAAATGGTTTGAGATACCGAAATTGAGATTGTGGAAAATTATAGCACACAAGGAGGAGAGTATTTCATATCTGAATCCTCCCCATTGCACGCAAATGTTGCATGGTGGTGGAATGATCACAGTTCATCACAATTGCTAGTTGCTGACACGGATCATTGTGGATTAATGCATTTAAACGATCTTCATCAAACCTGATGATCTTCCTTAATGTGGTGAGTTGCTAATTTCAAAACGATCCTCTTGAAAATCAAAGCCATTTACCTGTCATGTTCTGTCCCATGGCGTTATTCCCTCACATGGCTCAAATGTTTCTGGCTACCTCTGTTGCTGTCAAGCCTCCATTGAACTGAAACCAAATAAAGTCAGAAATGTTCTGATTTCTCCACTTAGCTCTTCATTTTCTAGTGTCCAAAGCTCCACTCATTATCTCCAAATGACAAAATGTAAATGCAAATAGCAACAGTAAACTACAATTAAAAATTATCGACGGTAAATAAACCCGTACAAACTGTAGTGACAACATGCAGAACAAAAACACTACTAATTTATGCATCAGCTTAATATACATATAACAAGGATGTATTGCTTCACATACTGAAAATTTTGGCAACTATGTTTGCATTACTGACTTCCAAACATTCGTTTAAGGACTGGCTCACCAGTCAGATTGGTAACATTCATTTGAAGCTACATATCATTGGCGAATGAATATTGGAATGAGCATGCAGCTTATTTTACTACAAATAATTAAAAACCAACAGTTGCTTATAAAATATAAATAACGAATTAGGAATACATAACAGTCGAACTTGAGTTTTACCTAAATACTATCACACAAACCCTAAAAATGCGAAATACTCTATATGATCAAAAGTACCCTGATACTTGGCTGAAAATGACTACAAGTTTGTGGCGCCCTCCATCGGTAATGCTGGAATTTAATATGGTGTTGGCCTACCCTTAGCCTTGTTGACAGCTTCCACTCTTGCAGGCATATGTTCAATCAGGTGCTGGAAGGTTTCTTGTGGAATGGTAGCCCATTCTTCACAGAGTGCAGCACTGTGGAGAGGGATCAATGTCAGACGGTGAGGCCTGGCACGAAGTCGGGGTTCCAAAACATCCCAAAGGTGTTCTGTAGGATTCAGATCAGGACTCTGTGCAGGCCAGTCCATTACAGAGATCTTATTGTCTTGTAACCACTCTGCCACAGGCTTTGCATTATGAACAGATGCTCGATCGTGTTGAAAGATGCAGTCGCCATCACCAACAGTGGGAAGCGAGAAGGTGCTTAAAACATCTGTGTAGGCCTGTGCTGTGATGGTGCTACGCAAAACAACAAGGGGTGCAAGCCCCCTCCAAGGAAAATCCAACCACATCATAACACTCTGAATCTTACTGTTGGCACTGCACATGCTGGCAGATAACATTCAATGGGCATTTGCCATACCCACACACTGCCATCAGATCGCCACGTTGTGTACTATGATTCGTCACTCAACACACCATTTATCCACTGTTCAGTTGTCCAATGTTTACACTATAATACCAACCGAGGCTTCGTTTGGCATTTACTGGCGTGATGTGTGGCTTATGAGCAGCCACTCGACCATGAAATCCAAGTTTTCTCACCTCCTACCTTACTGTAATAGTACTTGCAGTGGATCCTGATGGCCGGCCGGTGTGGCCATGTGCTTCTAGGTGCTTCAGTCTGGAACCACACTTCTAGGTGCTTCAGTCTGGAACCGAGCGACCGCTACGGTCGCAGGTTCGAATCCTGCCTCAGGCATGGATGTGTGTGATATCTTTAGGTTAGTTAGGTTTCAGTAGTTCTAAGTTCTAGGGGATTGATGACCTCAGATGTTAAGTCCCATAGTGCTCAGAGCCATTTGAACCATTTTTTTGGATCCTGATGCAGTATGGAATTCATGCATGATGGTCTGGATAGATGTCTGCCTGTTACACATTACGACCCTCTGCAACTGTCGGTGGTCACTGTTAGTCAACAGACGAGGTCAGTCTGTACGCTCTTGAGCTGTACGTGTCCCCTTCCTGTTTCCACTTCACCATCACATCGGAAGCAGTGGGCCTAGGGATGTTTAGGTATGTTGGAATTTTGCGTACAGACGTCTGTCACAAGTGACACCCAATCACCTGACCATGTTCAAAATCCATGAGTTCTGCGGAGCACCCCATTCTGCGCTCTCAGGATGTCTAATGACTACTGAGGTCGCTGATATAGAGTACCTGGCATTAGGTGGCAGCACAATGCACCTAATATGAAAGATGTAGGTTTTTGGGGGTGTCTGTATATTTTTGATCACATGGTGTAAAATCAAGTCCTTTTTCACTTCTCAGTTACTCCTGTCACCAGCAAATGGCTGCACTGTATAAACTGCAGCTAGGTCGGTCTTTATATCACGACTTCTTACTGTCACCAAGAGATGGTCTGCACTGTAGAAAAAGTGGATTGTTTGTTTGTTGTACCTTGAGTTCATATTGTTGCCAACAGATGGCTACACTGTGGAATACGATGCCTGCACCAGTAAAAACGATAATTGTTCGTTTCTAAGAACGACCTTTGGTTTAAAACGCAACAGAGCCTTAAATTAATTATTTTTCAGATCCATGATGCTCCTCAAAAACTACAATATTCTTTCCAACCATTCCCCCATCAGTGATGCTTGTCACAATATTCTGAAATGTTGCAAAAGGGCGTCTGCAATGTAAAGAAAGTGCACGTGTTGTAATGTCAGTTTTCACTTATACACATAGTTACCAAAATAGTCCCCAAATTTCCAAAGTATGTACTCCAATGTTAACTATCCATGCCTAATAACAGTTGATATTTTCAAAGGTGGGCCTAAGGAATCTTGATTTCATAAAATTAACCTGGCCAGGCTTATAACTGCAGAAAAAAAACGTGTTAGCTTAAATGCTACGCTAAGCAGGCAAGCACATTGATAGTCTGAATGTAAAGATTATGCCTGCTCTTGATGCAAGACACCATACACCCTTGAATGAAATATTTCCGAATTTAAATTGTTCTCAGGCACCATTTGAGGAGGGTCATAGATAATGCATAATTTTATTCACTAGATAAAATATAATTGAAGGTACTGATTGCCAGTTATTGCTATTATTACAAATGACACGGGTTAGTTGGAGGATATCAACGAAATTTTCAATCAGAACTCTGGTAGCACAATGCTCAAAAAGCTTTATAGAATGTGTTTTGTATATGATTATCCAAATCTATTTTTATGGCCAGAGCCAGGGTCATATTGTTATCAGTAGGTCTAGTGAAGAACAGGTTGTGTGATCCTGTGGAGTTCCAGAGCTGTAATGACATAACACTCAGTTGAAAATGGAAATGAGCATTCGGCACCATTGGACGGGAGGCCCCTTACGAGGCAGAACCGTCCGCCTTGGTGCAGGTCTTATTACATTCAATGCCACATTGGGCGACCTGTTCGAGTTAAAAATCATTTACTGATAAGAGTAGCACAACCAGTCTCTCTTCTTCCCCGAACCGCCTAGCGCTAACTGTGCTGAATCCGCACTGCTAGAAAGTGCAAGATGACACATCAGTGCTGGGCAAGGAACTTGTTGAATGCGAGCTCTGGCATTGCGTGTGGTCAGTGCCAGATCCCTTAGGAGGGTGCAGTGATCTTGCATCTCCACAGCCCAGTGTGGCTGTGAACACCTATTGGAATCCCCCCTGCTCTCGATGAACAAAACTGTGCTTAGGCTCATTCTCAAAATATTGCATACGCTGTAGTCGGTTGTCGAGATGGCATGATGGTGGAAGACATAACAGCAACACAAAGGACAGTCTGAGTGGCAGTCCCAACATACAGCCAGTAAGGTGATGCTTGTACTGTCCAATAGTAGCGACATAGGCATCCAGCACCCAAACTGAACAGCTTGCAGAAGAGTAGGTCAGTTCTTCATCCACAGAAGGTTGGCCCAGCCCTCATACTCAGTCAGTCACCAATACGACCGACTGGACTGCAGCTTGCAGATCAGAACTTCCCTCTATGCCATCAGGCTGTGGACTTGCAGCAGTGGACTCCAAGTTGCCAGAAGCTTGTAGACACTTACTGAAGTCACCAGAGCATCCTGAAATGTAATAGAGCCGATCTTCCATCGGTATCTCTGATGCAGATGGAATGTCCTCACTCTGAGAATGAGTTTGAGGAGTTGTTAATCCATCCTTCATGGAATATCATTGTTATAAAAATCAATCTCACAAATCTCAAACCCCTTTTAATATTGTACTAATTCCTAATCAGTTCGTTACTCCCACTTCCTAATGTTTATATCTATGATTCTCTCTAACTACTCCATAGTACTTCCTGGCAATATACTCATGCACAGATAATTTTGGGTGTTGTGACATGAAGCTGTCATTGCACAGTACTGTGGAACATGTCCTACAAGATATAGAACAATGGTTTAGTGTAAACAAGCTAACGCTGAATGCAAAAAAAAAAAAAAAAAAAAAAAAAAAAAAAAAAAAAAAAAAAAAAAAAAAAAAAAAACTAATTATGTGCAATATGGAAAAATAAGTGAACATGACGACCTAAATCCCACCATGGAGGGCAAGCAATTTGAAAAAGTACAGTGTGCAAAATTCCTGGGTATGCACGTTGATGAGAAGATAAACTGGAAGGACCATGTGGTGAGCATAACACTAAAACTAAATTCAGCATGTTTTGTACTTAGAATAATTTCAAGAGTTTGTAGTAATGACTGTACCAGATTAGTATATTTTGGCTATTTTCAGTCCATTGCGTCCTATGGGAAAAACAAATTGTGTCGAAATGAGATTTTCAAATTACAAAAATGTGCTGTTCAGATAATGAGCCAGTGCCCACCTCAAACACATTGTAGGCTTTTTAAAGCATTGAAAATTTTAACAGTTCCATCATTATACATTCTGAAAGGTCTGTTTGTGATCTAAAGAAATCAGGACAAAATGAAAACCAATACAGACTACCATATTACGATACATGGCAATGTAAAGATGTCCACTTACAAGCTGTAACAATGACCCGAAGTCAGAAACATGTATGTAATCAAGGCATAAAACTTCTTAATGCGCTACCAAAACATATCAAAGAGCTGGAAAATGAGGATAAATTTAAAACTGGTGTAAAGAATCACATGGTTGGCAAATGTTATTACAGTGTAAGTGAATTTCTATGCTCAACTGTATTAGAAATAAAGAACCACATGTTTGACAAATGTTTTTACAGCATAAGTGAATATCTATGTGCAACTGTGTAGGAATATTTGTTAAAGTTAATGTGGCAAATGAAATTACATCAATTCATATGTCTTTCAAGCACATAAGAAGATTAAGAACCACATGCTTAAAGAAGTTATGATATAAAAACACTTATTAGTTGTATATTGCACTAAATGTAAGACAGATTCATATGAATTCAGCATAGAAAATTTTTTTGTAAAGATATTATGTAGTTATTAAAATGTATCCTGACAAATTCTATATCACAAAAGTGATCATTGGGATGATAATAAATAAATAAATTTGTTTCTTATAGCGAATGTAGATTTCTTACAGCAAACGTAGATTACACTAATGGTGAACAGAACCCATATAGTACTTGTAGCTGAAACACTTGTATTTGTGATCTGATTACAACACTTCTCACAATACTGTTTGATGTGTTGTAACATGTGTTTTGTGGAATTCTGCCCCTTGTGTGATGCTATTAGTTTATCTACAGAGCAAAGGATATCTGGGTTTAGGGTGTCATTTAAGAATGTTAGGTTTTGGACTGGCAGAATCTGTAATGGCTTTCCTGGCCTAGGCAGAAAATAGTGTGTCAACTCGATTACTATTGTATCTGTAACTGTTGCTGGTAAGTGAAACATTGCTCTAGTGATAACTTAAACTGTTCATTTATTAATATTTTACTGTTTTTAACTCCATTTTGGATATACCCTGTGACTTTCCTTTCTTACAGCAACTCAAAATCATGATCTATGCAGTGTATAACAAATATATCCAATGTGGATAAGGGGTCATACTTCCATCTGACATTCAGTATCATCAGATTTTCCAAGGACCAGTCATACCTCATATATGTGAGTGTCACTCTGGACAATGCCATTTGAATAGACCATAATACTGTCCTGTTGGCAATCCTGTAACTCATCTGTGGGCATCAGCACATATCTTTCTCTGTTCTCTGAAATTGTCAGCACTTCACTTGTGTATCTTTACCATTTTCCTACCATGATCCATTTTACAGTGTGAGGGTGCATAATAAAACAATGACAGAGCATTTTAGCCAACTACCGGAAAACATATTGACGCATCTACTCACACTCTATCTGTTCTCACTCCAAGTACTGAGATGTGCAAAAATAATGCTAAGATGTTCTCAGTTGGGTTCACTATATACTGTAGCCCAGTTGTAAAATCCTTTTGCACTTCTCTTAGTTCTGCTAAGAACTCCTGCGGTGGCAATAGTGTATCACTTAGTTGTCCATGTATGGCTTGGAAAACAGATTCCTGCAATGTTACTACCTTCAGTCTTGCATCTTGGGTATAGTCTGCCAAAATCCATAGCATTCTGGCTACAACTGTCTACCCATATATTTATTGTTGTTGTTTCTGTATCCTTTTAAGTTCTTTATTTATAATATACTTAGTGCTTCTATCGTACTGCCTTAAATTAAATCTGTTGACAAGTCCTGTACCACTCTTGTGTTATTTAGTGTAGTTAGTTCCACTTTCATCAGTTAGGTGGTTTGCCATTCCACCTTACTCCTTGTAACGTCTGCTACTGCTTGTACCTGGCCAAGTGTGCTATTTGAATATCGAATATCTTTCTCATCTTCTCTTCCAAACACTATCTTCAGAAGTTTTCCATCATTGTTTATTCAACCTCTCCATCCCCTATCAACGTTCTTGGCACCTGATCGATTACCTGTTTCAATATTTCCCTATAGGTGACAGTTTTTGCATTTAAGAAGTGATAATTGCAACAGAACCTGTATTTTCTGGTACCATCTGATGCATTTTTGGGCACAATGACATTTGCACCCCATGGAGTATCACTATTCTTAGTGATTCTGCCAGTCAACTGCTGGTCAGTGAATTTCTCCACAAGCAGCTGTAATTGCTTTGGAAATCAGTATGGTTTTTTATATACTGGAGCATTGCTTCCTGTTGGTATCCTATGTGTGTAATTGATGTCACTGGTAAAAGATCCTTGGAATTGAACAACTCTGTGAGTCCAAGCAATAGAGCTTCCAAGTCTTCTCTATTTTTTCTTTGTGATTGATGTGGTGCAGAACTGTTAACTGTTAAGCTTGTGGCTGCAGTCGTCACCTGACCTGTTGTATCATCTTCTTCCAACACATTCAAACTGGGAACATTAGGCCCTTTAGCAGACTCACCTCATCCATGCCAAAATTGTCTAAATTTAGATATAGATTCTCCACCTATATCTGCAACACATACTATGCTCCTGCGCGCCATACAGTGTGACTAATTTAATTTTTTTCTGCATGCCAATGGTCCTATAATACACAATAATTTCCTTGGCAACTCTGTACATACAATTTTCTTGTACCTGCTGGTATGTTATCCCA
This sequence comes from Schistocerca serialis cubense, assembly GCF_023864345.2. Taxonomy (NCBI): domain Eukaryota; kingdom Metazoa; phylum Arthropoda; class Insecta; order Orthoptera; family Acrididae; genus Schistocerca; species Schistocerca serialis. The sequence goes on along the minus strand of NC_064639.1, from coordinate 1,045,125,682 downwards.
CAAATTAACTTTCAGTGTACATGTACATAGTCTAGTTGGTACTACCTTCGTGACAGGCACATCTTGGGACATTGTTTCAGGAGCAGGTTTCTCCTCTAATGAAAACAAAGTTCCATCAAGTTCAGTCGTATGCCACAAATGATCAATCATTAAGTGATGATTAACTGAGTCTGAGAATTGCACACTCACCGATGTGTGCCAGCACATCCTTAGGCTCCTTAATCCCTTGAGTCCCAATGCTAAAGATGAGCAATGTTGCTCCTCAATGAGTCTAACTTATTGTTGCCCACTCCATGTAACCTAGATAGTGAGGACTGAAGTCTCTTCCTACCTAAGAGGTCCGAACTAACAACTGACCGATGTGCACCCGTGTTCACCAAGAAATTATGCTCCTTATTCCCTCCTACACCAATCAAGAAACAATTTGTCTCTGAACTTATCCTTGCAGTGTACCACTATACTGGGAATGACCTCCGATGGTCAAGGCGCTCCGATTTGCGTATAATGAATGCTTCTTATTGCGCTTCTCCTGCTTACTATTTATGCACTCATGCACCTTATGGCCAATCTCATCACATTCAAAGCACTGTGGATGGAGACATTGTCTCTTCATGTGGCCTCTTTGTCCACATCTGTAGCATTTGATGACAGAGAACACCCAAGTTATTCCATTTCCAAGCCACAAAATCTATTCTCCTAAACGCATGGCAATTCTGATAGCAGAGACCTTCATCTCCATTCTTATCCTTCATGACATATCCACTGAAATACCCATCAAAAAATACATCTAACACTCAACTTTCTGTTTCCTGTCTGAGGAATATGTCCACCTCTGCCATGCGCGTTAATTTGTAAGGCTATGAGTTCAGTGTGAGTATCCTGTCAGAGAATGCTTCTGTGGTCTTATTATGTTTCTGCATTAACCCTATGTGCCTTTCTATGAAAACTCTAGCACTATTTTTCTTATGAAAGCATTGAGTTAGTACTTCAGACAGCTGTCTAAATATTTGTGTTTCAGTAAGGGTTTCACAGTATGTGACATACATATAAGCGTCACCTGTTCACCATAACTATAGAAAGACATATTGCATTAGACCAGTTCACTAACCAAGCTGCTATATTAACATCATCCAAATAAGGTTACACATAATTGGATGTTGCTGTTGTGGTCTTCAGTCCAGAGACTGGTTTGATGCAGCTCTCCATGCTACTCTACGCTGTGCAAGCTTCTTCATCTCCCAGTACCTACTACAACCTACATCCTTCTGAATCTGCTTAGTGTATTCATCTCTTGGTCTCCCTCTACGATTTTTGCACTCCATGCTGCCCTCCAATACTAAACTGGTGGTCCCTTGATGCCTCAGAACATGTCCTACCAACCGATCCCTTCTTCTAGTCAAGATGTGCCACAAACTTCTCTTCTCCCCAGTCCTATTCAATACTTCCTCATTAGTTATGTGATCTACCCATCTAATCTTCAGCATTCTTCTGTAGCACCACATTTATAAAGCTTCTATTCTCTTTTTGTCTAAACTATTTATCATCCACATTTCATTTCCTTACATGGCTACACTCCATACAAATGCTTTCAGAGAAGACTTCCTGACACTTAAATCTATACTCAATGTTAACAAATTTCTCTTCTTCCAGAACGCTTTCCTTGCCATTGCCAGTCTACATTTTATATCCTCTCTACTTCGACCATCATCAGTTATTTTGCTCCCGAAATAACAAAACTCCTTTACTACTTTAAGTGTCTCATTTCCTAATCTAATTCCCTCAGCATCACCCAACTTAATTCGACTACATTCCATTATCCTCGTTTTGCTTTTGTTGATGTTCGTCTTATATCCTCCTTTCAAGACACTGTCCATTCCATTCAGCTGCTCTTCCACGTCCTTTACTGTCTCTGAGAGAATTACAATGTCATCAGCAAACCTCAAAGCTTTTATTCCTCCTCCATGGATTTTAATTCCTACTCCGAATTTTTCTTTTGTTTCCTTTACTGCTTGCTCCGTATACAGATTGATTAACATTGGGGATAGGCTACAACCCTGTCTCACTCCCTTCCCACCTACTGCTTCTATTTCATGCCCCTTAACTCTTATAACTGCCATCTGATTTCTGTACAAATTGTAAATAACCTTTTGCTCCCAGTATTTAACCCCTGCCACCTTCAGAATTTGAAAGAGAGTATTCCAGTCAGCATTGTCAAAAGCTATCTCTAAGTCTACAAGTGCTAGAAACGTAGGTTTGGCTTTCCTTAATCTATTTTCTAAGATAAGCAATAGGGTCAGTATTGCCTCCGTGTTCCTACATTTCTACGGAATCCAAACTGATCTTTCCCGAGGTTAGCCTCTACCAGTTTTTCCATGCATCTGTAAAGAATTTGTGTTATTATTTTGCAGCCATTGCTTATTAAACCGCTAGTTTGGTAATTTTCACATCTGTCAACGCCTGCTTTCTTTGTGATTGAAATTGTTATATTCTTCTTGAAGTCTGAGGGTATTTCGCCGGTCTCATACATCTTGCTCACCAGATGGTAGAGTTTTGTCAGAGCTGGCTCTCCCAAGGTTGTCAGTAGTTCTAATGGAATGTTGTCTACTCCTGGGGCCTTGTTTCGACTTAGGTCTTTCAGTGCTCTGTCAACTCTTCGCTCAGTATCATATCTCCCATTTCATCTTCATCTACATCCTCTTCCATTTCCATGATATTGTCCTCAAGCACATCACCCTTGTATAGACCTTCTACGCACTCCTTCCGCCTTTGTGCTTTCTGTTCTTTGCTTAGAGCTGGGTTTCCATCTGAGCTCTTGATATTCATGCAAGTGGTTCTCTTTTCTCCAAAGGTCGCTTTAATTTTCCTGTAGGCAGTATCTATCTTACCCCTAGTGATATACGCTTCTAGATCCTTACGTTTGTGCTCTAGCCATTCCTGCTTACCCATTTTGCACTTCTTGTCAATCTCATTTTTGAGACGTTTGTATTCCCTTTTGCCTGCTTTACTGCATTTTTGTTTTTTCTCCTTTCATCAATTAAATTCAGTATCTCTTCTGTTACTCAAGGATTTCTATTAGCCCTTGTCTTTGTACCTACTTGATCCTCCGCTGCCTTCACTATTTCATCTCTCAAAGCTACCCATTCTTCTTCTACTGTACTTATTTCCCTGAAACTCTCCACAACCTCGGGTTCCGTCAGTTTATTCAGGTCCCATCTCCTTAAGTTCCCACCTTTTTGCAGGTTTCTTCAGTTTTAGTCTACAGGTCATAATCAATAGACTGTGGTCAAAGCCCACATCTGCCCCTGGAAATGTCTTACAATTTAAAACCTGGTTCCTAAATCTCTGTCTTATCATTATAGAATCTATCTGAAACCTTTCAGTATCTCCAGGCGTCTTCCATGTATACAACCTTCTTTTATAATTCTATAACCAAGTGTTAGCTAAAGTTATGCTCTGTGCAAAATTCTACCAGGCGGCTTCCTGTTTCATTCCTTACTCCCATTCCATATTCACCTACTACATTTCCTTCTCTTTCTTTTTCTACTATCGAAATCCAGTCACCCATGACTATTAAATTTTCGTCTCCCTTCACTATCTGAATAATTTCTTTTGTCTCATCATACATTTTATCAACCTCTTAGTCATCTGGTGAGCTAGTCAGCATATAAACTTGTACTGCTGCAGTAGGCATGGGCTTGGTATCTATCTTGGCCACAATAATGCATCCACTATGCTGTTTGTAGTAGCTTACCTGCATTCCTATTTTTTTATTCATTATTAAAGCTACTCCTGCATTACCCCTATTTGATTTCGTATATATAACGCTGTATTCACCTGACCAGGAGTCTTGTTCCTCCTGCCACCGAACTTCATTAATTCCCACTGTATCTAACTTTAACCTATCCATTTCCCTTTTTAAATTTTCTAACCTACCTGCCCAATTAAGGGATCTGACATTCCACACTCCGATCCGTAGAACGCCAGTTTTCTTTCTTCTGATAACGACATTCTCTTGAGTAGTCCCCGCCCGGAGATCTGAATGGGGGACTATTTTACCTCCAGAATATTTTACCCAAGAGGACGCCATCATCATTTAACCATACAGTAAAGCTGCATGCCATAGGGTAAAATTATGGCTGTAGTTTCCCCTTGCTTTCAGCCATTCGGAGTACCAGCACAGCAAGGCCGTTTTGGTTAGTGTTACAAGGCTAGATCAGTCAGTCATCCAGACTATTTCCCCTGCAACTACTGAAAAGTCTGCTGTTTCTCTTCAGGAACCACACATTTGTCTGACCTCTCAACAGATACCCCTCCGTTGTGGTTGCACCTACAGTACAGCTATCTGTATCGCTGAGGCCCACAAGCCTCCTTGGATGTTTTCCCAAAGAAACATGTAATGAGAGTGGCTGCCATAGGATCAATAGATGGACTACGTATGCTAACTAGGGTCTTGCTATACCCTCCTTGTGCTAGCATCAGCCCAGTTGCTGCATGTAATGCTTCTAGTTCCCTTTTCATTTCTCTGCTACCTTGGCTCCATTGTGTTTCATCCTGAAGTAACTCAGCTACCTGATTTTTCAAAACTTAATTGGGTTCACTTGAAGTTAGTGAATGCGTTTCTGATCATTCCATAACCTCCTTTTTGAACTACACTTGACAACAAGTGGTATCCCTTTATACCAAAATAATACCAATAAGCAAAAATAACTATATTAATTTTTTTGTATAGTTAATTATAGTTAGTTATAGTTAATGATATTAATCTTTTTTTCCCTACCCCCATGAACCATGGACCTTGCCATTGGTGGGGAGGCTTGCGTGCTTCAGCGATTCAGATAGCCGTACCGTAGGTGCAACCACAATGGAGGGGTATTTGTTGAGAGGCCAGACAAATGTGTGGTTCCTGAAGAGGGGCAGCAGCCTTTTCAGTAGTTGCAGGGGCAACAGTCTGGATGATTGACTGATCTGGCCTTGTAACACTAACCAAAACGGCCTTGCTGTGCTGGTACTCTGAGCGGCTGAAAGCAAGGGGAAACTACAGCCGTAATTTTTCCCGAGGGCATGCAGATTTACTGTATGGTTAAATGATGATGGTGTCCTCTTGGGTAAAACATTCCAGAGGTAGAACAGTCCCCCATTCGGATCTCCGGGTCGTTATCAGGAGAAAGAAAACTGGTGTTCTACAGATCGGAGCGTGGAATGTCAGATCCCTTCAGCGGGCAGGTAGGTTAGAAAATTTAAAAAGGGAAATGGATAGGTTAAAGTTAGATATAGTGGGAATTAGTGAAGTTCAGTTGCAGGAGGAACAAGACTTCTGGTCAGCTGACTACAGGGTTATAAACACAAAATCAAATAGGGGTAATGCAGGAGTAGGTTTAATAATGAACAGGAAAATGGAATGTGGGTAAGCTACTACAAGCAGCATAGTGAATGCATTATTGTGGCCAAGATAGATACGAAGCCCCATGCCTACCACAGTAGTACAAGTTTATATGCCGACTAGCTCCGCAGATGACTAAGAGGTTGATAAAATGTATGATGAGATAAAAGAAATTATTCAGATAGTGAAGGGAGATGAAAATTTAATAGTCATGGGTGACTGGAATTCGATAGTAGGAAAAGGAAGAGAAGGAAATGTAGTAGGTGAATATGGAATGGGAGTAAGGAATGAAACAGGAAGCCACCTGGTAGAATTTTGCACAGAGCATAACTTTAGCTAACACTTGGTTCAAGAATTATAAAAGAAGGTTGTGTACATGGAAGAAGCCTGGAGATACTGAAAGGCTTCAGATAGATTATATAATGATAAGACAGAGATTTAGGAACCAGGTTTTAAATTGTAAGACATTTCCAGGGGCAGATGTGGGCTCTGACCACAATCTGTTGGTTATGAACTGTAGATTAAAACTGAAGAAACTGCAAAAAGGTGGGAATTTAAGGAGATGGGACCTGGATAACACCTTCTTGACACCAAGACTCAAGTGTTACTGTCTGGCTCAGGTGGAGTGAAGAGCGGGAGTGAGTGATGCTGTAGAGTGCTGAAGAGCCAATGAAACATCATTCAGTTAACAATCATTAATTGGCAAAATTTATATGATCATACCATCTTCTCAGTGCCACCTAATAGCAACCATGCTGAGACCATGTTGCTTGAAAGTTTGAGGTGGTATGTCAGTGCCCGGCAAGGAATGTGCTAAGTGCAGGCTCTGATATTACCTGAGGTCAGTGCCATACCCCTTAGGAAGGTGTGGCAGTCTTGCATCTGTACAGCTCAGTGTAGCTGTGGGTGTCTGTTGGGTGCTGTCAATCAGGGAAACTGGGCCTAAGCTTGCTTCCAGAATACTGCATACCCTTGTAGTACATTTTCGAAATGGCATGTATGTAGAGCAGTTATCAGTAACACATGGTACCAGTATACACCCATTAAGGTGGTACTTGTATTGCCCAAAGTGGCAAGACAGGCACTCAGCACCCAAGTTCAACAGCTTGCAGGTGGGCAGGTCATTTCTTCATCCATAGAAAATCAGCCTGGCCACCATCCTCATTGTTGTGATCAGAAGGATTGTGGCTTGGAAAATCAGAAGTTCTCTCCACAGGAAGACAGCTGTGGACTTGTAGCAGTGGACTCCAAGATATCTGCAACTTGCAGACACTTGCTGGATTCATCAGAGCATCCTACAACCTAATAGAGCTGGTCTTTTACTGGTATCCATGATGCATAAAGTATGCCTTACTTTGAGAATGAACCTGAGGAATGCAGAGGTTTTATAGCAGGGGATGACATGATTTCCCCCTCCCATCCACCACCACAGATACACTGGTGTCTAAATGTGGTGTTGTTTTCTGAGCCTATCAGCACTCTCAGCTCCTCTAGTGTTCAACTTCAGGTTTACAAAACATTCCTTTGTGCAAAGACATCCTGGAGGAGGTGAAAGTTAGTGTTCAACATCTCATTGACAATGAGGTCATTAGAGATGGTGCACAAACTCAAGATTAGGGAAGGATGGGGAAGGAAAGCAGCTGTGCACTTTTGAAGGAACCATCCCAGCATTTGCCTTACGCAGCATAGGGAAATTACGGAAAACCTAAATCAGGATGGCTGGACACAGGTTTGAATCATTGTCCTCTTGAATGTGAGTCCAGTGTGCTAACCACTGTGCTACCACACTTGATCAAAGGCATCCTGAAAGGCATCTTATGACATCTCTTGGTAAAGCTACTACATTTTGACCTCATTACAGTAGAGTGTTCTGTCTGCCCTGCACTGCTGCCAAAGTGCTGTATCTGTTGTTGTTGGCTTCCATTTACATCAATTATCTAGGACCTAGCAGAGGTTAGATACAAGAAAAAATACTGTTAGACTGAAATCAATTACTTTATCAAATATATGATGTCAAAATATTTTAAAATGCATTGGAAAATGTAATGTTTATGTTGTAGCAGTGTCTAAATACAGGACGTGTCTATTCAATCTGGGCAGCTACATTTTGGGAAACTATGGCTCTCAGAAATGATGAAAACTGTAGTCAGCTGCATCAACATCCCAGTAAAGTACCATCATGCCTAAAGTACCATCACACACACACACACACACACACACACACACACACACACACACACACAATTGACAAAATAAATTGCTTTGTTACACTATAATACGTAAAATGCAGAATGGCATGAGCTATTTAAAACACACACTATGAGGAAGGCCTGTCTCACTAGGGGTAAGATAGATACCGCCTACAGGAAAATTAAAGAGTCCTTTGGAGATAAGAGAACGACTTGTATGAATATCAAGAGCTCAGATGGAAACCCAGTTCTAAGCAAAGAAGGGAAAGCAGAAAGGTGGAAGGAGTATATAGAGGGTCTATACAAGGGCGATGTACTTGAGGACAATATTATGGAAAAGGAAGAGGATGTAGATGAAGATGAAATGGGAGATATGATACTGCGTGAAGAGTTTGACAGAGCACTGAAAGACCTGAGTCGAAACAAGGCCCCCGGAGTAGACAATATTCCATTGGAACTACTGACGGCCGTGGGAGAGCCAGTCCTGACAAAACTCTACCATCTGCTGAGCAAGATGTATGAAACAGGCGAAATACCCTCAGACTTCAAGAAGAATATAATAATTCCAATCCCAAAGAAAGCAGGTGTTGACAGATGTGAAAATTACCGAACTATCAGCTTAATAAGTCACAGCTGCAAAATACTAACACGAATTCTTTACAGACGAATGGAAAAACTAGTAGAAGCCAACCTCGGGGAAGATCAGTTTGGATTCCGTAGAAACACTGGAACACGTGAGGCAATACTGACCTTACGACTTATCTTAGAAGAAAGATTAAGGAAAGGCAAACCTACGTTTCTAGCATTTGTAGACTTAGAGAAAGCTTTTGACAATGTTGACTGGAATACTCTCTTTCAAATTCTAAAGGTGGCAGGGGTAAAACACAGGGAGCGAAAGACTATTTACAATTTGTACAGAAACCAGATGGCAGTTATAAGAGTCGAGGGACATGAAAGGGAAGCAGTGGTTGGGAAGGGAGTAAGACAGGGTTGTAGCCTCTCCCCGATGTTGTTCAATCTGTATATTGAGCAAGCAGTAAAGGAAACAAAAGAAAAATTCGGAGTAGGTATTAAAGTCCATGGAGAAGAAATAAAAACTTTGAGGTTCGCCGATGACATTGTAATTCTGTCAGAGACAGCAAAGGACTTGGAAGAGCAGTTGAACGGAATGGATGGTGTCTTGAAGGGAGGATATAAGATGAACATCAACAAAAGCAAAACGAAGATAATGGAATGTAGTCGAATTAAGTCGGGTGATGTTGAGGGTATTAGATTAGGAAATGAGACACTTAAAGTAGTAAAGGAGTTTTGCTATTTGGGGAGCAAAATAACTGATGATGGTAGAAGTAGAGAGGATATAAAATGTAGGCTGGCAATGGCAAGGAAAGCGTTTCTGAAGAAGAGAAATTTGTTAACATCCAGTATAGATTTAAGTGTCAGGAAGTCATTTCTGAAAGTATTCGTATGGAGTGTAGCCATGTATGGAAGTGAAACATGGACGATAAATAGTTTGGACAAGAAGAGAATAGAAGCTTTCGAAATGTGGTGCTACAGAAGAATGCTGAAGATTAGATGGGTAGATCACATAACTAATGGGGAAGTATTGAATAGGATTGGGGAGAAGAGAAGTTTGTGGCACAACTTGACCAGAAGAAGGGATCGGTTGGTAGGACATGTTCTGAGGCATCAAGGGATCACCAATTTAGTATTGGAGGGCAGCGTGGAGGGTAAAAATCGTAGAGGGAGACCAAGAGATGAATACACTAAGCAGATTCAGAAGGATGTAGGTTGCAGTAGGTACTGGGAGATGAAAAAGCTTGCACAGGATAGAGTAGCATGGAGAGCTGCATCAAACCAGTCTCAGGACTGAAGACCACAACAACAACAACTATGAGGAAGAGAACCAGAGATGGTAGCAGTTAGAGATGTGACATTTCCAAAGGCAGCATCAAAGTCAATATCTCAGAAATAAAATAAAATGACTTACCATTTATTGTGAGACATCTCCCACTTAGCTAGCACAATAAAGCTCAAAAGAATTAAAAATTGCTATATCTAAATTGTCTGTATTTTTATATAAGTTGTATTATATGTAAGATTTTGCACACTTTGCAATTACAATGAGTCATTAAGTGTGCCTAACATCTAACACAAGATGTTCTCTGTAAGCCCACTACCTATTGCCATGGACGCTAAACAAATTTGTACCACATATCATTCTATATAGATTACAGATAGGTACTAAATGAAATATAAAACAGTACGAAGTTCCATATCTATTGAACACATCAATATATAGTCTCTTAAGTGAGAATACAGCACCCACGAGCACGCAGAAGTACCACAACACAACATGGCATGTGGGGTGTCACATCGGCATGCTGGAATTGTCCAATTCCATCAGAATGCACAGTGGACATAAATGGATGCATGTGATCAGACAGGGTGTTTCCGTATATGTTGTATCTAGACATATCAGGAGTCCCATAACACTCCAACTACACACACCCCATGCCATTACAGAGCCTCCACCACCTTGAACAGTCCCCTGCTGACATGCAGGGCCAATGGATTCATGAGATTATCTCCATACATGTACATGTCCATCCACTCAATACAATTTGAAATGAGACTCACCCAACCAGGCAACATATTTCCATTCATCAAGAGCCCAATGTCATTGTTTCCTGATGTTTATAGTACACTCATGAAATGGATGTATGGGAAAATCCGCACTTCATTGGTACCTCAGAGATGCTGTGTCACATCACTCGTGCACCAACTATAACACCATGTTCAGACTCACTTAAATCTTGATAACCTGCCATTGTAACAGCAGTGACTGATCTTACAACTGCACCCGACACTTGGTGTTTTACATAGGCACTGCGGACCACAGCGCCGTATTCTGCCTGTTAACATACCTCTGTATTTTAATACACAGTTCCTTTGGTGCTTCAGTGTATATTTGCAGAATATTACTCAAGGTTTGTAAGTTTGTAAAATAAATGTATATTGTTACGTTGCTATAAGATCAAGAAAAGATTTGAACAGGAATATTAATGTCCTGTAAAATTTATAAAACTGTACTTAGCTCATTCTTATCCTGGACCCTTCAGTTATTTGCTTGGAAACAAAATCATAGTCTATACTGGTCACAAAACTCTATGTTATATCCAAGAGTGCAAATTATACCACAGTAGAATTACAAGGTATGCGGCCTGTTTGCGATAGTTTTATTGTACTGTGAAACACATGAAAGGAAAATAGAATGTCACTGTAGATGTTTAATTAGGTTACCAGTGGGGGTATGAAGATCAGAATGGTATTGAAGAAGTAGAGAGAAGTTACAAAATAATGTACAAAAATGGTGTAAAGGATGAAAAGGATATTAGAAAAATTTATAACCAATTTTGAAGAAATTAGAATCATAATGAAAACCGGAACCTGGTAAGAAGCTATTTAGGAAGGAAGGGATATGAAAAAGCCAGCAGTTTTATTAAATATATAAGGCAATTTTGTTTTGAAGACATAGTCCAGATGGCAATGGTGAGGAAGTTCATTGGCCAGAACAACATACTGAAACTCTAACAAAATACACACATGAAAGTTTTGGACATTGCGCATCATTGAAGCACATTCAAATGTTACAAGAAAATGCATACAACATTGCTAATAGATTCAGAAAGTGCTTAGCTACTTGTGACAGCTGCTAGCTTGTAAGAGTCTTCAATCAAACATGTAAGGGATATTTACAGGGTGTTACCCCAAAAAAGCTGATGAATTTACTAGGAACTAACTTGTTTGGGCAACTAACCAAAGCAAAAGGGGCATACAGCTATATATATTTGGTATGGTGGATTTATTTTCTAAGTTTATTACATCCTTTAAAGACATCCTTTAAAGAAAGCAACAAATAAGAAAATCATATGAAAGATCATTCCGAGCTATTTCAAAAGCTTAGCTGACAATTCTTTCTAATAATGGGAATCCATTCAATTCAAAAACATAGAAAAATCTTGTTGACGAGAAAAACATAAAACATATATTGGTTGAGTCAGACAATTGTGTGGAATCAACTCCAAAGTTGTCTGTTTCACGCCTGTTAGAAATGCTTCTGGTGTATTAAAATCCCATAATCTTTCAGTTTGCATTACGATAAAAAATTTTGTGCCTTTGTTATTTAGAAACACAGCATCTCCATAGGGAAAAAAGCACCTTTTTGTTACACTTTTAGATGATGGGCATAGAACACCTGTCATTTTTGGTCAACTTAAATTCAGGAGGGATGGAAAATTAACAAAAATGCTATGGTACTAGTTTTGGAAGTTTTCATTGATAGCACAGACTGTACATGGTACAGAAGGTCCCAATAATACTCTCTTTTTCATTAACTACAGAAAGGAAAATATCAGCATTTCTTCTTCACATTTTGAGCGCAATGAAAATATCTACACTACTGCTCAAAATATTGAGTGCCCTGATACTACATGCGTACATCTTCCACCAAACAATAAACCACAAAGCAATGTTTCCCAGCTCTTTGTCATTTGTAGAACTGTTTTTTTTATCAGCCATCTTTTCTGTTGCAGGTGCTCAAACATGGCAACTGAATGCATAGAAAATGCTCTCCGGACAATATGTCAAGGAAGCCAAAAGTTTACCTTCAGTATTTATAAGGTCAGTAAGTGACTATAGACTTGAATGATTTTAGTTGTGGCATTAATATCTGTGTAAAGAAAGTCCTAATGTTGTTAAGTAAGACTTATTTCCTATTGGTATGAGACTAATTTTCATCAGATTAAATAATGTAGACAGCAGCTAAAAATGTAAAAACACTGCTTTAGTTATCCATTTAAACTTGCTGGATGGAAACATGTTGCCTTACAGGATTACATGTTTTTATAATGACTTTCTTGCTGCTGTTAGTGTTGTACAGTATGTGCAGAACATCAAGAACACAACATTCAGCATGATTCATTGCAATAGGACTTTGATCCCAACAGGTCATCATTATTTTGTTTTGAGCAATTTCTCAAAATAACTTCTGATGAATCCTGATGTTCTTTCCTTAATAAAGAAACAGACAAGTCCATCCAACATCCTTACTAAAATTATGGCCAATAACTCCATTGTCATTAATATACTTTCCTTCATTTGTTTTTCTAACTAGTATTGTTGATGGTTTGCCATTCACTTACTCCATACAATATATTTCAATGCTAAGAAACATCTCTATGTCATCAATAAACATACAGGGGTTCCACATGAAGCCACCCTGAGTTCCAGATCCTATTTAAAAAAGGAACCATGAGATGTAGACATTTAGGTCTACAGTTTGTGACATCATGTAAAGTAACTCAAAAAGTTTTGTACAAAAAAATTAATCCACTTCTGCACGGCCTCCTTTCATAACTTGTAAAATGTCTAGACGATATTCTGTCTCAACCTAAGTGTGCACAAGCATGTCTGGGGTGATAGAGGCTATTGGATCCACAGTTCTTCTGTTGATATCACCAAGAACACACACAGACAATACATATGCAAAGCCTTTCCTGAAACCCCACAAGAAGAAGTTCACAGGGACTATGTCTGGAGACTGTTGAAGCCCCTTGGATGGTCCATCCCATCGTATCCATCTCTGTGGAAATTGTTAGTCCAGACACCCACAAACATGTACACTCCAGTGCGTTGGTGTAAAATCACATTTGGCTGAAGGGGAAAAGCTGCCAGACAGTAAATTGTTGAAGGTTTACTGGTTGCTTGATGAAAAAGGCTAGTCCAGTTGTATTGTCTTCAATCAGCACATAAGACAGTTTCACCTTTCTGCTGTCTCTGGCAAGTTCCCGAAAACAGTGGACTGGATGCAAATGTTGGGTTGATTAAACCTTCCCACATGTGTCAAAGATAGCTTCATCAGAGAAAATGAGATTCTGTAGATACCTGGGTTTTGCACAGTCAGGTCCAACATCTCCAAAGCAAATTCATGGCAATGTTGCAAGAGATTTTGCTTCACTGGTTGCACAGTTTGAACATTGTAAGCATGCAAACAAAGTCATTTATGCAATACATAGTGAATTGTTGAGCATTGGATGCTTAGTTCCTGTGATGGTCAGTGAACTGACTTTGATGGGTTTCATTAGTTGGTCTCTCTGATCTCCTCTATCATCTTACCGAATGTGCATTTTCTGTCAGAAATGGCCATCTGTTTACAGTTCAGCAGCTAATTACTTGTCATACCAAGCATTAATTGTTTTAGTGTCTGGTGGGTCCCTTTGAAATTCACTTTGAAAATAACTTTGAACAGCAGTGGGTGATTGAGTGTGGATCATCTGCTTCGTGGAGCCCATTAAATTATAGAGAATGCAGTAAGATCTTACCTATCTTTGTGAACTATATGCAAGCCATTGTGGTACCATGAGTATAGCCCTCAGAGACTGAAATCCCCAACTGTGTTAGATTGACTTTATGTGCGGTAACTCAAGTTCATTTATTTGTATTTTACTCACTGTGTTAGATTATTAGCTTTACTTGTGGTACCTCAAATTTGTGTATTTTTATTCTGTATTTTGCTTTGATCATGATGTTAGATTAGAAATACTCACAGTACCCCCAGATTCATTTATTTGTATTTACATACTTTTTTCATCACTGTGTCAGATTAGCTCTCTTCACTATACCTGAAGATCATTAACAATGTTTCTCATGTTGTCTTAAGGAACTGTGTAAACTGATTGCACTGTGCATGGATGGTGGGCACCCCTTGTGTGCATTCATAACGCCTGCAGGAGCGGTGAGGATTACCAGATAGACTCAACTGAGAATTTTTGTTCATAGACATTTTTGTTGCAATGCATTCTGCAATTAATTGTGCATGTTGACATCCCAATAAACGAACTGTTTTGAATTCACATCTTTTTTGTTATATTCTTCTCATGCTTTACCTGTCTGTTTTATCCTCCAGCCTAGCACACTGATGGTATCCACCTGTCTTGTTCAATGAGAAACCAATTCCAACACTGCTGACCCCCAAATGAACCACTCTCTCCCTCGACCAAGCTCCACACTATGGCAGGCTGCTTGTGTCAAGTTCCCCCACCATCCAGCTAGCACTCGACACACTGGGTCCGATGCACAGTGCAGAGCACTACTCCATCATTCCAATGTTAACAGAGTGTATGAAACATCATATTGCAGGGCAAGTCCATTCCCGGCTTACCACTACCTTCAGCTTCGGTCCCAGGCATCAACCAAACCCACCTTCCCCTGATTAACAGATGCATATGGTCAGGTTTCACACATTCCTCAGCCACTGGGTGTAGTTCATAGGGACTGACACTGCTCCAGTGCACCCCCATCTCTGCAGACAGCCCATGCCACATTTCACCTGATGTTTTTAGACTCCCATGACCATCTGGCAGTGGTTGGCTTCCATAGAGGCAATATTTGCAGGCTCCTTAATCATCATTAACCCAACACCATTTGCCAAACCAGCTGTGCAGTTTGAACCTTTGGTCACCACAGAGGCATGTGAAACCATCATGGCATCCAGCAGATTTGGTACCCTGAAAGAGCAGCTGATAGCTGGTTGATCCCATATAAAATGCAGTGCCCACATGAACTATTTTCATCAAGGTGTGGCGAAACAAGTGCTGTATCATTGTGAGAGATACAGAGGAAAGTGAGTGAGCCAGTACTTACCCCAGTTCATTACTACCAGTGCCATGTCGTCATTAAATGCCTGTACATAGCATACAAAGGATTGCTCCATAACCTAAGAGTGTAATTAAAAAACTGAAATAATTTTTTCAAACTTTGTCAGTGTATGCTGCAGTATATTAATGTTAACATTGTGAAGTCTCAGAATGATCAAATGAATATGTTTCACTAAATATATTATTTTAGGGAAAAAATGAGTGGTTAATAATGAAGCTAGAAAGCTAAAAATTATTCGTAATGTGCAAATGTATGTCACAATCAAAAGTTACTAGTCTCAACTTGATCTGAGCACTATTTTGTTCAAAATTGGTGTTTTTATGAAAATTTGGTGGCACTAAACTTTAGACTCAGAAAGATGAAAATTCATATGTAGCTGCAGTTTGACATAAAAACATTAACTAGGTGACACCAAGAAGCAATCTGTATTAGTTTTCAAGTCTTCACAAAAAAAAAAAAAAAAAAAAAAAAAACAAATCTGGAACAAAAATGTCGCTATTCATAATAGATAAAATATCATTTGTATCTGTCACAGAAAGTATTAATTATAGCACTCAATTACATTGATGGAATAATACAGCTGTATCAAGTTTCAAGACTTTAGTGTAAATAACAATCATTACATGGAATCTAAAAGTGGCACTTAAGAGTTCAAGTTCTACTATCAGTTCCATTCTAAAAATTCTAGCCGGCAAATTTTGAATGCAGGAAGCTAAAACTTTTTCAGTAACTAAGGCAAACTTAACTTAAAATATAAAAACTAAGAAGATTGTAAATTGTTAAACAACAGAGTTATTAATTAATATGTGTCTGAGAAAAGGGCCATTTAGATTCTGCTACCTGTGCCTAGAGTGGTTGATAGCAGATGTTTGGCAGTCCGCTGTGCCCGTATATTTGAGGTGCATTCAATCTAAGGCCTCCGATTTTTTTTCTAATTAACTACTCACCCAAAATCGATGAAACTGGCGTTACTTCTCGACGCAATCGCCCTGCAGACGTACACATCTTTCACAACGCTGATGCCATGATTCCATGGCAGCGGCGAAGGCTTCTTTAGGAGTCTGTTTTGACCACTGGAAAATCGCTGAGGCAATAGCAGCACGGCTGGTGAATGTGTGGCCACGGAGAGTGTCTTTCATTGTTGGAAAAAGCCAAAAGTCACTAGGAGCCAGGTCAGGTTAGTAGGGAGCATGAGGAATCACTTCAAAGTTGTTATCACAAAGAAACTGTTGCGTAACGTTAGCTCGATGTGCGGGTGCGTTGTCTTGGTGAAACAGCACACGCGCAGCCGTTCCCAGACGTTTTTGTTGCAGTGCAGGAAGGAATTTGTTCTTCAAAACATTTTCGTAGGATGCACCTGTTACCGTAGTGCCCTTTGGAATGCAATGGGTAAGGATTATGCCCTCGCTGTCCCAGAACATGGACACCATCATTTTTTCAGCACTGGCGGTTACCCGAAAGTTTTTTGGTGGCGGTGAATCTGTGTGCGTCCATTGAGCTGACTGGCGCTTTGTTTCTCGATTGAAAAATGGCATCCACGTCTCATCCATTGTCACAACCGATGAAAAGAAAGTCCCATTCATGCTGTCGTTGCGCATCAACATTGCTTGGCAACATGCCACATGGGCAGCCATGTGGTCGTCCGTCAGCATTCGTGGCACCCACCTGGATGACACTTTTTGCATTTTCAGGTCATCATGCAGGATTGTGTGCAGAGAACCCACAGAAATGCCAACTCTGGAGGTGATCTATTCAACAGTCATTCAGCGATCCCCCAAAACAATTCTCTCCACTTTCTCGATCATGTCGTCAGACCGGCTTGTGCGAGCCCGAGGTTGTTTCGGTTTGTTGTCACACGATGTTCTGTCTTCATTAAACTGTCGCACCTTCGAACACACTTTTGACACATCCATAACTCCATCACCACATGTCTCCTTCAACTGTCGATGAGTTTCAATTGGTTTCACACCAAGCAAATTCAGAAAATGAATGATTGCATGCTGTTCAAGTAAGGAAAACTTCGCCATTTTAAGTATTTAAAACAGTTCTCATTCTCGCCGCTGGCGGTAAAATTCCATCTGCCGTACGATGCTGCCATCTCTGGGACGTATTGACAATGAACGCAGCCTCATTTTAAAACAATGCGCATGTTTCTATCTATTTCCGGTCCGGAGAAAAAAAATCGGAGGCCTTAGAACTTGAATGCACTTCGTAAATACAGCCACAGAGGCAGTAAGAAGAAACACTTTGTTCGGGGATATCAATCTGCCTGTGTCAGTCAAATGCCTGTGTGTGTTGTACCTCATTTGACATCATAGCCAGGCAGCTAGCATATGGGTTTTTGGTAGAAGTAGGAAGTGAACTCACGAGGATTGCTTAGATTTCATGGAAGTAACTTTTTGTGTGCTGCCTGTAATGTTGATATAACTGTGTGGCAAGTGGCAAGATTATTTTCCAGTTTTAAGGCAATTGATGATTAGAAGTCAGGGTGATAGACAATACTTCTTGGAACTTCCTATAGAGGCCTCCTCTGAACTGTTAATAGTGCTGTTTCTGATAGGGACATTATTATTCTTATTATTATTATTATTGCTATCATTATCAGAATAAATATTACTATATTTTGTGCATATGAACTTTTACTGAATATATTAATCAGTTACAATCAAAACTCTTATTTGTAGTCATAGTTCCTGATCCCACTGATTAAATAGCAAATAGAAACATTTTCTTTCAGTGAGTATGTTGAGTAATGTGGACTTGCAGTCTGGAAATTATGGTCAGTACATTCTCCATTGCTTTCTGGCTGATGGCAGAAATAGTTTTCAAGCTCTTGTAAAAGTTGAAGAAGATTAGTTAATTTACACTCCACTCAACAAGGTAAATGCGCTGAGATCCAGCTCTCACAACACTTCCGCCTCTTCTGTACACCTGCTGGGCCTATGATCATTCCCAACATGCTGCTACTTGTGAATTGACTTGGACGTCTGCCTGTCGAAGACTGCACAGCATTAGTTTCACATGAATGTATGAATGTTGATGTGGTAGTCATCGTGGCAGACAGGTTCTTCGATTCCCTCAACCCCCTCACCACCACCACGCAAAATCATGATGTACCTTTGCACAGTCTCCCACACATACAAGCCACATCAGCAACCACACACTCCATGTCCCACAAACTGTCTATAGTCAAGGTGTAGCTCATGCCCCACGTGATTAGCATGATGATCAAGCTCCCTCCTACCCAGCACTGTGCCCATGCCTGACTCTGCCTTTCAGTGCCTATGACTTCCTGCATACACAGACACGTTTCACACAAACTCTCTACCAGCTAGTAGTGATCAGAACGTTCAGGGCACCAGTTATCTTTGCTAGTATCATGAGTGCTTTGAGAGCAACACTACAAACTGTGAGGCACTGTGCACGTGGTCCTCAACACTGACAGCAGACAGCTGTAGGTGAACCTGATTGCTCTGCTATTTCTCCCTGCCTGCTCATGCATGATCATTGGAACGCCTCCTCCCCAACAGCCTACCTGCTTCACACTAGCCTCGATCTCCACATCCGTTCTTGCAAACTGTTACCCTCTGCTGGCCCTCTCCCCCCTCTTCCTCACTGTGATGAAAGGTTCTCTAGTCACAACCTACTGCTCCCAAACATGGTCCGTTGACCTTGGCTTTGAAAGAGATTTCACAGATACCTTTACCATGGATGATGTTATGGATCCTATCCCTGGTGCCAACATCATTGCCCGTTATGCCCATTCCCTGTAGATCCTGAACTGTCACCTAAACCACCATCAAGCAACTGTCATATTCTGGCCCCTTTGCTGACCTCCTTGGTGAATTTCCTTTCACCCATACTTGCAGTGTCCCTTAGGAGAAACACGTACATCTCAATGATGCCAGTCCCTACCCCCATGGTTTTCTGCCACCTCGTGTCACTTCCTGTGGAGTAGCAAAGAGCTTTGCATACTGAAATCAAGGCAGCAATCATTGTTATGTGTTCTGCACCTTGAAGAGCCCAAGGTCCTCCACTCTGCACCTCATCTGAGGAAAAGAAGGCACTTGGTGCCCATGCAATTCTTTCAGGCACTTAATGCCAGAATGGTCCCTGACCACTACCCAGTGCCCTTTGTCTGGCACAACTGTCTTCAGCAAGGTAGACTGAGAAAAAGCATTTAAGTAGATTATGGTCTACCCAAAAGATATGGAGAAGACGCCAATAATCAACCCCTTCAGTCTTTTTGAAAATGTGTTTATGCCCTTCAGGCTCCATAACACCACCCAGACCTGACAACGCTTTTTCAACAGTGTTCTGTATGGTACCTCAGCTATTTTGCCTACGTGGATGATATCCTCATCTACTCATGCAGTCCTGTGGAGCGACACGAAAACTACCAGGAGGTATTAGTCCACCCCCAAGAAGTGGGAATCATCACCAGTCTGGAGAAGGATGTCTTCGGTGTTCTGGAGATTGACTTCCGTGGACTCAAGATATCATCTGTGGGTTCCTACCCACTGGACAAGAAAGTCCAAGCCTGTGTCCTGCAACTTTTGAAGAACTTTTCAGATTCCTCAGGATGGCAAATTTTTCCTGCACCACCTGAAGAAAGCTGCAAGCATGCAAGGACCACTCACTGTCGCATTCCAGGGCAACCACACTATAGGTAGCAGGCCCGTTCCCTGGATTGTGCCAATGACAGAAAGTTTTGAACAAACAGTACATGACCTCTTGCACTTTGCCTTCGTGGCCCATTCGCTTTCGACTGCCCCACTCACAGTCATTACTGGCACCAGCCAGTTTGCCTAGGCATCGTCCTTCAACAACACATTGAAGGTTCCTGGCAGCTGTTAGCATTCTTTTCCATGAAGTTCTCTGAGCCACAACAAAATTGGCCACTTATAACTTTGAGTTCTTCACTGTATACAAGGCAATTAAGTACTTCCACCTCTCAGTAAAAGGACACTCATTCACAGTGTTCATTGACCACTATCCCATTATAACACTTTGTTGACAAAATTAAGGCACACAGATTTCGCCTAGGCTGTTCTATTAACATATATACCAGTTCACAACTGACATATTGCCCATGGCATATGTCAACAATATCATCAAAGACAGCCTCAGCTGCTCATGTCCGTTGCTACCCTCCTCAATTACATTTCCCCTTACACCACACAGGTAGCTGGATCCTGAACTGCTAACACTGTGCAGCAACCCAAACACCAGCCTCAACTTCCAGCTGCACACGATTCCCGGTATGGAGTTAGATGTTTGACATGGCTATCGTGATTTCTGGCCAACCAAGCAAATCCATGTAGGGTGCCTCTGTGCTGCTCCCCCTCCCCCCCCCCCCCCTTTCCCCGTGATTCTCCAGCAAGACAGCATTCTAACACCTCTATGACCTGTCACAACCCAGCATCCATGCATCTGTGGTGCCCATGCAGGAGCATTTCATTGGATGTGGCATCCAATGGAACTACACCAACTGTGCTGGCATGTGCCTCCCAAACCAGTGCTTGAAGGTAGGCCATCACCTGCAAACCCTATCACTTTTTCCTCCCAACCCCCTCTCCCTCCTGCTTCAGTCAGTTATCCCATGTGCATATGGTGGAACCTCACTTAATGAGCACCTCCAATAATGTGCAATTTGCATAACAAGCAAAACACATTGTAAAAAAAATGACTCACTTACTGAGTGATGTTTCGCATAACGAGTGGTGACAATTTAGTCTGATATTACCAGACGTTCTTGTGTGGATGGGGAAACAGTCAACAATATGAACATTTTTCATTGTTGGCAGTGGTAATGTACAATGTCTTTAGTATGTACTGCAGTCCGGGTTTAGTGATCTTTTTGCTACCATCTTAGTGCAGCTTGTGATCATACATTTTTCTAAACTTTTGTTCACACAGTGTTTTTTTGTGTGCAAATTTTAATAACCTTCATAGACATGTGCCCAAAGATAAAGCTGCAAGAAAATGACCTTAGAAATGAAATGTAAAATCACTGAAAAACATGAACATGGTGCAAGTGTTGCTGATTTAGCACACATATTCAGTCTGCATCAACTACTTGCACTATCCTCAAGCATAAGGACAAGATTAAGAAGATAGATGCTTCAAAGGGAGTTACAAGTGTTTCTGGGCTGGGCTGTTTTGAGGGAAGAGACCAAACTGCGAGGTCATCAGTCTCATCGGTTTAGGGAAGGACGGGGAAGGAAGTCGGCTGTGCCCTTTCAACGGAACCATCTCGGCATTTGCCTGGAGCGATTTAGGGAAATCACGGAAAACCTAAATCAGGATGGCCGGACGCGGGATTGAACCGTCGTCCTCCCGAATGCGAGTCCAGTGTGCTAACCACTGCGCCACCTCGCTCGGTACAAGTGTTTCTAAACAATGGTTTTGTTTTCTGGAAATATTGCTCCTTATATGGATAAGTAAAAAGCAATTACAAGGTGACACTATTAATGATAACATCATTTGTGAGAAGGTAAGAATGATTTTTGCCGACCTAGTTAAGAAGACACTAGGATCATCAGCAGCCAAAGAAGTGTTTAAGGGAAGATGTGGATGGCTCAAGAAGTTTGAGAAAAGAACTGGCATCCACAGCATTGTGAGGCATGGTGAAGCAGCCAGCTCTGACACAAAGGTAGCAGAGAACTTCATCAGCAACTTCAAGATGCTTGTAATTTCTGAGCATTACCTGCCATAACAGGTTTTTAATTGAGACGAGACAGGTCTATTCTGGAAGAAAACGCCAAAGTTTATCTTTCTAACAGCAGAGGAGAATGCATTGCCCAGTCACAAGCCAATGACAGACTATCTCACATTCCTATTCAGTCCCAGTGCAAGTGGTGATTTGAAAATTAAACCACTGCTTGTTTACCATTCAGAAACTCTAAGAGCCCTCAAGGAGTGTCAACTCCAGAAGAGCAGGTTAAATATGATGTGGAGGTCCAACAACAAGGCTTGGGTGACACGTGTTCTTTTTTGTGATTGGATAAATGAAGTGTTTAGTCCTTCAGTGAAAACATATTTACTTGAGATGAATCTGCCAGTCCATGTCTTGCTTGTTATGGACAACGCTCCTGCCCATTCTCCAGGCCTAAAAGACCACCCCCTTGAATAATTTCAATTCATTGAGATCCAAATTCTGCCTCCCAACACCACCCCATTACTCCAGTACTCCAGCCTATGGACCAGCAGATTACTTCCAACTTTAAGACACCCTACACTGTAGCACTCTTCCAGCATTGCTTTGAGTTGACTAAAGCTACCAGTCTCACTCTCAGACAGTTTTGGAAATATCATATCAGCATAATTGCCTACCTAAGGATGATTGAAAAGGCATGGGGAAGGGTTACCAAGAGAACTCTCACCTCTGCTTGAAAGAAGCTTTGGCCAGAGAGCATTGTCGAAAGTGACTCTGAGGCATTTGAGTCAGTAACTGTGGGGCCTGTAGTCAACGAGATTATATCTTTGGCCAAGAGCATGGGACTAGAAATGCTAGAAATGGATATCTATGATATCAATGAGCTTGTGGAAAATCACAGCCCAGAAATGCCCACCAAAGAGCTTATGGAGTTGCAGTGTATTTCACAGCAGGAAGTTGTGGAGAGGAGTTCTTCAGAGGAGAAGGAGGAGGAGGAGGAGGAGGTGGTGGTAACAGCAAAGCAGCAATCTTCTGGTGCAATAAGAGAAATTCTGAAAGTGTGGGAATCACTTGCATTGTACACTGAAAATCATCACCCCAATAAAGCAGTGGCTACAGGCACCACAAATTTATTTGATGGTAACGCTGTGTCATATTTTCACCAAGTGTTGAAGCATCAGCAGAAACAAATGACTAGAGACATCTTTCTAGTAAAAAAGAATTAGTTACGTATCATGAATAATTAAGTACATAATGCTGTATATATAATTTTCTTTGAATAAATGGCACGAATAAGATAAAACTTTTAGTAATTTTTCTGCATGGATCACACTATCATATTTTACAGTAATTTATGTGGTATAAATTGTTTTGCTTAAAGAGTGTTTCACACTACGAGTAAGTTTCTGAAACAAATTATGTTTGCTATGCGAGGTTCCACTGTGTTGACATTGCAGGCCCCTTTCCATCATCAAATGACCTTCAATACATACTCACCATCATCAACAGGTTGACTTGGTGGCTGGAGCCACGCCATTGTGTGACATCATGGCAGACACAGTCTAAGATTTTTCAGATGACACGAGATAGTGTGGAACTGAGGTGTAAGACTCACATGTCTCTCGCAGTTGACTTACATATTGTGTACAGCCGATTCTCTTCTCTGGGTAATCAGCTACGTCGATCTCCCAAATGCTTCTGCTCCAAAGACTGTAGTGGATTACAGGAATTTATTAAGCTACTTCTCTATTCTTGAAATAATTTGTGTACTCGTGGAACAATTTCAGTTCATTCTTGGTGTATTTTCATCACTCAACACAAAGCAACATTTACTCTTTTTCAGATAAGTAAGTAAACTCTGACAAGCCAACTGATGTCTTTAAATGTCAGACTCAATAAACCACAAGTTCAATATCATAGTGACAATCCAATAATTTATGGACATTACCTGCATCCTGCCTCATGCAGAGCTAAGACATGACAAAAATAAAATAAAAGTCTCTAGTCTCAAGCGAGTCCAATACATGAATGTGCATAGAAATCTATATTCAATTGTTCATTAGTCTTTTTTACAATCACCACAGACACTAACACATCAAAGAATACTACATAATTATTCCCTGAGTTTTCATCACGTCTTCTGTGGTGCTGGCAGCAAACACCCGTCATTGTCAGTGACTTGCCCTTCTTCCAGTCTTCTAATAACAAACTTCTGACCTGCACATAGAAGAAGGTGGATTGGTAAAAACATTCTCACTCTCCTGCACTTGTACCTAAAATATTGGGTGTTCAAGATGGTTGAAGGCCGAGTGTTTCTAGAATTTACACCGAATTTACACAATAGTGGCAAAGGCTTTCTTGAAGGCCTGGGTCTCACAGCTTGGATACCCCTGCCATGTGGCAACAGACTGAGGATGACAATTCACATCTTGCCTGTTTAAACACTCACAGGAACTGGTGGTACGCTCATCCATTTTACAACTAGTTACCACACAGCCACTAACCACATGATGGAGACATTCTACAGGACCCAAAAAGCTACCCTTACCTTTTAATCTGTAACTGGGTATGCCACTCTGCTAGATCCCCTGGACTTGCGAGTGGCTCACAAAACCAACTTGTCCACCATTGAAGACATCTATAGGCAGCTCCTGACTATCCCAGGTAACTTCATCAAGCTGCAGCCAATGTCGGCCACCACCTGCACCCCAACCTTCGTACAACAGCTTCACGACTGCATAGCACACTTGAGCCCAGCATCCCTGCAACACCACAGTGGACACAAGGTCACTGTACATCTTATCCTGCGTTGACGACCAGCTATCCACACGATGAGTGCACAAGTGCAGTGATTTAATGTTCTTTTGGTATTAATTTTATGTTCGTTATTTCATTATCAGAACTTAATCACTTGCTGTAGCGCTACAAGATAGGCATATGGCCCATGAAATCATCTATGGTGAGTCAGCTTTGTGTGCCTATGAGGTGAACAGCATTGCAGGCTCATGCAATGCCTATGGAGAATTATCAGGCAAGATTGATATCACTCTTTAGAACCCACCTTATGGTCTCATGTCCTGAGTGTTGAGTATATGTATATGCTTTATGGACCCTATTAAATTTTAGTGAGTGCAGCAAGATCCAACCTTTTTTCTGTGAACTATAGACAAACCACTGCAGTACCATGAATGCTGCCATTAGAGACTGCAGAAATCCCCAACTGTGTTAGATTAGCTTCACATTCAGTACTTCATGTTTGTTTTTTTGTATTTTTTATTTGCTTTAGTCACTAGATTTGCTTCATTTGTGGTACCTCAAGGCTGTACTTTGTATTTTGATTTGATCACAATGTTAGGTCAGAAATACTCACAGTAACTCCAGGTTCATTTATTTGTATTTGCATATTTCCTTGATCACTGTGTTAGGTTAGCTCTGTTTACAGTAATTCAGGATCATTAATGATGTTTCTCATGTTGTCTTAAGAAGCTGTTTAACCTGATTCCACCACACATGGATGGTGGGAACCCCTTATATGTATTCATAACACCTTCATGAGTGGTACGGATTACTGGACCGATTCAATTGAGAGTTTTTGTCCATAGACGGTTTCATGGCAGCTTACCATTGTAAGTGAGTTCTACAATAATTGTTCATGCTAATGTTTCAACAAAGGAACTGTTTTATATTTGGGTGTCTTTTCGTTATGTTGTTCCTGTACTTTAACCATCTCTTTTACCCTCCATGCCTAGTAAACCCATGGTATCCACCCACTATATTCAATGAGGAACCAATTCCTACATTACTGTTGCCATTCTACATTTTATATCTTCCCTACATGGATCACTGTCAGTTAGTTTACTACTCAGATAGAAAAACTCATTTACTACTTTTAGTGTCTCATTTCCTAATCTAATTCCCTGGGCATTGCCTGATTTAATGTGATTACATTCCATTACCACTGTTTTGTGTTTGGTGATGTTCATCTTACATCCTCCATTCAGGACACTGCCCATTCCATTCAACTGATGTTCCAAGTCTTTGTTGTCTCTTCAAGATTTACTATGTTGTTGGTAAACATAAAAATTTTTATTTCACCTCCCTGAACTTTAATTCTTCTTCCAATTTTTTATAACTGCTTGCTCAGAATACAGATTGAATAATACCAGAGATAGGCTACACAGTCTCTCACTCCATTCCTAACCACTGCTTGCTTATCATACCTATGAACTGTTGCAACTTCCATCTGGCTTAAATGGGGTGTTGACAACTGCCAGCCATTTGGAGTCCTCATCAAGAGGTATCTGATGATAAGCGTCCGACAGATCGATTTTCTAAAAATATTGGCCTCCCGCCATGGCGGAGAACAATTCATCAGCATGAGGCAAAGGATAGGTGTCCACCACCGATTGGGAATTAATGGTGGCCTTGAAATCGCCATAAAGACATAATTTTCCCGAGGGCTTCCTGACAATAATGAGGGGCGAAGCCCACTCACTAGAAAAAATGGGAAGAACAACCCCTAGGGCTGTCAGCCAGTCTAGCTCTTCTTTTACCTGAGGGCGGAGAGCCAAGGGGATCTGCCTCACACGTAGAAAATGCGGGTGAGCTGACGCCTTCAACGTTAAGGGAGCTTCAAAGTCTGAAACACGCCCCAGGCCCTCCTCAAAGATATCCAGAAAGTCAGAGATCAAAGATTCTAATGATTGATAGGGAACGTCTTCGGAGACCAACTGTATGGTGTCAGTGATAGAAAAACCGAAAGCTTGAAAGGCATCCAAGTCAAAAAGGTTAGCGGAGCTCGCATCGCAATAAAAGTAATAGGCCGAGTGACCGATTTGTAAGTCACGTCGGTCGTGAATTGACCCAGTAGGGAAATGAACTGTTTACCATAACCGCGTAGACGCCAGTAAACTGGCACCAACAGAGGCGACCCAAGGTCGGAGTAAGTTTTTGCATTCAACAAAGAAACTGCCGCGCCCGTATCTACTTGCAGTTGTAATCGGTGCGACCAAACCGACACCTCAATAAAGAGTTCGTGTGCCGATGTGTCGAGAGCCTGGCCTGATGAAACTTCCTGAATGTCAATGTCCATGTCCTCTATAACTGCTTCCTTCGATTCTTTTGATGCCGAGCGGCAAACTTTAGCAATGTGTTCTTTTTTATTACATTTCCGACAAACGGCCCAACGCTGGGGGCACTCTGACCAATCGTGATGTATATAGCACGACGTACAGGACGGTAACAGGGGCCGGCGGCCGGAACTCTGTTTATGTGCCGTGCAGGAGTGGCCGTAATGGCCGGATTGTACCGCTCACACACCGTCCACCCGGGACACAGTTGGCGCGGCCGCGCTGCCCTTAACCGCCGCGACGTCGCACCACGCTTCCAATTGTTGACCTGCAGCATGAGAGACTTCACATGATTGCGCAATGGACAGGACTTCCTCAAGGGAAGGGTCTTCCAACTGCAGGGCCCGTTGCCGGACCTCCCTATCAGGGGCTGAACGAACAATGACGTCGTGCACCATAACGTGGGCGTACGACTCTCGCGACTGCTCCGTGACAAAATGACACTTGTGACTAAGACCGTGCTGGGTAGTGGCCCACGCCCGGTAAGACTGATGGGGCTTCTTCTTGCATTGATAGAACTCGCCCCTAGCCACCACAACATGCCTGCAGCGGCAGTAATATGAAGACAGTAATGAACACAATGCATCAAAAGACAAGGACGAGGGTTCCTGCAACGGCGCTAGCTGCCGCAAAACTTGATACAGGGAGGGAGATATCCAAGGCAAGAAAAGAGCATGACAGACCTCCACATTGGCAACATGAAACGCCTGGAAATGCTGCCGAAGGCGATGTTCATACGCGTCCCAATCCTCCACCATCTCGTCACACGGGGGAAAGGGAGGAGGGAATGGCACTGGAGCAGACGGTATGGAGAGCAATGCGGGAAGCACTTGTTTCATCGTTGCCATGAGCTCCGTCTGCTGCTCAACCAAAACGCGCACTAAATCCTCCATGCCGTGGATAAGCTGCGAAACTGGAACAACGACGCAACACGCGAAAGAATGACCCTACTTGTCGCCAATTGTGTAGTAACACGGTTCACGTTTTCCGTCGCACTTCACAGTAGACCGGGAACTGTCTCATAGGCATGCCCGATGTGAACTGATGGCCCGTGCTGCCCAAGTTGTTGTTGTTGTTGTTGTTCCGCTGGCAGAGGTCGCGGCCAAATTCTCGTGTGCCCTCTGGTGGACGG
Source organism: Schistocerca serialis cubense (assembly GCF_023864345.2). Lineage (NCBI taxonomy): Eukaryota > Metazoa > Arthropoda > Insecta > Orthoptera > Acrididae > Schistocerca > Schistocerca serialis. Next base: position 1,045,097,478 of record NC_064639.1, on the reverse strand, counting down.
GACTCTACTTGTGGCAACTACCGTCCATGACGCGCCGTGCCGATGTGCGCCTCGCGCAATCTTTCTGGTGGCTACTGCATCTCCATACTTCCTGTTCCTTGATACACATATTTAATTCATATAATACCTCTAGGTATATTGAATTGGAAGGGGGGAGGGGTGGAAGAGGAAAGGTCCTATATTTAACCAAGATAATATCCCATCAATGATAAGTTCAATGTTGATGGATGAAATACCTAACACTGAACTCTGACTTTCCTTTGCTCATAAATATTATTCTTGCTGAACTCAGCATTTCTCAAGAAAACCACAAAATAGATTGGGATTAACTGTTGTGTTGTAGAATCAGAATATTATGAAGGACAAAGAGAATTTTGCACACACCAATAAATTTATCCAATAAAACTGAGGGAAGGAAACACTGCATACTACATCATAAAGTTTCTTGAAACAGTCCTTCAACAGTCCAAAGCAAGATCATTAACCCTCTAATAGACTGTGAAAAAAAAGAAAAAGAAAACAAGTTTGGAAAATGATAAAAAAAGGAATTTCTGTGAAAGACATGTAAGATTACTATGTGCATAATGCCAAAACACTTGTAAATGTATTCTGTAGCATAGAAAAAGAAGCTACCATGCTGAGATTCTTTGGAAGAATCTTATAGGAAAAGAACTCATCCTCAGAAGGAGTAGCTTACAAAACACTCACTGTACCAGTTCTGGAGTATTACTCATCTTATGGTACACTTACCAGGTTGGATTAATGGAAGATATTGACAAGACACAGTGGAGAGCAGCACATTTCACCAATCGATCATCTACTAAATGAAAAAGCATAATGCAGTAACGCAACAAATTCCAAAGGTAGATACTGAGAGTCTGTGATCTGCATCGTTGAGAGGTTTACTGTTGAAATTGCATGAGTCGAAATACCAAGAAGAGTTGGGCAACATATTACTTCCTCCCATATACAATGATGAGCCAAAGCATTATGACCCCATGCTTAATGGCTTGTTTGTCCATCATTGAAGCAAAATAAATCACTGATTCTGTGTATCAGAGATCCAACAGTTTGTTGGTAGGTTTGTAGAGGTATGTGGCATTAGATGTCTACATACAGGTCACGTAATTCATATAAATAATGGGCTGCTGATTTTCATATGCAGAGATGGTGCCAGATAGTGACCCATATGAATTCCACAAGTTTTACATCAGGTGAGTTTAGTAGCTGAGACATCGACGTGAGTTCACTGTAATGCTCCTCAAACCTTTGAAGCATGGTTCTGGCTTCGAGACATGGACTGCTGAAAGATGATATCACTGTCAGGGAAGACAACAAGCATGAGGAGATACAGGTGGTTCGTAGATGTCAGCATGTCTTCAATTACTACCACAGATCCCATGCAAGCATGTGGGAATGTCTCCCACAGCATAATATTGCTCCCACCAGCCAGCATCTGTGGTACGCTGCGTGTTCCGAGCCACTGTTCGTCTCGATGATGGCATTTGGAGAAATGACCTTCAACCTAGTGCAGCAAAAATGTGATTCACCTGAAGAGCTGACATTTTCCCATTGATCAGCAGTCATATTCAGATGTCCCATTTGAACTTCAATTGTAATTGACAATGTTGTTGGATCAAAATGTGAACATGTAGGGGTGGTCTGCTGTAGAGCTCCACGTTCAACAATGTACAATGAACGGTGTGCTCCAAAACACTTGTACGTGCATTGTCATTGTGATCTTTTGGCAGAGATGCCACGGATCATCATGTACCTACTTTACAGAGCAAACAAGACTCCAAACCCCATGTTCTGTGAAGAGTTGTGAATGTCCAGCCATTTAGTGCCTAGTGGTAATTTCACTATCCTTCTACCTCTTTCTGTAGATGGCTCACGACAGCAGCATGTTAACATTCAACAAGCTTTGCTGTTTTTGAGATACTCATTTACAGGCTGTACATAATAATATCCTGCCCTTGTCAGAGCTGTTTATCTCAATGGATTTCCCCATTTGGGGTCCGTATCTTTCCTAGGGCAATCCCCTGTCTGTGTCTACTCCACTTAACATACTTTTGTTACTGATTCATAAGCCTGCAAAGCCACTTCCAGTGTCACAGTGGGCAGCGGTCACAATGTTTTGGCTTATCAGTGTATGTTTCACAAAAAACCAGAGAAATTAGAGCTCATATAGAAACCTACTAACAATTATTCTTCTCTCACACCATTCATAAATGGAACAGTGAAAGATACTTGTTTAAGGTAGGAGGGATTGTAATGGTTAGTGGTATTTGAAGCACCCTCTGCCACACACCATGGAGTGACTTGCAAAATATAGATGTAGGTGTAAATTTTGATGACATCAAATTTATGAGCTACTGACACTGAGCTATTTTCCTGGAAATACTAAAATATGCTATTGTGAAATAGTGAAACATTTTTAAAATAACATTGTACTTACTGTACTTTCCTTACAAAAATCTGGGAACAAAATTCTCATAAGGGCAGTACTCTTTTATGCATTATGTGAAGAACAGAGTTACAGATTAACCAAGATGTAGATGGAAGGTCAGCTTAATCAGTGTTGAGCACAAAAGTATTGGATGGACACTTCTTCATTAAGCTCTGTGCTGTGTCTCATTTTCATAATCAGTTTACCAGTCTTTACAGGCACTGCCAGTAGATTTATCTTTGTTTTTGATGTAACAGTCTTCCTGGTTGGTTAAAAAGTGGATGGAAATGGAAGACACAGGATATTTATTGGTTTGCTAAACCAGTGCAGCACAAATTGTTCTTGCTTAATATTGCCGGATGCTCACTTGATATGGTTTCGTATGTTTTAGATGGGAAGAGAGGATATAGCACAATAACGTATAGTTAAAAAATGAAGCAAATAATACCATGAACAGGGTCACAATCATTGAGCTATATAAAATAAAATCATCATAACTTCTGAACAGTTTGCGTTAGGACATTTAAACTGCATGGTTGTCTGTAGGGAATGATGAGAATCAGTGCATGAATATGATTTGGTTTAGCAGTGAAGCCAAGTTTCATTTGTGTGGGTTCATCAATAAGCAAAATTTGGCGAATTTGAGGGACTGAGAATCCGCATTCCACAATCAAGAAGTCTCTTCACCCTTAATGGGTGACTGTGTTTTATGAAATGACCAGTCACAGAATAATTGATGCAATATTACTTGATGGCAAGGTGACTACCGAATGGTATGTGAAGGTTTTGGAAGATGATTTCATCGCCATTATCCGAAGTCACCCTGATTTTGACAAGATGTGGCTCATCCAAAATGGGGCTTGACCCCATTGAAGCAGGAGAGTGATGCACTGGAGAAGCACTTTGGGGACCGCATTCTGGCTCTGAGGCCAATGGCAATGGCTTCGATTTGCCATCATATTTTCTGGATCTGAACAAATATGATTCCCGTTTGTGAGGCTATATTAAAGACAAGGTGTACAGCAATAATACCAAAAATCATTTCTGAACTGAAAACAGCCATTCAGGAGGGCATCAACACCATCAATGTTCTGACACTTCAGTGGGTCATGTAGAATTTCACTATTTGTCTGCACCACATCATCGTCAGTAATGGCAAGCATGTTGAACATGTAATAACCTAAATCTGAATATCTGTAGTGAGATTTACATATTGAATAAAGTGTGTGCATGCCATAGTTTTTCTGTATAGTTCAGTAATTGTCATCCTGTAAGTATCTGGACTTTGCGTGGTCAGAAAATGAAAGAGGTCCCTTCCTGTTCTTAATTTGTTCAAAAGACTCTGCCATTTATCTTACATGTGTTCACATTGCTTGGTTGTAGGTAATTTGTGGGATTGCATCACCCAGGATAGAGTAGTCTGAATTCTGAGTTATGTCTTTCCCAGGTACTAGTGCATGAAATACCCCTGAAACCTAGAAATATTAACACTGATATCAAGATATAGCTTTTCCTTTTAATGTGCTTCATTGACAAAAATTTATCTTGTAAGTATTAAATAATTCCTATCCACCAAGGCCTCTCTATGAAGACAAAACATGACTGGCACTGAAATCTAAAAAATCTTAAACTTGTGCAGAAAGGAGAAAATAAAACAAGCATTATTGTGCTCAATTCCCTATTTGCATACCTACTCTTATGTATGCTAACCCTTGCAGTACCAAGGGGGTGTACTGTGTGCCCACCTTTTGTAAATATTGTGATTTACATTGGTATTTCATATTCTAAAATTCTGACTAAAATATATATGGTTTTTTATTATTTCCTGTACCAAAAAATATATAAATTTTGTCAGCTAAACTTAATCTGTTATTTTAAGTCTAATGACAGTTGTCATAAAGTCTACCTCCTTAGTGGTAGATGTGACATGACAACGAATGTCTTATTCCATAAATTACAACATTTCAGTGGTGTAGACCCTCTGAACATTGAATTTTTCTATGTGGCTACTGTGATTGAAAATGTACTATCATTCTTTTACTGTGAGAGAAGTATCAGACATTTTAGAAGAATCAACAGATTCTGAAATTGAATTTGGTGATAGAGATGAAGTGGTGAGAGAAACTGAAGAGGAATGCGTTGTGCACAGGGATGTGGACAGTGATGGTGTACAAACAGACTCTGAAGACAACTCTGGCCTGCAGCAGATGAAGACACAGCTGGTGATGTCAGTGATAAGTATTTTACAATCACTGAAAAGCTTTTATGTCCAACCCTCCTTGTATCACAAAGCAATTAGCACAAAACATAGAGAAAGAGCGAGAAGACCTGAGAAATGTAGGTAAAGTAGGACAACAAGGGAATAATTTGAAAAGATTTTTTCTCCAGAAATTGTTAACATCATATTAAAGCACACCAGTGAAGAAGCATTGAGACAGAATTTACCCAAAACAGACAGACTTTAATTCATGGCATACATAGGGCTACTTATAATTATGGGGAAGGAGGGTGACAGTAAGTCACAGTAAGTCTTGGTTTATGATCCAACAATTTTGTTTATAGTGTTTATATGAATGGAACAGATTACTGCAATAGTAAGATGTAATGATGAAGAGATGCAAAATGAGCACAGCGAACATCTACATCTACCTGATTACTCTGCTATTCACAATAAAGTGCCTGACAGAGTGTTCAGTGAACCACCTTCGTGCTGTCTCTCTACCGTTCCACTCTCAAGCGGCACGCGGGAAAAACGAACACTTAAATTTTTCTGTGTGACCCCTGATTTGTCTTAATTTATCGTGATGATCGTTTCTCCCTATGTAGTTGGGTGCCAACAGAATGTTTTCGTTTTGGAGGAGAAAATTGGTGATTGAAATTTCATGAGAAGATCCCTTCGCAAAGGAAAATGCCTTTGTTTTAATTATTACCACTCCAATCCACGTATCATGTCTGTGTCATTATCTCCTCTATTTCATGATAGTACAAAACGAGATGCCCTTCATTGTACTTTTTCAATGTCATCCGTCAGTCTCACATGATGCAGATCCCACACCGCACAGCAGTACTCCAAAATAGGGCGGACAAGCGTAGTGTAAGCAGTCTCTTTGGTAGACCTGTTGCACCTTCTAAGTGTTCTGCCAATGAATCGCAGTCTTTGGTTTGTTCTACCCACAGTATTATCTATGTGATCATTCCAGTTTAGGTTATTTGTAATTGTAATCCCTAAGTATTTAGTTGAATTTACAGCCCTCAGATTTGTGTGACTTATCACGTAATCGAAATTTGGCTGATTTCTTTTAGTACTCATGTGAATTTCGGGGTCAATTGCCACTTTTCGCACCATACGGATATCTTATTTTGCAAGTCGTTTTGATCATCTGATGAATTTACAAGATGGTAAATGTTAGCATCATCTGGAAACAATCTAAGACGGCTACTCAGATAGTCTCCTATGTCGTTAATATAGATCAGGAACAATAGAGAGCCTATAACACTTCCTTGGGGAACGCCAGACATTACTTCTGTTTTACTCAATGACTTTCCATCTATTACTACGAACTGTGAACTTTCTGACAGGAAATCATGAATCCAGTCACACAACTGAGGCGATACTCCATAGGCATGCAGTTTGATTAGAGGACGCTTGTGAGGAATGGTGTCGAAAGCCTTCTGGAAATCTAAAAATATGGAATCAATTTGACATCCCCTGTCGACAGAACTTATTACTTCATGAGTATGAAGAGCTAGTTGTGTTTCACAAGAACGATAGTTTCTGAATCCGTGCTGACTATATGTCAGTAAATCATTTTCTTCGAGGTAGTTCATAATGTTCAAATACAAAATATGTTCTAAAACCCTACTGCAAATCAACGTTAGTGATATAGGCCTGTAATTCAGCGGATTACTCGTACTTCCCTTTTTGGGTATTGGTGTGACTTGAGCAATTTTCCAGTCTTAGGGTACGTATCTTTCTGTGAGCGAGTGGTTGCATATAATTGCTAAATATGGAGGTATTTTATCAGCATACTCTGAGAGGAACCTGACTGGTATACAATCTGGACCAGAGGCCTTGCCTTTATTAAGTGATTTTAGCTGCTTTGTTACACGAGGATATCTACTTCTACGTTTCTCATCTTGGCAGTTGTTCTTGATTGGAATTCAGGAATATTTACTTCATCTTCTTTGGTGAAGGAGTTTCAGAAAATCGTGTTTAATAAATCTGCTGTAGTGCCACTGTCATCAGTGACTTCACCGTTGTTATAGTGCAGTGAAGGTTGCCAATGGTGTGCTTTATGTATGACCAGAATCTCTTTGGGTTTTCTGTCAGATTTCGAGACAGAATTTCATTGTGGAAATTATTAAAAGCATCTCTCATTGAAGTACGTGACATATTTCGAACTTCTGTAAAACTTTGCCAAACTTGGAGATTTTGCATTCTTTTAAATTTTGCATGCTTTTTTTGTTGCTTCTGCAACAACAATCTGACCCATTTTGTGTACTACGGGGGATCAGTACCATCACTTATTAATTTAAGTGGTATATATCTCTCAATTGCTGTTGATACTATCTCTTTGAAAACATTCCACAACTTTTCTACACTTACATGATCAGATCGGAAGGAGTGAAGACTGTCTCTTAAAAAGGTTTTAAGAGCATTTTTATCAGCTTTTTTAAATAGATATACTTTGCATTTTTTTTTGGTTGGTTGTAGGTGTTACGGTATTCAGCCTAGCAGCAACTGCCTTCTGGTCGCTAATCCCCATATTTGTGACAACACTCACTATTTGTCCAGGATTATTTGTTGCTAAAATGTCAAGTATGCTCTCGCAACCATTTATGCTTCAAGTGGGCTCATGAACTAATTGTTCAAAATAATTTTCTGAGAAAGCATTCGGTACAATTTCGGATGATGTTTTATGCCTGCCACTGTCTTTAAATGTATAATTTTTCCAGCATATTGAGTGTAGATTGAAGTCACCACCGACTATAATTGTATGAGCGGGGTACTTTTCTGAAATGAGATTAAAGTTTTCTTTGGACTGTTCAGCTAATATGTCTTCAGAGTCGGGGAGTTGTTAAAATGATCAATTTAATAGTTTAGTCCGATTGTCAAGTATAACTTCTACCCATACTATTTCACATGAACTTTCTACTTCATTTTTGCTACAAGCAAACTACCTCTGACACCAATAAATACTCCACCACCAACTGTATTTAATCTACCCTTTCTGAACACTGTTAGATCATTCGACAAAAATTTCGGCTGAACTTATTTCCGGCTTTAGCCAGCTCTCTATACCTACAACTATTTGAGCTTCAGTGCTTTCTATTGGGGCTTGGAGCTCTGGTTCTTTCCCAACACAGCTATGACAATTTACAACTACAGTACCAATCGTTTCTACAACTACCTTACTGTGTTTTACCTGCCCACTTTCTGACGGATGACCCTTCTGTGGTTCCCTGAGACCCTCTAACCTAAAAAACCGCCCAGTCCCTTCCACACAGCCCCCACTACCTGCGTAGCCACCACCTGTGTGTAGTGGACTCCTGACCTATTAAGCAGGACCCAGAAACCCACCACCCAATGGTGCAAGTCAAGGAATCTGCAGCCTACATCATCACAGAACCACCTGAGCCTCTGATTTGGACCCTCCATTCGGCTCTGCACCAAAGGATCACAGTCAGTTCTATCGACGATGCTGCAGATGGTGAGCTCCACCTTAATCTCGGAAGCAAGATTGGCAGTCTTTACTATTTCTGCTAGCCACCCGAAACCAGACAGAATCTGCTCCAGTCCAAAGTGACACACGTCATTGGTACCGACATGAGCCACCACCTGCAGTTGGCTGCACCCTGTACTCTTCATGGCATCCGGAAGCACCCTTTCCACATCCGGAATGACTCCCCCCGGAACGCACACAGGGTGCACACTGGCTTCCATCCCCTACTTGGCAGCCAGGTTCCTAAGGGGCCCCATTACGCACCTAACGTTGGAGCTCCCAACTACCAGCAAACCCACCCCCTGTGAATGAGACCTTGTGGGCCGAGAAGCTTCCTCTGGAACAGGATGGACAACTGCATCTGGCTCAGAGACATTGTCAGCAACAGATAACGCCTGAAACCTGTGTATCAGGATTTCATGACATGATCCAACTAAAATGTTACATTCATCAGCAATCTCTTGGGAAATCAGTCTTTGATTGGCACACACAATTTTGTTGACATTTCTTACAAGAGCGTCATCAGTAGACATTGAAGGGCATCCTGAATGGGGGTCACCTTTAACTTCTATCTGGCCATTTTTGAACTGTGTGAATCATTTGTAACAACATGTGTGTCTTAAGCACTCATCACCATAGGCTTCCTGCATCATTTGGTGTGTGTCTGTAAAGGTTTTCTTAGGTTTCATGCAAAATTTAATGCAGATGCATTGTTTCTTAAACACTGCAATCTTGAGATTCACGAACTGTGTGACACAATGTTCTGCTCAATACAGAAATGAACCATAACTAAACTACGTACAACAATGAAACTTCTGGCAGTTATGCATTAAACATATGAGTGTGCAGGGATCCCAACCACATTTTGCTCCAACACACCATTGGCATGAAGTCACAAATGTTCTTGAATTTTTTGAACAGACCTTTATGGTATACTTATACAAATGCTCAAAGACTCTAAAACGATGTATGTTCTCAGCTTGGAGCCATATGCAGGGAAGATAAATGATAGGCCACAACAATCAAATTAAGCAGCAGCTGTTGTGAAATGCCTGGTTGTTCCTATATATAATACAGTGTACAGTGTCACCACAGATTATATTACACTTCAGTTGATTTGGCCAAAGATTTGTGGAGGAATCCCCAGCTAACTCTCATGGAATCATTACAAGCAAATAGGAAGCACATAGCCCAAGAACTGAAACACATCAAGATGAGAATTATATTCCAGTAAATGTGCTTTCAGTGATTCTAGTACTGGAAATACCCCAATCACAACTGTTCCCCCGTGAAAAAAAAATCTTCTGATGCTGCTGACTCAACATTATGGCACTGCAATTGGTTCACCAACTGACACTAAGAATAAAACAGTCATAAATTGATATTATAATAAAATGAAAGGCAGTGTTGGCATAATCAATCAAGTGGTGAGTAAATTTTCAACTGAGGAGGCTACAAGAAGGTGGCCACCATCAATTTTCTGTACTCTTGTGGACATAGCAGTGTTAAATGGTTATCCATTGTGTCTACTTAACTTCCTAGACACGAATAAGACAAAATCTAATAAGCAATGGCTTTTTCTTCCAGAATTTGAACTACATCTCGTGAAACCTTACATTGAAGAAATGACCATGAATATATGAATATGAATATTAGAGAACTCCAGAAATGTATGGTTTCAACCATGGGAAGTATTCTTGGATGGCATGTCAAGCAGAAGTTTGCTGAAAAGGAAGCTGAAGAAGGAAGGGGAAGATGTTTGTTGTATTGTCATGAAAACCAGTCAAAAGCAATGAAGGACTCTTCTTTCTGTGTTTATTCACCACCTTCCAAACGGTATCTACTTCTGAGCAAAACTGTATCAATGATCATTGGTGCAAAACACAGATTTTGTGACCACGCACATTGTTGATGCGCATCTAATGCCCCAGGTTCTTTCCTCCAACAGTCATAATTGTATTCATTCCTATCGATCCACTATATCACTCATCCTGACGCACTTTAGCGTTTTGTTTTCTGCACCTGGCCATTTTCTGCACCTGCCCATGCCACAAGAACTTCTGAACCGCAATCTAACCCATCCCCTCCCTTTCTCTTCATTTATCATAACACACACGCACTCCCATACGTCATCATCCTTTCTCATCACGTTTCTGTACATTTTTAACGTATTTATGAGTATTTTTACATGGGTTAATGCATTTTAACGTATTTCTATGCTAGACTCTCGCTAATGCAGACATTCCTGGCACATATGGGTGCTGGATTAGTGGAAGTGCTGGATTATTGTGTCTGAAATTTATTTTATTCATTTATTTCATTTTTTATTTAATTTTTGGAAACATAGGGGATATAGTGTACTGTACTTTATTAAGCTGAAGGATAAAATTTTAAAACATAGTGGATATACTTTATTAAATCCAAAAATACCTTAATTTTCAAAGAAACCTTAGTCCTAGAGTGTATACTGTACATAATTATACAGCCGTATCATTTACTATGAAACATGTCCCAAATTTTTAACTGTCGCAATGATGATATGCGACGGTGCCATGCATTATCATGCAACCGCTTTACAAGCATTACATCGGTACTGCATTTATCTGGTTGTTGCATAATGTACTCCAGCAAGTCCTCAGCGCTTCAGCATCAGCAGTGTGAGAAATCTTCATGCTCTCTCCTCCTGTGTCCTCTTCTTCATAAACAGCTACGTCCAGTTCTTCGTTCTCACTCTTTTGCATAATCTTCTGTTTTCCCAACTCACTATCCATTTGTGTTGAGTAATGTCGAATAACATCTTATTTCTTTTTGATGTCATAAATAGTTGCTCGTCCAACAATGAACTCAGCAGCAATGGCTTTCTACGAAAAACCTCGATTCAATTTATCTAAAATTTCAAGTTACTGCTTGAGGTCTAACATAACGTGTTTCCTTTTAGAAGACATGATCCCGATCTGTAAAGAAAGCTACAATTTCAAATACAGTATATAAAACATTGTTTAGCTAACCATTGTTGCACATGATAATTCGTTGTGCGTATGTTTTTGGATGTACGCTGGATTACTGAGAGGCTGGACAAGTGAGGGCTGGATTAGCAAGAGTCCAGTGTATCTTTGCGTATCTGTTCATGTTGCTGCTTGTCTTTAATTATTTTTCACTCATTTTTACATGTCTTTTTGGTTATACAGCTCCTCTCACAACCATCAACACCTATTTTGCCCATTTCTGCATCATTCCCATTTTCTTTACACCATTCATGTCACAATGGATCCTTGCTCCATCTTTCTGCACCAGTTAATTTCACAACTACCTACAAATTTTCAGATTCTGCCAATCCCTGGCCCTCGCAAACATGGTATTACAAAAACACATCTCCATGCCATAGACCTCTTCTCCCTCCATGAGATACTACTACTCTGCAATCCCTACTCCATAGATCAGATCTCTGAAATTGAATCCTTTGCTCTCCAGCACCTGAAGGAGCATTCCAGACACTGCCTCCATAAGTTACCTAACCTGATGACATCCTACTGACATCTCGGGGCTCCACTATCCAACTGTTGTCATACCCACAGTATTTTTCCTCATCCACCCCTCACAGCAGCTAAACCCTGCCTAGCTGACCTTTTCAACTTGTCATAGCCCCCCAAACCCCCTACCAACTCTTCAAGAAATCCAGAGCCAAAACATTCCTGTAACACTGGTGCTAACCTTTCCACCAAAACCCTCAGCTGCACAGAAGTTTCAGTCCTATCTAAAGGCCTCACCTTTAGTCCTACACCCAAATTTAACTATGCTGGACTTGTCAAAGACCTGCTCTCCTTTTCCTGACCCCTGTAGTGGAAGCACTTCTTTACCACCAATCCCTCCAAACAAATACCACCCTAATCCCAGTATTTGAAACCTACATCTTCCAGTTCATATCACTGTCAACCATGATTCTACCCCCCCCCCCCCCTCCCTCCTACCTAACCATCTGCTGGTCACCTTCCAGGAATTCCTTACCTCCAACTTAGTGTCACCATCCTTCTGAAGGTCCCTTCGTCAGAAGAAAGAATAGCCATACATAAACTCAAAACAAATCCTGACCTTATCATCCTGCCTGCAGACTAAGGTTCCACCACTATTGTTATGAATCATAGTGACTACCTGGCAGAAGGCCTCTGCCAGTTATCTGACTCCTCCAACTATAAGCTCTGCTAGAGTGAACCCATCCCACAAGTCCAATACAAACACCAATCACTGTCCCTTCCCAGAACATCTCCCCTGAATCAATTTCCATCCTCATCCCTATGACACATCGTGCACCTGCCTTCTTCATGCTCCCCAAAATCCACAAGCCCAACAATACTAGACACCCCATTGTGGCTGGTTATTGCGTCCCCCACTCAAAGAATTTTGGTCCTCATTGACCAACACCTCCAACCAATTACCTGTAATCTAGCCTTCCACATCAAACACCAACTGCTTCCTTCATGATTCTCCACATCCCTTTACCTTAATGTTGACACCAACTTCCTACACACCAGCATCCATAATGCCCATGCTCTTACCACTATTGAACACTACCTTTCTCAACATACTTGAGACTCCAAACCCACTACTTCGTTTCTCATAGATCTTACTAACTTTATCATAACCCATAACTACTTCTCATTTGAAGGGAAGGTATATAAATAAATCCATGGCACAGTCATGTGCACCCACATGGCACCCTCCTAAGTCAACCTTTTTATGGGCCATCTAGAGGATAGCTTTCTAGCCTCCAAAAACACCAAACTTCCAGTTTGTTTCAGGTTCATTGATGATATATTCCTGATCTGGACTCAGTGCCAAGACACCCAATCTTCGTTCCTTCACAACCTCAACACCAACTCCGCCATCCACTTCACGTGGTCCTCCTCAACCCAGCATGATGCCTTCCTAGATGTTGACCTCCTCGCTGATGGCTCCATCTGCACTTCTGTCCACATGAAACCCACCAACTACCAACAGTACTAGCATTTTGACATCTGTCATCCCTTTCACAGAAAATAATCTCTCCTACAGAGCCTGAACATCCAGGGATGGTGTATCTGCAGTGTCAAAAACTCCCTTCTCAGTATGCTGGTGATCTCACCATGGCTTTCGCAGACAGACCCTATTCCCCAGACCTAGTCCATAAACAGATCCCATGCCATTTCCCCTCACACCCTCAAACACTCCCACCACCTACAAGGACTAGTCCCAAAGCAGTGTCCCATTCATCACCCAGTGCCACCCTGGATTGGAAAAACTGAGCCACATCCCTTGTCAGGGCTGCGATTGCGTATCATCATGCCCTTAAATGAGGGCATCCTACCCGAGATACTTCGCACCCCTTCTAAAGTGGTGTTCCATTGTCCACCCATCCTATACAACATCCTAGTCCATCCCCATGCCACTCCCGATACAATCCCCTTGCCACAAGGATCATATTCTTGTGGAAGACCCAGGTGCAAAATCTGCCCAATCCACTCATCCAGCATTTACTATTCCAGGCCCATCAGGAGCCGGGCCACCTGCAAAAGCAGCCATGTCATTTAACAGCTCTGCTGCAATCATTGCACAGCTTTTTATATTGGTATGACTACCAACCAGCTGTCTACCAGGGTGAACAGCCACCACCAAACTGTGGCCAAGAGCAAAGTAGACTACCCTGTGTCACAAAATGCAGCTGAACAAAACACACTTCATTTCAATGGCTGCTTCATTACCCGAGCCATTTCGAACCTTCCCTCCACCACCAGCTTTTCTGAACTGTGCAGATGGCAGTTGTTCTTACAACACATTTTCCACTCCCGTAATTATCCTGGCCTCAACCTACGGTAACGTACTGTCCCCAAACCCTCCACACAACAGTTTCCACCCCCTCTTTTCTCATTCTCATCTCCCATGTTATTTATTTGCAGTCTTCTGCTAATATCTGCCTGTCTTTCCCCACTACTTTCCTTTTTTGCTCCTTTTTTCCCCACCTCCCTGTGCCACAACCTCCTGGTGCTGCACCTGTTGACCTGTTGCACACTTCACCAAACAGTGTTCATTTCTCTCCCCATCCCTTCCCCTTCCCCTTCCCCTTCCCCGCCCTATCCACATTGCTGCTTTCATCCCAAACATGGAGTTGCATTCCAGCCTGAGATGCTAGAGTTGGTGATCACGTGTGGGTGAGGTGTGCTTGCTCGTGTGGGTGAGTGGTGTGTGTCTCTTTTTTACTGATGAAGGCTGTGTGGTTTCCATTGTTTGAAAAATACTAAATACATTTTTTTAGAGAGTGCTAAAAGAAATTTACAGTTTCTTGACCTTTATTACACATCAATGGCTCTTTATACAATATTTTGTTAATAATGGTCAATAAAAATTAGAAATTTGAATTATAGTTTTTTTTGTGATGGCAACAACGAACCCAGCCTTTGGCCCCCACCCTCCCTGGCTTCCTCGCTGCTACTCATTGTGAAAAGTACGTTGGTACTGTAAGGGTTAATGATTCACTTTCCATCTTTCTCAATTGAACTAAAATGAAATTAATTAGTAAAATCATTCCTGTCATCACTGAAGAAGACAAAAATTACAATATAGTATCCACCAAGATAACCAACATTTCAGCTATATGGAGTTTTAAAGACAAATATAGGTCCAACATTGATAAAAACTCACCTTTATTTGCAGTTTCCTGTAGATGCCATAAGTTATTCCATTGAATCATTCATAGTAATGTTTATATTACTGATATTTTCCTATTTCACTTTCTGATAACTGCATCTCTTCAAAAAAGAGGCAACTACTAATTTAATGATAAATCACAACTAAGTATTGAGTAAAACCAATACAACAAGATATTAATTCTCTGGTTCGATGGGCATATCTGTGTGGGAGAAGATACATTTCTTGAGTGATACAACCTTCCCCCTTACATTCCACACATAAATGTAGCATAGAACTGACTGTCAGACACCTCTGAATATATTGTAGTCTTTCTTACTTGATGTGTATACAATGGAGACAGAGTTGTCCTACAGTCATTCTCAAATACTTGTTCTTTAACCTTGCTGAATGATGTATCACCAAAGGACTGTTGTCCTGGATTCTTAGATGCCTACTTCAAATTTCTTTCCATCAAACTACTACTGTATTTTTGTGAATATCTATCTTCGTGGTAGATAAATGTTGTTGACACACTGAAGTAACTTCTGCTTAGTATCCTTTCAATGTTACTACTTTTGTTACAGATTCTCTCAGAAGTCGGAGGTAACCTGTTTTTCTCCCCAAAAAG
This sequence comes from Schistocerca serialis cubense, assembly GCF_023864345.2. NCBI lineage: Eukaryota > Metazoa > Arthropoda > Insecta > Orthoptera > Acrididae > Schistocerca > Schistocerca serialis. Next base: position 1,045,082,018 of record NC_064639.1, on the reverse strand, counting down.
CATGCAGGTAATTTTAGCTCTTGTACATCTTGGTGCAAAGGGTAACACTGCTCAGGAGATTGCAGATGGCTTATGTCTTCCATCTGATAAGGAGACTATTGAGAATGGATTTAGAGAATTAACAAATCGTTTGCAGGTTTGTATGAATCATCTGTTGTGTTTTTAAATTACTCATATAGAAAGACTCATTCCCATGTAAGTAAATACATTGAAGATAGAAAACTGGTTGAAGAGTGGCTTAATATATATACATATATATATATATATAAACAGAAATGACAATGGCAGCACCACAAAGCACATACAAAACGGTAAAGATTGGCTTTCCAAGAATGAGGTGCCATTTTTATTTTTTTATGCATCAGAAAATGAAGTGGAAATAAAAGTTTAAACTGGAATTGGTAAATCACCAGCATTGGTGTAAGGCTAAATGGTATAAGTGGCACACAACAGCTCTCTTGAGATGCAAGATGTTCAGTTGCAATGATTTTAAGTTATTGCAGCTTCTAGGTAAAGACCAATGATTTCATATACTTTTTAACAATGCTTTTCTTGTTTTACTTTGCAAAATAAAGTCACACAGAATATCTGCAGCCATTATATAAGTAACATAATTCTTTTCTGGTGGGACATCCACACCTGTTATATGTAATGTTTATGATTAAAACATCCTCTGTAGTTGTACAGTTATTTATTGACTAAAGTCTTTGCACTACCAGGTTTCAGGGACTCAGTTCCATCTTTAGTTGTATGTGAAAGTTAAAATTAAATATCTCTAAACTGCATGACCATAATAAAACTAACAGTAATAGACAAAAAGATAATTGTGGTAATGTAAATCCATTCCATTGCATATACTTATGAATAAAAAGTTGAAGCAGCTATGTCAAATACAAAATTGTTTAGGCTTTTGTGGCCACTTGTTGACAAACTGCCTACTGGCTTCTGTCTTGGGTTCTTTGGCTCTGATCATTTCATTGACATTTCACCAGCACGAGTGGCTGGCATTGTCAAAGCTTCATCCTCAATCGCCAGTGGTGACCTGGAGCTGAGCTCGCAGCTGCAGACTATATGTACCTGGTGCACCAACGTAAGAGGGCTTCTCCGTGGTCATTCCTGGTGCGGTTCTCCTCTTGCTACCGGTGACTGTTGTTTGCTGCAGTACGGGAAGCCAGGATCCATTTACCTTAAGGCCTTCCTCTTTCTTGTTGAAGCTATCCACATGATTTTGTATTTCTACAGCTTCTCTGAACAAGTGGGTGTGATAGTGCTTCTCTACAGCCAGAACTTCCGCTTTGGAAAATTTTATTAACTGGTTAGTCGGTCTCAGTGTGTGCTCTGCCATGTCCAATCTCTCCACCTGCCCCAACCTTCAGTGTCACTTATGTTCTTTGATCCTGGTGTTGACTGATCATCCAGACATTCCAACATAAACTTTTTCGCATGTGCATGGTATGCAGTATATTCCCGACATTGCAAGTGGGACCCACTGGTCTAAGACATTCTTTGATCTTCCTTGTCAGTTTGAAAATCATCTTTATGCCGTGTTTGTGCAATATATGGCCAATTCTGTCTGTCACTCTGGAAATGTATGGCAGAAAGGCCATACCTGACATTTCTTTTTCTGATTTCTTACTTCGCTAACTTATGTCAAAACTAACTTACAAGGCAACACATTTGCTTTGGCTCATCAGACTGAATACTCAAATGCATCCACATGACAAGCACCTTTCAGCTGTAACTGACAAACTCCTCCTTATCCTCCAAGTGGTGGTGAGGAGTATGAACACTAAATACAAAATAAAGCCAGATTAGACACTGATGGGAAGCAGAAAGCTAAAAACAGCAGGCTAAAAACCATGTAACATATAGCTGTACTCACAAAGTTCATGTGTGTTTATTTATGCACTCAGCGACTTTAGTGCTGCTTATTGCCATATAAAAAACCATGCAGTGAGGACACATTAGTTGTTAACAACATACGTGATTGTATATGTTGATTTTACTTCAGTGTTGTAGGATTTACCAGAGGTGGGGCTGGAGTAATCATTAGTGGGTGGAAGCATTGGGTATGTTATAGCAGCAACAAGTGCACCATAGGAATCCTGGTGTAGATATAATACAGGTTTCTGGTAAGAGTATTTGCCCTTACTGTTTCTTTAACAGTGTACCCAATAAACTCAGAAATTTATCCACATGCCACATTATCAGAACATCCCCTGTCACGAGCAAGCTATTTTTTTATTGTGATAGCTGCACACAGATTAACTGATGTTCCAGTTAAGTTCCAGTAAAATCTTTACTTTAGCACCAGTAATTATTTGGCTAAAAATACATACCTTTTGTTCATTATCTCATGCTGTGGTATTTTCTTATTGCAAATACTGTGGCTTTACTCAACCATTCAGTCTCCACAACATTGTCGGGAGAGAAGATTTTGAGTACAGTAACTGATATACAGATGTTTATATTTGCATTGCAAATATTATCAACTGCAGCTGACATGGAATCACAACAAGTAGCAAATAAAAGTTCCTATGAATCTATTATCAGATATAGTAGTGTTTTTTGGAGAAACTTGGCTATCATGGTGTGGACCTATCCCAATGGTGTGGACCTATCCCAATATATGTTATAACAATCTTCTTGTATACCAGACAGCAATTGTTTGAGTGAAACCATTTTGTTCACACATATGACACAAGGAACAAACAAATCTTTATGCTTACTACCCACCACCTCTAGTTGTATGCTCCTCAATAAACAGGAATGAAAATCTATAATAAATTAAAAGGGAACATGTTAACGATGACAAAATTAGGTCTACTGAAAAGAAGTCTATATGAGACATTGGTACGGAAATGCCATTACTCAATGGATGAATTTGTGCAGGACTAACTGGTAATATGAGATAGATACAGCTTGTAACATATCCTCATTAGTATATATAATCGTTCATAGAAAAATCATTTCAGTGCTTTATTATTATGTATTAGTGCAAAAGTATTTTTAACTGTAATGTAAATTTCTGACAAATCTTCAGTATGTAAACCAAATGGATGGCATGAGATCTGGGGCAATTCTAGAAATCGGTGAAGAGGGTGGCAGATTATAGAGGGGGTGTGTAGTTTGGGAAATGGAATATCGCTTAACAAAAGGAGAGTTGGTTTCCTCTCCAACAAATTGGTAAAATTTGGCGTTACTTAAAGTAGTTTTTGGTAACTGTTTTGGAGTTCAGGGTAAAAAAAACTTATTTTAACATGGAGGATTTTATGAATTGAATAAATCATAAAAAGGTCAACTTACAACAAATAAGTTTTCATTAATTTTCTGGATACAGAAGTTGACATGAATGTAAAATCTTGAACTTGACATGAATATAAAAAAAAATTCTGTAACAAAATTCGCTGGCTATATCTGTCTTCTGCCCAATTCATCATGCTCATTCGTCTCTGTTTTTTTTTTTTTTTTTTTTTAATATGTCGATGACATTACATCCAATGTATATTAATAAATAATAAGATGCCTATTTTAAGTTAAATGATATTTACCTTTTATTATTTTGTTAAAATGTGTTTGAAATACAGTGCAACCTATATTGCTATATAATTACAAAAAAATATTGAATCTGTTGAAGTAATGTATTTGCTGATTTCTGAAGTAGCCCCCCTCCCCCCCTTGCCACTGCCCCTGTATGAGATGAATAAACTACAGTTCACATTTAATACAAGAACTGTGAGTAAAGCATTACACATGGAGGTAAAGCTACAACCGTGAGAATTGCTTAATATGGTGCCAGTGGGCACTGTCTGGTACACATCTGAGAAATGTCTGATACAAAGCCAAAGTCCCAAAAGCAGCACATACATAAGTCCATTAAACAGAGTTAATACCCAGTGTCTAAATATAATGACTATAGCAGTGAGAAGATCCAACCAGAAGTGTGTTGGCAGTAAGTTATATCATAACAAAAACTTGCTCATGTATACCATGGTTGCCCTTGTTCCTACCTTGAGACTGGTGGCTGCAGATTGTCTAATGTAATGGTACACAACATAGTTACGCTGCTTCCATGAGCTCTGATGGATTGTCAGTATTGATATCCTACAATATTACACCCTTTATGATTGAAATAGCTCTGCAGGGACAGAAGTGTTCCATTTATGCCTTATTTGAGGTGATGGAGGGTGGTGATCAGGATCAGTGACCTGTCTACTGGGTCCATTCTGAAGTCTATGTAGTGTTCTGCAGTCGACAGGAAAGAACTAACAGTCAATTTGAACACACTTTATTATAATTAAAGAAAAACATCTTCTTGGCATACACTAAGTTTTAAACACAAGCACACCAAGAAAACCCCACAACTCTTGGGGTGGTATACCAGATAAGGAAATAAGACAATGGAAGGAAATACTGACCAAAATCTCCTCAACCAATTACAAAATACAACATGCTACTACAGTGCTATGGAGAGTGTATACAATGCTAGGGCCGGTGTAAGTACTGGCTGGAGTTGTTGGCCAACAGTAGGTAAAACATTGCCGGTCTGACTGTCCTGGCATGCTTATAAAGCCGGGTCAGCGGAATACTACATGAGTCATATGAGTTCTGATAGGTGGAACACTGTCACATGTTGTGTGGAGAAGTAGTTCCATGTTTATTTGGAAAGTGTGTTTTGGTTATACCCACTGGCAATGTTTCTCTCCACACTCCTGAAAGAAGGTTGGCAGCCCATCTTGCATGTTGGTTATGCGGGCCCTCTAATTAATAAGGGTCCACTACAACATTTCTTCCCTTGGAAAAAACAAAAAAAAAATTCACAGCACCACAAATGTCCATACGAATAGGAGCGCCCCGATCAACGTCCATGGGTTCGTGGCTGGCAGGGGTGGGAGGCCGTGATGCAGCACTGGTGGCTGGTGGCAGAGACAGCGTCTGAGGTGGAGGCTGAAGTGGAGATTCTGCCACAGGGCAGGTGGCGATAGGCACTGGCAGCTCCCCCGGGGCGTTGTGGTCCAACGGAAGTGGACAGAGGTGTTTGATGTGCCTGCTGGCGGCGAAACCATTGGTCCACCGGAGAGATGCCATCACCTGGCTTCAGAACTAGGTGATGACCACAGGTGCCCAGCATGCCCGTGGTTGATTTGCACCCAGACCTCCTGCCTGATGCGAAAGGAGTGCACCGGTGTGTGGGCGGGAGGTTGAGAAGCCTCAGAAATCAGGGGAAAGTGGAAAGGTCGACCGTGAAATATCTTCACTGGACTTTTACCGGCATGGAGGCCAGTGCGATATGTAGCCAAAAAGAGAAGCACAGCCTCCTCCAGTGAGTGATATCTCAGCAGCTTATTGAGCCAGGTCTTGATCATCCTCACAAAACGTTCTGCCTGACCATTTAACATAGGGTGAAAAAGGGCAGCTGGATGAGGGAAATTCCATTGGCAGTACAGAATTGCTTAAAGTCATTTGAAGTAAACTGTGGACCATTTTGGGGAACCCTTGACAGCAAAGAGGCATTTTGATAGTCTCAGCAGAAGTATTGCTCATCATGCGGGAGACATAAGGCTATCTCGACCCAGTCGATCAGTATGAACCACTGGGAACCATGAAACAGACCTGTGAAATCCAAATGGAGACATTCTCACGGAGCAGCTCCATCCAGCCACGAAAAACACTGGTGCAGGGGTGCTGCCTGAGATGTTTGGCACATAGTGAAGGATGACACGAGGGAGGCAATGTCTTTATCCCAACCGCACCAATAAAGATGTCGGAGTGACAGCTGTTCAGTGAAGATGATGCCCCAATGGCCAGCGTGGAGGAGGTTAAGACACAATGGCACAAAACTTGCGTTATGACCAACCATGGAATGTCGGAGTCATAATCCAAAAGGATGACGCCACTGTGGAAAAAGAGACTGTGCCAATGATCCCAAAAATGCTGGACCTCTGCATCATGGACGCTGCAACAGCCGGTCAGCAAACCCGCAGAAATTTGGCAGCAGGGAGCTTTCGGTGTCCGATCCTGAGCGGTGGCCCACCAGACCGCATCGCCATCCAATGGAAGTGCATCCCGAGCTGCGTCCACATCCAGTTACACATGGAAACAAACCAAGGGAGAGGCGTCAAACTCACAGTCTGCTCCAGCAGGCAGGCAAGGCAGAAAATTGGTGTTTGCATGCCATTCAGAGGTGCGATAGATAATATCAAAGTTGAACGTAACCAGGAAGAGCGCTCAATGCTGAAGGTGGCACGCCGTCTGAGTGGACACTGCAGCTCCCAGGTGAAACAAAGAAACAAAAGGTTTGTGGTCGGTCTGCAGAGTGAAATGATGACTATCCATGAAATTGTAGAATTTTGTCAGGGCGAAAACCAGTGCCAAAGCTTCCTTTTCAATTTGACTGTATTTAGTTTGAGTGTCAGTCAATTTTTTGGATGCAAAAGCCACCAGCCTCTCAACGCCGTCAACCACTTGCAAGAGGACCGCACCCAGGCCGTAGTCCAAGGCATCAGTGGAGATAATGAAGGGCAGGGAAGGATCGTAAGTGGCCAGACAAGGAGGGCGAGGGAGAGCTGACTTGAGACATGTGAAAGCCTGCTCACACACCCTGTCCCAAACCCAACGTGCACCCTTGCACAATAACCCTGTCAGGGGTGCCGAAATCTAGGCGGCGTGGGGTATAAACCAGTGATAATAGTTGATTTGACCAAGTATGGTATGCTGTTGCTTCACATTGGTGGGAGGAGGGAGATTTTAAATCACCTCGACATATTCCTTAGAGGTGTGTAAGCCATGGGAATCAATCGTGAACCCAAGTTAAGTGATCTCTCTCGTGAAAAAGTCACACTTTTCCTTTCAGCAATGCAGGTTAGCCTCAGAAAAAACCTGAAACAGCCAATCCAGCTTTTCCGTGGTGTCTAGTGCACACGAGCCACCAACAATGACATCATCCAGATAATTGGTCGCACAGGCACATGGCTTGTGACCCATTCCAAATAACATTGGAAAATGGCAGGAGCACTGGCAATGCCAAACGGGAGGCGGTTGTACTGGAAAGGGCCACAGGGGGTATTGATCACTAGGATCTGCTGTGATTCCTCATCCCACAGCAACTGCAAATAAGCATTGCGCAAATCAATTTTTGGAGGAAACGGTCGAGCCTGCAAGATGTGTGAGTATGTCATCCACCGATGGGACAGGATATGCACCGATGATGGGCTGAGACTTGACCATGACCTTAAAATCGCCACAGATGCGTAAAGCTCCGTTCAGCTTCTCAACTATCACGATAGGTGTCGCCCAGCAACTGTGCACTATGGGAGAAAGGACGCCTTCGTCTTGTAAGCCGCGAAGTTCCACCTGGAGCCTCTTTTGGAGAGGAAAGGAGACCAGGCGGGCCTTAAAAACAACAAAGAACAGCAGAGGGAAGAAACTGAACATGTGCGGTGAAAGCCTTCACCCCTGATGTGGAGGATGAGGCCAAAGTTTCGTATTTGCTGAGCAACAGGGCAAGGAGGGTATACGATGAGGAAATCGACACCGCCTGTACCACATCCTGCGCTGATAAACCCAGACAACCAAAAATGTCCACATCCCGAAGGTTAGTAACGCCAAGGGATCTGACCACCAAAAACTGAGCGGTGGAGGAACGACCCTTGTAAGAGATTTGAGTGGAGAGAAACGCCATCGATTGATATAGAGCGATTATGGAAACTGCACAAGGTGCGAGTGTTCGAGGATAAAGCCAGCAAGCCCATGTGTTGGTAAGTGGCACCATCCACAGTAGAAACCGATGATGCCGTGTCAATTTGGAAGACCACCAGAATATGCAAGACGTCCAGCGTAAGGAGAAAACAGGCATCTGACTGGGTAATAATGGAGAATCCTTGGCTGTCAATGGAATGTGAGGCTTCCAGGACCTGAGGTGTGCATCCTGCTCGCTGATGGGGGCACTCTGACCGTTGGTGAGTCCGGAAACAGTCCGGGCAGGTTGGAAGCTGGGTGAAAGACTTCCTGTCACAGAAAAGGCCAGCATATTGACGAGACTCCCACTTGGCACTAGGCAACTGGAGGGCCTCAAAAACAGGTGGATCAAGACGTGGTGGTTGTAGCTGGTGAGACTGTTCAAATGCATGAATGATCAGCAGACTGGTGTCAAGGAATGGGTCCTGTAACCTCGAAATATCAGCCCAAAGACCCCCGTCTGATGCGTGAAACATCACCATAGGTGGGAATCAACAAAGAGGCATAAGAATGCTTACAAGCAACGTTATCGCACCAGAACTTACAATCGCGGTAGAGACCCTGGAGTGTCATAATCCATTCCCGATATGTCTGACCTTGGGATCTCCGACGAGAACAGAAAGTCTGAGGGGCAAAGGTCACATGTATTTGTGCATCAAAGTACTCAAAAAGGCAACCCTTAATATGGGTAAATGAGAGATCACAAGGGGACTGCCCAAGGCTCAGTTTTTGAATGAAACGATACATCTGTGGACAAACTGTTGATAAAAAAAAAGCCCAAATTCGATTTTCCTCATGGATCCCATATGCCAGTAAATGTTGTTCCAACCATTTGACATAATTTGACCATGGTTCAACAGACCTATCGAAAGCCGGAAACATCGCTGGAGCCACGTGCAAAGTATTCAATTCTCCTGCAATGGAATCAACTGTATGAGTTACATCTTGCAACACTGGTGAGTGAGGGTGAAGTTCAGAACACGTGAGTGCTGCCTGAATCTGCTGTAGAGTTTTCACCCAGGACTGAAGAAGTTCCTTGGAGGAGGCCATTATGTCCGAAAATGAAAGTTTTATCCTCATCGCCAGTAACTGTAGTGTCCTGGGGTTGGCGGTTATTATAATTAAAGAAAAATGCCTTCTTGGCATACACTAAGTTTTAAATTCAAGAACAACAAGAAAACCCCACAACTCTTGGGGTGGCAAACCAGATAAGGAAACAAGACAATGCAACAAAATCTACTGTACCAATTACAAAATATGACGTGCTACTACAATGCTATGGCGAGTGTATACAATACTAGGGCCGGTGTAAGTACTGGCCGGAGCTGTTGCCCAACAGCACGTAAACACTGCCGGTCTGACTGTCCTTGCGTGCTTATAAAGCCAAGTCAGCGGAGTGCTATGTGAATCATATGAGTTCCAACTGGTGGAACACTGTCACATACTGTCTGGCGAAGTAGTTCTGAGTTTATTTGGAAAGCCTCTTAGTGTTTATATCCGCTGGTGATTTTTCTCTCCATACTCCTGAAAGGAGGTCGGCGGCCCATCTTGCGTGTCAGTTATGCGGGTCCTCTAACTAATAAGGGGCCGCTACCACAGTCTAGGCGACAAGAGAAGCTATGCAGCACTCCCTGATGGTACTATCCAGCTCACCTGTTCAAGGGCATCTGAGTCTGCACTGACAGCCTTGGTGGATTATTGGCAATGAGTAAATGCCATCATCTGTGACATCTCTACCAGCATGGTCAAATCACACAAGGGTCAAAGCGGCCAGTTGTGATTTCGCTGGTGTTATGAGGGCACTTGGTGTGTGTGGGTATGATGGCAGCATCTGACCTATGTCTAAATGGGTGGAGAGTGATATATCTACCATTGGTGCAGTGTCTGGATGTGACAGAGGCAGTGATGTAGATGGCGGCATTGGTTGGCACAGCCAGCCATTCTGGATATAGCTAAATGCATTGGTGCAGTAAGTTGCATATTAGGTGGTTACTTTGCACATGACTGCAACATGCATGGCCTCTATCACTGTGGATGTCCATCCTGGGTGCCTACCAAAAGACTGCATACAGACTGGGGCAACGCTGTGGATATGGGGACACTTTGTGGGTCTATGTCTACATCAACATCTGTACTATGCCAACTAGAGTGAAGTGCAGTATAAGAGGATACATTCCATTGTACCAGTTACTAGGACTTCTTTCCATTCTTTCCCCATAAGGAACGTATGAAGAACAAATGCTTAAATGACTCTGTGCAAACTGTAACCAGTCTAAACTCGTCTTCAAGATCCCAGTGGGAGTGATATATAAGGGGTTGTGATGTGTTCTTAAATTCATCACTTAAAGTTGGTTCTAAAACTTTCCAAGTAGGTTTTCATGGAATAGTTTGTGTAAATCTTCAAGCATATGCCAGTTTAGTTTTTTAACATCTTTATAACACTCTCCCATAGCTCAGACAAACTTGTGACCATTCATGCTGCCCTTCTTTATTTCCGTGTACTATTTTGTAAAGGATTCCACAAGGTTGAGTAATATTCAAGGACAGGTTGCACGAGTGTTTTGTATGCAGTCTCCTTTGTAGAATGATTGCATGTCCCTAGTATTGCACCAAAGAACTAAAGTCTTCCATCTGCTTTGTCTACATCTGAGATTATGTGATTGTTCCATTTCATATCCCTATAAATTGTCACACTCAGGTATATGTATAAGTTAATGAATTCCAACTGTGACTCATTAATATTATAGTCATAGGATACCATGTTTTTCAATTTGTGAAGTGCACAGTTTTACATGTATGAACATTTGAGGCAAGTTGACAATTTTTGCACTTCTTTGAAATATTTATAAGATCTGACACAATATTAGACAAGCTTTTTCAGATAACACTTCATTATAAATAACAAAACATCTGCAAAAAAAAATCTGTTGCTGCTATTAATATTGTCTGCAAGGTAATTAATATATAACATGAACAGAAGGGCTCCCAAACACTTCCCTGGGGCCATCTGAAATTACTTCCAGCATTCTCCGTACCAAGAACTCCTCAGTCCAGTCAAAAGTTTTTGTTAATACCTCACATTTAAGGAGATGGGACCTGAATAAACTGAAAGAACCAGAGGTTGCAGAGAGTTTTAGAGGGAGCATTAGGGTATTATTGACAAGAACAAAGTGAAGTCAGCAGAGGATCAAGTAGGTAAAAAGACGAGAGCTAGTAGAAATCCTTGGCTAAAACAAGAGATATTAAACTTAATTGATCAAAGGAGAAAATATAAATATGCAGTAAGCGAAGTAGGCAATAGGGAATAAAAATGTCTAAAAAATGAGATCGATAGGAAGCGCAAAATGGCTAAGCAGGAATGGCTAGTGGACAAATGTAAGGATGTGGAAGCATATATCACTAGGGGTAAGATAGATGCTGCCTACAGGAAAATTAAAGAGAGCTTTGGAGAGAAGAGAACTGCCTGTATTAAAATCAAGCGCTCTGATGGAAAACCAGTCCTAAGCAAAAAAAGAGAAAGCAGAAATGTGGAAGAAGTATATAAAGGGTCTATACAAGGGCAATGTACTTGAGGGCAATATTATGGAAATAGAAGACAATGTAGATGAATTTGATATGGAAGATATGATACTGTGTGTATAATTTGACAGAGCACTGAAAGACCTAAGTTGAAACAAGGCCCTGGGAGTAGACAACATACTGTTGGAACTACTGACAGTCTAGGGTGAGCTATCCATGACAAAACTCTTCCATCTGATGGTCAAGATGTATGACACAAGCGAAATATCCTCAGGCAAGAAGAAGAATATAATAATTCCAGTTCCAAAGAAAGCAGGTTCTGACAGGTTGAAAGTAACCGAACTATAAGTTTAATAAGTCACGACTGCAAAATACTAACACAAATTCTTTACAGACGAATGGAAAAACTGATAGAAGCTGACCTTGGGGAAGATCATTTTGGATTCTGTAGAAATGTAAGACTTATCTTAGAAGATAGGTTAAGGAAAGGCAAACCGATGTTTCTAGCATTTGTAGAGTTAGATAAATCTTTTGACAATGTTGACTGGAAACTCTCTTTCAAATTCTGCAGGTGACGATGGTTAAATACAGGGAGTGAAAGGCTATTTACAATTTGTATAGAAACCAGATGGCAGTTATAAGAGTTGAGGGACCCAAAATGGAAGTAGTGGTTGAGAAGGGAGTGAGACAGTATTGTAGCCTATCCCCAACATTATTCAATCTGTATACTGATCAAGCAGTAAAGGAAACAAAAGAAAAATTTGGAGTAGGAATTAAAATCCAAGGAGAAGAAATAAAAACCTTGAGGTTTGTTGATTGCGTTATAATTCTGTCAGAGACAGCAAAGGACTTGGAAGAGCATTTAAACAGAATGGACAGTGTCTTGAAATGATGATATAAGATGAACATTCACAAAAGCAAAACGAGGCTAATGGAATGTAGTTGAATTAAACGACATCTTGCTGGGGGAATTAAATAGGAAGTGAGACAATTAAAGTAGTAGATGAGTTTTGCTATTTAGGCAGCAAAATAACTGATGGTGGTTGAAGTAGAGAGTGTATAAAATGTAGACTGCCAATGACAAAGAAAGCATTTCTGAAGAAGAGAAATTTTTAGCATTGGGTATAGATTTAAGTGTCAGGAAGTCTTTTCTGGAAGTATTTGTATGGAATGAAGCCATGCATGGAAGTGAAACATGGACAATAAACAGTTTAGACAAGAAGAGCATAGAAGCCTTTGAAATGTGGTGCTGCAGAAAAATGCTGAAGATTAGCTGGGTAGATCATGTAACTAATGAGGAGGTACTGAACAGAATTGGCAAGAAGAGGAGTTTGTGGCACAATTTGACTAGAAGAAGGGTTGGTTAATAGGACATGTTCTGGGACACCAAGGGATCACCAATTTAGTATTAGAAGGATGCGTGGAGGACAAAACTCATACATGGAGACCAACAAATGAATACAGTAAGCAGATTCAGAAGTAAGTAGGTTGCACTAGCTACTCAGAAATGAAGGGGTTTGAACAGAATAGAGTAGCATGGAGAGCTACATCAAATCAATCTCTGGACTGAAGACCAAATCAACAACAACAACAACAACAACACCTCATATAATAAGCATAGTTGCGGTACTGAGTCAAATGATTTTCTGAAATTGAGAAATACTACATCTATCTGCCTGCCTTAGGCCATGGCTCTTAGTATCTCTTGTGAGTAAAGTGCAGAACCTATGCTGATTGGTATTGATCAGGTTAATCTGTTCAAGATGCCTCACTATGTTGAAGCTGAGTGTATGTTCTAATAGTCTACAACAAATAGATATTGAGGATATTGCGTGGAAGTTTTGTGGAGCACTTGTACTACCCTTTGTGTAGAAGAGTGTGACCTGTGCTTTCTTCCAACTATTTGGCACAGTTTTTAGTTCAAGGGGCTTACAAGAGAAAGGAAGGCAAACTCAGGCACAATTTCATTATGATATCTTATAGGGATTCCATTGAGCCCTGGAGATTTGTTCAGTTTTAGTGATTTCAACTATTTCTCAACACCACTGACACTAATATCTGTTTCATCCTTCTTTCCAGTACAAGAATCAAACTGAGATCATATGCCAGTGTTTTCCTTTGGAAAGGAACGTTTTTGTGTGCTAACTGAGAATAAGTGTTGATTCTATTGAAGTATTGCCGACTTCCCTGGTCACCTGCGTCTTAAAGTATCCACTGTGCACATGGTTTTGAAGTTGTGACTCCCCTGATCAACTTTGTTGATTCTATGGCTATCCTGTAGGATACCTTGTAAAAACTGAAATAATTAATGAAAATAACTTATAAATAAAATACTGCTTACCTCAATGCGGCACTTGAGCTTTCTTCTTTTGTCACACAACTTGTCAAATCTTGAGATACACCTACTCTCATTTCCTTCTCCACACAGAGTCTTGATCTGTATTTTGTTTTAATGGCAGCCACCACTGAGAATCTACCGTCACAAAGATAGGAGTTTGCAAAAGAAATTAATACTTTCAATGCATTTTTGCTCAAGCCCAGAAACTCCTTACTGAATACTAAAATGTTGGCAATGTAACTGGTGAAAACTTCATCTTACTGAAGAATCTGATGAAAGTTCTATCAAGTCTTCCTCTTCCACTGTACTGAACTCAGAAGGAGAGCAATTACTAAAGAGATTTTGAACTCACCAAAACCTCTGTGACGGTATGAAGGTGGTTGAGTGACCTATCTTTGGACTGCTTTCTTTGGGTTTGTGGTCAATAGCATGTGGACTTTCAGTTCATTGTGAATATTTGAATCGTACTGATTATGTGTTGATGTATAGTGGTATCAAGCCAATTATTAAAGCACTTATCTCTATATGTGGAATCTTAGCATATTCATTTAAGCCATTGTACCTACTTCCACAATAGTGACCCTGATGACAAGTGTTCTGAACTGTTCTCATGATTTTTGTGTCATCTTTTGTTGCTATGCCATGTGGCCTTTCAACACCCAACAGCAGCTACCTTTGCCTACTGCAACTCAAGCACCTTACTTAGCAGTGAACCAGATGCCATCGTAGCTTCCAGCTATGCAACCAGAACTTTCAAACCTGAACTTTCATCACATTTCTACTGTGCCTGTGAGTGGTTTGACTCAGGTTAACAGGGCCTACATGGCCACCGCCATATTATGTCAGACTGTGCCTTTGTACACGTGTGGACGTTTCCAATTTTGTACAACACGGGTTTGCCGACCCGTGCCGTCTTGCCTCGGCCGAGGTCAAGTCTGCGCAGTGTGTACCAGCCACATTTCCAACCAAATTACAACTCTCTCTCATGCCTACCGTCCATTCTGAGCAGTGCATTATTGATATAGAAGACGCTACTACCTCACCGCAACATTTCCCGATGCCCTGGCTGCAACGGGAACCTAGCCTGCTTGGTCAAGTTTCTGAGACCCCATGCCCCCCTCTCCCCTGTGTTACCACTACCAAAGAAATAGTTACATGCAGTCAGCCCCTAAGTGACACTGTGTTATTGGATGTCCCACACCAAATTTCCGAAATTGCCTACTTTTGTGAAGGACCAGCCAAACACCTGGTTTGCACTTGTGGACTCTACTTCTCGTGCTACCAGTGTCCACTCTGAGGAATCGAAATTCATGTGCCTCACCAGCCATTTAAAAGACCATTTGGATTTAACCAGTGACATTCTGGTGCACCTGACCCCCCTTCTCAATACAAAAATGCTAAACGAATATCTGTGAACATTTGTCATTATCTTCTGGCGAGATCATTCACCACATTATTCACAAGGAACAATTAGGTGACCTCACTCCCTCCACACTGTGGCATCAACTACGTGCCCTTGCAACATGTGACTTTATGCCAGAGACAGCACTTTGGTTGATTTGGTTAATGAAACTCCCAGAAATATTACAACTACAATTCCTGCCACTCACATCAATCTCACTCAACGAGAAACTTTTGGTGGCAGATCATGCTTTCAAGATACCCCGATTTCATATTCCAGCTTCCCCCACTCAGTTGAGTGATGTCAGTGCAGTACCGCCCCCTCCACCACCCAGCATTGGACTCACTCATCCACGGCTACCAGCAGCCAGTGCAAGTGCTTCCATTTGGTGACCTAAACCGTGAACCTCGTGCGCTGGAGCCTGCCCCCCACCCCCACCCCGGCGGCCTTCAGTGACACACAGCACAGCGTAGCAGCAACCTCCATTACTACTATGGCCTCCCAGCCACATCCACATTATCCATTATGGTGGTTTCACACCATGTTCGGCGATGCCACACAACGCAAGATGCATTTGCTGCCTCGTCTCTCGCAAAAAATACATGGCGCCACAGTATGAGCAGCCAGCACATATAGCCTCACTCATTGAAAATGCATGGTGGTGCAGGAAATCAATGCCTATCACTGAGTACGTGAAATGACACTGGAAACTGTAGAGAGGTGAATAATTTTAATGTGAGTGGAGCAGTAAAAACCATATTGATGTTTGAATCATTTGCGGCCTGTAGTAATGTTGGTGAGATTTGCAGATTCAGAGGTGCGAGGGATGGCAGAATGACGCTTGTGTCAGTTCTGCTCTCAATCAAAAACTTTTGGTTAGTAGTAGCATCATGCAGAGAGAGGTATCTGCCGATGGGTGAGGCAATATGTGCTGGCTGAGTAATAGACTTAGCGATCTTGAGTATATGAGGGTTCAGTCTCCGAGCTTTATATCTAACAGGGGGGCCTTTGGTAATGTTCAGTTTATGACATGCACTATTGGTGGCAGACAAAACACTTCACAACTGGGGGTGGTGATCACACTGTGCACCAGGTTAGGCAGGAACACTGACCTTAATATCATCCCTCACACAGTGGTCAATGTTGGCAGCAGTTGGTTAAGCTGAAAAGCTGGTGCTGCAAATCCTAGAGATCTCACGTCTGGCGAGTTCGAGGGCATGAGTAGTACCCTCGATCAATCATTGTAACGTGGCTTGATTAGTTTGGAGGTCGGTAATCTGTTGACATTGAACCACTATGTCACAGGTTTTACTCGTGAGTTTAGCTGTAAGCAGAACACACTCGGCTGTCAAAGAGCTAAGAGAACTGTCACGAGAGGGTGGGGGTTCAAGTCGAGAGGCAGATATGAGAGGGATAGTCATATCACTACAGTCAGTAGGTAGATGACAAAGGGTATTGTCTGACATATTGATAGAAAACGAGTGGTGGTGCAGGAAATCGATGCCTATCACTGGGTATGTGAAATGTCCCTGGAAACTGTAGAGAGGTAGGGATTGTACACCCTCATCCAGCGATTGGCTGTCACCAATTTGACTCACTCGTAAAAAAGACAATTCATTCAGGCTCTGTGGGGAATTACCATAGACTAAACAATAGAACCATTTTGGATAATTAAGCAGTTCCCCATATGCAGGACTTTGCACAACACCTGAGTGATTCTAAGATCTTCAGTGTGGTAGACTGCAAGAAAGCATATCATCAAATCCAGATGCAACCTGATGACATACATAAAAATGCTATCATCACGCCCTTCGGTGTCCACAGCTCATGGTCTAGTGGCTAGCGTTCCTACCTCAGGATCACAGGGTCCTAGGTTCAATTCCTGGCCGAGTTGGGGATTTTCTCTGCCCAGGACTGGGTGTTTGTGTTGTCCTCATCATTTCTTCATCATTCTCATCATTCAGGACAGTGGCTAGATTGACCTCCAAACAAAAATTTGATTTTGAAAAAAATGGGACTTTGTACAGGCACTGATGACCATGCAATTGAGCACCCCACAAACCAAATATTATCAACACCCTTTGGCCTTTCCAAGTATCGCTACATACCATATGGCTTACAGAAAGGAGCACAGATGTGGCAATGCTTCTAGGACTCCCTCCTTCTTGCCCTCCGATTTTGCTGTGCATGTTGTTGTTGTCGTTGTTGTGGTCTTCAGTCCTGAGACTGGTTTGATGCAGCTCTCCATGCTACTCTATCGTGTTCAAGCTTCTTCATCTCCCAGTACCTACTGCAACCTACATCCTTCTGAATCTGCTTAGTGTATTCATCTCTTGGTCTCCCCCTACGATTTTTACCCTCCACGCTGCCCTCCAATACTAAACTGGTGATCCCTTGATGCCTCAGAACATGTCCTACCAACCGATCCCTTCTTCTAGTCAAGTTGTGTCACAAACTTCTCTTCTCCCCAATCCTATTCAATACTTCCTCATTAATTATGTGATCAACCCATCTAATCTTCAGCATTCTTCTGTAACACCACATTTCAAATGCTTCTATTCTCTTCTTGTCTAAACTATTTATCGTCCATGTTTCACTTCCATACATGGCTACACTCCATACAAATACTTTCAGAAATGACTTCCTGACACTTAAATCAATACTCGATGTTAACAAATTTCTCTTCTTCAGAAACGCTTTCCTTGCCATTGCCAGTCTACATTTTATATCCTCTTTACTTCGACCATCATCAGTTATTATGCCCCCCAAATAGCAAAATTCCTTTACTACTTTACGTGTCTCCTTTCCTACTCTAATTCCCTCAGCATCACCCGACTTAATTCGACAACATTCCATTATCCTCGTTTTGCTTTTGTTGATGTTCATTGTATACCCTCCTTTCAAGAGCTCCTCCAAGTCCTTTGCTGTCTCTGACAGAATTACAATGTCATCGGTGAACCTCAAAGTTTTTATTTCTTCTCCATGGATTTTAATACCTACTCCGAATTTTTGTTTTGTTTCCTTTACTGCTTGCTCAATATACAGAGAGACTACAACCCTGTCTCACTCCCTTCCCAACCACTGCTTCCCTTTCATGCCCCTTGACTCTTATAACTGCCATCTGTTTTCTGTACAAATTGTAAATAGCCTTTCGCTCCCTGTATTTTATCCCTGCCACCTTCAGAATTTGAAAGAGCATATTCTAGTCAACATTGTCAAAAGCCTTCTCTAAGTCTACAAATGCTATAAAAGTAGGTTTGCCTTTCCTTAATCTAGCTTCTAAGATAAGTTGTAGGATCAGTATTGCCTCACGTGTCCCAACATTTCTATGGAATCCAAACTGATCTTCCCCGAGGTCGGCTTCTATTAGTTTTTCCATTCGTCTGTAAAGAATCCACATTAGTATTTTGCAGCCGTGACTTATTAAACTGATAGTTTGGTAATTTTCATATTTGTCAACACCTGCTTTCTTTAGTATTGGAATTATTATATTCTTCTTGATGTCTGAGAGTATTTCACCTGTTTCACACATCTTGCTCACCAGATGGTAGAGTTTCGTCAGGACTGGCTCTCCCAAGGCTGTCAGTAGTTCTAATGGAATGTTGTCTACTCCCGGGGCATTGTTTTGACTCAGGTCTTTCAGTGCTCTGTCAAACTCTTCACACAGTATTATATCTGCCATTTCATCTTCATCTACATCCTCTTCCATGTCCATAATATTGTCCACAAGTACATCACCCTTGTATAGACGCTCTATATACTCCTTCCACCTTTCTGCTTTCCCTTCTTTGCTTAGAACTGGATTTCCATCTGAGCTTTTGATATTCATACAAGTGGTTCTCTTTTCTCTGAAGGTCTCTTTAATTTTCCTGTAGGCAGTATCTATCTTACCCCTAGTGAGATAAGCCTCTGCATCCTTACTTTGTCCTCTACCTTTCCCTGCTTAGCCATTTTAAACTTCCTGTCAATCTCATTTTTGAGACATTTGTATTCCTTTTTGCCTGCTTCATTTACTGCATTTTTATATTTTATCCTTTCATCAGTTGAATTCAGTATTTCTTCTGTCACCCAAGGATTTCTACTAGCCCTCGTCTTTTTACCCACTTGATCCTCTGCTGCCTTCACTACATCATCCCTCAAAGCTACCCATTCTTCTTCTACTGTATTTCTTTCCCTAATTTCTGTCAATTGTTCCCTTATGCTCTCCCTGAAACTCTGTACAACCTCTGTTTTAGTCAGGTTATCCAGGTCCCATCTCCTTAAATTCCCACCTGATACCTGTCACTATCTCCAGGCTTCTTCCATGTATACAACCTTCTTTCATGATTCTTGAACCAAGTGTTAGCTATGATTAAGTTGTGCTCTGTGTAAAATTCTACCATGCGGCTTCCTCTTTAATTTCTTACCACCAATCCATATTCACCTACTACGTTTCCTTCTCTCCCTTTTCCTACTGCCAAATTCCAGTCACCCATGACTATTAAATTTTCGTCTCCCTTCACAATCTGAATAATTTCTTTTATTTCATCATACATTTCTTCAATTTCTTCGTCATCTGCAGAGCTAGTTGGCATATAAACTTGTACTACTGTAGTAGGCGTGGGCTTTGTATCTATCTTGGCCGCAATAATGCATTCACTATGCTGTTTGTAGCAGCTTACCCGCATTCCTATTTTCCTGTTCATTATTAAACTGACTCTTGAGTTACCCCTATTTGATTTTGTGTTTATAACCCTGTAGTCACCTGACCAGAAGTCTTTTTCTTCCTTCCACCGAACTTCACTAATGCCCACTATATCTAACTTTTACCTATCCATTTCCCTTTTTAAATTTTCTAACCTACCTGCCCGATTAAGGGATCTGACATTCCACACTCTGATCCGTAGAACACCAGTTTTCTTTCTCCTGATAACGACATCCTCTTGAGTAGTCCCCACCCAGAGATCCGAATGGGGGACTATTTTACCTCCGGAATATTTTACCCAAGAGGACGCCATCATCATTTAACCATGTAGTAAAGCTGCATGCCCTCAGGAAAAATTACGGCCGTAGTTTCCCCTTGCTTTCAGCCATTTGCAGTACCAGCACAGCAAGGCCACATTCTTAACAGTACATCACTACGAACAGCATTGACAGATGCTCTGTCAAGCCCACCTCCAACAGGCACACGCAAAGTACTGTGGACGGAGGAAATGAAGTGCACATTTGCATATTTGAAACAGGCTCTCTCGCGAGCTGTCACTTTAGCTCATCCAGTCATGAATGCCAAAATCTCCATCTCCACAGACCCCAGCGATTCTGTGATTGGGGCTGTCATGCAATAGCACATAGGAGATGAAGTACAACCCCTATGTTTCTTCTCAAAAAAGTTATCACCCTCCCAGAAGAAATGTTTAGCATTCAACTGGGAGCTGCTTGCTGCGTAGGAGGCTATGTGTTATTTCTGTGAAGACATTGAGGGTAGAGACATTATGGTCCTCACTGACTACTGCCCCTCGCAGACACTTTATGCAACCCACCTGCAGACCCTCTCTCACCACCAGTCTTGCCACATGGATGTTATTGCCCAACACACAAACAACCTTCACTAAATATGGGGAGCAGACAACATTGTGACCAATTGTCTCTCCCGCATCTCTGCCATATATAGCGTCACTGACTGTGATGCACTCACTTTAGTGCAGCATCATGATGTAGGAATTGTGAAATTACTCACGGACATTTCCACAACTCTTAAGATCGAGCCTCGCATGCTCCATGGCAAGCATCCCACAAGAGTGATGTCTCAACTGGTTCACCCTGCCCCTCACCCCATCATCTGCGAGATGACAGATTTTCAATGCCATACACAACCTCACCCACCCAGGCATCAATGACATTACCAGGCTTATCACTGAATGCTTCATGTGGCCTGGAATTAAAGCTCAGTGACGTGACTGGACATGAGCATGTATTGCATGCCAATGATCCAAGTTGGTATGCACACGCAACCCCTGACTGGCAGGTTTGATGTACCACCAGGTACACCTCGATTTGTACCAGGAGATGTACACCTCGATTTGATTGGTCCACTGCCCCACTCACAAAACTATGGATACATCCTGTCAATTATTGATAGGGCAACCCATTGGGTAGAGGCCACCCCTATGGTGGACGTTTCTCCAGACTCTGTTGCTCATTCCTTCATAGCCACATGGATTTCTCACTTCTGCTGTCCATCCTATGTTACAACAGATCAAGGCCGACAGTTTGAATCTATACTTTTTTCCAAATTATGAAAACTCTTAGGGGTGGTGCAACTCTGGAATACTGCATACCACCCTCAAAGTAATGGCTTCATGGAGTGGTGGCGTTGAGCCTTAAAAACCGCCCTCTCATGTGCCACAACTCCTTGTGGTCTGATGCATTACCCTGGGTTCTCCTGGGTACATGCACGTCCTTCAAGCAGGACCTCAAGGCCTCCCTGGCTGAAGTATTGTGTGGCAGACCATTGGTCCTTCTGGCTTAGTTCATTAAGGACTCACCTCCACTTGCAGACACTGAACTCCTTTCCCTAGTAGAGCAGGTATGCTCCAATATTTCTTGACAGCATGTGCCGCTTCCAGGTTTTCACTCCGCTCCAATGTGTTTATTCACAAGGAGCTAAACAAGTGTGATTATGTGATGTTATGCAACAACTCAGTGCGTGCAGCTTTACAGTGCCCATATTCCGGCCCTCATAAAGTGTTATTGCATGCAATGAACACATTTGACATCCTCCTACACAACCGACCTCTCACCATTTCAGTCCACCGACTTAAGCCAGCATGGGCCATTGTAGATGGCACTGTGGATGAGCCTGCTCCTGTCAAGCTGCCTACATCACTGCATGAAGTCTCTGCCGACACCAATGTCTTGCCATCCAATGGCTGCTCGGCACTGGCTCCAACTCCAGCCTGCCCAAGCCTGAGCTCTGATGATGAGGGTTCCCCTTCCTCACCCCTCACCCACTTTCTCTCTTCCCCTCCTAGCTCTTTTACCCTCCAAACAGATGTGTCCCATTTTGCCCTGGATGACATCTCTCTACAGGTATGCGCCAATTTCATTTTCATCCTTCACATTCCTCCCTGCTCAGCTGATGACCCTACCACCTCTTCCATTTCTATCATCAGACATCTCCAACTCCCTCCATGTGCAGATATCAATGTGCTCTCTTCTTTCATTAATGTAAAGGCCTCCTAACTGTCACCATCCCACTCACTCCTCCCTCCAACCAATTGTGACGGTCGACCCCACTGACAAGCGGTTTGGTTATTATGTCCACCTGTGTGGCATAAGGACTACATCATTCCTTCCCCCTTCCCTTTCCCATCAGCAGTGACTCACACAGGCCCTGCCTAAAAACCCAGATGTACCTCCTGCTGCTCCCAGATCTTCGCTTGTGTGCAGTGTCCCTCATGCCTTCTCCCCTGCATAATGCCACAAGCACTCTGCACTTCTGGGGTGGGGGGTGGGAGCTCTGTGGCGGTATGCAATTGGTTGAGTGACCTATATTTGAACTGCCTTCTTTGGGTTTGTGGCCGATAGCGCACTGACCTTCAGTTCATTGCAAAGATTTAAGTTGTACTGATTGTGTGTTGATGTATAGTGGTATCAAGCCGATTATTAAAGTACTTATCACTATATGTGTAACCTCAGCGTATTTATTTAAGCCATCATACCTGCTTCTACACCGACCACAATTATCAGGAAATTATTTTTCAAAATGAACATGAAGTTCAGATAGTTGTCCTTCAGTTATAGAAAAAAATATCCACAGTAAAGCCTATCTAATTGTTGTTTATAAAATGCTACAAACATGGGAAGTAGTCCACTTCTCCTCGGCCAGTTATCTTTCTCTACCAAAGAAGAAGCTTCTTTTTGGAGGCCATAATTTTGTCAATAAGCTGAATGAAATGACAGAAATTACAGAATTTTGTTGATAATTCATATATTTCACAAGGTATTATATCAAACAAAACATTTAGAGAAACAGAAATAAACACTTATTACAACAGCACCCTTCTTATGCACAGTATAATCGATATATTCCTGTAGAACATGGAACATGATAGCAAGTGTTTGTATACGGGAGAGAGAGAGAGAGAGAGAGAGAGAGAGAGAGAGAGAGAGAGAGAGAGAGAGACAGGGAGAGAAGTTGCTTTAGCTGTCTTTTTCACATGTCTGCATGGAATATAAAACATACCACTAACTCCGAAAATCTCTCTTGCAATCCACAAATGCACACATGCACACACATATCAACAGCAGGTTTTAAATTGTAAGACATTTCCGGGGGCAGATGTGGACTCTGACCACAATATATTGGTTATGAACTGTAGATTAAAACTTAAGAAACTGCAAAAAGGTGGGAATTTAAGGTGATGGGACTTGGATAAACTGACTAAACCAGGGGTAGTACAGAGTTTCAGGGTGAGCATAATGGAACAATTGACAGGAATGGGGGAAAGAAATACAGTAGAAGAAGAAAGTGTAGCTTTGACGGATGATGTAGTGAAGGCAGCAGAGGATCAAGTAGGCAAAAAGATGAGGGCTAATGGAAACCATTGGGTAACAGAAGAAATATTGAATTTAACTGATGAAAGGAGAAAATATAAAAATGCAGTAAGTGACGCAGGCCAAGAGGAATACAAACATCTCAAAAATGAGATCGACAGGAAGTGCAAAATAGCTAAGCAGGGATGGCTAGAGGACAAATGTAAGAAAGTAGAGGCTTATCTCACTACGGGTAAGATAGATACTGCCTACAGGAAAATTAAAGAGACCTTTGGAAAAAAGAGAACCACTTGTACGAATATCAAGAGCTCCGATGGAAACCCATTCCTAAGCGAAGAAGGGAAAGCAGAAAGGTGGTAGGAGTATATAGATGGTCTATTCAAGGGCGATGTACTTGAGGACAATATTATGGAAATGGAAGAGGATGTAGATGAAGATGAAATGGGAGATATGATACTGTGTGAAGAGTTTGACAGAGCACTGAAAGACCTGAGTCAAAACAATGCCCCGGGAGTAGACAACATTCCATTAGAACTACTGACAGCCTTGGGAGCGCTAGTCCTGACAATGACAAAACTCTACTGTCTGTTGAGCAAGATGTATGAGACAGGCGAAATACCCTCAGTCTTCAAAAAGAATATAATAATTCCAATCCCAAAGAAAGCAAGTGTTGACAGATGTGAAAATTATGAACTATCAGTTTAATAAGTTCAAATGGCTCTGAGCACTATGGGACTTAACATCTATTGTCATCAGTCCCCTCAGTTTAATAAGTCACAGCTGTAATATACTAATGTGAATTCCTTACAGACGAATGGAAAAACTGGTAGAAGCCAACCTCAGAGAAGACCAGTTCGGATTCCATAGAAATATTGGAACACATGAGGCAATACTGGCCCTATGACTTATCTTAGGAGAAAGATTAACAAAAGGCAAACCTACGTTTCTAGCATTTGTAGACTTCAAGAAGAGGATATAAGATGAACATCAACAAAAGCAAAGCAAGGACAATGTAATGTAATTGAATTAAGTCGGGTGATGCTGAGGGAATTAGATTAGGAAATGAGATACTTAAAGTAGTGAAGGAGTTTTGCTATTTGGGGAGCAAAATAACTGATGATGGTTGAAGTAGAGAGGATATAAAATGTAGACTGGCAATGGCAAGGAAAGCATTTCTGAAGAAGAGAAATTTGTTAACATCAAGTATAGATTTAAGTGTCAGGAAGTCGTTTCTGAAAGTATTTGTATGGATTGTAGCCGTGTATGGAAGTGAAACATGGATGATAAATAGTTTGGCCAGGAAGAGAATAGAAGCTTTCCAAATGTGGCACTACAGAAGAAAGCTGAAGATTAGATGGGTAGATCACATAACTAATGAGGATGTATTGAATAGAATTGGGGAGAAGAGGAGTTTGTGGCACAACTTGACTAGAAGAAGGGATCAGTTGGTAGGACATGTTCTGAGGCATCAAGGGATCACCAATTTAGTATTGGGGGGCAGCATGTAGGGTAAAAATTGTAGAGGGAGACCAAGAGATGAATACATTAAGCAGATTCAGAAGCATGTAGGTTGCTATAGGTACTGAGAGATGAAGAAGCTTGCACAGGATAGAGTAGCATGGAGAGCTGCAGCAAACCAGTCTCAGGACTGAAGACCACAACAACAACATCAACAGCACAATTCTTCACTCCTCACTGGGTGTGTTCAGCCACTGTAACATGGCAGTCATAAGCAGTTTTTTTTTAAATGTATAATTGTTTAAGCTAACAATTGCGTTCTAGATGTTTCCAAATGGTTTATGTTCTCTGCTTTGCTTTGAGTTGTGCTTGGTTGCTATTTCCTTTCCTTATTTCGAAATGAAGTCCAATCTTGCTCTGTCACAGGGTTCGAATGAAACATTCACAAAACCAGATGGAATTAGTGATCCTTATGTACATTATTACATCGGTTCTGTGTTCCCAGGAGTGCAGAAAACGGATGTAGGCTGCCAGCCCTGTGAGAGGGCGGTGTGGCTTGTCCCCCACTCCACTGTCCTCGACAGCCAGAACTCCATGTTTGTTTTATGTTTGTGGCTGACTGCCAGAAAAGTGTCTGCTACAACATGAATGCCAGTACAAGAAATAATAGAGCATGTATAAATTAGTCGAATTTGTAATCTGGACTTTGTGAAAAAAATTTAATCAAATTACCAACATTTAAAACTAAAAGCATTGTACTCACCAAAAGCAGCAACTCCATGTTCGGGAAGACAGCTTCAAAATAATTAGTAGGAATGATATTGTAAACTGATTTGTTGCTCCTTCTCATTGGCAAATAAATCTGTCATCTCAGACTGAAATGTTCAATTTTACACACGAGTGACTTTTCACAGGATAGTAGCCCTAAAGCACTCAGTCATTCTTCATTCATGGTGTTTCGTAGGGACATTTTAATTCTCTTGAGCATTGAAAAGCACCGCTCAGTTTCTGATGTCAAGATTGGCATCATGATTAGCAGTTTCAAAGCTTTAACTGTCTCATCAAATGTGTCACAAAGTTCATTCTCTAGAATCACCTAAAGAAATGCAACTGTTCTCAACTCAGGCCTAGCACAGAAGACTTGAAGCTCACCCTACAACTTTCTTTTTCCCAGAAATGTATGTGTCTCTAATTTCAAGGTATTTGTCAGGAAAATCTGTGATGTATTTGTCAAACTGATTTACATCAAATAAGTTGGCTGCAATGAAGTGTCCAGTGAATTGGAAATGTAATTTTATTTAAGAAAGAATGACATCACACACTTCCAAAGCATCTCTTTTTTATGCCCATGAAGAATCCATGGCTTCTTGGCAGACATTGTTTCATCATTTTTGAAACTAATCTCATTAACAATGGAGTCAGTGTCATCTCTGACATTTTGCAGCATTACCACTTCAATGTTCTGGTTCTCTTGCATTGCTGTGGTGGGTTCAGTTATCTTCTTCTGAAGCTGATTAAAAAGTGTATCTGCATGAGGCATTATATTACAGAAAAATGAAAGCCAGAAAATGAATTCATTATCTTTCAGTCTTTGTTTGTATGAACCAGCTTTTACAATAGTAAAAGATAGTTCTGTTTTAGTTTTGCTTGTTTCAGTGAATTCCATAACAGTAATAAGGTTTTTCCCTGTTTTCAAAAACATATATTAATACTTGCGAGTGGTAATTCCATCTCGTCACAAACATGGGGCAAGCTTTTTAGAATAATGCTATGCGACACTTTTGATATCTGTGGCGAGTTAGAAAAGAAAGAAGAATTACCTGAAAGGCATACAAAACTTATGTGGGCTTTGCGATTGACAGAGGCTGCCGTAGACATAAGGTTGAACTCTAGTGCATAACAATGGCTGTAGTTTGCATTTGGATATTTGCCTTTAATTTCTGAACCCTGTTCGACTTGCCTCTCACATCATTTGCACCATCGTCACTCTGAGCTATTAGTTATGCTCGATCATCGCCAATTAATCGTTCAATATCTTTCATAATACTCTCAGCTATAGAATGAGCATGCTGACTTTCTGGATTGACAAAGTTCAAAAATCTTGCAATAGGTTTTCCCTCATCAACATAACGCAAAACAACAACCAATTGAAATTCTCAAGACACATCTGTGCTTTCATCCGTGATTATAGCAACATAATCGGCACCTTTTATTTCTTTATGAACTTCATCATGATACTTTTCCAACGTACATTGCAGTAGTTCCTTCTGAACAGACTTAGAAATGTCTTTGAACACTGATGCTTGAATGAGGTGAACTTGAAAATGTTTATCCAGTTCTGCACTGAACTGAATTAGCTCACGAAAAACCACCTTATTTTGAGAGGCATCAGATTCATCATGGCCCCCGAGAGCCAGTTCCAAAGCACCACAGAACTGAGTACAGTTTATAATTAAATTCAGTATGTATCTATTGTTTTCTACACATTTGTTGTGGCTGTCAATTGTTTGTCTATATTGTGAATCTAATTTCTGCTGAATGTTGGTTTTGTCTAGAAATGAAAGACTAAGCACATTATTCATGTGTCACTTTGCCATTTCATGAACTTTCATGTTAGACCATATAAGCCAATATCAGTTATTCCGGTCTTATACCAATTAACATATCCCTCCAAATAACACACAAGGAAAACAAAAAAGAGTGTTGCTTTCTTCACAACCACAAATCCATCGATTTTTTGTTTGCTCCTACGGATTCAGATGCGGGAATGGCCTACCAAGTGTTTTTTATCTGTGAGTCTTGTCCGTAAATGGCATTTTTAATAACTCATTTACTTTGTTCATGTTTGCTATTTTCACAGTCAGCTGAATTTTCCCTTACACATAACACTGTGCAGACAGCTGTATACGGTCAGTTACCTGACCTCACAATAACTACAATGTGTGTGTACAGAACTGTAATACATAAACTTAATTCGTATAAACAGAAATACTACACCTTTGTTTGGAAAACAGATGCACAATTGGTGGTGAATACATTAGTTTGTTTTGTTCTGTAGCAATAGCCCTGCTGTTGTGAAATATAACCAATATTGAAATAATGGCTCTTAGTTTCAAAATCTAAGGGCATAATTATATTCAAATTACATATAGCTATTTATAACAATATTTAATTACATTATTTCTGTATTCAATTTAGTTAAGCATTAATTAGCATTTATTAATGCATTAGAATTATCTTGCATAAAGACTGTAAAACTGGATTACAAGAAATCTGTGCCCTGATGTATGCTAACGTGATCGCTAGATGGCAGATCGTGCTTCTACAGGTCCTGCACTTTACTGCTCTCTGGCAGAAAGAACGTGAAGCTTTAAGCCAGACTAGCTGTGGCACTACCTCTGTCATAAGAAGCATGTAGAAACCAATGGCTGAGCCTCTCACACAGCCCTTATGAGGACAGATGGTGCCAATCTGCAGTTGGCTCCAAGCTTCAAGAACCTACCGCAAAAGAGCGTGTGGCAAAATGTTCCACATAAAATCAGAAAATACATACTCTGAAACAATGTTTTATGTACAGTTCGTATAGATTTCTCTTTGTTTCTTTTTTATACAAATTGTGCCATGGCACAGTGGCACTACCTCAGAAGCCACCCCTGCATGACACATTTGTTCTAAAAAATCTAGGCTTCTGGATACAAGTTTTGGTAAAGCTCACCACCTTTTACAGTTAGTAGTATTTGATTCAGATTAACATTCAGATGTTGCAAAGCAAGTGCTTCTCTATGGATAATGCAATGGACCCACATAATATCAAGAGCTTTGCCACAGATAAGTGCTTACAGACCACTGTAATGCCTCAACTAGATTGCACCCCCGCAGTACACACACCAACACAGTGATCCCAGTTAATTTGATTTTATGTCATGAAGTTTCTGGTATGATTTTTTAGTAATTTAATTGAAAGCTTTGTTGCTTTGGTAAAAATAAATTTTTTTCTTTTTGTCGTGACAGAATAAATTACTATTAATCACACCAGATTTGTCGGAGAACAGCAGCAACATGTGTAATTGATCCAGCTTTAAGAAATTCTATTACCTTTTAGCGGAAAATTCGTGCGGTACTCTCCGACGTTAGAAAAGTCGTGGTGTTCCGTTCGGAGCAGGAGGCGGCTGTCTTTTCTCATTCGCGATATCGAAAATTACTAAAAAATGAACAGAAATTTTTTTCGGAGGAAGATCGCGCAGAGAAAACAGACAGAAGTTACATGAAAGAAACCTAAGGGACCAACTAATTGGATTTGTACGAACATATAAACGGAACTGAAAGAACTTGGAATAAATACTATAACGATGTCGTCACGACAGCCTCCTGTTCCGACAGAACACACGCTGGATCATAAGCTGCATAAATCTTTTAAACAGGAAAGATTATCACAAGTATAATTAATGAAAATAAGGTTGAGAGATTTTCTTTGAAATTAAATAAACTTCAAGGCTTCAAGTATTATATTATGAAACGGAAACTTACATTAACATGGCCACCCATTGTGGCGGTGGAGCGAATTTTTCACGATATACATTCTCGCTTGTTTGTGGCTACATATATTTTTAATCACTTAAACTCTTAACTTTACAATAAAATGATTATATCAGTATGGAGCACAATACTTTTGCGTCCGACTCGCAACACATTCACAGAACAGCTAGACAGCGGCGCGGCTCCCTGAAGAAGTAAAAATTGGCAATTGTTATTTTTAAACATAGGTGCATCGTTTTTTTTTACTGATCGATAGCAGCGTATAACAGTTAATAGCTATCGTGATATTCTGCGCTTTTCAGGAACGCGGCAAAGATATCTGGTTACAACATTCATTGGTATATGTTAAAAGTTCGCACATACTGACGCGAATACAGAAAAAAAAACTTTTACACGTTAAAAATCGCAGTGATAAAGGCTGTAATGTCACAATGCCTCCCATGTGAGGCATGATGATTCCGGAAGGATCATCAGGACTCACATGTAGTTTCAAGACATTACTGTGTTTTATCATCTGTTTACTTTCGTTCTAACATAAAATTGGAATGAGTTTCTCATCTAGTTACTTTATGCTTCCAGTACAGTTATGAAAACAAATAGTCTTTCAGTGTCTTTTGTGCACTTTGGCACTTCTCTCAGTTCATTGTAAGGTGTCCTTGCACTGTTATCTTAATTGCTGTTACTGCGAAACAAAATATGACAAAAAACAATCTTAAGTCTAACACACACAAAGATAAATGAATAATACTCTATATAGGAAACAAAACATGTCAGTAGACAAACATACACAGATACATTGAAATAATTATTTAAACAGTCCTCTAAAATTGTCTGTGACCTGTTTGGTCTCGTAATGTTTTTTTTTATCCGTTTCATTAGATTCTTTTAGAATGTCGTTGTTAATCAGGACGTTTCACTTGACACTACACTGTACACTTTTATTTGTTACACGCTCACTTAACCGGAGTCTGCAACGTCTATTCTCGTTCGGTGAGCGGCGTCGTCCGAGAGGTCACGACCCTGGGTAGCGTCTTTCTTGTGTTCGCTCGTGTTGCCTCTCTAGTGTCTCGCATCAAGCGTCATGTCGTTTACATGCAAATAAACAGAAAGAAACCTGTGTTAGGTTCGTGCTATAATGTAGACTTACAGGTAAAGGTTTTATAGGATTCTGGACAGGATTGATAACCTTCCCCTCCAGTTAACGTTTCAGTGCTGAGTGATGCCTTGTCTTTATTTAACTAACTATCGCAAAATATCCGACGTGACTGATTAAATGGAAATTAATTTGAAGCTAAGACTTCTCTTTTTACAGAATAAATAAAGTTCATAATTAAGTTTCCCTGTGATAGCTTTAGCAATGTCTCTTGCGTAGTTGTGAGACGGAAAACATTCTAAGGTCAATGACACGCCTCCACAGCACGCGCGTCGGTTGTGTTTCAAATGTTAATTGTTGAGTCCAACTGCAAGCAGTTCCGCGCTGTTGCCGGTTACTAGTCCAGTGCAACACGCGCTCGTGTATGCTCGTATGAAGTTTAACGTGTGTCACTCGCGCTCTGCTAAAATGAGAACACGCGGAAAACACACGTCTAGTGGCCTTCCTCCATCGTCGATCGGCGTATCGAAAACTTGGGTAGAAAATACCACCGTCTGTATCGAGGATTTCACACGACAGTCCCTGCGACCTGCCATGCTGCTTACACACAGGTCAGTGAAGCCAACGTTTTACATATAGTTTGCAAAATAATTTTGCTGTGATCGCTGTCTCTACCTGCACTTGCGTGTACACATGTCACTGCACACGTATTTTGTACACTTTATCACTCGCATTTTGTTTAGAACGTCTTAGTGTCTGCAAATTCACATCTCCCATCTCACGTTGTGATTTCAAAGTTCACAGTTCAAGTTACTCACAGGTAAATACATTACAAGATTAAACAATGTCCATAAATTACATACATACATACACTCCTGGAAATTGAAATAAGAACACCGTGAATTCATTGTCCCAGGAAGGGGAAACTTTATTGACACATTCCTGGGGTCAGATACATCACATGATCACACTGACAGAACCACAGGCACATAGACACAGGCAACAGAGCATGCACAATGTCGGCACTAGTACAGTGTATATCCACCTTTCGCAGCAATGCAGGCTGCTATTCTCCCATGGAGACGATCGTAGAGATGCTGGATGTAGTCCTGTGGAACGGCTTGCCATGCCATTTCCACCTGGCGCCTCAGTTGGACCAGCGTTCGTGCTGGATGTGCAGACCGCGTGAGACGACGGTTCATCCAGTCCAAAACATGCTCAATGGGGGACAGATCCAGAGATCTTGCTGGCCAGGGTAGTTGACTTACACCTTCTAGAGCACGTTGGGTGGCACGGGATACATGCGGACGTGCATTGCCCTGTTGGAACAGCAAGTTCCCTTGCCGGTCTAGGAATGGTAGAACGATGGGTTCGATGACGGTTTGGATGTACCGTGCACTATTCAGTGTCCCCTCGACTATCACCAGTGGTGTACGGCCAGTGTAGGAGATCGCTCCCCACACCATGATGCCGGGTGTTGGCCCTGTGTGCCTCAGTCGTATGCAGTCCTGATTGTGGCGCTCACCTGCACGGCGCCAAACACGCATACGACCATCATTGGCACCAAGGCAGAAGCGACTCTCATCGCTGAAGACGACACGTCTCCATTCGTCCCTCCATTCACGCCTGTCGCGACACCACTGGAGGCGGGCTGCACGATGTTGGGGCGTGAGCGGAAGACGGCCTAACGGTGTGCGGGACTATAGCCCAGCTTCATGGAGACGGTTGCGAATGGTCCTCGCCGATACCCCAGGAGCAACAGTGTCCCTAATTTGCTGGGAAGTGGCGGTGCGGTCCCCTACGGCACTGCGTAGGATCCTACAGTCTTGGCGTGCATCCGTGCGTCGCTGCGGTCCGGTCCCAGGTCGACGGGCACGTGCACCTTCCGCCGACCACTGGCGACAACATCGATGTACTGTGGAGACCTCACGCCCCACGTGTTGAGCAATTCGGCGGTACGTCCACCCGGCCTCCCGCATGCCCACTATACGCCCTCGCTCAAAGTCCGTCAACTGCACATACGGTTCACGTCCACGCTGTCGCGGCATGCTACCAGTGTTAAAGACTGCGATGGAGCTCCGTATGCCACGGCAAACTGGCTGACACTGACGGCGGCGGTGCACAAATGCTGCGCAGCTAGCGCCATTCGACGGCCAACACCGCGGTTCCTGGTGTGTCCGCTGTGCCGTGCGTGTGATCATTGCTTGTACAGCCCTCTCGCAGTGTCCGGAGCAAGTATGGTGGGTCTGACACACCGGTGTCAATGTGTTCTTTTTTCCATTTCCAGGAGTGTACATACATACATTTCTTAAGTTTGCTTACAGTCACAAAATTCTGTTAACCTTTTCAGTCACGCCACGCCGGATTAGCGTATTGAATACCACTACTTGTGCATCAAGGCACGATTATTTCGGTTATTCTCTCTCCCTTTTACAAAGGTAAAAAAATTTTTTTTAAACAAATCTTTTAAGCAGCTTGTTATTTCGTTTCTCTTCAAAATTTAGTGTCACTGTTTATGTAGAGCACAGATTGAACAAATTCTGTCTCTACTGGTCGAGCATACTCATGCATTTCTCTCCGGAAGATTCATGCTTCATAAAGTTACTGGCTGCAAGTACTACTCGCGGAATGTATTATAATCTCTCAACATTGCTACTCGCGATACGCGATTAGAACAAAACTTTCGCTAACGGATCGCTCCCACAAATTTCGTTTCCACTTCAACCGTCTAAAGAGCACTCAGATGAGCCTGTCAAATTCTAATCCTCACTTTTTTTTTAATGGGATAGGATGGGGAAGTGGAAGAGGAGAGGATCAAATATGAACATAAATATACTATATACATATACAAATTCTAGCACAACTACACTAGGATATATTTTTTTTTTTTTTTACTTTAGATGCATGACATGCATCACGTGTGCCTTCAAGTGGCTATTCTTTAATCTAATATCAGATCTTAGTTTTATTATTATAAAGTGAGTCATATCTGGTGACAGCTTTCTAGTTTCTCACGCTTACTTCTGGGCGATTGTCGGGCTTGGCTGTGAAATAGCTAATTACTTTAGTGCATCTTACATGTTTAAAGAAGAAACATTTACCATCAGGAATACTTCAGACTTGTCAGTACGACGTATATGTTTCCATGTAGTGGCACTCTCGACTACATGACCTAACAGCTGTTGTAAAACACAATAAAGGAAATGCTGTGTTGCTTAGCTATTAAATCTTTATGAGGCTTACTGTTCGTAGATGATACTTTGAATCTGAGATTGAATCTCCTGAAAACTATCAAATACTACGTGATACTCTCTCTGTTATTTACTGCTTTTGACAATTCAAACACTTGGCTACACAAATCTGTTTAATTCTAAAGATCGCGCTAACAAAAGGTATAGTTCATGGCGGTGTTACAATAACGCACAGTTTACACGCAATAGGCTGTACTCTGTACACTTAAAGACTAACATTCCATCTTGAGGGCTGAAAAAGAAATTGCTTAACCTAATATTTCACATACATATATATTCATTGGAGTTGGAAGGTGGCAATCTGCTACTTCCTTCCGTATCTCCTTTCACCAATAACGGCATTCCTCAATGCCAACAGCCAACTTGGACTGCTTACACCTATGACTAACTTAAAACTAACTGAGAATCTGTCCTCTCAAATGGAATGTGCTTTCTTTTTCCTACGTCATAATAAATCAAATCTTCAATTACCTCCATAGTTTTTCGCCAAAGTGTGAGTACTCGTATTGGTGTGTTTGAATACCGAAGTGTTTCACAGGTTAAACCTTAGGCTAATGTTCCTTTGCTTGTTACTTTGCCTCATTAAACTTCTTGAGATCCTGGTGGTGATACAATCCTTTAATTCTGCCAGATGCTGGATCCGCTATTAGATAACATCCTGTATGTGGTTTTCTAATTACTACAAATGGTCCGTCGTACAATAGCCTCCATTTCCGATTTCTTTTCAACAACTTCGATGGCTTAAAATGTGTCCGTAGAAGCACCTTTTCATTAATGTCATATGTAAGAGCCTTAGATACTTTCTTGTCATAAGACTTCTTGCGTAGATTCGCTTGTATAGCTAAGGATACCAATGCTTGCCTAAGTTTTGCATCTAAATCTAATTCTGGTTCTACAATTTTAGGTATGGGATCTAACCATTCATTTCTTTCCCGATGACTCGTCATTAATTCCGCAGGTGTAAATCCAGTTGAGAAGTGTGGAAGATTGTTGACAATCTGCTCGAATGAAGATACAAAGTCAATCCAACGGGTTTGTCGATTAGGTATGTAGGTTCGAATGAATCTATTGAACTCTTTGAAGATACGTTCGGTGGGATTAGATTGCGGTCTGAAACGAGATATAAGTATTTGTTTGATGCCATGTCTGGCAAGAAAATTACGCCATTGTCTGCCAGTGAAATTCGATGCATTATCTGATAGAATGGCCTCCGGCTTGCCAAATCGAGGAAAATAGTCTTGTTCGATTCGACGGATGATCGGAAGTGCACTGGATGATTTCACTGCATAAAGTCTCACATGTTTTGTGAAAAGATCCATCAATGCGACTAGGTATTTCACCCGTCCCCTCCCTTGCGGAAGGGGGCCGGCGAGATCAAGGGCCAGAACTTGATTTGGTCTCTCAGTAATAATTGGATTCAGAGGAATTAGGTTCGAATGGTTGAAGGGTTTTGCCTTCTGGCAGATAAGACATGTACTTAACAACTTGTGGATTCGATGGTGCAAGTTTGGTACATAGCAATACGCAGAAATCTTTCGTTTGCATTTTTCAGGTCCATAATGACCCCAGGAAAGATGTGTGTACCAGATAAGGTGTTCAACGTATGCGTGTGGTATACACACGAGAGGAGAGAAGTTCGATGGAATAAAACATCATTGTGTAGTTTATAAAATTTGGACAAGTGGTGATCGGGTTTTGTTAGAAGAAGTTGTTTGATCTTACGCCATTTGGGATCTGTTTCTTGGAGTATGCGCATCTGCTTGCAGAGCTGAAGGAAATACTTTCTATGTAGTGGGTCTTTCATTAGAAGAATTCGGTAGTTAGACATCTGCTCGATAAGTTCACTGGACTCGGGAAGTCTTTGCGGCATGCGTGACAAAGCATCCGCGATAATGTTGTTTTTACCCTTGATGTATACTATTTCGAAATCATACTCTTGCAAGAAGAGACTCCATCGTGTAAGACGAGAATGAAGAAGTTTACACGAGAGCAAGAAACTAAGAGCTTGGTGATCAGAAAAGACCTTAATTTTCCGACCATGGATGTAGTAATTGAACCTTTTAAAGGACCATACAACGGCCAGAGCCTCCAACTCTGTCACCGAGTATGACCTCTCACATTCTGTGAGAACCCTACTTGCAAAGCTGATAACTCTTATCTCTTCTTTTCCATCAATTACTTCTATTTGAAACAAACAAGAACCAAGCCCCTGAAATGAAGCATCTGACGAAATACAGAATTCTTTATCCATGTCTGGATGGAACAAAATATTGCTGTTAAGAAGTGCTTGTTTAATGCGATCAAAATCTGCCTGACACTCTGGCGTCCAATGCCAGTGAGTATTTTTCTTTAGAAGATCATGCAATGCTTGACTGTTCATCGACTGGTCCGAAATAAACTTTCTGAAAAAGGAAGTCATTCCGAGGAAGCCTTTCAACTGGCGTTTAGAAGAGGGCACAGGAAAGTTTTTAATAGCTGCTAGTTTGTCTGGATCTGGGGTAATTCCCTGTGATGATACAAGATGTCCTAAAAATTTAATCTCACTTTTACCAAATTTAGACTTATGTAGATTAGCTGTGACTCCATAGTCAACAAACCTCTGGAAAACTTTGCTTATTATGTCTAAATGTTCTTCCCAAGATTTCGTAGCAATCAGTAAGTCATCAACATACACTGTTACTCGATCCAACAGTTCAGGTCCTAATACATGATCAAGTGCAGCTATGAATACGCCTGAACTCACATTCAAACCAAATGGAACTACTTTGAATTGGTATGATCTACCTGCAAATATAAACGCTGTATATTTTCGAGACTGTGATGTCATCTTGACCTGCCAGTAGCTCGATCTCAAGTCTACCGATGTGAGGAATTTTACTCCATGAAACCTTTGTAATTGTTCATCCATAGCCTCAGGTCGAGTTCTTACTGGAATAATTATTTTATTTATGTTTCTTGCATCCAAAACTATGCGTACACTACCATCCTGCTTCAAAACTGGCAATAACGGACTACTGTAAGGTGAGTCTGACGGTTCAATGATCTCCCACTTAAGCATTTTACGTATTTCATTTTTCACAGCCTCGCGCCTTGCATACGGGACAGAGTACGTTGTCTTGCAAAAAGTAGAATGGGGAGCGACCTTCATGTCATATTCGTAGTCACGTATTACTCCAGGTTTCGAAGAAAAGACATGAAGATACCTCATAAGTAAGTGCAGTAAATCTTGCCTTTGTATGTAATCAAGTTCACTTGATTCGCTTACTTTATTCAAAATCTCTTCTCTAGTCAGAAGTCCGTCATCAGTACCAAAATCCGTCCAACTGTTACCCTGTCTTGTCATGTGTGCTTGGTTCAAAAACATTCGCTGTACCAGTCTGCGTACCTTAACTTTGTGCTCAGTGTTGACTCTTTTTACCTTGGCGCGCAACAATTGCAGCGTTACCTCCTGTTCACCTACTCGGATTGTACAGATACCCTTTTCTATATCAATCACTGCCTTATTCTTCCTCAGGAACTCCATTCCTAATAAGCATGACACTGACAAATTCTTAACTACTAGAAATACACACATGAAAGAAGTAGAATTAATCCTTATCGGTACCTGAGCTTGCAAATTGACTCGCTGTGATAAAGATCCTACCGCTCCTGTTACTGAACAACCTTGTACTGGTAACGTTAAAATTTTCATCCCTGCAGAAACTTTCTTAAACATACATAGTCATAAAGCATTTACGTTTGCACCAGTATCAATAATAGCATCTGTTGGCGTATTGGCTATGTAAATTTTAGTCATTGCTTGTACTTCGTCTTCCCATACGTCATTCAAGTCTGTCTCAATATTTTCCTGCAACAAATCGTCTCTCAAGTCAGTGTCGCGATCATAACGTATTACGTTAAGTCGTTGAAGGTCGAGTTTGCCCCCATTATGTCCCGCAGCATCCCCAAGGAGGCGAAAAGGTGCTGCCTTTAGTTTTCCGCTTTCTTGTGATGCGACTGATTTGATTCTTCTGTCACATCACTTGACCATTCTCGCTCGTTTTTTACCCATTGTGTTTGTTAATTTGTATCAAACCCTTGTTGGTAATGCACTTGATTACCAGGCTGAAAAATCGGTACATTACTTGCCTGCGTAAAATATACCGGTGGATTGTATTGTTTCCTTGGTTTATTGTTATTGTATCTAAAGTCCTGTTGTGGTGGCGTGTACTGTTGTTGTTGCATGAATGGTTGTTGCTGAGGCGTGTATTGCTGTTGTTACTGGTGTTGTGGCTGCCCATAGGGTTGTGGTGGAGGTAGCTGACCTCCGCAATTTTGATTGTTGCAACGTTTACCCTTGTATTTGTTCCCATTCTCGTAGAAGTTACTACCGTTATTGTTTGATTGGTATGGGGCATTCTCGTAATACTGTTGTTGCGTGTTGTATATTGGATTGTACCGTTGGTTGCCGTAATGCTTGTTTTTGGGTTTACCATTACGGTAACCATTGTTTCGGCCTCTATTGCGGTTATTGTACTGTTTGTTTCCGTATTGTGTTTCGTGTGAACCATTTCCATTACTACCGTTTCCATTCGAATACGTGCCTGCGTTGTTGTTCTTACGGTTAACATTCTCACGCGCGTCTTCGTGTATAAGATCGAGCGACTCAAGGACGGATAAAAATGCGTCCTGATCTTCCTCTGACACGTTCACTACTTTTTCGCGTATGGAAATGGGTAGTTTTGACTTAAGAATCATAATAACATCTTTTGTTGTTATGGGAGTGTCCCAATATTGTATCTTTCTCAAGTACTTTTCAAAGTACCGGCGAAGTCCGCCACTGTTCGAATGGAAAGGTTCGGCGTTATAGACCTCTTTGCGTAGGCGTTGCTGAACACCTGCGCTCCAAAATTTGCTTAAAAAGTTTTTCTCAAACTCGCTAAATGTTTTGCACTTATCAACCATCTCGGTTCCCCATATAGCACTTTCTCCTTGTATATATCCGGTAATGAATTGTATTCTCTGTTTGTCATTCCAGGCAGCTGGAAAGACTCCTGAAAAGTTCTTTAGGAAAACGACTGGATGAATATTTCGCTTTTCCGGTTGGAATGGTTGAAAAACTCTGTGTTTCAATACACTCTCCTCTTTCATGAGGGTTGTGAGTGTCAATTGTTCAGTGTTGTTGTTGTGTGGATCGTTAAATTCATTTTTCGGTCGCGGAATGTACTGTGGTGTGTTGTGTTGTTGTGTTGTCTGGTATTGATGTTCATCTGGCTCAGAAGGTAGTGAGTGTTTCCCGTCACTCAGGTTATCATACTGTAGTGTTTGAATTTGCTGCTTCAGGTCGGATATCTCATCTGTTACTTGCTTCCGCCATTCCGGCAAATCCCGGGTAAACACTCGTCTAATTTGGCCTAGTTCAGTACAAACAGTGTCTCCTGAACTGCCGGGTGCAGATAATATATCTAAGGTTGCGGATTTAACAACATCTTTCAAGTCACGTGTAACCTTCTCCTCAACAAGCTTCTCTTGTACATCAATCCATTCTTTGTAATGTTCGGTAAGTGCTTTAGTGTGCGAAGCAACACTACTGTTAACTCTTTCCTCAATAGTTCGGTCCGAAATGTCATTCGCCATTGCACTTACTTTTGATTCTACAGTGGCTACCGCTGTCGCTAACTCGTCTACCTGTCGTGCAACTGTTTTAAATGCAAGTTTTACCGAATCGGTTTCTTTGCGACATGCTTCGATTTGAGTTGTGAGATTCTGACCAATGTTATCAATTTTGTTATTCAGAGTGCTTATCTGTGTTGTCAAAGTGGTTACTTGCGCCGTGACGTCACCCTTAACCAAATCTATCTGTGCCGTGACGTCACCCTTAACCGAATCTATCTGTGCCGTGACGTCACCCTTAACCGAATCTATCTGTGCTGTGAGAGAGCCTACTTGCGTAGTGAGGGTACCTACTTTCGCTGTGAGAGAGCCTACTTTCGCATCAATGGTGGTATTTACGTCATTCCTAACTGAGTCAATCTGTGTTGTCATATCCGTTTTCAACTCTGATAAAAACTTGTCTCTGTCTTTCTCACGTTGTTCCCTCTCCTGTCTGTCTAGTATCAATTCCTGTAACATTTTGACAACGTCATTTGATACCGTTATCGGGGAGGTGGGTGTTTCCTGCTGAGTGTCGTCCACGTTAGCTACCTCTTGTCTGTCGTCTGTCCTGGCCGTCGTTCCGCGTGAGCGGAGTCGGTAATGTTTGTTAACAGTGCCGTCGCTTTCGTCTGCAGAGTTCGCGCTCGATTGTCCGTCCGCCATAATGAAATTCAAGTATTGCCAACTTAAAATGGGTACTGCCAACTGAAATTCTGATTGTCAATTATTCTTGCCGCGCAAGTTAAAGTCGCGGCGCGTTCGTCAAATGTCTAATGTTACGTGGGTAATAACTGACACACGTCTGTAGCAAAAAGACAAGATGGAGTCAACGCCGTTGAAACAATTGATTGCCAACGCTGTTACACAGAAAAGACTGAAATGGCATCCATCTTGAACTTACACGAAAATACTAACTACAGTATAAAACAAATAGGCCAAGCAAAAGGTTACAGAAAATGTTCAAATATTTACGTAGAAAAAAAAAATGGTTTTTTACGCTAAGCTACAGGAAGGATAGAGTGAGGTCGAATTTGAAGGTCAATGAGCTACTCTTTAGACAGAACTATGGCAAACGAAAATTTGGTACTCACTCGGCGTTTTCTTCAAAACTGCAAATCTGCGTCTTATTAAATCCCAAGATATTTGTGTAAATACCGCGTCCTTCAAGATTGCGTATATTTATTGCTCATCCGTAATTTTATGCAGCATTGGCTTCCAAAGAGCGATACATGAAATAACACAATCATATATTAGTACCATGACACTTTCAATATTTTTAGTCAAGTCCCTGTTCGGGCGCCAGATCTGGTATGATTTTTTAGTAATTTAATTGAAAGCTTTGTTGCTCTGGTAAAAATAAAATTTTTTCTTTTTGTCGTGACAGAATAAATTACTATTAATCACACCAGATTTGTTGGAGAACAGCAGCAACATGTGTAATTGATCCAGCTTTAAGAAATTCTATTACCTTTTAGCGGAAAATTCGTGCGGTACTCTCCGACGTTAGAAAAGTCGTGGTGTTCCGTTCGGAGCAGGAGGCGGCTGTCTTTTCTCATTCGCGATATTGAAAATTACTAAAAAATGAACAGAAATTTTTTTTCGGAGGAAGATCGCGCAGAGAAAACAGACAGAAGTTACATGAAAGAAACCTAAGGGACCAACTAATTGGATTTGTACGAACATATAAACGGAACTGAAAGAACTTGGAATAAATACTATAACGATGTCGTCACGACAGCCTCCTGTTCCGACAGAACACACGCTGGATCATAAACTGCATAAATCTTTTAAACAGAAAAGATTATCACAAGTATAATTAATGAAAATAAGGTTGAGAGATTTTCTTTGAAATTAAATAAACTTCAAGGCTTCAAGTATTATATTATGAAACGGAAACTTACATTAACATGGCCACCCATTGTGGCGGTGGAGCGAATTTTTCACGATATACATTCTCGCTTGTTTGTGGCTACATATATTTTTAATCACTTAAACTCTTAACTTTACAATAAAATGATTATATCAGTATGGAGCACAATACTTTTGCGTCCGACTCGCAACACATTCACAGAACAGCTAGACAGCGGCGCGGCTCCCTGAAGAAGTAAAAATTGGCAATTGTTATTTTTAAACATAGGTGCATCGTTTTTTTTTACTGATCGATAGCAGCGTATAACAGTTTATAGCTATCGTGATATTCTGCGCTTTTCAGGAACGCGGCAAAGATATCTGGTTACAACATTCATTGGTATATGTTAAAAGTTCGCACATACTGACGCGAATACAGAAAAAAAAACTTTTACACGTTAAAAATCGCAGTGATAAAGGCTGTAATGTCACAAGTTGCCCATTATTTCAAACAAATCTTTGCCTGTCTTCCCTGCATTCATTTCCTTTAAACTCCTTCTCCTGTGAAATACCTTTTATTTATTATATGTAGTTACTGCCGATTTGTAGTTAAATTAAAACAGCACTGCCCTTGATACATTTCAAGCTTGCTAAAATCAATATAGTTACTTTATTTCTTTTTATTCATCTGTTTGTTAGTTCATTGTGGCTGTATAGACAATTGATGTTCTTTATAGAGCTCTGATGACATAGTGCTTGAAGTAGCCAACAAGGTTTATGCACAAGCAAGTTTTCCAATTAAAGAAGAGTTCAGAGCATCTGCTGCAAAATTTTTTGCTGAAGCAGAAGAAGTTGATTTTGTCAATGAAACAGAGAAATCTAGAGTAAAAATCAACAAGTGGGTAGAGAACAAGACAAACAAAAAGATAACAGAGTTATTCCCTGGAGGTAGGAGACTGCTTTTACTATTTTTTAAGTTTTTAATGCATATATCTTTGCAAAATCTGAAAAATGTTTCACCAGTACAATTTTAGTTGCCCCTGTCACTGTGGTAGTACTGTCATATACAAGACATTCCAATAAAGAATTTACAATTTTGATATTGTATATAAAATTGTACTGATAGCCTAGAGAATTGGCTCCACTGCCATTCTTCAGCAAAATATATGATTTTTTCCCCTCTCATTAAGTGATTCAGGACAGAATCATACTGCTATAAATAATATGAGAAGATGTCCCTAAATGATAAGTTTCAGTGGTCTTGAATGTGACAACAATACAATTGAGTTTTCATGCTGTATATGAAGGACATTTCTCCAGCTTGGCTTTCATTCCTGGGGGTCAACTGTGCTTTGTAGAAACTAGCTGTTCACTATGTATAATAAAACAACAGGGTGTATGTAATTGTCAAATAATATCACAGAATAAGTGAGGCAATGTTCTTTTTCAGTCTTAGTAAACTGACTCAATAGGCATCGCTTGAAATGGACTTCCTCATGTAAACGTCAGGCAACATACTGATACATCAGTAATGAGCTTCCGGGTGTTCTCCTGAGTTGTTCCCTCCATTTTGTTCAAAATATTTTGATGACCAACCCACTGTCTTCTTCAGGTGCCATCTATTTACTGCCTGGAGGTCAACCTGACTGTGAGCTATTGTTGGTCTCACACTGCTGTTTATAGCTGATTTTGATTCCTGATGCCCAGTGTTCCTTTTGATACTCTTTTGTTTTTCAGAGGTCTCACTGATATTCTGTGAAATGCAGATTCTCTCATCATTTTCCAACTCTTGTCTCCATGCCTTGAGCCACCACCATCCTTCACAAAGAAATTTGGTGCTACAGATCTTGGTCCATAGAGCTCGACCACATTCAGACAAGGAGAGCCTCACCAAACAATTAGAGTACCTATAAATAATTTTCCAAAAGAATGGGTCCGCAGATCATCAAATTGAATGAGTGATGCAGGCAATATCCAGTATGCCTGAGAAAGAGGTTGAGACTGAGACTGATGAAGAGAAGCCAAACAGCACATACTTACCTTATACTGGCCCAATGTCCAGAAAGATTGGTAGACCATGGAAACATGGCATCCAGTATATTTCACACCCTCAATTAGGATTATAAGGATTTTTTAACATCACTAAGTTGATCTAGGCCTCTGATTGCTTTATTTTATTATTATTTTCAATCCAACATCAACAGATATTTTTTTTCCCCCTCCTTCTGGATAAGTCAGAGCCTTACTTACTAGGGTTACATATTATTGGCTGGCACTTTTATCTACACAACTTTTTCTAAATTTAGTTGAGAGGACAGAGTTACATAAATGGACTATACACAAAAAAATTTGTTATTGACATACTTAGATTATGGAATCTACTGTTTGTGACACAGTATTCATATCTGACATTCAAATATTGACAGTTTGTGACACAGTCAAAGATCTGAGATTACATATATTTTTAGATAGATGGTCTTCCATCATATGAATGTACTAAATCTAGAAACCCATCTATTGAATATACAGGATTGTTTAGGAGCCATAATTTTAATTTCATTTTTAGTTTTGTAATGGGCAATTTGGAGATATTAGGATGGAAGCAATTCAGTAGTTTTATGCCTGCATAGTGAGGGCTTTTCTCATAAAGTGTTGTTCTATGAGAGATTGCTGGGTTTTGTACTGCATTCCATTCAAATGTGGCTTGTCTTGCTTGGGAGAAACTACCAGAATAGTCGAGGAGAGATGCAAAGAACCCTATGACATACCGTACTTAAACAACCAAGCAAATCAACCATTACTGAGCAGTGACTTGAAGATAATCATGAAATGAAATACAATGTGACCAGTATTGTGGTGCAAATGCCTAGTTTGAGGAGCAGCACAATTAAGGGGTCTGTCAAAATAAAGATGTCAGAAAACCTAATAAATTAGTATGGTGGTTTCAATTTGAATGATGTTTGGCGTCCAGTACTCAAATTATTAAAATCCCATAAGGCATCATGTCCACCAGAGTTGTAAAATGATGAGAAAATTTGTGTTTCACAAAATACCAGTATGAGAACTGAATAGGGATGTGCAAATGGATTAAGAAGTGCCTGAATAATTGGAAAAATTGATTGGAAAGAATAGTTGAGAAAATTTTGAAGGTAATTTATGAATGTGTGCACAACCATAGGTTAACTTTAAGTGATACCGGTATCAGCAGATCTTGAGTATCATTACATGAAAGGTCAATAAACATAATTTCCATTATGTACTGCTGGTTGCAGTAGTATGTGGTACCAAATAATCACCACAAACATTCAAATTGTTGATTTGTCTATAAATTCTTAAACACATGACGCACAATATTTTTTGTATGAGTAAATCAAGTTCACTAGGTGCCTATCAAGTCTGGGTCATTACCTTCACATTAATTCCATTGTGTTTAGTCTGGAGTGTCACAATGTTGATGCAGGGACACTCTTCCAGATAGGGCGTTAATTATTCT
Organism: Schistocerca serialis cubense; assembly: GCF_023864345.2. NCBI lineage: Eukaryota > Metazoa > Arthropoda > Insecta > Orthoptera > Acrididae > Schistocerca > Schistocerca serialis. Next base: position 1,045,037,174 of record NC_064639.1, on the reverse strand, counting down.
GGTCTGCACTGAACCTCTTGATCTAGGATCTCGGCAGCGAGTGAAATGATGAACAGATAGGAGTTGAACTTATAACCGTGAAAATAAATATTCCTTTTCATATTCCAATATGTCTGCTTGTGTCTGTATATGTGTGGATGGATATGTGTGTGTGTGCGAGTGTATACCCGTCCTTTTTTCCCCCTAAGGTAAGTCTTTCCGCTCCCGGGATTGGAATGACTCCTTACCCTCTCCCTTAAAACCCACATCCTTTCGTCTTTCCCTCTCCTTCTCTCTTTCCTGATGAGGCAACAGTTTGTTGCGAAAGCTTGAATTTTGTGTGTATGTTTGTGTTTGTTTGTGTGTCTATCGACCTGCCAGCGCTTTCGTTCGGTAAGTCACCTCATCTTTGTTTTTATATATATATATATATATATATATATATATATATATATATATATATATAGAAAGGATTGTACCAAGAAATATTTCAAGTTTGACACATATATAGAATATTATGTAGTACACAAACTAAACACTACTAAAATATTCCTCCTGACTGATCTCTGCCACAATTTAACACTATAAATAATTGCACTAATCAGGTTATCTGTTCAGACATTTAGAGCATGTTTAAGCTAACACTAATTAAAAGAAGACACAACACAAATATTCATAAACAAAAGAGAAAGCCAATCATATTCTTATAACTAAATACTTCTACACTAGTACATTATCTCTACAGATCACACATCATTAATGTTCATTCATTTTCAAAAGAATGGTGTACCTTTTTTACACATAACACATAGGACTATTAGTCATTTACTGTAGGAATATTTTTACATCCTTATGCGGATACAGTCCCCGTACTCTTCCTGAGTGGGGATCTGCTAAGAGATAGCTACTATTTCCTTCTTGGACTAAGAAATGGAGAATGAGGATCGACAGTAGGTTTTGTGAGACTTCGCCTCGATATTGTATTGATACCCCTTAACGATTCCTGTTTGTTCTGAAAATACATCTGCATAGTTAGATAATAACTGTACCAAATCCTGCTGTTGCATGGAGTCCAGATTTTCGGACTGTGATACTTTGTTCACAAGTGTGTCCACATTTGCTTTTAATTGATCACCTTGTACGTCTGGATAATAGAGATTTTACCCTAGAGAATGATTGTCTAAATGTAGTATCCACTGATTCCTACATTTTATATTAATAGCATTACAATTAGGCACAGGTACCTCTTCAGATCTGAGCATGGACAATTCTATACTCCTACCCGCGTTCATCAAACTTAATTTTCCCCGAGAAAGGTCGATTACTTCGTCCCTTTCTCTCTAAAAATCTACCCCCAAAATGCAGACTACCTTTAAACCCCTTACTACCAGGAATGAGCACGCTATGGCTTCTCCCCGTATATACATCTCTACCCATACTTGGAGTTTAATTATTTGTCGCTGTGCACTGATGGCTCCAGTAACTTTGCAATTGTTCACAGGAAAAGTCAGCATACGCTTTTCTTTCCCCAGTACTCTGAATAAGTCCATACTCATGACACTGACAGTAGCACCTGTATCTACGATTGCATGCACATCAATATTGTTAATTTTGATCTCAATTATCGCTTGTACTTTGTCTTTGTGCTCCTTTATGCAAGTGGGTGGTTCAGTTATTATTTCATGTCCCATCTGTACCCCATCATTATACCTGAGGATACAGATTCTCGATGATTTGTTCTGTGTCGGGCTGCTCTCACTCCAAACCTCAGCCGACAATGGAGAGCGTACCTCGGCTTAATCTAGTTTGTTGGATTATTACTGGTGGATGGGTGTGGCTGCTCTGTGTCGCTGAACTCCACTATGTGTAAGTTATGTTGCGTCGGCCGCCACGGTTGCGCAATTGGCGCATTTTGTGGTGGCGATTGGTTATTGTCATATCTTTCACTGTTTTGCCGGTCCGGACTGGGCCTCTGGTTCTGTGGCCAAGTTCGGTTTCCATCGTTATAGGTATTAGTGTTCCACGGCCTCCTGGCATTTTTCCATCTACTATTGCTTGGTGGGCCTGTTTCATATCGGTCATCAGACCTCCTTTTCTGGTCATTATTCACCGGCGGACTATTGCCGTTCCGGTCTCTACCTCTATTCCTGTTTTGCATATAATCTTGTCTCCTATTGTTACCTCCGCCGTTTCCATTATTTGGTGGAGGCGTGTTATTTCGACCATTTCTGTAACCATTTCCGTTACTTCTAGCCTGTTCAGAGGCTGCTTTAACATCCTCCTGCATCAGGTCAATTGAGTCCAGAACAGACAAGATATGTTCCATGTCGTTCTCCGGTACGTGTATAAGTTTTTCCTTTACGTGTATTGGCAAGTGGGATTTCAAAAGTCTGATCAAATCCCGGGATGAAATCTGCTCATCCCAGTAACGGGTCTTATTAATGTATTTCTCAAAATATTTTCGCAAATTGCCTAATCGTGGAGAATACGGCTCTGGATTATATACCTCTTTCCGTAATCTCTCCTAAATACATGTTGACCAATATTTGGCCAAGAATGCCTTTTCAAATTGCTCATATGTGTCACAACTGTCAGCTGCTTCGGTTGCCCATAATGCAGCATCTCCTTGTATGTAAGACATAACGAACTGTATTTTCTGTGTATGACTCCATGCTAGGCAAAATGTTTCTAAATCCGTTAATAAATACCAAAGGGTGAACAGATTTCTTCTCCGTTGTAAAGATCTGAAACTGTCGGTTTTTAATCAGGCTTTCTTCAATCACTATTTTGGAGTGACATTTGTTTGTTTCGCTAACATTGGTTGTGTTCTGTCTCGCAGTCGCAATTTTTCACTGCTGTATTTATATGCCTATCATTGTTGGACCTGGCTGGCGTGACACACGCCTGTGCGTCGCCATGCAGCAACTTGTTTTCCAGCTCCACAAGACGATGGTTGACATTCCACTGCCACAGCGGAATGTCAGTGTGCACCGCCTTTTTTAGGTCCTGCACTTCCGCATTGGAGCCCACGTCTTTGGCTTCAATCGCGGCGTGCCACAGCAGAATGTCAGTGTGCACCGCCTTTTTTAGGTCCTGCACTTCCGCATTGGAGCCCACGTCTTTGGCTTCAATCGCGGCGTGCACCTTCTCGTCTATTTTTTTTTATAAATTGGTTTTCAATTTTGTGCACTTGTTCTGACATTTTCTGCTCAATTACTTGATTTGTGTCAATTTCTAATTGTTCCATCCTGTTAGCCAGTACACTAATTTCATCTACGATACTGGCGTTAGCCACTTGGATATTATCTACTCTTTCGCTCAGTTCTTGCACCGCTTTGGGTATGGTTTCATAGTTTTGTCTCAAACTAACAATCTCACTTTGCATAGCTTCCAAAGATTGCATTAACTGCAAGTCTCTCTCATGCTGGCGTCGATCACTCTCTGCTTGTTTAGCATCACATTCTCTATCATGTTCTGCTTGCATACGTGCAAATTCAGCTTGGAAATTGAGCATGCGCTCAAACATAACCCTTAATGACTACACTTCTGACACCTCACCACTCTCTGGTCCATGTCTAGTGCTTGTGGGTTGCACAGTATTTCTACTATCAACTGAATCACTGGCTGGCAGTGGCAACATTTCTTGCCCTTCTGCCCCCAGATTCTCACATTGTACTTCCTGAACTACGCCACTAACATTACTTTGTGCCCCACTTTCTAACTCAATATCACTGCTTCCTAACTGTTGTTCTTTATCCATGTTTATATCTTTCTGACTACGCAATCTAACCATAGTCAACAAAAGAAACAAAATCTGAACTAAATATCCTAACACTCAGGTTTCACTGACATAATCACACAAGAAATGGTCATTTATTGAAACACACTTATTATATACTACAATGACTAACTACTCAAATGTCCTGTTATTTAAAAAAAACACTAACAATAAGCACACCACTAATGATCCGAGAACACTGCACTGAGGCTACTTTACTACCCACAGGACAACTACACTGTAGCTTTACCTTTTGGTGATCTATCTTGGGTGCAGCTGCCCCCTGGTATTGTGGTAGGTAATTAATTTTTCGATATAATGAGCTCTCTTCTTCAGCTTGCCTCTGGGTATATAGTGTTCTCATGCAAAAAATCATATACAGGTCTTACCACACAATATTGGTTAGGCCATACATACAATACATGAAAAAATATTAGTTGTTCTCCAACAAAGTTCGACTACAATAATTCCCTAGTTATCTCATGGGTATTTTGAGGCCACTGCATATTCGAGCCCCACGTTGGGCGCCAATTTAATGAAATTAAAAAAAAAAAATAATTAATTAATAGTTACCTTTTTTTTAAAAAAAATATAACATTTTTGATTTTATGTTTCTTTCCTTCTGTACGTACGAACTTTGTTGTAGGACCTCTTATTTACGTGTGGTAATAAAAATTCATTTACACAGAATTAAGTACGTTTAAAATTATGTGAATTGATATTAACTGATTAAGAATATTTAGTTGAGAATTAAATCCTTTATACACTCCTGGAAATGGAAAAAAGAACACATTGACACCGGTGTGTCAGACCCACCATACTTGCTCCGGACACTGCGAGAGGGCTGTACAAGCAATGATCACACGCACGGCACAGCGGACACACCAGGAACCGCGGTGTTGGCCGTCGAATGGCGCTAGCTGCGCAGCATTTGTGCACCGCCGCCGTCAGTGTCAGCCAGTTTGCCGTGGCATACAGAGCTCCATCGCAGTCTTTAACACTGGTAGCATGCCGCGACAGCGTGGACGTGAACCGTATGTGCAGTTGACGGACTTTGAGCAAGGGCGTATAGTGGGCATGCGGGAGGCCGGGTGGACATACCGCCGAATTGCTCAACACGTGGGGCGTGAGGTCTCCACAGTACATCTATGTTGTCGCCAGTGGTCGGCGGAAGGTGCACGTGCCCGTCGACCTGGGACCGGACCGCAGCGACGCACGGATGCACGCCAAGACCGTAGGATCCTACGCAGTGCCGTAGGGGACCGCACCGCCACTTCCCAGCAAATTAGGGACACTGTTGCTTCTGGAGTATCGGCGAGGACCATTCGCAACCGTCTCCATGAAGCTGGGCTACGGTCCCGCACACCGTTAGGCCGTCTTCCGCTCACGCCCCAACATCGTGCAGCCCGCCTCCAGTGGTGTCGCGACAGGAGTGAATGGAGGGATGAATGGAGACGTGTCGTCTTCAGCGATGAGAGTCGCTTCTGCCGTGGTGCCAATGATGATCGTATGCGTGTTTGGCGTCGTGCAGGTGAGCGCCACAATCAGGACTGCATACGACCGAGGCACACAGGGCCAACACCCGGCATCATGGTGTGGGGAGCGATCTCCTACACTGGCCGTACACCACTGGTGATCGTCAAGGGGACACTGAATAGTGCACGGTACAACCAAACCGTCATCGAACCCATCGTTCTACCATTCCTAGACCGGCAAGGGAACTTGCTGTTCCAACAGGACAATGCACGTCCGCATGTATCCCGTGCCACCCAACGTGCTCTAGAAGGTGTAAGTCAACTACCCTGGCCAGCAAGATCTCCGGATCTGTTCCCCATTGAGCATGTTTGGGCCTGGATGAAGCGTTGTCTCACGCGGTCTGCACGTCCAGCACGAACGCTGGTCCAACTGAGGCGCCAGGTGGAAATGGCATGGCAAGCCGTTCCACAGGACTACATCCAACATCTCTACGATCGTCTCCATGGGAGAATAGCAGCCTGCATTGCTGCGAAAGGTGGATATACACTGTACTAGTGCCGACATTGTGCATGATCTGTTGCCTGTGTCTATATGCCTGTGGTTCTGTCAGTGTGATCATGTGATGTATCTGACCCCAGGAATGTGTCAATAAAGTTTCCCCTTCCTGGGACAATGAATTCACGGTGTTCTTATTTCAATTTCCAGGAGTGTATAACTCGGCCTCGGCACACATTTTCTAAATGCAGTGGTTTTTTTTTTTTTTTTTAAATATTTACTGAATTCTTCCCCGGCGTTAGCTATGGAACACAAGACTGTCTCTATTAGCAGAAAATGGTTAAATATTGTCAAGCCGATGTTTAATTATCATCGATAAAACACACTTCACTATACATTTAAGTTATTTGAAAGAACCAAAATGGTTAAATTCCAACGTTAACTATCCGCCTATGAATGCACAAATGTGAAACTAGTAGATAACTCCGTCAGTCTCAGGATCGCTGTAAAAGAAAAAACATTTTCTTAATTCACTGCTAATTTTTATCTGCTCCCGATTTACGGGTTTGGTTAATTTTTCTTAGCGGAACAATTTTTTTAAATGTGCCGCCGCTGCAAATCGTTCAGTCGCGGCACAGCCCAGCAACACCGCTAAAAACGCTGAAATTTCTTTAAAGAAATATTATAGATGACATGGGCAAGCTAATTTACATTAATAGTACACACTTTTGATAAATTATAATGTATTTAGACCACAACAATAAGTCAACTTACATTAGTTTGTAATTTCTCCTCTAATGGCGGATAAATCTAGATACAGACAGAAGAAGTCTACCTGTTCATAAAAAATGCTATGTCACAGCTTGCTCTCACTTTCAGCTCTACAGGGAGACAACAAAGAATACACACTACGTGGTGGTTTTTATATTACTGCTGACCATTAACATCTCTTTGTAATCTTACAACATTATTTTCCTCTGTGGCTGAATTTTACATTTTTGTTATCGCAGATATTGACACATTTCGCAATTACATTATGAGTATAGAAATATTACAATCATAAATACATCGAGAATATTACTACAGAAAATATTACAATAATAACGAATGTCTTTTACACAAAATTAAATAATATTTTTTGTTAAATAATTACAGTATATACAAATTGCTTCATAGCAGCGTATATGGTACAATTAAATTTTTGTTTATTAATAGTGTGAGTTTGCCAGGGAACGTTACACTTGGAAGAGGGTTCCTCCTAACTATGATCATTGGCAGACGGTGCTGAGTAACATTATCAAATTGCAGTACTGAATGGCAGAGAGTGCGTCATGACAACGTCGCGTGCCAGATGTATTGTAACGATGTTATGTGACAATGGGTAATTCGTAAAGATGTTAGGTGATAGTAGAAGCTCAGTACCAGTGTTACTTGGAAGAGATTGCTTCCTAACACTTTGCGTTGCAGAGTGTGCTTCGTGTAAATGCTGCATGGCAGACAGTGCTTTGTACCGATGTTACATGACACAGAGTGCATCGTGACTTTTTGTGGTGGACGGTTCTTCGTGGCCATGTAGCGTGGTAGAGGTTCATTCTTAACGATTTTGCGCGTGGAGGGTGGTTTGTGATAATATTCCGTGTCAGTGAGTGTTCCCTACCAATGCTGTGTGACAGAAGGTACTTTGTACCTTCCTTACATGGCAAAGGGTGCTTTGTAACGGTATTTTATGGCAGAGAGTGAAGATACATGGTGCGTGACGAACTTGTATCGCAGTGGCTGCTTCCATAATGACGTTACCAGTCAGAGTTTTCTACAAAACAGCGTTGCTTCGCAAATCATGTTTCATAACGATGTTACGTGGCAGAAAATGCAACATAACGTGATTGTTTGGCTGAGGATGCAGCACACTAATTTTTGTTGATACTGGCTTTCTGTATTGATGTTTCAGAGAATAGGATGTTTTGTAGATTTATTATATGCGGAAATGTGCGAAAATATCACAGAGAAAATGTAGCTCTTGCTGGGCTGCCTCTGGACTCAAATACTGACAGCTAATCGTCGTATATTGAGGAAACCTCCACTGCACTCGGGCTGGCTACGTTGCACTGGTTCTGCAGGCTGGGAGCAAGCAAGTGTCCACAGCTGGCGTCGAACTGGCGCTAGAGTCAGGCGATCTAGGCTGTGCTGTAGCTGACAGATTCGTAGTTGCCTTCATTGGCATGAGATGTAACTCTAAACGACAGTTAAACATGGGGCAGATAACTTTCCTGCTTCTTGGCATGTGCTGTTCGAATTGTTAAGTTACATGAAAGTGCAGGTATTCAATTAGATAACTTTCTTGAACCGCGTGACTGCTACGGTCGCATGTTCGAATCCTGCCTCGGGCATGGATGTGTGTGATGTTCTTAGGTTAGTTCGGTTTAAGTAGTTCTAATTCCTAGGGGACTGATGACCACAGATGTTGAGTCCCATAGTGCTCAGAGCCATTTGAACCATTTGATAACTTTCTTCTCCGAATTTAAATCGTAATTCCGTATAACGGGCTTTAAACGTAATTACTGCCATGCCAGACGAATCGTCCGGTCGTAGATACACAGTGACTCCTGTGTAAAGGGGTGAGGGGGCGGGGGGGGGGGGGGGACTAATTAGTAGATATTTACAGCATGACTCGAAAGTACGTTAACATTTGAAAATTCAACACTTCACGGAACAGTGTAGCCAGAGAGGTAAAAATTGATTCACGTGCTTGAAAAGTTTCGGGGTTTTACTGAAACAAATATAAAAGTGTACAAAATGACCAACAGCTTGGGCACCATATGGTACAAAAATAATAGCATAACTACTGACTTTTAGCAAAGACGATGTTATTTATAACATATGCGCAACACGTCGTCCGTCACTCATGACAATCCCTGTAATCGAACAGCACTGTACAGCATTTGCTGGCGCGCATGTGTCCCTTTTCCATTGCACCTCATTTTATACACGATTCTCACGTGGCGCGACTAACGTATTGCTGCCCAATGCCATCTGTAGACCATTTTATGCACTTGTTTCTGCTTTCAGTGAATCCCTGTTTCATTTCGGGCACTTTTGTCAATTTTCAAACCTCTACCTTCATTAGTATGTGAATAGTACATTTTCAAGTGTCAAGGGATTTTGGTGTCACCTTGAAGAGGCGCCTCATCGGCACTTCTGGTCAATCGATACCGTCTTCGCACGTGACTGCGAATTCTAGTGGAATCCCGACCTGTCACCATATCTTATCCATTCTTTAGCTTTGACAACACACGTTGACCAAAGGTATGAAACTATAGTCATGGATTTCCTATCGAAAATGATCGTTTAACGGTACTAGTTAGCATTCTCAGGGTTCCAGAGGTACAGTCCCTGTCTTCCCTTTTCGTTTTGTCCTCTCTTTTTGATTCGGAATTATCAGAGAAGAACACAACTGTCAAATCTCCCCTCCCCATCGCAAAATGAAACAGATCAACTGCGTAACACTAAGCTGTGGCTGAAACGGTGATAGGCTGTAGCTCATAAGAAAGAACGATAGTGCTCCCTTCCACAGGTGGAAGACAAACTTTATCAACATTCTGCACATTTATTCTTCATATCTAAGCGCTGTATTTACTTTTAAATACAGTCACCTGGGCGAAGAACAGATTTCTTCCAGTGAGAAGCTCTTGATTTCGTCACTGTAGAAGGTTTGACTTTGCTGACGGAGTCACAACGTCATCTCCTCTTGCAGCACAACATCATCTCTGCTCCCACGGCTTCACCACTGTCAGAGTGGAGTCTTGAAAGGTGGACTTTAAGTTTTGGAAACATATGAAAATCGGAAGCGCCCAAGTCGGGACTGAATGGAGGATTATCGATAACACTGAACTGTGAGAGATATCACAGCGTCGTGTGTGGTTTGGCATTGTCATTCAGGAGAGGAGGCTCCATGTGTGAGCGAATTACTAGAATTCGAAACGCGGTTAAGGCACACGCTTATTCACGCAATCACGTAGGTACTTTACACTTCGCCACGTTACAAGTCAGAGCCCTCTACAGGCAGAGGGCTGCAAATGTGTAGACATGAAGAATAAAGATGTAGAATGACAATAAGTCCTGCTTTATTTACAATCACTTTTCATCGAGCATTCTCTATTTGAACACCAACAGGTTCCGTTCGGTCCATTGATATTGTAGTATTTCCTTTTAAATTCCAGCTATGATCGCTTGCAGCATTATTGCCGAGCAAATTACAAGATTCCGTGGAGAGCTGTAATTCGGACTCCAGAAAACGTAATGGGTCACTGAATGAATGTAGATAATGTCGTTAACTAACAATAGCAATGTGTTTTAAATAATGTGTAGATAAAATATAATGTCCAAGAATGTAAAACTCAAACTCTGACTGAACCTTGATTAAAACAAGAAACCCAAAAAGAAAAAATCCAAAACAAAGAGAAAAATTAATTAATAAACGAAAGGTTTTTCATTTCTGTATTATGAGCTTTAGGAGCTTTTACAGAAAAAATTAGAAGAGATTACTTTTTAGAACACCCTCATATGAATGAACTTAAAATATATTAAGTCATGGTCTCATTTCTAGAAAATCTACAGCATCTGTTCCATTTTAAAGCTGCGTATTACATAGAAACCTGATGTAAAATGTGTTTTATGGGGACTTAACGAAGATAATGTGACTTGTGAATGTAAAATACTAAGACAATATGTGAGCTACACAAATAAATATTTAAGCAGGGTAGAGCACCTCGTATATCCAGTGAATAAAAAAGTAGAAAAATATCAAAATGAAAGAGATAAACATGAGGAATTTATATAAAGTTCAATTTATTATCAACTCCTTAATTTTGAATAATATAAATGCCATATGGCCAGCAAGTAATACAATAATTTGGAGAACACTGAGATTGGTGAGGAGCATGCTGGTAGAACACTAGCCAGAGTCGCGGTCATCTCTGAGGCACCCCTGACTGCTGGATGTCGAATAGCAGGAACGGTCTGCGGCCCAGGCAGATGAGAGCCTATCAGATTTTATGCATTTAATGGGATTGAGCACCTCCTTGCCAGCCTGTGCTTTGAAACCCGGAAACGGAGGTGGTCCAATAACACGACGTCCCCTTGGCTTCTCTTCTCGCTGCGAAGACTGTAGTGAAGTCGTGGGGGACCGGGACCCAAAAGCTCGGAACGGGGGAGGTCCAGTAATGAGACAGCCTCTTAGTGAAGCTTCAGTAGGTATGGAGTGTTGCACGTCCCTGGGAGCCCGTGTCCTAAACGCCGGAAAGGGAGGGGGTCCAGTGACAAGACAGCCCCTCAACATTGCATCACTCTGTGAGACATTTGATATGTACCTGGCATCCCCAGGGACTTGTGACCTGAAGGCGCCGAATGGTGGTGGCCCAGTAATGCAAAAGCCCCTTAAAGTTGCCTCCCTCTGAACGGCTTCTGGTATGGTCCAGGCAGCCTTACTTGGAAATGCAGGATACGGTGGGGGCCCAGTCACGTCACGACCCCACAGATACATAAGACTCTGAAGATCGTCACTAGATTCTGATACCTTGTCTACTGGTTCATCAACCAGGTTTGAATGCAACATGTGATTCTCACTGTTTGCTTGGAGCTTACTTATTCGATCAGTTTCGACCTCTGAATATTGGCTCTCAACATTCTCACCAAGGGATCGACTCACAGTGATCTGTTCCTTCTCCTCATCTGAATCGGGTCTTGCAAACTTCCCATCATTTATTTCAAGCTCCTTCATCAGCTGGGGCACATCATTCAAGTGCACGCTTGGAGGCACATCACCCACAGCTAAGAGCGCACTATGGCACACACTTTGTTGATTTCTATCGAACTCTTCATCGTGTTTCTGAATAGCATGGAGGCTGTTTATCTCACTGATTTTATAGCCTTCCTCAGTTAAATCGGGGCTTGCAATCGCTCCACTTTTTGATTCAAGCTCCTTCATCAGCTGGGGCACATCATTCAAGCGCACGCTTGGAGGCACATCACCCACAGCTAAGAGCGCACTATGGCACACACTTTGTTGATTTCTATCGAACTCTTCATCGTGTTTCTGAATAGCATGGAGGCTGTTTATCTCACTGATTTTATAGCCTTCCTCAGTTAAATCGGGGCTTGCAATCGCTCCACTTTTTGATTCAAGCTCCTTCATCAGCTGGGGCACATCATTCAAGCGCACGCTTGGAGGCACATCACCCACAGCTAAGAGCGCACTATGGCACACACTTTGTTGATTTCTATCGAACTCTTCATCGTGTTTCTGAATAGCATGGAGGCTGTTTATCTCACTGATTTTATAGCCTTCCTCAGTTAAATCGGGGCTTGCAATCGCTCCACTTTTTGATTCAAGCTCCTTCATCAGCTGGGGCACATCATTCAAGTGCACGCTTGGAGGCACATCACCCACAGCTAAGAGCGCACTATGGCACACACTTTGTTGATTTCTATCGAACTCTTCATCGTGTTTCTGAATAGCATGGAGGCTGTTTATCTCACTGATTTTATAGCCTTCCTCAGTTAAATCGGGGCTTGCAATCGCTCCACTTTTTGATTCAAGCTCCTTCATCAGCTGGGGCACATCATTCAAGTGCACGCTTGGAGGCACATCACCCACAGCTAAGAGCGCACTATGGCACACACTTTGTTGATTTCTATCGAACTCTTCATCGTGTTTCTGAATAGCATGGAGGCTGTTTATCTCACTGATTTTATAGCCTTCCTCAGTTAAATCGGGGCTTGCAATCGCTCCACTTTTTGATTCAAGCTCCTTCATCAGCTGGGGCACATCATTCAAGTGCACACTTGGAGGCACATCACCCACAGCTAAGAGCGCACTATGGCACACACTTTGTTGATTTCTATCGAACTCTTCATCGTGTTTCTGAATAGCATGGAGGCTGTTTATCTCACTGATTTTATAGCCTTCCTCAGTTAAATCGGGGCTTGCAATCGTTCCACTTTTTGATTCAAGCTCCTTCATCAGCTGGGGCACATCATTCAAGTGCACGCTTGGAGGCACATCACCCACAGCTAAGAGCGCACTATGGCACACACTTTGTTGATTTCTATCGAACTCTTCATCGTGTTTCTGAATAGCATGGAGGCTGTTTATCTCACTGATTTTATAGCCCTCCTCAGTTAAATCGGGGCTTGCAATCGTTCCACTTTTTGATTCAAGCTCCTTCATCAGCTGGGGCACATCATTCAAGTGCACGCTTGGAGGCACATCACCCACAGCTAAGAGCGCACTATGGCACACACTTTGTTGATTTCTATCGAACTCTTCATCGTGTTTCTGAATAGCATGGAGGCTGTTTATCTCACTGATTTTATAGCCTTCCTCAGTTAAATCGGGGCTTGCAATCGTTCCACTTTTTGATTCAAGCTCCTTCATCAGCTGGGGCACATCATTCAAGTGCACGCTTGGAGGCACATCACCCACAGCTAAGAGCGCACTATGGCACACACTTTGTTGATTTCTATCGAACTCTTCATCGTGTTTCTGAATAGCATGGAGGCTGTTTATCTCACTGATTTTATAGCCCTCCTCAGTTAAATCGGGGCTTGCAATCGTTCCACTTTTTGATTCAAGCTCCTTCATCAGCTGGGGCACATCATTCAAGTGCACGCTTGGAGGCACATCACCCACAGCTAAGAGCGCACTATGGCACACACTTTGTTGATTTCTATCGAACTCTTCATCGTGTTTCTGAATAGCATGGAGGCTGTTTATCTCACTGATTTTATAGCCTTCCTCAGTTAAATCGGGGCTTGCAATCGTTCCACTTTTTGATTCAAGCTCCTTCATCAGCTGGGGCACATCATTCAAGTGCACGCTTGGAGGCACATCACCCACAGCTAAGAGCGCACTATGGCACACACTTTGTTGATTTCTATCGAACTCTTCATCGTGTTTCTGAATAGCATGGAGGCTGTTTATCTCACTGATTTTATAGCCTTCCTCAGTTAAATCGGGGCTTGCAATCGCTCCACTTTTTGATTCAAGCTCCTTCATCAGCTGGGGCACATCATTCAAGTGCACGCTTGGAGGCACATCACCCACAGCTAAGAGCGCACTATGGCACACACTTTGTTGATTTCTATCGAACTCTTCATCGTGTTTCTGAATAGCATGGAGGCTGTTTATCTCACTGATTTTATAGCCCTCCTCAGTTAAATTGGGGCTTGCAATCGTTCCACTTTTTGATTCAAGCTCCTTCATCAGCTGGGGCACATCATTCAAGTGCACACTTGGAGGCACATCACCCACAGCAAAGAGCGCACTATGGCACACACTTTGTTGATTTCTATCGAACTCTTCATCGTGTTTCTGAATAGCATGGAGGCTGTTTATCTCACTGATTTTATAGCCTTCCTCAGTTAAATCGGGGCTTGCAATCGTTCCACTTTTTGATTCAAGCTCCTTCATCAGCTGGGGCACATCATTCAAGTGCACGCTTGGAGGCACATCACCCACAGCTAAGAGCGCACTATGGCACACACTTTGTTGATTTCTATCGAACTCTTCATCGTGTTTCTGAATAGCATGGAGGCTGTTTATCTCACTGATTTTATAGCCTTCCTCAGTTAAATCGGGGCTTGCAATCGCTCCACTTTTTGATTCAAGCTCCTTCATCAGCTGGGGCACATCATTCAAGTGCACGCTTGGAGGCACATCACCCACAGCTAAGAGCGCACTATGGCACACACTTTGTTGATTTCTATCGAACTCTTCATCGTGTTTCTGAATAGCATGGAGGCTGTTTATCTCACTGATTTTATAGCCCTCCTCATTTAAATCGGGGCTTGCAATCGTTCCACTTTTTGATTCAAGCTCCTTCATCAGCTGGGGCACATCATTCAAGTGCACGCTTGGAGGCACATCACCCACAGCTAAGAGCGCACTATGGCACACACTTTGTTGATTTCTATCGAACTCTTCATCGTGTTTCTGAATAGCATGGAGGCTGTTTATCTCACTGATTTTATAGCCTTCCTCAGTTAAATCGGGGCTTGCAATCGTTCCACTTTTTGATTCAAGCTCCTTCATCAGCTGGGGCACATCATTCAAGTGCACGCTTGGAGGCACATCACCCACAGCTAAGAGCGCACTATGGCACACACTTTGTTGATTTCTATCGAACTCTTCATCGTGTTTCTGAATAGCATGGAGGCTGTTTATCTCACTGATTTTATAGCCCTCCTCAGTTAAATCGGGGCTTGCAATCGTTCCACTTTTTGATTCAAGCTCCTTCATCAGCTGGGGCACATCATTCAAGTGCACGCTTGGAGGCACATCACCCACAGCTAAGAGCGCACTATGGCACACACTTTGTTGATTTCTATCGAACTCTTCATCGTGTTTCTGAATAGCATGGAGGCTATTTATCTCACTGATTTTATAGCCTTCCTCAGTTAAATCGGGGCTTGCAATCGTTCCACTTTTTGATTCAAGCTCCTTCATCAGCTGGGGCACATCATTCAAGTGCACGCTTGGAGGCACATCACCCACAGCTAAGAGCGCACTATGGCACACACTTTGTTGATTTCTATCGAACTCTTCATCGTGTTTCTGAATAGCATGGAGGCTGTTTATCTCACTGATTTTATAGCCTTCCTCAGTTAAATCGGGGCTTGCAATCGTTCCACTTTTTGATTCAAGCTCCTTCATCAGCTGGGGCACATCATTCAAGTGCACGCTTGGAGGCACATCACCCACAGCTAAGAGCGCACTATGGCACACACTTTGTTGATTTCTATCGAACTCTTCATCGTGTTTCTGAATAGCATGGAGGCTGTTTATCTCACTGATTTTATAGCCTTCCTCAGTTAAATCGGGGCTTGCAATCGTTCCACTTTTTGATTCAAGCTCCTTCATCAGCTGGGGCACATCATTCAAGTGCACGCTTGGAGGCACATCACCCACAGCTAAGAGCGCACTATGGCACACACTTTGTTGATTTCTATCGAACTCTTCATCGTGTTTCTGAATAGCATGGAGGCTGTTTATCTCACTGATTTTATAGCCTTCCTCAGTTAAATCGGGGCTTGCAATCGTTCCACTTTTTGATTCAAGCTCCTTCATCAGCTGGGGCACATCATTCAAGTGCACGCTTGGAGGCACATCACCCACAGCTAAGAGCGCACTATGGCACACACTTTGTTGATTTCTATCGAACTCTTCATCGTGTTTCTGAATAGCATGGAGGCTGTTTATCTCACTGATTTTATAGCCTTCCTCAGTTAAATCGGGGCTTGCAATCGTTCCACTTTTTGATTCAAGCTCCTTCATCAGCTGGGGCACATCATTCAAGTGCACGCTTGGAGGCACATCACCCAAAGCTAAGAGCGCACTATGGCACACACTTTGTTGATTTCTATCGAACTCTTCATCGTGTTTCTGAATAGCATGGAGGCTGTTTATCTCACTGATTTTATAGCCTTCCTCAGTTAAATCGGGGCTTGCAATCGTTCCACTTTTTGATTCAAGCTCCTTCATCAGCTGGGGCACATCATTCAAGTGCACGCTTGGAGGCACATCACCCACAGCTAAGAGCGCACTATGGCACACACTTTGTTGATTTCTATCGAACTCTTCATCGTGTTTCTGAATAGCATGGAGGCTGTTTATCTCACTGATTTTATAGCCTTCCTCAGTTAAATCGGGGCTTGCAATCGTTCCACTTTTTGATTCAAGCTCCTTCATCAGCTGGGGCACATCATTCAAGTGCACGCTTGGAGGCACATCACCCACAGCTAAGAGCGCACTATGGCACACACTTTGTTGATTTCTATCGAACTCTTCATCGTGTTTCTGAATAGCATGGAGGCTGTTTATCTCACTGATTTTATAGCCTTCCTCAGTTAAATCGGGGCTTGCAATCGTTCCACTTTTTGATTCAAGCTCCTTCATCAGCTGGGGCACATCATTCAAGTGCACGCTTGGAGGCACATCACCCACAGCTAAGAGCGCACTATGGCACACACTTTGTTGATTTCTATCGAACTCTTCATCGTGTTTCTGAATAGCATGGAGGCTGTTTATCTCACTGATTTTATAGCCTTCCTCAGTTAAATCGGGGCTTGCAATCGTTCCACTTTTTGATTCAAGCTCCTTCATCAGCTGGGGCACATCATTCAAGTGCACGCTTGGAGGCACATCACCCACAGCTAAGAGCGCACTATGGCACACACTTTGTTGATTTCTATCGAACTCTTCATCGTGTTTCTGAATAGCATGGAGGCTGTTTATCTCACTGATTTTATAGCCTTCCTCAGTTAAATCGGGGCTTGCAATCGTTCCACTTTTTGATTCAAGCTCCTTCATCAGCTGGGGCACATCATTCAAGTGCACGCTTGGAGGCACATCACCCACAGCTAAGAGCGCACTATGGCACACACTTTGTTGATTTCTATCGAACTCTTCATCGTGTTTCTGAATAGCATGGAGGCTGTTTATCTCACTGATTTTATAGCCTTCCTCAGTTAAATCGGGGCTTGCAATCGTTCCACTTTTTGATTCAAGCTCCTTCATCAGCTGGGGCACATCATTCAAGTGCACGCTTGGAGGCACATCACCCACAGCTAAGAGCGCACTATGGCACACACTTTGTTGATTTCTATCGAACTCTTCATCGTGTTTCTGAATAGCATGGAGGCTGTTTATCTCACTGATTTTATAGCCTTCCTCAGTTAAATCGGGGCTTGCAATCGTTCCACTTTTTGATTCAAGCTCCTTCATCAGCTGGGGCACATCATTCAAGTGCACGCTTGGAGGCACATCACCCACAGCTAAGAGCGCACTATGGCACACACTTTGTTGATTTCTATTGAACTCTTCATCGTGTTTCTGAATAGCATGGAGGCTGTTTATCTCACTGATTTTATAGCCTTCCTCAGTTAAATCGGGGCTTGCAATCGTTCCACTTTTTGATTCAAGCTCCTTCATCAGCTGGGGCACATCATTCAAGTGCACGCTTGGAGGCACATCACCCACAGCTAAGAGCGCACTATGGCACACACTTTGTTGATTTCTATCGAACTCTTCATCGTGTTTCTGAATAGCATGGAGGCTGTTTATCTCACTGATTTTATAGCCCTCCTCAGTTAAATCGGGGCTTGCAATCGTTCCACTTTTTGATTCAAGCTCCTTCATCAGCTGGGGCACATCATTCAAGTGCACGCTTGGAGGCACATCACCCACAGCTAAGAGCGCACTATGGCACACACTTTGTTGATTTCTATCGAACTCTTCATCGTGTTTCTGAATAGCATGGAGGCTGTTTATCTCACTGATTTTATAGCCTTCCTCAGTTAAATCGGGGCTTGCAATCGTTCCACTTTTTGATTCAAGCTCCTTCATCAGCTGGGGCACATCATTCAAGTGCACGCTTGGAGGCACATCACCCACAGCTAAGAGCGCACTATGGCACACACTTTGTTGATTTCTATCGAACTCTTCATCGTGTTTCTGAATAGCATGGAGGCTGTTTATCTCACTGATTTTATAGCCCTCCTCAGTTAAATCGGGGCTTGCAATCGTTCCACTTTTTGATTCAAGCTCCTTCATCAGCTGGGGCACATCATTCAAGTGCACGCTTGGAGGCACATCACCCACAGCTAAGAGCGCACTATGGCACACACTTTGTTGATTTCTATCGAACTCTTCATCGTGTTTCTGAATAGCATGGAGGCTGTTTATCTCACTGATTTTATAGCCCTCCTCAGTTAAATCGGGGCTTGCAATCGTTCCACTTTTTGATTCAAGCTCCTTCATCAGCTGGGGCACATCATTCAAGTGCACGCTTGGAGGCACATCACCCACAGCTAAGAGCGCACTATGGCACACACTTTGTTGATTTCTATCGAACTCTTCATCGTGTTTCTGAATAGCATGGAGGCTGTTTATCTCACTGATTTTATAGCCTTCCTCAGTTAAATCGGGGCTTGCAATCGTTCCACTTTTTGATTCAAGCTCCTTCATCAGCTGGGGCACATCATTCAAGTGCACACTTGGAGGCACATCACCCACAGCTAAGAGCGCACTATGGCACACACTTTGTTGATTTCTATCGAACTCTTCATCGTGTTTCTGAATAGCATGGAGGCTGTTTATCTCACTGATTTTATAGCCCTCCTCAGTTAAATCGGGGCTTGCAATCGTTCCACTTTTTGATTCAAGCTCCTTCATCAGCTGGGGCACATCATTCAAGTGCACGCTTGGAGGCACATCACCCACAGCTAAGAGCGCACTATGGCACACACTTTGTTGATTTCTATCGAACTCTTCATCGTGTTTCTGAATAGCATGGAGGCTGTTTATCTCACTGATTTTATAGCCTTCCTCAGTTAAATCGGGGCTTGCAATCGTTCCACTTTTTGATTCAAGCTCCTTCATCAGCTGGGGCACATCATTCAAGTGCACGCTTGGAGGCACATCACCCACAGCTAAGAGCGCACTATGGCACACACTTTGTTGATTTCTATCGAACTCTTCATCGTGTTTCTGAATAGCATGGAGGCTGTTTATCTCACTGATTTTATAGCCTTCCTCAGTTAAATCGGGGCTTGCAATCGTTCCACTTTTTGATTCAAGCTCCTTCATCAGCTGGGGCACATCATTCAAGTGCACGCTTGGAGGCACATCACCCACAGCTAAGAGCGCACTATGGCACACACTTTGTTGATTTCTATCGAACTCTTCATCGTGTTTCTGAATAGCATGGAGGCTGTTTATCTCACTGATTTTATAGCCTTCCTCAGTTAAATCGGGGCTTGCAATCGTTCCACTTTTTGATTCAAGCTCCTTCATCAGCTGGGGCACATCATTCAAGTGCACGCTTGGAGGCACATCACCCACAGCTAAGAGCGCACTATGGCACACACTTTGTTGATTTCTATCGAACTCTTCATCGTGTTTCTGAATAGCATGGAGGCTGTTTATCTCACTGATTTTATAGCCTTCCTCAGTTAAATCGGGGCTTGCAATCGTTCCACTTTTTGATTCAAGCTCCTTCATCAGCTGGGGCACATCATTCAAGTGCACGCTTGGAGGCACATCACCCACAGCTAAGAGCGCACTATGGCACACACTTTGTTGATTTCTATCGAACTCTTCATCGTGTTTCTGAATAGCATGGAGGCTGTTTATCTCACTGATTTTATAGCCTTCCTCAGTTAAATCGGGGCTTGCAATCGTTCCACTTTTTGATTCAAGCTCCTTCATCAGCTGGGGCACATCATTCAAGTGCACGCTTGGAGGCACATCACCCACAGCTAAGAGCGCACTATGGCACACACTTTGTTGATTTCTATCGAACTCTTCATCGTGTTTCTGAATAGCATGGAGGCTGTTTATCTCACTGATTTTATAGCCTTCCTCAGTTAAATCGGGGCTTGCAATCGTTCCACTTTTTGATTCAAGCTCCTTCATCAGCTGGGGCACATCATTCAAGTGCACGCTTGGAGGCACATCACCCACAGCTAAGAGCGCACTATGGCACACACTTTGTTGATTTCTATCGAACTCTTCATCGTGTTTCTGAATAGCATGGAGGCTGTTTATCTCACTGATTTTATAGCCTTCCTCAGTTAAATCGGGGCTTGCAATCGTTCCACTTTTTGATTCAAGCTCCTTCATCAGCTGGGGCACATCATTCAAGTGCACGCTTGGAGGCACATCACCCACAGCTAAGAGCGCACTATGGCACACACTTTGTTGATTTCTATCGAACTCTTCATCGTGTTTCTGAATAGCATGGAGGCTGTTTATCTCACTGATTTTATAGCCTTCCTCAGTTAAATCGGGGCTTGCAATCGTTCCACTTTTTGATTCAAGCTCCTTCATCAGCTGGGGCACATCATTCAAGTGCACGCTTGGAGGCACATCACCCACAGCTAAGAGCGCACTATGGCACACACTTTGTTGATTTCTATCGAACTCTTCATCGTGTTTCTGAATAGCATGGAGGCTGTTTATCTCACTGATTTTATAGCCTTCCTCAGTTAAATCGGGGCTTGCAATCGTTCCACTTTTTGATTCAAGCTCCTTCATCAGCTGGGGCACATCATTCAAGTGCACGCTTGGAGGCACATCACCCACAGCTAAGAGCGCACTATGGCACACACTTTGTTGATTTCTATCGAACTCTTCATCGTGTTTCTGAATAGCATGGAGGCTGTTTATCTCACTGATTTTATAGCCTTCCTCAGTTAAATCGGGGCTTGCAATCGTTCCACTTTTTGATTCAAGCTCCTTCATCAGCTGGGGCACATCATTCAAGTGCACGCTTGGAGGCACATCACCCACAGCTAAGAGCGCACTATGGCACACACTTTGTTGATTTCTATCGAACTCTTCATCGTGTTTCTGAATAGCATGGAGGCTGTTTATCTCACTGATTTTATAGCCTTCCTCAGTTAAATCGGGGCTTGCAATCGTTCCACTTTTTGATTCAAGCTCCTTCATCAGCTGGGGCACATCATTCAAGTGCACGCTTGGAGGCACATCACCCACAGCTAAGAGCGCACTATGGCACACACTTTGTTGATTTCTATCGAACTCTTCATCGTGTTTCTGAATAGCATGGAGGCTGTTTATCTCACTGATTTTATAGCCTTCCTCAGTTAAATCGGGGCTTGCAATCGTTCCACTTTTTGATTCAAGCTCCTTCATCAGCTGGGGCACATCATTCAAGTGCACGCTTGGAGGCACATCACCCACAGCTAAGAGCGCACTATGGCACACACTTTGTTGATTTCTATCGAACTCTTCATCGTGTTTCTGAATAGCATGGAGGCTGTTTATCTCACTGATTTTATAGCCTTCCTCAGTTAAATCGGGGCTTGCAATCGTTCCACTTTTTGATTCAAGCTCCTTCATCAGCTGGGGCACATCATTCAAGTGCACGCTTGGAGGCACATCACCCACACCTATGAGCGCACTATTGTGCGCAAATTCATGTCCAACCAATCTTTCTGAGTGCTTAGCAGTTAATTTGAGGCTGGTTGTCGGATTTATTTTATATTTTTCGTCATCTGAATCGGGGATTGGATAGTTTACATCGTATGTTTCGAGCCCCTTCATCTGCTCGGCAACTGTATTTAAGTGCTTGAGTTTAGGCTCATCACCAATAGATCTGAACTCACTTACTTTCGCTGATAGTTTTTTGAGATCTAATATTTGACCGTGTAATGCCTTAGGTTTCTCATCATTGCTCGTGGCTGTTGGCTCTCTACAGTGTTTTCCGTCCCTAACGTGGGATGATACACTTATGTTCACGATGTTCAGCACTGGGGCCCCGTTGTTTTCGCTGCAAGATGTTACTGCTGCGTTCCGGTCTTCCCCGGACCTCTGTTGGGAGAAAAAACAAAGTATAAGGCTCTGCATGGAAAAATGAGAGTTTGTGTAGCATTAGTCGATTATTCCTCAATACTATTTTGCGTTGCTTTATTATATGGTTCTGAGACTATTTTTCCATATATTTTTCTACTGTAAGCGGATTTTTGTGTAATTTCTTAGTTATGTCTAATCTCTAACACAATACTGCCCCAACCCCAACTGTGTTACGATTTGTGTGATGAATGTTATGAGTTATGTCGTCATTTCTTTTATTACGTTTCTCTTCGACATTGGCCCGAACTGTGGAGATTGGTTGCAGCATTTACCTGAAGTGAATAACTACTCAACTTCCAATAACCGTGATCAACTCAATAGCAGGGCCCCATGATCTACATCTTGTGCATTGTTCCTACTGTATCTGTACTAGGGCTGGTCTCACATCCTGTGGACATTAAATGACTTATTAATTCGTTGATTCGTCGCATTGAGCATAACCTGTCGTCAGAGAGAATCATAGGATATTTGCTGTACACCACTGTACACAATGAGGAAGAGACTCACCTATCAGCAACTACTTCTGTAACATGTATTGTTACACTGTAGTGTTATATTTCCGTTTAGGGACACACTGAAATAAGTAGTTGCTAATTCCACTTCCTTGAAAATATAGTGCTTATGCAGCAATAATTATAAGTGGTTGCTGATTTTCGGGCACGGTTTGCTTTATAACTCAGATTGGTGCATAATTTCGGAACGTTTTTGTTTTGTGTGTTGGGCTTTGGTTGCTATGGGTTTATTCATCAATTGTCATTTCTTATTTGTACCTGACTGTACTGAGGTTACGCATTGTGATTTTGTCACCAGGAGGTAGTGAGAGGAGTTGTGGACGCCATTAAGCGGAGTGCCAAGTGAAGAAATCGAAATATTTCTCACATATTCTCCTGTTCCAGTTCAGCAGAGATGTGACAGCAATGTAGACAGCCAGAAAGATTTGCGTCGTGTATGGTGACGTTTTAGGATGATAGGTATGACATTAGTGACACTCCACGTTCAGGAAGGGTTTGATGAAGATCGTTTAAACGCATTAATCCTCAATAACCACATCAGGTTACTCGAGAATTGGGAAATTGAATGAACTGCGGATATTCCACCTTCGTGCGTCATTTGCATGCTGTGTTGAAGATTCAATAATCCGGTGTGTGGGTGTGCATGCTTTAGGCCAAAAGCACAAAAATCAGCGGATGGCCATAACTACATCTCTGCTTCCTCGTCATCAACGAGCTTGTGAACAATACCGAATATTCATATCCTATATCGTTACTGATAATGACTAACTGCTTACGTAACAGAAAGAAAGGAATGACTGAGCGAAAGAAATGAGCAACTTCTTCTAGAATGACTGCGAGCATTCACGAAAGGTAATGTTTTTCATCTTCTGCAACAGTGACGATGTGGTGTACTATGAATTGCTTCCCGCAGATGTAATCATCATTGTTGACATTTATTGTCTTGCAGACGCATTTCGGCTACAACGACCAGCACGACTTTATGAAGTTTTGCTACTCCTCGGTAACGCACGCCAGCATCCTGCTGGACCGACGAAAAACACTATGCAGAAGTTGGTCTGGGAAGTCGTCACGCACGCAACCTATTCACCCGATCTTGCGCCCTGGGATTTTTCACCTCTTCTGCCATCTGTCGAACAGCCTACGAGGAACTTCCTTTCCGGATGAAAGTGCGCTTGCCGTTCGGTTTGAGGCGTCACGTCACGGACTTGGCGGCTCCTCCTGCCGGAAGTTCGAGTCCCCCTCTGGCATAGGTGTGTGTGTAGTTCTTAGCATAAGTTACTTTAAGTTAGTTTAACTAGTGTATAAGTCTAGAGACCGATGACCTAAGCAGTTTGGTTCTTTAGGAATTAACACATTTGAACATTTTTTGAAAGTGCTCTCCGAAAATCGCTCGAAGAGTTCTTCACCTCAAAAACACGTGATTTCTGCAGTAGCAAAATTGACAAATTGCTCCAGCGTTGGCAGACTGTTGTAAATGATGAAGGAGAATATATTATTGATGACTAAGGTCTATGTTAAGTCCCAAGGTGCTCAGAGCCATTTGAACCTATTGACTAAGGTCTCTGTTATGCATATCTGTCGTGCTAACTGAACTTACGGAAAACGCTACGAATTTATGCACCTAACCAACATAAGATTATCAAATTTAAAAATGACTTGAGTTTCAGTTAAGGTGCAATATCCGTAATTATTCCGTAGAACGCCAGCGAATAAAGTTAGCAACGTCAATAAGCACACTTCCAGGTCAGGAAAACAGTACATTATTTCAAAGTTGCTTCTGCGCGAGTGTCTTAGCTAAGTGCACAAGTATTCGGCTGGCAGCGGTCGGTCGCCTTGGAGGGCTGCAGCCTGGAGTCGGTGCACAGAGATGGGTCGACATGGAACGCGAGACACAGGCTCACAAAAAGCTATCGTGTTTCGACCGGCCCATAGGCAAAACGTCCAATTAAGTATCTGGCTATGTAGCAATGGGAGCAATGAGGGAAGGGTTTCATAATGACTTTGGATGCAAAATTTTGCCAGACTATCAGAGTAAAACCCCTAAGTCGTTTTAGCCTTACGTAAAATCAGTAAGCTGATCCAAGTCACTTGCTGAGTCACTCAGGTACCATACTGGAGCAGAATCTGAATTCGACAGGGAGAAGGCCGAAATAATGACTTCAGCTTTCCGAAATTGTTTCAGGGCGATAGATCGTCATGCATCACGTCCTTTCAGTCATCCTACGGCAACTAAACGGAAGATTTTGATATAAGTGATCGCGGAATTGTAAAGCAACTGCAATCGCGCAGTAGTGGAAAGGCATCAGCACCAGATCAGATACCTGCAAGAATGTACAGAGTCGATGCGGAAAAAACTTGCTCCTCTTCTAGCAGCAGTTTATCGTACTTTTCTGAAGCAATGAATTGCATCTAGTTACTGGAGAAAAGTGCCGGTCATTTCCGTTTGCAGGAAGGGTTGTAGAAAAACATCGCACAATTATTGACCTGGTAGCGGAGTACCCTACTTTTCCCTAGTGTGTAATTATTCCATTTCTTTTTATTAACCCATCATCTCGATCCCCCTCTCTTTGTCCATCTCCTCCAAACTCCTCTCTGTCCGTATCATTCTCCTCCCACCACCCCTCGCCACTTCTGCCACCTTCTCCACCAAGCACTTTCTGCCTGTCTCCTGCTTCCATCTCCAGAACTATGTCTTGTACAGTGATCTAATTTTGTAAGTACATTCAGTAATATAGGTGAATATTGTCCACAAAATTTGTCGTGAATACTGTAAGTAGTTAAATAGTAATAAATTAAAACTTCAATCATGTCGCAGCAGGTTTCACGCATATAGGTGTTTATTACGTTATATATCCTGACCTGTGTGTTGTTCAATGGTGTAATATTATAGGTACATTGATCGGCGTATGCGGATAATGTCTGCGAAATTTGTGGCAAATAGAGATAGTAGCAGCTAAAATACATTTAGAAGTCACAAATGATGTTGCAGTTTTACTGTATTATCAGCGAAAATGTAGTAGGCGATAGTTTTTCCTGTATGATCAGCGAAAATAAGTAAGCGATAACCTTTTTTTCCTGTTGTCTATTTATGAGGGTCGTCACCGAGAAGAAGTTTCGTAAGGGCTTGAATTTATGTATAAAGTTTGTTGGAAGTCAGTAAGTTCTCTCATTCTCAAACACTGAATGAATCAAGTCTGTCACTCGTGTCGCGAGCTACACAACTTTTTCACTCTCACCCCTGCTCTTTCCCTTTCATAGGTATATTATTCTTGTCCCCACAGCCATTCTTTCCATACAGCAAGTTATTTGTGTACCAAGTATGGCTGAAATCGGTTCAATGGATTAGGAGGACATGTGGAACATACATACATACTTACATATGTACATAAATAGATTCACAGGTACATCCAGTTTTATAACATATATGTATATTGCTGACCTCAGTCTGTTGCAGAATGATGGAACATATCTTATGATCACTTAGTATGACATTTTAGAGAGCAAAACTATCCTCTATAATAATTAAAATGGATTATGCAAACAGAGCTCCTGCAAAAGTAAGGTCCTTCTTTTCCTCCATGAGATCCACAGTGGTGTGGATTCAGCATGATGTCTTCAGGAAAGCACTTCACACGGTCCCGTTCTGCTGTATATCGGAAAAAATACGAGCTTACCAAGTATCGGACTAGATTTGGGACTGTATTCAAGACTTCCTAGCAGAGAGAGCTGAACATGTCACTCTTAACGGAGCGAAATCGACAGATGTAAAAGGAGCTCTTGCCGGAAATTACATAAGGCTATTCGTAGATGATGCGGTTCTCTACAGGAAGGTAGCAACGTTGTAAAAGAGTACCGCTTTGCAGAAGGACCAGCAGACGGTTAATGAATGGCGCAGGCTCTAGCAGTTGTCCCTGAACGTAAATAAATGTCATGCTTGCAGCATACGTGCAACAAGAAATCGAATGGTATACAACTAACCCATTTATGACATATTTCTGGGTACCACACTCACTGTAAAACCATCCAGAGCGACCTCAGGTGGAATGACCATATAAAAAAATTTTTAGGAAAAGCAGATTGCAGGCTCAGAAAGGCAGGAATAATCTGAAGGAAATGTATGTCATCCATGAAACAAGTGGCTTGCAGCACACTTGTTCCACCGATCCTAGAGTGCTGTTCATCATCCTAAGACCCTCATTAGCTAGGAATGATAGAAATAATAAGAAAACATCCAACAAAGAGCTGCGTATTTCGCCACTGAGTCATTTAGTCGGCTGGAGGGCTTTGGCAGACGCTACAAAAGAGGCATTGAGCATCATGTAGCAGTTTGCTGTTGAAATAGCGAGAGAGTAAGTTCCAGGTGAAGTCGGATGACTTTTTGCTTCCTACCTCAGATGTATCGTGCAGTGACAAATTAGAGCTAATATAGAGGCTCATGGACAATAATTTTTCTCTCAAGCCATTCACAACTGGAAAGGGAATGAGGTTGTAAGGTAGTGGTACCAGATGTGCCCTCCGCCAAACACCGCCAGTCGGTTCATGGAATATTCATGTGGGTGTAGGTGTATCAGTGCCAAATGCCCAATGCGTCTACAAGGAATGGACTGACATGGGGAAACGTGTGACGAATGGCGTACAAACAATGGGCGTAAGAAGATCCGTTCCTGCAGGGGATGGGGAAGAATGTGTCACGCATTCCCAATGACCACTGGTTTGCAACTGGACTGAAATGGCTGTTGCAATGAATGCAGGTCTGTATCAACGTCTTTCCAGTGATCACCAGAAGCGCTAGACGTTAGGAGTCTGGAGTCTTGCAGAAGGCTGTTGCTTGCAGTTTCACATGAAGCTGTACATCTTCAGTGTGCCAAACAGCGAGCAAGTAGGACAATGGCTGAATGGAGGAGTACACTCTGGTTCGAGTGCCTAAAGTTTTCTCCTCTTTTCAAACAATGCAAGCCATCAGGAGTATTTGAAGGCCAGTGGATGTTTAAGACTCTGTATGTGGAAGGTGTTTTCCAGGCCAGAACTGGTACTGTAATGTTCATTTCAACTTCTCGTGGTGTAATGAACTGTCTATTAAATTTCAGGCATTCAACTGCGCAAATACAATTTGCTCCTGTGATATTTCGGCTGCGTATCGTCAGGCCATCCTTAGAGTGACAATAAGGTTAATTTTTACATTTGTTGTAATTTCGTGCCCCTGCCCCATATGGGCAGGGGAGGGCTGGCAGCAACACAGTCCGTCGCTCTTCAGCCAAGTGGCTTTACAAAACATATAAAAAGGGAACTCATACAGAAAAAGGGCGAGAAAGGGGAATATAAAAACACAGTAAAGGAAGTTAAAATATACACCAACACGCAGACATTCATTGGGGGACAGTTAAAAACTCGACATAGAGTTAAAAGAAAACAGCTGACAATTCGTGGGGCACTTACAACACTGGAGTCAAACAAGTTAAAAGTCGGCCACCATATAAGAAAACACACAGAATGAGAGGCACTTCAAAAACAACTGTAAACAACAGAGCACACACGAAGAATAAAAACCGCTGATTGGCACTCACTGAGGGAAAAAGAGGGGTGGATGGTTTGGTGGGGGGCTGGAGAGGGGGATGAGAGGAAGAGGAGGAAAGGGGGCAGGGGGCGCACCAAGAGGCAAGACATTGGTGAGGTGGGAGATGAAGAAGGAAGACAAGGCAGGTGGGAGCACAGACACACAGAAGGGGGAAACGTGAAAGGGAGGGGGCATGTAGGGGGGAGGAAACCACTCAGGGAAAGGGGAGGGGAGAGGGAGCCTTGAGGAGTAGGGGTGGAGGTGCGATTAGAATTGGTAGGAGGGGTAGATGTCAGAGTGAAGCTCATCATCTGGGAGGGGTAGCTGCTGGGAGTTGCATTGGGAAAGGAGTCGGAGGATGTGGAGATGGAGAGAGGGCGGGACACAACGGTAAAGGTGCGGCAATAGGCTGGGCGTGGAAAGGAAGGTGGACACCTGAGGGTGGAGTGGATCGAGTCGGCGGACGAACAGACATTCGATTTGTTTATTCGGCAGGAAAATGTACACGCTATAGTGGAAACCAATTTCCAAGTTTGTTTCTTCGATCAATGTTTGGTGCTGCATCACCAGTAACGTGTTTACAAGTCCAGTCATTTGAGAAAAGCGAATGATGTGACAGAATGATTTCCATTTTTTGAAAAATAAGTTTGTTGAACACCTTGAAGACGTGGAACGCAACGTACTTGCAGCATGATGGAGCCCCTCGACATTATATTGAGGGAACACCTGAACCGGATACTCTAACCACTGCTAGTGCAATGAATAGGTCACCAAGATCGCCAAACCTTAGCCATCAGGTTTTTTTTGTAGGGTTAGATTAAGTCTGATGCGCAGAATCCCGAAGTGAGAAAGGCGAGATGAACTGCTTGGTCTCAGCATGGATGCTACTGCCTCATTAGGGGACGTACAGAGGCACTCAGGCGTTCAACACCACATGTATCAGGTGGAACTTTGAGCCCAGTTCCCGCCCTTGCAAAGAATTATAATGAATTAATATGGATCACGTTCTAGCAAGTACACAATTCTTATTTTCTTTAATACCCTAGATCGCCACCATAGTCGTTTTACCACAAATGTGGCCATCTCAATGTGCTATTTTTGTTTTCTAGTTTCTTCTTTTTCTTCTTTTCAGAAAAATAAATGAAAAAAGCCCGCACAGGATGCACAACTGCGGTGAAACATGTTTGGGTGTTATAAAAAATTATATACTTTTATAAAGTATGAGTCATCCTTAATTCATTCCAACTCACGAGTGCAAAAATGCATTGATGTTGATATTGTGATACACAAATGCTTATTGTGAACTGTAAGGAAGTTGAAATGTGACGTGTGCAAAAATGTTTAAAGATGAGTGTACTAAAAGAGGTATTTTTAATAGGTACTGTGTAAAACGCATATTGTTGTGTTTGCTGTCATACATTGTAGGACTCACAATGTATTGAATAATACAGAAAGTAAATGAAAATGTATGTTAAATGTGTTCTATGTCGGAAGCCATTCTGAGTAGGGAAACTGCCCATATGAAGCTTTTTACTTCAAACGATCGTTCCTGTGATATCCTTGAGTATTGATCATTGCTCTTGGAACCACCAGTACGTCTTGAGGCAGCGCAATCAGCCGCATGTAAAAATTTCCAGACTTCGAGAATAATACTGCCTTGCAGTAGATTTTGCACATAGCTGCAACGTTTATCGAACTTTTTGCCCATAACACCGCCCACAAAACAACGAAAGGAAACTAGTTTGTAGGGTGCTATATTTCAACCTCTATTCGCAGAGCATTTCGCAGACAATGCCCAAATATACCACTGAAAATACTTGCAAAAATGTATGATACTTAACGTGAAATATTTATCACATTATCTCATTAGTAAAGCAATCAGACTGATGACGCTGTTGTATATATATATGTGGTCTTAATTTAGAACAATGCACAAACACTTCCAACGAAAAGCTAAGTTTGAGGTTGTGACTGACGTCTTGTGGTTAGCACAGTGGGTGTGGTAGACATGTGATATTTACATATACAGGGGAATCACGTAAGACGTAACACCACTTTTATTACTCGAGTGGGTGAAGATAGCCCAACTAAGTTTCCAACAGACGTTGGTACACACTGGTACATGTAACGTTGTTGTACTCGTATGTTCGATCCTTTTAAGTCTTAGACCAGCCAACACTGAAGTGAGTATGCTACTGGCCATTAAAATTGCTACACCACGAAGATGACGTGCTACAGACGCGAAATTTAACCGACAGGAAGAAGATGCTGTGATATGCAAATGATTAGCTTTTCAGAGCATTCACACAAGGATGCGCCGGTGGCGACACCCAGAACGTGCTAACATGAGGAAAGTTTCCAACCGATTTCTCATACTCAAACAGCAGTTGACCGGCGTTCCCTGGTGAAACGTTGTTTGGCCGGCCGGTGTGGCCGTGCGGTTAAAGGCGCTTCAGTCTGGAACCGCGTGACCGCTACGGTCGCAGGTTCGAATCCAGCCTCGGGCATGGATGTGTGTGATGTCCTTAGGTTAGTTAGGTTTAAGTAGTTCTAAGTTCTAGGGGACTGATGACCACGGAAGTTAAGTCCCATAGTGCTCAGAGCCATTTGAACCATTTTTGAAACGTTGTTGTGATGCCTCGTGTAAGGAGGAGAAATGCGCACCATCATGTTTCCGACTTTGATAAAGGTCGGATTATGGCCTATCGCGATTGCGGTTTATCGTATCGCGACATTGCTGCTCGCGTTGGTCGAGATCCAATGACTGTTAGCAGAATATGGAATCGGTGGGTTCTGGAGGGTCATACGGAACGCCGTGCTGGATCCTAACGGCCTCGTATCACTAGTGGTCTAGATGACAGGCATCTTATCCACATGGCTGTAACGGATCGCGCAGCCACGTCTCGATCCCTCAGTCAACAGATGCGGACGTTTGCAAGACAACAACCATCTGCGCGAACTATTCGATGACGTTTGCAGCAGCATAACTATCAGCTCGGAGACCATGGCTCCGGTTACCCTTGACGCTGCATCACGGACAGGAGCGCCTGCGATGGTGTACTCAACGACGAACCTGGGTACACGAATGGCAAAACGTTATTTTTTTCGTATGAATCCAAGTTCTGTTTACAGCATCATGATGGTCGAATCTGTGTTTGGCGGCATCGCGGTGAACGCACATTGGAAGCGTGTATTCGTCATCACTGTACTGGCGTATCACCCAGCGTGATGATGGGGTGCCATTGGTTACACGCCTCAGTTACCTCTTGTTCGCATTGACGACACTTTGAACAGTGGACGTTACATTTCATATGTGTTACGACCCGTGACTCTACCCTTCATTCAATCCCTGCGAAACCCTACATTTCAGCAGGATAATGCACGACCGCATGTTGCAGGTCCTGTACAGGCGTTTCTGGATACAGAAAATGTTCGACTGCTGCCCTGGCCAGCACGTTCTCCAGATCTCTCACCAATTGGAAACATCTGGTCAATGATGGCCGAGCAACTGGCTCGTCACAATACGCCAGTCACTACTCTTGATGAACTGTGATATCGTGTTGAAGCTGCATGGGCAGCTGTGCCTGTACACGCCTTCCAAGCTCTGTTTGACTCAATGCCCAGGCATATCAACGCCGTTATTACGGCCAGAGGTGGTTGTTCTGGGTACTGATTTCTTAGGATCTATGCACCCAAATTGCGTGAAAATGTAATCACATGTCAGTTGTAGTATAAAATACTTGCCCAGTGAATACCCATTTATCATCTGCATTTGTTCTTGGTGTAGCAATTTTATTCGGCAGTAGTGTATGTTATTTCAAAGGAACGATATTCCCTAGAGATATGCCTAAGATCTTGGAAAGACTGGTACAGTGACGAAACGCCTGTTAATGCATCGACGAGAGAGGCATACGCTACTAAAACTAAACATATTTTCTTTTCGACGTGCAGTAGGTTGACTACAACTGGTACTTGCTAACGTCCAGCTTATCGGAAGGAACCAAATAAAATTATTTCTCATGTGTGTACACAGCCTGTCAAAATCAGTGAAGCATCGACAAGGGAAGGAGCTAATGAAATGTATGTTCATAGGTCAAGGGAATACGTTACTTCATTTTAGTGATTAAGATAACGAATAAAGTTTACAAAGACATTGGCACTATGAGCCCACCTGCCAGGTCCCGGTAGTAGCCCCTTGTGGTCTGGTAGCATGCACTGATACGGTTCGGAGAAGGTATCATAAAGCCGTTGTATACCGTCCTGAGGGAAGCTGGTCCACAGCTCTGGAAATATATCTTGGATATCTCGGACACTGGCACTCGGACGGAGCTGATGTGCGTGTTAATCACTCGCATATTCTATTGGGGTCAGATCTTGGGAGCTAACAGGCCACGAGAGTACCTCACCATCAGGCAGACCTGTGCACTGAGTGGACGAGCCGTGCTGTGTTGGAAAATGGTGCCATGATACTGTCGCACGAATGGTATCGCATAACAACGCATGACATTCGTGAAAACCGTTGTGCAGCCAAGTGTTCTCTCAGTCAGTACTAACCGTGACCTGTGACAACCAATGGCTCCCAACACCAAGATGCGAGGAGTATCGCCAAGGTGTGGCTCTCCAAAATATTGGCATAGTGAGAGACAACCCTAGATCGTCGCCGTAGTGGTTACTGATTGTCATCAGCAGTCCGTGCCCCCTCCCCCCTCCCCCCTCTCGGCGAAACTGCAAACGCAGACACTTGCGCTGTTATGTTAACAGCAACCTAGCCGTGATACGGCAGTTACCTACAGCGACTCCTGTAAGTCTCCGACCGACGGTGCGGGGTGACACAGAGAGGGGCAGGGAGTCTATTACTATTCTCGGATGACAGATAGGAATGTGTAGTGGCTACAGTGTGCATGGTGCACCACACAGCTGTCGTTCCTTGTGTTAGTCAGACGAGAACAACCGGAATCTTGACGACAAGCATGATTACTCTCACAATCCCGATAAACGCAAGATATCTGAATGCCCCACAATCGTGGCTGTGGTACTTTTCGGCCAGCCAGCCAAATGAAAACACAGAATAAAGAACCATTCGAACTCTCGGGAGCTGATAACTCTGTCTCACATGCATTCACAGAAACTGAGTGCCTTGCACGATGGTTACTCAACAAGTGGTACTCTTCACGCCATTTGCATAACCCACTAGGTCTGGTAGCAATTCTAAACACAAACAGCACTGACTGACTCTGGACACTGTTCTAGTCTTTCACCTACCTAAGATGGTTTCTACGTTCACGTGGTTACACTGACATCCGATCACGTCTTCTGGGTGCTTCACCTTTATTGACAACCAATGTACATTTAACTGAAATTATTTTGTGGGAACAATTAAATTGTCGAAATGCTTGATACAACGGCGGAACATGCTATGAGATTTCACCTGGCATTGCTTAAAACCCAATAGTCGATGTTGTTACGTCTTAGGCGACGCTCCCCGCAAAGCTGCTGCTTTTATCGGTACTCACCTGCTGAGCCGTCTGGTTCTCCATCGGCAGCTTTCTGCGTCTCCGCTTCTGCTTCTTGCAGGCAATGAACGGACAACACGCTTCACATAAACGCAGCATCTTCTGCAGACAAAAGCGCGTGTCACTTGTTACCCACTGATTTACGGTATGATATTAGCTGTTTCAGACCGCGCTGGAGGAGTTACCTCTACCCTATTAGGTAAAATGTTTTCTCATTGAGAAATTGCGGGAGAGGTGCAAAAAGATGCGACAGCCGTCATCACCAAACTGGTATATCCTAACGCCTAATCTGGTTCTGCAGTGGGCACCTTAGGCCAGTACCTCATACGGCAAAAAATTTACACTGAAGAGCCAAAGAAACTGGTACACCTGCCTAATGTCATGTAGGGCGTCTGCGATCGTGCAGAAGTGACGCAACACGACGTGGCGCTGACTCGAGTAATGTCTGAAGTATTGCTGGATGCAACAGAATCTATGATTCTTGCATCGCTTTTCATACATCCGTAAGAGTATGAAGGGGTGGAGGTCTCTTCTGAACATTACGTTCGAAGGCATCCAAGATATTCTCAGTAATGGTCATGTATGCGGAGTTTGGTGGCCAGCGGAAGTGTTTCAACTCAGAAGAGTGTTTCCGGAGCCACTCTGTAACAATTGTGGACGTCTAGCATGTCACATTGTTGGACACAGTTCATCACAAAGATGCTTATGTACGTCCACCTGTCCGAGTCGTATCTAGACGTATCAGCGGTCCCACATCACTCCAACTGGACACGTGCCACCCCATTACAGTGACTCCACCAGCTAGGACAGTCTCCTTCTGACATGCAGGGTCCATGGATTCATGAAGTTGTCTTCATACCCGTACACGTCTATCCACTCGATGCAATTTAAAACGAGACTCGTCCGACAAGGCATCATGTTTCCAGTCGTCAACAGTCCAATGTCGTTGTTGACGGGCGTAGGCGTGGCGTAATGCTTTGTGTCGTGCAGTCATCAAGGGCACACGAGTGGGCCTTCGGCTCAGAAAGTCCAAATCGATTATGTTTCATTGAATGGTTCTCACGCTGACACTTGTTGATGACCTAGCATTGAAATCTGCAGCAATTTGCGGAACGGTTGCACTTCTGTCACGTTGAACGATTCTCTTCAGTCATCGTTGGTCCCGTTCTTGCAGGATCGTTTTCCGCACTCATCGATGTCGGACATTTGATGGTTTAACGGATTCCTAATATTCTCGGTACACTAGTGAAACCCCACTTCATCGCTACGTCGGAGATGCTGTGTCCCATCGCTCGTGCGCTACTATAAAACCACGTTCAAACTCACCTAAATCTTGATAACCTACCATTGTAACCTACCATTGTAGCAACAGTAACCGATCTAACAGCTGCGGCAG
Organism: Schistocerca serialis cubense; assembly: GCF_023864345.2. Classification (NCBI taxonomy): domain Eukaryota; kingdom Metazoa; phylum Arthropoda; class Insecta; order Orthoptera; family Acrididae; genus Schistocerca; species Schistocerca serialis. The sequence goes on along the minus strand of NC_064639.1, from coordinate 1,045,002,036 downwards.
ACGCTTGTTGTCTTAGACAGGCATTGCTGACTGCAGCGCCGTATTTCTGCCTGTTTACATGTCTCTGTATTTCAATACACATGCCTACACCAGTTTCTGTGGCGCTTCAGTGTATTACGAGACACGCGACTTGTTCGCTGTGTCCTGGATGTGAACTGGGCGCCTGACAGGCGTTTTCAAGTTGTCGCTATTTCATTGTCACTGATCAACTCGTCCACTACCATCAGCGCGTTCTCTTTTTGGCAAATACGAATAACGACATGAATTAGCAATTACACTGGCGACATTCTAAAGGCTTCCATCTCAGCTGTTGTTAACCATTATTGACTTTTTTGAAGCTCACACGAAAGCCCAGTTTCGTTCCTATAGGCCGTTCAAAAGTGCAGTCTACAAAAACAGAGCAAAGGTACAGCAACTCTACGTTTAGCATATTGACATGCAACAAATTTTTTTTACATAAGCCAGCATAAAAATTATACTTACAGGTGCCAATATATTGTCCGATTACTGAATGACTGCATAGCAGATACGAGATCGCTCACACAACGTGCAAGAGTCAGAAAATTAAAAGCAGGAAATTTACTGAGCGCTGTAACAGTCATCCTCAAAACTGAAGCCACATTTTAAATCACTGCATGCGCTGATTTGCGTCATTGAGCTCCAGTTATGACTTCTGTTCCCGCGGGAAACAGATACAGCAAAGACCCAACAGTATAAATTAGTGTGTCCCTGGATCCATAGATCTATTACAGGTATAGCGTGCTATATTTTATTATGGCCGTATACTGGATAGTCGAAATTTTATCAAACAAGACCAGTTGGAACAGTTGCGCGGTTCCCTCCGTCCCTTTTACCGTCACCTACCTGTGAATTCGTCGCAGCAGGTGGCCGGTAGGAAAGCCGAGCAGAAACCTACCGAACTGCGACTCGTACCAGACTGCGTACAACGTAACTATTCTAAAAATCGGGAAAAGGTCTTAATTTTGAATGAAAGGTGAAAGTACTGGCAAAACTTCGGTTTATTCTGAAGTCGAGAATTACACGTTCACTGTCAAGCCCGTGCTGATCTTAACACAGTCACGCACAAACAGTTTCGTTCACTTTAGCAGGTTTATGGCAACGGATTTCCCGAAATCTGAACAGCTACTAAGCACGGATTGTTCTTAAATGAAAACGCTCGCCACTCTATTAAGTTTATCGGTGTGTAGTGCACTCAAGTTTTTTAGTCACCGATCTGCTCAATACGACACGCAGAATTACTGTCTTTTCTCATACACAAAATTACTTAAAAATCCGTACTTTCTAAAAAACACACACACCGGCATAAATATGCCTTCACATTGAAGCACTTTTGAGGCATGTAGCACAACTAACACCGGCAAACTATGACTTCCTTCGGAACTCATGCTACACACGACCTTAGCATTGAAAGGCTGGGATCGACCACTTAGACTGCTGTATGCAATGTATATCTCCAAGAGAAAAGACGCGCGAAGAATATTCCGTGATGATTGGTTAGTTTTCTTTAAGGTTAACAGAAAAACATTACTCTCCCACGTTAGTCCGCGCTTTTCATGAAGGGACTGATGACCTTGCTGTTTGGTCCCTTTAATCTCAAACAACCAACCAACCAACCGCGCTTTTCATGACTAACCAATCAATAAATTACACACTTTCAAATTGCACTTTTTCCGAAATAAATATTTAACATTTTGATATTTTCTTTATACTTTACGTTATTAACTGGCCGAGCGGTTCTAGGCGCTTCAGTCTGGAACCGCGCGATCGCTACGGTCGCAGGTTCGAATTCTGCCTCTGGCATGGATGTGTGTGATGTCCTTAGGTTAGTTAGGTTTAATTAGTTCTATGTTCTAGGGGACTGATGACCACAGATGTTAAGCCCCATAGTGCTCAGAGCCATTTGAACCATTTTGAACGTTATTAACTATTTTCATTGGTACTCGAATTGGGTTTTCTTTTACCACAAACTTAATAAACGTACTATGGTACAAAATTCCCCGTCGTTTGCATTCACACTGTCTTAAAAATTTCTCACTGTATTTCGTACAGCGTTTGTCAGTATAGCAATGATCTGCGTATTTACTTTTGATCACATTCATACATCATTCACAATACTAAAAACATATACAAAACTGTAGAAACATAAATAAAGAAGCCCTCAAGAAGTTAACACAACAATTCACAAAAAAGTTCTCTTGACCTGTTTGTTGAATATCATGTGGCCGCTACTGTCCTCTAGCAGATGAAAACTAGACCTACGTACTCGACTGAGCCCGCTTCAAACCATCTGTCACTGTACACGCATGAGTCATTCTCCCGATACACAGACAGGAGCGATATAAGGCGCCACACCTCACAGTCTGCCAAATCATATTGCATTTTGTAAATAAAATAATGAAAAATATAAGGCTGCAAGATGGTAGTCATAAGATAAAAGCAGCGCGGGATAGCTACGGTCATGGGGGTGTGTGTTGTCCTTAGCGTAAGTTAGTCTATGTTAGATGAAGTAGTGTGTAAGCTTAGGGGCCGATGACCTCAGCAGCTTGGTCCCATAAAATCTTACCACAAATTTCCATAAGATAAAATAGGTGCCTATTGTAAGATGGTAAAGTGAGGATTTTATTTCGGACAGGAAACGCTATTAAGAATACCATTAGGAACACAATTAACAGGACACATCAACTAACAAAATGAAGTATATATGAATTAAATAGCGACAGATGTGGAGCTATGCATTTAGGGCAGACTGGGTTTGACGAACACACAAAAACATGGTGAAAACAATCCGTCCACTGCCGCGTCACACCTCAGGAACAATCAACACCCCGCTTCAGATATTTATAAATCTCTAAAACTTCTACATCATGAAAAGAAAGGGAAGAAGATGAATGTGTCAAAAGAGGTTGTGACACGAGGGCGTGCTCAAAAATAAAGTCTATGAATATTTTATGTGGAAAATCTTTAAGGCTTTTTAAGCAAAACAAAGTTTATTAACGTTTTACATCATTATTATTCTTGTCTACGTATTTGCAGACCTTTCCCACCAGAGGGTTCCGAATTGTAGCGTGTAACTTTGCGGTATGTAAGGTAACTTTGTCGGTCTCAGACAAACAGCGTACTGTTACCGCGTTTCGAATTCGTAAAGTTCATCCACATGGAGTATCCTCTCCTTCGGCATGGCAACGCCACAACACGCCCGAGCGCCGCGACGTCTCAGCAATCCGTCACCGTGGGTTCCCTGTCAACGACCTTCCCCCATACAGTCCCGACTTCGCCCCATTGGATTGTCACCTGATTTTACAACGTAAAGAACACCTTCTAGGACTTCGCGTTGATAATGGTGAAGCGGTGCAGGCAGAGATGAGGTTTTGGCCAAAAAAGTCAAACATTTTACAGCGGCGGTATCAACAGACCTGTATGTCGTTGGGAGAAATGTAGTTGTCACCAGCGTGACTGCAATTGAAAGATAAATACAGTATGTAGACATGAATAACAAATATTTAACATGTTAATAAAGTGTGTTTTGTTTAAAAAATTTTAAGAATTTTCAAATGCAAAATTAAAGTCATTAGTACTTTTCAGTACGTCCTCGAATCTCAATCTCCTATAACATATTTATCTTCCTTTCCTTTTCAAGGTGTGGAAGTTTTAGAAATAGTTGAATAACTGAAGCGTCTGTTTATTAGTCCGGAGGTGTGACGTGGAAGTGGATTGATTGTTTTCGCTATGTTTTGTGTGTTCGTTGAATCAGTTCTGAAAGTCCTCCCAGTCTGTCCTCTCTACATTTCTTCACAACTGTTGCAATTTAGCTCATATATCCCACATTTCGTTAGCGGATCTACCTTGTTAACTGTGTGCCTAATGGCATACTCAGCAGTGTCTCCCGTCCGAAATGCAAGCCTGACTTTAATTACAATGAATAGGCTTCTATTTTGTTTTATCTTACGACATACCGTCTAGCAGAGTTACATTTTTACGGCAGAATTGCAGTAAAGACTGCCATTTTCCTTTTCGATGGCACAACATTTTGCAATGCATTTTACGGTTCTGCACACTGTTCGTACTGTTCTTGTTTCATAGAATTTCGACTTTCCCGAATGTGGCCATAATAAGCTATACTCTGTTATGTCTGTGATAGATTTATGGATTTATGGACACTCTAACGGTTTCGGCGACAAGGGAAACGGTGCAAAACTAGATTGCAAACTTCGCGCTTCCCTTACTACTGTTGGCTTACTTGAAACGTTTAGCCGATCCTCTTGTCTGGATACACAGCTGTGTCGATCTCCACAACTTCTCCTCCGAAGAAATAATGCTGGTTAGAAAAAATAAAAAAGACTTTCTCTCTCTCTTGAAATAACTCTGTGCCCTCATAACACTTTCAGTTCAATTCAGATATATTTTCATTTCCACAAGTTTCACATAAGCATACAAACTCTTGCAAGTCAACGGCATCGTTAACCATTAGATACTATTAAATACAATTACGATGTGGTGGGTTTAATAACCACCAGAAGTTCAAAGACAGGTCATGCTTCTAACAACTCTAACACCAAGATTAAGTGAGAGTCTCTACACAAATCATGTTTCAATTGTCTATAACAATTACAATTCTTCGACCACCAAGGAATAATTGCTCCTTGTACTTTCCATACAGGTTCTATGGCGTGATTGGCAAACACTTGTCAGCATCGCTCGTCTAACGCAGCTCCTGTCCTCCTATGACCAACGTCCATCCTGCACACACAGACATCTGTTGCGTAGTAAATAGGGTCTGTCTCACACTTATCTTTAAAACATCGTATGTTCGAGGTGGCAGAAGGTCGAGTGGTTCTAGAATTTATGTGGAAATTCTCGAATCATTACCACACATTGATTTAAACTGATGTGTCTCTGCAGTATTTGTTTCCCGTGGCATGAACAGAAGTGACAGCTGGTGTTCAATAACTAATGCGAACACATGCAGTTATTTAACACGTGGATTCAGCTTCGAGATTGACTTTTACTGTCCTCAGCAATTATTCGACTTTTAATTTTCTGAATCTTTCACGTTATGTTGTAAGGCGTACACATTTTTCAGACCTTACTTGAGCTTCATAATTACGGTACAGTATAAAATCCCCAGAAAATGACTCTATATTGTTTACAGGAAGCAATTGTAATAATCTCATGTATAGAATAACAAAACAACATGCACCCTTATAACGACAGGAGCATGCGTAAATGAGATAAAGTGAACGCAGTTTGGAGGTAGACTGTGGATATGGTTAATGGCATTTGGAAACCCCAACTAACATTAACAAAAGAAGAACCAGCTGCAGCACAGAAAGAAATAAGGTGACAACAGTGCAATACCTTTTAAATAAACACAGCCGAGACAATGGGTAAGTGGCAAGACAGCATTAACAAGGCTAGCGGCGACCTGCCAAGAAAAATTAAAATTCACCTATACGAAGGCAGCGGTCGGCTGAAGCCATACTGTGTGATATACAAGAGACGTGGTGAGAAGAGTCACGTCATATAAAAGCATTTTTGAGAACTAAATTAACAGAGCTCTCTCGTCTCGCAACAGGCCACACCTATGTGTGGAAAAATAGCGAAGACATTGAGACCTTTGCGTCTGCGAAGTGAGGGCGGTACGCTTCATGTATCATGGAGACAGATGTCAAGCGGTATTTCATATTCCTGCGAGAATTTTTGGGGGCAGAGCATTACGAACATCGCTCCATCCCTTAGCGACTGTGCAATAGCCATTATTTCGACTATGAAAAATTTAACGTTCTACGGAACGCAGAAAAGTTGAGACTGAGTGGTTCAGTCAAGGCCAGAGTGGGGAATTGGCGTTTCAGATCAGGCACGGAGACAACACCGCCACAGTTCCCGATTGCTAATGTACGAACGCATTACAAATGGCAACGAATTAACAGCATATTGATAGTCTGACAGGATAGAAATCTGACAGATTGAGGGTAAACAAGAAACTGATGCAAATTGGAGAAAAATAAATTCTATAAAAGTAAATGTGACTCATATGTTTAGTAGTAAGTAAATAAGTAAGTAAGTAAGTAAGTGTAGATAGAGATGTATTCACTGTATGTTTAAGTGCTGGTGCATTATATTGTTGAACTGGGTTGTGTTGAGTTCTGTCTTAACTCCAGTAACTAAAAACGCTAAATGAAAGGCGAGGAAACGGATTGAATATAGGACTGTGTGAATGATATTTTGTGGTAGAGTCAAGTCTTATGATCTGATATTAACACATAGTCAAGTTCGAAAATTTCACGAACAGCAATGCTTAGAGGAACGCTCATAAATGACAGAAAACAATAGGTAAAGGCAGAGCGAAGTAATGGAAGATCTTCATAGGATCGAGTTGGATATGCATCAGCTATATCAGCGTGAACAATACGAAACAGAGGACGTAGAAATACCGAATGATACGGATAATGCAAAACGTAGTGTTCAATCTGGTCAAAAGAATGGATATGAGAACAGCGTTGCAAATGATTCAGATTTAGAATCCGTTGCCAGTGATTTACAGTATGTAGAACCGAACGTGATCATATTGATTCAGACCGGTTGGTAATCACATGAAAGAACTAGTGTTAGTTCTACCACACTATATTCGGAAGAGAAAGAAACGGTTCACGAAAAACTAGATAGGGAGCGGTTACATCAGATGGCAACAGGCGATAATGGTGTAGGAGTAGAAAACGCCAACATATTAGGAATGTTGCAGCGGTTATTACAACAATCTCAGGAATCAGAGAAGCGTTTAGAAGGGCACATAACACAAGGGCAAAAAGAGTTAACATTGGGGCTGAGAGAAACTAATAGGGAAATACAAAAAAGACGTGATAATATACAAGGACAATTAGATCAAATCCGAGCTCAAGAAGCACAAATTATGCTTCAAACGCTTGTTACAGGACACACACAAATGAGAACAGACATTAACACTGTCCAAGCAGACATGAATACGTAACGCGAAGTTACGGAACAAAGTGTCAAAAAAGTTAAACAACAGGTCGAAGCTTTTGCCATCAGAGCGGCGACGAAAGCGAGACAGCCGGCCGGTGTGGCCGTGCGGTTCTAAGCGCGTCAGTTTGGAACCGCGTGACCGCTACGGTCGCAGGTTCGAATCCTGCCTCGGGCATGGATGTGTGTGGTGTCCTTAGGTTAGTTAGGTTTAAGTAGTTCTAACTTCTAGGGGACTGATGACCTCAGTAGTTAAGTCCCAGAGTGCTCAGAGCCATTTGAACCATTTGAAAGCGACACATGTAATTGCTGAGACGATGTCCTACAAAAGAACAACCAAAGCTGCATTGAAGAAATTCGATGTTCGTATTTTAAATACAAGAGAAAACCGAACATCAATTTCAGCAGATCGGAAGTTTTGCGTTCAACAGAAACTCGAGGAGACGCACAAAGCGTTAGTGAGGAATCGCAAACGACGACAGAATCCACGTTAATGTCGGTAGATAATACTGTGAACACGGCAAAGTCAACAGTCGCCAATAACATGACAGAAAGAGAACGCGAAAGTATGTGTGACGTAAGACGGAAAGCACATGTGAATGTCAGTCCAGAAACGCAAACAGAGAGTAGGAAATTAGTCCAAAACAAAATATCCCAGAACAGTCCGGCAACAGTAGAGGACAGAGTGGACCACTTGTTGACGAAAGAATAACAGGCCAGCCGGTAATAAGCGTGTGTGGTTTGCAGCAAGATTCCGCACGTCACGCACAAAGCGTCACATACAGAGATCACAACGTATAAGACGAATATCGATGGTTTACTATACGGTACCTAACGAGCCAGAGTTGCTTACACGACAAGATACAGAACTGGTAGCGGGTGTTATGGGCGCACATTGCCCAATGTAATACTACGTAAATATGGATTGGGGCTATGAAATGAAAGACGAAGCCGCTTGATAGAATTTTGCACAGAGCACAACTTAATCATAGCTAACGCTTGGTTCAAGAATCATAAAAGAAGGTTGTATACATGGAAAAAGCCTGGAGACACTGACAGGTTTCAGATATATTATATAATGGTAAGACAGAGATTTAGGAACCAGGTTTTAAATTGCAAGACATTTCCAGGGGCAGATGTGGACTCTGACCACAATCTGTTGGTTATGAACAGTAGATTAAAACTGAAGAAACTGAAAAAAGTTGGGAATTTAAGGAGATGGGACCTGGATAAACTGACTAAACCAGAGGTTGTACAGAGTTTCAAGGAGAGCATAAGGAACAATTGACAGGAATGGAGGGAAGAGATACAGTAGAAGAAGAATAGGCAGCTTTGAGGAATGAAGTGGTGAATGCAGCAGGGGATGAAGTAGGTAAAAAGACGAGGGCTAGTAGAAATCCTTGGGTTACAGAAGAAATATTGAATTTAATTGATGAAAGGAGAAAGTAGAAAAACTCAGTAATTGAAGCAGGCAAAAAGAAATACAAACGTCTCAAAAATGAGATCGACAGGAAGCGCAAAATGGCTAAGTAGGGATGGCTAGAGGAGAAATGTAACGATGTAGAGGATTATCTCACTAGGGGTAAGATAGATACTGCCAACAGGAAAATTAAAAAGACCTTTGGAGAAAAGAGAACCACTTGTATGAATATCAAGAGCTCAGATGGGAACCTAGTTCTAAGCAAAGAAGGGAAAGCAGAAAGGTGGAAGGAGTATATAGAGGGTCTATACAAGGGCGATGTACTTGAGGGCAATATTATAGAAATGGAAGAGGATGTAGATGAAGATGAAATGGGAGATATGATACTGCGTGAAGAGTTTGATAGAGCACTGAAAGACCTGAGTCGAAAGAAGGCCCCGGGAGTAGACAACTTTCCATCAGAACTACTGACAGCCTCGGGAGAGCCAGTCCTGACAAAACTCTACCATCTGGTGAGCAAAATGTATGAGCCAGGCGAAATACCCTCAGACTTTGAGAAGAATATAATAATTCCAATCCCAAAGAAAGCAGACGTTGACAGATGTGAAAATTACCGAACTATCAGTTTAATAAGTCACGGCTGCAAAATACTAACGCGAATTCTTTACAGACGAATGGAAAAACTGGTAGAAGCCGACATTGGGGAAGATCAGTTTGGCTTCCGTAGAAATATTGGAACACGTGGGGCAATACTGACCCTATGAGTTATCATAGAAGCTAGATTAAGGGAAGGCAAACCTACGTTTGTAGCATTTGTAGACTTAGAGAAAGCTTTTGACAATGTTCACTGGAATACTCTCTTTCAAATTCTGAAGGTGGCAGGGGTAAAATAAAGGGAGCGAAAGGCTATTTACAATTTGTACAGATACCAGATGGCAGTTATAAGAGTTAAGGGGCATGAAAGGAAAGCAGTGGTTGGAAAGGAAGTGAGACAGGGTTATAGCCTATCCCCGATGTTATTCAATCTGTATACTGAGCAAGCAGTGAAGGAAACAAAAGAAAAATTCGGAGTAGGTATTAAAATCCACGGAGAAGAAATAAAAGCTTTCAGGTTCGCTGATGACTTTGTAATTCTGTCAGAGACAGCAAAGGACTTGGAAGAGCAGTTGAACGGGATGGACTGTGTCATGAAAGGAGGGTATAAGATGAATATCAACAAAAGCAAAACAAAGATAATTGAATGTAGTAGAATTAAGTCAGGTGATGCTGAAGGAATTTGATTAGGAAATGAGACACTTAAAGTAGTAAAGGACTTTTGCTGTTTGGGGAGAAAAATAGCTGATGATGGTCAAAGTAGGGAGGATATAAAATGTAGACTGGCAATGGCTAGGAAAGCGTTTCTGAAGAAGAGAAGTTTGTTAACATCGAGTATAGAATTAAGTGTCAGGAAGTAGTTTCTGAAAGTATTTGTATGGAGTGTAGCCATGTATAGAAGTGAAACACGGACGATAACTAGTTTGGGCAAGAAGAGAATAGAATTTTCGTAATGTGATGCTACAGAAGAATGCTGAAGATTAGATGTGTAGATCATATAACTAATGAGGAGGTATTGAATAGGATTGGGGAGAAGAGAAGTTTGTGGCACAACTTGACTAGAGGAAGGGACCGGTTGGTAGGACATGTTCTGAGACATCGAGGGATCACCAATTTAGTATTGGAGGGCAGCGTGGAGGGTAACAACCGCAGAGGGAGACTAAGAGATGAATACATTAAACAGATTCAGAAGGATGTAGGTTGCAGTAGGTACTGGGAGATGAAGAAGCTTGCACAGGATAGAGTAGCATAGACAGCTGCATCAAACCAGTCTCAGGACTGAATACCACAACAACAACAACATTGAGCAATGAAACCTGCAAGTGATTCTGCGGCTCAAATGTCACAGAATGAGCCAAATTATACACGTTTGGGTAGATGTGATACAAACCTGGGACAGAATTCCAGTTTCCAAAACACAGACGATATACTCCAGAGTGAAGCGAGAAGTATTGATGGTAACCATTTTCTGACATTGCGCAAATACCAGCACTATATGGAAGATGCAAATAGTCTTTATCCTCGCACATTTATTGGTCAATTCGAAGTAGGTATACCAGCTTATTGGCCTTTGAAACATAAATTAGATTTCATTTGTGCACACATGGAAGGAAGTATTGCTGGAGCGATGCAGAAGATAGCGGAAACTTGGGATTCGTATGATTCGTGTCGTGCAGCCTTCATAGCCAGATATTGGTCACCTGAGGCGCAAATGAGAATAAAGTATGGTTTATTACAAAATGTTTCATTTGAAAATTCGCGAGAGAAAACAGCAATCAAATTCTTTGAGAATATGGCTAAAAGGAACCAATATTTAGACACCCCGTGTAGTGACGGAGAATTGATAAAGATATGAAAAACGAAACTACCGATGAAGTATCAACAAGCATTGATAGGACGTGGGGGCGATAATGTAGAAACCTTCAAAGGAGTTTTGCGAGAAGTCGATTTCATGTATGAAAACTACGCTCGAAGAAGTCGTGATTCAGGACACCAAAACTTTGAAAGAACAAATAATAATAAGGGCAATAACAGTGAAGGTAGCAATGGTAGGCCGGTATCGGGAATGAATTCGGGACCAAAAGGAGATAGTTACGTAAATGGGAATAATGGAAACACGGGACCACAACGTAATGGATATGGCTTTAATAATAATAATGGAACAGGACAAATAGGGACGAAAATAGGAATGGAAACTGGAGAACTCGGGAAAACCGACAAACTGATTTTAATCAGTGATCGCCAGGTCAATGGAGAGGAAGCATATGGGGAGGTGGTGCAGGAATGCAGCCACAGCCAAATACTTCAGGTACTTAGCGGAGAAATAAACCACAGAGTGAAGTTGAATTACGACCATCAAATCCCAATAAGCGTGTGGAATAACAGACGTTAGGTATTGTAAGGGCTCAAGCAGATAATACACTTTCTGCAGAGACGGATAACAAAGTAACCGCAGCGAGAAATAGGCGAGAAGGATCGTCGAAAGTATCCGTACAGATACCGCAGATAGGCAGGAAATCACAACTGAAGTGTTGGGACGAGATAAATTGGACGATACTAACTATGAGGACAAACTGCTAGCTTTACGTAATAATGAAATATGTAATAATGAGGAAGATGTGATGTATATGGTGCAGATGTTTGATTCTGCACAGACGACAGATGATTTTCTGCAGGATAATACATATCCTAACGTAATCAGTCACAGTACGATTGATCCAGGCGACAAGAGTAACCAACAAAATACGACTAATATAGGTCAGAAAAAAAGAGGAACGTATGAATAAGTACACCTGGATCGGAAAACGAACCAAATCACAAAGTATCTGAACAGGCAGATAAATCAGAGTCTAATGTATACAATTGTAGTACATATGAGGACATAGTACGGCAGTATTACCGAGTCCACGTACTCATCAAACCAGATACAGCAAACAGCGTCGTAATAAATGAAGTCGAAGCTGAAATCTGCATCTGCAACCCTCAGTGGCAGACAACAATGATGAAAACGAAGTGAATCAGGCTGCGAGTACAGATACTCCTAATGTAGAATCTGACGAATCCCCAGAATCTAAACGTGAGGTACTATCACATTTAAAGAATACGTACCATGTTTTAAAATCCAAATGAAATTCACGTGGATGTGTGACGACACATCTACAAGAAAGAGCAGGGTGTCAAAATGAGCCTTTAAAATCTAGATTGGTTACGGTAGAAGCTGCTCTAAAAGCGGCAAGAATGCAGTTAGACAGTTTAAGAGGAAATACGTCTCCCCAAAATATCGAACCAACACAAATAAAAACGAGGGTACTTCTGAGATAAGTCCGATACTGCGTGTAATACTAAAGAGTATTGTTGTTAACGAAGTAATAGATAGTGAGAGTGAGTTAATGGCGATACCAGAGCCGTTATTTAATCGTTGCTATAGTGACAGTGATTTGTTAGTGTTCGAAACACGAAAGGTTAAAATACACGGACTAAATATGGGACGTTTGTCGAACGTCAAAAGGCAGACAAGACTTGCATATGACCACCAGCGTCATATAATATAAATGAATTTTGTCATAGTACCAAAGATGTCAGTCGATATGATTATTGGAGCTGATTTTCTTAGTCAACATAAAGCTGTGTTAGACAGGGGCAGAGGAAGTGTCACTTTCTGAGAAATCAATTTAAAATTCGAAGACAACCTGAGTCATGAAGAAATATGCGGAAATTATACACAGTTACAGAAGCTAGTTGACGGAGATATTGCGTGTCAGGATAATCCGCGATGTCTAACGATGAACGAATCAGGGCCTATGAATGTAGAAATACTTGAAGCCATTCATGCAGAGATCGAGAAAAAAATACAAAGTCTAGAGGGGTTAACAGATCAGCAAAAGTTGGATTTAGATGGAGTATTACGCAAGCATGCGATGGTATTTGAACCGAGACCCGGAGCAATTAAAAATTTGCAATACAGATTCGAGGTTAAGGACCACAAACCTTTAAGAGTAGCTCGATATAACATTCCATTGAGTTACCGACGAGCTGTATTCTTGGAGTTAAATAAGATGGAACAAGAGGGTGTTATTGAACAGGTACCATCAACTTATAACAGCCCGTTGCGTGTTGTAGAATAGAAGGATGGAACAATATGTTTAGTGTTAGATTCCAGACAAATTAACACAATCATAATTCTAGTAACAGATCATCCCGAGAGACTAGAAGATTTACTACAAAAATTTCATAATGTGAAGGTATTCTCATCACTCGATTTACGAAGTAGTTTTTGGCAAATTGAACCATCGCCAGAATGCAGGAAATATACTGCATTTACTGCTTTTGGAAGGTGTTATAGATTTAAAAGATTCCCTTTCGGATTGATCTTTTCAACCGCAACTTTTATTCAAGGTCTACGAAGTATGTTACCTAAGGAATTACAGGAACGATTGACATGTTATGTTGATGACATCCTCATACCGAGCGAGGTGGCGCAGTGGCTAGCACACTGGACTCGCATTCGCGAGGACGACGGTTCAATCCCGCGTCCGACCATCCTGATTTAGGTTTTCCGGGATGGTTCCTTCGAAAGGGCACGGCCGACTTCCTTCTCCATCCTTCCCTAATCCCATGAGACCGATGTCCTCGCTGTTTGGTCTCTTCCCCCAAACCAACCAACATCCTCATAGCAGAGTCATCATGGGAGAAACATAATGAAATTTTGAATACGTTACTGAAAACACTTAAAGAACGTGTGGTAACGGTAAATTTGGAAAAATCCCCATTTGGAACACAGTAGATAAACTTTCTAGGACATGTTATATCTGCATAAGGAATAAAGCTGAATCCAGAGAAACTGGAGGCAATAAGAAACTTTGTAACACCATATAATAGGAAGACACTCAGAGGGTTCCTGGGACTAGTAACGTTCTTTAAAAGATTCATCAGTATAGACACTATAGCTACACCCCTAATATGCAGTTTAACTGGTAAAAACACTCCATGGATATGGGATGATACGGCAGAACAAGAAATTCAGAAGTAGGAAAAGGCGTTAGTGGAAGCACCGATGCTGTCACACCCAGACCTTACACAAGATTTTTGTATGGCAACAGACAGCGCCAAGATTAGGCGTAGTATTATTTCAACACTACGAACAAGATGGACAGAAAATACATTAAAAAACTGCATTTTAGAATCGTGTCTTATCAAACAGCAAGAGGAATTATTCCAATACAGAGCTGAAGCTTTAGCAGTAGTCTGGGGTTTCCGAAAGTTTAGATATTTTCTATTCAGGCGGAAAACTATTGTAGACACAAATTACAAAGCTCTCGAGTTTTTACTCACAGCATACTGGAATCATGGTAGGCTGGCAAGTTGGATTTTAATTTTGCAAGAGTATGATATCTGTGTAAAACATATTCCAGGACCAGCTAACACCTTAGGAGATTTTCTTTCCCAGTGTCCACATGGTGCAACCCCAGGTAAGTTCGGTACAAATCAAGACCAAGTTGGCATATACTATATAAGAGGAGTTTCTTTTGAGAATTACATCACAACAGCATTTTCAAACATTGCGAACGGACAGATCAAACATCCAGAAGTGTTAAGGGTCAAACATAAGTGGAAAGACAAGAACTCGGTTGACATTCGTCAGCATTATTTTCTGAAGAATAATGTACTGTTCCACAGACGAGACCTAAGCACTGGTTTGTGGACAGTATGTGTTCCTGATGAATTAATAAACAAGTATATATGGTACACTGATTTCAGTAATGGACACTTCGGGGCGAAGAAATGTTTTATGAAGCTTAGACTGCACATTTCCCCATCATGGACAGACGAATTCGTCAAATACTTAAAAAATGTAAAGATTGCCAAATAGCCAAATATGTTACATTTCAGACTAGACCACCATTATCACCTATAATACCGAAAAAACGTAAACATCTAGCATCATCAGATTTGATGGGATTGTTACCAAGGACACGGAATGGGAACACATTTATTTTCGTAGTTGTAGAATTAACATCAAAGTATGACACATTGACCCCTTTGAAACTTGCAAGGGGTGTTACAATCAGTAAAGCACTTCAATGTGATTTCACCAAACACGTAGGACCTGTAGAAAGGTTGATTTCAGATAATGGGAACCACTATAGATCTAAACCTTGGTTGGCAACTTTAAAAAGACATAGAATTAAACCCATCTTCATATCGAGATACAAACCAAGCGCAAATACTGCAGAACGAACAATGAAGGATATTGGGACATGGTGTCGGTTCTACTGTAGTTCACGACACTACATGGTATGCAAATTTATATCAGTTACAAACTATTATTAACGAAATGCCACACAGTTCTACACGCTTACCGCCAATCACTGTACTCAAGAATGAAAGACCAATGGACAGGGTAAGAGAAGTGTCACAGTTCCCACCATCCAGAAGACCATCACACCAGCATATAATAAAAGCGGCACTTGAAAACATTGAACGAGCAGCGGAAAAACGGAAGCTCAAAGCTGACAGAGGTGCGTCCACACGAGTATTCCAAGTGGGACAGTTGGTTCTCGTTAGAACTTACTTGTTATCGAATAAAGGGAAACAGGTTTGTCATAAATTTTATCTTGTGTATAAAGGACCTATGGAAATTAATAAGGTAGTTCATGCCAATGCAGTGGAATTGGTGAACCCAAGAACTGGAAAGACTATAGGTCCACACTGCGTCAGTCCCCTTAAAGCATATTATTAATAAAATTTATTACAGTAATCATATGGCCATTAGTCAGGAAAATGGAAGTAAATGGATCACAGATAATACAGAAAAACCGTAGTATGTTTCAGGAAGCAGCAAAAATCAAGAGGCAAATAAAACGAGCAACAAACAAGTAATTATTCTAAATTAAGTACCATAATGCTAATCAATTGAATTGTTAAAGTAGATCAGAAGAAAATAATAAAAGGGAACTATTAGCATGTAGAACTAACTAACACATCCACATATCACTAATCCATACTCATTCATGAAGTCAATGAATCGTTATAAAGAAGTCAAAATAACAGTAATCTGTTAAATTCGTGTTAAATACTGAGGAAAAAATTACTATCCATCATTTAATTCACTGAATTATTCAGGTACTAGGTTATTCATGTAATTATTCGATGTAAAATTTCATATTTGTTATGTTATCTACGTAATCCCCCACCATGAACGATGTCCGTTGGTGGGGAGGCTTGCATGCCTCGGCGATACAGACAGCAATACCGTAGGTGCTACCACAACAGAGGGGTATCTGTGGAGAGGCCAGGAAAATGTGTAGGTCCTGAAGAGGGCCAGCAGTCTTTTCAGTAGTTGCAGGGGAACAGTGTGGATAATTGACTGAGCTGACCTTGTAACACTAACTAAATCGGCCTTGCTGTGCTGGTACTGTGAACGGCTGAAAGCAAGGGGAAATACCGCTGTAATTTTTCCTGAGGGCATGCAGCTTTACTTTATGGTTAAATGATGATGGCGTCCTCTTGGGTAAAATATTCTGGAGGAAAAATAGTCCTCCATTTGGATCTCCAGGCGGGTACTACTCAGGAGGACATCATTATCAGGAGAAAGAAAACAGGCGTTCTACAGATCGGAGTGTAGAATCGCAGATCCCTTAATCGGGAGGTAGGTTAGAAAATTAGTAGGTTAAAGTTAGATACAGTGGGAATTAGTGAAGTTCGGTGGCAGGAGGAACAAGACTTCTGGACAGGTGAATACAGGGTTGTAATGAATAGAAAAGTAGGAGTGAGGGTAAGCTACTATAAACAGCATAGTGAACACATTATTGTGGCGAAGATGGACACGAAGCCCACGCCCACCACAGTAATACATGTTTATATGCCACCTAGCTCCGCAGATGTCAAAGAGATTGATGAAATGTATAATGAGATAAAATAAATTATTCAGATTGCGAACGGAGACGAAAATTTGATAGTCATAGGTGAGTGGAATTCCGTAGTAGGAAAAGGAAGAGAAGGAAACGTAGTAGGTGAATATGAAATGGGGTGAGGAATGAAAGAGGAAGCCACATGGCAGAATTTTGCACAGGGCATAACTCAATCACAGCTAACACTTGATTCAAGAATCATGAAAGAAGCTTGTATATATGGAAGAGGCCTGGAGATACTAGAAGGTTTCAGATAGATTATATAATGGTAAGACAGAGATATAGGAACCAGGTTCTAAATTGTAAGACATTTCCAAGGGCAGATGTAAACTCCGAACACAATCTATTGCTTATGAACTGTAGATTAAAGCTGAAGAAACTCCCAAAATATGGGAATTTAATGAGATAGGACCTGAATAAACTGACAGGACCAGACGTTGTAGAGAGTTTCAGAGAGAGCATTAGGGAACGACTGACAAAGTGGGGGAAAGAATCCAGTAAAAAATGAATGGGCAGCTTTGAGAGGTAAAATAGTGAAGGCAACAGAGGATCAATTAGGTAAAAAGACGAGGGCTAGTAGAAATCCTTGGGTAACAGAAAATATATTGAATTTAACTGATGAAAGGAGAAAATATAAAAATGCAGTAAATGAAGCAGGCAAAAGGAAATACAAATGTCTCAAAAATGAGATTCACAGAAAGTGCAAAATGGCTAAGCAGTGATGGCTAGAGGACAAGTGTAAGGATGTACTGTCATGTCTCACAAGGGGTAAGATAGATACTGCCTACATGATAATTAAAGAGACCTTTGGAGAAAAGAGGACCACTTGTATGAATATCGAGAGCTCACATGGAAACCCAGTTCTAAGCAAAGAAGGAAAAGCAGAAAGGTTGAAGGTGTATGTAGAGGGTCTATACAGGGGCGATATACTTAAGGACAATATTATGGAAATGGAAGAGGATGTAGATGAAGATGAAATGAGAGATACGATTCTGCATGAAGAGTTTGAAAGGGCACTGAAAGATCTAAGACAAAACAAGGCCCCGGGAGTAGACAACATTCCATTAGAACTACTGATAGCCTTGGGAGAGCCATTCATGACAAAACTCTACCATCTGGTGAGCAAGATGTATGAGACGGGTAAAATACCCTCAGACTTCAAGAAGAATATAATAAATTCAATCCCAAAGAAAGCAGGTGTTGACAGATGTGAAAATTACCAAACAATCAGTTTAAATACTAACACGAATTCTTTGTAGATGAATGGAAAAACTGGTAGAAGCCGACCTTATGGAAGATCAGTTTGGATTCCGCAGAAATGTTGTAACACATGAGGCAATATGGACCCTCCGACTTTTCTCAGAATATGGATTAAGGCAAGGCAGACCTATGTGTCAAGCATTTGTGAACTTAGACAAAGCTTTTGAGAAGGTGGCAGGGGTAAAATAAAGGGAGCGAAAGGCTATTTACAATTTGTACAGATACCAGATGGCAGTTATAAGAGTCAAGGGGCATGAAAGGGAAACAGTGGTTGAGGAGGTAGTGGGACAGGGTTGTAGTCTATCCCTGATGTTTTTCAATCTCTATATTGAGCAAGTAGCAAAGGAAACAAAAGATAAATTCGGAGTAGGAATTAAAATCCATGGAGAAGAAATAAAATCATTTAGGCTCACCCATGACATTGTTATTCTGTCAGAGACAGCAAAGGACCTGGAAAAGCAGTTTCACGGAATGGACCGTGTCTTGAAATGACATAATGAGGATACTGGGATGTGGTCGAATTAAATCGGGTGATGCTAAGGGAATTAGATTACGAAATGAGATACTTAAAGTAGTAAATGAGCTTGCTATTTGGGGAGCAAAATAACTGATGATGGTCGAAGTAGAGAGGATATAAAATGTAGATTCGCAATGGCAAAAGAAGCGTTCCGGAAGAAGAGAAATTTGTTAACATCGAGTATAGATTTAAGTGTCAGGAAGTCGTTTCTGAAATTATTTGTATGGAGTGTAGCCATGTATGGAAGTGAAACGTGGATGATAAATAGTTTAGGCAAGAAGAGAATAGAAGCTTTCGAAATGTGGTGCTACAGAAGAATGCTGAAAATTAGATGGGTAGAACACATAACTAATGAGGAAGTACTGAATACAGTTGGGGAGAAGGGAAATTTGTGGCACAACTTGAGTAAAAGAATAGATCGGTTGGTAGGATATGTTTTGAAGCGTGAAGGGATCACCAATTTAGTATTTGAGGGCAGTGTGGAGGGTAAAAATCGTAGAGGGAGACCAAGAGATGAATACACTATGCAGCTTCACAAGGATGTAGGCTGCAGTAGGTACTGGGAGATGATGAAGCTTGCATAGGATAGAGTAGCATGGAGAGCTGCATGATACCAGTCTCTGGACTGATGACCACAACAACAACAATCTATGTAATAATGTGATGTAAACTGTGTTGAAAATTTTGGACAAATACTTGTAAGTAGAGGTCACAACGTGATACAAAAGACGCTGGACCACATCATTATCATCTTCTGGGGAAGAAAGAAGCAGTCAAGGTGATGAAAAAAGCGCAAAGTCGATGGGAAGCTACAGGTCTGAGTCAGAGAGTAAATGATTGTACAACATGGTATTAGCAACTAACCAGTGATCGAAGGAAAGATTTCACTGACTCACGCCTTTTCATTAGGCCAGGTGGATGTTAAAAAATGTGTCTCACTCCTCACCCGATTACCGAAAGGACAGGGGAAATCCAGCGACAGCACAGGAGAAGGGTCGCACACCTGCACGGAAGGCAAGCGAACACCATTAGCGATGGATAATAGCAGCCACAACAATAGCAGTGACCGGAAACAAGCTCCGCATTACCATTACGACCGCCTGATAAAAATAAACATGAGAATATTTCTCTTAAATACCTCATGGACAAATGTATACCTGAAGACAGATTATCACTTCTGTGGTCGATTCAAACTTCATATCTCATACCAAACAGACCGGTAATCCTTTCAAATAATTTTCATGCACATTGGGGACATCATGCATCAACCTGCAACAGTCGTTGAGGAGTTATTCTCAACCACTTCGATGGAAAATGAACCAAAAAAGGGACAAGGACACCTCAGTCATTATATCATGACAGTGCCTTGGATGAATGGACCATGCAATAGCAGTCCTAATTAGTCACTCAGGACTGTAGATGCCAATGATCTTCAGCAACAGTAGAGTCTACAACTGACTATCCACATCAGCCACCAATAAGCAACAACAGAACCATTGAGAAGAAACCGTGCCCAAAGTTAAAGGGAAAGTGTAATGAAAATAGTGAATGGTGGCAAAGTCGTTGTAATAATGTAAATACAAGTAAATAATAAATCACCTGTACCACTACAGATTTGCATTATTGTAATTCATTGAATTTTATAATTCCACTTGTTAATTGTAATTTAATTCAAAATTGTATCATGTTTCTATATTTTGTATTTAATTTATATAGTTAAGTAAGTACTCTAATATATGAGTAATGAAGAAATAAAAAAAAACATCTTTCTGAAGATACATAAGGTGAATGAATGCTAAGTTTGTATCATACAGAAAATTATTAATTATTTTAGAAATGATAACAATTTAATTAAAGTAACAGATGTGTTGAGATTATAGATAATAGAAACAAACGCTTCCTTAACTTCAATTCATATTCCACGAACAACGTGATGAGTGTTTGATAACTGTGGAATGCCTGGAATTATTAAAATAAATAGGACAACATAAAGAGTGGATGAACTATTTGACATAAGTTAACAACAAGACAAAGGAAATATTGTAGGATGAAATTAATCAGAACCGCTATAGAAGACTGTAAAGAAAAAGCAGTAATCAACTAGATAGACAATACCGTGTAAAGCCAGATTTCAAATTAAAAAATTAGAATATTAAGACAAGATCATCTAGAATAAGCTAGACCAGTAGCTGAAAAATGATCAAAATTTAATTGAGCTTATAATTTTGTACTGCAATTACCAATGCCTCAACCATTGCTCACAGATGCACAAAATCATGACGGAAGGGATGGCCTGTGTAAGGCATCTGCATTCTTTGGACCTTACATAAGCTTTATAATTACGATACAGAATAAAATCCCCAGAAAAAGCAATTGTAATAATTTCATGTATAGAATAACAAAACAATATGTACCCTTATAACGACAGTGGCATGCGTATAGGAGATAAAGTGAAAGAAGTTTGGAGGCGGACTGTGCACGCGGCTAATGGCATTGGGAAACCCCAGTTAACATTAATAAAAGGAGGCCCAGCTGCAGTGCAGAGAGAATTGAGGCAAGAACAATACAATACCTTTTAAATAAACACAGCCGAGGTTGTGGATAAGTGGCAATGCAGCATTAACAAGGCTAGCGGAGACGTGCCAAGAAAAATAAAAATTCACCTATAACGAGGAAGTGGTTGGCTGAAGCCATACTGTGTGACACAGAAAAGACATGGTGGGGAGAGTCACGTCATGTAAAAGCATTTTTGAGCACTAAATTAACAGAGCTCTCTCGTCTCGCAGCAGGCCACACCTATCCGTGGAGAAATAGCGAAGACGTTGAGAACCTTACATCTGTGAAGTGAGGGCGGTACGCTTCACATATCATGGCGACAGATGAAAGCGGTAGTCATATTCCTGTGGGAATTATTGCAGGCAGAGAATTGTGCACATCACTCCATCCCTTAGCGACTGCGCAATAGCCATTTTTTCGGCTAGGCAAAATCTAACATTCTATGGAACGCAGGAGTGTTGAGACTGAGTGATTCTGTCAAGGGCACAGTAGGAAATTAGTGTTTCAGATCCAGCATGAAGACAACGCCGCTGCAGTTCCCAGCTGGAAATGTACCAACAAGCAATAGGCAAAATTAAATGTTGCGTAGAGAGTTTATCACTCCAACCTGCATACATTTAAATATAGAATTTCAAGAGTTGAATACTAACAATCCCTCCATTGAGTCCATGAGGGTTTGATTAGTTTCATTCTCCACCAACTTACTCCACTGAACAGCTACAACAACGTGGATGTAAATTTCACTGATGAAGGTTTAATTGCTTTGCTAGTTATAACATTGTCATATATAGAGAGAAAGATTTATTAAAAAAATGGTTCAAATGGCTCTGAGCACCATGGGACTTAACATCTATGGTCATCAGTCCCCTAGAACTTAGAACTACTTAAACCTATCTAACCTAAAGGACAGCACACAACACCCAGTCATCACGAAAAGATTTATTAATCACATATTCAATGTCTAAATGTTAAGTATTTTGTTGAGAGCTGAAAGTAATTGAACTTGCTTGTCATGTATCACTTGAACCAAGAAAGCAGTGATAAATTAAATGTAGAATGAAGAAGCAGTAGAAAAAGGCAGTAGAACGAAAAAGGCAGTAGTGGCCTACTGAGACAGATGCAGCTTTTGTGACATTTACGAGTTCCTAACCAGTAGCGAATTTTATTATATCATCTGTGTGCTTCAATAGTTTAGTTTCTTCGGTTTCTGCATGAAAATTTAGTATCTAATAGCCACTGTTCTCGCGTTTTCATTTGCGCCTGAAAGTAAACCGATTTTGTGACATATTATACTTAGTTTCACCTGAGTGCTTCGGTAGTTATGTTTTTCAATATCTGTGTATTACTAGACACAGTTCGTGCGGTTTCGTCAGGGTCTACAGTAGATTTCCGTAGCGTGAGTCGATAGTCCGTTTATTTGCATAGTTTAGTTTTCCACGGCCTTTATTATGGGCAGGGACTGCGATTGTTGTGTGCGGATGCGAGCCGTGGTGGTGACACTTCGCTCTCAACTTCAGGCTGTGATGGCTTATGTTACACAGCTTGAGGCAGCAGTTGATTGGTACCACCCCACCGTTGTGGCCCAGACGTGGGGATCCAACCGACGTCCAGCACATCTGAGTCCTCTGATCGGTCCTCACTGGGGGGGGGGGGGGGCAACCCAGTTACTGGTCGGATTGAGGCTGATCCCTCATCTGTGGGCGATTGTGAGGTCGCACTCTGGCGGAGCAGTCGGTGAAAGACTGCCCAGGCGGCCGCACGTAAGGCCTCCCCGATCTGTCTGACAAACAGGTTCGAGGTGCTGTCTGTGGCTGACACTGTCGCTGATCCAGATGCTGTCGCCTGTCCTGTTTCAGAGGGAACCACTCAGCCTGCAAGATCCAGGCTATCACGGAGGGTTGGATTATTGGTAGTTGGGAGCTCCAACTTTAGGTGCGTTATGGAGTCCCTTAGGGGACTTGGCTGACAAGAAGGGTAAGAAAACCAATGTGCACTTCGTGTGAATACCGGATGGAGTCGTTCTAGATGTGTAAAGGTTCCTCCTGGATGCCATGAAGAGCACAGGTTGCTGCCAGCTGCAGGTGGTTGCTCACGTCGGTACCAATGATGTCATTTTGGATCAGAAGAGATTCTCTCTCGTTTCGAGCGGCTAACAAAAGTGGTAGAGGTTGCCAGTCTTGCTTGCAAGATGAAAGCAGAGGTGACCATTTACGCAGCGTAGTCGACAGAAACAATTGCAGACCTCTGATACAGAGCCGAGTGGGGAGTCTGAATCAGAGTCTCAGACGGTTCTGTGACTGTGTAGGTTGCAGACTCCTCGACTTGTGCCAAAGGGTGGTTGGGTTTTGGGTTCCACTGAATAGTTCAGGTGACCACTATACGCAGGAGGCGTCTACACTGGTGTAGGGGCTGTGTTTCGTCTCGGTTATGCTCTTACTCTAGGGGATCATTATGAACAACACTCATTGCCGACTGGCTGTAGTGTTTTTACTCCCAAGCTGGTCACCATCTTTTGCGCCCTAGAGTATATCCGCTCCTGCTCAGGTGAGTCCTTCCTTATGTCTTAACGACTCCTGGAGCGGTTTACGAGCTATTGACGAGTGTTTCCCTCGCTCTCGTCTGGTGATGGCTATCCAGGAGTCCCCCCTTACTCTTGCCCGTTTCGGCCGCCCTGTGGTCTTTGTGTGGAACCCGGGTCATGTAGGCATCCCGGGAAATGAGCGTGTTGACACGCTGGCCAAACAGATTGCCGCTGCACCAGTCTTGGAGATTGGCATTTCGAGAGTGACCTCAGGTTAGTTTTGCGGCAGAAGGTACTTCGCACCTGCGGTGAAGAATGGCGCTCCCTGCCTTCACCCAACAAACTTCTGGCCATCAAGGAGGTTACCCGTTCGTAGCGCTCCTCCTTGGGGGTCTCTCGCAAGGACTCTGTTTGTTGGCTTCGCATTGGCCACACCTGGATAACGCACAGCTATTTACTGCGCCGCGAGGACCCACCTTTATGTCGCTGAGGGTCAGCTTTGACTGTGGTCCACATCTTGTTGGACTGTTCGCTTTTAACTCCACTCAGGCAGATGGTTGCGCTGCCTGATCCGCTTATTGCACTTTTATCAGATGACGTTGCGATGGCACATTTAGTTTTGAGTTTTATTCGTGCAGGGGGTTTTTATCGCTTGATATAAGTGTTTATCCTTTTTTTGTGTCGAGCCTGGCCTTTGGCCTACGATTTTAGACTGGGGTTTTTATTGCGTTTCTTGGTGGTTGGCTTTTCCTTTTTTGTTTCTATGGTCGGCCAACCACTGTC
Organism: Schistocerca serialis cubense; assembly: GCF_023864345.2. Lineage (NCBI taxonomy): Eukaryota > Metazoa > Arthropoda > Insecta > Orthoptera > Acrididae > Schistocerca > Schistocerca serialis. Next base: position 1,044,977,476 of record NC_064639.1, on the reverse strand, counting down.
ACATTCGGTGTGATTTTAATTCCTTTGTTCTGGTCTCTGTCTATGTCTTTCTTTCCCTGCGTCGTCTCTTGTTATCTCCATTGTTTGTTTTTATTCCTTGTGGGGATTTCAAGTTCATGGAAAAAGGGACCGATGGCCATAGTAGTCTGGTCCCTTCAATCCCACCAACCAACCAATCCCCTCAATAAGGTATCAGGGGCTGTGTGGCGTGGAGTGGGCAGTTTTTTTGGTTAGAGGGTCTTGGGAAAACACAAGGAGAGCTTCAGTCACAAAGGGTGCAGGCTGAACACAGGAAGAACGTAGATACAGGAACCATCAGTATAACAGTTGTAAATTGTCGTAGCTGTGTTGGGAAAGTAACAGAGCTCCAAGCGCAAATACAGAGCACTGATGCTCAAATCGTTATAGGCACTGAAAGCTGGCTAAACCCGAATATAAGCACAGCCGAAATTTTTGCGAAGAAACTAACGGCGTTCCGAAAGGGTAGGCTAAACACGGTTGGCGGAGGCGTGTTTGTTGCTGAAAGAAGTAGTCTACCTTGTCGCGAAATTGAAGTAAATAATTTCTACGAGTTAGTATGGGCAGAGGTCGTTGTTGGCAACCAGAATAAAATTATTAGACCCTTTTACCGACCTCCCAATTCAGATGATAGTTGCTGAAACGTTCAAAGAAGACTTGAGTTCGGAAAATATTTCGAGTAGATTTCCCCACCATGTTATAGTTGTGGGTGGAGATTTTAATTTGCCGGATATATACTAGGAGACTCAAACGTTCATAACGGGTGGCAGGAACAAAGAATCCAGTGAAATTTTTTTAAGTGCTTTGTCTGAAAACTACCTTGAGCAGTTAAACAGAGAACCGACTCGTGGCGATAATATATTAGACCTTCTGGTGACAAACAGACCCGAACTATTTGAAGCAGTTAACGCAGAACAGGGAATCAGCGATCATAAAGCGGTTACTGCATCGATGATTTCAGCAGTAAATAGAAATATTAAAAAAGGTAGGAAGATTTTTCTATTTATCAAAAGTGACAAAAAGCAGGTTACAGAGTACCTGACGGCTCAACACAAAAGTTTTGTCTCAAGTACGGATAGTGTTGAGGATCAGTGGACAAAGTTCAAAACCATCGTACAATATGTGTTAGAGGAGTATGTGCCAAGCAAGATCGTAAGAGATGGAAAGGAGCCACCGTGGTACAACAGCCGAGTTAGAAAACTGCTGCGGAAGCAAAGGGAACTTCACAGCAAACATAAACATAGCCAAAGCCTTGCAGACAAACAAAAATTACGCGAAGCGAAATGTAGTGTGAGGAGGGCTATGCGAGAGGCGTTCAATGAATTCGAAAGTAAAGTTCTCTATACTGACTTGTCAGAAAATCCTAAGAAATTTTGGTTTTATGTCAAAGCGGTAGGTGGATCAAAACAAAATATCCAGACACGCTGTGACCAAAATGGTACTGAAACACAGGATGACAGACTAAAGGCCGCAATTCTAAATGTCTAATGTCTTTTTCCAAAACTGTTTCACAGAGGAAGACTGCACTGTAGATCCTTCTCTAGATTGTCGTACAGATGACAAAATGGTAGATATCGAAATAGACGACAGAGGGATAGAGAAACAATTAAAATCGCTCAAAAGAGGAAAGGCTGCCGGACCTGATGGGATACCAGTTCGATTTTACACAGAGTACGCGAAGGAGCTTGCCCCCCCCCCCCCCCCCCCCCCACCCCCACCCTTCTTGCAGCGGTGTACCGTAGGTCTCTAGAAGAGCGTAGCGTTCCAAAGGATTGGGAAAGGGCACATGTCATCCCCGTTTTCAAGAAGGGACGTCGAACAGATGTGCAGAACTATAGACCTGTATCTCTAACGTCGATCAGTTGTAGAATTTTGGAACACGTATTATGTTCGAGTATAATGACTTTTCTGGAGACTAGAAACCTACTCTGTAGGAATCAGACGGTCGTGTGAAACCCAGCTCGCGGTATTCGTCCACGAGACTCAGAGGGCCATAGACAGGGGTTCACAGGTAGATGCTGTGTTTCTTGACTTCCGCAAAACGTTCGATACAGTTCCCCACAGTCGCTTAATGAACAAAGTAAGAGCATATGGATTATCAGACCAATTGTGTGATTGGATTGAAGAGACCCTAGATAACAGAACGCAGCATGTCATTCTCAATGGAGAGAAGTCTTCCGAAGTAAGAGTGATTTCAGGTGTGCCGCAGGGGAGGGTCGTAGGACCGTTGCTATTCACGATATACATGATGATGGTGTGGTATATCGAGAGGTTGTAACAATGGAAAATTGTACTGAAATGCGGGAGGATCTGCAGCGAATTGACGCATGGTGCAGGGAATGGCAATTGAATCTCAATGTGGACAAGTGTAATGTGCTGCGAATACATAGAAAGATAGATCCCTTATCATTTTTCTACAAAATAGCAGGTCAGAAACTGGAAGCAGTTAATTCCATAAATTATCTGGGAGTACGCATTAGGAGTGATTTAAAATGGAATGATCATATAAAGTTGATCGTTGATAAAGCAGATGCCTGACTGAGATTCATTGGAAGAATCCTAAGGAAATGCAATCCGAAAACAAAGGAAGTAGATTACAGTACGCTTGTTCGCCCACTGCTTGAATACTGCTCAGGAGTGTGGGATCCGTACCAGATAGGGTTGATAGAAGAGATAGAGAAGATCCAACGGAGAGCAGCGCGCTTCGTTACGGAATCATTTAGTAATCGCGAAAGCGTTACGGAGATGATAGATAAACTCCAGTGGAAGACTCTGCAGGAGAGACGCTCAGTAGCTCGGTACGGGCTTTTGTTGAAGTTTCGAGAACACACCTTCACCGAAGAGTCAAGCAGTATATTGCTCCCTCCTACGTATATCTCAAGAAGAGACCATGAGGATAAAATCAGAGAGATTAGAACCCACACAGAAGCATACCGACATTTCTTCTTCCCACGAACAATACGGGACTGGAATAGAAGGGAGAACCGATAGGTGTACACAAGGTAACCTCCGCCACACACCGTCAGGTGGCTTGCGGACTATGGATGTAGATGTTGAGCTAGATGTAGGGATTGATTTTAAACACGTAGCCGACTCATACGATAATAGTTGGTGGTGACTTTAATTTATCCTCGATATGTTGGCGAAAATACATGTGCAATTTCGGAGGTGCGCATAAAATATCATCCGAAATTGTGCTAAACGCATTCTCTGAAAATTATTTCGAGCAGTTAGTTCATGAGCCCACGCGAATAGTAAACGGTTGTGAAAATACACTTGACCTCTTAGCAACAAATAATCCTTTAGTTAGTAACGAGTATCAAAACAAATTTAGGAACTATTGAACACAGGTTTGTAGTAGCGAGATCGAATATTGTAATCCCGAAATCCTCGAAAAATATGCGAAAAATATAGCTATTCAAATAGCAAATAAAAATTCACTTGATGCCTTCCTGAGAGACAATCTCCTCTCTTTCCAAACTAATCATATAAGTGTAGATCAGATGTGGCTTGGATTCAAAGAGATAGTATCGGCAATAATACCTAGATGTATACCGAATAAATTAACAAAGGCCGGAGCTGATCCTGCTTGGTACACAAAACGGATTAGAACACGGTTGCAGAAACAACGAAACAACCACGCCAAATTTAAACAGACGCAAAATCTCTAAGATTGGCGATCTTTTATAGAAGCTCGAAATTTATCGCGGACTTCAATGCGAGATTCTTATAACGGTTTCCACAATGAAACTTTGTCTCGAAACCTGGCAGAAAATCCTAAGAGATTCTGGTCGTATGTGGAGTATGTTAAGAGCAAGAAACAGTCAATGCCTTCTCTGCGCGATAGCAACGGAGATACTATTGACGAGAGTGCTGCAAAAGCAGAGTTACTAAACAAAGCCTTCCGAATTGTCTTCACAAAAGAAGAAAAAGTAAATACTCCAGAATTCGAATCGAGAACAGCTGCCAAGATGAGTAACGTAGAAGTAAATATCCTCGGAGTTGTGAAGCAACTTAAATCACTTAATAATAGCAAGTCTTCTGGTCCAGACTGTATACCAATTAGGTTGCTTCCGCAGTATGCTGATGCATTAGCTCCATACTTAACAATCATATACAACCGTTCGCTCGCCGAAAGATCCGTACCCGAAGACTGGAAAGTTGCACAGGTCACGCCAATATTCAAGTAAGATAGTAGGAGTAATCCACTAAATTACAGGCCCATATCGTTAAAGTCGATATGCAGCACGATTTTAAAACAAATATAGTGTTCGAACATTTTGAATTACCTCGAAGAAAACGGTCTGTTGAGACACAGTCAACACGTGTGTAGGAAACATCGTTCCTGTGAAACACAACTAGCTCTTTATTCACATGAAGTGTTGAGTGCTATTGACAAGGGATTCCGTATTCCTGGATTTCCGGAAGGCTTTTGACACGGTACCACTCAAGCGGCTCGTATTGAAATTGCGTGGTTATGGAATATCGTCTCAGTTATGTGACTGCATTTGTGATTTACTGTCAGAGAGGTCACAGTTGGTAGTAATCGACGGAAAGGATTAATGCATGGTGCGACAGCTGGCAGCTTTCCCTAAACGTAGATAAATGTAATATAATGCGCATACATAGGGGCAGAAATCCATTCCAGTACGATTATGCCATAGGTGGTAAATCATTGGAAGCGGTAACGACCGTAAAATACTTAGGAGTTACTATCCGGAGCGATCTGAAGTGGAATGATCACATAAAACAAATAGTGGGAAAAGCAGGCGCCAGGTTGAGATTCATAGGAAGAATTCTAAGAAAATGTGACTCATCGACGAAAGAAGTAGCTTACAAAACGCTTGTTCGTCCGATTCTTGAGTATTGCTCATCAGTATGGGACCCTTACCAGGTTGGATTAATAGAAGAGATAGACATGATGCAGCGAAAAGCAGCGCGATTCGTCATGGGGACATTTAGTCAGCGCGAGAGCGTTACGGAGATGCTGAACAAGCTCCAGTGGCGGACACTTCAAGAAAGGCGTTACGCAATACGGAGAGGTTTATTATCGAAATTGCGAGAGAGCACATTCCGGGAAGAGATGGGCAACATATTACTACCGCCCACATATATCTCGCGTAATGATCACAACGAAAAGATCCGAGAAATTAGAGCAAATACGGAGACTTACAAGCAGTCGTTCTTCCCACGCACAATTCGTGAATGGAACAGGGAAGGGGGGATCAGATAGTGGTACAATAAGTACCCTCCGCCACACACCGTAAGGTGGCTCGCGGAGTATAGATGTAGATGTAAAACCGAAGTGAATTCTGGCGTTCTGCAAGGTAGTGTTAGAGACCCTTTGCTGTTCCTTATCTATTTAAACTATTTTGGAGACAATCTGAGCAGCCGTCTTCGGTTGTTTGTAGCTGACGCTGTCGTTTATCGACTAATAAAGTCATCGGAAGTTCAGAACAAACTGCCAAAGGATTTTAAAAAGAGATCTGAATTGTGCGAAAAGTGGCAGTTGACTCTTAATAAGGAAGAATGTGAGGTCATCCACATGAGTGCTAAAAGGAATTCGTTAAACTTCAGTTACACGATTAATCAGTCAAATCTAAGAGCAGTAAATTCAACTAAATACCTAGGTATTACAAATACGAACAACTTAAATTGTAAGGAACACAGAAAATGTTGCGGGGAGGGCTAACCAAAGACTGCGTGTTATTGGCAGGACACTCAGAAAATGAAACAGACCTACTAAGGAGACTGCCGACACTACGCTTGTTTGTTCTCTTTTAGAATACTTCTGCACGGTGTGGGATCCTTACCAGATAGGACTGACGGAGTACATAGAAAAAGTTCAAAGAAAAACAGCACTTCTGTAATATCGCGAAATATGGGAGAGAGTGTCACAGAAATGATACAGGATTTGGGCTGGACATAATTAACAGAAAGACGTGTTTCGTGGCGACGGAATCTTCGCACAAAATTTCTATCACCACCTTTCTCCTCCGAATGGGAAAATATTTTGTTTACACCGATATATATAGGGAGGGAAGATTACGACTATAAAATAAAGGAAATCAGAGCTCGTTCGGAAAAATATAGGTGTTCGTTCTTTCCCCGCGCTATAAGAGACTGGAATAATAGAGAATTGTGAAGGTGGTTCGATGAACCCTCTGCCAGGCACTTAAATGTGATTTGCAGAGTATCCATGTAGATGTAGATGTATTTGTATAAGGGAGAGGTTGTGTTGTCATTTTTAAAAAAAATCCCAAACTCTCATTTATATCAATTTGTGCTTTCTTGTTATGTCACATCAGAACTTATAATTAATTTGAGATGATCCGCACCTAACATTAGCGGTATTACAGGGCTAAAATTAATAGCTATGTAGAATGTCTGTTTACCACACTGCTTGAGAAGACAGTAAGATAGGCTATCCACTTGCGGGCGATCACAAAATAGCTTTACCAACCAGCACTTTACAAAAAATAACACGTTAGTATGTGCTCTAGGATACTATTAAAATATACTGAAAAATATTTTCAACGATATTAAAGTCCACGTTTCCGGTCTGATATTTGACCGGAAACGGTATGAGAATATCCAGTCGGCTGGAATCAGATGCACATGGCAGGGGGAGAATGCCACACTAAAGTTATTTTGGACGATGTTTTTCTGTTACTAGTGGATGAGTGCTTCAATTTATTCTCCTGGTAAACACTAGACATTGTAGGTTAAATGAAGCGCTGAAATGGAATTTATGTTAAATATCGTAATGAGTCAAGTAACACTCTGTTCCATTTAGGATTTCAATCGAAAGTGTTTTTCCGCTTTAAATATTACAGACAGTAACTTCCCGTAATTTAAATTAGCACTTTGACTGTACTAGAGAATTATGAACTTGTTGTCTTCCTCTACATTGTACAAGCGGTGCAAAGTACTGTTGTGCTTATACCACGCAGTGTCAGTCTAACTCTTTGTGGGCATTTCAGCGATGATCAGTACACTTTTCGAATTCTGTTTTTCATTTTAACATTCCCTGTGGTCGACTGTTGATACACCGACCTTTCATTTGGCGCAGAAAAGCCAATCCGTCCCTGCTTGTCAATGTATTTTGCGCCAGGCCATGAGAAAATCATGGGGCGATCATACCGTGATGGAAGCCGACAAAAGTGAACTTCTATTATCATTTCTACAACGTATAATGTCGACCTTTGAGATTGCTGCACGTTAGGAGTTTCTTCACAACCTTATTTTGATATCCACATTAGTTGAATTCACCAAACAATAACCACGTCATCACATTCCAGTCAAACTTAAAAGATAGACTGCGCTCTCTCAATATGTTACTGTAATCCCCTTTTGGGTTCCTGTTTTGTTCCGCCAATTGGCAACTAACTTATCATATTCCAATCCAACTTATACCTTGTGCTACACAACAAATCGATCTGTCACCACAGTCAAGTTTATTGTGGGATTTCCAGGGAGGGTGTGGGGGCCGAGGACAGAGCAAATTCTAACAAATAATCTTGACTAAAATGTTTAGCCATACCATTTGCTCCCAATATAACCACAAGCTTGGAAATTTCGACACATTCGTAATAAATGATTATGGACACTCATTACTGCCTGATGAAGAACAGTTAATGTTCCGCTCTCCTTATCGGAACCAAAAGTTCGTATCCTTCGCCAAAACAAATCATTAGATTGAGCGATTTTCACTGGTCAACGTGAACAGTAGGCTGAAGTTTAAGGCATACTTCGGACATCGTCAGCGTAGGGGCGATCTTTAGTATAATGAGCACTGAATCTGAGCTGCCTAGATCGCTAAAATCATTTATTTATGTAGAACACCGGTTTTGGAATTCTCTGTTGCCATCTTCGGACCTCAAACCATGGGACCGAAAATGATAGGATATACGAGTAGATACTACCGTTAACAGCACACATAATAGTGTCCAAAATTTACAATACGTGGAACAGCAATATACGTTACATAGTCTCCTCCACCAGTACAACAGCTGCTGCTGTACAATTTACGTCCATGGTGGTATCGTCACCTACAGTTGGAACGCCAATTATAAAATAACAGCTATGTACACACATATTATTCGATTATTACAAGTTGAAAGTTGGCTTTCATTTGTGACATTCATTTCGCAGATTATTCTGCATATTTGGAGTAAATAAACCCATATAATGGTTAATTAGTCTTATTAGGTGGATTAGAAAGAGAGATACGTGATGATTAGACGCATGTCTGAAATAATACGAGATTTGGTAATGATAATATTTAGTTGCTTGCTTTAGGTGTAAGCAAGCCACTGACCTGCAAGCATCAAAAGGAACGCCGCCCGGTGCCAGGTGAGAGAGAGAAGGGAAATGTCGAGCAGACAGAGAGCGTCCAGCGTACGCGCTAGCGCCGCCCGGTCACGCTCTGTTTTAGCGGCAAACGGGCTGAGCTCTGGGTGGGCAGTTAATAAGAAAGTGCGGGAAACGCTGAGGGTCATCGCCCGCTGTTTGGACAGAGAAATTTTTGGATAGGTGGAGAAATTGTATCACTCCGCGAGGGAGATGTGGGAGGCCTTTGCAGCGTCGGGATTGGCTGATTAGAGTTTGGCGGCAAGATTGTCGCAAGAGCATCGTGCAGAGCGAGTCAGGGAGAGAGCGTCTTGTGCCGCGAAAGCGGATAGTCGCAAAGTTCGGTAGCTCTGAGATAGGGACTTAGATTCTGAAGAATGTGCTATGTGTGATCTAGAGTCTGCAGCCACAGTAGGACATCAGCGTCCACGATAGGCATTGTATTGACTACTAGTATAATTGCAGTTGATTCCGCCTTATAGGCCGGCAGTCACCATTGAACGTAGTCAACCAGTGCACAGAGCTATCATACTGGTATTGCACGGTAGTACAAGACACACTGGGCAGCACCTTAAAGGTTGTTGAGCCAATCTTGAAAGCGTTGTACACCATTTAGAGGAAATATAGGGCTTGTGGTATTAGTAGTTTCTGAGTAGTTTATTCTGCTCAAGATATTTGAGATACTTATCTTAATTCAGCGACTACGCAGCTGCAGTCGTCGCCCCAGCAGTATCGACGGAGCCAGCACGCTGGTAGACGGTATAGTAAAACTTGCAGCAGCGGCAGTAAAGTTCAGAAATAGTTGTTGGATCGTGTTCTTGCCATCCACTGAGCATCCGTGTAGTTTTTCTTACGATTCGTTATTGGTTATTTGTCTTTTTGCATGTTGTTTGATATGTTTCTTGGTGGTGGTGTCCGAAGTGAGATTATAGGAACACAGTCAAATCGTATTTACCATTTGCTTATCCAGAGGCATAATTAAATCTAACTTCGCATCAACTTAACATTGAGATTATAGGAACGCAGTCAGACCGCATTTCCCATTTGCTTCTCCAGGGGCATAATTAAATCTAACTTCGCATCAACTTAACATTAAGAGCTTAGAGCCAATCTTACCAGTGTAGTATATTTAAGAACAGTGTACAATTTGTTTAATTTGTTTTCATTCATGATTTGTTCAATATGATGTAATTTCTATCGTGAGATAATATACAATAAAAACAAGTTATTTACAATATAGATTTTAATTGAGTAATCAGTGGTAGTTAGCTGTCACTGGCACAAGATAATATACTTTATTCATGTTTAATAACGGCCGCTACCCTAATAAGAAGTCCTCCAAAGTGCACAAATTCATCACTAATTTACAACTGACAGGCGCTAGCGTAAATATTCGTAGTGGTATAAAAGTTCATCAGATAGCGTAGTGATAGTACAAATCGATACTATCATTCCACATCAGATTACGACAGGTATCTATAATTTCATACAGTTAGAGGTGCCATAATTATCAACATTATAGCCAAGTCAGAAATCAACATTTTTAAACAGCCGTAGAACAATGTAAACCATTCATAAAACTCAATTTATGTATAAAACTCTTTATATCATTTTAGAAAATTACTAAAAAACATTTTATAAACGTTCTTACTAATTCTTTGTCAAATTTTTCTTTATACAAAATCACTACGAAAAACTGTAACTACTTAAAAACTCGACTAATGTACAGCTAATGGTATCATATGCAGGTTGACTTTAGTACATCCACCAACAGCTCGATGTCTACAAACATAGACACAGTATGTGATCAAAATTAGCTGCATGCTCACAAAAACATGCGTTTTTCATATTAGGTGCATTGTGCTGTCACCTACTGCCAGGTGCTCCGTATCAGTGACCTCAGTAGTCATTGGACATTGTGAGAGAGCAGAATGGGGCACTTTGCGGAACTCAAAGACTTCGAACGTGGTCAGGTGATCGGGTGTCACTTGTGTCACACGTCTGTACGCGAAATTTCCACACTCCTATACATCCCTAGGTCCACTGTTTCCGATGTGGTAGTGAAGTGGATGCATGAAGGGACACGTACAGCACAAAATGGAACAGGCCGACCTCGTCTGTTGACTGACATGACAAGACACCGCCGGCCGTTGAAGAGGGTCGTAATGTGTAATAGGGTGACATCTATCCAGATCATCACACAGGAATTCCAAACTGCATCAGCATCCACTGCAGGTTGTATGACAGTTAGGCGGGAGGTGAGAAAACTTAAGATTTCATGGTCGAGCGGCTGCTCATAAGCCACATATAAGTCCGGTAAATGCCAAACGACGCCTCGCTTGGTGTAAGGAGCGGAAACGTTGGACGATTGAACAGTGGAAAAACGTTGTTGGAGTGACGAATCACGGTAAACAGTGGGGCGATCCGATGGCAGGGTGTGGGCATGGCGAATCCCTGGTGAACGACATCTGCCGGTGTGTACTGCCAACAGTAAAATTCAGAGGCGGTGTTGTTAAGGTGTGGTCGTGTTTCTCATGGAGGAGGCTTGCAACCCTTGTTGTTTTACGTTTACGGGGTACTATCACAGCACAGGCCTATGTTGATGTTGTAAGCACCTTCTAGCTTCCCACATTTCAAGAGCAATCCGGGGATGGCGATTACATCTTTCAACACGATAGAGCACCTGTTCAGACTGCACGGCCTGTGGAGGACTGGTTACACGACAATAACATCCCTGTAATGGACTGCCCTGCACAGAGTCCTGACCTGAATACTATAGAACACCTTTGGGACGTTTTGGAACGCCGACTACGTGTCAGGCCTTACCGACCAACATCGATACTTCTCCTCAGTGCAGCAGCACTCTGTGACGAATGGACTGCCAATCCTCAAGAAACCTTCCAAAGCACCTGATTGAACGTATGCCTGCGAGAGTGAAAGCTGTCATCGAGGCTAACGGAAGGCCAACACCGTATTGAATTCCAGCATTAACCGATGGAGGGTGCCACGAACTTGTAAGTAATTTTCAGGCAGGTGTCCGTATACTTTTGATCACATAGTGTATATTTCACCAGGCATACATTCAGGGTACGTGTATCAACAACTGAACTATTTCATGTTTGTGCTTTCATTGTTGATTGCAATGTTTACGTGAGCTCTTGCAAGAGAATACACTACTCGAGTTCCATGTGAAACCTCATCGCCTGATATCTAGGTGAACACTTCCGAAGTTTAATATAACGAATGTTCAATTATTATACCATGTGGGATTGTACTCGCTTTTAAGCTGACCTCATGCTCTAGCATTACCACCTCACTCTTACATATGCCCGTGCTAGAACAAATTTGTTCATACAATATTAATCTTAGATGACTAATGTCTAAATTCCATCATGTAATATACACTCCTGGAAATTGAAATAAGAACACCGTGGATTCATTGTCCCAGAAAAGGGAAACTTTATTGACACATTCCTGGGGTCAGATACATCACATGATCACACTGACAGAACCACAGGCACATAGACACAGGCAACAGAGCATGCACAATGTCGGCACTAGTACAGCGTATATCCACCTTTCGCAGCAATGCAGGCTGCTATTCTCCCATGGAGACGATCGTAGAGATGCTGGATGTAGTCCTGTGGAACGGCTTGCCATGCCATTTCCACCTGGCGCCTCAGTTGGACCAGCGTTCGTGCTGGACGTGCAGACCGCGTGAGACGACGCTTCATCCAGTCCCAAACATGCTCAATGGGGGACAGATCCGGAGATCTTGCTGGCCATGGTAGTTGACTTACACCTTCTAGAGCACGTTGGGTGGCACGGGATACATGCGGACGTGCATTGTCCTGTTGGAACAGCAAGTTCCCTTGCCGGTCTAGGAATGATGGAACGATGGGTTCGATGACGGTTTGGATGTACCGTGCACTATTCAGTGTCCCATCGACGATCACCAGTGGTGTACGGCCAGTGTAGGAGATCGCTCCCCACACCATGATGCTGGGTGTTGGCCCTGTGTGCCTCGGTCGTATGCAGTCCTGATTGTGGCGCTCACCTGCACGGCGCCAAACACGCATACGACCATCATTGGCACCAAGGCAGAAGCGACTCTCGTCGCTGAAGACGACACGTCTCCATTCGTCCCTCCATTCACGCCTGTCGCAACACCACTGGAGGCGGGCTGCACGATGTTGGGGCGTGAGCGGAAGACGGTCTAACGGTGTGCGGGACCGTAGCCCAGCTTCATGGAGACGGTTGCGAATGGTCCTCGCCGATACCCCAGGAGCAACAGTGTCCCTAATTTGCTGGGAAGTGGCGGTGCGGTCCCCTACGGCACTGCGTAGGATCTTACGGCCCTGGCGTGCATCCGTGCGTCGCTGCGGTCCGGTCCCAGGTCGACGGGCACGTGCACCTTCCGCCGACCACTGGCGACAACATCGATGTACTGTGGAGACCTCACGCCCCACGTGTTGAGCAATTCGGCGGTACGTCCACCCGGCCTCCCGCATGCCCACTATACGCCCTCGCTCAAAGTCCGTCAACTGCACATACGGTTCACGTCCACGCTGTCGCGGCATGCTACCAGTGTTAAAGACTGCGATGGAGCTCCGTATGCCACGGCAAACTGGCTGACACTGACGGCGGCGGTGCACAAATGCTGCGCAGCTAGCACCATTCGACGGCCAACACCGCGGTTCCTGGTTTGTCCGCTGTGCCGTGCGTGTGATCATTGCTTGTACAGCCCTCTCGCAGTGTCCGGACCAAGTATGGTGGGTCTGACACACCGGTGTCAATGTGTTCTTTTTTCCATTTCCAGGAGTGTAATATAGACGATGTACAAATCGTCATAATTTTAGAAACACTTTTGTACAACAAATCTTTGAGGCATTTCTTCATACAGAATTAAATTAGATGCCAATCACCAAAATAATTTCTCTAAAGATAGTTCAAAAAACTTATTTTAAATTCCTAATAACAAATTGCATAAAATGAATGTAATACTATTTTAAAATTCTTATGCATATCTTATAACTCCATATTTGAGCTAGTTGTACTACATCAATAATTACTCCGAATTAAAGGTGCAGTTACTACATTATAAGTTTCATCTGAAAAATATGTGCTGTACCTCTTTATCAAGAGAGCTGAACTTAAAGTTTTGCGTTTTTGTTACCAAACACGCTGTTTGTACTAGCTTGTACACGACAATGGCTCGTTTGATACCTAGATGAGAGCTCGTTACCCGATGTCTACAGGCAATATTGTCAGCCGACGTCTGAATGCAGTGGCTTTACTTGTTAGATATAATCAACGCACGATTACAGGCCCCTTTAGGTTACAAATACTTGTCAAATAATCCATGTCTAATCTTGCGAATCGTTCATAGCTAACTGTGTATAATCATTATTATATTCATGGATATTCTGCCTGGATGACGATCATCAATGTATCATCGTATTTACCTAATAATCTCATTTACATTCATTTTATTCTGTCCAGAATTACTCGGAATCAAAGTAAAAAATGTCGAAAAAAAATGTGGCTATAAAGTGTTCCAGTTTTTTTTAACAAATATCCTTTTCGTACGAGCTTATTTACGACAATCCGTAATTCGACGTTTAGATGAAATCTCATTACCCGACGTCTACGTGTAATCTCGTCACCCAATGTCTATGTAATCGTGGTAATAATAATATATGTGTACACATACGTTATTTTAAAAGTGGCGGGCTGACTTTAGCTCATCTTACCAACAAGGATATCCATGCACCACTTAATTTACTAACAGAGGAGATTATGTAATGATGTAAACATAGGTATGTTGGTATTCCATATACTGTAAAATATGGACATAGCTATGTACAGTCTTATGTTAGGAGTTGTATCCTAGCACTGGGTCTCATCTTCTGCAGATACGAAGATGACAACAGAGAACTGCTGGAACCGGTCATCAGTATGAATAAATGATTTTAGTGATATTGGCAGCTGAGTTTATTCAGTGTTCATGAAGTTTAAGAAATTAATCTGGAAGAATCAGTGCGTAAAGTGGGATACAGAAGTCGTAAGGAATGAAGAGATACGCTAGACTTTCTCTGAAGTTATAGATACTACGATTAAGAATAGCTCAGTACGCAGTTCAGCTGAAGAGGGATGAACATTTCTTAAATAGGCAGTCACAAAAGTTAGAAATAAAAACACAGGTAGAAGGAAGGTAACTGCAAAGAAAACATGGGTAACAGAAGTACTTCAGCTTAGCTGAGAAGCAAAACAATCTTCAAGGTAATTCAGGTATACAAAAATACGACCTCTTTGGAATGAAATAAATACGAAGTGCAGGGAAATGGTTACATGAGAAATTTGAAGAAATCGAAAAGATATAACTGTCGGAAGGACTGTTCCTCAGCATACAGAAAAGTCAAAACAACCATTGGTGAAATTAAAAGCAAAAGCGGTAACATTAAGAGTGGAGCAGAAATTCCACTATTAAATGTATAGGAGAGAGCGGATGGGTCTCTAAGAGGTGGAAGATATGTCTGACGACCTGATAGAAGATTGAAAACGAGTCGACAGGGATGATATAGGGTATTTAGTACTATTAAAAGAGCTTTGAACGACTTAAAATCAAATAAGGCAGAAGGGATGAATAAAATTCCAACAATTTCTAAAATAATTGGGGGAAGTGGCGAAAAAAGGATTTTTCACGTTGATGTTTGGAATGTATGAGACTAGTGATATACCTTCAGACTTTCAGAAAATCATCGAATTCCGAAGATAACAAAAATCAACAAATCGAGAAATATCGCACAATCAGCTTAACAACTTATTGATCCACGTTTCTGCCAGGAATAATGTACAGATGATTGGAAAATGGAACTAAGGCTCCGTTAGATGACGATCAGTTTGCTATTAGGAATGTAAAGGCGGCAAATAAGCAGCTCTGACGTTGTGGTTGATAACAGAAGCAGGACTACAGAAACATCAAGACATGTTCATAGAATTCGTCTACCTGAAAAAATGGTACAAGGAATTCTGAGATAAATTCGGATAAGCTGTAGGGAGAGATGGGTGACACACAATATGTACAGGAACCAAGAGAAAACAATAAAATTGGAAGGCCGACAATGAAGTCCTCGGATTACATACGGTGTAGGACAGGGACGTAGTTTTCAACCAGTACTGTTAAATTTTTACATCGAAGAAGTAATGACGGAAATAAAAGGTTCAGAAGTGAAATTAAAACTCAACGTGAACGGACTTCAATCATAATATCGGCTTATGGCATTAGTATCGTCAGTGAAAGAGAAGATGAATTACAGGATATGTTGAATTGTATGTACAGTCCAACGAGTAGAGAATATGCTGTGAGAATAAATCCAACATAGGCGAAAGTAATGAGAAACAGCAAAAATGAGCACACCAAGCATTTTGATATCAGAATTGGGTATCAGAAAGTAGATGAAGTTAAGAATTCAGCTACCTAGGCAGCAAAATAGCCCATGATGGATGGAGCAAGAGGACATTAAAAGCAGACTAGCACTGGTAACGAAGGCAAGAGAATTCTACATTGTATCTAGGATAGGCCTTAATTTGTGCTAGAAATTACTGAGAATGTAACTTTTGAGTTTGGAATTGTATTGTAGTGAAACATGGATAGTGAGAAAATTGGTGTTGAAAAGACTCCAGGCATTTGGGATGTGGTGCAACAGAAGAATGTTCAAAATTGGATAGGCTGAGAATGTAACAAATGAGGTGCTTCTCGTAGAACCTGCGAGGAAAGGAATATATTGAAATCACTTGCTAGAGGATGGGATAAGACGATAGAACATCTGTTACTGCATAAGGGAATATCTTCCATTGTTCTAGAGGAGGCTGTAGAGGGTAGGAATCGTAGAACACAGACGGGAATACATCCAACAAATAACTGAGGACGTGGGTTGCAAATGCTACTCTGAGATGAAAGACACTTTTAGCCACTTTCCCCACTGAATTCCTTGATTCGGTTTGGATTAGAACTTCTGCACACATTTTTTAAACAACCAGGAGGATTCAAACAAGCACGCACTTCGCTACAGTGGGAAATACATTTAGCTAAACTATTCTTGATCGCAATTCTTATGCAATACTCACTGCAAAAGCTGCAGAGCTGTAAAAAAAGCAGGTGCCGTAGACATTGGAGGTGAAAGCATTGCCACTGTAGCCAGTTGTCGAATTTCTCTTCATGTACATCCGTTCAACCCATCTCTTACAGTTCGTTTAAAGCACGCTGGCTGGAAGGTTTGAAATTACTTTAAAAGTGTGCTTCAACGTATGTGCATAGTATTCCATCTGAATCGTGCCCTACACCTTAATAGCTACATGTGTAAGGTGGAAGGATAATGTTTACCACCTAACATGATAATTTACTCGTTATTTCCAGTCTAGCCGTTAAGCCGATTCGTTTGATATTTCACAAGCCACACTTTGAACACAATTAGGTGATTTGCATACTACAAAGTACCATAAGAACATCCGTTTCTTTCTTCCATGTACACGGTGCAGCCAGTTCCTACCTCATTAGCATGCAGATAGAAAAGCAAAAGTGTGATAGTGAAATGAAATTGCAGTGAGAAAAGTTTGCCAGTTGACAACACAGAAGTGCGACAGAGAAATACACTTAGCGAATTACAACAGAGCGACCGTCGCAGCACGATGTCAAGTAATAGGCTATGGTCGTGGCCCTTGGATTTGCACGAGACGAAAGAACAAAATGTAGCATCATTTCGTAAACAGTAAAATAACGGGGTGCTACTGTGAACAGTGCACGCTGCTTCACTTGCTGAGTACCTGGCCTCGTGGAGCTTTCAACCCAAGTACGGGATCTCGAACGCTGGTTGGTGAGGAAGAGTCCAACATAGTTAGGCATTTAGTTCGGACATTCTTATTGATCGAGTAAGCGACCAGTCACGGAAAGAAGCGAAGTCGTGGTACAGTGGGGGACGATAGCGGCAGTATAGTCAGTTACTTAGGGATAACTGAGGCCAATATCCCTCCGGAGGTGTCGTGTGTTGCATGGACCACCTAATGCTCTGTGGTTACGCCAAGAGATATATATTTCCCATGCTAACAATTTGTTGATTCAGCTTCGTGTCAGGCCAATATGTGCTGGATTTTACGTATTTCTCCATAGTGCAGGACACGTAAAATGCTGTCATAGTTAACGCTCTTGCTATAATTTTTTAGGGCATCATTGTACACATCGTGCAAACTTGGTGAGTGTACAAAGCCATTTGTACGTACGGAAACATAGGGAGTTCTTAGACCATTAAATTCAGTCACAAGCCAGCATAGTTCTGTCAGGCCAACAAGTACAAGAGGCGAAACACGGTGACTGCTGCCGGAATTATCGCTGCATTCTGCGAAAGGTAAAGGACGCATCGCTCATGCGTTAAATGTTGAGGTCACCAGCGTGCTTTCTCTTCAGATATGCATAAGCCAGGAGTAATTATTCGCATTCTCAGGTCCATGTCAGCCAAGTAATTCACGTGTTATCTTGAGGTTTAAATTTCAGTAAGTGGTCTGGAAGATGGAAAATATTGCCTGGGTACAGAAGTTTAGTTTATATTGTCACTGTACACAGATCTGTTCTGACAGGATTGTCAATTGAAATACTTTTAGTAGTCTCATGCTCATAAATTAAGGATAATTGTAGAATGTGGTGCCACACAACGTGGCACTACACAAAACTAACACTAATAGAATAGGCACATAGGGAACACACACGACACATATCTAGGTGATAAGTTGAGAAAACCGTCCCGAAACACATGTGCTACAAAACGCCACTGTTACCCGCGCATGTACCCCGGCATCAATATGGGATATGATCACCATGCACACGTACACAGGGCGCACAATGGGTTGGGATAGTCTGGATCAAGTGGTCGAGCAGCTGTTGAGGTATGGCCTCCCATTCTTGCACTAGTGCCTGTCGGAGCTCCTGAAGTGTCGTAGGGGTTTGAAGACGTGCAGCGATACATCCACCGAGAGCATCCCAGATGTGCTCGGCCGGCCGGAGTGGCCGAGCGGTTCTAGGCGCTACAGTCTGGAACCGCGCGACTGTTACGGTCGCAGGTTCGAATCCTGCCTCGGGCATGGATGTGTGTGATGTCCTTAGGTTAGTTAGGTTTAAGTAGTTCTAGGTTCTAGGGGACTGATGACCACAGCAGTTAAGTCCCATAGTGCTCAGAGCCAGATGTGCTCGATGGGGTTTAGGTCTGGAAACAGGCAGGCCACTCTACTCGATGACAACTTCTGTTTCAAGGTACTCGTCCACGATGGCAGCTTGGTGGGGCCGTGCGTTATCATCCATCAGGAGAAAGGTGGGACCTAGCTGCGCCCCTGAAAAACGGACATACAGGGGCAAAATGACGTCCCGATACACCTGACCTGTTACAGTTCCTCTGTCAATGACTTGCATGGGTTTACGTGCACCAATCATAATCCCATCCCACACCATCAAACCATGACCTCCGTTCAGGTCCCTTTCAAGGACATTAAAGGGTTGGTATCTGGCTACTGGTTCACGCCAGATGAAAACCCGGCGAGAATCACTGTTCAGACTATACCTGTAATCGTCCGTGAACATAACCTGGGACCACTGTTTCAATGACCACGTACTGTGTTCTTCACACCCGGCTTTACGGGCTCTCCTCTGACCAAGGGTCAGTGGAATGCACCTTGCAGGTCCCCGGGCGAATAAAGCATGTCCGTTCAGTCGTCTGTACACTGTGTGTCTGGAGACAACTGTTCCAGTGGCTGCGATAAGGTCCCGAGCAAGGCTAACTGCAGTACTCAGTGGCCGTCTGCGGGAACTGATTGTGAGATATCGGTCTTCTTGTGGTGTTGTACACTGTGGATGTCCGTACTGTAGAGCCTGGACATGTTTCCTGTCTGCTGGAATCGTCGCCATAATCTTGATCACACTTTGTGGCACACAGAGGGCCTGTGCTACGACTTGTTGCATTTGACCAGCGTCCAGTCTCCCTAATATTCTACCCTTCATAACGTCATCAATAAGTGTTCTTCGAGACATTTTCAACACAGTCACCATTAGCACGTCTGAAAACGTCTGCACACTTACTTGATGCACCGAACTCTGACATGCAACAACACACCTCTGCCTATGTGGACTGTTGCCAGCGCCATCGTAGGTCAAATGCACCGCATGGTCATACCCTGAGGTTGTTTCACTATGTATCAGCATTATCCTTAATTTATGAGCATGAGTGTATATTTCTCGGTATTAAGTTGCTAGTGACATTAAAAAATATTTTCTTTTTATTCATTTTTACATGGTATCTTCCTAGTTTGTAGAGGATTTTCCTACCATTTCCGCATCTTGAACCCAAGTGTGTATGGCAATTTGTCACAAATTCCTTTTTGCAGGGAATAGACTTTTGTTTGTACTGGACTTCCCCCCCTCGCCTTACTCACTGAGGTGTTTTATTTACACCAACGGTAGCTGTTCTTCTGTTATTTAACACTCGGCGTGGCTGGGATCTCGACACCTGGCAGGACCAGGGTTGACCGGCTTAAGATCTAATTTTCCGTTTCAGAGGATTCCTTGCGAGCTAATTTGTTGGATAAATCATACCAAATCAGCACGAGCTCTCCAGACATTAAATTTCAAATAATAGGCAAGAAGTTGTAAATTTACGTATTTACTTTCCATCCTATATCCACATGAATACGCGGCAATTAATAGATAAGTGTTTTGCCTAGAGTTCACAGAACAACATTCAGACCGTTTATCGATCATTCCGCTCTCATCTAGCATGTGGGACTTGGGAGGATGACAACACTAATATTTCCATGTGCAGGGGATAACACTTGTAATTTCTTCTACATCTACATCTACATCCTGACTCCGCAAGCCACCAGACGGTGCGTGGCGGAGGGTACTTTGAGTACCTCTACCGATTCTCCCTTCTATTCCAGTCCCGTATTGTTCGTGGAAAGAAAGATTGTCGGTATGCCTCTTGTGGCCTCTAATCTCTCTGATTTTGTCCTCATGGTCTCTTCGCGAGATCTACTTAGGAGGGAGCAATATACTGCTTGACTCCTCGGTGAAGGTATGTTCTCGAAACTTCAACAAAAGCCCGTACCGAGCTACTGAGCGTCTCTCTTGCAGTGTCTTCCACTGGAGTTTATCTATCATCTCCGTAACGCTTTCGCGATTACTAAATGATCCTGTAACGAAGCGCGCTGCTCTCCGTTGGATCTTCTCTATCTCTTCTATCAACCCTATCTGGTACGTATCCCACACTGCTGAGCAATATTCAAACAGTGGGCGCACAAGTGTACTGTAACCTACTTCCTTTGTTTTCGGATTGCATTTCCTTAGGATTCTTCCAATGAATCTCAGTCTGACATCTGCTTTACCGACGATCAACTTTATATGATCATTCCATTTTAAACCACTCCTAATGCCTACTCCCAGATAATTTATGGAATTAACTGCTTCCAGTTGCTGACCTCTGTATTGTAGCTAAATGATAAAGGATCTTTCTCTTTCGCAGCACATACACTTGTCTACATTGAGATTCAATTGCCATTCCCTGCACCATGCGTCAATTCGTTGCAGATCCTCCTGCATTTCAGTATAATTTTCCATTGTTACAACCTCTCGATATGCTACAGCATCATCCGCAAAAAGCCTCAGTGAACGTCCAATGTTATCCACCAATTCATTTATTTATATTGTGAATAGCAACGGTCCTACGACACACATTGAGAATGACATGCTGCGTTCTGTCATCTAGGAACTCTTCAATCCAATCACACAACTGGTATGATAGTCCATATGCTCTTACATTGTTGATTAACATTAATGTAGGTTGCTATTTCTGCACCATACAAATATTTGGGCTAGGTAATTTCGCTATCGTTTTCAAATTCTGATCACATTACCGGACGGTTAATGACGGTATCATCCGGAACATTCTAAGACAGCAGCTCATTTGGTCACCTAAATAATTTAGGTAAGTTAGGAACAGCAGAGAGTCTACACTCTCCTGAGGAACGCCAGCTATCACTCCTGTTTGACTCAGTTACTTCCCGCTATTTACAACGAACTATGTTCCTTCTGACAGAAAATGACGAAACCAGCTCCGAAACTTCTCGCTAATTACAACGAACTGTGATCCTTCTGAGAGAAAATGATGAAATCAACAGCGAAACTAATTCGATGCTAGACAGGTATGCAATCTGATTAGAAGTTGCTGATGAGTAACGACGTCAAGTTTTCCTAAAACCTAGAAATATGGAATCAGTTTGAGATCTCCATACGATACCACCTGTTAGCTTATGCGAATAAAGACTCAGTTGTGTTTAAAAGAACCTTAAGGCGGACTCACTTTCAGTATTTAATGTCGTGAAACTAATGCTGTCCGAACGAAATTTTAAAGAAATAAGAGAAAAATTAACAGACATGTACTTATCGAAAAGTTGGACTAATATCTGGAAATATACGCTGAGTAACCTTCATAAATTCAAGGTAATACACTATCAGAATATCTCGGAGGAAGGGTTTGTTAAAATTCTGCTGTTGCTCAACAGACATGCACGAGCGCGCCCATACACACACACACACACACACACACACACACACACAAGCACACATCCTCTCCCTCTCTCTCTCTCTCTCTCTCTCTCTCTCTCTCTCTCTCTCTCTCTCTCTCCCTTTCCCTGCAGATAAATTAACATAGAAGCAAGAGGGCCAACAGTCGTAACAGTCTATGTCCCATAGTCAAAGAGGAATTCACAGTTACACTCCATTGTGGGACTCAATTGTGATATATGAGCTACCTAGTCTTGAGACAGAAGTTTAAATTAACAACAGTCCAGACGCAAGATTTTAGGAAAGACATGAAGAAAAATAATGCAAGAGACGAAAGACTGTTGGAAGAATTTTTAAGCAAATAGTTTTCAAACCAGGAAGGATTATCTTCAGGAAGGGAATGAGAACTCCTGCAAAGTTTTCTGAAAAGAGGAAAAGTGGAACATTGTGAGAAATAGTGGTATAATGAAGGGACACTGGAGGAAAGGTGAAATAACAAGAAAGCATTTAGCATTGAAATCGTGATGTCACTAGAAGGCCTTAAACCAAGAAGAAGAATAATTAGAACATAAAATGTCTGGAAGGAAAAAGAAGTTACCTAGTAATCTGACAAAAGTAAGGCTGCCAGCATGATGAGGTAAATGGGGATCACTGCAAACTACTGAATTACGGCTTCTCCTTCTATTCTTTGTAGCATCTGCCTTGCATGTGTTGATCAATAAATCAGTCTAGCGGTCTGGATATCCAAAAAAAAAAAGCAATCAGTTCGTATCTTCCGCTGAAAGAAATCATCAGATCAGCTATTTCTCTGGCTACCGTATAACGCGATCAGATTGGTTACGACTAACTATAGGGAACTGCCAGCAGCCCCACGAAAAGTAAGAGCTACGGAAACTCGAAGGGCACTCTTAGTTCCATTTCACGCTGAAGGACAGGTTCGAGTTCGAATTCTGGATCTGCACACAATTCTAACCAGCCAAACAGCTTCGGACCCGCACACAGAAAGATTAACTTAGGAATAATTACCGAAATCCTGTATTTCTAAGTTCTAAGAAATACTCGTTGCAACGGATGCAGGTCTGTAAGTACACGCCGTTATCGTTGGATTCATTCACATTCACTTTATAGCGGTTTGTCTAGTTTCCCTTCATCTACGTCCTCTTAACCCATTCCTGAATTAGATTTATTGCGTCCGAACTGGTAGCTCTGAAATTTGAATACAGATATATTTCAATAGATGTACGTGGTATGCCCTCAGAATCGTGCCTTGTACCTAGGCACTATTGGAAAATAAATTTCACACCATTATGTGTTCCATGACGGGCGAGAAATTATAAACTATTTCTGACCTGGACGCGCCCACATTATAGCGGTGTTCACATATATCCCCAAGGCCACTTGTACTGCTCAGAGGCAGAATAAAGATGCATTTTGTGCAGTTCAAATCGGGCATTGATCACGGACTGCGTCTCTTATCACGTGAGAGTTATCTTTGATACCAGTGCGCAACAGGAATGCCATATAGTCAGAAGAGAGTACATATTACCGGTTTCGTGCACGCGCAGTTTTGCTGCTGTCCGAATAATAGGTGCAGCATAGTAGGAAACTGGAAAACGCGGGACAGCACTTTTTTGTGCCCAAAATGTCTAAACTACGCACAGGTTCACCGTGTTATTCCGACGGTACATGAACGAAATGAAATGTTGCGTCCAACCCAAGTGAAACTGTGCCAACAATTTAACCACAAGGGACGATGTCCAGGCAGAAGAGGAACTGATTCGAAAGGAACACGGAATTTACTACGATGTAGACCTTCACATAGCGGATTCTCATTTGTCTCTATATCCGAAGGGCAAATTCCTGTCGTCGAGGGACTGAACGATCGGTAGAACGTTCCGATATTGTTAGCATTGTCTACGTTGAAAACTAGTGTCACATATCTTTGTTACTTTGAAATGTCAGTTAGCATTCGGTCGATGTTACTTCGTCTGCCAAAATAATGTGTATTTTACTTTATCAAGTCCCTTCAGAGTGCCAACTAATTATTGACAACATAGGAAGACAATAAAGTGAAAGTTATTTGGTGCTTACGGTATCTTTCAAAGAGTCTTCACCGCGGTAACTGGAAGAATTCTCGTAACTCGTACACGAACGTTTTCCGGACCCACTCAGACTGTTGTTAGGCAACGATACAAAAAGCCTTCTAGCCACGGGCTATTGTTGAGTGCTCTGCTCATTGGTGATGTTCAGCAGTAGAGAAGGGGTTCCTCAACGTCACAAGACAAGCCCTTTCCAACTGTGACGTTAGA
The DNA here is from genome assembly GCF_023864345.2 of Schistocerca serialis cubense. Lineage (NCBI taxonomy): Eukaryota > Metazoa > Arthropoda > Insecta > Orthoptera > Acrididae > Schistocerca > Schistocerca serialis. The sequence continues at coordinate 1,044,953,197 of NC_064639.1, read as the reverse complement.
CACCGAGCCTGGCAGTCGCAATTACTTCTACACTGAAGAAGCAAAGCTCCTGGTACATCTGCCTAATATAGTGTAGGGCCCCCTCGAACAGGCAGAAGTCCAGGAACGCAACGTGGCATTGACTCGACTAATGTCAGAAGTAGTGCTAGAGGGTACTGACACCATGAATCCTCTAGGGTTGTTCATGAATCCGTAAGAGTACGAGGGGTGGAGATCTCTTCTGAATAGTACGTTGCAAAGCATCCCAGATATCTACATCTACATCTACATGGATACTCTGCAAATCACATTCAAATGCCTGGCAGAGGGTTCATCGAAACACTTCACAATTCTCTATTATACCAAACTCATACGGCACGCGGATAGAATGAACACCTATATCTTTCCGTACGAGCTCTGATTTCCCTATTTTATAGTGGTGATCGTTCCTCCCTATGTAGGCGGTGTCAACAAAATATTTTCGAATTCGGAGGAGAAAGTTGATGATTGGAATTCCTGAAAAGATTCCGTCGGAACGAGAAACGTCTCCTTTTAATGATGTCCGGCCCAAATGCTGTATCATTTCTGTGACATTCTCTCCCATATTTCGCGATAATACAAAATGTGCAGCCTTTCTGAGAACTTTTTCGATGTACTCCGTCAGTCCTATATGGTAAGTATCAGACAGCGCACAGCAGTATATTAAAAGAGGACCGACAAGCGTAGTGTAGGCAGTCTCCTTAGTAGGTCTGTTACATTTTCTAAGTGTCCCGCAAATAAAAAGCAGTCTTTTGTTAGCCTTCCGCACAACATTTTCTGTGTGTTACTTCCAATTTAAGTTGTTCGTAATTGTAATACCTAGGTATTTAGTTGAATTTACGGCTTTTAGCTTAAACTGATTTATCGTGTAACCGAAGTTCAACGAGTTCCTTTTAGTACTCATGTGCATGACCTCACACTTTTCGTTGTTTAGGGTCAACTTCCACTTTTCGCTCCGTTCCTATATTTCTTCTAAATCATTTTGCAGTTTGTTTTGATCTTCTGATGACTTTATCAGTCGATTAACGACAGCGTCATCTGCAAGCAAACGAAGACGGCTGTTCTGATTGTCTCCTAAATCGTTTATATAGATAAGAAACAGCAAAGGGCCTATAACACTGCCTTTGGGAACGCCAGAAATCACTTCTGTTTTACTCGATGACTTTCCGTCAATTACTACGAACTGTGACCTCTCTGACAGGAAATAACAAATCCAGTCACATAACTGAGACGATATTCCACAAGCACGCAATTTCGCTACGAGCCGCTTGTGTGGTACAGTGTCAAAAGCCTTCCATAAATCCAGAAATACACAATCAATCCAAAATCCCTTGTCAATAGCACTCAGCACTTCATGTGAATAAAGAGCTAGTTGTGTTTTAGAGGAACGATGTTTTCTAAACCCATGTTGACTGTGTGTCAATAGACCGTTTTCTTCAAGGTAGTTCATAATGTACGAACACAATATATGTTCTAAATCCTGCTGCATATCAACGTTAACGAGATGGGCCTGTAATTTAATGGATTACTTCTACTACATTTCTTGAATATTGGTGTGACCAGTGCAACTTTCCAGTCTGTTGGTACGGATCTTTCGTCGAGCGAACGATTGTATATAATTGTTAATTATGGAGCTAATGCTTCAGCACACTCCGAAAGGAACCTAGATGGTATACAGTCTGGACCAGAAGACTTGCTTTTATTAAGTGATTTAAGTTGCTTCACAACTCCGAGGATATTTACTTCTACGTTTCTCATCTTGGCAGCTGTTCTCGATTCGAATTCTGGAATATTTACTTCGTCTTCTTTTGTGAACGCATTTCGGAAGGCTGTGTTTAGTAACTCTGCTTTTGCAGCACTGTCTTCGATAGTGTCTCCATTGCTATAGCGCAGAGAAGGCGTTGATTGTGTCTTGCCGCTAACATACTTCACATACGACCAGAATCTTTTTGGATTTTCTGCAAGGCTTCGAGACAAAGTTTCGTTGTGGAAACTGTTATAGGCGTCTCGCATTGAAGTCCGCGATAAATTTCGAGCTTCTGCAAAAGATCGCTAATCTTGGGGTTTTTGCCTTTGTTTAAATGTAGAATGTTGGTTTTTTTGTTTCTGCAGCAGTGCTCTAAGCCGTTTTGTGTACCAAGGAGGATCAGCTCCGTCGTTCGTTTATTTATTTGTCATAAATCTCTCAATTGCAGCGGATACTATTTCTTTGAATCGAAGCCTCATTTTGTCTATACTTATATTATTAATATGGAATGACAGGAGATTGTCTTTCAGGAAGGCATCAAGCGAATTTTTATCTGCTTTTCTGAGTTGTTATATTTTTCGCTTATTTTTCGAGAATTTGGGGATTTAAATATTCAATCTCGCTACGATAACCCTGCGTTCTCTAATCCCTGAATCGGTTTGTATGTTCGTTATGGTCTTTCTAGATCAAAACTATGTATGTATATGGTTGTGGTAGCTATAAGATCTCCGTGTCTTTCTCAGAACCATATCCTGTAAGTTATATTTATTTGTGAAGTTATATTAGGGAATAGCGGGAAAGTAGATCAGATTTACTTATTCTGTTTTCCTAAAACTTATCCGTTTCTTTGCCTATATAGGCTGGCGACCGTAAATCCATTAGACAAACCACTTAATGGACTTGTTACAGAAAGGTCCCAGCATACCATTCCGTTTCTACTGTGTTTCTTTCTAGCACCCAGAAATCTCTTAGGAGAGGAACTAATAGAATGATTTCCATATCCATTAATCACACGTAGCGGTCACATGCTGTAAAAATGTAACATTATACTATATGCACAATTTGCCATGTAATAGTGTTACACGTGGCTCTGCATGACAGGACTTTCGGTAGCTTCTTACACAGTAAAAATTCTTTCTCAGGTGTAACATTTTCTGAATAGTACTAACATAATAGCAGCTGGTAGTGTTACATGTGTCGAGTGTGACATGACCTTTTACAATACTAAAGTGTCCAGAAGTATCTTAGTACTATTGTACATATCACATATACGTAGGATTCTTTGAAGGAAGTACAAAGGTTTCAGGGACACGAGTTTGTTGTAGCAGTTTGGAGAAAGAGAGAGCAGCAAAATCGGTAATACAAGTGGTAATTATTGAAAATGGACAGAGAAAAATATATGCAGTATAGGGAAGTAAAACAGGAGGACAAGGATCAGGAAACTCCTATAGAAAGTGATGACGAGTAGCACACGGATGGATCTGTTCTGCAATTATAAAAACAGATAGGGAATGTGGATCATGGGGAAGAACCTTCATACTGTTAAGCCCATCTTAATAATGTTCATGTCTGGGGATCTTGGTCGTCAGCAGAAGTTTTTACGTTGAGAAGAGTGTTCCTGGAGAAATTATGTAGCATTGGGGTCCATTGGGGTCCGAGGCCACTCGTACTGCTCAGAGGCAGAATAGAACTGCATTTTGTGCAGTTCAAATCGTGCATTCATCACGGACCGCGTCTCTTATCACGTAACAGTTATCTTTAGAAAGTAAGTTACATACGTCGTCCCACATTGATACCTGTGCGCAACAGGAATGCCACATAGTCAGAAGAGAGTACATATTACCGGTTTCTTCCACGCACAGTTTTGCTGCTGTCCGAATAATAGGTGCAGCACAGTACGCGACTGGAAAACACGGGACAGCACTTTTTTGTGCCCAAAATGTCTAAGCTACGCACAGGTTCACCGTGTTATTCCGACGGTACATGAACGAAATGAAATGTTGTGTCCAACCCAAGTGAAACTGTTCCAACAATTTAACTAAAAGCGATGAGGTCGAGGCAGAAGAGGAACTGATTCGAAACGATTACAGAATTTACTACGATGAAGACCTTCACATAGCGGATTCTCATTTGCCTCTGTGTCCGAGGAGCTAATTTCTGTCGAGGGACTGAACCATCGGTAGAACGTTCCGACATTGTCTGAAGTGTCTACGTTGAAAAATAGTGTCATATTTCTTTGTCACTTAGAGATGTCAGGTAGCATTCGGTCGATATTACTTCGTCTGCCAAAATAATGTTTAATTTACTTTATCAAGTCCCTTCAGAGTGCCAACTAATTATTGACAACATAGGGAGACAATAAAGTGAAAGTTATTTGGTGCTTACGGTATCTTTCAAAGAGTCTTCACCGCGGTAACTGGAAGAATTCTCGTAACTCGTACACGAACGTTTTCCGGACCCACTCAGACTGTTGTTAGGCAACGATACAAAAGCCTTCTAGCCACGGGCTATTGTTGAGTGCTCTGCTCATTGGTGATGTTCAGCAGTAGAGAAGGGGTTCCTCAACGTCACAAGACAAGCCCTTTCCAACTGTGACGTTAGACACCGAGTCTGGCAGTCGCCATTAATTATATACTGAAGAGCCAAAGGACCTGGTACACCTGCCTAATATCGTGTAGGGCCCCCGTGAGCACGCAGAAGTTCAGGAACGTAACGTGGCATTGACTCGACTAATGTCAGAGGTAGTTCTGTAGGGCACTGACACCATGAATGCTACAGGCCCTGTTAATGAAACCGTAAGAGTACGAGGGGTGGAGATCTCTTCTGAATAGTACGTTGCAAAGCATCCCAGATATCTACATCTACATCTACATTGATACTCTGCAAATCACATTCAAATGCCTGGCAGAGGGTTCATCGAACCTCCTTCACAATTATCTATTATTCCAATCTCGTATAGCGCGCGGAAAGAATGAACACCTATATCTTTCCGTACGAGCTCTGATTTCCCTTATTTTATAGTGATGATCGTTCCTCCCTATGTAGGTCGGTGTCAACAAAATAATTTCGCATTCGGAGGAGAACGTTGATGATTGGTATTTCGTGAGGAGATTCCGTCGCAACGGAAAACGTCTTTCTTTCAGTGATGTCCAGCCCAAATCCTGTATCAGTTCTGTGACACTCTCTCCCATATATCGCGATATTAAAAAACGTGTTGTTTATCTTTGAACTTTTTCGATGTACTCCGTCAGTCCTAACTGGTAAGTATTCCACAATGCACAGCAGTATTCTAAAAGAGGACGGACGAGCGTAGTGTAGGCAGTCTCCTTAGTAGGTCTGTTACATTTTCTAAGTGTCCTGCCAATAAAACGCAGACTTTGGTTAGCCTTCCCCACAATATTTTCTATGTGTTACTTCCAGTTTAAGCTGTTGGTAATTGTAATACCTAAGTATTTAGTTGAATTTACGGCTTTTAGATTAGACTTACTTATCGCGTAACCGTAATTTAACGAGTTCCTTCTTGCACTCATGTGGATGACCTCACACTTTTCGTTGTTTAGGGTCAACTTCCACATTTCGCACTATTCCTGTATTTCTTCTAAATCATTTTGCAGTTTTTATTGATCTTCTGATGACTTTATTAGTCGATAAACGACAGCGTCATCTGCAAACAACCGAAGATGCCTGCTCAGATTGTTTCCCAAATTGTTTGTAAAAATAAGAAACAGCAAAGGGCCTATAACACTGCCTTTGGGAACGCCAGACATGACTTCCGTTTTACTCGATGACTTTCCGTCAATTACTACGAACTGTGACCTCTCTGACAGGAAATAACAAATCCAGTCACATAACTGAGACGATATTCCATAGCACGCAATTTCGCTACGAGCCGCTTGTGTGGTACAGAGTCAAAAGCCTACCGTAAATCCAGAAATACGCAATCGATCTAAAATACCTTGTCAATAGCATTCAGCACTTCATGTGAATAAAGAGCTAGTTGTGTTTTAGAGGAACGATGTTTTCTAAACCCATGTTGACTGTGTGTCAATACACCGTTTTCTTCAAGGTAGTTCATAATGTACGAACACAATATATGTTCTAAATCCTGCTGCATATCAACGTTAACGAGATGGGCCTGTAATTTAATGGATTACTTCTACTACATTTCATGAATATTGGTGTGACCTGTGCAACTTTCCAGTCTGTTGGTACGGATCTTTCGTCGAGCGAACGATTGTATATAATTGTTAAGTATGGAGCTAATGCTTCAGCACACTCCGAAAGGAACCTAGATGGTATACAGTCTGGACCAGAAGACTTGCTTTTATTAAGTGATTTAAGTTGCTTCACAACTCCGAGGATATTTACTTCTACGCTTCTCATCTTGGCAGCTGTTCTCGATTCGGATTCTGGAATATTTACTTCGTCTTCTTTTGTGAACGCATTTCGGAAGGCTGTGTTTAGTAACTCTGTTTTTGCAGCACTGTCTTCAATAGTGTCTCCATTGCTATAGCGCAGAGAAGGCATTGATTGTGTCTTGCCGCTAACATACTTCACATACGACCAGAATCTTTTGGATTTTCTGCAAGGTTTCGAGACAAAGTTTCGTTGTGGAAACTGTTATAGGCATCTCGCATTGAAGTCCGCGATAAATTTCTTTTTGCCTTTGTTTAAATGTAGCATGTTTGTTTCTTTGTTTCTGCAGCAGTGCTCTAAGCCGTTTTGTGTACCAAGGAGAATCAGCTCCGTCGTTCGTTTATTTATTTGTCATAAATCTCTCAATTGCAGCGGATACTATTTCTTTGAATCGAAGCCTCATCTTGTCTACACTTATATTATTAATATGGAATGACAGGAGATTGTCTTTCAGGAAGGCATCAAGCGAATTTTTATCTGCTTTTCTGAGTAGGTATATTTTTCGCTTATTTTTCGAGAATTTGGGGATTTAAATATTCAATCTCGCTACGATAACCCTGCATTCTCTAATCCCTGAATCGGTTTGTATGTTCGTTATGGTCTTTCTAGATCAAAACTATGTATGTATATGGTTGTGGTAGCTATAAGATCTCCGTGTCTTTCTCAGAATCATATCCTGTAAGTTATATTTATTTGTGAAGTTATATTAGGGAATAGCAGGAAAGTAGATCAGATTTACTTATTCTGCTTTCCTAAAACTTATCCGTTTCTTTGCCTATATTGGCTGGCGACCGTAAATCCATTAGACAAACCACTTAATGGACTTGTTACAGAAAGGTCCCAGAATACCATTCCGTTTCTACTGTGTTTCTTTCTAACACCCAGAAATCTCTTAGGAAAGGAACTAATAGAATGTTTTCCATATCCATTAATCACACGTAGCGGTCACATGCTGTAAAAATGTAACATTATACTATATGCACAATTTGCCATGTAATAGTGTTACACGTGGCTCTGCATGACAGGACTTTCGGTAGCTTCTTACACAGTAAAAATTCTTTCTCAGGTGTAACATTTTCTGAATAGTACTAACATAATAGCAGCTGGTAGTGTTACATGTGTCGAGTGTGACATGACCTTTTACAATACTAAAGTGTCCAGAAGTATCTTAGAACTATTGTACATATCACATATACGTAGGATTCTTTGAAGGAAGTACAAAGGTTTCAGGGACACGAGTTTGTTGTAGCAGTTTGGAGAAAGAGAGAGCAGCAAAATCGGTAATACAAGTGGTAATTATTGAAAATAGACAGAGAAAAATATATGCAGTATAGGGAAGTAAAACAGGAGGACAAGGATCAGGAAACTCCTATAGAAAGTGATGACGAGTAGCACACGGATGGATCTGTTCTGCAATTATAAAAACAGATAGGGAATGTGGATCATGGGGAAGAACCTTCATACTGTTAAGCCCATCTTAATAATGTTCATGTCTGGGGATCTTGGTCGTCAGCAGAAGTTTTTACGTTGAGAAGAGTGTTCCTGGAGAAATTATGTAGCATTGGGGTCCATTGGGGTCCGAGGCCACTCGTACTGCTCAGAGGCAGAATAGAACTGCATTTTGTGCAGTTCAAATCGCGCATTCATCACGGACCGCGTCTCTTGTCACGTAACAGTTATCTTTAGAAAGTAAGTTACATACGTCGTCCCACATTGATACCTGTGCGCAACAGGAATGCCACATAGTCAGAAGAGAGTACATATTGCCGGTTTCTTCCACGCGCAGTTTTGCTGCTGTCCGAATAATAGGTGCAGCATAGTAGGAAACTGGAAAACGCGGGACAGCACTTTTTTGTGCCCAAAATGTCTAAACTACGCACAGGTTCACCGTGTTATTCCGACGGTACATGAACGAAATTAAATGTTGTGTCCAACCCAAGTGAAACTGTGCCAACAATTTAACTAAAAGCGATGAGGTCGAGGCAGAAGAGGAACTGATTCGAAAGGATCACAGAATTTACTGTTAAATCGGCCAATTACAATATGAAATAATGTACACTGCCTGACACAGAACAGACGCACACAGAAGACACAATCGGATGTCGGTGTAAGATACACTGAAGCGCCAAAGAAACTGGTATAGGCATCCGTATTCAAATGCAAAGATATGTAAACAGGCAGGCAACGCCTATATAACGCAACGAGTGTCTGACGCAGTTGTTAGTTCGATTACTGTTGCTACAATAGCAAGTTATCAAGATTTAAGTGAGTTTGGACGTGGTGTTATAGTTGACGCACGAGCAATGGCACACAGCATCTCCGAGGTAGCGATGAAGTGCGGATTGTCCCGTACGACCATTTTACGAGCATACCGTGAAACCGTGAATATCAGGAATCTGGTAAAACATCAAATTTGCAATACCGATGGGGCCGGAGAAGATACCACAAGAACGGGACCAACGACCACTGAGGAGAATCATTCAGTGTGACAAAGTACACCCGCTCCGCAGATTACTGCAGATTTTTGAATGCTGAGGAATCAACAAGTGGCAGCGTGCGAACTATTCAACATAACATGATCAGTATGGGCTTTCGGGGCCGTAGGACCACGCGTGTATTCTTCATGACTGCACGACACCAAGCTTTACGCATTGCCTGGGCCCGCCAACACCGACATTGGAGTGTTGATGACTGGAAACATATTGTCTGGTTGGACGAGTCTCATTTCAAATTGTAGCGAGGGCATGGACGTGTACAACCTCATGAATCCATAGACACTGCATGAAAGCAGGGGTCTGATCAAGCTGGTGGAGGATTCGTAATGGTGAGGGGTGTGAGCAGTTGGACTGATATGGAACCACTGATACGTCCAGATACGACTCTGATAGGCGTCACGTACATAAGCATTCTGTGTGATGAGCTCCATCCATTCATGTCAATTGTGCATTCCGATGAATCTGGGCAATTCCAGCAGAACAGTGCGACAGCCCACACGTCGACAACTGCTATAGCGTGGCTCCAATAACACACTTCTGAGTTTAAACACTTCCCAAATTCCCCATACATGAACATTATTGAGCATATCTAGGAAGCTTTGCAACGTGCTGATCGAAGAGATCTCCGCCCCCTCGTACTGTTATGGGTTTGTGGTCAGCGCTGCAGGATTCATGGTGTCAGTTCCCTCCAGCACTACTTCAAACATTAGTCGAGTCCACGCCACGTCGTGTTCCGGTAATCCTGTGTGCTCGCGGAGGCCCTACACGATATTAGGCAGGTGTACCAGTTTCTTTGGCTATTCAGTGTATTAACCGTATACAACATGGGATGGTTTGTAAGCGGTTACAGTTTCAAATCACTGTGACTTACAGAAGTACACCAGGTGGATTAGTGTTGTTCATGTTTAGTGTTATTCCCAGACCTGGTAGGACATATAAAGGGAACGAACATTGGCAGATGACGAGTGATCATTGTGAAGACACGGAGCTACTGTGTGCTAGTGAGGCAGCAATATCAGTACATGACAGAGTCTGGAAGTGGCCCTTTGCAGATCACTTGGCCAGCTGGTCGAACTGTGCAATATCGAGATAAGCTCGTCATTGTAATGTGATGGTGGACCAATGCCTGGAACATGGGCAGATATACCCGTCGTCAAGATACCAGTGAAACACGTCTGACCGCCACGAGGGAGGATCGCCTTTCTGTGCCCCTGGAACGTCCCAGCCCCTGGAACGTCCCAGCCCCTTCACGTCTTCGACAACCGTTTGAAAACAAGTAATTGACTCCTTGCAACTTTCTGTCGTAGCGCACCATTCCTTGGAGACTAGCAGCGGTCGAGCTGGGGAATTACCGTCCTACGTGTAGGTTGCCGTTAACACCACAACACAAACAGCTGCGTCTGCAATGGTGCTATGACTGCGAAGCACGGGCTCCTTATACGTAAATGGCGTCGCATCATGTTCAGGTATGAATCGCGGCTTTGCACTATCCCGGATGACCATCGTCGGCGGTAGCTGTGTTGTCGACAGCCATCCAGTATGACTTCTGGCCATGGCTGGTAGCTATTGACGGAACTCTGTAAGAACAAATGAACGTCACGGACATCCTGTGTCCTTATGTGCCAACTAGCGAGTTCTGTGACCACGTAGGGATAAATAATTTAGATTGCAATTACAGGTAGTTTAGTACAGATTACTCTGTGAATAAGACTATTGTATGCTTTTTAGACTCACTATTAAGGATTCCGCTTTTCTTTACGTAATATTCCAGAAAACGTGGAAAGATCGTACAGTCTGTTGCATTTTTGTTTACGTTTGGTGCAGGAAACTTGGAGAATCTCTTTTAACTGTTCTTTTATCTTTTTAGCAATGTAGGTTGAGTGTATCCCTTTATCATTTAACGAACGTATCCGGAAAGTAATGAAAATATTTAGTCATTTATCTAGAAAGTTTCCATTAATAGTTTGGTTACATTTATCTGCCTGTAGGTCTAATGTTTGTAAACGTATTTTCTGGTTTATTAGTGGTTTTATTGACTTATTATTGTTATAGTATTACTAGCTATACACAGCGAACTTCGTTCCGCCTATGAAAATCTTTATACGTTACGGCTGACCCAGCAGACGTTGCTTTGCCATATAAATTATCTCTAGTCTACAAGAACGATGTATACGTGTAACACAATGTATACGTGTAACACAATAGCCGTTGTTGGCGGGAGCTCGTGACTCAAAAGATAATAATGGCTGAAAACTGTGTAAGGAGTGAGAAAAGGCTTAGGGGAAGTCCGGCAGTATCGGCCACTATTAGTTGTAGCGTTTCTACGGTAGATCGCGCGGATTTAACAATTGCAGCCGGTACACGGCTCGTCCATGAGCATACAAACATAGCGGCACTTTCGTGTCGAAACGTGTACGCGAGCATTATGAATAAGGCCAGCGCACACGCATCGGTTTTTATCGCACGTAAAAATATTGTACTATTAAATTATTTTACAGGAACAAAGGACCGCATAGTAACTTCTTTGTTCCACTAAAAGAATTTGATCGTACGACATATTTCCGTACGATAAAAATCAATGCGTGTGCGCTAGACCTAAATGTCAGTTTGGCCAATGACGCGCGCTACCTAGTTAAACTTCTCGGTCTAGTTACGTCGATTCAAAGAGGGATATTCGAGTCGTTGCTTTTGGTACGTTTTCTCCAATTACCTATCTATTGAATAGTGAAAGACTATACCCGGTAAAATTTGTTAACATCGAGTATTGATTTAAGTGTCAGGAAGTCGTTTCTGAAAGTATTTGTATGGAGTGTAGCCATGTATGGAAGTGAAACATGGACGATAAATAGTTTAGACAAGAAGAGAATAGAAGCTTTCGAAATGTGGTGCTACAGAAGAATGCTGTAGATTAGATGGGTAGATCACATAACTAATGAGGAGGTATTGAATAGAATTGGGGAGAAGAGGAGTTTGTGGCACAACTTGACTAGAAGAAGGGATCGGGATCGGTTGGTAGGACATGTTCTGAGGCATCAAGGGATCACCAATTTAGTACTGGAGGGCAGCATGGAGGGTGAAAATCGTAGAGGGAGATCAAGAGATGAATACACTAAGCAGATTCAGAAGGATGTAGGCTGCAGTAGGTACTGGGAGATGAAGAGGCTTGCACAGGATAGAGTAGCATGGAGAGCTGCATCAAATCAGTCTCAGGATTGAAGACCACAACAACAACATACCACCGGTAGACACGTGGGGGGATAACTGATCAAGTGATAACTGATCAGTTATCGTCCGGGGTTGAAAAGTATTATATTACTAAAATCGCTATTAAAAAATAGGGGTTGGTGGTAGAAGGGTGAAAATTTAGGGTTGCGTGTATTTTGTAATGCCACATCATACAAAAATAAAAATAAAAAGCCCTGTCCAAAATATAAGAAAAAATGTTTTGGGATGAACCACCCTTATCACTTTGGAGTATGAAAAATAGATTACGACCGGTTCTCGGACATACCGAATATACACGTAAAATTTCATCAGATCAGCCGAGACGTTTCGGAGGAGTATGGCGACTAACACTGTGACACTGGAATTTTATATATAAGGATATTTATCGTGAGTCAAAAGTGCCTGGCTTGCTGTTGAATTGTTAGCTCTGGCGTTTGGTGTGATGCTGCAGTTTCTTTTCCGTTTCGCAGACAGTAGTGGCGAGTTTACTGGGGAAGTAACTGAGGCTATTCAGTGGCATTGCATAATACGTAGTACTGACAGAAGGATTGTAGAATAGGTGTGGAAAGTTGCCGCCCTTCAGGCAGAATTAGACGAGGGCAGGGAAGATCTGGGCAGGTTAAGGGGTGAAAGATTAAGCAGAGGATGTGTGCGTGGGGAGGGGGGGGGGGGGGAGGATTGGCAAGAGGGAACGGGAATAACGGGCTTAGTACTACGTTTCACAGCTTTGTGGTGAATGATTTTGATCTGTTGCTACAGTTATAAACTGATGAGCGTCAAGTAGATGCTAGTGTACACACTGCACTATAAACCTTCAGCAGCGTATTGAAATGTAGGAATGTAGGAAAATCATTAAAGAGAAAGAAGTTTTGTTGTTAAGTAGTTCTCATGGTAGAGGTGCTAACCAAGACGATGAATTAGGATCAGAATACAAGGGCATTAATTTTCTTAAAACCGAATGCTGATCCGCAGCAACTGAAAGAGGATTTAGTAGCACTCTGTAAAGGCTTCGCCAAAGAAGACACCATGGTTATAGTTGGTGGGCCATTAATAGTACTCAGGAGATACTGGGTACATTATAGGGTATGACCAGGGAAAGGCGGCGTCATCATAAGGGCATAACAATGTTCAGTTTGTACCTTCTTTTAGATGTCATAACTGATCACATTTGACTCCTTCACTCAGGAAAGTTAATTTGGGTCTGTAGTAGTTGCTTAAATCGGTTGTTGCCATGTCACATATTAGTACAATCTCTGTTGATTCCCTCAATAGATGGAATTATACTACGCAAATCTGGTTTCGTAGGACAGAGCGGATCAGGTTGTGGAAAGGGGCCAAGGTCAATTACTGTTAGTTAGACAAAAACACATACAACTTTATTCCTCAAACCTATGCACAGGTTTCTCGTTAAAACAGCAAAGATCAATTCACGGCTGAGGGCCCAAGTAACTTTTCCAGATTAAGTTTAAATGATTGCTTTCAAAACATAAGGATTTAGAGTAACGGCTGAAGGTCTTACTTAAGTAAAATTACAATATCTTTTCGGATAAAGGCCGAAATAATATTTCAGATCAGCTAAGGAAATTTTTTAAATGCCAAGAATTTACAAATTCCGGTTAATGGCAGTATTAAGGAAAATTCAAGTTAATTATTCGGATGAAAGCCCAATTTTAAAAAAATTCTTTACGTAATAAAAGAGAGACTTTAAAGTTACGCTCTTACACAGTACAACAGAAAAAACATATTAAGAAAACTCGAAGTGTCTTGTCGGCTGAAGGCCCAAACAATTACTCAAGAATAATTAAAGACAACCTAAAGATAAACATCTACCAAACACGGCTGAAGGCCGTTTCAAGAATTCAAGCTAATTAAAGAGAAAGCTTACAAACAAGAATTTACATATTAAAGCCACAGATTCTGAAACAAATGCGGCTGAAGCCCTAAACACAGAGCAAACCAGACATTTAAATAAAACACGGCTGAATGTCTAATTTCAATCATAAAAACAGCATTAATACACTAGAGAAGGCCAAGCACAGTACTTAGAAAATTACAAAAGGGGAAAACACAAATTAAAGCAATCACAAGTGGTGTTCAGAAAATACTCCAGGATCGGCCTGAGAAGGTCCCTTAAGGGTGTAATGAAGTGGGACAGGCAGCCAAGGCTTAAGGTCTGATAAGCGAAGGCAGCACAACCTAGGGATGATTTACGACCGACCGACAATCCGACCGATTTCCAACCGTCAGATCCAACTGCACAAGTAATAGAAAATACCGGCCAATGACGAGTAAACCAAGACACCTATAACTTCGGACACGGCCTCACCAAGATCAAGGCATCAAACACCACACAAGGCAAGTTTAAAAGAATACAGAAAACACAAGTCACAACTGTCAAATCACTACGGAAGAAGGCTGTGGGTTCTTGGGAACAACACCCACCACTTGTTATTACACGCGTCAAGGCTGAGGAAAGAACAATCCACAACGAAGAAATCGTAACCGTCGAGTTTTAAGAACAGGCAACTAATTACTGAGCTTGTGGATTCTGCTTCGGAGAAAAGCGAAAAGTCGCTCACACAGCTAGCGCCTCCAAATGCAACAGCGCGTGCCCACCGCAAAAAGCCCCGGCCTGGCTTCCCGCTGTGGCGACTACGTCGCTGCTCAGATCCAACGCACCGACAAGGTCCAACCACATCCCGACTCGGAAACTGGTGTTCGTCCTGAGGATCCAAGATGTCGTCGAGAGAGACGATCGGCCAAGCAAACGACTAACGGGAGCACACTATCACCAGCAGCGGTCCCGGCGAATACTAACACCATACGGACCCGACCGTTGCTGGCTGCCAACTCTTTCCCGACGGACACTGGTGTCAGTGCTCAGCAGACCACACGTCGCCATCCGACGACCAGTCGACCGACCAACTTCCTTCCGTCTGCGTCGACCACGGTCCTGGCGCGTACTTTCACCGTGTGGACCTGCCTGCTACTGACTGCCAGCTCGTCCAACAGCTGAGTAACGACGACCCCGACTCAGTCCACAACCCAAAGGGGACAGAGACTCAGAGCCGAGTAACATGCGACTGTCTGCCTTCCGACTCAGTCCATCGACTCACTCCTCCGACTCCCTCTCTCCTGTCAGAGCAGAACCCGGAAATATTCGCGGTCGCTCCACAGGTAGTAACACGAAGCTACTATCGATAGCGCTGGTTCTGCAACTCACGGACAGCGAAGGTAGCAAGGGTAGTGGCGCTAGAAGACATTAACACAGAACTAAAAAAAAATATTTCCTTGGAGTTTCAGAAATGCAGGAAGGACAGGTCACAATCAAGAGCCACGCACAGCTCAATACTAGCTGAAGCAATAGTATAAAATTTAAGGGGAGGGGGAGTGGAAGAGTGACACTGTCATGAGCGATAAGATACTAGTGGTTGCAGTGTTCAAATCAGCACATTTTCTACAGTACGATGGACGGGAAGAAACCGAGAGTTAAGAGAGCTGAGAAGTGAAACAAACATTCAAAAGAAACTAGACTTCTGTCATACTGTACCAGCAATTAAATATTTTCGACATACGCTAGAAAACACATGTAAACACATTTTACTCCAGTTAATGTGAAATTTCAGCCATCTATATTGCAGCAAAGTATTGGAGAACTATGAACTCTAATTGATGAGCTACTTACTTTCACTGATGCATTAGTGTCATCCAACCCAGTAAATATCATCTGACTCTCTCGAAATCATCTGACCATTGGTATAGTTAGGTTTTACAGGACTTACGTTAGCATTTCGATTTTGAGAGCAGAAATGGAGAACGGAGGAGCTGCCACATTCATGAGGAATTTTAATAAATTTACGAGCAAAGTAATTCATATATTTTGCCTAGGGTAGCATTCGGAGGATGCGAAACAGAAGAATTCCATAATAAATCCCTCATGATTATAGGGATGTACCGAGCAGCTGCAGGTCGATTGATCTAGCAGTGAACCACTTTGTGCTATGCTGGGCTGTTTTCTAACAAAAAAACGAAGACATAGTGGTCGTTGATGATTTTAATGTAGATTATCTTAAATGCTCCTCCACAATAAGAATTTATTAGAGTCTGTAACGCTGTCATTTACCTTACCTCCTACAATTTACTTCTCAAGTAGGGTAACTAATCGTTCACAAAGAACCATTGATAATATCTTTATAGAAATTTATAATGAACAAAATAGATTTACCAAATTAGTAGCCAATGGAATCCAGGCTTTCACAGCAGTTACTTTGGTAAATGTCAACACTGAACAGAATACAAAATCGATTAAATCGAAGTTCTAGAGGGTTAGTCAGTAAGCCAAAAATGTATTATTTTAGGACGCTCTTCCACGACATGAACTATAGTGGTGTATACAGTGCTCATAGACTGAATGAAAAATACAATTTACTAATAAACCACTTACCTTATTTGAATATTGCATTCCCCCAGTACTAATCAAGATTATGTTTTTGTACGGGGAATCACGGCTGTTCATGATTGTAGATTATATCGAATTCTACTAAGAAGCCATGGATTAGTCACATAGCAAAGGTATGTCGTAAAACAAAAATATCCGTCAGAAAAAATCTGTTGCTAATACTATAGCACATCACAAGACACAGTGCAAAATATTAAAGATAACTATGCGGATATCAAAGTAAATACATTATGAGAAATAGATAATCACATCAAATAACAAAATGAAGACAATATGGGATACAGTGAAGACGGAGGCCGGTAGCCTGGTAGAGGCTGACAAGAAGAGGGGCAGATAGCTTTAAGAGTGAATTATACATTTGTAACTAATGGGTGTTGTGGTGCAAAACTTTTAACAAGCATTTTCATAGCTGTTACTGAAAAGATGAGACTCACGTTCATTAGATGCTGCTATCAAGTAAGTATCTAACTTGAGCAATATGAATATGACCCTCACTACACTATTAAAAGTAATGCCCACCATAAAGTCTTTAAAATCAAAAAATTATAATGCTTACCATAAAATATCAGTAAAGTCTGCTTCCTAGTTTATTAACCTATTAAGTACCGTGTAACCAGTCATTTATCGGTGGAACATTTCCTGAACTGCTGAAATACGCTGAAGATAAAGAAGTAGGTCAAATTTCCGCACAGGTTCACTTCGCAGGCATTCTCGAAAATCTTAGAAGAAGTAATAGACATGTGGCTTCTTAACAAACTGGCAGAGAATAATCTATTGTCAAAATCAAAGTTCGGATTTATTTAGGGGTCCGACACTGAAAAGGCTATCTATACATTCAATTACAGTATACTCAATTGATTAGACAACACATTACAGGCTACTGGCAGATTTTGTGATCTAGCAAATATATTTGACAGCATATATCGCAATACAATTTTAAGCCAATTCGAATATTATTTTGCAACAAGAAATTTTGCAAAATGGTTGAGATTTAATATCTCTGAAGGAAACAAGGGTTATCATTTGGAAAGATACATGTTTTAAGGTTTCAGGCATCATCTAACTTGGAAGTAATTACATGTGGTGTCCAACAAGGCTACATTTAGAATGCTATCCTTTTCTTGTGTATATCAATGACCTTTTATCTGTAACATTACCAGATGCCAGGTTTTTTCAGATGATACATACGTTGCAATAAATATCAAATCAAATACAGTTTTAGAAAGATCGGTGAGTGAAATTTCCATAAACGTTGATAAATGGTTCATAGTCAGTTAATTCCCACAAAACCTGAAAAAAACACACACTATATTTTGTGTACAACTTACGTTTCTCACAGTATAAGCCTGAGACATGATGACAAAAAGATAGAAAAAGCTGACAGTATGACATTCTTGGAATTACAGCTTGGCAAGTTGATAATAAATTCAACCAAGAGGAGTTCACGACAGAACCTCTGAGGCGCATAACATGGCTCTATTTGCAGTGCGACTGTTGACAGACATATATTATATTAAAAAAAGGTTGCATACTATGTTTACGTTCATGCCATAATGCCATATGGGATTATCTTTTTGGATAAGTCATCAATCAAAGATGAAGTTTTCTGTGTCGAAAACCATGTAAGGAGAGTTATTTGCAGTGTAAACTCAAGAATATCCTTCAGAGGCCTGTTTATGGAGTTAGGGGTATTAACTACTGTTCCTCAATATATTTGTTCCTTGATGAAATTTGTAAAACCAGCAACTCATTCAATTGAATCAGCACTTGAAATAAGAGTAACATTTTTATACATTTAAAATCACTTAATTTGGCCCAGAAGAATGTCCAATATTAAGAGTCCCACATTTTTATAACATTCTAAAAGCCATAAACATTTTAACTCTTAATAACCTTCAGATTAACTTGAGCGCAAAGGATTTGTTGGTGGCCAACTCCTCTTACTCCATTGACAAATTCCTTAGTGGAGTCAAATGATGTGAATATGTTACTAACAACATTAAATACAGCGACTAACAGTACAGTCTGACTTCCGTATAAATTCAGTGCTGTAAATACGTGTTGTAAATCCAAATGGTTCAAATGGCTCTGAGCACTATGGCACTTATCATCTGAGGTCATCAGTCCCCTAGAACTTAGAACTACTTAAACCTAACTAACCTAAGGACATCACACACATCCATGGCCGAGGCAGGATTCGAACCTGCGACCGTAGCGGTCCATGCCCACAATAGCCTAACTACTGTCAGGTGCATCTGAGTGTATTGAAAATTTACATGTTTCGTAACTAGATATTATTGACTTTCAAACTAAAATATGTTGAAGATTCTTTTCACTTTCTCCACGTCCATGAAGACGATTTCACTTGGGACCTGCGTAAGGTACATTACCGTATTTGTTTTCCTCTATAAACATTTACTGTGCATTCTCGTTTTTCTGTCACGTTCTAAATCTTAGACGATCTCCTTACTTGGGCTCTATCGGATTGAAAATGACATCTAATCTAACCTAATTTTTCAGGTGAAAGTGTCCCATTTTCCAATAGGACAATGCTTTTTCACGCATGGAATGTCTCCATGTAGTGTGTACGAGATGTGGAAGTACTCTCATGGCCTCTGAAGTCATCAGATCTCTCCCATTGTGGGCCAGCGTCGTTCGGAAGAGGATACAATGGCTTTGTGACGACCTCGCAAATCGAATCAATGCATGTATCCAGTTGAGAGGGAATGCAACTTCATACTCACAGGTGGGCTCATACTATCAAGCACATTTTAAAAGTGACTCGGTTTCGAAATCACTAAAATGACATGACATACCCTCTCAAGCGATAGTGTTTCATTTCGTTTCCTCCTGCCTTTTTGGGAGATCTGACTTTCTTCTTCAAGCAGTGTAGTGTACTTATTCCATACTGTCGACAGCCTAACCAGAAATGCATTTTCTTTAAGGAAACCGTTGTAATTGTGACTCATGGCAGTTGCTGACATCGTAACAGGTTGAAAACTGGTTACAAGGACACAAATGTAGGACATGATTCAATCTTGGATCCTTCTAAGCACACAGTAAACAACTTCCGTAATGAAATAAAGAAGAATTGGAGGTAACTATACAAGTGAAGTAATAGTTTTGCATGCGGCGGAAACTAACACGATGGCGGATGAATAGCTTAGGGAGCAGAAATGTCGATCCCAGTAGCCAAAGAAATTTTCTCAGCGCTGACACGCGAAAGCTAGTGAAAACTTCTACTAAATTCTGCAAGCAGTACTTTGCGTGAAAAACTAAGGATTATTACGGCTCGTTTTTATTACTTTCTTCATCATCTCTCCTCGTTAGCTAGCTACGGGAAAACCTCTTTAAGAACTTCCTTCTTCTGCGTAATCTGGCACCACTGCAACTCTCTCTCTTTGTTCTATTTTAGTCACCCGTCTTCCAACGTTTAGTGCTGGCCGCTGCTTTCCTTTAATCACACATTAATTCCTGCTACACCCTGTACCTTCTATACCGCATACCCCAAACTTAAAATTTACCCAGTTTCCCTTTTCCTGGATTTACAGCTAACAGCATCTCTGTTGTAGGGGAAAGCGCTATTCCTCTGAAACATTTCCAGAATTTCGGCTCTAGCTGACCTTTAGCCGAACTTTAATATCTTGTATTATTCCATTTGGAATTGATAGTATTCAGTTTATGTGTTTTAGAGTCTTTTTCTGAAATTACACAAATTTCTCCCGAAAAGGAAGGCTGTTTGAAAAGAGAAGACTCTCACAAGGTGCAGCATGGTCATGTCACTAGGAACAAATACTCTACTCCAGTGAAAATGTACAGAAATCGAGGAAATCATTTCAGTATTTAATGGTCCATGTATTATTAAAATATAACACCAGTAATAATTAACTGCAAGCAAGTAAAGAAGAAGTATTATGAGAAACCAGTTACAAATCACATACTTTTCGAAACGTTATTGGCAACTAGGCCAAGGAAAATTCTTAAAACATTAAAGAAACTTTGTTCATTTGCACGTATCAGGCACAAGATAGAGCACGACCGACGAAGTGCGGCTTCCGTGTCCACAAGCAATGCAAGCAGTTTTAAATATATACTGAACTATACTGATTATTAATCTCTTTAGCTGAAGAATTAGCATCAACTCGCAAGTAACTATGATATATTACACAGTACATAAATACATAGAACTCGTAATATTTGCAAACGATGCACAAAACTGAACCTCAGGTACAGTAAAAAAGGCCGGAAAATGCTTATGGCAGTCTCTAGTGCGGATTCCTTCACGCAATCCTAAAATCAGTCACCAGGTAGCAACACCGACCAGCAGACAGTATGTTTTCCTAGGTGCACTATCCTCCAGGTACAGCACTCTCCCACATATTGTGTGAGGATTCAGAACGTCGCAAAAGCTGTTCTCTCAAACTAGGAAACGGTGTTCTTTGTAGATCGGCAACTGACCTCAGCCGCTTGAAATGTGTTTCATGTTATTCTACTGACTCATTTGTAGTTTTTGTCCTCGTCAGTCCTTTCCAACTCTTCTGTTACTTTGCAAGAGATAGCAGCTCTCTATTTAACTAGCTCTCAACACATCGTTTACATCAGAACGCTAAATTATCTACAAGCCGCTCCGATAGCGGAACTTTCCTTCCGACATTCCCATCCGTTCTTCTTGTCATTTTTAGCACTTGGCATGCGGCTGTCGTAATATTACGGCGGTGACGGAAAACTGGAACGTACGTCAGACGTAACGTTACGTTGCCCAGTTACGACGATTTTCCGCGGTGTCTGACTGCCACTAACATCTGGTAGAACTCCAGGCTTCATAGTTCTTACTAGGTGGTGGTAGCGGTATCACTGAAAAAATTCGTCGTTTTTGAGGTCTTTGTTATCGTCTGCAGTTTCATAGGCGTTAGCTTTCCGTGCTTTTTGTGTGCTTTTGTCTTGATTTTGTTTTCAAAATATGCAACGGAGTGTAGAAACGTCTGGAGGAAACGAGTTACAACAAATTCCTTGGCGTATCTGTAGAGAATGAGAACGAAATATTTGATGACGATTGATTCGCAGATTGTGTTGTTACGAAGAATTTTCCTGCCTGTAAATAAGAAAATCAGTCTGAGCATGATTCCACTGCATATAATGTTGGACGATGTATCTCTCCATGTTTCAGTTTGTTTCACGCTGTACTACTTTATGAACGCTAAATTTCACCTTGGTCTTCTGTTTTGAGTGGTTCTTAAGATTTAAATGGACTGTAAAAGAAATTTAAACAAAAGGATCATTTGTTTGCTTACCGGGGTATGAGAACAAAAGATATCGCCATTTAAAATTTAAATACAACCCTCTGCTCAGTGTATCAGTTTGGATGTTTACCTAAGTGACACGATCATCACGGCATAGTACACCAAAGAACCTATCGTGGCCCGGTTAGCTACGGAATACCAAAGAACAAACAGACGGTGATTCTAGATTTTGATAACTCAAGGACATACGTATTTTTGGAAATTTACGTCACTCACAGAATGAAGCGCCATAATCGTATTTTTACGAATACAAGTTAATATTGATTTTTCTCAGAGAGGACGTAGAGAATTACTGATTTCGCATTGCGTATTAAACACTTAACGACATTGTTTTTCTTCCTTCAACATTTTTAATTTGTGTTCTTTGCTTGGAAGAACGAATTGATTGAGTTTGGTTTATGATTTACGTGCCTACACATTACATTTAGATCTCGTCTTTAGTCTGTTAATAAGAAAGACTGAAAAACGGTCGAGTCTTTCTGAATACACCAAACGGCTGAAAGACTGAGGGCAATGTGATCTCAAGAATTCACCAAAGATGGAGAGAAGAGACTTGCTGCACCTCGAGAACACAGGCTTTAACTCGCTCTTTGGATACTCCCTCCAAAAGTGAGGCGCGAAGTGAATCGAGAGTGCCATGCAGTATCTCGCAACTCAGAACCATCCTTTCACTGATGAAACCGACGAAGCTCTCAGCACGTTCCCACAGCTGGTGCACGGTCTCTCCAATCAGATCAAGAAGCTCTACAAGTCAAAAATAAATTCTACACGTACAGAGTTTGGGGCACAGCTATATAAAAAAAAAAAGTATCGGGGCGTGGCTGGGTTCTCAAACAGTCTGTATTACTGGAAGGATAGAGTGGCCATCCAGTCGGCATGCCATGGTTGCAGGTTGCCTGCCTAACGGCTACAAGGGCTAACACTAACCTAATTTTCAGTGGTTCATACAACACCTGGGGTCAGCGGAAGAATGTGCTAACCCACGAGCGTATTCTGAGTCACTGTACGTTGTATGTTTGGTTAAATTCAAAGATACGCACAAAAGTGGTACAAGATGATTTATACAACAGAAAGTGCTTCCTAACGACACATACTGAAAAATATTCGCTTTCAGCTCGTGAAGGATTTTGCATACAGTACCAATACATACCACTGAACATATGTTCAAAATTGAACCATTCTAAACCATACAGTTCACGAGATACAAGTCGAAACCGTGAGATGCGTTAAAAAGCAGCTTCTCTTAAAACGGAAAGCAAATTCTCCTGAGTATATTTTACATTGTCTTCACTTACCGTTTTCCAACAAACATTAAATGTACTGTACTACGAAACGTTTTATAAAATTTTATTGCCTACAGTCTCACAAAATAATGGAAGGTAAATAATTTACTGGTCATTAAGTTTTTCTCGTTCATGCGGTAAAATATCTGTTTAAAGCATGGCGTTTCAATGTATTGTTTCTTTCCTAGTACCTCTATTCTCTGACAAATTTGCAGACAGTATTCGCAGATATGTAGCTACAAATTATTTTATTGATCAACCAGTATGAAACTCCGTGGCAGATTAACAAGTAGTTTAAGAGAAAAACTTACATTTCAGAAAATGTAAACAGTGCTAGATATCGAGAGTTTAAATGATTACAGAGTTAAAAACCTTGGTTGGAATGCTCGGTTTTGATTTTTTCAAAAGTGCTGTGGGTGAATAATCTGAAAAAAATAAAACCAGTTCAATTAAGACTTGACGCCTTCAGCCGTAAATGTTGTACATATTTAACATTAGATGTTTAACACCTTAACTCATTTATAAAGAAATAAGGCCTCTGAAGCTGTTTTATGCATGGAAGTTTGATTATATAATGAACATACGTGAGGAAATTACTGGTCACACAAGACTACTTACGCTCTACTATTTACAAGTAGAAGCCAGCCATAGTCCAGAACTTCGGCCAGTTGTGTAGTACTTTGCTCGCCGATGAACTAGGAAAGTTTACCGGAAGCCAGTAGCAGCCCCTGAAAACTGATTGACCTTTCCTGATTATTAGTTCTATCTCACAAACACCATGACTACTGTTACAGCTGACCTAATGAATACGCGGAGTGCCCTACAGAGAAAACCGGGCAGCCAGCCCGCTTAACGAAGCTGCCCTCAGCAGCCCCGCCTGCTGCGTGGTGCGGGAAACTAAATTTCGCCACACATCGCGGGCAGGAGCGCGGCAGTTGGTTAAAACTTGTGCGGCAAACTCCAGGCGGCGCTTCCAGCGGCGACCGGGGATTACGACGCCTCTCCACGATTAAATTTTTGCGCCCCCCTGTCGCAGCAACAGCGCAAAGAAGAGGAGCAGTTCTGAGTTTTTATTCTTCCTCCCTCTTAAAATTCTGATACTTTGTCTCAGACCTGTCGGTCTATTAAGTGAGGAGAAGATAGGCACAGGAAGAATATAAGTGAGTGAAATTACTGGAGATAACGGGACTCCTGAGGGTTTTCGTACCGCTTCAGTGAGCGCAGTGACAAACAGAACAAAAGCAGTGAAACCTTTGGGGAAAACCTTGTTTTCGATTACAACGTGTCCATTCCAGCAGACTCACATACGTAACAGCACAGAGACATATACTTACGATTCAGTAGCTGATATTCGACGTTAATATTCACACCAATTATCTTTGACGTATGAAATGAAAATACAATGAAAATTGGCTATTTATTCGGAATATTACCTCTTTAAATATATTTGCATGCTAAACACATAAGCGATACACAGTGTCTTGTTTACAGAGATGGCAAGCTACTAGGCAACAACTCAGTCGATTCGCAGACTTTCCCAGTAGTAGCTGTGTTGTCATGGTGGAGAGAGGGCGTTCTACTGTGGCACAATGAGCAGCTTGGATAGCGGATGTGACGCACAGAGATTCCTATGTGAGCTGTCCTCTATGTGTAACATAAAGATGAAGGCTGATTTATAAGATGATTGTATAAAAAGATAGCAATTCAGAAAAAGACCACTTATTTTGGGCTTGTTAGCCGCAAGCGCGAGTTGAGTAATTATTGTTGTACAAGGATTCCATTGTCTCCAATAATATATACGTGCTGGTAATCAGGGAGACTTACCACTCATGTGCTCTCCATTCTGATTACAAACCCCCCCCCCCCCCTTCTCCTTTACATTAGTTAAATAATGTTGTATTAGGAATTCAAAAAAACAGATTTTAGTAATATTATTATTATTATTCACATATGGGCCGCATAGGACAACGCGACGTACAATCAGTCAATATCCCTTTTGATGGTTCGCCTTTATTTGTATCCAAATTTGTTTCCTCATTTCAGAATGGAGTCTTTTTCTTTCATCAAACCACGGTGTCCCGGTCCGTTTTCTAATTTCCCTCTGACCAACTTTCCAATCAAATATCTTTTGTCTGAATGTTTTTTCTATCTCTAACGTCTCCCTGAGCTATACTGGCTTCTCTAGGATCCATCTTAATCGCAGCGATCTATTTAATTGGCTCAGTTTTGGTCTTACTTCTGTTTTCGAAGAATTCTATTTGCAACCTTGTTGGTGCCATTCTTTTAATGTGCCCGTAAAATGTAAGTCTTCGTTTCCTCATGTCACCCTGTGTGTATGTGTATTCTTATAACTTCTTATTACTTTTCAGTCTGCAAGTTTCTCCATCAGTAATTTATGGCCATAATATTTTCCTAATAATCTTTCTTTCTTTTGCATTTTTCCAATATACTTCTTTCTATTTAAAATTAAAATTTCTCCTCCATAAACACGTTCAGGTTTGATTACAGAGGTGTTAAGCCTAAGTTTACTGAATTAGGAAGTGACTTTTTTATTATTAATATTTTGTGTTAATCTGAATGCGTTGACAGTTTTTGGCAGTGATCTTTGTTTGCAGCTTTATCCAGGCCGTTTTCGTGTATGATTTCACCCAAGTATTTGAACAGAGGAACCCTTTTTGTTTTTACATATTTTGTGTTTCAAAATTTTGGTGCTTGTTTGTTGCAAGTCATATGTTCCGTTTTTTTTATTGATATCTGTAGTCCTATTTTTTCCGCAACTCCTTTAAGAATTTCAATTTGTTTTTGAGCTGTGGTAATATCCCTAGTTAAAATGGATAGATTATCTGCAAAGGCGAAGCAATCTACTCTAATACTACGTCTGCCTAACTTGATTGATTGATCTACATCTTAACTTGATTTTTGCTCTCACCATTCTGTAATAGCCTTTTCCAAAAAACAGTTAAACAATAAATGGGAGAATCCATCTCCTATTCCAACACCAGTTTTTATATTAAGTGGTTCAGAAATCTCTCCCGTGGGTTTAACTTTACAGCTAGTGTTACTTAACGTTTCCTTAATCGGTGTTAGAGTTTTACTATCTAGCCATTGCTCCTTTAAAATTTGGAAAAGAGTTTCATGATCAACTGTGCTTTTTTAAAATCCACTTATCTGCGTACAATATTGTTACCAGAAATCCTTTGCTGCATAAGGATTAGTTTTAAATTAAGAATTTGTTCCAGACAGGATCTGTTTGGTCGAAAGCCTGCCTGGTACTCACCAATTTTAGGTACTAACTGCTCATGGGCTCGATGAAGTAACCACTGCGAGAAAATTTTGTACGTGAACGTGTGACGGTACATCACATAAATGGACATTTGGAGAAAGGGAAAAGAAGGTTTTTTTTTATATGAGATGTGTGAACCATTAATTACCTAAAGACTAAATACGTCTGCGCGATGTGTAACAAATAGTAAAGAATGTCAATTACTATTATCCAAACACAAATATCGATGTAATTAGAAAAGAATAGTTTTTGTTTAACCTGTGTAACATAGGCCATGAAGATCAGACACAACGCTTTGATTGAACTCGCTCTGCTGAGTATGTTTCGTCAATCCATTGTAGCGCTGGATAATATTTAGTGTAAGTTTGGTTGTAATTTAGTAAAATATACTTATAAATGTTATTAGAAAGTGTTTATTATTGACTTAATTGTCACCTCTCATGATCGCAACAATTAATTCTAATTAACCAAGTTTTTACGGAACGTCATAGTGCAGGGAGCTCATCTCCCCTAGCAGGATTTAGTCGGCCATTATGCTGACTGTATTATTTAATTAAAATTTCATGTTATAATATTAAATGTAAATGCGAGAGAATTCTCAGTTTTGATCTTCCAATAATTTCAAAGTTAAAAAGCGTAGTAATAAATTTCATTTACTAAAATCCACAGCACTGAATGAGTTCAGTATGTTTAATTTTGGGCGCCTAACGCAAACGAGATTGCCTCCAGTTTTGCCTTGCAAATAAAGAACAAGAAATATTGAAAATCATTACACCCAATAAGCTCCGCAATATCTCAGCTAATCTTTGTGTAGTTTGGTCCATAAATAACCAGTAGCCCCTGAGACCCATATTAATAATTAGAGTTTGCGTAGGAATACGCATATTTTATTTTCTAAATAGCGGCGTTCACGCAAACTATTTATTAGAAAGCGGTGAGTCGCGTGTTGTTTTTAAAAAATATTATATCGTACGTACTTCGAGGCAGTCGATGTCCGTACGAGTTTTATCGCGCTATAAGTTAATTAAATGTCTCATGATAGCTCACAATAGATAAAGCCACCCCAACAAAAATCATAAAATATAATTATAAAAATAAAATTGTATAATTATCCCGTAAGTGGCTACACATACATATATACTGCTATGCCGTGATAAACGGCAGAGGAGAGATTCCTTGGTAATTATTAACATCCCCTTTTTTATGCAACGGATGAGTTAGGGCAGGTTTTCAGTCTTCAGGTATTTTCTCAGTTTGCCAGGTAGGTCCTCTTAGTTGAGTGATCTCTTTCATAGTGTTAGGACCACCAGATCCTAGCAGTTCTGCAATTATACCGTTTCCTCAGTATGCTTTATTGTTTGTACATCCCTTAATTTCTCTAGTTATTTCTATTCGTCAGGTTCTTTACAGTTAGGGTTGGTGTTATTAGTTTGCTGTGGTTGGAATTTATTGGCTGGTTCTGGACAGTTCAATAGTTTTTCGAAATAAATAGCAAGTACCTTACAATTTTGCTGGCTGTTAAGAGCCAAACCGCTATTTTCGTTTTTAAGCAAAGTCATCCAGGTTGGTGAACGGTTAGTTTTGCTTTGAATGTTTTATACAAGTTTCTTGTATTGTTCTTTGGGAAGTCTTTCTCGATTTCTAAAAGGTGGGCATCTTCGTGGTTTATTTTAGTCTGTCTGATTAATTAAGTTGTTTCTTTCCTTATAGTTAGAAAGGTGTTGTATGTATTTTCAGTTTTGTTACAGTTTTTGAGTGGCTCATGCCTAAACTTAACTGCTGTTTCACAATCTGCATTCCGTCAAGAATGTTTTTGTTTCCTTCCAAGTGAAATTGAATTCTGTGCTGTTTTGATGAATTTTTCTCTTACGCGTTGACAACTGTTGAATTATTTTTTGTCACATTAGTTTGTTAGAGTAAAGATCATTTTCTGTCGCAAATTTTGGGATAACATTTATTTTCTTTTGAAGAGTTTTTGAACCACCTTTTTCCACAGCTGTTTCACAGAGGAAGACCGCACTGCAGTTCCTTCTCTAAATCCTCGCACAAACGAAAAAATGGCTGACATCGAAGTAAGTGTCCAAGGAATAGAAAAGCAACTGGAATCACTCAACAGAGGAAAGTCCACTGGACCTGACGGGATACCAATTCGATTCTACACAGAGTACGCGAAAGAACTTGCCCCCCTTCTAACAGCCGTGAATCGCAAGTCTCTAGAGGAACGGAAGGTTCCAAATAATTGGCAAAGAGCACAGGTAGTCCCAGTCATCAAGAAGGGTCGTCGAGCAGATGCGCAAAACTATAGACCTGTATCTCTGACGTCGATCTGTTGTAGAATTTTAGAACATGTTTTTTGCTCACGTATCATGTCGTTTTTGGAAACCCAAAATCTACTCTGTAGGAATCAACATGGATTCCGGAAACAGCGATCGTGTGAGACCCAACTCGCTTTATATATTAGATACCGGTTCCCAGGTAGATGCTATTTTCCTTGACTTCCGGAAGGCGTTCGATACAGTTCCGCACTGTCGCCTGATAAACAAAGTAAGAGCCTACGGAATATCAGACCAGCTGTGTGGCTGGATTGAAGAGTTTTTAGCAAACAGAACACAGCATGTTGTTATCAATGGAGAGACGTCTATAGACGTTAATGTAACCTCTGGCGTGCCACAGGGGAGTGTTATGGGACCATTGCTTTTCACAATATATATAAATGACATAGTAGATAGTGTCGGAAGTTCCATGCGGCTTTTCGCGGATGATGCTGTAGTATACAGAGATGTTGCAGCATTAGAAAATTGTAGCGAAATGCAGGAAGATCTGCAGCGGATAGGCACTTGGTGCAGGGAGTGGCAACTGACCCTTAACATAGACAAATGTAATGTATTGCGAATACATAGAAAGAAGGATCCTTTATTGTACGATTATATGATAGCGGAACAAACACTGGTAGCAGTTACTTCTGTATAATATCTGGGAGTATGCGTGCGGAACGATTTGAAGTGGAATGATCATATAAAACTAATTGTTGGTAAGGCGGGTACCAGGTTGAGATTCATTGGGAGAGTCCTTATAAAATGTAGTCCATCAACAAAGGAGGTGGTTTACAAAACACTCGTTCGACCTATAACTGAGTATTGCTCATCAGTGTGGGATCCGTACCAGATCGGGTTGACGGAGGAGATAGAGAAGATCCAAAGAAGAGCGGCGCGTTTCGTCACAGGGTTATTTGGAAAGCGTGATAGTGTTACGGAGATGTTTAGCAAACTCAAGTGGCAGACTCTGCAAGAGAGGCGCTCTGCATCGCGGTGTAGCTTGCTCGCCAGGTTTCGAGAGGGTGCGTTTTTGGATGAGGTATCGAATATATTGCTTCCCCCTACTTATACCTCCCGAGGAGATCACGAATGTAAAATAAGAGAGATTCGAGCGCGCACGGAGGCTTTCAGACAGTCGTTCTTCCCGCGAACCATACGCGACTGGAACAGAAACGGGACGTTATGACAGTGGCACGTAAAGTGCCCTCCGCCACACACCGTTGGGTGGCTTGCCGAGTATAAATGTAGATGTAGATGTACATGTAGAAGTTAAAGTTTTACTTTTATTCACATTAAATAATGGTCAAAATCAATATTACTCCCTTTCCTTAGTTGGACCTCTAAAATTGATTTCTAGTTAAGGTATGAAATTGCTACATGATCGATTAGAAATTCCCCAATAGATGAGTTGGTGTCTGCCAAATCTTTTGTTTAGAGCTCTTTTTGAAAATCATCAGTTTAAAAGAAAGAAAGAATAAGAAGCTAAACTGCCACAGTGATTTATTTTACATGCTCATTTGTAGTTACGCCAGAGCGGAGGTATCCATTGCAAGGCAAGAATTAGTTGTAAGGCATTTTTGACAGAATATTATGAATATTTTTCAATTAGTCAATTTCCATGTAAATTCCAGAGATTCATTTTGCAATAGAGCACATTTAAATTAAGTAAAAATTTTAGTAATCTTGTGAATCATTGTTTTATGCAATCTAATTTACAGGTAGGTGCATTTCAGACTAGTTAAAATCACATTAATAAAAAGTAATTTGATTAAATAAGCTTTTGTTCAAAAGTAGGGCAGCTATGCCGATCCTAAATCTGAATCTGTAATCGCCATTTGAAAATCCAGACAGTTTTTAGATAATTCGCGAGAAATTCTGTTACAGTTTCAGCGCACAACTCGCAACAGTACAGATTACATTCAAATATTACTGTCCATTTGTAGCTGCAGGCGCATCACCGTCTCGCCCCACCTCAGCCCTTGGACAGGCGTTTAACCCGTTAAATGTTATAATTGGAATAGTGTGACATTATTTGTGATTTCAGCACAGTACGCCAAGATCCACATAGATCCGTTGTGGCAATACAAAAGTTTAATGCAGCCGTATTGAAACTTATAAACTACCCCAAACCAAAAAAAAAAAAAAAAAATACGATAAACTTACCCAAGTCAGTTCTCTCAAAATCTAAAGTCATAGAGACGATGTACCGAGCTTGTGTAAAACTTACATATGTGCGTATTACAGTAAATATTGCAAAGATATTAGCAGTGGTAGGAAAATAGTACCTATATGTGAATGAAGACTCCCCTCCTAGAAATGTCACGCTCTCTTTACACTGCCGCCTGGATGGAAGTACAAGAGACTTTCACCAAAGAATTAAAAACTAATATTCAAACCCAATTGATGTATCATAGTCCAGCGGGATCTCTTAGGTTGCGTTTGCAGTCTGTTTTAAGCCGATAAATGAGCAGACCTGGGGAGGAGGATGAAAGCGTCTTCCTTATGAATGACCGTCACCTTGCGCAGCCAAGCTTCTTTGTGTGAGTGTGTGATGGACGTCAGCTTGATCGGCAACGATATTCCAGTCAGCTCGTCACAGCTGTACTCACTTCAACTTACACTGCAGTAAAGCTAAATTCCAAAGCATATTTATGAAGAACACTGTAACAGCGGTTACTCTTGGGAGCATCGATGGTCAATCACTAACCCCCTCACTAAAATGTTTATAGAGAACGTTTAGTCCAAGTGAAACAGTAATTATGGTGGAAACAGCACTTCGCCAAAATACAAACATTTAAGGTAAAGTTGTAAAATAGGTCTTTAATTCAATTGTACTATTCACATATTTTGCTTATTTGCGAAACACGGTCAGATGGTGGGACTAAGGTCCTTGGCTATATCCGTCAAGGATTTCACAAATAGACGTATTTTTTCATTACATTTTAATTGAATAGTATTAAACGTAATATCCGTAGCAATGACAGTGAAAGGATTATAGCGATAAAATAGAGTACACTTCTGTATCAATGTATACCTACAGGAACCGTCAATGTCTTGTGTATTAAGAAATTTTATTCGAAAAGCTGACTGCTCCATCCACATTTTCATCGTCACAAGTGATCAGTCACATTGTCATTGGGTATTCTGTCGTGTGGTAAAATATAGTTGACTCATTTAATACCTTCCAACTTGTCTGGTGTTCGTACGAGAGACACCAGCGAAAAATTATGACCATAAAAAGGCATTTCAATATGCTGATTCAACCATCAATACCGTTATTTGACTGCTGTTCAAACTCGTAAATGTGTTGTATTTAAAGAAGCACCACAGATATTGAATATCAATTTAAATCACGTAAAGCGAGCAAGGCGCAAACCCCTTTTACATAGCAACACAGTAGCGCTGCAGAGTCAGCCCCATTCGTAGCTTACAACAGTAATGAACTTTTCACTCATTATACAGCCGACCCAGATTTGTAAGGAGAACAAAATAACAGGTGCGCAGAATAACAGACCAATATCTCTGTGCTCACCATTTGCAAGAGGTGAGACATTCAGGGAGGAAAGAAATTTTCCTTCAGAAAATCAACACGAAACTTGTTTATCGCTCGTAAATTAGCTCAGGCGTCTTTCTAGCTCTCATAATCTTTCAATTACTAGGTGCAAGAAAACAAGTTCCGTCTTCTAAGATTACCAAGATCGTTCGACAATGATCTACACTGCCGAATCATAATGAAGAATCCATTCATAGCACCTATCAGAGTAACGTCACTAATATTAAGCAATTTTGGCCAATAGAAAGTATTGTGTTATAACAACGATTAACGTTCAATACACGCCAGTTATTTCCATGAAGACAGTTTAGACTGAGTGTTGCCGATTCTATTATTTCCACAAACTTACTTTGGCTGAGTAGTTGGGAAGACGTTCAAAGTAAGTAAATAGTATGTTGACCTTCTGTGAGGTGCCAGCATAGACGGATGGTGTGTTGTAAGATCCTGCCGGACGGTCGATGAAGGCAGCTGTCGGCCGCGGAGTCGCTATTCGTTATAAACAGTGGTGACCTTTTGGAAACTGCTACAAGCTGCCTGACTTCGTGCTGAAGTAAACATTGGTGGCTGCAGCAATGTACAGTGTAGTTTCTAATAAACAATTCGCTGCTACAGGCTTGAGTCTGTGACAACTGGCAACAATTGCCAGCGGAAAGAAAACAATTTGCAGTGTTAATGAACTCGAAGGCCTGTGCCTTAGAAGCTAAATCATGTCTAATCTTGCTGCCACTAACCTGTATGTTTATATTGTTTACACTGTCAACCATATCGTAACTAATGTATTATCAAATTGTTCGTTTCTCTAAATAACTATTTTTTTATCTCTAATTATTTATTCTCGGGTAATATTTGTTATTATTTGTATAATCAACTTTTCGTTTCTCCACATAACTATTTTCATTTTTAATTGTTTTTCTCATGTAATTTTGTTAATTATTGCATAAGGTAGTCTCACTTCCATCCTTAATTAGCAACCCACCATCATACTTTAGTTGTTATCCTCATAAGTGCAATTAATATCACACTCTGTCATAACGTGCAGATTACTCCCGTTGTATTTAGCGAAATTCCTTCCCCTGCCAGCCCACGGCTACTTCCATAACCGTTGCAGACCTCGCTGACCTTGGCCGCAGATCCCGTTGTCTCCCTGGGGACCTACCCCCTCCCCCTCCCGGCCGCTTTCACTGCACAGAACTGGGAGGACACTCCCTCACCCCCCCCCCCCCCCCCTTCACACGCCTTCCGCATTCCTCATGCCAGACCCTCTTGTCACCGCCAACCACGACCCGCAAACACCGGTCGGCAGCCTCCTCGGGCAATCAGCACCCGAACGCACCAAGCTGCATATTGCAAATGCAAATGTCCAGTCTCTGCCAGCTCACTTCGACGAGTTCAAATATATATTTCAAACTGCTGATATACACGTAATACTTTTGTCAGAGACTTGGCTCAAACCAAGTATTCCTACAACTTCCGTAAACCTAGATGGCTATATCTTTCTCAGGCACGACAGATGCAACAGACGAGGGGGAGGAGTAGGGGCGTACATACGCTCTGATTTGTCACCTACAGTACTACACACATCCGACAACAATGCAGATAAACAAGTGGAATATATGTTCATAGAGATCAAATCACTTAACAGAAAGTGCTTAATATGTGTCCTTTACAAACCTCCTAAAGTAGGTGGGTTCACCTGCTTTGAAACTGCCCTCTCTAGTCTCGAATCGTCATATGAACATGTAATTATAGCTGGTGACACTAACATTAATTTTCTGTGCAATAGTCCTTCCACTGGGAAATTTAAGAGGATGCTTTCGTCCTCAAATATGACGCTACTTCAGCTGGCACCTACTCATCACACGACTACCAGTCACACTTTCATAGATATATTCGCAACGAAATCTCTGAACAGAATAATCCGCACCTCTCAAATATCTGCGCCTGGCATGTCTGCCCATGACATCATTTCCATGACATATTCACTAGAATGCCCTAGAAAGAAACAAAAACTGTCTACATACCGAGACCTCAAACGCATAAATTTGCCTGAACTCGAAACTGAGGCACAAGAAATAGTTTGGGGGATGACCTCTACTCCCCTCATGGACATAAACGACAAACTCCACGATTTCACTAACAAAATTACTCAACTATATGACAAATATGCTCCAATAAAGACCAGAAAAGTAAAAAGGCAACCTGCACCTTTGCTGACTGATGAACTAAAACAGCTCATGAATCTCAGAAATGCTGCACATCGAGCATACAAGATACACCCTACAAGTGAAAATCACGCTGTATACAAGCAGAAACGAAACAAAGTCAGTCAAGCGGTGAGAAACGCTAAGCTCAGACATGCCCGTACATTAGCTGACAATAGATGTAGACCAGCTATCCTGTGGAAAAATCTCCGTAGTCTCGGTTTAGGCAAAATAAAAGTTGCAGAAAATCCCATGGTCCCAGCTGAAGAACTAAACCGATTCTTCACATTACCTGCAACCAAAATTGATCCGCAAAAAAACAGAGAATCATTGATTACTTCATTGGGATGAACGACTGTAGCAAAGAAAAATTCTATCTACAGCACGTCACTTGCAGTACTGTCAAGAAAGCCATAATGCGGATTAGATCAGCATCTACTGGACATGATGGTATCACTATCCAGATGGTAAAACTTATTATTGACCAACTACTGCCCTCTATAACAGACATTTTCAACGATTCATTAATCACAAGTGTTTTCCCTGAGGCCTGGAAACTGGGACAAATTAAGCCACTGCCTAGAAAGGACATCGCCACAGCAGCCTCTGACTACTGCCCCATCTGCCTTCTTCCTGCACTATCAAAGGCCTTAGAATATATAGTTCATGACCAGCTCACCAACTACCTAACTACTAACAACCTACTAGACGAATACCAATCAGGTTTCCGTAAACATCCGCTCTGATAAAGGTGACAGATGACCTGAAACTTGCCATGGACAGACAAGAAGCGACTATCATTTGCTTCTTAGATTTCAGCAAAGCATTTGATACTGTCGACTTCGACATCTTACTAGCCAAACTTAGCGGTCTAAATTTCTCACCAAGCGCAGTGCAATGGTTTCGCTCATACATGACGTCTCGTCAGCAACGCGTCCTGTCTGGGGATATAAAATCACAATGGCGGCAGGTAGTGTCAGGCGTTCCCCAAGGCTCAGTATTAGGTCCTATACTCTTCTCTCTTTACGTCAATGATGTGTCATCAGTCCTGACCTATTGCAAATACCATATGTATGCTGATGACCTTCAGTTGTATCTAAGTGCGAAATGAAGCAATCTCAAGAAAGCTATTGAAAATTTCAATACTGACCTCGATGAACTGTCAAAATGGGCACAGGACATAGGTCTAAAACTAAACCCATCTAAAACCCAAGCGGTACTTTTTGGTCACTCTAAGCTCATTAG
Source organism: Schistocerca serialis cubense (assembly GCF_023864345.2). Taxonomy (NCBI): domain Eukaryota; kingdom Metazoa; phylum Arthropoda; class Insecta; order Orthoptera; family Acrididae; genus Schistocerca; species Schistocerca serialis. The sequence continues at coordinate 1,044,917,657 of NC_064639.1, read as the reverse complement.
CCCAAATCATCGGGAATCCGTACCACCTCTTATCCTAAATGGAACAAATATTAACTTCTCGCCCTCAGCAAAGAGTTTGGGAGTAATAATAGATGAAAATCTAAATTTGAAAGAGCACGTAACTGCAGTGTGCAAAAAAGCATCAGCATCCCTTCATGTCCTACAAAAATATAAAAAACTCTTCCCTTTCGATCTGAAAAAGAAATTAGTACAAACGCTTATACTCCCAATCATTGACTACAGCGATATTATCCTACAAGGCTCTCTCAGGAAAATTCCCGACGTCTAGAACTGGTCAAGAATGCCTGCGTCCGATATATCTGTGACGTTCGACTTTTTGATCACATTTCACCAGCATATGCAAAATTGTCCTGGCAGCGTGCAGACAAACGCAGAGATTTCCATACACTCTGTCTCATCTACTCCCTTATAAATGTACACTGTCCCTCATATCTCTCCTCGTCCCTAACACTCATGTCGGAACAACATGACAGAAACACACGTTCCCATCATAATAAAATCCTCTCCGTTCCACTGCATCGCTGAGTCACCTTCTCCAAGTCCTTTACAGTAGCGGGAACCCGACTCTGGAATAACCTCCCTCGTTATGTTAGAGAACTTAAAAACATGACCGGCTTCAAAAAACAGTTAATGACGTATCTACTTAAGCAACAGCAATGCCGTCCTCTGTACATGAGTGCACTTCACCTCATTACTTCCCTCTCTCCCCCTCCTTAAACCTCCCTTACCCAAAACTCGCTATACTAGTAAACATCTACTTTACACACCAAAATATTAATGTACATCTGCACAAACCTTCATTACTATTGCCAATTTTTCTCATGTCTGTCATTATTATTTGAATTTTTTTTTACTGTTATTATTATTGCTTTCACCATAATCTGTATGTATAGCACCTGATGTAAAAATACTGCCAGCATTTACTTTATTAGGTCTTAGTCATGTTTATCATTATTATTTGATTTTTTGTTATACTGTTATTATTATTGCTTTTATCATAATCTGTATGTATAGCAACTGTTGTAAAAATACTTCCACATTTACTTTATTAGGTCTTAGTCACTACTCTTTATTCATATTGTCACTAGAGTAAGCTAATTTTCTCATTTAAACTATGTTCATGATGTAACTCTGATGTGTGAAATGCTGCATGTGTGGAACACTGGTCCAATGTAAGAGAGGACCTGATGGCCCTAATCTGATCAGGTTAAATAAATAAATAAAAATAAATATATTTTGTTCACGGACAGGAGTTTAAAGTTATTTATATAAGTGACACTCCCTGAATCCGCATCCGAATTGTTATCTCCAACGAAAGACGGCTATCCTAATGACCACGGAAACCTGACGTCTGGCGACCGTAACAATGTAGACACTGTCAACAAAAAAGACTTGCGTCACAAAGGACTTCAAGGTTGCTACAAGAAATATGTCAGCAAATGGGAGGAAACGTTTCTTTTGAGAGTCCATGTGGCACCCTCAAACTTCGCTCACATTTTTTCTGAAGTATTCTCTCTTCTTCGTCTTTCTGAAAAATTTCTGGATTTGCTGGTCATTCACAGATCATCTGCCAAGCTTCTCTTGTCTCCCATAGTCTTTCATTTAGCATATCCTCCCGTTGCTGTTCTCTTAGAATTGCACCATACTTTACCTGACCCCTCCACCTTGTTTGTGGTCTTGCAACAGTCCTTCGTCCAGATTCTGTCCATTCTAGTGCTCTTCTCAGCAGTCTTCCTGCCTCCAATCATTTAACGTGGCCAAACCACGTAAGTCCATTACCCTTCATACTTTGTTCCAGGGGTTTGATCTGCAGAGTATTACATATTATTTCATTCCTTATCTTGTCCCTTCTCGTTTTACCAGGTATGCCTCGAAAGTACACGTCTGTTTCTTGTATCCTGCCCAGATCAAATCAAACATTCTGATCCGTTGGTCAGAATTGGCAGGTAGTATGACTTTTAAATTATGAGCTTCTCTCAACAGTGCACCTCTGTTCCTTGTGTTCTGCTTCGATCTTTCTTTGTCCAAGTCCAACATTCTGATCCACTGGCCAAAATTCGTGGATAATCTGGCTTTACACGTATTTTCCAATTTGTAATTATGTCTGTTAAACAATTACAGAATTTCGAATAATATCCTGTCCTCTCTGAAATTCCATCCACGATGTTTCCTTTCTTGGTTAATATACTTCACATATGAAATCAGTGAAAAAACCGTCTTGGTCGTGGGGTTATTTTATAAAAATGACCAGTTTCGGCCTAGGCTTAGACCATCTTCAGACAGCACGATTAGCTGAAGGTGACGATTTGTAGAACAGTCAATTGACCTCAGTCGCTGAAACTGTTCAACTTCAACTTCAGCTGATGGTGCTTTCTGAAGATGGCCTAAGCCTAGACCAAAACCGATCATATTAGTAAAATAAACATCGCATCAAAACTGTTTTTTCACTGATTTTATATAGATTTCCCAAACATATTACCAAAAATTTTGAATACTTCCTAGATACTTGAAAGCATCCATTTGTTCAATAGTTCCTCCATCCAAAGTACAGCCTACATTTTTTCGTTTTACCTATAGATCTTCATTACTTCACTTTTTGATATGCTTATTTCAGTGAATGCTTCTTTAGTCACTCTCTGCCAGGTGTGTAGATGTTCTTCCAATTTTTACTCATTTTCTTCCAACTCATCCCATCATCTGCATATGTTATGAGCTTCACATCATCTGATGGTGATCCTTGGCGAAATTTCGTTATGATGTTGCCCACAACATTATTAAAAAGCATTGTGAAAGCACTGTTCATTGCCTAAGCACTCTGTACGTAGGAAGCACTCCTCTTCTTTGGGCCGTTAGCTATGGGGTCCACTGAAGTGTAGCACCACTAGTATTTTGGGGGATAACCTAAGGGAATATGCCTAGGTTGGGAGGAGGGATCTAGAGGTCCCGGGCACGTTGCAACACAGCTGAAACAGGTGCCCCTGCGTCTCCCACCACACTCCGCTATGCAGTCAGCCACCCGGGGGCTGGCTATCACGGCGAGAATACTAGCAGCCTGTGTCCTCAGCTCATGCCGTGTGCATCCTGGGTCCATGTCTCATACTGGGCTCTGGGGTGAGCAACCCGGTGCTTGTGTGTTGCAACCAGCTTGCCAAGAGGGGTGTGTCTGATATGCTGTATCGGCACACTGCACATATCTGAGCAAGATAATGTTGTACATGTCAGGATGTGGCTGAGGTGGAAGTGGGGTCCAAAAAAGAACAAGAGTTAATTTTTCAACTCCGGTCGGCAAACTGCCTCCCGTCCATTGAAAAAAAAAATTACTGATGACCTAGATGGGGTACATTAATGTGAGTCTAGCAGCCCTAAGGCGCAAACAGATTGGGCCGGGGCTCGAAAAGTGCACGGAGGCAACCGGCCAATGCATCTGATCTCGTCGGGGGCCTGTCAGTAAAAGAGAGCGATCCACACGCCTCGTTCACGCAGCTCGGCGCGGTGGGCGCCCACACGTGATCTCCTGGACCTTTCTGATTGGCTGCTGTAGGAGCTCTGACTAGGCAAGCGACGCTTCCCTAAGCGTCACCCCGTCAGCAGAAAGGTTGTTTTTCGTCGAGCACGTGAACAAGCCGTGGGATAGCGGCACATACTGGAAAAATCTTATGTGTCGCCAACCCAGGGCCCGTGCACGGCTTTGTGAAGATCCATTGCCATTCATAGCTCACGCATTTAGGAAAAAAAAAATCCCTTTTCTTTTATTGAAAATAAAGGACTCCCGTACTCAATCTGTCAGCACCTGTACATCTCCTTCCCCTTCCGCGGGAGCGAGGTTTTATGGTGAAAATTAGTTGTTGCTCGTTGATAAAAGAAAACAATTTGCTCCCTTGGTCGGGTGTGCTAATATTTGCAAAAATGGGCGTGGGGTGAATATAAGTTTTAAAAAAACATCCATTTATACTGGAGTGATTTTACAACAACATAAAAAGAAAGTCCCTTAAAAAAAAAAAGATATTATACAGAAAGATTGTTGATCAAAATCATAAAACATTTAGAGACATTGATCTTATCACATATAATTCATTATGATAATTTCCCATCATCATTACTGTATCAGAATGCAGATCTTAGCACTAAAAGTTAAAAGTATGTCAAAAGTTTCACAACATTGGAATGAAGTATTACAGATTCTGTTACTCATATATACTTCCAACGCTAAACGCGGTGTAGCAGAAGTGTAGATGCTGGCCGAACTGAATCAGCACTGATCGTTTGAATGTTACAGGCGCCTCTAGAAATGTGTAATTGTTTGTGTTGTTTGGCAAACGTTAAACGCGTTGCTACATAGTGGAATCAGTTTCAGAATATCAACTAAATATGAAAGTAGTAATTGCAACAAATTAGTTAATTCTACCAAATAAAAGTATTCAACTGACAAACGTAGTTAACATAAATAGAATGTGAAGATAGTAAATAATGAGATAAAACATTTAAATTCTCAAACTGTGAGGTAGTTTCTATGGTCAATAGTTTCAAAATAATAATTAAAGACTTATTGAAACACTGACAATCTAAAAGATTGCATCATATACAGATAATAGAAAGTTAAAACATGTTCATAATGTTACATAAAAGACATTTGCTTCTGTGTAGGGACACTGATTGCAGTTGGTTAAACACAAAGTTCTAACTGTTGATGGTATATCTTCCACGTATAATACAGACAATCATTGAAAAATAAACAGAGTTACAATCTTTGGTTCAGATGCGGTGCTGTGATAGGGTGGCCCATGTGCCACTGACGGAGAGCGGGGCAGCACAGGGCGCCGCGCAGCGTTGGATACACTGTCGTTCCCTCAGGTGGGGACGGCGGCAAGGAGGGACATGGTGGCAGCTGCTTATTGTGTAGGCAGGTACTGAAACACTCCCCCCAGGGATTGTATCAGCAAAGTTTGCAGAGGTGGGCTTCAGTAGTAAATAGACTAAGGTTTCCTACATTCAGTGGTCATCTCTAGTACCTTTACCCATAGTTTACATGATTAGATACATTGATACATGATAAAAATAAGAGTAAATGAACATAAGACAATACAAGCTTTATTTCAGTTAAAGAGTGTATTTCACTACGGTAGACCATGTCTGACATTACTCTTGTCGAAATTCACCCTCGGGCTGTGCCTCGGGGACAGTTGGTTGTGTTGACTTAATGTGTTTACAATATCCTTTCTTATACAGGCACCGGAGAACGGCTCCTCCGACAATCAGGATTGGAACAGTCAGGGCACTAGGCAGAGTAACCGTATACAATTGTTTCTGTGTCCGGCAGGTAGCTATGTGTGCAACAGCTCGATCCAGGGCGACTTGGCCCTTTTCGTGAGTTAGTAATTCGTCAATTGACTGAAGTAATCGAGCATCGGACTCGTTGGGTAGCCTGGGTACATTACTGGGTGATGGTGGTACCACTGGTACCTCAGGTAAATAAAGTAAAAGGGGTCCGAGGCTCAAATTTTTCACTTGTGTTAGGTGTGCTGACAGTTTGACAGTAGGTGTTATTAACTCACAGGTGGACATAGTGAACAGTAATCCACTGTTATCTAGTGCGAAAAGATACGTCAGAGACTCTTGTGACATTATCCTGACTGCCTTGTCCGAGAATTACTTCGAGCAGATAGTTAGAGAACCAACTCGTGAAGCTAACGTTTTAGACCTCATAGCAACAAATAGAACGGAACTTTTCGACTCCGTGAATGTAGAAGAGGGTATCAGTGATCATAAGTCAGTGGTTGCATCAATGACTACAAGTGTAATAAGAAATGCCAAGAAAGGAAGGAAAATATATTTGCTTAACAAGAGTGATAGGGCACAAATCGCAGAATATCTGAGTGACCACCATCAAACGTTCATTTCTGAGGAAGAGGATGTGGAACAAAAATGGAAAAAATTCAGAAACATCGTCCAGTACGCCTTAGATAAGTTCGTACCGACTAAGGTCCAAAGCGAGGGGAAAGATCCACCGTGGTATAACAATCATGTACGAAAGGTACTACGGAAACAAAGAAAGCTTCATCATAGGTTTAAGAGTAGTCGAATCATAGCTGATAAGGAAAAGCTGAACGAAGCGAAAAAGAGCGTAAAGAGAGCAATGAGAGAAGCATTCAACGAATTCGAACATAAAACATTGGCAAACAATCTAAACAAGAACCCTAAAAAGTTTTGGTCATATGTAAAATCGGTAAGCGGATCTAAATCCCCTATTCAGTCACTCGTTGACCACGATGGCACCGAAACAGAGGACGACCGAAGAAAGGCAGAAATACTGAATTCAGTGTTCCGAAACTGTTTCACTGCGGAAAATCGTAACACGGTCCCTGACTTCAGCCGTCGCACGGACGCCAAAATGGAAAATATTGAAATAAACGATATCGGAACTGAAAAACAACTGCTATCACTTAGTAGCGGAAAAGCATCCGGACCAGACGAGATACCCTTAAGATTCTACAGTGATTATGCTAAAGAACTTGCCCCCTTTCTATCAGCAATTTATCGTAGATCGCTGGAAGAACGTAAAGTACCTAGCGACTGGAAGAAAGGGCAGGTCGTTCCCATTTTCAAGAAGGGTCATAAATCAGATGCGAATAATTATAGGCCTATTTCGCTTACGTCAATCTGTTGTAGAATAATGGAACATGTTTTGTGTTCTCGTATTATGACGTTCTTAGATAATACAAATCTCCTTCATCATAACCAACATGGATTCCGCAAACAGAGATCATGTGAAACTCAGCTCGCCCTATTTGCCCAAGAAATTCACAGTGCCGTAGACACTGGCGAGCAGATTGATGCCGTATTCCTGGACTTCAGGAAGGCATTTGATACGGTTCCGCACTTACGTTTAGTGAAAAAAATACGAGCTTACGGAATATCGGACCAGGTTTGTGATTGGATTCAGGATTTCCTAGAAGAAAGAACACAACATGTCATTCTTAACGGTTCAAAATATGCAGATGTAGAGGTAATTTCGGGAGTACCGCAGGGAAGCGTGATAGGACCTTTATTGTTTACAATATACATAAATGACTTAGTTGACAACATCGGTAGCTCCGTGAGGATGTTTGCAGATGACACGGTTGTCTACAAGAAAGTAGCAACATCAGAAGACTCGTACGTACTCCAGGAGGACCTGCAGAGGATTAATGCATGGTGCGACAGCTGGCAGCTTTCCCTAAACGTAGATAAATGTAATATAATGCGCATACATAGGGGCAGAAATCCATTCCAGTACGATTATGCCATAGGTGGTAAATCATTGGAAGCGGTAACGACCGTAAAATACTTAGGAGTTACTATCCGGAGCGATCTGAAGTGGAATGATCACATAAAACAAATAGTGGGAAAAGCAGGCGCCAGGTTGAGATTCATAGGAAGAATTCTAAGAAAATGTGACTCATCGACGAAAGAAGTAGCTTACAAAACGCTTGTTCGTCCGATTCTTGAGTATTGCTCATCAGTATGGGACCCTTACCAGGTTGGATTAATAGAAGAGATAGACATGATCCAGCGAAAAGCAGCGCGATTCGTCATGGGGACATTTAGTCAGCGCGAGAGCGTTACGGAGATGCTGAACAAGCTCCAGTGGCGGACACTTCAAGAAAGGCGTTACGCAATACGGAGAGGTTTATTATCGAAATTACGAGAGAGCACATTCCGGGAAGAGATGGGCAACATATTACTACCGCCCACATATATCTCGCGTAATGATCACAACGAAAAGATCCGAGAAATTAGAGCAAATACGGAGACTTACAAGCAGTCGTTCTTCCCACGCACAATTCGTGAATGGAACAGGGAAGGGGGGATCAGATAGTGGTACAATAAGTACCCTCCGCCACACACCGTAAGGTGGCTCGCGGAGTATAGATGTAGATGTAGATGTAGACATGGTCATAGGATGTTAAAGCAATTGTAGATGTCTGAGGTACAAAATATAATAAACTATCCCCTACTGGTTGAAACCAAGGCTCACGCAAAGTCGATAACATACGAGGACAGGGGGGGGGGGGGGGGGGGTTGTTTCCTCTAAAAACAAGGCCACCTCACAGTCTTTAGTTCCAGTATGAATGGATAAGTTTGAACACATATAGTAATTAGTGTGATGGCACTGATGGAGGTCAATCAGCTGCATGACAGAATGTCTTTGGCGATCTTTGCTACTAGCTAAGATATCATTAGTTTGCACAAGTCACTTGCTTTCGTAGGGCAACCCAAGTAACCGGAAAGGTGTGTGATCGGTAGCATTCAAACTCGCAGTTGACGCATGTGATGGGTAGAGAAATCTGTGCCCACTGTCCTTGAGAAGTTCGCACAAGATGTACTGTAGCCGTCGCATAATAATGAGGTAGCGAAGATTCCTATACAAGGTCCCGTTGCATAACATTCCTAAATGTTTCGTACCGGTGTACAAGGTCAGTTGCCACGACACGAATTTGCCTAGTAGCAGCTAATAAGCTGTCTTCAATATGAGTGAGGCGTAATTGCTGGTGGACCAGTACGTCCCGATTTTGGTTAGTAGTAAAAGTTACTTGGCGTAGGGTTTGGTCCCAGCGGTTAGCGTCAGCATGGTCGGGGGTACCAAAGATAATTTTGAGTATCGCACCTCCGGCATTGAACCAGGCTCTCTTAACCCGAGTTAGGGGCACAGTGTCGAAGATGCTTCATAATTGTTCTTGAGTGTTTAGCAGTGCTTGTTTTAAATCCCACAGAGTGCGTAACGTGGAAGTCTGCCCTGCTTGTTCGAGTAAAGGATCACAGGCCAATAGGCGATTGATAAGTTGTTGCAAAGCTAGCTCTTCTCCCTTAATGGAGCTTAGTTGTACATCGACACGTATTACCGCTTGATTGGGGGTATATAGCAAGTTGTCCAAACGTTCAAACATGATGCCTGACGATGACGGATGATTACTAAAGGGTGGGAGACTGACAGCTCCAGTAAAAAGAATCAATAAAGCACAGCATCTCATGGTGTGATGTCTGGTCGAAGTGACTGGTGAAAGGACAGAGTGCATTCAGAAGAGAGAGAAGGCGTGAGAGTATCTCTATGCGACTGTATGTAGTAATGATGAAAAAATATATCACAGCAGTGCGTAATAGTGTTTGGTTAATATTTACCATGCAACGGAGTCGGAGAGTAGTACGTTCCGATGAGGCGGATGCAACTTCACTGTTAATACTGAACTGGCCAGTAAGTCAGCGGTCACGGGTCTTTATACAATAGCAAGTAGCCAAAAGAGGGTTGTCAGCATTGCTGACAAGTACCCATAGTCAGCGATCACGTGTAGAAGACTGACACGGCAACTTCACAATCTGACTGAGTGAATTAGTCAGCGGAATAAACCCGCGGCTATGTAAGAAGTGTGAATGAAAGGGGATCAGCAGCGCCTTCGTGTTATTTGTGTGTGTTTTTGTTTCATATATTAATATTTATGGATCTTCACCCTGGATATTGGTGCGATATCAATGAGAGTCCATTTGTTGAGGTGGAAGGTTTCTTAGCCACTAGATGCAGATAAACGGTTAAGCGTGTTCATGGAAGTACTTGACCATGCGATAAAATACATGACTGCTTGTTTCCTTTACAGAGAAGGTTACACACAGGTAGAGAATGGCGGTAATTACATTTTGTAAGTGACAACAATTTTCAGAAAATTCCGTAGGCCTTTTATCTACGGAGTTTTTATTCCCGGGGTCACTGTTCAGATCGCTACAGCTACCCTAGACAACACATTGCGCACTATGTTGAAAAGCGTGTTCTGCGCGAACTGTAACAGGTTTTCGCGGTGAGAAATATCTAACGAATAATTTTCTCCAAATAAAGTGAGTAGATGCAAAAGCGATAACCAGATAGAGGGTTTAGCCGCCAGAAATGCAAACAAAACAAGTGCAGCTGAACCCTTTTAATACGTCTCCTGTAGTAGAGTTTATACTCTCCCTTTCAGGGGGTGGTGACTATGACTGTGTATACGTATCATGTGGATGAGGTGTCCGTGAATGTGTAAGGAACGTTGTGCGGGTGTTCATGAAGCGGTAACATGTAGTTCATACACTACGTCTGACAATATGTGGCTATTCTTCGCTATGGGTTGCCAAAGCGAGATGGGACTTCATCATCATATATGCACCAGAGGTAGTGAGAGGAAAAACCGATGAGAGCGGCCGTAAAAGAGATTCTGTTGTACAAGGTTAGCGATTGCCAGATGGGCTAAGTAGTAACTAACTTGAAGAAGGACTTGTTACTGCTGTTATTCAGTGGTCGAGACTCGTGGATTAAGCAAACCAGTGCATATTTACGAGGATAACAAAATGTTTCCTGGCATCAGGTAAAAGTAAGGCAGAGCATGGCAGAAAAGGATGAAATAGCAAGCATTTGCGGAGACATGGTTACGTGAGAAACATTGGCAACAACCAAGGACCACACTCGTTATGATATCAAGGCATTAAGCAATTAACAGCAAGACTGAAGTGGTGACAACACCCCAATTGCTTCAGGCAAATTGGGAACAGCAACTTAACAAGACAGATACTTCAGCTCTTTACTTCTATGAAAACTCGAGATTCGCTGACGTGACTGTTGGAGAAATGTGCCAACATCTGGCATAACACTCGGGTTCTAAGAAGGCAGCGAAATGACGCAGTATGTAATGGCTGTAGTACAAGAAAGGCAGATCAACATTTTATTACTGTATAGCATTTTAAAGCTCAGAGTGACTTACTGTCCATTCTATGGATAAAGATTCTGAGAGGTGAAGCGTAGCTGCACAGTAAAGTTTACCGGTTACAATACGTACGCGCGTGGCTGCTGATCAGGCAGCTCGTGCCCGTACGCACACGTGTGTTGCGTGCTGCACTGCTTCACAGTAGTACGCTCGGGGAATAAAACGTCCCTCTCACACGACCGAGTATTGGCGTACTTAGTTTAACGAGTTACGCTGAGAAATAATTTATGGTGGCTCTTCCAAGTACGTATCGTATCGTTGCTACGACGCACATTACGCGTCGCACTTGCGTCTAGTGTCACGAAAAATCACGAGCAGCAAGGAAAAGTGAAAATGCGAACACGATGATTGTATTTATGTACTTTAAGGGAGGGACAAAGCTCTCCTTGGGAACAACCAAGTAAGCCCATGGTTACGTCTTTAAACTTTCCAACGCAGGTTTTCGCCTACTGTTGAAGGACACTGATTCTACGCTTGGCTAGATAGCAGAGACATGATTCTCACTTCACTATAGATCGTCGGAGAATAGCTCAAACATGGACACTGCAACAAGGGAGGAGCGATACTTCGATGAGAAAAATGGCTGGAAAGACGGATAGGACCGGTATTGTTTGAGTAATTTACAGTACCACTGCATACTCATTAACAAAAGAAGAAAGACAGGATAGATCCGAGGGCTCGGCAGTAGAGTAAGTAATAAAAGGGGAGGGCTCCAAAAATTAACTGCAATCACAGGCGACTGCAGGTATCCACTGATTCGGCAGCACGGATACCAGCATGTCGTGTGTTGTCAGTAGCGTGAAAAAACCGAGCCAACGAAATAGTTGTCCCTATTAATCGTTGTCCATTGTGAGTGCGAATCTCTCTCTCGCTGAACTAACCAGTTGGGATTCAGGCCAACTCAGCAGGCGTTCCTTTACCCTTGGCCAATTACTACGTAGCGCTTGGGCCCATTCCTGAGTAGTTCCCATAATTTACTGAGTCCGACCTATCAATATGACACGTCAGTGACTGTGTCAGATAGTCTTCCATCGCTACGGTGGCAGCGAAACATTCCCACAGACAAACAGGTGTATTAGTCTTTATCGCGGAGCCGCTCCTTGTTATGCAAGGTAGCAGAGTGACCGGCATGGCTTGGATACTATTTGATTCATAAAGGAAAGATAATAGTAAGTAACTATCTCATAATACAGTGAGGGGAGGGGGAGGGTTGAGACATGCCCCCGTGTTCCCTGCGTATACAAACTGAAGGTATACAACATAAAACGACAAAAAATGCAGTTATACAACATAATAAACTCACATGAGGCATAATGCAATTAGCAGCACAATAAAATAATACAAAACAATAAAATGAAATACACAGCATAAATTAGCTTATGACTTGGATCGGTGAGCAAGCATTGCAAAGCGACTGGAAGGCAGTATAATCGTCTCAGGACTAACAGATGTGCAATCTCCTACGAGTTGGCATTGAGACATTTAATTCCGGACGAATTACGTCACTTGAAAGGAGGCTGTCATGGTCCATGGCTATTAACACTAAGGACATCCATTACTGGGTGTGTGAGAACATAACTTGTAATGCAAGGTGGTGTGATCGGTACAAAGTGCGTAAATGACGGTAATAGCAAATAGGAGCGAGTGGGACTGTGGTGATGTGAGTCAAATGTAATTCTTTGAGGTGTCAAATTGTAATAAAATCGTGGCAGTGAAATGATGAGATTCTCTCTCTTGTTTTTACCACCTATAACCCCTGCCACACTCTCTAATGAATGGTTCTTTCTTTAAATCTACTTACTCTGTTATGGTAAAGTATGCATATTTTGTCTATAGCTATGCTATTCAGTGCTGAATAACGACGGCTGTGAGGATACGTGAGCGTCTCGTCTTTTAATTAGTGACGCACTTGAATGGATTGACGAGATCCTCGCTTCCTATCCACTATCTAGCGGGACCACTGCTAAAGGAACAGACTGGAAAACGTTAGTGAGGAAAGAATACCCTAGTGAGCTTGACTCGAAGTATAGACTTGCATGAGTAATTACGCAGACCAGCTGTTATTAACTCTGCCTCTATTATGGTCAGTAGGTGTGTGTCTTTCTATCACGTATCTGCCTAGTCCTGGAGACTTACCTGAGCACGTACTGTAGCACCACGGCGACATTTCGACGATCCATAACTTACCTGTGGCGTCTGTTCGGTGAGCCGCTGTTGCTATCAGTAAGACATAATTTTATGGGTATCGTATGTAAACAGTGAATAATTGCCTGAGTTAGCCTTCTATAATGATCACTTGTATGAAAGCTAATGTGTTCTCTTGTTCATTAGCTAAGAAAAATGATTATCTGCATTGTAGAAGACCGCAAATGTGTATATGTGAGACGTATTTACACTAGTAGTGCAGAATCCGTTTCATGGCGTATCACGGCAGTTGTGTATCCTGTAATTCTCATACGTTCTTGTTGAACGCCCTAGGTTGCATTTAAGACAGCATAAGAGTGTGAATTAGTTACAAGGCTGTAGATAAGGTAGGAATAATTTCGTTTACTTGTGTGTTTTATGTAATTTGCGTTTGGTTAGGTATAAGATACTTCGTGTAGAAGTGTAATTCATCAACTACGACGTGTGTGGTTCATTAGATAACGTAACAAATGACAAAATGTGGCACAGTGATTCATTCGACGTAGTGTGTACTGGTGTGTGGGTGTGCGTGCGGCTGCGTATCCAACGGAATGCGCTGCTCTGGCGGCTCCAGCAGTGACGCTCTATCAGTCAGCTGTGCGCTTCTTCGTACGCTTAGTTAGGTTTTATTTTTGCCTACGATGGCGTGGCCTGTTGTTTGTCACTATGTGGGTGAATGACTTTAGTACACTAGTGTTTGACTATGCCAAACTAGTGAAGTTGCGATACTCAATACTTCATCTCTAACTACGATTCAGATTCTATTCTTTTTAAAGTAGTGCTCTCTATCGGACGACTCCGAGCCGAGCTCCCTTCAGTACATAGCCAGTTTGGATACAGAAATGCACATCGTAGTGGCCGGCTACACTACGTTATGTATATCCGCCAATTCCTGAATGTGTATGTCGAAGGAGTACGCCCGAAGACGTCCAAGAGCGGCACTACTTCCTTTAACTTGCAACCGCGAATACCAATAGTCTCTTTAACGGCGGAACACAAAAACTTTTAATCCCTGTTTTCCAAGATAGCGGAGAAATATTATTGGACGCTATACTAACTGAGATGCATTACATTAGAAATGATTGAGTCCTCTACCAATTGCGTAGTAGTGCCAGTATAAGTCAGCGCATAGACAACGATCTTTCTATGTGGACTTGGACTATATAAGTTACTTTTTCATCACATAGTATTCAAGAATTTACATTGAATATTCACTTGGTTTCTAACCCGGGAAAAGTTTTCACTAGCTTCTGCTAGGCAATCAATAAAAGTTCCTTTTCAAAGATAGCAATTTGTGTTGTGTACGTCGGCAGACATCATTATGAAAAGGTGTACTTTATTTGAGCATTAGACAAAATGATTTGTGGTTAATAGCTATTGCAGCGATATTCAAAAGGGAAGTTACCAGTACTGTCGTATGGAGGATGGCTGGCATAAATACTACAAGTGTAGTTCCCATATCCAGGTACCATAACACAGATCACTCCTCTTCACAGAACACTTACCTTTCTACGTTCTTTGGCATACTCTCCAGCATTTCAGTGTAGGCATATGACGCGCTAAAACTTCGGTGCAGCTACCAACTCTCTTTCATTACATTGGCACTAGTAGGTGTATTTTGTTACTGATAGTCATACGTACTTTGCATAGGTGTAGATGGACAGTGCAACGTGTGAAAAGAAATATCATTAAAATTGCTGTGGCCCTCCCGGCTGAATGTTGGGTTTGTACGTACTGTGTAATTATTTCTTTCGGTAATAAATGATTCCAAAACCTCACTATTCTCGTCCTGTTACCTTATTGATACATAAATTAAACTCTGGGGTAAACTCCATAGTTCAATCATGGATTTGTACTCTCAGAGTGGGAAACAGAGAGAGAGATGTGGTGTGATATTTACGACGAGGCAGATGAAGGTAGTATGAGAGTGACCCAGCAATTACAAGCGTTGGGTCTGATATCCTCTAGTGTGATACACAGGAACTGCAGAAAATGTGGGCAGTTGTAATCATTCCGTAATCTTAAGCTCTCGAGAATTTAATTACATGGGAGATACAAACAGTGGCTATAACTGATCTAATATCCCAGGATTGAGTTTTAAACTCGTGTTAGTGTAGGACCATGATAGTCTCGTATTATTTGTCAATTACTTTTTCCATTCAGGAAGTGGTTAGGAGCCCTTGCGACAACTTATCGTACTATTTGAGCAGATATCTCCTCATCGAATAAAATTATACTGCCGTTCCAACCCATACTTCCAGCACTTTGCTTACTCACTACTTACTCTACACTTTGCACTTGCATATTAGTAAGCAACACTTAAGGCTGCAGCAGCGCATGCAACTGAACAAGTATTACATGAAACTTCAAATAAATATGAGTTAACAGCTACGCTTGATACACTACAAAACAAGATACGAACTTAGTCTCTTGACCTCAATGCATAAGGATGCTTGTTTCTTAAGGAATATCTAGATCTGGCAGGTAATGGTTTTACCTTCTTTTTCTTTACTTTACTCACTGTAGGTCCTAGCATAGTTGATACACTACTAGGCGATGGATCAGGCAAAACTGTCGTAATGGAAGGTGTTTTTCCATAAAAGGGTTTCAGATGATCAAAATGTACTATCACTAACCGATCTGGCAACTGGATTTCAGCATTTACTGGAGAGGTTAACCGAATGATAGGATACGGTCCCTCATATTGAGGTGCAAACTTCTTTCTTCTTCCTCGTCTTACTGTTGGGTTGTGCAACAAGATTAAATCTCCAGGCTTGTAAAGGGGCATTACTGCATTCTTATTACTCCGCTGTAATTGTTTTTTGGTGGCTTTGGAATTATTGGTTTGAACTTGTTTCCAAATTGACTTAAAACGGCGAGCTAACCTCTTGACTTCAGTTATGTCCACACCTGGCGGCAGTTTGTCCAATTCAAAAGGTGAATTCATAGGTTTGCCAAAAACTATCTCATAAGGACTATAGCCTGTTGACTCATAGACACGGCTATTATAGGCTGAAGCGACTATATTGATATAACGGTCTCAATCTGAATGCGTTTTGTTTACATAGTAACTTAACATTTTTTGAATTGTCCTGTGGACACGTTCCAGGCGGCCATTTGCCTTTGGATGAAAGGGGGTGGTTCTCCACATTTTGATTCCTAGAAGCTTGAACACTTGAACCAATAAAGCCGACATAAAGTTCGTCCCTTGGTCTGTTAGAACAGCGTCAGGGCTGCCGAAAGGCAAAACTAAGTGATTGACAAATTCTCTAGCAACTGTCTCTGCTGTCATATCAGCGAGAGGTACCAAAACAAGGTATCGAGAATCGTGGTCCATAATGGACAGGATATATTTATTGTTTTGATTGCTTTGTGGAAAAGGACCGACGAAATCGAGGGCAATATTCTGAAATGTTCTCGTCGCCTCTGGAAGGCTTTGCAAAGGTATTTTGGTCCTCGGAGGGGGTGCTCTTTGAGCGCAAGGTAAACAATTTTGAATATACTTTTGACATCTTTTTTTCTGTTTTTCCACCAATACCGTGCAACTATCCTTGCATTTGTTGCTCTTCGCCCATTATGGCATGCTTGCAAACTGTCATGGCATTGAGCTATTATTCTGGACTGCAGCTCCTTAGGAATTACAACTCTATCACTACCCACAGTCTTTCGGTATAAAATACCATCTTCAGTAATGAAATCTACACAGGTAATATACCTATGACACTCAACTTCTCGGCTTTGCGCCTCTTTCAGTTCCTCAATCAAAACATCATTTATTTGAACTACCCTTACTTTACGACTCATGGCGTCAGCATTAGAATGCAGTCTACCAGGTTTATACTTAACCTCGTAGTCATATTCGGCAAGATTTAAAGCCTATCTAGTTAAACGACTGCTAGGATCTTTCAAATTGAACATCCAAGTTAGTACCGCGTGATCTGTAATTACTGTGAACTTTCTACCATACAAATAACATTTAAAATAGTTTACCTCGAACATAAGTGCAAGCAATTCCTTTTCAGTAGTACTATAATTTATTTCAGCCTGATTCATCTTGTGGGAAGCATACCCAACAGGTCTTTCCTCTCCGTTATATGCTTGGCTAAGGACTGCACCCAGAGCTAAATCTGAGGCATCGGTTGCAAGAATGAAACGTTTTTCAAAATATGGATAGACTAACAGAAGTGAGCTTGTTAGTACTTCTTTAATCTTCTTTACCGCTACTTCACATTCCTCTGACCACTCGAAAACTGCACCTTTTTTCAACAACTTGGTTAGTGGTTTAGCTATGGTGGCATAATCTTTCACAAACCGGCGATAGTAATTATATAGGCCAAGCAGTGACTGTAACTCTTTTACATTGGTTGGGGTGGGAAAATCTCTCACAGCCTCAGTACACCGAGGATCTGGTTTGACACCTTCAGCACTAATGACATGTCCCAAGTACGGGACTTGTGACTGTGCAAATGAACATTTTTCTATCTTCAGACTTAAATGGGCACTCTGCAAACGTGACAAAACACACCTCAACCTTTCTGCATGTTTTTCAATAGTTCTAGAAAATACAATAATATCGTGTAAATAAACTAAACATGTAGTGGGCTTTAAACCGCGTAACAATAAATCAGCAAATCTTTGAAAGGTTGCAGGAGCATTCCTGAGACCAAATGACATGCGTAAAACCTCATACAAACCCGAAGGCACAATAAAGGCGGTTTTAGGTCTGTCCTTGGGAGCTATAGGAATCTGATGATACCCTGATCGCATATCTAAAGTGGTGAAATACTTGCAGTTTCCTAATTGATCTAGGGTTTCGTCAATACGAGGCAAAGGATAAGTATCAGGTGTTGTTACTTTATTCACGGCTCTCATATCAACACAGAGCCTATAACTCCTCTCGCCATTGATTGGTTTCTTACAAAACAGAACGATTCGGGACGACCAGGGGCTGGCAGAGGGTTGAATAATCCCTGCTGCTAGCTGCTGTTGAACTGTGTCTTCCACTATTGGTTGTAAATGATAAGGGATCCTATATGCCTTTTGAGATATAGGTCTAGCATCCCCGGTGGGAATCTCGTGCTGTATGAAGTCAGTAGCAGGCAAATATTGCCTTTCCTCAAACAACCACGGAAATTCTTCCAATACGGGCCATATTAGCCTCTGCTCTGCTTTACTCAAATGCTCTAACGTTTCATTAAATTGCTTTTGCAAAGAGGGTATCAGGGTACGCACACTTCTAATAGGGAACTGCTTCCTATTTTGACTCATACCTTCATTTATCACTGAAAAATCATCATCTCCTATTTTGACCACTCGCTAACACTGTTCCACGTGGAATCACTATCTTTCTCAAACCAAAATTATCGACACATACAGGTACACAAAACTTCTTTCCTTTTCTCTCTACAGCACATAAATCTCTCTTCACATGAACTTGTAACCTGTCCTACTCATCATTTTGACGGAGCGGATCCACAAAAACGATTGAACTAGTAGGCAGTGGAGCTTTGATATCAATCCATAGAACCTTGCCTGTCCCACTCTCACTGGTAACTGGGCGTAACGATTTAATGGTCCATGTACGCGGCTCTGTCGGATCCTGTGAGGGCGGCCGTCCCTCATAGTTTCCTTGCACGTTTTCGGTCCGAACGGCGCCGAAAAATTGAGTTTCCTCACCAAATCGGACGGTGTGCGTCCTATAATCGATTACCCCTTGGTACTCACTGAGGAAATCATTGCCTAGAATGATATCAAAGTCGCTCCTACGTTTCTGTTCAACCTTCATATTAAAACCATATGTTTTTTTACTTATCTTAAAACTAACGAAAGATGACCCGGCAGGAATGATCAGTCCCTCACCCAATCCAGCAATGTGATAGCGGGGGGGTTTCTACCTCCGCTTATCGTGATAGGGGACAAACAGCACGCTAGTTTGTGCTCCCGTATCTACTAACACTCTAATTGTTCTACCCCTGAGTTTACCCTCTAGCAAAACGTTTCCCACCTCATCTTTCTGCTGTTTTTTATACACCGGTTTCATTACTTTTATCGGGGGCGAGAGTTGGTGGCTGAGCCTGCCCCCCGACCTTTTCCCTGTTGGTAACGACCCCGTTGCCTATTTGTCTGTGGAACATTTTGCTGCCTTTGTCTGGTTACATAGTTTTGGGGGCATGTAGCATTAGTGTGCCCAATCTTGTGGCATCTGCCACAATACGGTGCGCGGCAGCCCGCGGCAGTATGATTAAACTCCCCGCAACGATGACATTTTGCATCATTAAGAAACACGCGCCGCGACTCGTTACTTCGCGAGGGGTTACGAACAAATCTCCCTGCTTCCTCACGTAGCAGTGCAATTCGCACAGCCGGCCGCGGTGGTCTCGCGGTTCTAGGCACGCAGTCCGGAACCGTGCGACTGCTACGGTCGCAGGTTCGAATCCTGCCTCGGGCATGGATGTGTGTGATGTCCTTAGGTTAGTTAGGTTTAAGTAGTTCTAAGTTCTAGGGGACTGATGACCACTGCAGTTGAGTCCCATCGTGCTCAGAGCCATTTGAACCAGCAAATTCGCATAGCTTCGTGCAATGTAGTAGGGGAAGCCATTTTCACTTCTGTCCCAGTTTGCGGGTTAATCCCTCGAATGAACACATATATAGCCCTTGCTTCTGCTCCCTCTATTAAAACTTCATTACGAGCCTGGCAGTTGCTAAGCACGTAAATGCGACACGATACCGTGCGTATTCGATCAGCAAATACTTCTAAATCTTCATTGGTTTTCTGTCGTAAGGTAGACAGCAAATCCCGATAATAACTGACACCTCTCTTATCGGAATAGCGCTCTGCTAACCCTTTAGCCAAGGCTTCAAAAATGATAGCATCTCGCAGAGCGTCGACTGACTCAACATATGTTCGAGCGCCTCCTGCTAGTTTCAGCTTCAGCACACTCAAAAGGAAACTATCAGGCCAGCCACAAGTCCTACCTACATCTTTGACACACTGCAAAAATGTCGTTACATTTTCGTTAGTTTTACCCGCGAAAGTCGGGATGAAATTTACGGCAGGGAAACTGCCAATAAGAGTGGACATAGGCGGAACTGTGCTAACTGCAGAGGCGCGACTAGCGCTTGCAGCTGCTTGTTCAATTGTAACTTTTTTGTTGCTTTCCGCCGCTAGCGCATTGCACTGCTCTTACAATTCCATTTTTTGCTCGGTTAACTGTCTTATCTGTTCCTCTAACATAATGACAGGGTCTGCGCCAGGAATTTCGGCAGCAGCTCCTGCCTGCTTATTTGAACGGGTGTCAGGCATGTTTACAAAATGACTTCACAAACAACTCAAGGAATTGCTACAAAGATAGCGAGGCCAGGCTACTGAAATTGCTCGCGACTTACACTACTTCATTATGCTGGAGGCGGCGACGTTGGCAGCGGCGGCGAAGGCGACGTTGGCGGCGGCGGCGAAGGCAGACGAAGCGGCAGCCGGGCGTTGACTGCAGGCTGCGCAGCGACGCTACAGCGGCGGTGAGAAGTGCTGCCCCGGCAGCATCTGATACAGTGGCATCCGGCTGACTGCGGCTCAGCTGGCGGCGTGATGGTCAACGCGCGGCGATGTCGCTGTATCGCGTGCGTTAATGCTGAAAGAAAAGGGACCACTAGGGCCGACGCGACGGCAACAGGGACAGCTGCATGTAATAATGCAGTGTCGTATCGGTGCTTCCAGCACCACAAGAAGTTAATTTACTGCATGGCCCCAGGTCAAAGAAAATGTCCCGGCATCTAGCCGTAATTTCAATACTTGTTAGACCGCATGGTGGGTCAGATTCCACTTCACTGACACCAGTTGTACATGTCAGGATGTGGCTGAGATGGAAGTGGGGTCTAAAAAAGAACAAGAGTTAATTTTTCAACTCCAGTCGGCAAACTGCCTCCCGTTTATTGAAAAAAAAAATTACTGATGACCTAGCTGGGGTACATTAATGTGAGTTTAGCGGCCCTAAGGCGCAAGCAGATTGAGCCGGGGCTCGAAAAGTGCACGGAGGCAACGGGCCAATGCGTCTCATCTCGTCGGGGGCCTGTCAGTAAAAGAGAGCGATCCACACGCCTCGTTCGCGCAGCTCGGCGCGGTGGGCGCCCACACTTGATCTCCTGGACCTTTCTGATTGGCTGCTGTAGGAGCTCTGACTAGGCAAGCGACGCTTCCCTAAGCGTCACCCCGTCAACTGAAAGGTTGTTTTTCGTCGAGCTCGTGAACAAGCCGTGGGGTAGCGGCACATACTGGAAAAAACTGATGCGTCGCCAACCCAGGGCCCGTGCACGGCTTTGTGAAGATCCATTGCCATCCATAGCTCACGCATTTAGGAAAAAAAATCCCTTTTCTTTTATTGAAAATAAAGGACTCCCGTACTCAAACTGTCAGCACCTGTACAACGTGTTTATTTTGATAGACGTGTTTCCATGGGCATTCGCCAGCAAGCAACCCTACCATAACAGAGAACGTCTGTAGCATTATGGGGAGGTCCCTCAAACCATTTAGGGATTTTGACGATGTAATGCACCAATTGGACAGAATTTAGTACGAAACGCCTCAGGAAAACATGCAGCAACTCTGTCAGTTAACGCTAAGCCGTAAACTTCTTCCATAATGCCAGAAGTGGACTAACACATTTTTGAACTGCTCAATTTGTGAAGCTCTTTCTCTAGAATAATTCGCCCAAATCTCCTGATACTGTAATCATTCGTTTGTCTGTATATGTAATCACGTCTACTGATTTCCGCCGCAGTCAGATAATTCCTTCCTGGCGCGATTTTTTGAGTGTGTGTCTGTGTTAGTATGTTTGTGTTTTTGTCTGTGTGTGCAATGGTATTTTTATGTTGTACAATGCTCAGGGACGTGGCAGATCCTGTGGTGCTGGTAAATTGGATTATTACATTTAAGGTAACACAGGAATACATATTTCTCGTATGTATCTAGTAACCTGAATGCACTCATCGTTATCTTCTGTTCTTTACTGTTAGGGATTATTCATAACATTGTGGCGTTACACGAGTATGTGAACTATACAGCTGCGAGAGGATGTAAGTATAATTTATGCTCCTTTTTATCCTCTCAGATTGCAATGATCATTACAGTGCTAAGCGTACCTTCTAAGAATAACACGGTTGATATTTGCTTTATATTTTATATTCACACATACTCAGAGGTTCAACGGCTGTCCTCGGCGTGAAGTAATAAGGAAATTACTAACGAAAACAACAATATTTCCACTACATAGACGCCACAGTCCGTTTTCCTTACCGTATTACGTCAGCAGTACCGGATTTTGTTCGACTTCGTTCATTTAGCCGTCCTATACATTGTCGGCACACATTCTATAGTCTCTATTTCATTTAACTCATCAACCAAGTCCTTTGTCGTCACTGACAAAATTACTATCTCATCGATAAACGGCATACTTAATGGTGCTTAAGAATACAGGAATTTTGCGGTAACCAAATTTTATTTCCGCCTAATGTTTCAACTCTAAATCATCCAGCCATGTTTGGATTGAGCCGTAAAGACTAAAAGTAACGCATGTCCTTTCATCGTATGTGTCATGTCACTGTTTTAACATCACGTGAAGTCTACAGTTCTAACGCGTATAGACCGTTGAACGTATTTACTTACTGCAAGGTCGATAAAAAACACACAGACTACTTACTTCGAGAGTTGACCCAACTACTGAATGGTCGTCCTTACACAAGGATGCTGTAATCAGATTTGAAGCCCATGGCGCAATTTCGAGGACATTATGCTATGCCACATTATTCGGAATTTAGCACGTTTTATCGATAAGGTGTGGACTTTGAGGCCCGATAGACTTCGGTATAAAAGGGTCCATAACAACTTCGAATTTACTAAGGCAATCAGTGCATCACATTAAGTTAATTAATTTTTAAACCAAAGACTTTATTTCATTGTTTTACGCTATTAATTAATTTCGCCCTCTTGCGATTTTCCGGTCACATGTGCTGTTGGTGTCACAGCGAAAAACTGTGGTGACGTACAGTAGTATTTTACCTTCTACATGGGTGCGTGAAGGAAGCTCCATTTGATGGTGTCTTTCACATAAATCTCCTATGATCTAACACCATAGGTTTGACTAAAAAATTCATTAAAATTTTTCAACCAAACCATGACTATAAAAAACGATATATAGAAGTATCGGTGTTTTCATATCTTGTTAAAGGTGTTGATTTTTCTAACGATGTAAAATGTTTTTGACAGTTGTTAAAAAGTAAATGGAATAATAGAAATTGTTTAAAGAAGCTAAAGCCGTAACAATTATTGATTCCTATAATTATACAGACTGTAATATTCACACGTTATTAGAATATGTATCTTACTTTTGACAAAGCAAGTAAGAAAGTACGGAATTCACTTTGTGTTTTCAGCTCATGGTTGTGTGGGTAACCTTGGCGCCAAGTGGCGGGGAAGGAGGAAAGAAATGAAAACACAGCAGTCGTAGGTTGCGTAGCCTGCTGAGTGCGACGTTTGGCGATGTCAGAATTTTGTGAGGGCTATAACTATGCGTAATCGAGCGAAAGATTGGGTGGCAGCGGTGTTTGTGTTTTAAAGGCGTCGACAGAAATGGCAGTTTGTGGGAGCCAAGGTGGAATTTGGAGCCGACGCAACGGAGGCGTGAAAACCCTAGCCATTATCTTTCTACAGTCTTCAACTGCTGCACCACGACAATCACGATAAACGTGGCAAGACTTTTTTTTGCAACTACGTAATCAGAAGTGTAACGAATATTACAGCCACAGACGTCACATCTTTTTGTTGTATCCATTAAGTTACTTAAACGTATCTGTTAAAGTGATTATCCTAAAGTCACAAACTGAATAATCGATTCCATATAATTGTTTGTTTAAATAATTTTGTGTAAACCTAAACAGTTAGATGTTCGTATAAATAGTATCAGAATCATGGCAATGAAATTTTGTCAAAAGTGCATTCAACTGGAAAGCGCAGTTTTAAAATTGTTTGTGTAGGAATAAAATAATGTGGTCAATTTGCTAATTCATTTAATACTTCAGATTTTCAGAGAGCTTTCACGTGATATTAAGTCATTCAGTGTTCATTAGTGCATCACTACGAATTTTAAAGATAGCAGCCATTGAGTTACGACAATACCTCACAGCTTGTATACATCTTGGTTCTATGCAGAACATTGAAAATTAATTGTAACATTATAATTTCATTGCAGTGAAAGTTAAATAATATCTGAAAGAATGCAGTGAAACTGCTCTTTCAATGCTGGGGATGACAAATTTGCACATAATTAGTATCGTCGAACAGCAATATTACACCAGTCTACAATCCGTTCGCTACTGTGGTGAAGATAAAACTGCAGCTGCCGGATGCTGTGGCCGAGCGGTTCTATGCGCTTCAGTCCGGAACCGCCATGCTGCTACGGTCGCAGGTTCGAATCCTTTCTCGGGCATGGATGTGTGTGATGTCTTCAGGTTAGTTAAGTTTATGTGGTTCTAAGTCTAAGGGGCTGAAGCCCTCAGATGTTATGTCCAATAGTGCTTAGAGCCATTAGAACTATTTTTTGAAAACTTTAAGGAAGGCAGAGAAGTGTTTATTTAATGTAATATCCGTTTTCGTCTGTCGAAATTATTGCAAATCGAACTACATTATACCCACAGCGCTTTGGAGATAGATCCGAAAGAAAAACAGGTGTCTAAAATGTACGATATTCCGTTAGGTTACACATTGTCAGTTCAGTAATTAAATATTGTTAGAATCAGAAAATAGCGACAGTTATATAGCGCAGATTAAATACAAACGGTCAGCTGAGCGAACATTAGGCTTTCGGTATCTGGGAACTGAGAGTGGCGATTAAGAGGGTGTTTTGTTACGATACGCAAGGCAGCAGTTACGTTGTGCGTTAACCGATCGTAAAACAAGACGATAGAGCGCTTGTTTTACAGCAGCTCGTTAGGCATCAAAGAATTGTCTTTCCAGTAACTTAAAACGTTATTGTGTACCATGTTAAACGTCATAGAAAGCAAACACATCTAATATAACAGCTAAAATTGCTATTTTCGCAGTTAAAAAGAGAAACTATCAATGCTACAAAAACATTCCAATGTTCTTTGGCATGAGTTTGTTGTACTTCAAAAATAAAAGATTAATCGATCACACATGGAATCGGTGGATTTGGTTACTCGTGGTTACCGTGGCATGCTTTTTAAGACTTTTCTGTTGAAAAGGGGCTTGACTTCTAATATTCTAAATTAAAAAAAATAAAAGGCGAAATGCCAGGATAAAATACATGACGACAGCTAGTAAAGTAGTGGAATGATGGCAGTTCAGGATTTTACTTGGATAAATGTGAGACTGAAGTCATTGTATAGCGATATGAACAATACTGATGGCTGTAGAATCGCATACTCATTTCGCATTGTTAGAGGTGTCATTTGTGCTCAGGTAATTCATGTGAAAGAGTTTCCAACGTTATTACGGCCATACGACAGACTTTGAATGTGGAAGTATAGTTGTAGCTAGACGCCTGTGACTTGTCGGATATCGTTAGGGGATTCAATACTTCAAATTGCTCAGTTTCAAGAAATTGTCAACAATTACAAATTTCAAGCACTACCTTTTACCATGGAAACGTTGTGGCCGACAGACTTCACTTAAGGCCCGAGAGTAACGGCGTTCGCGTAGAATTCTCAACCCTAACAGAAAAGCAATACTGCGTGAAATAACCGCAGAAGTCAATGTGGACTTACGACGAAGCTATCCGTTAGGGAAGAGCGGCGAAGCAGACGAGCGACGCAAGTGCCTTTGCTAACAGCACGACATCCTCTGCACCGCCTCTCCTACGTTCGTGACCATATCGTTTGTACCTTGGCGACTGGAAAAGCATAGCTTGATCACGTGAGTCCCCACTTCACTTGGTAAGAGCTGATGGCAGGGATTGTGCGTGGCGCAGACCCCACCAAGCCATGGACCCAAGAGGCATTGTGCAAGCTGGAGGTGCCTCCATAATTGTGTGGGCTACGTTTACGTGGAATGGACTGGGTCCTCTGGTCCATCTGAACCGATCTCCGACTGGAAATGATTATGTTTGGCCACTTGGAAACCATTTGTAGTACTCCTTATGCCGTGCAAGAATCAGAGCTATTGAGTAAAGAGGATAAATACAACGTCAAACCAAACAGGGAGGCTAGCATCCGACGGATTTCATAAAAAATTGTGAATACGTTCAACTATAGAGCGTGAGAGATCGGGAGAAGATTCATTTATCAGTTGGTGCTATGGCTGATAGTTCAAAAACATGGAGTTTGAACTTAGACTCGTCAAATTTGACGTTCTTGGAGTTGGAAGAGAAGTTTTTAGAGAATTTCTGGTCTGTGAAAAAACATGATAAGTTGTGGCAAGAGTTCGTCGCCGCAAAAATGCCAGATAGAGGAACAGAGATCAGAGGTCAGAGAGAATATGGTTCTCAAGAGCTGAAGGTGGAGCTTATTGTCGCGGATAGTATAAGAAGTGGATCAAATGGCTCTGAGCACTATGGTACTTAACACCTGAGGTCATTAGTCCCCTAGAACTTAGAACAACTTAAACCTAACTAACCTGAGGACAGCACAAACATCCATGCCCGACGTAGGATTCGAACCTGCGACCATAGCGCCTATAACCGCTCGGTCACCCCGGCCGGCCAACTGGTATTAATGAAATCTAAAAAGAAGGGAAATAATGCCTGTAATATTATAAGTCATTTTGTCGATTCTGATAATATTCAGCGACAAATACTGTAAATATTTTCCATTAATCGCAAAGATAAACGATACTATATTTCAATATGTTCCATGAAAGCATGGAACTTGAAGTGTAATATACACACATCAAAAAGTTTCCATCATCCCGGTTCCCAGAACTCCTGAAGACACACGTTGACTATGGATATTGTATCACAGACACTGTCCCTTTGACTGTTCAGAGATGTCCATAACTCGCCCAAAGACGTAAAAAACCGCGCATGAGCACCGCCTATTAGACGGAGAGGGTCCGATAGCCGATCAGACCTAGTCATTCCACCAGGAAGGAGGTACACGGCTCGTGTTGTCTGTAGTTTTCCGTGCCTAGAGGGTCAATACCGCGTTCGATCGCGTCCGAATTGTTACTTTGTGCCAGGAAGGGCTCTCAACAAGGGAAGTGTCAAGGCATCTCGGAGTGTACCAAAGCGATCTTGTTCGGACATGGAGGAGATACAGAGAGATAGGAACAGGCCGTCCAAGGGCTACTACTGCAGTGGATGATCGCAACCTATGGATTATGGCTCGGAGGAACCCTGGCAGCAACGCCACCATGTTGAATAATGTTTTCATGCAGCCACAGGACGTCGTGTTACGACTCATACTGTGTGCAATAGGCTGCATGATGCGCAACTTCACTCCCGATGTCCATAGCGAGGACCATCTTTGCAACCACGTCACCATGCAGGGCGGTACAGATGGGCGCAACAACAGGATTTTCATCACGTTCTATTCACAGATGAGTTTCGAATATGCCTTCAACCAGGAAATTGTCGGAAAGGTGTTTGGAGGCAATCCGTTCAGGCTGAACGCCTTAGACACACTGTCCGGCGAGTGCAGCAAGGTGGAGGTTGCCTTACATTTTGGGGTGGCATTATTTGGGGTCGACGTACGCCGCTGGTGATCATGGGAGTCGCCATAACGACTGTACGATACGTGAATGCCATCCTCCGACCGATAATGCAACGTTAGGGGCGGCATATTGGCCAGGCGTTCGTCTTCATGGAGGACAGTTCGCGTTCCAAAAAATGTTCAAATGTGTGTGAAATCGTATGGGACTTAACCGCTAAGTTCATAAGGTCATCAGTCCCTAACCTTACACACTAGTTAAATTATCCTAAAGACAAACACACACACAACCAAGCCCGAGGGAGGGATCGAACCTCCGCCGGGACCAGCTGCACAATCCATGAATGCAGCGCCCTAGACCGCTCGGCTAATCCCGCGCGGCCCTTCGCGCTCCGATAGTGCACTTCTTGTGAATGACATCCTTCAGGATAACTACATCGCTCGAGTAGTGTGATCAGCATGTTCTCCAGACATGAAGCCTATCGAACATGCCTGGAATAGATGGACGACGTGACCCACCAACCACTCTGAGGGATCTACGCCAAATCGCCGTTGGGGAGTGGGACACTCTGGACCAACAGTGCCTTGATGAACTCGTGGATAGTACGCCACGACCAGTACGTGCATCCATCAGTGCAAGAGGACGTGCTACTGGGTATTAGAGGCACTGGTGTGTACAGCAATCTGGACCACCAATTCTGAAGGTCTCGCTGTATGGTGGTACAACATGTAATGTGTGGTTTCCATGAGCAATAAAAAGGGCGGAAATGATGTTTATGTTGATCTCTATTCCAATTTTCTGTACACCTTCCGGTTCTCTCGGAACGGAGGTGATGCAAAACTTATTTTGATGTCTGTATGTACACAACAGCCATGTTGCTCGCCCCTGTTTGCTGTCTGTTTATCGCCTGTTTGTTTTCTCTCTCCCGAGGATCGATGTATGTATAACTACTGTCTGAGCTTTAAGGTTATAATATATTGTTAACTGAAAGTATCTTACATTTCTTTTCTAAAATACCTCTCCCTCCATATGAAATTAATTTAAAGATAATAATAATAGTGCTGTCGGTTGTCCATCTGGCTTGACTGTTTAGGTGGCGTTGAGTCCACCATTATGTGTATTAAAATATATTTCAATGTTTGCGAGCTTCACTTGCAAAGGAAAATAATTCTAACAGCTTTTATGAATTTTTACAGTCAGTTTTCAATATTAAAATTAGTTAATATTTTAGATTACGAAACCTATTCAGAATTGTGATACCGCAAGGCTTAGGTGAAGTTTCACCTTTGGTTTAAGATTGGATCAAATGGCTCTGAGCACTATGCGACTTAACTTCTGAGATCATCAGTCGCCTAGAAATTAGAACTAATTAAACCTAACGAACCTAAGGACTTCACACACATCCATGCCCGAATCAGGATTCGAATTTGAGACCTAGCGGTCGCTCGGTTCCAGACCACACGGCCACTCCGGCCGGCCACGGTTTAAGATATTTTCAGTTAACTGAAAGGATTAAAAGTTAACTCAATTCTTAGAGCGATAAAATTACAGAAATTCTTCGCAATTAATTTAAAAATACGCAGGTGTCTGTGCCATTCTTTCTTTCTGTGTAACATTAGATTAATTTGCCGGGAAAATAAATCATTTCATACTCTATATTATCCAGGGTTAGCTGCAGGTTACGTTATGATATCATTAACTGAAAGAGAGGGTAATATTTCCATTAACAATAAATAACTTTTTGCCTGCGTATTGAGATTACGTCACGCTGCGTTTATTTAAGACGCATTTACTTGAGCTCAAAATGTACATGGTGTTCCAAAAGCAATATTCAGAATTTAAACTGCTACATTACGTTATAATCGCTGTAGGTTGTTACTGACGCCTGCGCGCGTATTTAAAACCGCATGTAACAATGTGCGCTGACTTATACGAAATAACTAAATTAATTTTAGACCACAACAGTTACCCAGAAAAGAGGTAACGGTAAACAACGCAGCTCCGTTACAGACGCCAATTTTGGGGGCTAAGTGTAACGCCACCACCCATCGGAACTTCACGAAACTGTAGGCGCTGAAGCAGTAATACTCCACGATGTCCCACAACAAATTCCGCACTTCTTTAGCTGAAACTGACGGATAAAAACATGGGTTGCATTACGTACTGCAAGCCCCTCCTAAATATTTATTATCTTCCTAGTGGGCCTGAAAATAGTTTCAACCCCTTACATACCAACACTTTCACAATGGGATCTGTAATCTTACTAACAAATAGAAGAACAAATTCCCCGTCGGGCGTTTTTCCGATTTTCCTCACTATGCGTGGCTTATGCACATACCTTAAAGCCCAACGTACCAGCCACTTGATTGATTATACACACATCCAAAAAATTACGTTGCCCGTTCTCTCGGTTCCCATAGTGAACTGGAATTTTAATAACAGTCAATTTACTTCTTGCCTATATATTCGGCGCTCCCTCGAATTCTGATGTAGTTCGCAGCTTCACCTTCGAGGACGTCTCCCGCAGGTGAAGACGAAACGTTAGGGGAATATTTTACATGTTGATCACGGCCTGTTAGAGGGTTTCAAGTGAAGTTAATACAGCCCTGAAAGCCTATACTGTATGATCAGAAAAACCACACTTTTTCTTTAAGAGCTGTCAGTTTCTCACTTATCAGTTCAATCCAGGGGAAAAGATTTTAGGCTAGATCTAAAACTTGCCATGTTACCTGTGAGATATTTTACGTCATCTGGAAGAAGATCGTAAATTTTAGTTCATGGGAACTGAAATGATGTGTGACACCATTTATAGGACGACGAAGGTGGTTTTCTGTTAGTGCTGTACGTATGAAACTCACTATTCCTCTCAAAATGTGATGGACTACTTATGACTGTTTTCATTAGTGGAAAAACTCCTTGTAATCACAGTAGCCCTCGCGGCGTAACAGTGCAGTGGCGCAGGTTTCATGACAGAGGCTGCTTCATACTAATACTGTGTTGCTTCGTCGAAATGTCACGTGTTAGAGTCTGCTTTGTATCTGCAATACATGGCACAGGGTCTTTCATAACAATGTTGTTTGTCCGAGGGTGCATTCTGGCGAATTTGTATTCCAGATGGTGCTTCATAGTACGTTGCATGGTGGCACAAGATGTTTCGTAACTCTTTCGCGTGGCTGAGAATGCTGTGGAACTAAATTACGTGGCAGAGGGTGCTTCGAACCAATGTTGCAAAGCAAAGAGTGCTTAATACCAGTGTTACACGGCAGACACTGCAGCTGCTTTGTACCGATATTGCATGGCAGAGGTTGTTCCTTACCGACGTTACATGGCAGAGGATGCTTTATAATGATGTTGCATGGCAGAAGGCGTTTCGTAAAAAGATTTTTGATTGGGAAATGCTGCTTTGTAACAACATTACGTGTGTTAGGGTGATTTTGAATGATTTTGAACGGCAGAGGTTGCATCGTAATGATGTAACATGGCGTGGGGTAATTTGTACTGATGTTGTCTGGCAGTGGGTGCTACAAAAAGACGTTGCTTTGCAGAGACTGCTTCGTGACGATGCTGTGTTGCAAGAAGACGCTACTTACGAATGTTGTGTGGTATACGGTTGTGCATACTGATGTTGCGTAGCACAGGACGTTGCTTTTGAGAGGTAGCTCCAGAACTACGTTTCGTGGCATAGAGTAATTCGCAATGAAGTCGTGTGTGGGAGAGTGCTTTCTGAGGGGATAGGCAAAATAATGTTAGCACCTGTACTTACTTGCTAATAGTTTATTAACGAGGAGTTGGACCCCCTTTTGCTCGTAATACAATTGCGATTCTTTTTGAAACACTGGCATATTGTAATTGTATAGTATACAATGGAATGTTATGCCACTCTTCGATCAGAACCTATTCTCACTCCTGCATTGACGAGGGAGGCGAAAATATGCTCCGGAGTCTGCGCACCAATATCACCCACAAGGATTCGGTAATGTTCAGGTCTGGAGACTGTGTTGGCCAGGGAAGACGCTGCAGTTCAGTTGCATGCTCCTCATACCACCATTGTACTGTCCTGGCTGTGTGAATGGGTGCATTACCTTCCTGAAATATGGCGTAGTTCTTGGAGACTATCATTTTAATCGTGTGGTGCACCTGATCACCTAAAATGTTCATATAATCGTTGTCTGTAATACGGCTTTTGAGAGTAATGATGGTACCAGCAGAATACCATGGTATGGCTGCCCACACCATTACAGTTCCGCTTTCATGGCTAGCCGTTGGAATCAAACAATCAGGATTGTAGACTTGTTTTGGCGTTCTCCAGACGTAAACCCGGCCCGATGTTGGAAATAACATAAACGTTAAGTCTTCGAACCATATGACGTGTTTACACTGATCAGCCGCCCAGGATTTATGCTCCTGACACCATGTCTTACGCTTCTTTGCATTGGTTGCCGTCACTAATGGTTAGGGTACAGCAGCTCGTCCACGAAGATTCTCGGACAGTGTCGATAGACACGTGGTCTCGAAGATGACTATTGACCTCTGCAGTTACTTTAGCCACCATAGTTTTGTGTTGTTTTGACACAATTCATGTTAGCGTAAGACGATTTCTGTCACTTAGTTTCGATTTGTGCCCACAATTACATTTGCGGGATGATGTCTTTCCATGTTATGTGTAGGGTGCAAGACTATTGGAATAGTTGCTCTTGAAACATTCAATAACTTGACAGTCTTGGTTACTGTTGCTCCAGCTAATCAGGCCCCCAGCTATCCCCCCTCTTTGGAACTCTGTTAGGCCTCAGAATCCAAGTACGAAGTGCGCACTACTCTTAAACAACCTGCACTGATACGTAGTCCGTACTGAACACGCACAGTCCAAGGCGACACGTTGACTATCAAACACAACCACCCCATTACTACCATGTTCACATTATTTTGCGTATCCCCTGCATGTTACATAGAAAACAGTGTTTCGTAACCGTTGTACATGGCAGATGCTGCTTAGTGACGGCATTGTGGAACTTAAAGTGCTACGTCACGTTATGTAACGATGTGCTTTTGACTGATATTACTTAGCGGAGTTTGATTTGTACCATCGTTGCATGGCAGAGTGTGCTGACCGCGCGTCGTACTGATTTAATGTGTCACAGGGTGGTTAGTAACAATGGCACCAGCAGAGGGCACTTCATAACCCTGTTACGTGGCAGAAAATGCTTTGAAACGATATTGCGTGGCACAGACTGCTTCAAAACAATGTTGCATGGCTGAATGTGCTTCGTTATGATGTTTCAGGACAGAGGCGCTATATAGCAACACTGTGTACGATAGGATGTTTTGTAACGCTACTGTCTGGGGAGGGTGCTCCGCAAGAATGTTGCTTGCTAGTGTTATGCGTCAGGCGTTCCTTCTTACCGATATCATGTGGCAACGGAAGTTTTGTACCAGTGTCACATAGCAGGGAACGCTTCGTAACAGTGTTGCTTGGCAGAGGGTGCTTGGTGAAAGTAATGACTGGCAGAAGCTGCGTCGACAAACTACCTGTTGGCTTCTGCGTCAGGTTCTGTAACCGGTGTTTGTTAGACGATTTTTCTCAAATTTAACCAGCACGAGTGGCTGTTATTGCGAATCCTTCACCCTCCATTGATGATGGAGAACTAGAGTCGAACTCGGTGCTGCAGATTATATGTGCCTTTCGTGCCAGCGTCCTAGGGCTTCCCTGTGGCGATTTCCGCTGTCGTTCAACTCTTGCTATCTGCATCGGTCGATCACTGCTGGACGGGAATCAAGGAACCATTCACCTTCAGGCTCTCCTCCTTCTTGTAGATGCTGCTGTTATGTTTGTGAATCTCTAAGGCTTCACTGAACAAGTGGGTGTCTTAGCTCTTCTCCAGAGCAAGAAGTGGATCTAACGGAAACCTGCACAAACTGTCAAATCGTCACCCTATCCGGGAAACAAGGATGATTCTTAGTATGCTCGTAAATCGTGCAAGACGAATGTCTGAGCCACGGCGAGATGCACCACCGGAGTAGACTTCTGAGGTGCGATGGGTACACCGCCAGTAACATAAGAACTGTGACGGGATCTGTCACTCACCGAAGTGACACATCAGATGAAGATGTGTTGGGTACAGACTCTGTGTGACAAATCCCCAGGGAGGTGGACAGAATCTGCCGTATGTTGCACAGACATTGCATAAAGAGTATATTTAAATCGATAGTGAAAGTCTGACACACATCCCCAGGAAGGTGGACAGAATCGACTGTATATTGCGCAAAAACAGTTTCAAATGGGTAAAGTACAAAAAGAACCCACTCGCAATATCGAGAGTATACCACATTTCGTGTACATGAGGAAAAGTCTGTATTGGAATGGCAGGATGATCCATCATCACCAGAAGCGTCGAACATAAACGGCATTGCAGGATGGGACAGGTCGAGGAACTGATAGTTGCGGAGCACGCATTATGTGAGAAAGACTGAGAAATAAAATTCGCCTACACGCGTGTTCTTCCTACGGAGAGGAGTTGTCGGGTTTGCTTCTTCAGGGATCCACAAACATGACAACCAGTTCAACAAGAAAGTGGAAAATCTCAAGGTGAACGAATCCTGGATCCTCGTGCTGCAGCAAATAACAGTTGCAGGTAGCATGGGGAGAAGCACAGCTGGAATGACCCGGGAAATCCCTTCAGATGTTGGCTCGAAGTAATGTAATTTGCTGCCGCGAGCTCGACTCCAGTGCGCCATCAGCAATGAAGGGAGAGGCATTGGCTATGTCGGCCACTCGTGCTACCGTAACGTCAGAAAAATCATGATACAAACATCATACCAAGAAGCCAACCCGCAATTAGTCAACAAGTGGTCACGACAGCCTGAATGATGCAGATGCTGCTTTGTCGTTATTTATCGTCTCATAGCTTGATTTTCAACAGATTTTTTTTGTGTAAGTGGTGCTTCATAACTGAGTTACGTGCCAGGCGGTTCTTTGTAACGATTTTGAGTGGCAGAGACTGCTTTGTGTCAATGTTGCATGTCCGAGGATCCTTTGAAACGATACTGCGTAGCAGAGAGTCCTTCATACTGATGTTGTATGGCATAGGATACTGCATATCGAAGTTGCGTAATATAGTATGTTTCACATGCAGGTTGTTTGTTCATAATGATATCGTGAGGCAGACAGTGTTTCATAGTGATAATGCATGGCAAAGGGTGCTTGCTACCTATACTACGTGGCAGAGAGTGCTTCGTGACGACTTTACGTGCCAGGAGGGTACAGAGTGGGCTTTGTACAAATGTTACGTTGCAGAGGGCGCTGTGTACCGATTCTGAGTGTCGGAGAAAGTGCTTCATAACGACATAACGATGCTCCTTGGAAGAGGGTTCCTAATAACTATGTTCATTGGCAGACGGTGCTGTGTAACGTTATCAAATTGCAGTACTGAATGGCAGAGAGTGCGTCGTGACAACGTCGCGTGCCAGATGTTGTATTGTAACGATGTTATGTGACAATGGGTAATTCGTAAATATGTTAGGTGTTAGTAGAAGCTCAGTACCAGTGTTACTTGGAAGAGATTGCTTCCTAACACTTTGCGTTGCAGAGTGTGCTTCGTATAAATGCTGCATGGCAGACAGTGCTTTGTACCGATGTTACATGACACAGAGTGCATCGTGACTTTTTTGTAGTGGATGGTTCTTCGTGGCCATGTAGCGTGGTAGGGGTCAATCTTAACGATTTTGCACGTGGAGGGTGGTTTGTGATAAAATTCCGTGTCAGTGAGTGTTCCCTACCAATGCTGTGCGACAGAAGGTACTTTGTACCTCCCTTACATGGCAAAGGCTGCTTTGTAACGGTATTTTATGGCAGAGAGTGAAGATATATGGTGCGTGACGAATTTGTATCGCAGTGGCTGCTTCCATAATGACGTTACCAGTCAGAGATTTCTACAAAACAGCGTTGCTTCGCAAATCATGTTTCATAACGATGTTACGTGGCAGAAAATGCAACATAACGTGATTGTGTGGCTGAGGATGCAGCGTACTAATTTTTGTTGATAGTGGCTTTCTGTATTGATGTTTCAGAGAATAGGATGTTTTGTAGATTTGTTATATGCGTAAATGTGCGAAAATATCACAGAGAAAATGTAGCTCTTGCTGGGCTGCCTCTGGACTCAAATACTGACAGCTGGTCGTCGTATATTGAGGAAACCTCCACTGCACTCGGGCTGGCTACGTTGCACTGGTTCTGCAGGCTGGGGACAAGCAAGTGTCCACAGCTGGCGTCGAACTGGCGCTAGAGTCAGGCGATCTAGGCTGTGCTGTAGCTGACAGATTCGTAATTGCCTTCATTGGCACGAGATGTAACTCTAAACGACAGTTAAACATGGGGCAGATAACTTTCCTGCTTCGTGAAGTACTTCTTGGCATGTGCTGTTCGAATTGTTAAGTTACATGAAAGTGCAGGTATTCAATTAGATAACTTTCTTGAACCGCGTGACTGCTATGGTCGCATGTTCGAATCCTGCCTCGGGCATGGATGTGTGTGATGTTCTTAGGTTAGTTCGCTCTAAGTAGTTCTAATTCCTAGGGGACTGATGACCACAGATGTTGAGTCCCATAGTGCTCAGAGCCATTTGAACCATTTGATAACTTTCTTCTCCGAATTTAAATCGTAATTCCGTATAACGGGCTGTAAACGTAATTACTGCCATGCCAGACGAATCGTCCGGTCGTAGATACACAGTGACACCTGTGTAAAGGGGTGAGGGGGCGGGGGGGGGGGGGGGGGGGGGACTAATTAGTAGATATTTACAGCATGACTCGAAAGTACGTTAACATTTGAAAATTCAACACTTCACGGAACAGTGTAGCCAGAGAGGTAAAAATTGATTCACATGCTTGAAATGTCACATGGTTTTACTGAAACAAATATAAAAGTGTACAAAATGACCAACAGCTTGGGCACCATATGGTACAAAAATAATAGCATAACTACTGACTTTTAGCAAAGACGATGTTATTTATAACATATGCGCAACACGTAGTCCGTCATTCATGACAATCCCTGTAATCGAACAGCACTGTACAGCATTTGCTGGCGCGCATGTGTCCCTTTTCCATTGCACCTCATTTTATACACGATTCTCACGTGGCGCGACTAACATATTGCTGCCCAACGCCATCTGTAGACCATTTTATACACTTGTTTCTGCTTTCAGTGAATCCCTGTTTCACTTCGGGCACTTTTGTCAATTTTCAAACCTCTACCTACATTAGTATGTGAATAGTACATTTTCAAGTGTCAAGGGATTTTGGCGTCACCTTGAAGAGGCGCCTCATCGTCACTTCTGGTCAATCTATACCGCATTCGTACGTGACTGCGAGTTCTAGTGGTATCCTGACCTGTCACCATATCTGATCCATTCTATAGCTTTGACAACACACGTTGACTAAAGGTACGAAACTATAGTCATGGATTTCCTCTCGAAAGTGATCGTTTAACGGTACTAGTTAGCATTCTCAGTGTTCTAGAGGTACAGTCCCTGTTTTCCCTTTTCGTTTTGTCCCCTATTTTTGATTTGGAATTATCAGAGAAGAACACAACTGTCAAATCTCCCCTCCCCATCGCAAAACGAAACAGATCAACTGCGTAACACTAAGCAGTGGCTGAAACGGTGATAGGCTATAGCTTATAGGAAAGAACGATAATGCTCCCTTCCACAGGTGGAGACATGAAACTCCTCACAGTAACCTAAACCCTACAGGGACAGAACGTAATTTCCGTTCAGTGACACGGAATCTAACCTCTAATAATTTAACTTGTGCCACCTTTCCCAAATCTGGAATGTAAGGGGGGAGTTATGCCAAATTATGGCAACCCAGTCTTCTGTCGCCGTTGTGGTGCTGGAGAGGTGGATTTCAGAAACCCAGCTCCATGTTGTTTAAAACTTACATCGCCTACTATAAAAGCCATGCTACAACTGATGTGCCTGTATCTTTGGACACTTTCAGCAAGAAAATGTCCTGGAACATCGCCCGCCTGTGCTTTGGGGCAGCTATACCTGATAACTATTTAACCATAGATAGAGATACTCCTTATCACTACCTGATGAATCTATTGCAAAAGCTGCCACCAATCTTTCTCCTACACAAACATTATAGTAAATAAATTTTTTTCTCTGATTATAGCCTCATGTTCTCGTGTTAGTCGTCGTACTTAATGGTGTTTTACTGTTAACAAAAATCCACTGCAAAATTATTGATGTTGAACAAACATTGCGTCGTGTAACATCAGTACTGATAATGAAATAATTTTCAGCAACCTTTTGAATAACTGTTCCCTTTATAGAAAGCCAGATCCAGAATAATGACGTAATATATTTCCTTTTGTTGAAAATTAATGATCCAAAGAAAGTCGCAGCACAGCATCCCTAAAAAGTATTTCAGGGCTCTTTTTGTAGCATCATATTAATCTCATCCATTTATCAACATATTAGTTGTTACGCGAGCAATAAAAAAGAGGAAGCGAAAATGTTGTTGCGTGGCTTCCGCTGGTTATCCTGTACACATCCCACCGGAAGTCAATTTCTTCCGAAACTCGCTGCAGCATTGCAGGTGTAACTTGCTCAGTGTCGGCGTAAATTCTTGCTGTAAGTTCAGTTAAGAGAAGCCGGCACAGGGGGTACAAACACGACATCCTTGATGAAGCCCCATAAAAAAGGCGAGTGGTGTCAGGTCTGGAGAACGTGGTGGGGCTATGCAATTGGCGCATCACGGCCAATCCATTTACCTGGAAAGCGGTCACTGAGAAAATCCGGACGTGTCAGGTAGTGGGTGGTACACCATCATGCATGAAGTCTTTCGTTCTTCGTCACCTTTATTGATCTGTGGTATCATAACTTGTTGTAATATATCCCCGTTATTATCCCTCCCGTTGATGGTTCTCTCATAACAAAAAAAAAAAAAAAAAAAAAAAAAGAGAGGCTGTGCACTTTGATCTTGCTCAATGCGCAAAATACGTTCAGCTTAGGCCTATCACGAACATGTTGCGATGTTTAATGTGGATTTTCACTGCCCCAAATCCTACAGTTGTGTATGTTAACCTTGTCATTTAAGTCACAAATCGACTTGTCAGAAAAGATGATTTTGTCCAAGAATTGTTCATTTCCATGTAATAGATTTCATATATCCGCAAGGAACGTCTGGCGAGCAATTTTATAAGTGTCTTTTATTCGTTGTAGGATCGTCAATCTGTACGGTTTCAAATCCAAACGGTTTCTCAACTCACGCCAAAGAGTCGTATGTAGGATTTGCAGTTCGCGAGATGCACGCCGAGTCGATAGTCGTGCAAAATGATGGGTGGGTTGCGCAGAAAGTGTCGCCGCTTTTTTCGCAAAGCTGGTCGTAGGTGATGCTCCAAACACGAACAATAACACTGTGCACTGACGATCTGCCGTGGAGGAACGTAATGCGTTAGGATAACACCATCACAGTCGTACACGAGAATCACCATAACTTTAGACCGCGCCATTCGCACCATCAGAAGAACAGACTCTGCTAACGGTATACTACGGCTTCCACATCGATGGCAATGGGTTCTTCACAGCGCTGGTGACTATTTTGAAGGACAGTAACAGGTGCAAACCTGTAACTCTTGTGTATCGGTTGTGAATAAATAGGAGCCACTACTTAAGTTCCAACCCTCGTATATGAATTTTCAAAGATTTAAAGTCCTATTTGAAACACCCTGTACAAGCCGTAATTGATTTGAAGACATTTAGAACTAGGACTCACTAGTTTACCGAAAACTTCAGCCATTGAAGGACCCCAAAGCGGAATATTCTCCTTTCCTTGTATCATACACCCAATTCACTCGGCTTCCCTGGGGAACAGGAGACTGATGATCAAGAAATTAAATCACAATAAACCCATAATCATATTCATCTAACCCTTTGTGGAACAGGCTACATTTTCTCCATGACACAGATCGCATATGGTTCCTATGAAAGTAGTGCCGAGAAATGATGTAGTGTACATATGTCTACATTTCTTTTTAAGGAAGAATTATTTACACGGAAGTCTACAACCCAATAATAGGCTGATGCCCGTACATCTTATGTCTTCCTCAATATATGAAGACATGATGAAACGTACACTGAGATCACAAAAGTGGTAGTGTACATCCTATTATTGTGTCGGACATCATTTTGCCCCACGGAGTGCAGCGACTCCACGTGGCAGGGACTCAAAAAGTCATTATGAGTCCCCTTCAAAAGTTCTGAGCCATGCTGTCTGTATAGTAGTCGAAAATGGCGAAAGTGCTGCCCGTGCAGGATTTTGTGCATAAACTGACCTCTCAATTACATCTCATAAATGTTCGAGGGGATTCATGTCGGGCTATCTAGGTGGCGAGATCATTCACTCGCACTGTCCAGAAAGTTCTTCAAACCAACGTGAACAGTTGTGGCCTGATAACATGGCGCATTGTCATCCAGAAAAGTTCCATCGCTGCTTGGGAATATCAAGTCTATGATTGATAGAAAACGGTTTCCAAGTAGCCAAACATAGTCATTTCCAGTCAATGGTCGGTGAAGTTGTACCAGAGGATTCATTTCCTTCCATGTAAGCGTAATCCATACCATTATGGAGCCACCACGACCAGCTTGCACAGTTCCCTGTGGACAACGTGGGCCCGTGGCTTCGCAGAATATGCGTCACAATAGAACCCTGGGCCAGCTCTTACCAACTGAAATCGGGAGTCATCTCACAAGGCCGCAGTTTTCCAGCTTCTAGGGTCCAAACGGTAATGTCACGAGGCCAGGAGCTATGCTGCAGATATTGTCGTGCTGTTAACCAAAGCACTCTGGTTGGTCGTTAGATGCCGTACCCCATAAACGGCACGTTTCGACGCACTGCCGTAACCAATACGTTCACCGTTCGTCCCACATTGATATCTGCGGTTATTACTTATAGAGTTGTTTGTCTGTTTGCACTGAGATGTCTATGCAAACGTCGCTGCTCACAATCGTTAAGTGAATGTCGTCGGCCATTGCGTTGTCCGCGGTGAGAGGTAATGACTGAAATATGGTATTATCGACACTCTCCTGACGCCTGCGGATCTGGGAATACTGAATTCCCTAACGATTACCGATACGGGATGTCCCATGTGTCTAGCTCCAGCTACCATTTAGAGTTCAAAGACTTATAATTCCCGTTGTGCGATCATAGTCACGTCGGAAATCCTTTCACATGAATCATCTGAGTACAAATGACAGCTCCACCAAGTCAACTGTGCTTTTATTCCTTGTGTAGCGATGCTACCGCCATCTGTATATTTGCATATTGCTATATCATGAATTTCGTCACCTCAGAGTAATGCCTCCGAATTTTTAAGGCTTTTTTAATAAGACAAACTTTATTAACATTCTACACATTTATTCTTCATATCTAAGCGCTGTATATACTTTTAAATACAGTCATCTGGGCGAAGAACAGATTTCTTCCAATGAGAAGCTCTTGATTTCGTCACTGTAGAAGGTTTGACTTTGCTGACGGAGTCACAACGTCATCTCCTCTTGCACCACAACATCATCTCTGCTTCCACGGCTTCACCACTGTCAGAGTGAAGTCTTAAAAGGTGTACTTTAAGTTTTGGAAACATATGAAAATCGGAAGCGCCCAAGTCGGGATTGAATGGAGGATTATCGATAACACTGAACTGTGAGATATATCACAGCGTCGTGTGTGGTTTGGCGTTGTCATTCAGGAGAGGAGGCTCCATGTGTGAGCGAATTACTAGACTTCGAAACGCGGTTGAGGCACACGCCTATTCACGCAATCACGTAGGTACTTTACCCATCGCCACGTTACAAGTCAGAGCCCTCTACAGGCAGAGGGCTGCAAATATGTAGACATGAAGAATAAAGATGTAGAATGACAATAAGTCCTGCTTTATTTACAATCACTTTTCATCGGGCATTCTCTATTTGAACACCAACAGATTCCGTTCGGTCCATTGATATTGCAGTATTTCCTTTTAACTTCCAGCTATGATCGCTTGCTGCATTATTGCCGAGCAAATTACAAGATTCCGTGGAGAGCTGTAATTCGGACTCCAGAAAACGTAATGGGTCACTGAATGAATGTAAATAATGTCGTTAACTAACACTAGCAATGTGTTTTAAGTAATGTGTAGATAAAATATAATGCCCAAGAATGTAAAACTCAAACTCTGACTGAACCTTGATTAAAACAAGAAACCCAAAAAGTAACAATCCAAAACAAAGAGAAAAATTAATTAATAAACGAAAGGTTTTTCATTTCTGTATTATGAGCTTTAGGAGCTTTTACAGAAAAAATTCGAAGAGATTACATTTTAGAACACCCTCATATGAATGAACTTAAAATATATTAAGTCATGGTATCATTTCTAGAAAATCTACAGCATCTGTTCCATTTTAAAGCTGCGTATTACATAGAAACCTGATGTAAAATGTGTTTTATGGGGACTTAACGAAGATAATGTGACTTGTGAATGTAAAATACTAAGACAATATGTGAGCTACACAACTAAATATTTAAGCAGGGTAGAGCACCTCGTATATCCAGTGAATAAAAAAGTAGAAAAATATCAAAAAGAAGGAGATAAACATCAGGACTTTATATAAAGTTCGATTTATTATCAACTCCTTAATTTTGAATAATATAAATGCCGTATGGCCAGCGAGTAATACAATAATTTGGAGAACACTGAGATTGGTGAGGAGCATGCTGGTAGAACACTAGCCAGAGTCGCGGTCATCTCTGAGGCACCCCTGACTGCTGGATGTCGAATAGCAGGAACGGTCTGCGGCCCAGGCAGATGAGAGCCTATCAGATTTCACACATTTAATGGGATTGAGCACCTCCTTGCCGGCCTGTGCTTTGAAACCCGGAAACGGAGGTGGTCCAATAACACGACGTTCCCTTAGCTTCACTTCTCGCTGCGAAGACTGTAGTGAAGTCGTGGGGGACCGGGACCCAAAAGCTCGGAAAGGGGGAGGTCCAGTAATGAGACAGCCTCTTAGTGAAGCTTCAGTAGGTATGGAGTGTTGCACGTCCCTGGGAGCCCGAGCCCTAAACACCGGAAATGGAGGGGTTCCAGTGACAAGACAGCCCCTCAACATTACATCACTCTGTGAGACATTTGATATGTACCTGGCGTCCCCAGGGACTTGTGACCTGAAGGCGCCGAATGGTGGTGGCCCAGTAATGCAAAAGCCCCTTAAAGTTGCCTCCCTCTGAACGGCTTCTGGTATGGTCCAGGCAGCCTTACTTGGAAATGCAGGATATGGTGGGGGCCCAGTCAGGTCACGACCCCACAGATACATAAGACTCTGAAGATCGTCACTAGATTTTGATACCTTGTCCACTGGTTCATCAACCTGGTTGGAATGCAACATGTGATTCTGACTGTTTGCTTGGAGCTTACTTATTCGATCAGTTTCGACCTCTGAATATTGGCTCTCAACATTATCACCAAGGGATCGACTCACTATGATCTGTTCCTTCTCCTCATCCGAATCGGGTCTTGAAAACTTCCCATCATTTATTTCAAGCTCCTTCATCAGCTGGGGCACATCATTCAAGTGCACAACTGGAGGCACATCGCCCACAGCTATGAGTCCACTGTGACGCGAAAATTCTTGATTTCTATCGAACACTTCAGAGTGCTTCTTAATAGCGTGGAGGCTGTTTATCTCACTGATTTTATAGCCTTCCTCATTTAAATCGGGGCTTGCAAACTTCCCATTATTTGTTTCAAGCTCCTGCATCAGCTGGGGCACATCATTTAAGTGCACGCTTGGAGGCACATCGCCCACAGCTAAGAGCGCACTATGGCGCACACTTTGTTGATTTCTATCGAACTCTTCTGAGTGCTTCTGAATAGCATGGGGGCTGCTTATCTCACTGATTTTATAGCCCTCCTCATTTAAATCGGGGCTTGCAATAGTTGCATTATTTGATTCAAGCTCCTTCATCAGCTGGGGCACATCATTTAAGTGCACGCTTGGAGGCACATCGCCCACAGCTAAGAGTGCACTATGGCGCACACTTTTTTGATTTCTATCGAACTCTTCTGAGTAATTCTGAATAGCATGGAGGCTGCTTATCTCACTGATTTTATAGCCCTCCTCATTTAAATCGGGGCTTGCAATAGTTGCATTATTTCATTCAAGCTCCTTCATCAGCTGGGGCACATCATTTAAGTGCACGCTTGGAGGCACATCGCCCACAGCTAAGAGTGCACTATGGCGCACACTTTTTTGATTTCTATCGAACTCTTCTGAGTAATTCTGAATAGCATGGAGGCTGCTTATCTCACTGATTTTATGGCCCTCCTCATTTAAATCGGGGCTTGCAATAGTTGCATTATTTGATTCAAGCTCCTTCATCAGCTGGGGCACATCATTTAAGTGCACGCTTGGAGGCACATCGCCCACAGCTAAGAGTGCACTATGGCGCACACTTTCTTGATTTCTATCGAACTCTTCTGAGTAATTCTGAATAGCATGGAGGCTGCTTATCTCACTGATTTTATAGCCCTCCTCATTTAAATCGGGGCTTGCAATAGTTGCATTATTTGATTCAAGCTCCTTCATCAGCTGGGGCACATCATTTAAGTGCACGCTTGGAGGCACATCGCCCACAGCTAAGAGCGCACTATGGCGCACACTTTTTTGATTTCTATCGAACTCTTCTGAGTAATTCTGAATAGCATGGGGGCTGCTTATCTCACTGATTTTATAGCCATCCTCATTTAAATCGGGGCTTCCAATAGTTGCATTATTTGATTCAAGCTCCTTCATCAGCTGGGGCACATCATTTAAGTGCACGCTTGGAGGCACATCGCCCACAGCTAAGAGTGCACTATGGCGCACACTTTCTTGATTTCTATCGAACTCTTCTGAGTAATTCTGAATAGCATGGAGGCTGCTTATCTCACTGATTTTATAGCCCTCCTCATTTAAATCGGGGCTTG
This sequence comes from Schistocerca serialis cubense, assembly GCF_023864345.2. Classification (NCBI taxonomy): domain Eukaryota; kingdom Metazoa; phylum Arthropoda; class Insecta; order Orthoptera; family Acrididae; genus Schistocerca; species Schistocerca serialis. The sequence goes on along the minus strand of NC_064639.1, from coordinate 1,044,873,037 downwards.
CAATAGTTGCATTATTTGATTGAAGCTCCTTCATCAGCTGGGGCACATCATTTAAGTGCACGCTTGGAGGCACATCGCCCACAGCTACGATTGCACTATGGCGCACACTTTTTTGATTTCTATCGAACTCTCCTGAGTAATTCTGAATAGCATGGAGACTGCTTATCTCACTGATTTTATAGCCCTCCTCATTTAAATCGGGGCTTGCAATAGTTGCATTATTTGATTCAAGCTCCTTCATCAGCTGGGGCACATCATTTAAGTGCACGCTCGGAGGCACATCGCCCACAGCTAAGAGTGCACTATGGCGCACACTTTTTTGATTTCTATCGAACTCTTCTGAGTAATTCTGAATAGCATGGAGGCTGCTTATCTCACTGATTTTATAGCCCTCCTCATTTAAGTCGGGGCTTGCTATAGTTGCATTATTTGATTCAAGCTCCTTCATCAGCTGGGGCACATCATTTAAGTGCACCCTTGGAGGCACATCGCCCACAGCTAAGAGCGCACTATGGCGCACACTTTTTTGATTTCTATCGAACTCCTCTGAGTAATTCTGAATAGCATGGGGGCTGCTTATCTCACTGATTTTATAGCCCTCCTCATTTAAGTCGGGGCTTGCAATAGTTGCATTATTTGATTCAAGCTCCTTCATCAGCTGGGGCACATCATTTAAGTGCACGATTGGAGGCACATCGCCCACAGCTAAGAGTGCACTATGGCGCACACTTTTTTGATTTCTATCGAACTCTTCTGAGTAATTCTGAATAGCATGGAGGCTGCTTATCTCACTGATTTTATAGCCCTCCTCAATTAAATCGGGGCTTGCAATAGTTGCATTATTTGATTCAAGCTCCTTCATCAGCTGGGGCACATCATTTAAGTGCACGCTTGGAGGCACATCGCCCACAGCTAAGAGTGCACTATGGCGCACACTTTTTTGATTTCTATCGAACTCTCCTGAGTAATTCTGAATAGCATGGAGACTGCTTATCTCACTGATTTTATAGCCCTCCTCATTTAAATCGGGGCTTGCAATAGTTGCATTATTTGATTCAAGCTCCTTCATCAGCTGGGGCACATCATTTAAGTGCACGCTCGGAGGCACATCGCCCACAGCTAAGAGTGCACTATGGCGCACACTTTTTTGATTTCTATCGAACTCTTCTGAGTAATTCTGAATAGCATGGAGGCTGCTTATCTCACTGATTTTATAGCCCTCCTCATTTAAGTCGGGGCTTGCTATAGTTGCATTATTTGATTCAAGCTCCTTCATCAGCTGGGGCACATCATTTAAGTGCACCCTTGGAGGCACATCGCCCACAGCTAAGAGCGCACTATAGCGCACACTTTTTTGATTTCTATCGAACTCCTCTGAGTAATTCTGAATAGCATGGGGGCTGCTTATCTCACTGATTTTATAGCCCTCCTCATTTAAGTCGGGGCTTGCAATAGTTGCATTATTTGATTCAAGCTCCTTCATCAGCTGGGGCACATCATTTAAGTGCACGATTGGAGGCACATCGCCCACAGCTAAGAGTGCACTATGGCGCACACTTTTTTGATTTCTATCGAACTCTTCTGAGTAATTCTGAATAGCATGGAGGCTGCTTATCTCACTGATTTTATAGCCCTCCTCAATTAAATCGGGGCTTGCAATAGTTGCATTATTTGATTCAAGCTCCTTCATCAGCTGGGGCACATCATTTAAGTGCACGCTTGGAGGCACATCGCCCACAGCTAAGAGTGCACTATGGCGCACACTTTTTTGATTTCTATCGAACTCTTCTGAGTAATTCTGAATAGCATGGAGGCTGCTTACCTCACTGATTTTATAGCCCTCCTCATTTAAGTCGGGGCTTGCAATAGTTGCATTATTTGATTCAAGCTCCTTCATCAGCTGGGGCACATCATTTAAGTGCACGCTTGGAGGCACATCGCCCACAGCTAAGTGTGCACTATGGCGCACACTTTTTTGATTTCTATCGAACTCTTCTGAGTAATTCTGAATAGCATGGAGGCTGCTTTTCTCACTGATTTTATAGCCCTCCTCATTTAAATCGGGGCTTGCAATAGTTGCATTATTTGATTCAAGATCCTTCATCAGCTGGGGCACATCATTTAAGTGCACGCTTGGAGGCACATCGCCCACAGCTAAGAGTGCACTATGGCGCACACTTTTTTGATTTCTATCGAACTCTTCTGAGTAATTCTGAATAGCATGGAGGCTGCTTATCTCACTGATTTTATAGCCCTCCTCATTTAAATCGGGGCTTGCAATAGTTGCATTATTTGATTCAAGCTCCTTCATCAGCTGGGGCACATCATTTAAGTGCACGCTCGGAGGCACATCGCCCACAGCTAAGAGTGCACTATGGCGCACACTTTTTTGATTTCTATCGAACTCTTCTGAGTAATTCTGAATAGCATGGAGGCTGCTTATCTCACTGATTTTATAGCCCTCCTCATTTAAGTCGGGGCTTGCTATAGTTGCATTATTTGATTCAAGCTCCTTCATCAGCTGGGGCACATCATTTAAGTGCACCCTTGGAGGCACATCGCCCACAGCTAAGAGCGCACTATGGCGCACACTTTTTTGATTTCTATCGAACTCCTCTGAGTAATTCTGAATAGCATGGGGGCTGCTTATCTCACTGATTTTATAGCCCTCCTCATTTAAGTCGGGGCTTGCAATAGTTGCATTATTTGATTCAAGCTCCTTCATCAGCTGGGGCACATCATTTAAGTGCACGATTGGAGGCACATCGCCCACAGCTAAGAGTGCACTATGGCGCACACTTTTTTGATTTCTATCGAACTCTTCTGAGTAATTCTGAATAGCATGGAGGCTGCTTATCTCACTGATTTTATAGCCCTCCTCAATTAAATCGGGGCTTGCAATAGTTGCATTATTTGATTCAAGCTCCTTCATCAGCTGGGGCACATCATTTAAGTGCACGCTTGGAGGCACATCGCCCACAGCTAAGAGTGCACTATGGCGCACACTTTTTTGATTTCTATCGAACTCTCCTGAGTAATTCTGAATAGCATGGAGACTGCTTATCTCACTGATTTTATAGCCCTCCTCATTTAAATCGGGGCTTGCAATAGTTGCATTATTTGATTCAAGCTCCTTCATCAGCTGGGGCACATCATTTAAGTGCACGCTCGGAGGCACATCGCCCACAGCTAAGAGTGCACTATGGCGCACACTTTTTTGATTTCTATCGAACTCTTCTGAGTAATTCTGAATAGCATGGAGGCTGCTTATCTCACTGATTTTATAGCCCTCCTCATTTAAGTCGGGGCTTGCTATAGTTGCATTATTTGATTCAAGCTCCTTCATCAGCTGGGGCACATCATTTAAGTGCACCCTTGGAGGCACATCGCCCACAGCTAAGAGCGCACTATGGCGCACACTTTTTTGATTTCTATCGAACTCCTCTGAGTAATTCTGAATAGCATGGGGGCTGCTTATCTCACTGATTTTATAGCCCTCCTCATTTAAGTCGGGGCTTGCAATAGTTGCATTATTTGATTCAAGCTCCTTCATCAGCTGGGGCACATCATTTAAGTGCACGATTGGAGGCACATCGCCCACAGCTAAGAGTGCACTATGGCGCACACTTTTTTGATTTCTATCGAACTCTTCTGAGTAATTCTGAATAGCATGGAGGCTGCTTATCTCACTGATTTTATAGCCCTCCTCAATTAAATCGGGGCTTGCAATAGTTGCATTATTTGATTCAAGCTCCTTCATCAGCTGGGGCACATCATTTAAGTGCACGCTTGGAGGCACATCGCCCACAGCTAAGAGTGCACTATGGCGCACACTTTTTTGATTTCTATCGAACTCTTCTGAGTAATTCTGAATAGCATGGAGGCTGCTTACCTCACTGATTTTATAGCCCTCCTCATTTAAGTCGGGGCTTGCAATAGTTGCATTATTTGATTCAAGCTCCTTCATCAGCTGGGGCACATCATTTAAGTGCACGCTTGGAGGCACATCGCCCACAGCTAAGTGTGCACTATGGCGCACACTTTTTTGATTTCTATCGAACTCTTCTGAGTAATTCTGAATAGCATGGAGGCTGCTTTTCTCACTGATTTTATAGCCCTCCTCATTTAAATCGGGGCTTGCAATAGTTGCATTATTTGATTCAAGATCCTTCATCAGCTGGGGCACATCATTTAAGTGCACGCTTGGAGGCACATCGCCCACAGCTAAGAGTGCACTATGGCGCACACTTTTTTGATTTCTATCGAACTCTTCTGAGTAATTCTGAATAGCATGGAGGCTGTTTATCTCACTGATTTTATAGCCCTCCTCATTTAAATCAGGGCTTGCAATAGTTGCATTATTTGATTCAAGCTACTTCATCAGCTGGGGCACATCATTTAAGTGCACGCTTGGAGGCACATCGCCCACAGCTAAGAGCGCACTATGGCGCACACTTTTTTGATTTCTATCGAACTCTTCTGAGTAATTCTGAATAGCATGGAAACTGCTTATCTCACTGATTTTATAGCCCTCCTCATTTAAATCGGGGCTTGCAATAGTTGCATTATTTGATTCAAGCTCCTTCATCAGCTGGGGCACATCATTTAAGTGCACGCTTGGAGACACATCGCCCACAGCTAAGAGTGCACTATAGTGCACACTTTCTTGATTTCTATCGAACTCTTCTGAGTAATTCTGAATAGCATGGAGGCTGCTTATCTCAATGATTTTATAGCCCTCCTCATTTAAATCGGGGCTTGCAATCGTTGCATTATTTGATTCAAGCTCATTCATCAGCTGGGGCACATCATTTAAGTGCACGCTTGGAGGCACATCGCCCACAGTTGAGAGTGCACTATGGCGCACACTTTTTTTATTTCTATCGAACTCTTCTGAGTAATTCTGAATAGCATGGAGGCTGCTTATCTCACTGATTTTATAGCCCTCCTCATTTAAATCAGGGCTTGCAATAGTTGCATTATTTGATTCAAGCTCCTTCATCAGCTGGGGCACATCATTTAAGTGCACCCTTGGAGGCACATCGCCCACAGCTAAGAGCGCACTATGGCGCACACTTTTTTGATTTCTATCGAACTCCTCTGAGTAATTCTGAATAGCATGGGGGCTGCTTATCTCACTGATTTTATAGCCCTCCTCATTTAAGTCGGGGCTTGCAATAGTTGCATTATTTGATTCAAGCTCCTTCATCAGCTGGGGCACATCATTTAAGTGCACGCTTGGAGGCACATCGCCCACAGCTAAGAGTGCACTATGGCGCACACTTTTTTGATTTCTATCGAACTCTTCTGAGTAATTCTGAATAGCATGGAGGCTGCTTATCTCACTGATTTTATAGCCCTCCTCAATTAAATCGGGGCTTGCAATAGTTGCATTATTTGATTCAAGCTCCTTCATCAGCTGGGGCACATCATTTAAGTGCACGCTTGGAGGCACATCGCCCACAGCTAAGAGTGCACTATGGCGCACACTTTTTTGATTTCTATCGAACTCTTCTGAGTAATTCTGAATAGCATGGAGGCTGCTTACCTCACTGATTTTATAGCCCTCCTCATTTAAGTCGGGGCTTGCAATAGTTGCATTATTTGATTCAAGCTCCTTCATCAGCTGGGGCACATCATTTAAGTGCACGCTTGGAGGCACATCGCCCACAGCTAAGTGTGCACTATGGCGCACACTTTTTTGATTTCTATCGAACTCTTCTGAGTAATTCTGAATAGCATGGAGGCTGCTTTTCTCACAGATTTTATAGCCCTCCTCATTTAAATCGGGGCTTGCAATAGTTGCATTATTTGATTCAAGATCCTTCATCAGCTGGGGCACATCATTTAAGTGCACGCTTGGAGGCACATCGCCCACAGCTAAGAGTGCACTATGGCGCACACTTTTTTGATTTCTATCGAACTCTTCTGAGTAATTCTGAATAGCATGGAGGCTGCTTATCTCACTGATTTTATAGCCCTCCTCATTTAAATCAGGGCTTGCAATAGTTGCATTATTTGATTCAAGCTACTTCATCAGCTGGGGCACATCATTTAAGTGCACGCTTGGAGGCACATCGCCCACAGCTAAGAGCGCACTATGGCGCACACTTTTTTGATTTCTATCGAACTCTTCTGAGTAATTCTGAATAGCATGGAAACTGCTTATCTCACTGATTTTATAGCCCTCCTCATTTAAATCGGGGCTTGCAATAGTTGCATTATTTGATTCAAGCTCCTTCATCAGCTGGGGCACATCATTTAAGTGCACGCTTGGAGACACATCGCCCACAGCTAAGAGTGCACTATAGTGCACACTTTCTTGATTTCTATCGAACTCTTCTGAGTAATTCTGAATAGCATGGAGGCTGCTTATCTCAATGATTTTATAGCCCTCCTCATTTAAATCGGGGCTTGCAATCGTTGCATTATTTGATTCAAGCTCATTCATCAGCTGGGGCACATCATTTAAGTGCACGCTTGGAGGCACATCGCCCACAGTTGAGAGTGCACTATGGCGCACACTTTTTTGATTTCTATCGAACTCTTCTGAGTAATTCTGAATAGCATGGAGGCTGCTTATCTCACTGATTTTATAGCCCTCCTCATTTAAATCGGGGCTTGCAATAGTTGCATTATTTGATTCAAGCTCCTTCATCAGCTGGGGCACATCATTTAAGTGCACCCTTGGAGGCACATCGCCCACAGCTAAGAGCGCACTATGGCGCACACTTTTTTGATTTCTATCGAACTCCTCTGAGTAATTCTGAATAGCATGGGGGCTGCTTGTCTCACTGATTTTATAGCCCTCCTCATTTAAGTCGGGGCTTGCAACAGTTGCATTATTTGATTCAAGCTCCTTCATCAGCTGGGGCACATCATTTAAGTGCACGCTTGGAGGCACATCGCCCACAGCTAAGAGTGCACTATGGCGCACACTTTTTTGATTTCTATCGAACTCTTCTGAGTAATTCTGAATAGCATGGAGGCTGCTTATCTCACTGATTTTATAGGCCTCCTCAATTAAATCGGGGCTTGCAATAGTTGCATTATTTGATTCAAGCTCCTTCATCAGCTGGGGCACATCATTTAAGTGCACGCTTGGAGGCACATCGCCCACAGCTAAGAGTCCACTATGGCGCACACTTTTTTGATTTCTATCGAACTCTTCTGAGTAATTCTGAATAGCATGGAGGCTGCTTATCTCACTGATTTTATAGCCCTCCTCATTTAAGTCGGGGCTTGCAATAGTTGCATTATTTGATTCAAGCTCCTTCATCAGCTGGGGCACATCATTTAATTGCACGCTTGGAGGCACATCGCCCACAGCTAAGTGTGCACTATGGCGCACACTTTTTTGATTTCTATCGAACTCTTCTGAGTAATTCTGAATAGCATGGAGGCTGCTTTTCTCACTGATTTTATAGCCCTCCTCATTTAAATCGGGGCTTGCAATAGTTGCATTATTTGATTCAAGATCCTTCATCAGCTGGGGCACATCATTTAAGTGCACGCTTGGAGGCACATCGCCCACAGCTAAGAGCGCACTATGGCGCACACTTTTTTGATTTCTATCGAACTCTTCTGAGTAATTCTGAGTAGCATGGAAACTGCTTATCTCACTGATTTTATAGCCCTCCTCATTTAAATCGGGGCTTGCAATAGTTGCATTATTTGATTCAAGTTCCTTCATCAGCTGGGGCACATCATTTAAGTGCACGCTTGGAGGCACATCGCCCACAGCTAAGAGTGCACTATAGTGCACACTTTCTTGATTTCTATCGAACTCTTCTGAGTAATTCTGAATAGCATGGAGGCTGCTTATCTCACTGATTTTATAGCCCTCCTCATTTAAATCGGGGCTTGCAATCGTTGCATTATTTGATTCAAGCTCCTTCATCAGCTGGGGCACATCATTTAAGTGCACGCTTGGAGGCACATCGCCCACAGTTGAGAGTGCACTATGGCGCACACTTTTTTGATTTCTATCGAACTCTTCTGAGTAATTCTGAATAGCATGGAGGCTGCTTATCTCACTGATTTTATAGCCCTCCTCATTTAAATCGGGGCTTGCAATAGTTGCATTATTTGATTCAAGCTCCTTCATCAGCTGGGGCACATCATTTAAGTGCACGCTTGGAGGCACATCGCCCACAGTTAAGAGTGCACTATGGCGCACACTTTTTTGATCTCTATCGAACTCTTCTGAGTAATTCTGAATAGCATGGAGGCTGCTTATCTCACTGATTTTATAGCCCCCCTCATTTAAATCGGGACTTGCAATAGTTGCATTATTTGATTCAAGCTCCTTCATCAGCTGGGGCACATCATTTAAGTGCACGCTTGGAGGCACATCGCCCACAGTTAAGAGTGCACTATGGCGCACACTTTTTTGATTTCTATCGAACTCTTCTGAGTAATTCTGAATAGCATGGAGGCTGCTTATCTCACTGATTTTATAGCCCTCCTCATTTAAATCAGGGCTTGCAATAGTTGCATTATTTGATTCAAGCTCCTTCATCAGCTGGGGCACATCATTTAAGTGCACGCTTGGAGGCACATCGCCCACAGCTAAGAGCGCACTATGGCGCACACTTTTTTGATTTCTATCGAACTCTTCTGAGTAATTCTGAATAGAATGGGGGCTGCTTATCTCACTGATTTTATAGCCATCCTCATTTAAGTCGGGGCTTGCAATAGTTGCATTATTTGATTCAAGCTCCTTCATCAGCTGGGGCACATCATTTAAGTGCACGCTTGGAGGCACATCGCCCACAGCTAAGAGTGCACTATGGCGCACACTTTCTTGATTTCTATCGAACTCTTCTGAGTAATTCTGAATAGCATGGAGGCTGCTTATCTCACTGATTTTATAGCCCTCCTCATTTAAATCGGGGCTTGCAATAGTTGCATTATTTGATTCAAGCTCCTTCATCAGCTGGGGCACATCATTTAAGTGCACGCTTGGAGGCACATCGCCCACAGCTAAGAGTGCACTATGGCGCACACTTTCTTGATTTCTATCGAACTCTTCTGAGTAATTCTGAATAGCATGGAGGCTGCTTATCTCACTGATTTTATAGCCATCCTCATTTAAATCGGGGCTTGCAATAGTTGCATTATTTGATTCAAGCTCCTTCATCAGCTGGGGCACATCATTTAAGTGCACGCTTGGAGGCACATCGCCCACAGCTAAGAGTGCACTATGGCGCACACTTTCTTGATTTCTATCGAACTCTTCTGAGTAATTCTGAATAGCATGGAGGCTGCTTATCTCACTGATTTTATAGCCATCCTCATTTAAATCGGGGCTTGCAATAGTTGCATTATTTGATTCAAGCTCCTTCATCAGCTGGGGCACATCATTTAAGTGCACGCTTGGAGGCACATCGCCCACAGCTAAGAGTGCACTATGGCGCACACTTTCTTGATTTCTATCGAACTCTTCTGAGTAATTCTGAATAGCATGGAGGCTGCTTATCTCACTGATTTTATAGCCATCCTCATTTAAATCGGGGCTTGCAATAGTTGCATTATTTGATTCAAGCTCCTTCATCAGCTGGGGCACATCATTTAAGTGCACGCTTGGAGGCACATCGCCCACAGCTAAGAGTGCACTATGGCGCACACTTTCTTGATTTCTATCGAACTCTTCTGAGTAATTCTGAATAGCATGGAGGCTGCTTATCTCACTGATTTTATAGCCATCCTCATTTAAATCGGGGCTTGCAATAGTTGCATTATTTGATTCAAGCTCCTTCATCAGCTGGGGCACATCATTTAAGTGCACGCTTGGAGGCACATCGCCCACAGCTAAGAGTGCACTATGGCGCACACTTTCTTGATTTCTATCGAACTCTTCTGAGTAATTCTGAATAGCATGGAGGCTGCTTATCTCACTGATTTTATAGCCATCCTCATTTAAATCGGGGCTTGCAATAGTTGCATTATTTGATTCAAGCTCCTTCATCAGCTGGGGCACATCATTTAAGTGCACGCTTGGAGGCACATCGCCCACAGCTAAGAGTGCACTATGGCGCACACTTTCTTGATTTCTATCGAACTCTTCTGAGTAATTCTGAATAGCATGGAGGCTGCTTATCTCACTGATTTTATAGCCATCCTCATTTAAATCGGGGCTTGCAATAGTTGCATTATTTGATTCAAGCTCCTTCATCAGCTGGGGCACATCATTTAAGTGCACGCTTGGAGGCACATCGCCCACAGCTAAGAGTGCACTATGGCGCACACTTTCTTGATTTCTATCGAACTCTTCTGAGTAATTCTGAATAGCATGGAGGCTGCTTATCTCACTGATTTTATAGCCCTCCTCATTTAAATCGGGGCTTGCAATAGTTGCATTATTTGATTCAAGCTCCTTCATCAGCTGGGGCACATCATTTAAGTGCACGCTTGGAGGCACATCGCCCACAGCTAAGAGTGCACTATGGCGCACACTTTCTTGATTTCTATCGAACTCTTCTGAGTAATTCTGAATAGCATGGAGGCTGCTTATCTCACTGATTTTATAGCCATCCTCATTTAAATCGGGGCTTGCAATAGTTGCATTATTTGATTCAAGCTCCTTCATCAGCTGGGGCACATCATTTAAGTGCACGCTTGGAGGCACATCGCCCACAGCTAAGAGTGCACTATGGCGCACACTTTCTTGATTTCTATCGAACTCTTCTGAGTAATTCTGAATAGCATGGAGGCTGCTTATCTCACTGATTTTATAGCCCTCCTCATTTAAATCGGGGCTTGCAATAGTTGCATTATTTGATTCAAGCTCCTTCATCAGCTGGGGCACATCATTTAAGTGCACGCTTGGAGGCACATCGCCCACAGCTACGATTGCACTATGGCGCACACTTTTTTGATTTCTATCGAACTCTTCTGAGTAATTCTGAATAGCATGGAGACTGCTTATCTCACTGATTTTATAACCCTCCTCATTTAAATCGGGGCTTGCAATAGTTGCATTATTTGATTCAAGCTCCTTCATCAGCTGGGGCACATCATTTAAGTGCACGCTTGGAGGCACATCGCCCACAGCTAAGAGTGCACTATGGCGCACACTTTTTTGATTTCTATCGAACTCTTCTGAGTAATTCTGAATTGCATGGGGGCTGCTTATCTCACTGATTTTATAGCCCTCCTCATTTAAATCGGGGCTTGCAATAGTTGCATTATTTGATTCAAGCTCCTTCATCAGCTGGGGCGCATCATTTAAGTGCACGCTTGGAGGCACATCGCCCACAGCTAAGAGTGCACTATAGCGCACACTTTTTTGATTTCTATCGAACTCTTCTGAGTAATTCTGAATAGCATGGGGGCTGCTTATCTCACTGATTTTATAGCCCTCCTCATTTAAATCGGGGCTTGCAATAGTTGCATTATTTGATTCAAGATCCTTCATCAGCTGGGGCACATCATTTAAGTGCACGCTTGGAGGCACATCGCCCACAGCTAAGAGTGCACTATGGCGCACACTTTTTTGATTTCTATCGAACTCTTCTGAGTAATTCTGAATAGCATGGAGGCTGCTTATCTCACTGATTTTATAGCCCTCCTCATTTAAGTCGGGGCTTGCAATAGTTGCATTATTTGATTCAAGCTCCTTCATCAGCTGGGGCACATCATTTAAGTGCACGCTTGGAGGCACATCGCCCACAGCTAAGAGTGCACTATGGCGCACACTTTTTTGATTTCTATCGAACTCTTCTGAGTAATTCTGAATAGCATGGAGGCTGCTTATCTCACTGATTTTATAGCCCTCCTCATTTAAATCGGGGCTTGCAATAGTTGCATTATTTGATTCAAGCTCCTTCATCAGCTGGGGCACATCATTTAAGTGCACGCTTGTAGGCACATCGCCCACAGCTAAGAGTGCACTATGGCGCACACTTTTTTGATTTCTATCGAACTCTTCTGAGTAATTCTGAATAGCATGGAAACTGCTTATCTCACTGATTTTATAGCCCTCCTCATTTAAATCGGGGCTTGCAATAGTTGCATTATTTGATTCAAGCTCCTTCATCAGCTGGGGCACATCATTTAGGTGCACGCTTGGAGGCACATCGCCCACAGCTAAGAGCGCACTATGGTGCACACTTTTTTGATTTCTATCGAACTCTTCTGAGTAATTCTGAATAGCATGGGGGCTGCTTATCTCACTGATTTTATAGCCCTCCTCATTTAAATCGGGGCTTGCAATAGTTGCATTATTTGATTCAAGCTCCTTCATCAGCTGGGGCACATCATTTAAGTGCACGCTTGGAGGCACATCACCCACAGTTAAGAGTGCACTATGGCGCACACTTTTTTGATTTCTATCGAACTCTTCTGAGCAATTCTGAATAGCATGGAGGCTGCTTATCTCACTGATTTTATAGCCCTCCTCATTTAAATCGGGACTTGCAATAGTTGCATTATTTGATTCAAGCTCCTTCATCAGCTGGGGCACATCATTTAAGTGCACGCTTGGAGGCACATCGCCCACAGCTACGATTGCACTATGGCGCACACTTTTTTGATTTTTATCGAACTCTTCTGAGTAATTCTGAATAGCATGGAGGCTGCTTATCTCACTGATTTTATAGCCCTCCTCATTTAAATCGGGGCTTGCAATGGTTGCATTATTTGATTCAAGCTCCTTCATCAGCTGGGGCACATCATTTAAGTGCACGCTTGGAGGCACATCGCCCACAGCTAAGAGTGCACTATGGCGCACACTTTTTTGATTTCTATCGAACTCTTCTGAGTAATTCTGAATAGCATGGAGGCTGCTTATCTCACTGATTTTATAGCCCTCCTCATTTAAATCGGGGCTTGCAATAGTTGCATTATTTGATTCAAGCTCCTTCATCAGCTGGGGCACATCATTTAAGTGCACGCTTGGAGGCACATCGCCCACAGCTAAGAGTGCACTATGGCGCACACTTTCTTGATTTCTATCGAACTCTTCTGAGTAATTCTGAATAGCATGGAGGCTGCTTATCTCACTGATTTTATAGCCCTCCTCATTTAAATCGGGGCTTGCAATAGTAGCATTATTTAATTCAAGCTCCTTCATCAGCTGGGGCACATCATTTAAGTGTACGCTTGGAGGCACATCGCCCACAGCTACGATTGCACTATGCCACACACTTTTTTGATTTCTATCGAACTCTTCTGAGTAATTCTGAATAGCATGGAGACTGCTTATCTCACTGATTTTATAGCCCTCCTCATTTAAATCGGGGCTTGCAATAGTTGCATTATTTGATTCAAGCTCCTTCATCAGCTGGGGCACATCATTTAAGTGCACGCTTGGAGGCACATCGCCCACAGCTAAGAGTGCACTATGGCGCACACTTTTTTGATTTCTATCGAACTCTTCTGAGTAATTCTGAATAGCATGGAGGCTGCTTATCTCACTGATTTTATAGCCCTCCTCATTTAAATCGGGGCTTGCAATAGTTGCATTATTTGATTCAAGCTCCTTCATCAGCTGGGGCACATCATTTAAGTGCACGCTTGGAGGCACATCGCCCACAGCTAAGAGTGCACAATGGCGCACACTTTTTTGATTTCTACCGAACTCTTCTGAGTAATTCTGAATAGCATGGGGGCTGCTTATCTCACTGATTTTATAGCCCTCCTCATTTAAATCGGGGCTTGCAATAGTTGCATTATTTGATTCAAGCTCCTTCATCAGCTGGGGCACATCATTTAAGTGCACGCTTGGAGGCACATCGCCCACAGCTAAGAGTGCACTATAGCGCACACTTTTTTGATTTCTATCGAACTCTTCTGAGTAATTCTGAATAGCATGGAGGCTGCTTATCTCACTGATTTTATAGCCATCCTCATTTAAATCGGGGCTTGCAATAGTTGCATTATTTGATTCAAGCTCCTTCATCAGCTGGGGCACATCATTTAAGTGCACGCTTGGAGGCACATCGCCCACAGCTAAGAGTGCACTATGGCGCACACTTTTTTGATTTCTATCGAACTCTTCTGAGTAATTCTGAATAGCATGGAAACTGCTTATCTCGCTGATTTTATAGCCCTCCTCATTTAAATCGGGGCTTGCAATAGTTGCATTATTTGATTCAATCTCCTTCATCAGCTGGGGCACATCATTTAAGTGCACGCTTGGAGGCACATCGCCCACAGCTAAGAGCGCACTATGGCGCACACTTTTTTGATTTCTATCGAACTCTTCTGAGTAATTCTGAATAGCATGGGGGCTGCTTATCTCAAAGATTTTATAGCCCTCCTCATTTAAATCGGGGCTTGCAATAGTTGCATTATTTGATTCAAGCTCCTTCATCAGCTGGGGCACATCATTTAAGTGCACGCTTGGAGGCACATCGCCCACAGCTAAGAGTGCACTATGGCGCACACTTTTTTGATTTCTATCGAACTCTTCTGAGTAATTCTGAATAGCATGGAGACTGCTTATCTCACTAATTTTATAGCCCTCCTCATTTAAATCGGGGTTTGCAATAGTTGCATTATTTGATTCAAGCTCCTTCATCAGCTGGGGCACATCATTTAAGTGCACGCTTGGAGGCACATCGCCCACAGCTAAGAGTGCACTATGGCGCACACTTTTTTGGTTTCTATCGAACTCTTCTGAGTAATTCTGAATAGCGTGGAGGCTGCTTATCTCACTGATTTTATAGCCCTCCTCATTTAAATCGGGGCTTGCAATAGTTGCATTATTTGATTCAAGCTCCTTCATCAGCTGGGGCACATCATTTAAGTGCACGCTTGGAGGCACATCGCCCACAGCTAAGAGTGCACTATGGCGCACACTTTTTTGATTTCTATCGAACTCTTCTGAGTAATTCTGAATAGCATGGAGGCTGCTTATCTCACTGATTTTATAGCCCTCCTCGTTTAAATCGGGGCTTGCAATAGTTGCATTATTTGATTCAAGCTCCTTCATCAGCTGGGGCACATCATTTAAGTGCAAGCTTGGAGGCACATCGCCCACAGCTATGAGCGCACTACGGCGCACACTTTGTTGATTTCTATCGAACTCTTCTGAGTGCTTCTGAATAGCATGGGGGCTGCTTATCTCACTGATTTTATAGCCCTCCTCATTTAAATCGGGGCTTGCAATAGTTGCATTATTTGATTCAAGCTCCTTCATCAGCTGGGGCACATCATTTAAGTGCACGCTTGGAGGCACATCGCCCACAGCTAAGAGTGCACTATGGCGCACACTTTTTTGATTTCTATCGAACTCTTCTGAGTAATTCTGAATAGCATGGAGGCTGCTTATCTCACTGATTTTATAGCCCTCCTCATTTAAATCGGGGCTTGCAATAGTTGCATTTTTTGATTCAAGCTCCTTCATCAGCTGGGGCACATCATTTAAGTGCACGCTTGGAGGCACATCGCCCACAGCTAAGAGTGCACTACGGCGCACACTTTTTTGATTTCTATCGAACTCTTCTGAGTAATTCTGAATAGCATGGAGGCTGCTTATCTCACTGATTTTATAGCCCTCCTCATTTAAATCGGGGCTTGCAATCGTTGCATTATTTGATTCAAGCTCCTTCATCAGCTGGGGCACATCATTTAAGTGCACGCTTGGAGGCACATCGCCCACATCTAAGAGTGCACTATGGCGCACACTTTTTTGATTTCTATCGAACTCTTCTGAGTAATTCTGAATAGCATGGAGGCTGCTTATCTCACTGATTTT
Organism: Schistocerca serialis cubense; assembly: GCF_023864345.2. Lineage (NCBI taxonomy): Eukaryota > Metazoa > Arthropoda > Insecta > Orthoptera > Acrididae > Schistocerca > Schistocerca serialis. The sequence continues at coordinate 1,044,857,334 of NC_064639.1, read as the reverse complement.
ATAGCCTTCCTCATTAGAATCGGGTCTTGCAAACTTTCTGTCATTTGATTCAAGCTCTTTCATCAGCAGGGGCACTTCATTGAAGTGTACTCTTTGAGGTTCATCGCCCACTGCTACGGGCGCACTATTGCGCGCAAATTCATGTCCAACCAATCTTTCTGAGTGCTTAGCAGTGAATTTGATGCTGGTTGTCGGATTGATTTTATATATTTCGTCATCTGAATCGGGGATTGGATAGATTACATCGTATGTTTCGAGCCCCTTCATCTGCTCGGCAACTGTATTTAAGTGCTTGCGTTTAGGCTCATCACCAATAGATCTGAATTCACTTACTTTCGCTGATAGTTCTTTGAGATCTAATATTTGAACGTGTAATGCCTTAGGTTTCTCATCATTGCTCATGGGTGTTGGCTCTCTACAGTGTTTTCCGTCCCTAACGTTTGATGATACACTTATGTTCACGATGTTCAGCACTGGGGCCCCGTTGTTTTCGCTGCAAGATGTTACTGCTGCGTTCCGGTCTTCCCCAGACCTCTGTTGGGAGAAAAAACAAGGTATAAGGCTCTGCATGGAAAAATGAGAGTTTGTGTAGCGTTAGTCGATTATTCCTCAATACTATTTTGTGTTTCTTTATTATATGGTTCTGAGACTATTTTTCCATATATTTTTCTACTGTAAGCGGATTTTTGTGTAATTTCTTAGTTATGTCTAATCTCTAACACAATACTGCGCCAGACCCCAACTGTGTTACGATTTGTGTAATGAATGTTATGAGTTATGTCCTCATTTCTTTTATTACGTTTCTCTTTGACATTGGCCCGAACTGTGGAGATTGGTTGCAGCATATACCTGAAGTGAATAACTACTCAACTTCCAATAACCGTGATCAACTCAATAGCAGGGCCCCATGATCTACATCTTGTGCATTGTTCCTACTGTATCTGTGCTAGGGCTGGTCTCACATCCTGTGGACATTAAATGACTTATTAATTCGTTGATTCGTCGCATTGAACATAACCTGTCGTCAGAGAGAATCATAGGATATTTGCTGTACACCACTGTACACAATGATGAAGAGACTCACCTATCAGCAACTACTTCTGTAGCATGTATTGTTACATTGTAGTGTTATATTTCCGTTTAGGGACACACTGAAAGAAGTAGTTGCTAATTCCACTTCCTTGAAAATATAGTGCTTATGCAGCAATAATTATAAGTGGTGGCTGATTTTCGGGCACGGTTTGCTTTATAACTCAGATTGGTGCATAATTTCGGAACGTTTTTGTTTTGTGTGTTGGGCTTTGGTTGCTATGGGTTTATTCATCAATTGTCATTTCTTATTTGTACCTGACTGTACTGAGGTTACGCATTGTGATTTTGTCACCAGGAGGTAGTGAGAGGAGTTGTGGACGCCATTAAGCGGAGTGCCAAGTGAAGAAATCGAAATATTTCTCACATATTCTCCTGTTCCAGTTCATTAGAGATGTGACAGCAATGTAGGCAGCCAGAACGATTTGCGTCGTGTATGGTGACGTTTTAGGATGATAGGTATGACATTAGAGACACCCCACGTTCAGGAAGGGATTGATGAAGATGGTTTAAACGCATTAATCCTCAATAACCACATCAGGTTACTCGAGAATTGGGAAATTGAATGAACTGCGGATATTCCACCTTCGTGCGTCATTTGCATCCTGTGTTGAAGATTCAATAATCCGGTGTGTGGGTGTGCATGCTTTAGGCCAAAAGCACAAAACTCAGCGGATGGCCATAACTACATCTCTGCTTCCTCGTCATCAACGAGCTTGTGAACAATACCGAATATTCATATCCTATATTGTTACTGGTAATGACTAACTGCTTACGTAACAGAAAGAAAGGAATGGCTGAGCGAAAGAAATGAGCAACTTCTTCTAGAATGACTGCGAGCATTCACCAAAGGTAATGTTATTCATCTTCTGCAACAGCGACGATGTGGTGTACTATGAATTGCTTCCCGCAGATGTAATCATCATTGTTGACATTTATTGTCTTGCAGACGCATTTCGGGTACAACGACCAGCACGACTTTATGAAGTTTTGCTACTCCTCGGTAACGCACGCCAGCATCCTGCTGGACCGACGAAAAACACTATGCAGAAGTTGGTGTGGGAAGTCGTCACGCACGCAACCTATTCACCTGATCTTACGCCCTGGGATTTTTCACCTCTTCCGCCATCTGTCGAACATCCTACGAGGAACTTCCTTTCCGGATGAAAGTGCGCTTGCCGTTCGGTTTGAGGCGTCACGTCACGGACTTGGCGGCTCCTCCTGCCGGAAGTTCGAGTCCCCCTCTGGCATGGGTGTGTGTGTAGTTCTTAGCATAAGTTACTTTAAGTTAGTTTAACTAGTGTATAAGTCTAGAGACCGATGACCTAAGCAGTTTGGTTCTTTAGGAATTAACACATTTGAACATTTTTTGAAAGAGCTCTCCGAAAATCGCTCGAAGAGTTCTTCACCTCAAAAACACGTGATTTCTGCAGTAGCAAAATCGACAAATTGCTCCAGCGTTGGCAGACTGTTGTAAATGATGAAGGAGAATATATTATGGATGAGTAAGGTCTATGTTAAGTCCCAAGGTGCTCAGAGCCATTTGAACCTATTGACTAAGGTCTCTGCTATGCATATCTGTCGTGCTAACTGAACTTACGGAAAACGCTACGAATTTATGCACCTAACCAACATAAGATTATCAAATTTAAAAATGACTTGAGTTTCAGTTAAGGTGCAATATCCGTAATTATTCCGTAGAACGCCAGCGAATAAAGTTAGCAACGTCAATAAGCACAGTTCCATTGAAGTCAGGTCAGGAAAACAGTACATTATTTCAAAGTGGCTTCTTCGCGAGTGTCTTAGCTAAGTGCACAAGTATTCGGCTGGCAGCGGTCGGTCGCCTTGGAGGGCTGCAGCCTGGAGTCGGTGCACAGAGATGGGTCGACATGGAACGCGAGACACAGGCTCACAAAAAGCTATCGTGTTTCGACCGGCCCATAGGCAAAACGTCCAATGAAGTATCTGGCTATGTAGCAATGGGAGCAATGAGGGAAGGGTTTCATAATGACTTTGGATGCAAAATTTTGCCAGACTATCAGAGTAAAACCCCTAAGTCGTTTTAGCCTTACGTAAAATCAGTAAGCTGATCCAAGTCACTTGTTGAGTCACTCAGGTACCATACTGGAGCAGAATCTGAATTCGACAGGGAGAAGGCCGAAATAATGACTTCAGCTCTCCGAAATTGTTTCAGGGCGATAGATCGTCATGCATCACGTCCTTTCAGTCATCCTACGGCAACTAAACGGAAGATTATGATATAAGTGATCGTGGAATTGTAAAGCAACTGCAATCGCGCAGTAGTGGAAAGGCATCAGCACCAAATCAGATACCTGCAAGAACGTACAGAGTCGATGCGGAAAAAACTTGCTCCTCTTCTAGCAGCAGTTTATCGTAGGTTTCTGAAGCAATGAAGTGCATCTAGTTACTGGAGGAAAGTGCCAGTCATTTCTGTTTGCAGGAAGGGTTGTAGAAAAACATCACACAATTATTGACCTGGTAGCGGAGTACCCTACTTTTCCCGAGTGTATAATTATTCCATTTCTTTTTATTAGCCCATCATCTCGATCCCTCTCTCTTTGTCCATCTCCTCCAAACTCCTCTCTGTCCGTATCATTCTCCTCCCACCACCCCTCGCCACTTCTGCCCACCTTCTCTACCAAGCACTCTCTGCCTGTCTCCTGCTTCCATCTCCAGAACTATGTCTTGTACAGTGATGTAATTTTGTAAGTACATTCAGTAATATAGGTGAATATTGTCCACAAAATTTGTCGTGAATACTGTAAGTAGTTAAATAGTAATAAATTAAAACTTCATTCATATCGCAGCAGGTTTCACGCATATAGGTGTTTATTACGTCATATATCCTGACCTGTGTGTTGTACAATGGTGTAATATTATAGGTACTTTGATCGGCGTATGCGGATAATGTCTGCGAAATTAGTGGCAAATAGAGATAGTAGCAGCTAAAATACATTTAGAAGTCACAAATGGTGCTGCAGTTTTACTGTATTATCAACGAAAATGTAGTAGGCGATAGTTTTTTCTGTATGATCAGCGAAAATAAGTAAGCGATAACCTTTTTTTCCTGTTGTCTATTTATGAGGGTCGTCACCGAGAAGAAGTTTCGTAAGGGCTTGAATTTATGTATAAAGTTTGTTGGAAGTCAGTAGGTTCTCTCATTCTCAGACACTGAATGAATCAAGTCTGTCACTCGTGTCGTGAGCTACACAACTTTTTCACTCGCACCCCTGCTCTTTCCCTTTCATAGGTATATTATTCTTGTCCCCACAGCCATTCTTTTCATACAGCAAGTTATATGTGTACCAAGTATGGCTGAAATCGGTTCAATGGATTAGGAGGACATGTGGAACATACATACATACTTACATATGTACATAAATAGATTCACAGGTACATCCAGTTTTATAAAATGTATGTATATTGCTGACCTCAGTCTGTTGCCGAATGATGGAACATATCTTATGATCACTTAGTATGACATTTTAGAGAGCAAAACTATCCTCTATAAAAATTAAAATGGATTATGCAAACAGAGCTCCTGCAAAAGTAAGGTCGTTCTTTTCCTCCATGAGATCCACAGTGGTGTGGATTCAGCATGATGTCTTCAGGAAAGCACTTCACACGGTCCCGCTCTGCTGTATATCGGAAAAAATACGAGCTTACCAAGTATCGGACTAGATTTGGGACTGTATTCAAGACTTCCTAGCAGAGAGAGCTGAACATGTCACTCTTACCGGAGCGAAATCGACAGATGTAAAAGGAGCTCTTGCCGGAAATTACATAAGGCTATTCGTAGATGATGCGGTTCTCTACAGGAAGGTAGCAACGTTGTAAAAGAGTACCGCTTTGCAGAAGGACCAGCAGACGGTTAATGAATGGCGCAGGCTCTAGCAGTTGTCCCTGAACGCAAATAAATGTCATGCTTGCAGCATACATGCAACAAGAAATCGAATGGTATACAACTAACCCATTTATGACATATTGCTGGGTACCACACTCACTGTAAAACCATCCAGAGCGACCACAGGTGGAGTGACCACATAAAACAAATTTTAGGAAAAGCAGATTGCAGGCTGAAAAAGGCAGGAATAATCTGAAGGAAATGTATGTCATCCATGAAACAAGTGGCTTGCAGCACACTTGTTCCACCGATCCTAGAGTGCTCTTCATCATCCTAAAACCTCATTAGCTAGGAGTGATAGAAGAAATAAGAAAACATCCAACAAAGAGCTGCGTATTTCGCCACTGAGTCATTTAGTCGGCTGGAGGGCTTTGGCAGACGCTACAAAAGAGGCATTGAGCATCATGTAGCAGTTTGCTGTTGAAATAGCGAGAGAGTAAGTTCCAGGTGAAGTCGGATGACTTTTTGCTTCCTACCTCAGATGTATCGTGCAGTGACAAATTAGAGCTAATATAGAGGCTCATGGACAATAATTTTTCTCTCAAGCCATTCACAACTGGAAAGGGAATGAGGTTGTAAGGTAGTGGTACCAGATGTGCCCTCCGCCAAACACCGCCAGTTGGTTCATGGAATATTCATGTGGGTGTAGGTGTATCAGTGCCAAATGCCCAATCCGTCTACAAGGAATGGACTGACCTGGGGAAACGTGTGACGAATGGCGTACAAACAATGGGCGTAAGAAGATCCGTTCCTGCAGGGGATGGGGAAGAATGTGTCACGCATTCCCAATGACCACTGGTTTGTAACTGGACTGAAATGGCCGTTGCAATGAATGCAAGTCTGTATCAACGTCTTTCCAGTGATCACCAGAAGCGCTAGACATTAGGAGTCTGGAGCCTTGCAGAAGGCTGTTGCTTGCAGTTTCACATGAAGCTGTACATCTTCAGTGTGCCAAACAGCGAGCAAGTAGAACAATGGCTGAATGGAGGAGTACACTCTGGTTCGAGTGCCTAAAGTTTTCTCCTCTTTTCAAACAATGCAAGCCATCAGGAGTATTTGAAGGCCAGTGGATGTTTAAGACTCTGTATGTGGAAGGTGTTTTCCAGGCCAGAACTGGTACTGTAATGTTCATTTCAACTTCTCGTGGTGTAATGAACTGTCTATTAAATTTCAGGCATTCAACTGCGCAAATACAATTTGCTCCTGTGATATTTCGGCTGCGTATCGTCAGGCCATCCTTAGAGTGACAATAAGGTTAATTTTTACATTTGTTGTAATTTCGTGCCCCTGCCCCATATGGGCAGGGGAGGGCTGGCAGCAACACAGTCCGTCGCTCTTCAGCCAAGTGGCTTTACAAAACATATAAAAAGAGTGAGAAAGGGGAATATAAAAACACTGTAAAGGAAGTTAAAATATACACCAACACGCGGACATTCACTGGGGGACAGTTAAAAACTCGACATAGAGTTAAAAGAAAACAGCTGACAATTCATGTGGCACTTACAACACTGGAGTCAAACAAGTTAAAAGTCGGCCACTGTATAAGAAAACACAAAGAGTGAGAGGCACTTCAAAAACAACTGTAAACAACACAGCACACACGAAGAATAAAAACCGCTGATTGGCACCTGCTGAGGGATGGGAAGCCTGAGAGGAGGGAAAAAGATGGGTGGATGGTTTGGTGGGGGGCTGGGGAGGGGGATGAGAGAAAGAGGAAGAAAGGGGGCAGGGGGCGTACCAAGAGGCAAGACTTGGGTGAGGTGGGAGATGAAGAAGGAAGACAAGGCAGGAGGGAGCACAGACACACAGAAGGGGGAAACGTGAAAGGGAGGGGGCATGTAGGGGGTAGGAAACCACTCAGGGAAAGGGGAGGGGAGAGGGAGCCTTGAGGAGTAGGGGGGGGGGGAGGTGGGATTAGAATTGGTAGGAGGGGTAGATGTCAGAGTGAAGCTCATCATCTGGGAGGGGTAGGTGCTGGGAGTTGCATTGGGAAAGGAGTCGGAGGATGTGGAGATGGAGAGAGGGTGGGACACAACGGTAAAGGTGCGGCAATAGGCTGGGCGTGGAAAGGAAGGTGGACACCTGAGGGTGGAGTGGATCGAGTCGGCGGACGAACAGACATTCGATTTGTTTATTCAGCAGGAAAATGTACACGCTATAGTGGAAACCAATTTCCAAGTTTGTTTCTTCGATCAATGTTTGGTGCTGCATCACCAGTAACGTGTTTACAAGTCCAGTCATTTGAGAAAAGCGAATGATGTGACAGAATGATTTCCATTTTTTGAAAAATAAGTTTGTTGAACACCTTGAAGACGTGGAACGCAACGTACTTGCAGCATGATGGAGCCCCTCGACATTATATTGAGGGAACACCTGAACCGGATACTCTAACCACTGCTAGTGCAATGAATAGGTCACCAAGATCGCCAAACCTTAGCCATCAGGTTTTTTTTTTGTAGGGTTAGATTAAGTCTGATGTGCAGAATCCCGAAGTGAGAAAGGCGAGATGAACTGCTTGGTCTCAGCATGGATGCTACTGCCTCATTAGGGGACGTACAGAGGCACTCAGGCGTTCAACACCACATGTATCAGGTGGAACTTTGAGCCCAGTTCCCGCCCTTGCAAAGAATTATAATGAATTAATATGGATCACGTTCTAGCAAGTACACAATTCTTATTTTCTTTAATACCCTAGATCGCCACCATAGTCGTTTTACCACAAATGTGGCCATCTCAATGTGCTGATTTTGTCTTCTAGTTTCTTCTTTTTCTTCTTTTCAGAAAAATAAAAGAAAAAAGCCCACTCAGGATGCACAACTGCGGTGAAATATGTTTGGGTGTTATAAAAAATTATATACTTTTAAAAAGTATGAGTCATCCTTAATTCATTCCAACTCACGAGTGCAAAAATGCATTGATGTTGATATTGTGATACACAAATGCTTATTGTGAACTGTATGGAAGTTAAAATGTGACGTGTTTAAAAATGTTTAAAGATGAGTGTGCTAAAAGAGGTATTTTTCAATAGGTACTGTGTAAAACGCATATTGTTGTGTTTGCTGTCATACATTGTAGGACTCTTAATGTATTGAATAATACAGAAAATAAATGAAAATGTATGTTAAATGTGTTCTATGTCGAAAACCATTCTGAGTAGGGAAACTGCCCATATGAAGCTTTTTACTTCAAACGATCGTTCCTGTGATATCCTTGAGTATTGATCATTGCTCTTGGAACCACCAGTACGTCTTGAGGCAGCGCAATCAGCCGCATGCAAATTTCCAGACTTCGAGAATAATACTGCCTTGCAGTAGATTTAGCACATAGCTGCAACGTTTATCAAACTTTTTGCCCATAACACCGCCCACAAAACAACGAAAGGAAACTAGTTTGTAGGGGGCTATATTTCAACCTCTATTCGCAGAGCATTTCGCAGACAATGTCCAAATATACCACTGAAAATACTTGCAAAAATGTATGATACTTAACGTGAAATATTTATCACATTATCTCATTAGTAAAGTAATCAGACTGATGACGCTGTTGTATATATAAGTGTGGTCTTAATTTAGAACAATGCACAAACACTTCCAACGAAAAGCTAAGTTTGAGGTTGTGACTGAGGTCTTGTGGTCAGCACAGTGGGTGTGGTAGACATGTGATATTTACATATACAGGAGAATCACGTAAGACGTAACAGCACTTTTATTACTCGAGTGGGTCAAGATAGCCCAACTAAGTTTCCAACAAACGTTGGTACACACTGGTGCATGTACTCGTATGTTCGATCCTTTTAAGTCTTAGACCAGCCAACACTGAAGTGAGTACACTACTGGCCATTAAAATTGCTACACCACGAAGATGACGTGCTACAGACGCGAAATTTACCCGACAGGAAGAAGATGCTGTGATATGCAAATGATTAGCTTTTCAGAGCATTCACACAAGGATGCGCCGGTGGCGACACCCACAACGTGCTAACATGAGGAACGGTTCCAACCGATTTCTCATACTCAAACAGCAGTTGACCGGCGTTTCCTGGTGAAACGTTGTTTTGCCGGCCGGAGTGGCCGTGCGGTTAAAGGCGCTTCAGTCTGGAACCGCGTGACCGCTACGGTCGCAGGATCGAATGCTGCCTCGGGCATGGATGTGTGTGATGTCCTTAGGTTAGTTAGGTTTAAGTAGTTCTAAGTTCTAGGGGACTGATGACCAAGGAAGTTAAGTCCCATAGTGCTCAGAGCCATTTGAACCATTTTTGAAATGTTGTTGTGATGCCTCGTGTAAGGAGGAGAAATGCGTACCATCACGTTTCCGACTTTGATAAAGGTCTGATTGTGGCCTATCGCGATTGTGGTTTATCGTATCGCGACATTGCTGCTCTCGTTGGTCGAGATCCAATGACTGTTAGCAGAATATGGAATCGGTGGGTTCTGGAGGGTCATACGGAACGCCGTGCTGGATCCTAACGGCCTCGTATCACTAGTGGTCTAGATGACAGGCATCTTATCCGCATGGCTGTAACGGATCGTGCAGCCACGTCTCGATCCCTGAGTCAACAGTTGCGGACGTTTGCAAGACAACAACCATCTGCGCGAACTATTCGACGACGTTTGCAGCAGAATGGACTATCAGCTCGTAGATCATGGCTCCGGTCACCCTTGACGCTGCATCACAGACAGGAGCGCCTGCGATGGTGTACTCAACGACGAACCTGGGTACACGAATGGCAAAACGTCATTTTTTTCCGATGAATCCAGGTTCTGTTTACAGCATCATAATGGTCGAATCTGTGTTTGGCGGCATCGCGGTGAACGCACATTGGAAGCGTGTATTCGTCATCACTGTACTGGCGTATCACCAGGCGTGATGGTATGGGGTGCCATTGGTTACACGCCTCAGTTACCTCTTGTTCGCATTGACGACACTTTGAACAGTGGACGTCACATTTCCTATGTGTTACGACCCGTGGCTCTACCCTTCATTCGATCCCTGCGAAACCCTACATTTCAGCAGGATAATGCACGACCGCATGTTGCAGGTCCTGTACAGGCGTTTCTGGTTACAGAAAATGTTCGACTGCTGCCCTGGCCAGCACGTTCTTCAGATCTCTCACCAATTGAAAACGTCTGGTCAATGATGGCCGAGCAACTGGCACGTCACAATACGCCAGTCACTACTCTTGATGAACTGTGATATCGTGTTGAAGCTGCATGGGCAGCTGTGCCTGTATACGCCATCTAAGCTCTGTTTGACTCAATGCCCAGGCATATCAAGGCCGTTATTACGGCCAGAGGTGGTTGTTCTGGGTACTGACTTTTTAGGATCTATGCACCCAAATTGCGTGAAAATGTTATCACATGTCAGTTGTAGTATAAAATACTTGTCCAGTGAATACCCGTTTATCATCTGCATTTGTTCTTGGTGTAGCAATTTTATTCGGCAGTAGTGTATGTTATTTCAAAGGAACGATATTCCCTAGAGATATGCCTAAGATCTTGAAAAGACTGGTACAGTGACGAAACGCCTGTTAATGCATCGACGAGAGAGGCGTACGCTACTAAAACTAAACATATTTTCTTTTCGACGTGCAGTAGGTTGACTACAACTGGTACTTGCTAACGTCCAGCTTATCGGAAGGAACCAAATAAAATTATTTCTCATGTGTGTACACAGCCTGTCAAAATCAGTGAAGCATCGACAAGGGAAGGAGCTAATGAAATGTATGTTCATAGGTCAAGGGAATACGTTACTTCATTTCAGTGATTAAGATAACGAATACAGTTTACAAAGACATTGACACTATGAGCCCACCTGCCAGGTCCCGGTTGTAGCCCCTTGTGGTCTGGTAGCATGCACTGATACGGTTCGGAGAAGGTATCATAAAGCCGTTGTATACCGTCCTGAGGGAAGCTGGTCTACAGCTCTGGAAATATATCTTGGATATCTCGGACACTGGCACTCGGACGGAGCTGATGTGCGTGTTAATCACTCGCATATTCTATTGGGGTCAGATCTTGGGAGCTAACGAGAGTACCTCACCATCAGGCAGACCTGTGCACTGAGTGGACGAGCCGTGCTGTGTTGGAAAATGGTGCCACGATACTGTCGCACGAATGGTATCGCATAACAACGCATGACATTCGTGAAAACCGTTGTGCAGCCAAGTGTTCTCTCAGTCAGTACTAACCGTGACCTGTGACAACCAATGGCTCCCAACACCAAGATGCGAGGAGTATCGCCAAGGTGTGGCTCTCCTAAATATTGGCATAGTGACAGACAACACTAGATCGTCGCCATAGTGATTACTGATTGTCATCAGCAGTACGTGCCCCCTCCCCCCTCCCCCCTCTCGGCGAAACTGCAAACGCAGACACTTGCGTTGTTATGTTAACAGCAACCTAGCCGTGATACGGCAGTTACCTACAGCGACTCCTGTAAGTCTCCGACCGACGGTGCGGGGTGACACAGAGAGGGGCAGGGAGTCTATTACTATTCTCGGATGACAGATAGGAATGTGTAGTGGCTACAGTGTGCATGGTGCACCACACAGCTGTCGTTCCTTGTGTTAGTCAGACGAGAACAACCGGAATCTTGACGACAAGCATGATTACTCTCACAATCCCGATAAACGCAAGATATCTGAATGCCCCACAATCGTGGCTGTGGTACTTTTCGGCCAGCCAGCCAAATGAAAACACAGAATAAAGAACCATTCGAACTCTCGGGAGCTGATAACTCTGTCTCACATGCATTCACAGAAACTGAGTGCCTTGCACGATGGTTACTCAACAAGTGGTACTCTTCACGCCATTTGCATAACCCACTAGGTCTGGTAGCAATTCTAAACACAAACAGCACTGACTGACTCTGGACACTGTTCTAGTCTTTCACCTACCTAAGATGGTTTCTACGTTCACGTGGTTACACTGACATCCGATCACGTCTTCTGGGTGCTTCACCTTTATTGACAACCAATGTACATTTAACTGAAATTATTTTGTGGGAACAATTAAATTGTCGAAATGCTTGATACAACGGCGGAACATGCTATGAGATTTCACCTGGCATTGCTTAAAACCCAATAGTCGATGTTGTTACGTCTTAGGCGACGCTCCCCGCAAAGCTGCTGCTTTTATCGGTACTCACCTGCTGAGCCGTCTGGTTCTCCATCGGCAGCTTTCTGCGTCTCCGCTTCTGCTTCTTGCAGGCAATGAACGGACAACACGCTTCACATAAACGCAGCATCTTCTGCAGACAAAAGCGCGTGTCACTTGTTACCCACTGATTTACGGTATGATATTAGCTGTTTCAGACCGCGCTGGAGGAGTTACCTCTACCCTATTAGGTAAAATGTTTTCTCATTGAGAAATTGCGGGAGAGGTGCAAAAAGATGCGACAGCCGTCATCACCAAACTGGTATATCCTAACGCCTAATCTGGTTCTGCAGTGGGCACCTTAGGCCAGTACCTCATACGGCAAAAAATTTACACTGAAGAGCCAAAGAAACTGGTACACCTGCCTAATGTCATGTAGGGCGTCTGCGATCGTGCAGAAGTGACGCAACACGACGTGGCGCTGACTCGAGTAATGTCTGAAGTATTGCTGGATGCAACAGAATCTATGATTCTTGCATCGCTTTTCATACATCCGTAAGAGTATGAAGGGGTGGAGGTCTCTTCTGAACATTACGTTCGAAGGCATCCAAGATATTCTCAGTAATGGTCATGTATGCGGAGTTTGGTGGCCAGCGGAAGTGTTTCAACTCAGAAGAGTGTTTCCGGAGCCACTCTGTAACAATTGTGGACGTCTAGCATGTCACATTGTTGGACACAGTTCATCACAAAGATGCTTATGTACGTCCACCTGTCCGAGTCGTATCTAGACGTATCAGCGGTCCCACATCACTCCAACTGGACACGTGCCACCCCATTACTGTGACTCCACCAGCTAGAACAGTCTCCTTCTGACATGCAGGGTCCATGGATTCATGAAGTTGTCTTCATACCCGTACACGTCTATCCACTCGATGCAATTTAAAACGAGACTCGTCCGACAAGGCATCATGTTTCCAGTCGTCAACAGTCCAATGTCGTTGTTGACGGGCGTAGGCGTGGCGTAATGCTTTGTGTCGTGCAGTCATCAAGGGCACACGAGTGGGCCTTCGGCTCAGAAAGTCCAAATCGATTATGTTTCATTGAATGGTTCTCACGCTGACACTTGTTGATGACCTAGCATTGAAATCTGCAGCAATTTGCGGAACGGTTGCACTTCTGTCACGTTGAACGATTCTCTTCAGTCATCGTTGGTCCCGTTCTTGCAGGATCGTTTTCCGCACTCATCGATGTCGGACATTTGATGGTTTAACGGATTCCTAATATTCTCGGTACACTAGTGAAACCCCACTTCATCGCTACGTCGGAGATGCTGTGTCCCATCGCTCGTGCGCTACTATAAAACCACGTTCAAACTCACCTAAATCTTGATAACCTACCGTTGTAGCAACAGTAACCGATCTAACAGCTGCGGCAGACACTTGTTGTCTTAGACAGGCATTGCCGACTGCAGCGCCGTATTTCTGCCTGTTTATATATCTCTGTATTTCAATACACATGCCTACACCAGTTTCTGTGGCGCTTCAGTGTATTACGAGATACGCTGCTTGTTGCTGTGTCCTGGATGTGAACTGGGCGCCAGACAGGCGTTTTCAAGTTGTCGCTATTTCATTGTCACTGATCAACTCGTCCACTACCATCAGCGCGTTCTCTTTTTGGCAAATACGAATAACGACATGAATTAGCAATTACACTGGCGACATTTTAAAGGCTTCCATCTCAGCTGTTGTTAACCATTATTGACTTTTTTGAAGCTCACACGAAAGCCCAGTTTCGTTCCTATAGGCCGTTCAAAAGTGCAGTCTACAAAAACAGAGCAAAGGTACAGCAACTTTACGTTTAGCATATTGACATGCAACAAATTTTTTTACATAAGCCAGCATAAAAATTATACTTACAGGTGCCAATATATTGTCCGATTACTGAATGAGTGCATAGCAGATACGAGATCGCTCACACAACGTGCAAGAGTCAGAAAATTAAAAGCAGGAAATTTACTGAGCGCTGTAACAGTCATCCTCAAAACTGAAGCCACATTTTAAATCACTGCATGCGCTGATTTGCGTCATTGAGCTCCAGTTATGACTTCTGTTCCCGCGGGAAACAGATACAGCAAAGACCCAACAGTATAAATTAGTGTGTCCCTGGATCCATAGATCTATTACAGGTATAGCGTGCTATATTTTATTATGGCCGTATACTGGATAGTCGAAATTTTATCAAACAAGACCAGTTGGAACAGTTGCGCGGTTCCCTCCGTCCCTTTTACCGTCACCTACCTGTGAACTCGTCGCAGCAGGTGGCCGGTAGGAAAGCCGAGCAGAATTCTACCGAACTGCGACTCGTACCAGGCTGCATCCAACGTAACTATTCTAAAAATCGGGAAAAGGTCTTAATTTTGAATGAAAGGTGAAAATACTGGCAAAACTTCGGTTTATTCTGAAGTCGAGAATTACACGTTCACTGTCAAGCCCGTGCTGATCTCAACACAGTCACGCACAAACAGTTTCGTTCACTTTAGCAGGTTTATGGCAACGGATTTCCCGAAATCTGAACAGCTACTAAGCACGGATTGTTCTTAAATGAAAACGCTCGCCACTCTATTAAGTTTATCGGTGTGTAGTGCACTCAAGTTTTTTAGTCACCGATCTGCTCAATATGGCACGCAGAATTACTGTCTTTTCTCATACACAAAATTACTTAAAAATCCGTACTTTCTAAAAAACACACACACCGGCATAAATATGCCTTCACTTTGAAGCACTTTTGAGGCATGTAGCACAACTAACACCGGCAAACTATGACTTCCTTCGGAACTCATGCTACACACGACCTTAGCATTGAAAGGCTGGGATCGACCACTTAGACTGCTGTATGCAATGTATATCTCCAAGAGAAAAGACGCGCGAAGAATATTCCGTGATGATTGGTTAGTTTTCTTTAAGGTCAACAGAAAAACATTATTCTCCCACGTTAGTCCGCGCTTTTCATGACTAACCAATCAATAAATTACACACTTTCAAATTGCACTTTTTCCGGAATAAATATTTAACATTTTGATATTTTCTTTATACTTTACGTTATTAACTGGCCGAGCGGTTCTAGGCGCTTCAGTCTGGAACCGCGCGATCGCTACGGTCGCAGGTTCGAATTCTGCCTCTGGCATGGATGTGTGTGATGTCCTTAGGTTAGTTAGGTTTAATTAGTTCTATGTTCTAGGGGACTGATGACCACAGATGTTAAGTCCCATAGTGCTCAGAGCCATTTGAACCATTTTGAACGTTATTAACTATTTTCATTGGTACTCGAATTGGGTTTTCTTTTACCACAAACTTAATAAACATACTATGATACAAAATTCCCCGTCGTTTGCATTCACACTGTCTTAAAAATTTCTCACTGTATTTCGTACAGCGTTTGTCAGTATAGCAATGATCTGCGTATTTACTTTAGATCACATTCATACATCATTCGCAATACTAAAAACATATACAAAACTGTAGAAACATAAATAAAGAAGCCCTCAAGAAGTTAACACAACAATTCACAAAAAAGTTCTCTTGACCTGTTTGTTGAATATCATGTGGCCGCTACTGTCCTCTAGCAGATGAAAACTAGACCTACGTACTCGACTGAGCCCGCTTCAAACCATCTGTCACTGTACACGCATGAGTCATTCTCCCGATACACAGACTCCAGACAGGAGCGATATAAGGCGCCACGCCTCACAGTCTGCCAAATCATATTGCATTTTGTAAATAAAATAATGAAAAATATAAGGCTGCAAGATGGTACGTCATAAGATAAAAGCAGCGCGGGATAGCTACGGGCATGGGGGTGTGTGTTGTCCTTAGCGTAAGTTAGTGTATGTTAGATGAAGTAGTGTGTAAGCTTAGGGGCCGATGACCTCAGCAGCTTGGTCCCATAAAATCTTACCACAAATTTCCAAATTTCCGTAAGATAAAATAGGTGCCTATTGTAAGATGGTAAAGTGAGGATTTTATTTCGGACAGGAAACGCTATTAAGAATACCATTAGGAACACAAATAACAGGACACATCAACTAACAAAATGAAGTATACATGAATTAAATAGCGACAGTTGTGGAGCTATGCATTTACGGCAGACTGGGTTTGACGAACACACAAACACATGGTGAAAACAATCCGTCCACTGCCGCGTCACACCTCAGGAACAATCAACACCCCGCTTCAGATATTTATAAATCTCTAAAACTTCTGCATCATGAAAAGAAAGGGAAGAAGATGAATGTGTCAAAAGAGGTTGTGACACGAGGGCGTGCTCAAAGATAAAGTCTATGAATATTTTATGTGGAAAATCTTTAAGGCTTTTTAAGCAAAACAAAGTTTATTAACGTTTTACATCATTATTATTCTTGTCTACGTATTTGCAGACCTTTCCCACCAGAGGGTTCCGAATTGTAGCGTGTAACTTTGCGGTATGTAAGGTAGCTTTGTCGGTCTCAGACAAACAGCGTACTGTTACCGCGTTTCGAATTCGTAAAGTTCATCCACACGGAGTATCCTCTCCTTCGGCATGGCAACGCCACAACACGCCCGAGCGCCGCGACGTCTCAGCAATCCGTCACCGTGGGTTCCCTGTCAACGACCTTCCCCCATACAGTCCCGACTTCGCCCCATTGGATTGTCACCTGATTTTACAACGTAAAGAACACCTTCTAGGACTTCGCGTTGATAATGGTGAAGCGGTGCAGGCAGAGATGAGGTTTTGGCCAAAAAAGTCAAACATTTTACAGCGGCGGTATCAACAGACCTGTATGTCGTTGGGAGAAATGTAGTTGTCACCAGCGTGACTGCAATTGAAAGATAAATACAGTATGTAGACATGAATAACAAATATTTAACATGTTAATAAAGTGTGTTTTGTTTAAAAAATTTTAAGAATTTTCAAATGCAAAATTAAAGTCATTAGTACTTTTCAGTACGTCCTCGAATCTCAATCTCCTATAACATATTTATCTTCCTTTCCTTTTCAAGGTGTGGAAGTTTTAGAAATAGTTGAATAACTGAAGCGTCTGTTTATTAGTCCAGAGGTGTGACGTGGAAGTGGATTGATTGTTTTCGCTATGTTTTGTGTGTTCGTTGAATCAGTTCTGAAAGTCCTCCCAGTCTGTCCTCTCTACATTTCTTCACAACTGTTGCAATTTAGCTCATATATCCCACATTTCGTTAGCGGATCTACCTTGTTAACTGTGTGCCTAATGGCATACTCAGCAGTGTCTCCCGTCCGAAATGCAAGCCTGACTTTAATTACAATGAATAGGCTTCTATTTTGTTTTATCTTACGACATACCGTCTAGCAGAGTTACATTTTTACGGCAGAATTGCAGTAAAGACTGCCATTTTCCTTTTCGATGGCACAGCATTTTGCAATGCATTTTACGGTTCTGCACACTGTTCGTACTGTTCTTGTTTCATAGAATTTCGACTTTCCCGAATGTGGCCATAATAAGCTATACTCTGTTATGTCTGTGATAGATTTATGGATTTATGGACACTCTAACGGTTTCGGCGACAAGGGAAACGGTGCAAAACTAGATAGCAAACTTCGCGCTTCCCTTACTACTGTTGGCTTACTTGAAACGTTTAGCCGATCCTCTTGTCTGGATACACGGCTGTGTCGATCTCCACAACTTCTCCTCCGAAGAAATAATGCTGGTTAGAAAAAATAAAAAAGACTTTCTCTCTCTCTTGAAATAACTCTGTGCCCTCATAACACTTTCAGTTCAATTCAGATATATTTTCATTTCCACAAGTTTCACATAAGCATACAAACTCTTGCAAGTCAACGGCATCGTTAACCATTAGATACTATTAAATACAATTACGATGTGGTGGGTTTAATAACCACCAGAAGTTCAAAGACAGGTCATGCTTCTAACAACTCTAACACCAAGATTAAGTCAGAGTCTCTACACAAATCATGTTTCAATTGTCTATAACAATTACAATTCTTCGACCACCAAGGAATAATTGCTCCTTGTACTTTCCATACAGGTTCTATGGCGTGATCGGCAAACACTTGTCAGCATCGCTCGTCTAAGGCAGCGTCCATCCTGCTCACACAGACATCTGTTGCGTAGTAAATAGGGTCTGTCTCACACTTATCTTTAAAACATCGTATGTTCGAGGTGGCAGAAGGTCGAGTGGTTCCAGAATTTATGTGGAAATTCTCGAATCATTACCACACATTGATTTAAACTGATGTGTCTCTGCAGTATTTGTTTCCCGTGGCATGAACAGAAGTGACAGCTGGTGTTCAATAACTAATGCGAACACATGCAGTTATTTAACACGTGGATTCAGCTTCGAGATTGACTTTTACTGTCCTCAGCAATTATTCGACTTTTAATTTTCTGAATCTTTCACGTTATGTTGTAAGGCGTACACATTTTTCAGACCTTACTTGAGCTTCATAATTACGGTACAGTATAAAATCCCCAGAAAATGACTCTATATTGTTTACAGGAAGCAATTGTAATAATCTCA
Organism: Schistocerca serialis cubense; assembly: GCF_023864345.2. Lineage (NCBI taxonomy): Eukaryota > Metazoa > Arthropoda > Insecta > Orthoptera > Acrididae > Schistocerca > Schistocerca serialis. Next base: position 1,044,838,678 of record NC_064639.1, on the reverse strand, counting down.
TGTATAGAATAACAAAACAATATGCACCTTTATAACGACAGGAGCATGCGTAAATGAGATAAAGTGAACGCAGTTTGGAGGTAGACTGTGGATATGGTTAATGGCATTTGGAAACCCCAACTAACATTAACAAAAGAAGAACCAGCTGCAGCACAGAAAGAAATAAGGTGACAACAGTGCAATACCTTTTAAATAAACACAGCCGAGACAATGGGTAAGTGGCAAGACAGCATTAACAAGGCTAGCGGCGACCTGCCAAGAAAAATTAAAATTCACCTATACGAAGGCAGCGGTTGGCTGAAGCCATACTGTGTGATATACAAGAGACGTGGTGAGAAGAGTCACGTCATATAAAAGCATTTTTGAGAACTAAATTAACAGAGCTCTCTCGTCTCGCAACAGGCCACACCTATGTGTGGAAAAATAGCGAAGACATTGAGACCTTTGCGTCTGCGAAGTGAGGGCGGTACGCTTCATGTATCATGGAGACAGATGTCAAGCGGTATTTCATACTCCTGCGAGAATTTTTGGGGGCAGAGCATTACGAACATCGCTCCATCCCTTAGCGACTGTGCAATAGCCATTATTTCGACTATGAAAAATTTAACGTTCTACGGAACGCAGAAAAGTTGAGACTGAGTGGTTCAGTCAAGGCCAGAGTGGGGAATTAGCGTTTCAGATCAGGCACGGAGACAACACCGCCACAGTTCCCGATTGCTAATGTACGAACGCATTACAAATGGCAACGAATTAACAGCATATTGATAGTCTGACAGGATAGAAATCTGACACATTGAGGGTAAACAAGAAACTGATGCAAATTGGAGAAAAATGAATTCTATAAAAGTAAATGTGACTCATATGTTTAGTAGTAACTAAATAAGTAAGTAAGTAAGTAAGTGTAGATAGAGATGTATTCACTGTATGTTTAAGTGCTGGTTCAATATATTGTTGAATTGGGTTGTGTTGAGTTCTGTCTTAACTCCAGTAACTAAAAACGCTAAATGAAAGGCGAGGAAACGGATTGAATATAGGACTGTGTGAATGATATTTTGCGATAGAGTCAAGTCTTATGATCTGATGTTAACACATAGTCAAGTTCGAAAATTTCACGAACAGCAATGCTTAGAGGGACGCTCATAAATGACAGAAAACAATAGGTAAAGGCAGAGCGAAGTAATGGCAGATCTTCATAGGATCGAGTTGGATATGCATCAGCTATATCAGCGTGAACAATACGAAACAGAGGACGTAGAAATACCGAATGAGACGGATAATGCAAAACGTAGTGTTCAATCTGGTCAAAAGAATGGATATGAGAACAGCGTTGCAAATTATTCAGATTTAGAATCCGTTGCCAGTGATTTACAGTATGTAGAACCGAACGTGATCATATTGATTCAGACGGGTTGGTAATCACATGAAAGAACTAGTGTTACTTCTACCACACTATGTTCGGAAGAGAAAGAAACGGTTCACGAAAAACTAGATAGGGAGCGGTTACATCAGATGGCAACAGGCGATAATGGTGTAGGAGTAGAAAACGCCAACATATTAGGAATGTTGCAGCGGTTATTACAACAATCTCAGGAATCAGAGAAGCGTTTAGAAGGGCACATAACACGAGGGCAAAAAGAGTTAACATTGGGGCTGAGAGAAACTAATAGGGACATACAAAAAAGACGTGATAATATACAAGGACAATTAGATCAAATCCGAGCTCAAGAAGCACAAATTATGCTTCAAACGCTTGTTACAGGACACACACAAATGAGAACAGACATTGACACTGTCCAAGCAGACATGAATACGTAACGCGAAGTTACGGAACAAAGTGTCAAAAAAGTTAAACAACAGGTCGAAGTTTTTGCCATCAGAGCGGCGACGAAAGCGAGGCATGTAATTGCTGAGACGATGTCCTACAAAAGAACAACCAAAGCTGCATTGAAGAAATTCGATGTTCGTATTTTAAATACAAGAGAAAACCGAACATCAATTTCAGCAGATCGGAAGTTTTGCGTTCAACAGAAACTCGAGGAGACGCATAAAGCGTTAGTGAGGAATCGCAAACGACGACAGAATCCACGTTAATGTCGGTAGATAATACTGTGAACACGGCAAAGTCAACAGTCGCCAATAACATGACAGAAAGAGAACGCGAAAGTATGTGTGACGTAAGACGGAAAGCACATGTGAATGTCAGTCCAGAAACGCAAACAGAGAGCAGGAAATTAGTCCAAAACAAAATATCCCAGAACAGTCCGGCAACAGTAGGGGACAGAGTGGACCACTTGTTGACGAAAGAATAACAGGTCAGCCGGTAATAAGCGTGTTTGCAGCAAGATTCCGCACGTCAAGCACAAAGCGTCACATACAGAGATCACAACGTACGAGCGCAGTTCAATAAGTAATGCAACACATTTTTTTTCTCGGCCAATTTTGGTTGAAAAAACCGGAAATTTCTTGTGGAATATTTTCATACATTCCCGCTTCGTCTCGTATAGTTTCATTGACTTCCGACAGGTGGCAGTGCTGTACGGAGCTGTTAAAATGGCGTCTGTAACGGATGTGCGTTGCAAACAACGGGCAGTGATCGAGTTTCTTTTGGCGGAAAACCAGGGCATCTCAGATATTCATAGGCGCTTGCAGAATGTCTACGGTGATCTGGCAGTGGAAAAAAGCACGGTGAGTCGTTGGGCAAAGCGTGTGTCATCATCGCCGCAAGGCCAAGCAAGACTGTCTGATCTCCCGCGTGCGAGCCGGCCGTGCACAGCTGTGACTCCTGCAATGGCGGAGCGTGCGAACACACTCGTTCGAGATGATCGACGGATCACCATCAAACAACTCAGTGCTCAACTTGACATCTCTGTTGGTAGTGCTGTCACAATTGTTCACCAGTTGGGATATTCAAAGGTTTGCTCCCGCTGGGTCCCTCATTGTCTAACCGAACACCATAAAGAGCAAAGGAGAACCATCTGTGCGGAATTGCTTGCTCGTCATGTGGCTGAGGGTGACAATTTCTTGTCAAAGATTGTTACAGCCGATGAAACATGGGTTCATCACTTCGAACCTGAAACAAAACGGCAATCAATGGAGTGGCGCCACACCCACTCCCCTACCAAGAAAAAGTTTAAAGCCATACCCTCAGCCGGTAAAGTCATGGTTACAGTCTTCTGGGACGCTGAAGGGGTTATTCTGTTCGCTGTCCTTCCCCATGGTCAAACGATCATCTCTGAAGTGTATTGTGCTACTCTTCAGAAATTGAAGAAACGACTTCAGCGTGTTCGTAGGCACAAAAATCTGAACGAACTTCTCCTTCTTCATGACAACGCAAGACCTCACACAAGTCTTCGCACCAGAGAGGAGCTCACAAAACCTCAGTGGACTGTTCTTCCTCATGCACCTTACAGCCCCGATCTCGCACCGTCGGATTTCCATATGTTTGGCCCAATGAAGGACGCAATCCGTGAGAGGCACTACGCGGATGATGAAGAAGTACGACGTTGGCTCCGACATCGACCAGTGGTATGGTACCGTGCAGGCATACAGGCCCTCATTTCAAGGTGGCGTAAGGCCGTAGCATTGAATGGAGATTACGTTTAAAAATAGTGTTGTGTAGCTAAAAGATTGGGGAATAACCTGGTGTATTTCAATGCTGAATAAAACAACCCCTGTTTCAGAAAAAAAATGTGTTGCATTACTTATTGAACTGGCCTCGTATAAGACGAATATCGATGGGTTACTATACGGTATCTAACGAGCCAGAGTTGCTTACACGACAAGATACAGAACTAGTAGCGGGTGTTATGGGCGCATATTGCCCAATGTAATAGTACGTAAATATGGATTGGGGCTATGAAATGAAAGAGGAAGCCGCTTGATAGAATTTTGCACAGAGCACAACTTAATCATAGCTAACGCTTGGTTCAAGAATCATAAAAGAAGGTTGTATACATGGAAAAAGCCTGGAGACACTGACAGGTTTCAGATATATTATATAATGGTAAGACAGAGATTTAGGAACCAGGTTTTAAATTGCAAGACATTTCCAGGGGCAGATGTGGACTCTGACCACAATCTGTTGGTTATGAACAGTAGATTAAAACTGAAGAAACTGAAAAAAGGTGGGAATTTAAGGAGATGGGACCTGGATAAACTGACTAAAGCAGAGGTTGTACAGAGTTTCAAGGAGAGCATAAGGAACAATTGACAGGGATGGAGGGAAGAGATACAGTAGAAGAAGAATAGGCAGCTTTGAGGAATGAAGCAGTGAATGCAGCAGGGGATGAAGTAGGTAAAAAGAAGAGGGCTAGTAGAAATCCTTGGGTTACAGAAGAAATATTGAATTTAATTGATGAAAGGAGTAAATAGAAAAACGCAGTAATTGAAGCAGGCAAAAAGAAATACAAACGTCTCAAAAATGAGATCGACAGGAAGCGCAAAATGGCTAAGCAGGGATGGCTAGAGGAGAAATGTAACGATGTAGAGGCTTATCTCACTAGGGGTAAGATAGATACTGCCAACAGGAAATTTAAAAAGACCTTTGGAGAAAAGAGAACCACTTATATGAATATCAAGAGCTCAGATGGGAACCTAGTTCTAAGCAAAGAAGGGAAAGCAGAAAGGTGGAAGGAGTATATAGAGGGTCTATACAAGGGCGATGTACTTGAGGGCAATGTTATAGAAATGGAAGAGGATGTAGATGAAGATGAAATGGGAGATATGATACTGCGTGAAGAGTTTGATAGAGCACTGAAAGACTTGAGTCGAAAGAAGGCCCCGGGAGTAGACAACTTTCCATCAGAACTACTGACAGCCTCGGGAGAGCCCGTCCTGACAAAACTCTACCATCTGGTGAGCAAAATGTATGAGCCAGGCGAAATACCCTCAGACTTTGAGAAGAATATAATAATTCCAATCCCAAAGAAAGCAGACGTTGACAGATGTGAAAATTACCGAACTATCAGTTTAATAAGTCACAGCTGCAAAATACTAACGCGAATTCTTTACAGACGAATGGAAAAACTGGTAAAAGCCGACATTGGGGAAGATCAGTTTGGCTTCCGTAGAAATATTGGAACACGTGGGGCAATACTGACCCTGTGAGTTATCATAGAAGCTAGATTAAGGGAAGGCAAACCTACGTTTGTAGCATTTGTAGACTTAGAGAAAGCTTTTGACAATGTTCACTGGAATACTCTCTTTCAAATTCTGAAGGTGGCAGGGGTAAAATAAAGGGAGCGAAAGGCTATTTACAATTTGTACAGATACCAGATGGCAGTTATAAGAGTTAAGGGGCATGAAAGGAAAGCAGTGGTTGGAAAGGAAGTGAGACAGGGTTATAGCCTATCCCCGATGTTATTCAATCTGTATACTGAGCAAGCAGTGAAGGAAACAAAAGAAAAATTCGGAGTAGGTATTAAAATCCACGGAGAAGAAATAAAAGCTTTCAGGTTCGCTGATGACTTTGTAATTCTGTCAGAGACAGCAAAGGACTTGCAAGAGCAGTTGAACGGGATGGACTGTGTCATGAAAGGAGGGTATAAGATGAATATCAACAAAAGCAAAACAAAGATAATTGAATGTAGTCGAATTAAAAAAAAATGGTTCAAATGGCTCTGAGCACTATGGGACTCAACAGCTGTGGTCATTAGTCCCCTAGAACTTAGAACTAGTTAAACCTAACTAACCTAAGGACATCACAAACATCCATGCCCGAGGCAGGTAGTCGAATTAAGTCAGGTGATGCTGAAGGAATTTGATTAGGAAATGAGACACTTAAAGTAGTAAAGGACTTTTGCTGTTTGGGGAGAAAAATAGCTGATGATGGTCAAAGTAGAGAGGATATAAAATGTAGGCTGACAATGGCTAGGAAAGCGTTTCTGAAGAAGAGAAGTTTGTTAACATCGAGTATAGAATTGAGTGTCAGGAAGTAGTTTCTGAAAGTATTTGTATGGAGTGTAGCCATGTATGGAAGTGAAACACGGACGATAACTAGTTTGGGCAAGAAGAGAATAGAGTTTTCGTAATGTGGTGCTACAGAAGAATGCTGAAGATTAGATGTGTAGATCATATAACTAATGAGGAGGTATTGAATAGGATTGGGGAGAAGAGAAGTTTGTGGCACAACTTGACTAGAGAAAGGGACCGGTTGGTAGGACATGTTCTGAGACATCGAGGGATCACCAATTTAGTATTGTAGGGCAGCGTGGAGGGTAACAACCGCAGAGGGAGACTAAGAGATGAATACATTAAACAGATTCAGAAGGATGTAGGTTGCAGTAGGTACTGGGAGATGAAGAAGCTTGCACAGGATAGAGTAGCATAGACAGCTGCATCAAACCAGTCTCAGGACTGAAGACCACAACAACAACAACATTGAGCAATGAAACCTGCAAGTGATTCTGCGGCACAAATGTCACAGAATGAGCCAAATTATACACGTTTGGGTAGATCTGATACAAACCTGGGACAGAATTCCAGTTTCCAAAACACAGACGATATACTCCAGAGTGAAGCGAGAAGTATTGATGGTAACCATTTTCTGACATTGCGCAAATACCAGCACTATATGGAAGATGCAAATAGTCTTTATCCTCGCACATTTATTGGTCAATTCGAAGTAGGTATACCAGCTTATTGGCCTTTGAAACATAAATTAGATTTCATTTGTGCACACATGGAAGGAAGTATTGCTGGAGCGATGCAGAAGATAGCGGAAACTTGGGATTCGTATGATTCGTGTCGTGCAGCCTTCATAGCCAGATATTGGTCACCTGAGGCGCAAATGAGAATAAAGCATGGTTTATTACAAAATGTTTCATTTGAAAATTCGCGAGAGAAAACAGCAATCAAATTCTTTGAGAATATGGCTAAAAGGAACCAATATTTAGACAGCCCGTATAGTGACGTAGAATTGATAAAGATATGCAAAACGAAACTACCGATGAAGTATCAACAAGCATTGATAGGACGTGGGGGCGATAATGTAGAAACCTTCAAAGGAGTTTTGCGAGAAGTCGATTTCATGTATGAAAACTACGCTCGAAGAAGTCGTGATTCAGGACACCAAAACTTTGAAAGAACAAATAATAATAAGGGCAATAACAGTGAAGGTAGCAATGGTAGGCCGGTATTGGGAATGAATTCGGGACCAAACGGAGATAGTTACGCAAATGGGAATAATGGAAACACGGGACCACAACGTAATGGATATGGCTTTAATAATAATAATAATGGAACAGGACAAATAGGGACGAAAATAGGAATGGAAACTGGAGAACTCGGGAAAACCGACAAACTGATTTTAATCAGTGATCGCCAGGTCAATGGAGAGGAAGCATATGGGGAGGTGGTGCAGGAATGCAGCCACAGCCAAATACTTCAGGTACTTAGCGGAGAAATAAACCACAGAGTGAAGTTGAATTACGACCATCAAATCCCAATAAGCGTGTGGAATAACAGACGTTAGGTATTGTAAGGGCTCAAGCAGATAATACACTTCCTGCAGAGACGGATAACAAAGTAACCGCAGCGAGAAATAGGTTAGGACAGCAATCGGAAGTGGAAATAGGAACGCGAGAAGGATCGTCGAAAGTATCCGTACAGATACCGCAGATAGGCAGGAAATCACAACTGAAGTGTTGGGACGAGATAAATTGGACGATACTAACTATGAGGACAAACCGCTAGCTTTACGTAATAATGAAATATGTAATAATGAGGAAGATGTGATGTATATGGTGCAGATGTTTGATTCTACACAGACGACAGATGATTTTCTGCAGGACAATACATATCCTAACGTAATCAGCCACAGTACGATTGATCCAGGCGACAAGAGTAACCAACAAAATACGACTAATATAGATCAGAAAAAAGAGGAACGTATGAATAAGTACACCTGGATCGGAAAACGAACCAAATCACAAAGTATCTGAACAGGCAGATAAATCAGAGTCTAATGTATACAATTGTGGTACATATGAGGACATAGTACGGCAGTATTACCGAGTCCACGTACTCATCAAACCAGATACAGCAAACAGCGTCGTAATAAATGAAGTCGAAGCTGAAAGTCTGCATCTGCAACCCTCAGTGGCAGACAACAATGATGAAAACGAAGTGAATCAGGCTGCGAGTACAGATACTCCTAATGTAGAATCTGACGAATCCCCAGAATCTAAACGTGAGGTACTATCACACTTAAAGAATACGTACCATGTTTTAAAATCCAAATGAAATTCACGTGGATGTGTGACGACACATCTACAGGAGAGAGCAGGGTGTCAAAATGAGCCTTTAAAATCTAGATTGGTTACGGTAGAAGCTGCTCTAAAAGCGGCAAGAATGCAGTTAGACAGTTTAAGAGGAAATACGTCTCCCCAAAATATCGAACCAACACAAACAAAAACGAGGGTACTTCTGAGATAAGTCCGATACTGCGTGTAATAGTAAAGAGTATTGTTGTTAACGAAGTAATAGATAGTGAGAGTGAGTTAATGGCGATACCAGAGCCGTTATTTAATCGTTGCTATAGTGACAGTGATTTGTTAGTGTTCGAAACACGAAAGGTTAAAATACACGGACTAAATATGGGACGTTTGTCGAACGTCAAAAGGCAGACAAGACTTGCATATGACCACCAGCGTCATATAATATAAATGAATTTTGTCATAGTACCAAAGATGTCAGTCGATATGATTATTGGAGCTGATTTTCTTAGTCAACATAAAGCTGTGTTAGACAGGGGCAGAGGAAGTGTCACTTTCTGAGAAATCAATTTAAAATTCGAAGACAACCTGAGTCATGAAGAAATATGCGGAAATTGTACACAGTTACAGAAGCTAGTTGACGGAGATATTGCGTGTCAGGATAATCCGCGATGTCTAACGATGAACGAATCAGGCCCTATGAATGTAGAAATACTTGAAGCCATTCATGCAGAGATCGAGAAAAAAATACAAAGTCTAGAGGGGTTAACAGATCAGCAAAAGTTGGATTTAGATGGAGTATTACGCAAGCATGCGATGGTATTTGAACCGAGACCCGGAGCAATTAAAAATTTGCAATACAGATTCGAGGTTAAGGACCACAAACCTTTAAGAGTAGCTCGATATAACATTCCATTGAGTTACCGACGAGCTGTATTCTTGGAGTTAAATAAGATGGAACAAGAGGGTGTTATTGAACAGGTACCATCAACTTATAACAGCTCGTTGCGTGTTGTAGGATAGAAGGATGGAACAATATGTTTAGTGTTAGATTCCAGACAAATTAACACAATCATAATTCTAGTAACAGATCATCCCGAGAGACTAGAAGATTTACTACAAAAATTTCATAATGTGAAGGTATTCTCATCACTCGATTTACGAAGTAGTTTTTGGCAAATTGAACTATCGGCAGAATGCAGGAAATATACTGCATTTACTGCTTTTGGAAGGTGTTATAGATTTAAAAGATTCCCTTTCGGATTGATCTTTTCAACCGCAACTTTTATTCAAGGTCTACGAAGTATGTTACCTAAGGAATTACAGGAACGATTGACATGTTATGTTGATGACATCCTCATACCGAGCGAGGTGGCGCAGTGGCTAGCACACTGGACTCGCATTCGCGAGGACGACGGTTCAATCCCGCGTCCGGCCATCCTGATTTAGGTTTTCCGGGATGGTTCCTTCGAAAGGGCACGGCCGACTTCCTTCTCCATCCTTCCCTAATCCGATGAGACCGATGTCCTCGCTGTTTGGTCTCTTCCCCCAAACCAACCAACATCCTCAGAGCAGAGTCGTCATGGGAGAAACATAATGAAATTTTGGATACGTTACTGAAAACACTTAAAGAACATGTGGTAACAGTAAATTTGGAAAAATCCCCATTTGGAACACAGCAGATAAACTTTCTAGGACATGTTATATCTGCATAAGGAATAAAGCTGAATCCAGAGAAACTGGAGGCAATAAGAAACTTTGTAGCACCATATAATAGGAAGACACTCAGAGGGTTCCTGGGACTAGTAACGTTCTTTAAAAGGTTCATCAGTATAGACACTATAGCTACACCCCTAATATGCAGTTTAACTGGTAAAAACACTCCATGGATATGGGATGATACGGCAGAACAAGAAATTCAGAAGTAGGAAAAGGCGTTAGTGGAAGCACCGATTCTGTCACACCCAGACCTTACACAAGATTTTTGTATGGCAACAGACAGCGCCAAGATTAGGCGTAGCATTATTTCAACACTACGAACAAGATGGACAGAAAATACATTAAAAAACTGAATTTTAGAATCGTGTCTTATCAAACAGCAAGAGGAATTATTCCAATACAGAGCTGAAGCTTTAGCAGTAGTCTGGGGTTTCAGAAAGTTTAGATATTTTCTATTCAGGCGGAAAACTATTGTAGACACAAATTATAAAGCTCTCGAGTTTTTACTCGCAGCATACTGGAATCATGGTAGGCTAGCAAGTTGGATTTTAATTTTGCAAGAGTATGATATCTGTGTAAAACATATTCCAGGACCAGCTAACACCTTAGGAGATTTTCTTTCCCAGTGTCCACGTGGTGCAACCCCAGGTAAGTTCGGTACAAATCAAGACCAAGTTGGCATATACTATATAAGAGGAGTTTCTTTTGAGAATTACATCACAACAGCATTTTCAAACATTGCGAACGGACAGATCAAACATCCAGAAGTGTTAAGGGTCAAACATAAGTGGAAAGACAAGAGCTCGGTTGACATTCGTCAGCATTATTTTCTGAAGAATAATGTACTGTTCCACAGACGAGACCTAAGCACTAGTTTGTGGACAGTATGTGTTCCTGATGAATTAATAAACAAGTATATATGGTACACTGATTTCAGTAATGGACACTTCGGGGCGAAGAAATGTTTTATGAAGCTTAGACTGCACATTTCCCCATCATGGACAGACGAATTCGTCAAATACTTAAAAAATGTAAAGATTGCCAAATAGCCAAATATGTTACATTTCAGACTAGACCACCATTATCACCTATAATACCGAAAAAACGTAAACATCTAGCATCATCAGATTTGATGGGATTGTTACCAAGGACACGGAATAGGAACACATTTATTTTCGTAGTTGTAGAATTAACATCAAAGTATGACACATTGACCCCTTTGAAACTTGCAAGGGGTGTTACAATCAGTAAAGCACTTCAATGTGATTTCACCAAACACGTAGGACCTGTAGAAAGGTTGATTTCAGATCATGGGAACCACTATAGATCTAAACCTTGGTTGGCAACTTTAAAAAGACATAGAATTAAACCCATCTTCATATCGAGATACAAACCAAGCGCAAATAATGCAGAACGAACAATGAAGGATATTGGGACATGGTGTCGGTTCTACTGTAGTTCACGACACTACATGGTATGCAAATTTATATCAGTTACAAACTATTATTAACGAAATGCCACACAGTTCTACACGCTTACCGCCAATCACTGTACTCAAGAATGAAAGACCAATGGATAGGGTAAGAGAAGTTTCACAGTTCCCACCATCCAGAAGACCATCATACCAGCATATAATAAAAGCGGCACTTGAAAACATTGAACGAGCAGCGGAAAAACGGAAGCTCAAAGCTGACAGAGGTGCGTCCACACGAGTATTCCAAGTGGGACAGTTGGTTCTCGTTAGAACTTACTTGTTATCGAATAAAGGGAAACAGGTTTGTCATAAATTTTATCTTGTGTATAAAGGACCTATGGAAATTAATAAGGTAGTTCATGCCAATGCAGTGGAATTGGTGAACCCAAGAACTGGAAAGACTATAGGTCCACACGGCGTCAGTCCCCTTAAAGCATATTATTAATAAAATTTATTACAGTAATCATATGGCCATTAGTCAGGAAAATGGAAGTAAATGGATCACAGATAATACAGAAAAACCGTAGTATGTTTCAGGAAGCAGCAAAAATCAAGAGGCAAATAAAACGAGCAACAAACAAGTAATTATTCTAAATTAAGTACCATAATGCTAATCAATTGAATTGTTAAAGTAGATCAGAAGAAAATAATAAAAGGGAAATATTAGCATGTAGAACTAACTAACACATCCACATATCACTAATCCATACTCATTCATGAAGTCAATGAATCGTTATAAAGAAGTCAAAATAACAGTAATCTGTTAAATTCGTGTTAAGTACTGAGGAAAAAATTACTATCCATCATTTAATTCACTGAATTATTCAGGTACTAGGTTATTCATGTAATTATTCGATGTAAAATTTCATATTTGTTATGTTATCCATGCAATCCCCCACCATGAACGATGTCCATTGGTGGGGAGGCTTGCATGCCTCGGCGATACAGACAGCAATACCGTAGGTGCTACCACAACAGAGGGGTATCTGTGGAGAGGCCAGGAAAATGTGTAGGTCCTGAAGAGGGCCAGCAGTCTTTTCAGTAGTTGCAGGGGAACAGTGTGGATAATTGACTGAGCTGGCCTTGTAACACTAACTAAATCGGCCTTGCTGTGCTGGTACTGTGAACGGCTGAAAGCAAGGGGAAATACCGCTGTAATTTTTCCTGAGGGCATGCAGCTTTACTGTATGGTTAAATGATGATGGCGTTCTCTTGGGTAAAATATTCTGGAGGAAAAATAGTCCTCCATTTGGATCTCCAGGCGGGTACTACTCAGGAGGACATCATTATCAGGAGAAAGAAAACAGGCGTTCTACAGATCGGAGTGTAGAATCGCAGATCCCTTAATCGGGAGGTAGGTGAGAAAATTAGTAGGTTAAAGTTAGATACAGTGGGAATTAGTGAAGTTCGGTGGCAGGAGGAACAAGACTTCTGGACAGGTGAATACAGGGTTATAATGAATAGAAAAGTAGGAGTGAGGGTAAGCTACTATAAACAGCATAGTGAACACATTATTGTGGCGAAGATGGACACGAAGCCCACGCCCACCACAGTAGTACATGTTTATATGCCACCTAGCTCCGCAGATGTCAAAGAGATTGATGAAATGTATAATGAGATAAAATAAATTATTCAGATTGCGAACGGAGACGAAAATTTGATAGTCATAGGTGAGTGGAATTCCATAGTAGGAAAAGGAAGAGAAGGAAACGTAGTAGGTGAATATGAAATGGGGTGAGGAATGAAAGAGGAAGCCACATGGCAGAATTTTGCACAGGGCATAACTCAATCACAGCTAACACTTGATTCAAGAATCATGAAAGAAGCTTGTATATATGGAAGAGGCCTGGAGATACTAGAAGGTTTCAGATAGATTATATAATGGTAAGACATAGATATAGGAACCAGGTTTTAAATTGTAAGACATTTCCAAGGGCAGATGTAAACTCCGAACACAATCTATTGCTTATGAACTGTAGATTAAAGCTGAAGAAACTGCCAAAATAAGGGAATTTAATGAGATAGGACCTGAATAAACTGACAGGACCAGACGTTGTAGAGAGTTTCAGAGAGAGCATTAGGGAACGACTGACAAAGTGGGGGAAAGAATCCAGTAAAAAATGAATGGGCAGCTTTGAGAGGTAAAATAGTGAAGGCAACAGAGGATCAATTAGGTAAAAAGACGAGGGCTAGTAGAAATCCTTGGGTAACAGAAAATATATTGAATTTAACTGATGAAAGGAGAAAATATAAAAATGCAGTAAATGAAGCAGGCAAAAGGAAATACAAATGTCTCAAAAATGAGATTCACAGAAAGTGCAAAATGGCTAAGCAGTGATGGCTAGAGGACAAGTGTAAGGATGTACTGTCATGTCTCACAAGGGGTAAGATAGATACTGCCTACATGATAATTAAAGAGACCTTTGGAGAAAAGAGGACCACTTGTATGAATATCGAGAGCTCACATGGAAACCCAGTTCTAAACAAAGAAGGAAAAGCAGAAAGGTTGAAGGTGTATGTAGAGGGTCTATACAGGGGCGATATACTTAAGGACAATATTATGGAAATGGAAGAGGATGTAGATGAAGATGAAATGAGAGATACGATTCTGCATGAAGAGTTTGAAAAGGCACTGAAAGATCTAAGACAAAACAAGGCCCCGGGAGTAGACAACGTTCCATTAGAACTACTGATAGCCTTGGGAGAGCCATTCACGACAAAACTCTACCATCTGGTGAGCAAGATGTATGAGACGGGTAAAATACCCTCAGACTTCAAGAAGAATATAATAAATTCAATCCCAAAGAAAGCAGGTGTTGACAGATGTGAAAATTACCAAACAATCAGTTTAAATACTAACACGAATTCTTTGTAGACGAATGGAAAAACTGGTAGAAGCCGACCTTATGAAAGATCAGTTTGGATTCCGCAGAAATGTTGTAACACATGAGGCAATATGGACCCTCCGACTTTTCTTAGAATATGGATTAAGGAAAGGCAGACCTATGTGTCAAGCATTTGTGAACTTAGACAAAGCTTTTGAGAAGGTGGCAGGGGTAAAATAAAGGGAGCGAAAGGCTATTTACAATTTGTACAGATACCAGATGGCAGTTATAAGAGTCAAGGAGCATGAAAGGGAAACAGTGATTGAGGAGGTAGTGGGACAGGGTTGTAGTCTATCCCTGATGTTTTTCAATCTCTATATTGAGCAAGTAGTAAAGGAAACAAAAGATAAATTCGGAGTAGGAATTAAAATCCATGGAGAAGAAATAAAATCATTTAGGCTCACCCATGACATTGTTATTCTGTCAGAGACAGCAAAGGACCTGGAAAAGCAGTTTCACGGAATGGACCGTGTCTTGAAATGACATAATGAGGATACTGGGATGTGGTCGAATTAAATCGGGTGATGCTAAGGGAATTAGATTACGAAATGAGATACTTAAAGTAGTAAATGAGCTTGCTATTTGGGGAGCAAAATAACTGATGATGGTCGAAGTAGAGAGGATATAAAATGTAGATTCGCAATGGCAAAAGAAGCGTTCCGGAAGAAGAGAAATTTGTTAACATCGAGTATAGATTTAAGTGTCAGGAAGTCGTTTCTGAAATTATTTGTATGGAGTGTAGCCATGTATGGAAGTGAAACGTGGATGATAAATAGTTTAGGCAAGAAGAGAATAGAAGCTTTCGAAATGTGGTGCTACAGAAGAATGCTGAAAATTAGATGGGTAGAACACATAACTAATGAGGAAGTACTGAATACAGTTGGGGAGAAGGGAAATTTGTGGCACAACTTGAGTAAAAGAATAGATCGGTTGGTAGGATATGTTTTGAAGCGTGAAGGGATCACCAATTTAGTATTTGAGGGCAGTGTGGAGGGTAAAAATCGTAGAGGGAGACCAAGAGATGAATACACTATGCAGATTCACAAGGATGTAGGCTGCAGTAGGTACTGGGAGATGATGAAGCTTGCATAGGATAGAGTAGCATGGAGAGCTGCATGATACCAGTCTCTGGACTGATGACCACAACAACAACAATCTACGTAATAATGTGATGTAAACTGTGTTGAAAATTTTGGACAAATACTTGTAAGTAGTGGTCACAACGTGATACAAAAGACGCTGGACCACATCATTACCATCTTCTGGGGAAGAAAGAAGCAGTCAAGGTGATGAAAAAAGCGCAAAGTCGATGGGAAGCTACAGGTCTGAGTCAGAGAGTAAATGATTGTACAACATGGTATTAGCAACTAACCAGCGATCGAAGGAAAGATTTCACTGACTCACGCCTTTTCATTAGGCAAGGTGGATGTTAAAAAATGTGTCTCACTCCTCACCCGATTACCGAAAGGACAGGGGAAATCCAGCGACAGCACAGGAGAAGGGTCGCACACCTGCACGGAAGGCAAGCGAACCCCATTAGCGATGGATAATAGCAGCCACAACAATAGCAGTGACCGGAAACTAGCTCCGCATTACCATTACGACCGCCTGATAAAAATAAACACGAGAATATTTCTCTTAAATACCTCATGGACAAATGTATACCTGAAGACAGATTATCACTTCTGTGGTCGATTCAAACTTCATATCTCATACCAAACAGACCGGTAATCCTTTCAAATAATTTTCATGCATATTGGGGACTTCATGCATCAACCTGCAACAATCGTTGAGGAGTTATTCTCAACCACCTCGATGGAAACTGAACCAAAAAAGGGACAAGGACACCTCAGTCATTATATCATGACAGTGCCTTGGATGAATGGACCATGCAATAGCAATCCTAATTAGTCACTCAGGACTGTAGATGCCAATGATCTTCAGCAACAGTAGAGTCTACAACTGACTATCCACATCAGCCAGCAACAACAGAACCATTGAGAAGAAACCGTGCCCAAAGTTAAAGGGAAAGTGTAATGAAAATAGTGAATGGTGGCAAAGTCATTGTAATAATGTAAAAATAGTGAGAAAGGCTCTCACCTGAACAAAGTATTGAAATTCAAGTAAATAATAAATCACCTGTACCACTACAGATTTGCATTATTGTAATTCATTGAATTTTATAATTCCACTTGTTAATTGTAATTTAATTCAAAATTGTATCATGTTTCTATATTTTGTATTTAATATATATAGTTAAGTAAGTACTCTAATATATGAGTAATGAAGAAATAAAAAAAAACATCTTTGTGAAGATACATAAGGTGAATGAATGCTAAGTTTGTATCATACAGAAAATTATTAATTATTTTAGAAATGATAACAATTTAATTAAAGTAACAGATGTGTTGAGATTATAGATAATAGAAACAAACGCTTCCTTAACTTCAATTGATATTCCATGAACAACGTGATGAGTGTTTGATAACTGTGGAATGCCTGGAATTATTAAAATAAATAGGACAATATAAAGAGTGGATGAACTATTTGACATAAGTTAACAACAAGACAAAGGAAATATTGTAGGATTAAATTAATCAGAACCGCTATAGAAGACTGTAAAGAAAAAGCAGTAATCAACTAGATAGACAATACCGTGTAAAGCCAGATTTCAAATTAAAAAATTAGAATATTAAGACAAGATCATCTAGAATAAGCTAGACCAGTAGCTGAAAAATGATCAAAATTTAATTGAGCTTATAATTTTGTACTGCAATTACCAATGCCTCAACCATTGCTCACAGATGCACAAAATCATGTCGGAAGGGATGGCCTGTGTAAGGCATCCGCATTCTTTGGACCTTACATAAGCTTTATAATTACGATACAGAATAAAATCCCCAGAAAAAGCAATTGTAATAATTTCATGTATAGAATAACAAAACAATATGTACCCTTATAACGACAGTGGCATGCGTATAGGAGATAAAATGAAAGAAGTTTGGAGGCGGACTGTGCACGCGGCTAATGGCATTGGGAAACCCCAGTTAACATTAATAAAAGGAGGCCCAGCTGCAGTGCAGAGAGAATTGAGGCAAGAACAATACAATACCTTTTAAATAAACACAGTCGAGGTCGTGGATAAGTGGCAATGCAGCATTAACAAGGCTAGCGGAGACGTGCCAAGAAAAATAAAAATTCACCTATAACGAGGAAGTGGTTGGCTGAAGCCATACTGTGTGACACAGAAAAGACATGGTGGGGAGAGTCACGTCATGTAAAAGCATTTTTGAGAACTAAATTAACAGAGCTCTCTCGTCTCGCAGCAGGCCACACCTATCCGTGGAGAAATAGTGAAGACGTTGAGAACCTTACATCTGTGAAGTGAGGGCAGTACGCTTCACATATCATGGCGACAGATGAAAGCGGTAGTCATATTCCTGTGGGAATTATTGCAGGCAGAGAATTGTGCACATCACTCCATCCCTTAGCGACTGTGCAATAGCCATTTTTTCGGCTAGGCAAAATCTAACGTTCTATGGAACGCAGCAGTGTTGAGACTGAGTGATTCTGTCAAGGGCACAGTAGGAAATTAGTGTTTCAGATCCAGCATGAAGACAACGCCGCTGCAGTTCCCAGCTGGAAATGTACCAACAAGCAATAGGCAAAATTAAATGTTGCGTAGAGAGTTTATCACTCCAACCTGCATACATTTAAATATAGAATTTCAAGAGTTGAATACTAACAATCCCTCCATTGAGTCCATGAGGCTTTGATTAGTTTCATTCTCCACCAACTTAGTCCACTGAACAGCTACAACAACGTGGATGTAAATTTCACTGATGAAGGTTTAATTGCTTTGCTAGTTATAACATTGTCATATATAGAGAGAAAGATTTATTAAAAAAATGGTTCAAATGGCTCTGAGCACCATGGGACTTAACATCTATGGTCATCAGTCCCCTAGAACTTAGAACTACTTAAACCTAACTAACCTAAAGGACAACACACAACACCCAGTCATCACGAAAAGATTTATTAATCACATGTTCAATGTCTAAATGTTAATTATTTTGTTAAGAGCTGAAAGTAATTGAACTTGCTTGTCATGTATCACTTGAACCAAGAAAGCAGTGATAAATTAAATGTAGAATGAAGAAGCAGTAGAAAAAGGCAGTAGAACGAAAAAGGCAGTAGTGGCCTACTGAGACAGATGCAGCTTTTGTGACATTTACGAGTTCCTAACCAGTAGCGAATTTTATTATATCATCTGTGTGCTTCAATAGTTTAGTTTCTTCGGTTTCTGCATGAAAATTTAGTATCTAATAGCCACTGTTCTCACGTTTTCATTTGCGCCTGAAAGTAAACCGATTTTGTGATTTATACTTAGTTTCACCTGAGTGCTTCTGTAGTTATGTTTTTCAATATCTGTGTATTACTAGACACAGTTCGTGCGGTTTCGTCAGGGTCTACAGTAGATTTCCGTAGCGTGAGTCGATAGTCCGTTTATTTGCATAGTTTAGTTTTCCACGGCCTTTATTATGGGCAGGGACTGCGATTGTCGTGTGCGGATGCGAGCCGTGGTGGTAACACTTCGCTCTCAACTTCAGGCTGTGATGGCTTATGTTACACAGCTTGAGGCAGCAGTTGATGGGTACCACCGTTGTGGCCCAGACGTGGGGATCCAACCGACGTCCAGCACATCTGAGTCCTCCGATCGGTCCTCACTGGGGGGGGGGGGGGGGGGCAACCCAGTTACTGGTCGGATTGAGGCTGATCCCTCATCTGTGGTCGATTGTGAGGTCGCACTCTGGCGGAGCAGTCAGTGAAAGACTGCCCAGGCGGCCGCACGTAAGGCCTCCCCGATCTGTCTGACAAACAGGTTCGAGGTGCTGTCTGTGGCTGACACTGTCGCTGATCCAGATGCTGTCGCCTGTCCTGTTTCAGAGGGAACCACTCA
This sequence comes from Schistocerca serialis cubense, assembly GCF_023864345.2. Classification (NCBI taxonomy): domain Eukaryota; kingdom Metazoa; phylum Arthropoda; class Insecta; order Orthoptera; family Acrididae; genus Schistocerca; species Schistocerca serialis. The sequence goes on along the minus strand of NC_064639.1, from coordinate 1,044,819,427 downwards.
GCCTGCAAGATCCAGGCTATCACGGAGGGTTGGATTATTGGTAGTTGGGAGCTCCAACTTTAGGTGCGTTATGGAGTCCCTTAGGGGACTTGGCTGACAAGAAGGGTAAGAAAACCAATGTGCACTCCGTGTGCATACCGGATGGAGTCGTTCTAGATGTGTAAAGGTTCCTCCTGGATGCCATGGAGAGCACAGGTTGCTCCCAGCTGCAGGTGGTTGCTCACGTCGGTACCAATGATGTCATTTTGGATGAGAAGAGATTCTCTCTCGTTTCGAGCGGCTAACAAAAGTGGCAGAGGTTGCCAGTCTTGCTTGCAAGATGAAAGCAGAGGTGACCATTTGCGCAGCGTAGTCGACAGAAACAATTACAGACCTCTGATACAGAGCCGAGTGGGGAGTCTGAATCAGAGGCTCAGACGGTTCTGTGGCTGTGTAGGTTGCAGACTCCTCGACTTGTGCCAAAGGGTGGTTGGGTTTCGGGTTCCACTGAATAGTTCAGGTGACCACTATACGCAGGAGGCGTCTACACTGGTGGAGGGGCTGTGTTTCGTCTCGGTTATGCTCTTACTCTAGGGGATCATTATGAACAACACTCATTGCCGACTGGCTGTAGTGTTTTTACTCCCGAGCTGGTCACCATCCTTTGCGCCCTAGAGTATATCCGCTCCTGCTCAGGTGAGTCCTTCCTTATGTCTTAACGACTCCTGGAGCGGTTTACGAGCTATTGACGATTGTTTCCCTCGCTCTCGTCTGGTGATGGCTATCCAGGAGTCCCCCCTTACTCTTGCCCGTTTCGGCCGCCCTGTGGTCTTTGTGTGGAACCCGGGTCATGTAGGCATCCTGGGAAATGAGCGTGTTGACACGCTGGCCAAACAGATTGCCGCTGCACCAGTCTTGGAGATTGGCCTTTCGAGAGTGACCTCAGGTTAGTTTTGCGGCAGAAGGTACTTCGCACCTGCGGTGAAGAATGGCGCTCCCTGCCTTCACCCAACAAACTTCTGGCCATCAAGGAGGTTACCCGTTCGTAGTGCTCCTCCTTGGGGGTCTCTCGCAAGGACTCTGTTTGTTGGCTTCGCATTGGCCACACCTGGATAACGCACAGCTATTTACTGCGCCGCGAGGACCCACCTTTATGTCGCTGAGGGTCAGCTTTGACTGTGGTCCACATCTTGTTGGACTGTTCGCTTTTAACTCCGCTCAGGCAGATGGTTGCGCTGCCTGATCCGCTTATTGCACTTTTATCAGATGACGTTGCGATGGCACATTTAGTTTTGAGTTTTATTCGTGCAGGGGGTTTTTATCGCTTGATATAAGTGTTTATCCTTTTTTTTTGTGTCGAGCCTGGCCTTTGGCCTACGATTTTAGACTGGGGTTTTTATTGCGTTTCTTGGTGGTTGGCTTTTCCTTTTTTGTTTCTATGGTCGGCCAACCACTGTCACATTCGGTGTGATTTTAATTCCTTTGTTCTGGTCTCTGTCTATGTCTTTCTTTCCCTGTGTCATCTCTTGTTATCTCCATTGTTTGTTTTTATTCCTTGTGGGGATTTCAAGTTCATGGAAAAAGGGACCGATGGCCATAGTAGTCTGGTCCCTTCAATCCCACCAACCAACCAATCCCCTCAATAAGGTATCAGGGGCTGTGTGGCGTGGAGTGGGCAGTTTTTTTGGTTAGAGGGTCTTGGGAAAACACAAGGAGAGCTTCAGTCACAAAGGGTGCAGGCTGAACACAGGAAGAACGTAGATACAGGAACCATCAGTATAACAGTTGTAAATTGTCGTAGCTGTGTTGGGAAAGTAACAGAGCTCCAAGCGCAAATACAGAGTACTGATGCTCAAATCGTTATAGGCACTGAAAGCTGGCTAAACCCGAATATAAGCACAGCCGAAATTTTTGCGAAGAACCTAACAGCGTTCCGAAAGGGTAGGCTAAACACGGTTGGCGGAGGCGTGTTTGTTGCTGAAAGAAGTAGTCTACCTTGTCGCGAAATTGAAGTAAATAATTTCTACGAGTTAGTATGGGCAGAGGTCGTTGTTGGCAACCAGAATAAAATAATTAGATCCTTTTACCGACCTCCCAATTCAGATGATAGTTGCTGAAACGTTCAAAGAAAACTTGAGTTCGGAAAATATTTCGAGTAGATTTCCCCACCATGTTATAGTTGTGGGTGGAGATTTTAATTTGCCGGATATAGACTAGGAGACTCAAACGTTCATAACGGGTGGCAGGGACAAAGAATCCAGTGAAATTTTTTTAAGTGCTTTGTCTGAAAACTACCTTGAGCAGTTAAACAGAGAACCGACTGGTAGCGATAATATATTAGACCTTCTGGTGACAAACAGACCCGAACTATTTGAAGCAGTTAACGCAGAACAGGGAATCAGCGATCATAAAGCGGTTACTGCATCGATGATTTCAGCAGTAAATAGAAATATTAAAAAAGGTAGGAAGATTTTTCTATTTATCAAAAGTGACAAAAAGCAGATTACAGAGTACCTGACGGCTCAACACAAAAGTTTTGTCTCAAGTACGGATAGTGTTGAGGATCAGTGGACAAAGTTCAGAACCATCGTACAATATGTGTTAGAGGAGTATGTGCCAAGCAAGATCGTAAGAGATGGAAAGGAGCCACCGTGGTACAACAGCCGAGTTAGAAAACTGCTGCGGAAGCAAAGGGAACTTCACAGCAAACATAAACATAGCCAAAGCCTTGCAGACAAACAAAAATTACGCGAAGCGAAATGTAGTGTGAGGAGGGCTATGCGAGAGGCGTTCAATGAATTCGAAAGTAAAGTTCTCTATACTGACTTGTCAGAAAATCCTAAGAAATTTTGGTTTTATGTCAAAGCGGTAGGTGGATCAAAACAAAATGTCCAGACACGCTGTGACCAAAATGGTACTGAAACACAGGATGACAGACTAAAGGCCGCAATTCTAAATGTCTTTTTCCAAAACTGTTTCACAGAGGAAGACTGCACTGTAGATCATTCTCTAGATTGTCGTACAGATGACAAAATGGTAGATATCGAAATAGACGACAGAGGGATAGAGAAACAATTAAAATCGCTCAAAAGAGGAAAGGCTGCCGGACCTGATGGGATACCAGTTCGATTTTACACAGAGTACGCGAAGGAGCTTGCCCCCCCCCCCCCCCCCCCCTTCTTGCAGCGGTGTACCGTAGGTCTCTAGAAGAGCGTAGCGTTCCAAAGGATTGGGAAAGGGCACAGGTCATCCCCGTTTTCAAGAAGGGACGTCGAACAGATGTGCAGAACTATAGACCTATATCTCTAACGTCGATCAGTTGTAGAATTTTGGAACACGTATTATGTTCGAGTATAATGACTTTTCTGGAGACTAGAAACCTACTCTGTAGGAATCAGACGGTCGTGTGAAACCCAGCTCGCGGTATTCGTCCACGAGACTCAGAGGGCCATAGACAGAGGTTCACAGGTAGATGCTGTGTTTCTTGACTTCCGCAAAACGTTCGATACAGTTCCGCACAGTCGCTTAATGAACAAAGTAAGAGCATATGGATTATCAGACCAATTGTGTGATTGGATTGAAGAGACCCTAGATAACAGAACGCAGCATGTCATTCTCAATGGAGAGAAGTCTTCCGAAGTAAGAGTGATTTCAGGTGTGCCGCAGGGGAGTGTCGTAGGACCGTTGCTATTCACGATATACATGATGATGGTGTGGTATATCGAGAGGTTGGAACAATGGAAAATTGTACTGAAATGCGGGAGGATCTGCAGCGAATTGCAATTGAATCTCAATGTGGACAAGTGTAATGTGCTGCGAATACATAGAAAGATAGATCCCTTATCATTTTGCTACAAAATAGCAGGTCAGAAACCGGAAGCAGTTAATTCCATAAATTATCTGGGAGTACGCATTAGGAGTGATTTAAAATGGAATGATCATATAAAGTTGATCGTTGATAAAGCAGATGCCAGACTGAGATTCATTGGAAGAATCCTAAGGAAATGCAATCAGAAAACAAAGGAAGTAGATTACAGTACGCTTGTTCGCCCACTGCTTGAATACTGCTCAGGAGTGTGGGATCCGTACCAGATAGGGTTGATAGAAGGGATAGAGAAGATCCAACGGAGAGCAGCGCGCTTCGTTACGGAATCATTTAGTAATCGCGAAAGCGTTACGGAGATGATAGATAAACTCCAGTGGAAGACTCTGCAGGAGAGACGCTCAGTGGCTCGGTACGGGCTTTTGTTGAAGTTTCGAGAACACGCCTTCACCGAAGAGTCAAGCAGTATATTGCTCCCTCCTACGTATATCTCAAGAAGAGACCATGAGGATAAAATCAGAGTGATTAGAGCCCACACAGAAGCATACCGACATTTCTTCTTCCCACGAACAATACGGGACTGGAATAGAAGGGAGAACCGATAGGGGTACTCAAGGTAACCTCCGCCACACACCGTGAGGTGGCTTGCGGTGTATGGATGTAGATGTAGAGCTAGATGTAGGGATTGATTTTAAACACGTAGCCGACTCATACGATAATAGTTGGTGGTGACTTTAATTTACCCTCGATATGTTGGCGAAAATACATGTGTAATTTCGGAGGTGCGCATAAAATATCATCCGAAATTGTGCTAAACGCATTCTCTGAAAATTATTTCGAGCAGTTAGTTCATGAGCCCACGCGAATAGTAAACGGTTGTGAAAATACACTTGACCTCTTAGCAACAAATAATCCTTTAGTTAGTAACGAGTATCAAAACAAATTTAGGAACTATTGAACACAGGTTGTAGTAGCGAGATCGAATATTGTAATCCCGAAATCCTCGAAAAATATGCGAAAAATATAGCTATTCAAAAAAGCAAATAAAAATTCACTTGATGCCTTCCTGAGAGACAATCTCCTCTCTTTCCAAACTAATCATATAAGTGTAGAACAGATGTGGCTTGGATTCAAAGAGATAGTATCGGCAACAATACCTAGATGTATACCGAATAAATTAACAAAGGCCGGAGCTGATCCTCCTTGGTACACAAAACGGATTAGAACACGGTTGCAGAAACAACGAAACAACCACGCCAAATTTAAACAGACGCAAAATCTCCAAGATTGGCGATCTTTTATAGAAGCTGGAAATTTATCGCGGACTTCAATGCGAGATTCTTATAACGGTTTCCACAATGAAACTTTGTCTCGAAACCTGGCAGAAAATCCAAAGAGATTCTGGTCGTATGTGAAGTATGTTAAGAGCAAGAAACAGTCAATGCCTTCTCTGCGCGATAGCAACGGAGATACTATTGACGACAGCGCTGCAAAAGCAGAGTTACTAAACAAAGCCTTCCGAATTGTCTTCACAAAAGAAGACAAAGTAAATATTCCAGAATTCGAATCCAGAACAGCTGCCAAGATAAGTAACGTAGAAGTAAATATCCTCGGAGTTGTGAAGCAACTTAAATCACTTAATAATAGCAAGTCTTCTGGTCCAGACTGTATACCAATTAGGTTGCTTCCGCAGTATGCTGATGCATTAGCTCCATACTTAACAATCATATACAACCGTTCGCTCGACGAAAGATCCGTACCCGAAGACTGGAAAGTTGCACAGGTCACGCCAATATTCAAGTAAGATAGTAGGAGTAATCCACTAAATTACAGGCCCATATCGTTAAAGTCGATATGCAGCACGATTTTAAAACAAATATAGTGTTCGAACATTTTGAATCACCTCGAAGAAAACGGTCTGTTGAGACACAGTCAATACGGGTGTAGGAAACATCGTTCCTGTGAAACACAACTAGCTCTTTATTCACATGAAGTGTTGAGTGCTATTGACAATGGATTCCGTATTCCTGGATTTCCGGAAGGCTTTTGACACTGCACCACTCAAGCGGCTCGTATTGAAATTGCGTGGTTATGGAATATCGTCTCAGTTATGTGACTGGATTTGTGATTTACTGTCAGAGAGGTCACAGTTGGTAGTAATCGACGGAAAGTCGTCGAGTAAAACCGAAGTGAATTCTGGCGTTCTGCAAGGTAGTGTTAGAGGCCCTTTGCTGTTCCTTATCTATTTAAACTATTTTGGAGACAATCTGAGCAGCCGTCTTCGGTTGTTTGTAGTTGACGCTGTCGTTTATCGACTAATAAAGTCATCGGAAGTTCATAACAAACTGCCAAAGGATTTTAAAAAGAGATCTGAATTGTGCGAAAAGTGGCAGTTGACTCTTAATAAGGAAGAATGTGAGATCATCCACATGAGTGCTAAAAGGAATTCGTTAAACTTTGGTTACACGATTAATCAGTCAAATCTAAGAGCAGTAAATTCAACTAAATACCTAGGTATTACAAATACGAACAACTTAAATTGTAAGGAACACAGAAAATGTTGCGGGGAGGGCTAACCAAAGACTGCGTGTTATTGGCAGGACACTCAGAAAATGAAACAGACCTACTATGGAGACTGCCGACACTACGCTTGTTTGTTCTCTTTTAGAATACTTCTGCACGGTGTGGGATCCTTACCAGATAGGACTGACGGAGTACATAGAAAAAGTTCAAAGAAAAACAGCACGTTTTGTAATATCGCGAAATATGGGAGAGAGGACATCGAAAAAGTTCAAAGAAAAACAGCACTTCTGTAATATCGCGAAATATGGGAGAGAGTGTCACAGAATTGATACAGGATTTGGGCTGGACATAATTAACAGAAAGACGTGTTTCGTGGCGACGGAATCTTCGCACAAAATTTCTATCACCACCTTTCTCCTCCGAATGGGAAAATATTTTGTTTACACCGATATATATAGGGAGGGAAGATTACCACTATAAAATAAGGGAAATCAGAGCTCGTACGGAAAAATATAGGTGTTCGTTCTTTCCCCGCGCTATAAGAGACTGGAATAATAGAGAATTGTGAAGGTGGGTCGATGAGGCCTCTGCCAGGCACTTAAATGTGATTTGCAGAGTATCCATGTAGACGTAGATGTATATGTATAAGGGAGAGGTTGTGTTGTCATTTTTAAAAAAAATCCCAAACTCTCATTTATATCAATTTGTGCTTTCTTGTTATGTCACATCAGAACTTATAATTAATTTGAGATGATCCGCACCTAACATTAGCGGTATTACAGGGCTAAAATTAATAGCTATGTAGAATGTCTGTTTACCACACTGCTTGAGAAGACAGTAAGATAGGCTATCCACTTGCGGGCGATCACAAAATAGCTTTACCAACCAGCACTTTACAAAAAATAACACGTTAGTATGTGCTCTAGGATACTATTAAAATATACTGAAAAATATTTTCAACGATATTAAAGTCCACGTTTCCGGTCTGATATTTGACCGGAAACGGTATGAGAATATCCAGTCGGCTGGAATCAGATGCACATGGCAGGGGAAGAATGCCACACTAAAGTTATTTTGGACGATGTTTTCTGTTTTTCTGTTACTAGTGGATGAGTGCTTCAATTTATTCTCCTGGTGAACACTAGACATTGTAGGTTAAATGAAGCGCTGAAATGGAATTTATGTTAAATATCGTAATGAGTCAAGTAACACTCTGTTCCATTTAGGATTTCAATCGAAAGTGTTTTTCCGCTTTAAATATTACAGACAGTAACTTCCCGTAATTTAAATTAGCACTTTGACTGTACTAGAGAATTATGAACTTGTTGTCTTCCTCTACATTGTACAAGCGGTGCAAAGTACTGTTGTGCTTATACCACGCAGTGTTAATCTAACTCTTTGTGGGCATTTCAGCGATGATCAGTACACTTTTCGAATTCTGTTTTTCATTTTAACATTCCCTGTGGTCGACTGTTGATACACCGACCTTTCATTTGGCGCAGAAAAGCCAATCCGTCCCTGCTTGTCAATGTATTTTGCGCCAGGCCATGAGAAAATCATGGGGCGATCATACCATGATGGAAGCCGACAGAAGTGAACTTCTATTATCATTTCTACAACGTATAATGTCGACCTTTGACATTGCTGCACGTTAGGAGTTTCTTCACAACCTTATTTTGATATCCACAGTAGTTGAATTCACCAAACAATAACCACGTCATCACATTCCAGTCAAACTTAAAAGATAGACTGCGCTCTCTCAATATGTTACTGTAATCCCCTTTTGGGTTCCTGTTTTGTTCCGCCAATTGGCAACTAACTTATCATATTCCAATCCAACTTACACCTTGTGCTACACAACAAATCGATCTGTCACCACAGTCAAGTTTATTGTGGGATTTCCAGGGAGGGTGTGGGGGCCGAGGACAGAGCAAATTCTAACAAATAATCTTGACTAAAATGTTTAGCCATACCATTTGCTCCCAATATAACCACAAGCTTGGAAATTTCGACACATTCGTAATAAATGATTATGGACACTCATTACTGCCTGATGAATAACAGTTAATGTTCCGCTCTCCTTATCGGAACCAAAAGTTCGTATCCTTCGCCAAAACAAATCATTAGATTGAGCGATTTTCACTGGTCAACGTGAACAGTAGGCTGAAGTTTAAGGCATACTTCGGACATCGTCAGCGTAGGGGCGATCTTTAGTATAATGAGCACTGAATCTGAGCTGCCTAGATCGCTAAAATCATTTATTCATGTAGAACACCGGTTTTGGAATTCTCTGTTGCCATCTTCGGACCCGCAAACCATGGGACCGAAAATGATAGGATATACGAGTAGATACTACCGTAACAGCACACATAATAGTGTCCAAAATTTACAATACGTGGAACAGCAATATACGTTACATAGTCTCCTCCACCAGTACAACAGCTGCTGCTGTACAATTTACGTCCATGGTGGTATCGTCACCTACAGTTGGAACGCCAATTATAAAATAACAGCTATGTACACACATATTATTCGATTATTACAAGTTGAAAGTTGGCTTTCATTTGTGACATTCATTTCGCAGATTATTCTGCATATTTGGAGTAAATAAACCCATATAATGGTTAATTAGTCTTATTAGGTGGATTAGAAAGAGAGATACGTGATGATTAGACGAATGTCTGAAATAATACGGGCTTTGGTAATGATAATATTTAGTTGCTTGCTTTAGGTGTAAGCAAAGTGGATTTGCCAGTGGAGGCGGGGAGGCGGAGGCCGGTGAGCGCCGGAAGAGCATTGTGCAGGGGCCGGGGTCCCAGGGTATGCAGCCACTGACCTGCAAGCATCAAAAGGAACGCCGCCGAGTGCCAGGTGAGAGAGAGAAGGGAAATGTCGAACAGACAGAGAGCGTCCAGCGTACGCGCTAGCGCCGCCCGGTCACGCTCTGTTTTAGCGGCAAACGGGCTGAGCTCTGGGTGGGCAGTTAATAAGAAAGTGCGGGAAACGCTGAGGGTCATCGCCCGCTGTTTGGACAGAGAAATTTTTGGATAGGTGGAGAAATTGTATCACTCCGCGAGGGAGATGTGGGAGGCCTTTGCAGAGTCGGGATTGGCTGATTAGAGTTTGGCGGCAAGATTGTCGCAAGAGCATCGTGCAGAGCGAGCCAGGGAGAGAGCGTCTTGTGCCGTGAAAGCGGATAGTCGCAAAGTTCGGTAGCTCTGAGATAGGGACTTAGATTCTGAAGAATGTGCTATGTGTGATCTAGAGTCTGCAGCCACAGTAGGACATCAGCGTCCACGATAGGCATTGTATTGACTACTAGTATAATTGCAGTTGATTCCGCCTTATAGGCTGGCAGTCACCATTGAACGTAGTCAACCAGTGCACAGAGCTATCATACTGGTATTGCACGGTAGTACAAGGCACACTGGGCAGCACCTTAAAGGTTGTTGAGCCAATCTTGAAAGCGTTGTATACCATTTAGAGGAAATATAGGGCTTGTGGTATTAGTAGTTTCTGAGTAGTTTATTCTGCTCAAGATATTTGAGATACTCATCTTAATTCAGCGACTACGCAGCTGCAGTCGTCGCCCCAGCAGTATCGACTGAGCCAGCACGCTGGTAGACGGTATAGTAAAACTTGCAGCAGCGGCAGTAAAGTTCAGAAATAGTTGTTGGATCGTGTTCTTGCCATCCACTGAGCATCCGTGTAGTTTTTCTTACGATTCGTTATTGGTTATTTGTCTTTTTGCATGTTGTTTGATATGTTTCTTGGTGGTGGTGTCCGAAGTGAGATTATAGGAACACAGTCAGATCGTATTTACCATTTGCTTATCCAGAGGCATAATTAAATCTAACTTCGCATCAACTTAACATTGAGATTATAGGAACGCAGTCAGACCGCATTTCCCATTTGCTTCTCCAGGGGCATAATTAAATCTAACTTCGCATCAACTTAACATTAAGAGCTTAGAGCCAATCTTACCAGTGTAGTATATTTAAGAACAGTGTACAATTTGTTTAATTTGTTTTCATTCATGATTTGTTCAATATGATGTAATTTCTATCGTGAGATAATATACAATAAAAACAAGTTATTTACAATATCGATTTTAATTGAGTAATCAGTGGTAGTTAGCCGTCACTGGCACAAGATAATATACTTTATTCATGTTTAATAACGGCCGCTACCCCAATAAGAAGTCCTCCAAAGTGCACAAATTCATCACTAATTTACAACTGACAGGCGCTAGCGTAAATATTCGTAGTGGTATAAAAGTTCATCGGATAGCGTAGTGATAGTACAAATCGATACTATCATTCCACATCAGATTACGACAGGTATCTATAATTTCATACAGTTAGAGGTGCCATAATTATCAACATTATAGCCAAGTCAGAAATCAACATTTTTAAACAGCCGTAGAACAATGTACACCATTCATAAAACTCAATTTATGTATAAAACTCTTTATATCATTTTAGAAAATTACTAAAAAACATTTTATAAACGTTCTTACTAATTCTTTGTCAAATTTTTCTTTATACAAAATCACTACGAAAAACTGTAACTACTTAAAAACTCGACTAATGTACAGCTAATGGTATCATATGCAGGTTGACTTTAGTACATCCACCAACAGCTCGATGTCTACAAACATAGACACAGTATGTGATCAAAATTAGCTGCATGCTCACAAAAACATGCGTTTTTCATATTAGGTGCATTGTGCTGTCACCTACTGCCAGGTGCTCCGTATCAGCGACCTCAGTAGTCATTGGACATTGTGAGAGAGCAGAATGGGGCACTTCGCGGAACTCAAAGACTTCGAACGTGGTCAGGTGATCGGGTGTCACTTGTGTCACACGTCTGTACGCGAGATTTCCACACTCCTATACATCCCTAGGTCCACTGTTTCCGATGTGGTAGTGAAGTGGATGCATGAAGGGACACGTACAGCACAAAATGGAACAGGCCGACCTCGTCTGTTGACTGACATGACAAGACACCGCCGGCCGTTGAAGAGGGTCGTAATGTGTAATAGGGTGACATCTATCCAGATCATCACATAGGAATTCCAAACTGCATCAGCATCCACTGCAGGTTGTATGACAGTTAGGCGGGAGGTGAGAAAACTTAAGATTTCATGGTCGAGCGGCTGCTCATAAGCCACATATTAGTCCGGTAAATGCCAAACGACGCCTCGCTTGGTGTAAGGAGCGGAAACGTTGGACGATTGAACAGTGGAAAAACGTTGTTGGAGTGACGAATCACGGTAAACAGTGGGGCGATCCGATGGCAGGGTGTGGGCATGGCGAATGCTTGGTGAACGACATCTGCCGGTGTGTATTGCCAACAGTAAAATTCAGAGGCGGTGTTGTTAAGGTGTGGTCGTGTTTCTCATGGAGGGGGCTTGCAACCCTTGTTGTTTTACGTTTACGGGGTACTATCACAGCACAGGCCTATGTTGATGTTGTAAGCACCTTCTAGCTTCCCACATTTCAAGAGCAATCCGGGGATGGCGATTACATCTTTCAACACGATAGAGCACCTGTTCAGACTGCACGGCCTGTGGAGGACTGGTTACACGACAATAACATCCCTGTAATGGACTGCCCTGCACAGAGTCCTGACCTGAATACTATAGAACACCTTTGGGACGTTTTGGAACGCCGACTACGTGTCAGGCCTTACCGACCAACATCGATACTTCTCCTCAGTGCAGCAGCACTCTGTGACGAATGGACTGCCAATCCTCAAGAAACCTTCCAAAGCACCTGATTGAACGTATGCCTGCGAGAGTGAAAGCTGTCATCGAGGCTAACGGAAGGCCAACACCGTATTGAATTCCAGCATTAACCGATGGAGGGTGCCACGAACTTGTAAGTCATTTTCAGGCAGGTGTCCCTATACTTTTGATCACATAGTGTATATTTCACCAGGCATACATTCAGGGTACGTGTATCAACAACTGAACTATTTCATGTTTGTGCTTTCATTGTTGATTGCAATGTTTACGTGAGCTCTTGCAAGAGAATACACTACTCGAGTTCCATGTGAAACCTCATCGCCTGATATCTAGGTGAACACTTCCGAAGTTTAATATAACCAATGTTCAATTATTATACCATGTGGGATTGTACTCGCTTTTAAGCTGACCTCATGCTCTAGCATTACCACCTCACTCTTACATATGCCCGTGCTAGAACAAATTTGTTCATACAATATTAATCTTAGATGACTAATGTCTAAATTCCATCATGTAATATAATATAGACAATGTACAAATCGTCATAATTTTAGAAACACTTTTGTACAACAAATCTTTGAGGCATTTCTTCATACAGAATTAAATTAGATGCCAATCACCAAAATAATTTCTCTGAAGATAGTTCAAAAAACTTATTTTAAATTCCTAATAACAAATTGCATAAAATGAATGTAATACTATTTTAAAATTCTTATGCATATCTTATAACTCCATATTTGAGCTAGTTGTACTACATCAATAATTACTCCGAATTAAAGGTGCAGTTACTACATTATAATTTTCATCTGAAAAATATGTGCTGTACCTCTTTATCAAGAGAGCTGAACTTAACGTTTTGCGTTTTTGTTACCAAACACGCTGTTTGTACTAGCTTGTACACGACAATGGCTCGTTTGATACCTAGATGAGAGCTCGTTACCCGATGTCTACAGGCAATATTGTCAGCCGACGTCTGAATGCAGTGGCTTTACTTGTTAGATATGATCAACGCACGATTACAGGCCCCTTTAGGTTACAAATACTTGTCAAATAATCCATGTCTAATCTTGCGAATCGTTCATAGCTAACTGCGTATAATCATTATTATATTCATAGATATTCTGCCTGGATGACAATCATCAATGCATCATCGTATTTACCTAATAATCTCATCTACATTCATTTTATTCTGTCCAGAATTACTCGGAATCAAAGTAAAAAGTGTCGAAAAAAATAAAAAGTGGCTATAAAGTGTTCCAGTTTTTTTTAACAAATATCCTTTTCGTACGAGCTTATTTATGACAATCCGTAATTCGACGTTTAGATGAAATCTCATTACCCGAAGTCTACGTGTAATCTCGTCACCCAATGTCTATGTAATCGTGGTAATAATAATATATGTGTACACATACGTTATTTTAAAAGTGGCGGGCTGACTTTAGCTCATGTTACCAACAAGGATATCCATGCACCACTTAATTTACTAACAGAGGAGATTATGTAATGATGTAAACATAGGTATGTTGGTATTCCATATACTGTAAAATATGGACATAGCTATGTACAGTCTTATGTTAGGAGTTGTATCCTAGCACTGGGTCTTATCTTCTGCAGATACGAAGATGACAACAGAGAACTGCTGGAACCGGTCATCAGTATGAATAAATGATTTTAGTGATATTGGCAGCTGAGTTCATTCAGTGTTCATGAAGTTTAAGAAATTAATCTGGAAGAATCAGTGCGTAAAGTGGGATACAGAAGTCGTAAGGAATGAAGAGATACGCTAGACTTTCTCTGAAGTTATAGATACTACGATTAAGAATAGCTCAGTACGCAGTTCAGCTGAAGAGGGATGAACATTTCTTAAATAGGCAGTCACAAAAGTTAGAAATAAAAACACAGGTAGAAGGAAGGTAACTGCAAAGAAAACATGGGTAACAGAAGTACTTCAACTTAGTTGAGAAGTAAAACAATCTTCAAGGTAATTCAGGTATACAAAAGTACGACCTCTTTGGAATGAAATAAATACGAAGTGCAGGGAAATGGTTACATGAGAAATTTGAAGAAATCGAAGAGATATAACTGTCGGAAGGACTGTTCCTCAGCATACAGAAAAGTCAAAACAACCATTGGTGAAATTAAAAGCAAAAGCGGTAACATTTAGAGTGGAGCAGAAATTCCACTATTAAATGTATAGGAGAGAGCGAATGGGTCTCCAAGAGGTGGAAGATATGTCTGGCGACCTGATAGAAGATGGAAAACGAGTCGACAGGGATGATATAGGGTATTTAGTACTATTAAAAGAGCTTTGAACGACTTAAAATCAAATAAGGCAGAGGGGATGAATAAAATTCCAACAATTTCTAAAATAATTGGGGGAAGTGGCGAAAAAAGGATTTTTCACGTTGATGTTTGGAATGTATGAGACTAGTGATATACCTTCAGACTTTCAAAAAATCATCGAATTCCGAAGATAACAAAAATCAACAAATCGAGAAATATCGCACAATCAGCTTAACAACTTATTGATCCACGTTTCTGCCAGGAATAATGTACAGATGATTGGAAAATGGAACTAAGGCTCCGTTAGATGACGATCAGTTTGCTATTAGGAATGTAAAGGCGGCAAATAAGCAGCTCTGACGTTGTGGTTGATAACAGAAGCAGGACTACAGAAACATCAAGACATGTTCGTAGAATTCGTCTACCTGAAAAAATGGTACAAGGAATTCTGAGATAAATTCGGATAAGCTGTAGGGAGAGATGGGTGACACACAATATGTACAGGAACCAAGAGAAAACAATAAAATTGGAAGGCCGACAATGAAGTCCTCGGATTACATACGGTGTAGGACAGGGACGTAGTTTTCAACCAGTACTGTTAAATTTTTACATCGAAGAAGTAATGACGGAAATCAAAGGTTCAGAAGTGAAATTAAAATTCAACGTGAACGGACTTCAATCATAATATCGGCTTATGGCATTAGTATCGTCAGTGAAAGAGAAGATGAATTACAGGATATGTTGAATTGTATGTACAGTCCAACGAGTAGAGAATATGCTGTGAGAATAAATCCAACATAGGCGAAAGTAATGAGAAATAGCAAAAATGAGCACACCAAGAATTTTGACATCAGAATTGGGTATCAGAAAGTAGATGAAGTTAAGAATTCAGCTACCTAGGCAGCAAAATAGCCCATGATGGATGGAGCAAGGAGGACATTAAAAGCAGACTAGCACTGGTAACGAAGGCAAGAGAATTCTACATTGTATCTAGGATAGGCCTTAATTTGTGCTAGAAATTACTGAGAATGTAACTTTTGAGTTTGGAATTGTATTGTAGTGAAACATGGGTAGTGAGAAAATTGGTGTTGAAAAGACTCCAGGCATTTGAGATGTGGTGCAACAGAAGAATGTTCAAAATTAGATAGGCTGAGAATGTAACAAATGAGGTGCTTCTCGTAGAACCTGCGAGGAGAGGAATATATTGAAATCACTTGCTAGAGGATGGGATAAGACGATAGAACATCTGTTACTGCATAAGGGAATATCTTCCATTGTTCTAGAGGAGGCTGTAGAGGGTAGGAATCGTAGAACACAGACGGGAATACATCCAACAAATAACTGAGGACGTGGGTTACAAATGCTACTCTGAGATGAAAGACACTTTTAGCCACTTTCCCCACTGAATTCCTTGATTCGGTTTGGATTAGAACTTCTGCACACATTTTATAAACTAACCAGGAGGATTCAAACAAGCACGCACTTCGCTACAGTGGGAAATACATTTAGCTAAACTATTCTTGATCGCAATTCTTATACAATACTCACTGCAAAAGCTGCAGAGCTGTAAAAAAAGCAGGTGCCGTAGACATTGGAGGTGAAAGCATTACCACTATAGCCAGTTGTCGAATTTCTCTTCAAGTACATCCGTTCAACCCATCTCTTATAGTTCGTTTAAAGCACGCTGGCTGGAAGGTTTGAAATTACTTTAAAAGTGTACTTCAACGTATGTGCATAGTATTCCATCTGAATCGTGCCCTACACCTTAGTAGCTACATGTGTAAGGTGGAAGGATAATGTTTACCACCTAACATGATAATTTACTCGTTATTTCCAGTCTAGCCGTTAAGCCGATTCGTTTGATATTTCACAAGCCACACTTTGAACACAATTAGGTGATTTGCATACTACAAAGTACCATAAGAACATCCGTTTCTTTCTTCCATGTACACGGTACAGCCAGTTCCTACCTCATTAACATGCAGATAGAAACGCAAAAGTGTGATAGTGAAATGAAATTGCAGTGAGAAAGGTTTGCCAGTTGACAACACAGAAGTGCGACAGAGAAATACACTTAGCGAATTACAACAGAGCGACCGTCGCAGCACGATGTCAAGTAATAGGCTATGGTCGTGGCCCTTGGATTTGCACGAGACGAAAGAACAAAATGTAGCATCATTTCGTAAACAGTAAAATAACGGGGTGCTACTGTGAACAGTGCACGCTGCTTCACTTGCTGAGTACCTGGATCTCGAACGCTGGTTGGTGAGGAAGAGTCCAACATAGTTATGCATTTAGTTCGGACATTCTTATTGATCGAGTAAGCGACCAGTCACGGAAAGAAGCGAAGTTGTGGTACAGTGGGGGACGATAGCGGCAGTATAGTCAGTTACTTAGGGATAACTGAGGCCAATATCCCTCCGGAGGTGTCGTGTGTTGCATGGACCACCTAATGCTCTGTGGTTACGCCAAGAGATATATATTTCCCATGCTAACAATTTGTTGATTCAGCTTCGTGTCAGGCCAATTTGTGCTGGATTTTACGTATTTCTCCATAGTGCAGGACACGAAAAAAGCTGTCATAGTTAACGCTCTTGCTATAATTTTTAGGGCATCATTGTACACATCGTGCAAACTTGGTGAGTGTACAAAGCCATTTGTACGTACGGAAACATAGGGAGTTCTTAGACCATTAAATTCAGTCACAAGCCAGCATAGTTCTGTCAGGCCAACAAGTACAAGAGGCGAAACACGGTGACTGCTGCCGGAATTATCGCTGCATTCTGCGAAAGGTAAAGGACGCATCGCTCATGCGTTAAATGTTGAGGTCACCAGCGTGCTTTCTCTTCAGGTATGCATAAGCCAGGAGTAATTATTCGCATTCTCAGGTCCATGTCAGCCAAGTAATTCACGTGTTATCTTGAGGTTTAAATTTCAGAAAGTGGTCTGGAAGATAGAAAATATTGCTTGGGTACAGAAGTTTAGTTTATATTGTCACTGTACACAGATCTGTTCTGACAGGATTGTCAACCGAAATACTTTTAGTAGTCTCATGCTCATAAATTATGGATAATTGTAGAATGTGGTGTCACACAACGTGGCACTACACAAAACTAACACTAATAGAATAGGCACATAGGGAACACACACGACACATATCTAGGTGATAAGTTGAGAAAACCGTCCCGAAACACATGTGCTACAAAACGCCACTGTTACCCGCGCATGTACCCCGACATCAATATGGGATATGATCACCATGCACACGTACACAGGGCGCACAATGGGTTGGGCTAGTCTGGATCAAGTGGTCGAGCAGCTGCTGAGGTATGGCCTCCCATTCTTGCACTAGTGCCTGTCGGAGCTCCTGAAGTGTCGTAGGGGTTTGAAGACGTGCAGCGATACATCCACCGAGAGCATCCCAGATGTGCTCGGCCGGCCGGAGTGGCCGAGCGGTTCTAGGCGCTACAGTCTGGAACCGCGCGACTGTTACGGTCGCAGGTTCGAATCCTGCCTCGGGCATGGATGTGTGTGATGTCCTTAGGTTAGTTAGGTTTAAGTAGTTCTAAGTTCTAGGGGACTGATGACCACAGCAGTTAAGTCCCATAGTGCTCAGAGCCAGATGTGCTCGATGGGGTTTAGGTCTGGAAACAGGCAGGCCACTCCACTCGATGACAACTTCTGTTTCAAGGTACTCGTCCACGATGGCAGCTTGGTGGGGCCGTGCGTTATCATCCATCAGGAGAAAGGTGGGACCTAGCTGCGCCCCTGAAAAACGGACATACAGGGGCAAAATGACGTCCCGATACACCTGACCTGTTACAGTTCCTCTGTCAATGACTTGCATGGGTTTACGTGCACCAATCATAATCCCATCCCACACCATCAAACCATGACCTCCATTCAGGTCCCTTTCAAGGACATTAAAGGGTTGGTATCTGGCTACTGGTTCACGCCAGATGAAAACCCGGCGAGAATCACTGTTCAGACTATACCTGTAATCGTCCGTGAACATAACCTGGGACCACTGTTTCAATGACCATGTACTGTGTTCTTCACACCCGGCTTTACGGGCTCTCCTCTGACCAAGGGTCAGTGGAATGCACCTTGCAGGTCCCCGGGCGAATAAAGCATGTCCGTTCAGTCGTCTGTACACTGTGTGTCTGGAGACAACTGTTCCAGTGGCTGCGATAAGGTCCCGAGCAAGGCTAACTGCAGTACTCAGTGGCCGTCTGCGGGAACTGATTCTGAGATATCGGTCTTCTTGTGGTGTTGTACACTGTGGATGTCCTGTACTGTAGAGCCTGGACATGTTTCCTGTCTGCTGGAATCGTCGCCATAATCTTGATCACACTTTGTGGCACACAGAGGGCCTGTGCTACGACTTGTTGCATTTGACCAGCGTCCAGTCTCCCTAATATTCTACCCTTCATAACGTCATCAATAAGTGTTCTTCGAGAAATTTTCAACACAGTCACCATTAGCACGTCTGAAAACGTCTGCACACTTACTTGATGCACCGAACTCTGACATGCAACAACACACCTCTGCCTATGTGGACTGTTGCCAGCGCCATCGTGGGATGACCGCAGGTCAAATGCACCGCATGGTCATACCCTGAGGTTGTTTCACTATGTATCAGCATTATCCTTAATTTATGAGCATGAGTGTATATTTCTCGGTATTAAGTTGCTAGTGACATTAAAAAATATTTTCTTTTTATTCATTTTTACATGGAATCTTCCTAGTTTGTAGAGGATTTTCCTACCATTTCCGCATCTTGAACCCAAGTGTGTATGGCAATTTGTCACAAATTCCTTTTTGCAGGGAATAGACTTTTGTTTGTACTGAACTTCCCCCCCTCGCCTTACTCACTGAGGTGTTTTATTTACGCCAACGGTAGCTGTTCTTCTGTTATTTAACACTCGGCGTGGCTGGGATCTCGACACCTGGCAGGACCAGGGTTGACCGGCTTAAGATCTAATTTTCCGTTTCAGAGGATTCCTTGCGAGCTAATTTGTTGGATAAATCATACCAAATCAGCACGAGCTCTCCAGACATTAAATTTCAAATAATAGGTAAGAAGTTGTAAATTTGTACTGCTGCTGGTAAAATCGCATTACAACGGCCTTCACATAAATCGCATCTGCGACTGGTACTGCCTATATGAGGAATAAAACTTTAATTCATGTAGTTTACATCGCCCTCTCTCTACAGACTGTTCCTCTCATCACACAGATCCATAACTCAGACCGTGCGGTATTAAAAATTAGCTGTCAGCATAGGAAGACAATAAATCTAAAGGTATTTGATGTTTACGGTGTCTTTTAGGAGTCTTCACCGCGGTAACTGGAGGAATTCTCGTAACTCGTACTCGAATGTATTCCCTATCCACTCAGACTGTTGCCAGGAGACGGTACTCGATGCTTCCAGCTGCAGCCTGTCACTGAGGGCTCCATCCGTCTTCGATGGTAAGTAGAGGAGAGAGGGAGTGTTCCTCGCCGTCGCAACAGATGCTCTTTTCAACTCAGACGTTACCTGACGCTCTCAGACACAGTGGCGTAGATCTCGACGTGAGCCCAAATGGAAATAAGCAGTCTTATTGTCATTGCTATTTGCTATGTATTGGACTTCAGTTTTATGGTAACTCTAACGAATGCAGTGCGTGCAGTCATGCTGATAACGACGTTAGAGCTGAGAGTATGTGCGTTTGATAGAGAGTAGCTAGTTACGTATTTACTTTCCATCCTATATCCACATGAATACGCGGCAATTAATAGATAAGTGTTTTGCCTAGAGTTCACAGAACAACATTCAGACCGTTTATCGATCATTCCGCTCTCATCTAGCATGTGGGACTTGGGAGGATGACAACACTAATATTTCCATGTGCAGGGGATAACACTTGTAATTTCTTCTACATCTACATCCTGACTCCGCAAGGCACCAGACGGTGCGTGGCGGAGGGTACTTTGAGTACCTCTACCGATTCTCCCTTCTATTCCAGTCCCGTATTGTTCGTGGAAAGAAAGATTGTCGGTATGCCTCTTGTGGGCTCTAATCTCTCTGATTTTGTCCTCATGGTCTCTTCGCGAGATATACATAGGAGGGAGCAATATACTGCTTGACTCCTCGGTGAAGGTATGTTCTCGAAACTTCAACAAAAGCCCGTACCGAGCTACTGAGCGTCTCTCTTGCAGTGTCTTCCACTGGAGTTTATCTATCATCTCCGTAACGCTTTCGCGATTACTGAATGATCCTGTAACGAAGCGCGCTGCTCTCCGTTGGATCTTCTCTATCTCTTCTATCAACCCTATGTGGTACGTATCCCACACTGCTGAGCAATATTCAAACAGTGGGCGCACAAGTGTACTGTAACCTACTTCCTTTGTTTTCGGATTGCATTTCCTTAGGATTCTTCCAATGAATCTCAGTCTGACATCTGCTTTACCGACGATCAACTTTATATGATCATTCCATTTTAAACCACTCCTAATGCCTACTCCCAGATAATTTATGGAATTAACTGCTTCCAGTTGCTGACCTCTATATTGTAGCTAAATGATAAAGGATCTTTCTCTTTCGCAGCACATACACTTGTCTACATTGAGATTCAATTGCCATTCCCTGCACCATGCGTCAATTCGTTGCAGATTCTCCTGCATTTCAGTATAATTTTCCATTGTTACAACCTCTCGATATGCTACAGCATCATCCGCAAAAAGCCTCAGTGAACGTCCAATGTTATCCACAAATTCATTTATTTATGTTGTGAATACCAACGGTCCTACGACACACATTGAGAATGACATGCTGCGTTCTGTCATCTAGGAACTCATCAATCCAATCACACAACTGGTATGATAGTCCATATGCTCTTACATTGTTGATTAACGTTAATGTAGGTTGCTATTTCTGCACCATACAAATATTTGGGCTAGGTAATTTCGCTATCGTTTTCAAATTCTGATCATATTACCGGACGGTTAATGACGGTATCATCCGGAACATTCTAAGACAGCAGCTCATTTGGTCACCTAAATAATTTAGGTAAGTTAGGAACAGCAGAGAGTCTACACTCTCCTGAGGAACGCCAGCTATCACTCCTGTTTGACTCAGTTACTTCCCGCTATTTACAACGAACTATGTTCCTTCTGACAGAAAATGACGAAACCAGCTCCGAAACTTCTCGCTATTTACAACGAACTGTGATCCTTTTGAGAGAAAATGATGAAATCAACAGCGAAACTAATTCGATGCTCGACAGGTATGCAATCTGATTAGAAGTTGCTGATGAGTAACGACGTCAAGTTTTCCTAAAACCTAGAAATATGGAATCAGTTTGAGATCTCCATTCGATACCATGTGTTAGCTTATGCGAATAAAGACTCAGTTGTGTTTAAAAGAACCTTAAGGCGGACTCACTTTCAGTATTTAATGTCGTGAAACTAATGCTGTCCGAACGAAATTTAAAAGAAATAAGAGAAAAATTAACAGACATGTACTTATTGAAAAGTTGGACTAATATCTGGAAATATACGCTGAGTAACCTTCATAAATTCAAGGTAATACACTATCAGAATATCTCGGAGGAAGGGTTTGTTAAAATTCTGCTGTTGCTCAACAGACATGCACGAGCGCGCCCATACACACACACACACACACACACACACACACACACACACACACACAAGCACACTTCCTCTCCCTCTCTCTCTCTCTCTCTCTCTCCCTTTCCCTGCAGATAAATTAACATAGAAGCAAGAGGGCCAACAGTCGTAACAGTCTATGTCCCATAGTCAAAGAGGAATTCACAGTACACTCCATTGTGGGACTCAGTTGTGATATATGAGCTACCTAGTCTTGAGACAGAAGTTTAAATTAACAACAATCCAGACGCAAGATTTTAGGAAAGACATGAAGAAAAATAATGCAAGAGACGAAAGAATGTTGGAAGAATTTTTAAGCAAATAGTTTTCAAACCAGGAAGGATTATCTTCAGGAAGGGAATGAGAACTCCTGCAAAGTTTTCTGAAAAGAGGAAAAGTGGAACATTGTGAGAAATAGTGGTATAATGAAGGGACACTGGAGGAAAGGTGAAATAACAAGAAAGCATTTAGCATTGAAATCGTGATGTCACTAGAAGGCCTTAAACCAAGAAGAAGAATAATTAGAACATAAAATGTCTGGAAGGAAAAAGAAGTTCCATTTCACGCTAAAGGACAGGTTCGAGTTCGAATTCTGGATCTGCACACAATTCTAACCAGCCAAACAGCTTCGGACCCGCACACAGAAAGATTAACTTAGGAATAATTACCGAAATCCTGTATTTATAAGTTCTAAGAAATACTCGTTGCAACGGATGCAGGTCTGTAAGTACACGCCGTTATCGTTGGATTCATTCACATTCACTTTGTAGCGGTTTGTCTAGTTTCCCTTCATCTACGTCCTCTTAACCCATTCCTGAATTAGATTTATTGCGTCCGAACTGGTAGCTCTGAAATTTGAATACAGATATATTTCAATAGATGTACGTGGTATGCCCTCAGAATCGTGCCTTGTACCTAGGCACTACTGGAAAATAAATTTCACACCATTATGTGTTCCATGACGGGCGAGAAATTATAAATAAAGATGCATTTTGTGCAGTTCAAATCGGGCATTGATCACGGACTGCGTCTCTTATCACGTAAGAGTTATCTTTGATACCAGTGCGCAACAGGAATGCCATATAGTCAGAAGAGAGTACATATTACCGGTTTCGCGCACGCGCAGTTTTGCTGCTGTCCGAATAATAGGTGCAGCATAGTAGGAAACTGGAAAACGCGGGACAGCACTTTTTGTGCCCAAAATGTCTAAACTACGCACAGGTTCACCGTGTTATTACGACGGTACATGAACGAAATGAAATGTTGCGTCCAACCCAAGTGAAACTGTGCCAACAATTTAACCACAAGGGACGATGTCCAGGCAGAAGAGGAACTGATTCGAAAGGAACACGGAATTTACTACGATGTAGACCTTCACATAGCGGATTCTCATTTGTCTCTATATCCGAAGGGCAAATTCCTGTCGTCGAGGAACTGAACGATCGGTAGAACGATCCGATATTGTTAGCATTGTCTACGTTGAAAACTAGTGTCACATATCTTTGTTACTTTGAAATGTCAGGTAGCATTCGGTCGATGTTACTTCGTCTGCCAAAATAATGTGTATTTTACTTTATCAAGTCCCTTCAGAGTGCCAACTAATTATTGACAACATAGGAAGACAATAAAGTGAAAGTTATTTGGTGCTTACGGTATCTTTCAAAGAGTCTTCACTGCGGTAACTGGAAGAATTCTCGTAATTCGTACTCGAATGTTTTCCGGACCCACTCAGACTGTTGTTAGGCAACGATACAAAAGCCTTCTAGCCACGGGCTATTGTTGAGTGCTCTGCTCATTGGTGATGTTCAGCAGTAGAGAAGGGGTTCCTCAACGTCACAAGACAAGCCCTTTCCAACTGCGACGTTAGAAACCGAGCCTGGCAGTCGCCATTAATTATATACTGAAGAGCCAAAGGACCTGGTACACCTGCCTAATATCGTGTAGGGCCCCCGTGAGCACGCAGAAGTTCAGGAACGTAACGTGGCATTGACTCGACTAATGTCAGAGGTAGTTCTGTAGGGCACTGACACCATGAATGCTACAGGCCCTGTTAATGAAACCGTAAGAGTACGAGGGGTGGAGATCTCTTCTGAATAGTACGTTGCAAAGCATCCCAGATATCTACATCTACATCTACATTGATACTCTGCAAATCACATTCAAATGCCTGGCAGAGGGTTCATCGAACCTCCTTCACAATTATCTATTATTCCAATCTCGTATAGCGCGCGGAAAGAATGAACACCTATATCTTTCCGTACGAGCTCTGATTTCCCTTATTTTATAGTGATGATCGTTCCTCCCTATGTAGGTCTGTGTCAACAAAATAATTTCGCATTCGGAGGAGAACGTTGATGATTGGTATTTCGTGAGGAGATTCCGTCGCAACGGAAAACGTCTTTCTTTCAGTGAAGTCCAGCCCAAATCCTGTATCATTTCTGTGACACTCTCTCCCATATATCGCGATATTAAAAAACGTGTTGTTTATCTTTGAACTTTTTCGATGTACTCCGTCAGTCCTAACTGGTAAGTATTCCACAATGCACAGCAGTATTCTAAAAGAGGACGGACGAGCGTAGTGTAGTCTGTCTGTTACATTTTCTAAGTGTCCTGCCAATAAAACGCAGACTTTGGTTAGCCTTCCCCACAATATTTTCTATGTGTTACTTCCAGTTTAAGCTGTTGGTAATTGTAATACCTAGGTATTTAGTTGAATTTACGGCTTTTAGATTAGACTTACTTATCGCGTAACCGTAATTTAACGAGTTCCTTCTTGCACTCATGTGGATGACCTCACACTTTTCGTTGTTTAGGGTCAACTTCCACATTTCGCACTATTCCTGTATTTCTTCTAAATCATTTTGCAGTTTTTATTGATCTTCTGATGACTTTATTAGTCGATAAACGACAGCGTCATCTGCAAACAACCGAAGATGCCTGCTCAGATTGTCTCCCAAATTGTTTGTAAAAATAAGAAACAGCAAAGGGCCTATAACACTGCCTTTGGGAACGCCAGACATCACTTCCGTTTTACTCGATGACTTTCCGTCAATTACTACGAACTGTGACCTCTCTGACAGGAAATAACAAATCCAGTCACATAACTGAGACGATATTCCATAGCACGCAATTTCGCTACGAGCCGCTTGTGTGGTACAGAGTCAAAAGCCTACCGTAAATCCAGAAATACGCAATCGATCTAAAATACCTTGTCAATAGCATTCAGCACTTCATGTGAATAAAGAGCTAGTTGTGTTTTAGAGGAACGATGTTTTCTAAACCCATGTTGACTGTGTGTTAATACACCGTTTTCTTCAAGGTAGTTCATAATGTACGAACACAATATATGTTCTAAATCCTGCTGCATATCAACGTTAACGAGATGGGCCTGTAATTTAATGGATTACTTCTACTACATTTCATGAATATTGGTGTGACCTGTGCAACTTTCCAGTCTGTTGGTACGGATCTTTCGTCGAGCGAACGATTGTATATAATTGTTAAGTATGGAGCTAATGCTTCAGCACACTCCGAAAGGAACCTAGATGGTATACAGTCTGGACCAGAAGACTTGCTTTTATTAAGTGATTTAAGTTGCTTCACAACTCCGAGGATATTTACTTCTACGCTTCTCATCTTGGCAGCTGTTCTCGATTCGGATTCTGGAATATTTACTTCGTCTTCTTTTGTGAACGCATTTCGGAAGGCTGTGTTTAGTAACTCTGTTTTTGCAGCACTGTCTTCGATAGTGTCTCCATTGCTATAGCGCAGAGAAGGCATTGATTGTGTCTTGCCGCTAACATACTTCACATACGACCAGAATCTTTTTGGATTTTCTGCAAGGTTTCGAGACAAAGTTTCGTTGTGGAAACTGTTATAGGCATCTCGCATTGAAGTCCGCGATAAATTTCGAGCTTCTGCAAAAGATCGCTAATCTTGGGGTTTTTGCCTTTGTTTAAATGTAGCATGTTTGTTTCTTTGTTTCTGCAGCAGTGCTCTAAGCCGTTTTGTGTACCAAGGAGGATCAGCTCCGTTGTTCGTTTATTTATTTGTCATAAATCTCTCAATTGCAGCGGATACTATTTCTTTGAATCGAAGCCTCATCTTGTCTACACTTATATTATTAATATGGAATGACAGGAGATTGTTTTTCAGGAAGGCATCAAGCGAATTTTTATCTGCTTTTCTGAGTAGGTATATTTTTCGAGAATTTGGTGATTTGAATATTCAATCTCGCTACGATAACCCTGCGTTCTCTAATCCCTGAATCGGTTTGTATGTTCGTTATGGTCTTTCTAGATCAAAACTATGTATGTATATGGTTGTGGTAGCTATCATATCCTGTAAGTTATATTTATTTGTGAAGTTATATTAGGGAATAGCAGGAAAGTAGATCAGATTTACTTATTCTGCTTTCCTAAAACTTATCCGCTTCTTTGCCTATATTGGCTGGCGACCGTAAATCCATTAGACAAAGCACTTAATGGACTTTTACAGAAAGGTCCCAGAATACCATTCCGGTTCTACTGTGTTTCTTTCTAACACCCAGAAATCTCTTAGGAAAGGAACTAATAGAATGATTTCCATATCCATTAATCACACGTAGCGGTCACATGCTGTAAAAATGTAACATTATACTATATGCACAATTTGCCATGTAATAGTGTTACACGTGGCTCTGCATGACAGGACTTTCGGTAGCTTCTTACACAGTAAAAATTCTTTCTCAGGTGTAACATTTTCTGAATAGTACTAACATAATAGCAGCTGGTAGTGTTACATGTGTCAAGTGTGACATGACCTTTTACAATACTGAAGTGTCCAGAAGTATCTTAGTACTATTGTACATATCACATATACGTAGGATTCTTTGAAGGAAGTACAAAGGTTTCAGGGACACGAGTTTGTTGTAGCAGTTTGGAGAAAGAGAGAGCAGCAAAATCGGTAATACAAGTGGTAATTATTGAAAATGGACAGAGAAAAATATATGCAGTATAGGGAAGTAAAACAGGAGGACAAGGATCAGGAAACTCCTATAGAAAGTGATGACGAGTATCACACGGATGGATCTGTTCTGCAATTAGAAAAACAGATAGGGAATGTGGATCATGGGGAAGAACCTTCATACTGTTAAGCCCATCTTAATAATGTTCATGTCTGGGGATCTTGGTCGTCAGCAGAAGTTTTTACGTTGAGAAGAGTGTTCCTGGAGAAATTATGTAGCATTGGGGTCCATTGGGGTCCGAGGCCACTCGTACTGCTCAGAGGCAGAATAGAACTGCATTTTGTGCAGTTCAAATCGCGCATTCATCACGGACCGCGTCTCTTATCACGTAACAGTTATCTTTAGAAAGTAAGTTACATACGTCGTCCCACATTGATACCTGTGCGCAACAGGAATCCCACATAGTCAGAAGAGAGTACATATTACCGGTTTCTTCCACGCACAGTTTTGCTGCTGTCCGAATAATAGGTGCAGCACAGTACGCGACTGGAAAACACGGGACAGCACTTTTTTGTGCCCAAAATGTCTAAACTACGCACAGGTTCACCTTGTTATTCCGACGGTACATGAACGAAATGAAATGTTGTGTCCAACCCAAGTGAAACTGTGCCAACAATTTAACTAAAAGCGATGAGGTCGAGGCAGAAGAGGAACTGATTCGAAAGGATCACAGAATTTACTACGATGAAGACCTTCACATAGCGGATTCTCATTTGCCTCTGTGTCCGAGGAGCTAATTTCTGTCGAGGGACTGAACCATCGGTAGAACGTTCCGACATTGTCTGAAGTGTCTACGTTGAAAAATAGTGTCGTATTTCTTTGTCACTTAGAGATGTCAGGTAGCATTCAGTCGATATTACTTCGTCTGCCAAAATAATGTGTAATTTACTTTATCAAGTCCCTTCAGAGTGCCAACTAATTATTGACAACATAGGGAGACAATAAAGTGAAAGTTATTTGGTGCTTACGGTATCTTTCAAAGAGTCTTCACCGCGGTAACTGGAAGAATTCTCGTAATTCGTACACGAACGTTTTCCGGACCCACTCAGACTGTTGTTAGGCAACGATACAAAAGCCTTCTAGCCACGGGCTATTGTTGAGTGCTCTGCTCATTGGTGATGTTCAGCAGTAGAGAAGGGGTTCCTCAACGTCACAAGACAAGCCCTTTCCAACTGTGACGTTAGACACCGAGCCTGGCAGTCGCCATTAATTATATACTGAAGAGCCAAAGGACCTGGTACACCTGCCTAATATCGTGTAGGGGCCCCGTGAGCACGCAGAAGTTCAGGAACGTAACGTGGCATTGACTCGACTAATGTCAGAGGTAGTTCTGTAGGGCACTGACACCATGAATGCTACAGGCCCTGTTAATGAAACCGTAAGAGTACGAGGGGTGGAGATCTCTTCTGAATAGTACGTTGCAAAGCATCCCAGATATCTACATCTACATCTACATTGATACTCTGCAAATCACATTCAAATGCCTGGCAGAGGGTTCATCGAACCTCCTTCACAATTATCTATTATTCCAATCTCGTATAGCGCGCGGAAAGAATGAACACCTATATCTTTCCGTACGAGCTCTGATTTCCCTTATTTTATAGTGATGATCGTTCCTCCCTATGTAGGTCGGTGTCAACAAAATAATTTCGCATTCGGAGGAGAACGTTGATGATTGGTATTTCGTGAGGAGATTCCGTCGCAACGGAAAACGTCTTTCTTTCAGTGATGTCCAGCCCAAATCCTGTATCATTTCTGTGACACTCTCTCCCATATATCGCGATATTAAAAAACGTGTTGTTTATCTTTGAACTTTTTCGATGTACTCCGTCAGTCCTAACTGGTAAGCATTCCACAATGCACAGCAGTATTCTAAAAGAGGACGGACGAGCGTAGTGTAGGCAGTCTCCTTAGTAGGTCTGTTACATTTTCTAAGTGTCCTGCCAATAAAACGCAGACTTTGGTTAGCCTTCCCCACAACATTTTCTATGTGTTACTTCCAGTTTAAGCTGTTGGTAATTGTAATACCTAGGTATGTAGTTGAATTTACGGCTTTTAGATTAGACTTACTTATCGCGTAACCGTAATTTAACGAGTTCCTTTTTGCACTCATGTGGATGACCTCACACTTTTCGTTGTTTAGGGTCAACTTCCACATTTCGCACTATTCCTATATTTCTTCTAAATCATTTTGCAGTTTTTATTGATCTTCTGATGACTTTATTAGTCGATAAACGACAGCGTCATCTGCAAACAACCGAAGATGCCTGCTCAGATTGTCTCCCAAATTGTTTGTAAAAATAAGAAACAGCAAAGGGCCTATAACACTGCCTTTGGGAACGCCAGACATGACTTCTGTTTTACTCGATGACTTTCCGTCAATTACTACGAACTGTGACCTCTCTGACAGGAAATAACAGTATCTCGGTCGATACAGGAGGTAAGGTGATTAATCACACAACAAAATTAACTGCCCTGAAAACCTAGTTTTGATCTCTTGAATAATTCATGAAAGAAAACGGACGCAGGTTTTAGGCGCTTTGCGCCGTGTGTGTATAACCTCGTGGCACCTTATACTACGCCTTTTGCGTGCTCCCTCTGTCTTCCTTTAATGATTGCGTTGTCATCCTTATATTACATGGGTACTTATAGCTATCTTATTTCTGAATAGGACGTATCAGTTAAGAAAAGAGGGACTGTGTCGTATCGCATTAATGGCTGGAAGAACCGGACGAATGCTTCCGGTTGTGTGATCGGTAGGTTTTCCTTCCGTCCACCACACTGGCCTGTTTCCTCGTGGGGTATGCGTGTGTTGGGTATCTGTTGCGTATGTGTATGGTGTGGTCTCATGCTTGCGTTGCGCGATAATGGGAAAAGGGAGGGTGAACGTGTTGCCGGCACGAAGTCTGCTCCTCCCGAATAGCACCGATGGGGTTTGCTGGTCTTAACATCCTCACCATCTGATGGACGCATCGCCATTAATAGAATTACATGCTCTCACCGCATGAGACACAGTGCAGAGGTTTGGTTTTTCATCCTGGATATTGGCGCTACGGTGGGCGAGAAGGAACTTCACGCCGCCACCTGTCCCCTCCTTGCCATACACACATGAGTGCAGAAAATCTCCTCCAGTACCAGTTCAGTAACTCAGTAGCTACGAGGAAACCACTACAGCGCGGGCGTGCGTTAGCGACCACGCTACAGATGCGGGTGGCAGTAATAATACAAAACACGCCCTTATTACATTTTTCAATTAAAATTTTTTACTAGCTCTAATATGAATATATCGTCTTTACAGAAAGTATAGGCATAAACACACGTCTCCATTTTTTAACAAAAATGCGGGATATTTCCGCACTGAGGCAGAAAGAGTCATACCCTCACCATTCCAGAAAGTTTCAAGGTAATCGAAATATAGCGAAAAATTTAGATGGTGGTTTTAACGTAAAAAGATCCTGCTTCGATTAAAATTAAGTTGAACTGTGCATGAAATTACATAGGAAAATTATATTCTGAGATTTATTTCATAATTTAACTCAAGCGATAACCAGTAAACGACTCAACATTCTCCGTCCAGTTGTAATATAAATTTTCAACCGTCAAGAGTTTGGTAGTTAGTTTAAAATACGGTAGTATGCAGGGAATATCATCCCGAAGGAATGATTTCAAGTACCGTCGATATTGATGTCTTTAGAGGCGGAGGTTTTTAACCGTCTTTCTCCTGAACGCGAGTACATTGTGCTATCCACTGCGCCATCTCACTCGGTACATCATTCCGATAAAGGAAGCCATGAATGAGGATATAGCGGTGAGCGAGATGCATGTAAAATTGTCATAAAAAAATAATGTGTATAGGTGATGAAAGCTACTTTAACCTCGTTAGGCAAAATAAATCTCAGAAACAGAGCAAGTATAAAGCTATTACAGGTAATGAAAGTCGAGTCTACATAAAATGCCGTTTACAAAGTAGATCATGATCGGAATAAAAGAAGGACCGGGAAAAGGAAAATTAAAAGAAAAATTTTTTGTAGGCGTACCAACGGCGTAACACCGTCGTGACGATAACGAGGCACACGGCGACTGCGAAGAGTGGAATTCAGCAGAACTGGGGAGGTGCCGACAAGGAAAACGGACAAACGGGCGCTTGCACGTAAGAAAATTTACAACGAGGAGCAACACGGGAACACAATCATAAAATCTGAAAGAGAACGTTGGGTAGCATGTAGTCAAAAAATTTTGCAAGTTAAAGGTAGAAGAACCTAAGGTACAATATCTATTTTATTATCTAAACAAAGGGCTACAACCATGATTAGTGAAGCACTACGATAAAATAAAACGAACTACACAGAAACTTTTAAAAAACATGTTTCGCGATATAAAATACATAAAGGACTATATTTGTATAATAATTTGCAATTCTACAGGTCACGTATGGAAATGATAGAGTGAAGAATTGTCATTTCAGGGAAAAATGTCGATAAACTACTTGAAAGAACAGTTTAAAGTAAGTAACAGGAGGCCGGCCGAAGTGGCCGTGCGGTTAAAGGCGCTGCAGTCTGGAACCGCAAGACCGCTACGGTCGCAGGTTCGAATCCTGCCTCGGGCATGGATGTTTGTGATGTCCTTAGGTTAGTTAGGTTTAACTAGTTCTAAGTTCTAGGGGACTAATGACCTCAGCAGTTGAGTCCCATAGTGCTCAGAGCCATTTGAACCATTTTTTAAGTAACAGGATACATGTAGTACGTTATTCCATTCATGTAGTCGGTGTTGGCTAAGACGTTACTATGGTGTATCTCTAGTAGCCCACTGGGGGTATGAATTGGAAGAAACTGTCTTAATATATCCATCTCTTCGAGAATAATGAGATTATATCCTTTTCTTTCCCAATGAAGAATTTTCAAACTATTTTACAGATTAGTGGTAGTGTGTCCCTCCTCAAGGAGACGTTGCTTAAGGCTGACTTGGAGTTAGACAGACCAAGAACTTCTTTGAATCTGATACAGGAGCATCTACCTGTTTCTCCACTGTACTTCCATCTCATGGGACAGTTGTTGTACGTAATTCACTATATCCCAGTAGTACTGCATTTTCTATTTGTATAGTGTTCTGTGTGCCTATATATACTCACGACGCAATGTGGTATGAAGAAGGCTTGTCTGATGTTTTCTCGTAGCTGTGAAACAACTTTCTCCGAAATCTTACCGAACAATGGATGCGGTTACAAGAAGCGTTGATCTGCTAGCGAGATTCCGCGTTAACCAGAGTGATTATACTGGCTTCGTAGTTAGGTGATTACATCTATTCAGTTTTCCCAAAAATCCCTTGTTGGCGAAGTTGGCCTCATAACAGTTAGTAAAAACAGTGTACTAAACCAGCCGATACTCTTTATCCCTAGCTTCCTCGGAATAGAGACGGTTGTACATTGGACGTAGCAATTCCACAGGAGCGGGCATTTCATACGGTGAGGGTGGTCAGATTAACTACAAGTTAAGAAATCTGTGATGGTGCGCTTCTTATAAATGGTGTAATGAACAGTGGATCGTTCCAGGGAATTCATGAGATCGAGAATGGGTAAAGTTCCATCAACATTTTGTTGCACAGCAAATTGAATGATAATATGAAAGCGGTAATTTTATTTACGAAAGTGCAGCAGCTTTCGTTAGTGCACGTGTAAAACAACATAGAATCTACAGGCCTGCACTGTTTAGAGCTTGTATTGGCTTCAGCTGGAATTGTGTCGTTACATCATGTTACGTTGTTGTGGTCTACAGTCCAGAGACTGATTTGATGCAGCTCTCCATGATACTCTACCTTGTGCAAGCTTCTTCATTTCCAAGTACCTACTGCACTCTACATCCTTCAGAATCTGCTTAGTGTATTCATCTCTTGGACCCCCTCCACGATTTTTACCCTCAACTTTGCCCTCCAGTACTAAATTGGTGATCCCTTGATGCCTTGGAACATGTCCTGCCAACCGATCACTTCTTCTAGTCAAGTTGTGCCACAAATTCCTCTCTCCCTAACTCTATTCAATAGCTCCTCATTAGTTACATGATCTACCCATCTAATCTTCAGCATTCTTCTGTAGCACCACATTTCAATAGGTTCTACTCTCTTGTTTTTTAAATTATTTATCGTCCATGTTTAACATCCATACATGGCTACAATCCACACAAGTACTTTTAGAAAAGACTTTCATGACACTTAAATCTATACTCTATATTAAAAAATTTCTCTTCTTCAGAAACGCTTTTCTTGCGATTGATAGTCTACATTTTATATCCTCTCTACTCCGACAGTCATCAATTACTTTGCTCCCCAAATAGCAGAAATCGTCTACTACTTTAGGTGTCTCATTTCCTAATCTAGTTCCCTCAGCATTACCTGATTTAATTAGACTACATTCCATTATCGTCGTTTTACTCTCGTTGGTGTTCATCTTATATCCTCCTTTCAAGACACTGTACATACCGCTGAACTGCTCTTCCAGGTCCTTTGCCATATCTGACAGAATTACAATGTCATCGGCAAACCCCGAGGTTATTATTTCTTCTCCATGGATTTTAATTCCTTCTCCAAATTTTTCTTTTGTTTCCTTTACTGCTTGCTCAGTATACAGAGTGAATAACATCAGGGATAGGGTACAACCATGTCTCACTCCCTACCCAAACACTGCTTCCTTTTCATGCCCCTCGACTCTTATAACTGCCATCTGGTCTCCATACAAATTGTAAATAGCCTTACGCTCCCTGTATTTTACCCCTGCCATCGTCAGAATTTGAAAGAGAGTATTCCAGTCAATATTGTCAAAAGCTTTCTCTAAGTCTACAAATGCTAGAAACGTAGGTTTGCCTTTCATTAACATAAGGTAAGTAGTATGGCAAGTATTGCCTCACGTCTCCCAACATTTCTACGGAATCCGAAGTTATCTTCTCCCAGGTCGCTTTATACCAGTTCTTCCATTCGTCTCTAAAGAATTCCTGTAAATACTTTGGAGCCGTAACTTATTAAGCTGATAGTTTGATAATTATCACACCTGTCAACATCTGCTTTTTTTGGAATTGGAATTCTTGACGAAGGAGGGATCTGAGCCTGTCTCATACATCTTGCTCAACAGATGGGCGACTTTTGTCATGGCTGGCTCTCCCGAGGATATCAGTAGTTCTAATGGAGTACTGTCTATTCCCGGGGCCTTGTTTCGGCTTAGGTCTTTCACTGCTCTGCCAAATTCTTCATGCAGTATCATATCTTCCATTTCATCTTCACTTACGTCCTCTTCAAGTTCCATAATATTGCCCTCATGTACATCGAGCTTGTATAGACTTTCTATACACTCTTCCCACCTTTCTGCTTGTCCTTCTTTGCTTAGGACTGGTTTTCCATCTGAACTCTTGATATTCACACAAGTGGTTCTCTTTTCTCCAAAGGTCTGTTTAATTGTCCTGTAGGCAGTATCTATCATACCCCTAGTGATATATGCATCTTAGCATTTTCCATCTAGCGATTCCTGTTTAACCATTTCGCACTCCCTGTCGATTTCATTTCTGAGCCGTTAGTACTCCTTTTCGCCTGCTGCATTTGTTGCATTTTTACATTTTCTCCTGTCAGTATCTCTTGTTACCCAAGGATTTCTACTGGTTCTCGCCTTTTTACCTACTTCATCTTCTGCTGCCTTCACTGTTCCATCTCTCAAAGCTATCCATTCTTGTTCTTCTACGGTATTTCTTTCCCCTGTCCTTGTCAATCGTTCTCTAATGTTCTCTCTGAAACTCTCTGCAACCTCTATTTCTTTCAGTTTATCCTGGTCCCAACTCCTTAAATTCCCACAAATTTTTAGTTTCTTCAGTTTTAATCTACAGTTCGTAACCAATAGATTGTGTTCAGAGCCCACATCTGCCCTTGGAAATGTCCTAAAAATTAAAACCTGGTTCCTAAATATCTGTTTCACCATTATACAATCTATCTGAAACCTTCCAGTATCTCCAGGCCTCTTACATATATATAACCTTCTTTCAATATTCTTGAGTCAAATGTTAGCTATGATGAAGTTACGTTCTGAGCAAAGTTCTACCAGGCGGCTTCCTCTTTCATTCCTTATCCCCATTCCACATTTACCAACTACTTTTCCTTCTCTTCCTTTTCCTACTATCGAATTCCAGTCTCCCATGACTTAAATTTCCGTCTCCCTTCATTATCTGAATAATTTCTTTTATCCCACACATGTCTTCTACCTCTTGATCAGCTGCGGAGTAAGTTGGCATATAAACTTGTACTACTGTGGTAGGCCTGGGCTTCGTGTCTATCTTGGCCACAGTAATGCGTTCACTATGCTGTTCGTTGTAGCTTACCCGCACCTTTAGTTTTTTATTCATTATCAAACCCACTCCTGCATTACCGCTATTTGATTTTGTATTTATAACCCTGTATTCACCTGACCAGATGTCTTGTTCCTCCTGCCACCTGATATTTTACCCAAGAAGACGCCATCATCATTTAACCATACAGTAAAGCTCTGGTAGCCTAGCTGGAGCAATATATCACTGGCTGCGACATTCGTAGGGAACGCTGTCCCCTTTTAGTTTGTCGCCATGTCTCCAGAATCCTCCCAACGTGGCGGCTCTACGTTCCCGCAAGGATCGAACCCGTCGAGAAACGCGTTAGGCGTATGTAAGTGGAGACACGACGAGCAATCAGGAAGCGTATCGCTACTGTCGGTGGCAGTTGTACTGCAGGCGACAGTCGGTACCAAAATCGGAAACTAGAGGGAAGCGATGTTATATACTTATCCTCTTCCTCACTGTGAGCCATTGAGGTACAAAAAGAGCGAATCTTTGTCGTCTTTAGAGGCTACATTGTATATTACACTGCTTTAGGTGTGTAGCTAGTTATTTAATTCGCTGATGCATCACCTGCTCGAATTAGAAGGGACGAGTAAATATAATGTGCACTATGAAAGATTAATGTTATAGAATCAGTTTTCCCTTTTAAATACGAATATATGCGTCAACATTAAGAAACTGGGATGTACCAACCCACGTTAGTAAATTACATATAAATTACCTAGTTACTTCCTTGTATATTAGATTTAATGCGGATAGTGGCAAAATAAAATTGTACACTACTGGCCATTAAACTTGCTACACCAAGAAGAAATGCAGATTATAGACGGGTATTCGTATTATACTAGAACTGGCAATTTCACGCACTTTGGGTGCATAGATCGTGAGGAGTCAGTACCCAAAATAACCACCTCTGGCAGTAATAACGGCCTTGATACGCCTGGGCATTGAGTCATACAGAGTTTGGATGGCGTGTACAGGTACAGCTGCCAATGCAGCTTCAACACAATACAACAGGTCATCAGGAGTAGTGATTGTCGTATTGTGACGAGCCAGTTGCTCGGCCACCATTGACCAGACGTTCTCAATTGGTGAGAGATCTGGAGAATGTGCTGGCCAGGGCAGCAGTCGAACATTTTCTGTATCCAGAAAGGCCCGTACGGAACCTGCAACATGCGGTCGTGCATTGTCCTGCTGAAATGTAGGGTTTCGCTGGGATCGAATGAGGGGTAGAGCCACGGGTCGTAACACATCTGAAATGTAACGTCCACTGTTCAAAGTGCCGTCAATGCGAACAAGAGGTGACCGAGACGTGAATTTGAGTAAGAAATTTCTGAGAATGTACTTCTGGAATACAGCACAGAAGTGAATCGAAGCATTAAGATGTGGTGTTACAGACGAATGTTGAAAATTAGGTGGACTGATAAGGTAAGGAATGAGGAGGTTCTGTGCAGAATCTGAGAGGAAAGGAATATGTGGAAAATACTGATAAGGAGAAGGGACAGGATGACAGGACATCTGTTAAGACATGAGGGAATGACTTCCATGGTACTAGAGGGAGCTGTAGAAGGCAAAAACTGTAGAGGAAGACAGAAATTGGAATACATTCAGCAAATAATTGAAGGCGTAGGTTGCAAGTGCTACTCTGAGATGAAGAGGTTAGCACAGCATAAAAATTCGCTGCTGTTCGCATCATACCAGTCATAAGACTGATGACACCCCCCCCCCCCCCAAAAAAAAAGTACTGCTTCTATTTTCAGCTTTCGCTTCTTTGCTGAGTACCGTTTTTTGGCTACGATCTTGGGATTCATACAGCTGCTTCTCTCCTCTCCAAAGTCCTCTTCAATTTTCCTGTAAACAGTACCTATCCTTCCTCTAGTAAAATATGCAATTAGTTAGATTTGTCCTCTAGCCGCGTTTTGCCCTACCTGTCAGACGTTGCACCTGCTTCATTTTTTAAATTTTCTTCTTTCAGCGATTAAATTCAATATCACCTGTGTTAGTGAAGGATTTCTACTACGACTTGTCTTTTTACCTTTTCGATCCACTGCAATTTTGTCTCTTAAAGCTGCCTATTAGTGTTCTACTATATTCCTTTCCCTTGTTCTAGTCATCCGTTGTCTTATGACCCCTCAAACTTTCAACAATATCAGGTTCTTTCAACTCACCCTGGTCTCGTTTCCTTAATTTCCTACCTTCTTCCAGTTTGTTCAGTTTTGATCTATGGTTCATAGCCAATAACTTCTGGTCAAAGTCCACATCCGCACCTGGAAATGTCTTAAAATTTATAATCTGGTTCCGAAATCTCTGTCTTACCATTACGTAATCAATCTGAAACCTTCCAGTGTCTTCAACATATACAATCTTCCTCCATGATTTTTAAATCAAGAGTTAACGATGATTAACTTAGTACTCTATGTAAATTTCTAGTAAGCGGCTTCCTCTTTCATTCTTTTTTCCTAGTCTACATTCACCTACCATTTTTCCTTCTCTACCTTTTCCTACTATCGAAATCTATTCCCCCATCGCAATTAAATATCAGTCTCCTATAACCATCTGAATATTTTCTTTTATCTGACACACTTCTTCAGTCTCTTCAACATCTGCGGAACTAATTCGCATATAAATTTGTACCATTGTCGCGGGTATAGTCTCTCTGTCTGTCTTGGCTACAATAATGCGTTCAATAAGCTATTCATAGTAGCTGAGAATACATTGCGCAAAATGTCCCGATGGCCACATTTTTGAAAACCCTTGATATCACCCCCCCCCCCACCCCCCACTGCGAAGCAGGAGTGTGAGATTTGACCCAAACCCTCCAGTCTTCCTTTGTAATGGTGCAACAGTGTCGCCCTGAGACACCACCTTCGGGCTCTTCGGCGCTTCAAACGGGATGGTATCGAAACATGACAAAAAGCAGGCCATTGCGCAGAGGTTCATGCGAGGTGTAAGACGAGTCAATGATGCCACACTGGCAACACTAAACTTCACCACAGTTGTGCCCAATGCCACCGTGGACGTGCCACACGAAACGAAGGTCGTCGCAACCCAGCCTCCCCCCATTCCACCCACATCGCATCTCTTCTCTTCACGCCTCTGCGTCGGAGGTGAAAACCGCGACACCCAGCACGGAAATCACGTGATTCTGTTATGGGTGGCCGAGGGAACTTTTTTTTTAAAATCGTCAGGTTAGCGCGAACGCCATTAGATACACACGCAAGGGCCTGAAGAGTTAGCGTAAGAGACGTACATGTTTGGAGCTTTCATCGAAATTTCGGAAACAACAGTATGAAAATCGAAGTCCAACGTAACGATGTTCTGGACAATTATTTACACTGCTAACACTCACTAGACGGTTCACATCCTCCTTGAATGCATGGGTGGGCTACGACCCCTTTCAACGTGATGTGACGTCTTTGCAGTGTAGCACGACCGCAGTTTTTGCTCTGCTATACGTGTTGGAGCCATCGGGGACCTCCTGGAACTATTCTACGAAATCTGAACGTGATCCAAAGTAGCAAAGGATTTTTATGTATTCATTTCATGTGAACTCAGGGGAAATGGATTCGAGGAGGCGAGATGACATTGACATGAGTGTCAATAAAATAACAAGGGTTTCCTCTAAGACCCCTGTTTGGTACTATCTTCGAATCTTTGTTGAGCACTTGCAAAATGTGGCGGTACAGAGACAACCCTTCACCGATTCACTCTACACCCTCCAGCTAAATGGCACTACGCTACTGCTCTAGCAGTTGCTTGTGGACATGCAAAGTCTGAGGGCAGTCGAATGGGTTGCCTGTCGATAGGCAATTGTGAATCACTCAGTGGATGTCTCTGTACAGATACATTGTTAGAGCGCTCAACAACAGTTTCCAGGTAGCACCGATGGTCTTGCCGAATGGAGGAGTCATAGAGGGATCCTTTGCCTTTACCTATGATGCCGCAGCCGTCCCCGTTGACTTCCCTCCCTGCTCCCCCCCCCCCCCCCCCCCCCCCCCACTCCACACCAGAACATGAAATTGGAGGGCTGTAAAAGTATAAAAAGCTTTTGCTGCTCGGATCGTTTTCAGATTTCATCGAATGATTTTGAACAGTTTCTAGTGGAAGGCTACAGGCAACTTCAAGTAAAATTTCACACTTCTGCCTCGCAGGAAGTGACCATTTTAATTCTTTTGCGCAATATATTTATACTCACTCCATACAGGTGCGTAGTCAGATAGTGGACAGTGAAACGTTACTTTATGCTGCAGCATCTAGCAGTCTACCACTTTGGTAGACAGCTGCATTGCAGAATACTGCACCAGGATTACTACAGTGGCTGTCATGGATAATCTGTGGTTGGCTACTGTGGCCTGCCCCTTCCCGATGCCACAAAAAATGTAAATAGAAAAATATAATATCGGAACTAGCATTACAAATGTTATATCTGTATCTTTCTCCCTAGCGTATTTCGCCTGTGTATACATATTTTACTGCGGAGGGATGACAAGAAAAGAGAGCAATGGTTTTAACCAGACAATCCCAAGAAAGGTTTAGTAGTTCGATAATGGATTTCGGAATTAATGATTGTAATATAATTTAGCTCAAATGGGAGGATCAGACTTAAAAG
Source organism: Schistocerca serialis cubense (assembly GCF_023864345.2). Classification (NCBI taxonomy): domain Eukaryota; kingdom Metazoa; phylum Arthropoda; class Insecta; order Orthoptera; family Acrididae; genus Schistocerca; species Schistocerca serialis. The sequence continues at coordinate 1,044,779,468 of NC_064639.1, read as the reverse complement.
AAGCATATTTCTTCCGCAGAGGCGTATGTGCGTGGGACTGGCTGTAAGAACTGTAATGTGAGGCAACATTAGCATTTGTGCCACTGCCTGTTTAACGAGAGGATTCCTTGACCGTGTTATTTGAAACTGATTAATGACAGTATAATTTTTCGGACTTTTAAATCCCCGAACTAATCGTTCGAGAAGAAGGGGTTCTTGGATATTTTGGACGTGCAGTTTGCAATAACAGCATTGACAAATTCTGGTGGCGAATTCTCTTTGTTATCGGCATATCGTAACACTCCCACAGATAATCTAAAGCGGTAATGAGAAGCATGGGTAATTATTTAATATAGTAGCGATTGAGATTAATTAAATTATTAGAACAAGCGATTGGATTAACTTAAATACATTTTACGATATTTACGTAAATGTGACACATTACAAAATTGTTACCGCACCTGTAATGGAAAGGCCGTCTAGTCGTAAGTACAGGTAAGACCGAAGTGTGCCTCCTTCTCGGCAACGAAGGAGACATAAAACCATCATTCATTTATTTAAACAAAATGCGTCACAGGGAGCAGTTAAAGGTTCTTAAACGCAGCTCATCGCTGCTTTATCGGTAAGTGGCGTTACAGTATCATGACTTAAATTATCATCTATCGATTGTTTCTCTCTGTGAAGTCACTAATGAGACCCTGTCTAGTAGCTCGCACAACACAATCACGTTCACACTCCGTTCAAGAAGTTGCTTTGGCCGACATGTGAAACCATGTACGTTATGTAGGGACACAGTTACCCTGCAAAGCTGTGAAAACCCTAACTGCATAACTACTAAGTTATAGAGTGTGTTGAAAAAAAATGACCATACAGTTATCTTTCACCTTGGATAACGTCAACGATGTTTGAGCAATACTCAGTTCTCTAATAGGCTGGCGGACGCCTTGGTCTTAGGCCCACTCTTGTCGTGTTCGTGGAAGTGTTTCATCTCCATACAATGATGTTTTGTTCGTTGAATTTACGAACTTCTACCGCCTTTTTCATTTCAAGCTCTGGTACCAGTAGAACCCTTTTATTGAGGAAATCGTTCTCGACATATGCCAGCGTACATTTGATAACTTACTTTTTCGGCATCCTGTGTAACGTTGCATTGTATATAGGAGAATGTCAACAGTTCTTGCATTACTGGTTCGCTCCAAATTTGTTTGTTTTAAGCCACTCCCAATTTTCCTTTTCCTCATCGCCTTCAGCTTTTCTTTGTATAGTGTTACTCTAAATACCGTGATAGGTATGTTGCCCATTTCTCTCAGTAGGACTTGTATCTCTTCTTTGCAATAGGCCAGGAATGTTATGTATTCTAGCAGCTTTAGCATTTGTATCCTTGCGACGAACATTATTTTTCCCATTGTTAGCATCAAGATAACAACTAGTATTCTCCATGTGGGAATCAGGTTTGCTGACTATTCTCAACTTTTGTCTCTAAAAATCTTGCTTCTGTCTTACAGCTTCTGCTGCTTTCAATATAGAGGCTGCTGATTTTAAAACCAAGTCCTTTTTCTTTACTGCTATCTAACGCAGCTGTTTCTTAGCTAACAGATAAATTTGTTAGCTATTTGCCCACCTCGAAGACTTTCCTCCAGAAAGTCTAACTCCTGCTATAAAAATATGTAAAATATTAATAGTACATTCTAATCAGAAGCAATCTTTGCTTAATATGTCCATGATTTGACAACGACCTTCTTGAAGTTGACATAAGCTACGATAGTGCTAACTGAAGTAGACGTGAAGAAAAATAAGTCGTTAATTTTTCGTGTACATCCGAAACATCAAAAGTATCAGTTACAAAAGCTATGTAATTGCTACCAACAATTCGATGTTAGAGGCCTTCTTTTTCAATAGCATTCCCGAAAACCACGCTCCGAAATTACAGCCGTACTTGCCATCGCTACTGAATGTGGCGACCATACGGATGCAATAGCTGTTGGGTGTCCATTAGGACATCAAAAGCCAGGGAGGAAATTCCGTCACCCACATTTCATCTGGTTACTGTAGATGAAAGGTTTCCATTACCTGATTAATCCAGCAGGAATTGGCAGGAATGGTTTAGAAGGAACATTACTGAGTTTAATAGGAATTCCTGAAACGTCCATCTCTAGCATAACACGTAACGCTGTTAGCTGCCAAGTTGTTTACTCACCCATCGATCATTTTGAAATGATTATAGATATTTCAGCTTAATACAGTAAAATGCACTTAGAAGTTAACAGGCTTTCAGGCTTATAGTTACTTACAGGTCTAACTGATGTTACACTGTTTATTCTTATTTCATACCCAGTCAGTACAAACACTGCACTCGTCGCACACCACACACACACACACACACATACACACACACACACACACACACACACACACACACACACAACAACACGGATAGCATCAGGACCGTGATGACACTGCAGTGATCCGCTCTGATATCAGGACAGTGAGCAAATGCTTTAAAGCAGTTTGTTAACGTTTTATCGTCTTCTATATATATTCCATTTCTGTCTTCCTTTGATTAATTACACTTCACATCTTTGTTATTTCGAATATTATTTCGAGTACTGGCGACTGCCTTTAAATATACACCTAACAGCATTTTTATTACGTTATTTTACTAGCAGCATAACCTGTTACGACATGTACAATGGCAGGTATGGAAAATACAAACTTTTTTTTACGACAAAATCTGCTTCTTTACTGCCGAGTATGTTAGCGACTTGAGAGATTCATAATGGACAACAGGATGAACCATCATTCGAAAAGGTGACCGAGAGGGAATTTCCAATCATGTTTTAAATATGTCATTATGTAAGAATAAGAAAATCAATAAAGTTGGAAGAGATTAATGTATTTAGCAAATTTTGCTTTGTAAGACTACGGACCTTTTCAATACGGATTACAAAATCTTTGAAAGAGTAAAAAGAAATGAAATAGATTGGAGCAGCATTCAGTGAAAGGAATGTGGCAGGTCAGAAAATAATGGCAAGAATTCAAGCAGGATTCGGGTCAGATTTTGCACTCAAAAAGCTGCTCAGTTCCCGCACTCTACCGAGATCCAAGCAGACTATGGTCCACAGAACAGTAATGCAAACTGAAGTCCTATTCGAAGCAGAGACCTGCATTTTGAGAGAAAAGATACAATGAAAACTCCCTGAATTTGAGAAACCTTTTCGGAGATAGATTTTTCGATCAGTGAAGGTTGGAGACCATAAAGGAGAAAGGGAAAATCGCGAATTGCTGGGGTTGTACAAATCACTGGTCATTGTAGCTGTGATTAGAGAGAGAGGACTGAAGTGGGATGGGCACGTAATCCGTATAGGCTCGATCACCCGGCAGGTGTGGAACAAGACATCAGAGGCGAAACACCGAGTGAAGGAACACGGCGTAGCTCAATTGACGGGATCGGAGAGGATGAGAGTTGGGTGGGACTTGCTGGGTAGGAGTGCATGGACAGCAGCAAATGAAGGGGGTTGTTTGGCAAAACTATGGTTTGTTTGGCCAAGTAAGTAAGTAAACCATCACCAAAACCAGCGATAACTTTTACGTTGTATGTAGAAGAGAAGCTTAATTTCACTTCACTTCATCTTTTCCTACTTGCCTTGGCTGTTCTGAAAACGTAAAATATTTAGTGCTCACAACCACTTTATGCAATACTGGCGCGAGACTGAATTAATCGGAGTCAAACAGTAATTATATTATTTATGGCTTTTTTACGGGGAGAATACATTGGATAGGAATTCTGTACAGTCTCTTGGAACTGTCTTTAAATGTACACTGAGGCGTCAAAAGTTATGGGATATCGATATGCACATAAACAGCTGGCGGTAGTATCGCGTAGACAAAATATAAAAAGAAAGTACATGGCGGAGCCTTCATTTGTACTCCAGTGATTCACGTGAAAACATTTCCTACTTTATTACGGCCGCTCAGTAGGAATTAACAGACTTTGAACGCGGAATAGTTGTTCGAGCTAGACTCACGGCACATTCCATTTGGAAAATCCTTAGAAATTCCTGTATTTCGCGATGCACAGTGTCAAGAGTGTGTCGAGAATACCATACTTCTGACATTACCGCTCACCATGGATAACGCAGTGACTGACAGCCTCCATTTAACGATCGAGAACAGCTGCGTTTACTTAATGGTGTCAGTGCTAACACACAACCAGTACTGCTTGAAATAATAGCAGAAGTCAGTCTGGGACGTATGACGAAGTTATCTGTTAGGACAGTGCGGGGAAATTTGGCGTTAATGGACTACGGAAGCAGACGACCGACGCGAGTACCGTTCCCAACAGCACGACATCGCCTGCAGCGCCTCTGCTGGGCTCGCGAGCGTATGAGTTGGACCATAGACGATTGGGAAACCCTAACCTGGTCAGATGAGACCTGATTTCAGTTGGTAAGGGCTGATGGTAAGGTTCCAATGGCCGCAGACCCCACGAGCCGAGGACCCAAGTTGTCAGTTAGGCACTACGCAAAATGATGGTGGTTCCACAATGGTGTGGACTATGTTTGGATGGAATGGACTGGGTCCTCTGGATATTTTGCTGCTCGGAGACCATATGTAGCCACTCATGGACGTCATGTTCCCGATCAAGGATGAAATTTTTATGGATGACAAGGCGCCATGTCACCTGGCGACAATTGTTCGCGTCTGGTTTCAAGATAATTTTGAACAATTCGAGCAAATTGTTTAGCCACTCAGGTCGCCCGACATGAATCTCATCGAACACGTATGGTACATAACCGAGAGGTCAGTTCGTGCACAAAATCCTGCACCGGTAACTCTTTAGCAGTTGTGGACGGCTGTAGAGGCGATGTGGCTCAATATTTCTGCAACGGCGTTCCAGCGACTTATTGAATCCATGTCACATCGTACTTGCTGCCTTACCTCGGGAAAAAGGAGGTACAACTTGATATTAAGAGGTATCCCATGACTTTTCTCACCTCAGTGTAAGCCGCCTACGAGCTACTATTCCATGTACACGTCTTAGGACATCCAAAAATAGGGATAGTTCCCTTCTAATGAAAAAGAGTCAATAAATTTCATACTTTTATATCAGGTGGAGACATGATTTAACATGCACTCCCGATTGTACTTTCAAAGCTGTTTTATTATTTTGTACCGAACTGCCATTGAGTTTCTATCTGGCAGAAACAGCCATCATTTTAAGACCTTGTAAATATCAGTTGTTCGTAACTTCGAGAAATCTCTGTGACGTAAGGAACACAAAGGTTGAGAAGGAACAGTTTTTCAATAAAAATTTGCAGTACATATAATATTTTCACTTGTTCTTTTTTGAGAGGTACATCACATTATGTACAATTTATTATGTGTTTTAAGTTTTTGGATTTTCAGTATATTAAGGCATACAGTGCGCACAGGGCAACTTGGAGTTAACCTTCCGATGTTAAACGTAATAATAACATGCAGGAAAGAGCAGACGTCCAGAACACAGTTCTACATAGGAAATACTGAGCTGCCGCCATATTTACATAATTTTTCGTTATGAGTTGCCCCCAACATCTTTTGCTCAAACGGTGACATCTGAAAACTATTTTATACCGATGCTGACTTTATGGAAGGTTACTACATCCGGTGAAAAACTGGATGATAATAAAGAGACAGTTAGGAATACTCATTGCACCTGTGACTTCGATCAACTGCAGTCCAATGGTTTTACGATGGAAGAAAGAAACTGCTGGACACTTCGCTTCTGATTACAGTGAATTTCATTGAAATGTAGCGTGTTTTTGGCTTTGACCAGACAGCTACACGTAATACTACTTCGAGTGACTAAAAGTATAAAAAATAAGAATAATAGCTAATTCACACAGTTTCAATGACTACGACGAACTGAATTCGATTCTATTTTTGCTTAAAGGACGTTATTAGATTTACGTTTAACAAGGTAACCTATGCTCGACAATTAATGTACTTGTGTGTTTATCTCTCAACCCCGCTCTAGAGATATGCATATTCAAGATCTGTGGCCTGTTATTTCATCAAAAGTCTTCCCCATAAACAGAGCGGAAGGGAAGTGCCGGCGCGTGATATTTTCAGCCTCACGCCAGTCGCCTTTCTGAAGCATTCGTCACAGTACCGTTGGCTCGCTATTATATTCTTTATCCATCTCCATTTTCCTGTCGGATAAACGCGATCGTTAACCTCCATAGTGAAGAAGATGCTGAGCTTACGGAGATGACAGTAAGTGAATATTTCCAATAACAAACCTTGGGCATGGTACTTCTGTTGATGTACGTTGTATTCTTTAGGCATGTTCTGGAACGAAAGAGAAGTTAAAATTTTTTATTAATCCTTTAACGAATAGAATGCATTATCCAACCAGTGTCTTTTAATTGTTCTTTGAAGTGTCTACGTATTGGTCATTCCACAGACGACAAACAACTGCTTTTCTCATGTGCCATGGCTTTGCGCATCTCTTGAATTATTCGTTTGTAAACTTTATTTGATTTTGTGTAGTACCCTTTCCCTCCAATACTGAATGAATCATGGTCTATTAAAAAAGTGTTCATTCCAATAGTATTCGTGAATAATCCTTAGTTTCCTGATATGTCCTCAAATCTGCTAACTCTGAGTCCTGTTAGTTGGATAAAACATATGAGGTTCTCTTGACATGTTGATGACAAGTCCTCAAGTCCTTTGGTGTTGTGCAAATATATCAGAAAATTACGAAATTGTTACATCAGCCTATTATAATATGTAATAATATGCAGTCTGACAAAGAGTTGCAGATCTGTTACATATAGAATGTACATCAGAGAGGATTAGTGTTGTTCGTGTTTGGTGTTCTTACCATACCTGGTAGGACGTATAACAGTGACAGATGATTGTGAAGGATATGGAGCTCTGTGTACTCATGAGGCAGCAGTATCAGCACACTACAGAGCTTGAAAGGGGCCCTTTGTGGGTCGACATTTGGCCGGCAAGTCAAATTGTGCAGTAACCAGATTTCTTAGTTATTCGGATGTGACAGTATGGGAGCGTGAGGGCAGACATGCCCACCATCAAGGTACTGGTCTACTACGTCTGACCAGCACAAGAGGGAATCGCCGTTGTGCCCCTAGAACATCACTACCAATTCACATCTGGACTTGGAATCCGAGAACAAGTAATGGACACCCTGCAACACTCTGTCAAACGATACTATTGCACAAAGGCTAGCAGCAACCGGTCTAGGGAATTGCCGTCCCATCCACAGTCTGTCGTTAACACAACAACACAAAGGGCTGCGTTTGGAGTGGAGGTGTGATCAGGAAGCATGGATAACTGCTTATGAATGGCGTCGCACTATGTTCAGCTATGAATCGCAGCTCTGCACTACCCCGGAAGACCATTATCGACCGGTATTACTCCTGGCCTCACGGTCTTGGAAGCCCCTGGGTATGACATTTGAACATGGCTGGTAGTGATTGAGGGAACTCTGAGGGAACAAATGTCAGTCACTCACATCGTACGTCCTTATGTTATTTGATCTGTGTTCATTTAAATCATGTAGACTGCACTTACAGGTGGTTTAGTACGGATTACTAAGTAAATACGTGGATTGTAGTCTTTTTAGGCTTAGTATTAAAGGTTTCACTTTTCTTCACGTAATATTCTAGAAAATGTGGGAAGCTCGTACAGTCTGTTTGTTGTATTTTTGTTTACTTTTTGGTGCAGGAAATTTAGAGAATCTCCTTTAAATGTTGCTTTGTCTTTCCACCAGTTTAAGTAGAGCATAGCCCTTTATCATTTAACTAACATTTCTGAAAAGTACTGGAAATTTTAAGTTTATTATTCAGAAACTTCCCATTAATAGTTTGGTTACATATAGCTGCCTACAAGTCTAATTTTTGTAAATGTGTTTTCATGTTAATTGGTAGTTTTATTGACACACTCTCATTAAAGTATTATATTTATCATGAGTCAAAAGTACCGGACTTGCCATATGATTCTTAAGTCTGGCGTTTCGTGTGATGGGCGCTGTAGTTTCTTTTCCATTTGGCAGACTGTGGTGACATGGGAAATAGGGAGGTAAATGAGGCTATTCAGTGGTTTTGTAGGATATCGTAGTACAGATAGAAGGACTGTAGAACAGGAGGGGAAAGTCGCCGCCCTTCAGGCAGAATTAGATAAGGCTAGTGAATATCTAGACAAGTTTAAAGAGTAAAGAGAGGACAGGGGTGGGGATTTTCAGCAGGCGTTAGGAGTAACAGGCTTAGTACTACGTTTGACAGCTTTGTTGCGAATGTGAAAAATAAGTTTGATCTGTTGCTACCGTTAGACACTGATGAGCCTGAAGCAGATGCATGTGTAAACAGTGCACAAATAGCTTTCAGCAGTGAACTGAAAAGAAGGAATGCGGGAAAATCAGTAAAAACAAAACAAGTTTTATTTTAAGTGATTCTCATGGTAGAGGTGCTAACCAACATTATCAACTAATATTAGAATACCAAGTCATCAATTATTTTAAACCTGGTGATAGTCTGGAGCACATGACAGGGGATTTAAGATCACTTTACAATGGCTTCACAAAGGAAGACACCGTGCTTACTGGTGAGGTCCTTATTGACTCCCTCAATAGATGGAAAGAAGCTAGCTATGACATGAACCTTAACTGGAAAGAGAAGGATATACTGGCGGGACCAATAGTACAAAATTTAAGAGAGGGGGTTGGGGGGTTCTAGCACTGCCATGAGCAACGAAATACCGTTGTTTGCAGGGTTCAAATCACCACAATTTTTACAGGAGGGAGGAAGGAAAAATAAAATAAGTTTTAAGAGAGGTTAAGGTTGAAACAAACTTTCAGAAAAAAACTAGACAACATAATTCTGGCGTCCTGCATCAGCAATTAAAATTTTTGAGCATACACTACAAATTTTGTTTAAATCCATTTTAACTCAGTTAAAGTGAAATGTCAGCCATCTTTATTGCAGCAAAATATTCGAGAATTAAGAACTCAATTTAATGAAGTACACGTATCAAAAAGAGTTTTGTATCACCTCGGTTGCGAGAGTACTAGAAACTGTACAGAAATTTGGAACAGAGATAAACATAAGCATTATGTCCGCCCTTTTTATTGGTCATGAAAACGACACATTGCGTGTTGTACCACCATACAGCGAGAACTTCAGGGGTGGTGGTCCAGATCTCTGTACACACCGGTACCTCTAATACCCAGTAGTACGTCCTCTAGCAATGATAGATGCCTGTATTCGTCGTGGCATACTATCCACAAGTTCATTAGGGCACTGTTGGTCCCGATTGTCCCACTTCACCACGGCAATTAGGCGTAGATCCTCAGAGTGGTTAGTGAGTCACGTCGTCCATAAACAGCCCTTTTCAATCTATCCCAGGCATGTTCGACAGGGTTCATGTCTTGAGAACATGCTGGCCACTCTAGTCCAGTTATGTCGTTGTCCTGAAGGAAGTCATACACAAGATGTGCACATGGCGGTGCGAACTGTCGTACATGAAGACGAATGCCTCACAAATATGCTACCAATATGGTTGCACTCTCTGTTAGAGGATGGCATTCACGTATCGTACAGCCGTTATGGCGCCTTCCATGACCACCAGCGGAGTACGTCGGCCCCTCATATTGCCACCCCAAAACATCAGGGAACCACTACCTTGCTGCACTCGCTGGACGGTGTGTCTAAGGCGTTCAGTCTGACCGGGTCATTCGATTGTCTGGTTGAAGGCATATGTGACACTCATCGATGAAGAGAAAGTGATGCCAATCCTGAGCGGTCCATTCGGCATGTTGTTGGGGGTCATCTGTACCGCGCTGCATGGTGTCGTGGTTGCAAAGATGGACCTCGCCGTGGGCGTCGGGAGTGAAGTTGCGCATCATGCAGCCTACTGCGCACAGTTTGAGTCGTAACACGATGTCCTATGGCTGCACGAAAAACATTATTCAAGATGGTGGCGTTACTGTCAGAGTTCCTCCGAGCCATAATCGGTTGGAAGCAGTCATCCACTGCAGTTAGTAGCCCTTGCGCTGCCTGTGCGTGGCACGTCATCGACAATTCCTGTCTCTCTGTATCTCTTCCACGTCCGGACAACATCGCTTTGGTTCACTCCGAGACGCCTGGACACTTCCCTTGCAGAGAGCCCTTCCTGACACGAAGGAACAATGCGGACGCCATCTAACCTCGGTATTGACCGCCTAGGCATGGTTGAACTACATACAACACGAGCCTTGTACCTCCTTCCTGGTGGAATGACTGGAACTGATCGGCTGTTGAACCCCCTTCGTCTAATAGACGCTGCTCATGCATCGTTGTTTACATCTTTGGGGAGGTTTAGTGTCATCTCTGAACAGCCGAAGGGACTGTGTTTGTGGCACATAACGTTAGCATTTCGCTTTTTGTAGAGCAAAAATGGAGAAAGGAGGAATTGCCACATTCAGCAGGAATCGTAATAAATTTATGAAAAAAGACATTCACAATTTTTTTTCCAGTTCAGCATGACGACGTATGTGAAACAGAAGTAAAATTCCGTATTAATCCTTCATATTTATAAATGTTTACCGAGCTGCTGCAGGTAAATTAACCTATTCATAAACCACCTTGTGCTAATCCGGCCTATTTAACAACATACAACGGAGACGTACTGGTCACTGGTGATTTTTATATAGATTTTGTTAAAAATTCTTCCAGCAAGCATTTATTTAATCTGTAGCACTATCCTTTAACATAACTCCTACCATCAACGTCACAACTAGGGTAGCTAGTTGCTCACAAACAGGTACTGATAACATCTTCATATAAATGTCTAATGAACAAAATTAAATTATAAAACCAATAGCCGATGGCCTCTCAGACTTGGACATGCAGTTCCTTTTGTTAAATGTTGACACTGAATGGGATACAAGATCTATTAAATCGAATTTGTAGACGAAATATATTATTTTAGGACACTCTACAACGAATGGACTAGAGTGATGTACACAGTGCTCGTTGACTGAATGAAAAATACAACAGTTTATTAATGAATACTACCTTATTTTAATACCGTTTTCCCCCATGGCTAACCCGGGTTAGTCTACAAAGAAGTCAGGGATCACTCACGTAATGAAGATACGTTGTGAAACAAAAACAAAGCTTTATCATTCCGTCAGAAAAAATCTGATATTGATGCTACAGCACATTACAAGACATACTGCAAAATATTAAAAATAACTGTATGTACATCAAAGCAAATACATTACCATAAAAAGGTAATTACATCAGGTAACAGAATGAAGACAATATTGGATACAGTGAATGTGGACGCTGGTAGAAGCAGATATGAAGAGGTGCAGATAGTGTTAAGTGTGAGACATACATTGGTAGCTAGTGGATACAGTTCTGAAAACTTCTTAACAAGTGCTTCCATAACCGCTACTGAAGAGATGAGGTTGTCATGTTCAGTAGATGCTGCTGGCAAGTACCTCAGCGCAGTCTTTGCAGATAACTTCAGTAACAAGAATATGAGCCCCACTCCACTCTTAAAAGTAACGTCCGTCATAAATTTTTAAAATCAACCAACTCTAGCGGTAACGATAAAATAGCGGTAAAATTAGAGAGTGTGCTTCTGAGATTAGTAACATATGAAAATTTCTCTGTTGGCAGGCGTTTATAGTTGGAACATTTCCAGAATATCTGAAATATGCTGCAAATACAGAAATACCGTTAAATTTCCTCCCAAGTTCAAATTTGCTTGCTTTCTTGAAAATGTGACGAAATGTAATATACAATCAGCTTCTTAACCATTTGACAGATAATAATATATTGTCAGTCACAGTTCCGATTTTTTTAGAGGGTCTGATACTGAGAAGGCTATCTACCCATATGGTTACAATGTAATTAATTGATGGGGCTACAAATTACAGGCAACTGGTACAGTTTATGATCTAGCAAAGACATTTCAGAATCATCTTCAGCAAATTAGAATGTTAAAGTGTAACAGAAATGTTGCAAAATGATTCAGATTCAATATCTCTGACTGAAAACAAAGGATATTGTTAGGAAAAAGGCATGTATTAAGCTTTCAGGCATCATACAGCTGGGAACTAATTACATTCAGTGTCCCACAAGGTTCCATTTGAGATCAAACTTTTCTCTGTGTATATCAATGACCTTTCATCTGTAACATTACCTGATGTCAGGTTTCTTTTGTATGAGATGTGCATACATTGCAATAAATTGCAAATCAAATAATGTCTCAGGAAGATGGGTTAATTAAATTTTCATGAACATCAATAAATGCTTCTTACTCAATTCCTAGTCATTTAAATTTAAAAAAACCACAACATGCAGTTCAGAGCTTATCATATGTTTCCCATTAGTATAACCCTAAAATATGATGACAAAAAGGGAGAAGAAGTTGAAGGTATTAAATTTTTATGCTTACAGCTTGAAAATAAATTCAGCTGAGAGAAACACACCACAGAACTGCTGAGGCACCTGAACATATATCTATTTCCAATGTGACTGTTGTCAGATAAAGGTGATACAAGAATTAAGAAAATGAAGTACAATGCTTGGTTTCAATCCATAATGTCATACAGAATTATTTTTTGAGATAAGTCATCAAGCCAAACTAAGGTTTTCTGTGTCCAAAAGAATTATTTGTAGTGTAAGCTTAAGAACATCTCACAGAGACCTGTTTATGGATTTAGGGATGTTAACTAATGTTTCTCAACGTTTTTGTTCCTTGATGGAATTTGTGACTAAAGATATATCTCTTTTTGAAACCAACAGCTCGTTTAATTGAATCAATACTTGAAATAAGAATAATATTTACAATGACTTAGTCATTTAAGATGGTCCAGGTGTCCATTATTAAGGAACATACATTTTCAATAACTTGCTAGCAGCAATAACATTTGTAACTACTAATAATCTTTAGGTCAACGTGAGCCCAAAGAATTAGTTGATGGCCAACTCCTCCTATTACACTGACGAATTTATTTGTGGAATGAAATGATCTGAATATGTTACTAACAATTACAAATGATGTGATCATTAGTACGATCTGACCTCTGTACAAATTCAGTGCAGTAACATGATCGCTGTAAATACGTGTTGTAATAGTATTCTTTTATTTGATGATGCACGCCTACCACAGCCTGAGATTTCTCAGGTGCAGACGAGGGTACTTAAAATTTACATGTTTTGTGACACGTTATTATTATCTTTCAAATGGAAAAACGTTGAAGATTTTTTTACCTATTCCACATCCATGACGACCATTTCACTTGCTATCTGTGGAAGGTACATTAACATAATTGTTTTTCAATGTAAATATATACTGTACATTCCAGTTTTTCTGACATCTACGTCTTGGAGGATGTCTTTACTATAGATATGTCGGAACGAAAAGTAAAACTATCTGAATGTAATTTCACAGGTGCCAGCGTCCCATTTTTCAACGTAACAACGCTCTTTCACACATGGCAGGTGTCTTCATGTAGTGTGTGCGAGATGTTGAAGTACTCCCATGGCCTTTGAAGTCCACAGATCTCTCCCATGGCGGTGCAGCTTCCTTCAGAAGAGGATACAGTGGTTTTCTGACGATCTCTCACATCGAATCAGTGCATGTAACTGGTTGAGAGAGGATACTACTTCATACTGACAGGTGGACTCATACTGCCATGTACATTATAGAACTGCCTGGGTTTTGGAATCACTGAAACAACGAGGTATAACCTCTCAAGCGATAACGTTTCATTTCGTTTCGTCCTCCCCTTGTGGGAGATACAGTTTTCTTCTTCAGGCAGAGTAGTGTATTTATTCCACGCTGCGAACAGCCTACCCAGAAAGAGATTTTTCTTCAATAAATTCGTTGTAATTGTGCCACAATGGCAGTCGCTGACATCGCAGCTGGTTGGAAATTGATTATAATGATACAAATATAGGATATGATTCAATCTTGGATCCATTCTAAGGACACACTAAACTGCTGCCAAAATCAAATAAAAATTAAGGTATTGGGATCCTTACTACAAAAGTGGAGTAATCGTTTTGTATGTGGCCGGAAACTACCACGATGGTAGATGAATAACTTAGGGAACTTAAATGTCGCTACCAGTATTGAAAGAAATTCTCCGAGCACGGAAGATGGTGAAAACCTTTGCTAAAATCTGCAAGCAGTGCTTTGCGTGATAAACAGAGAATTACTACGCCTCATTAAGATTACTTTGTTCGTCATCTCTCCACAATGGCAAGGAATGAGAAAATTGCTTTAAGAACTTCCATTTTCTTCGTAAGTGGGCACCATTGCAACTCTCCCTTTCTCTTCTTTTTTAGCAAGCCATCTTCGAATGATTAACGCAGGCCGCTACATTTCTTTATTTATCATTCAAGTCCTGCTACATCCTGTATCTGCTATAGCGCATTGCGCAAACTTAACATTTTCGTAGTTAAAATTTTTCTGGGTGTGCAGCTAACAGCATTTCACTTGTAGCGGAGAGTGCTGTACGTCAGAAACATTTTCAGAATTTCGCCTCTAGCCAAACTGTAGCAGAAATTTAATATATTTTCATATACCATATTGAATCGATAGTATGCATTTTATGTCTATTATTATCTTTTTCTGAAATTACAAAAATTACTCCGGAATAGGGAGCCTCTTAGCGAAGACTGTACCAAGTTACAATATGGTCGGGTACGTAGGAACAATTATTCTGTTCTAATCTATAAGCACAGGAATCGAGAAAATCATACCAATACTGTACTCAACAGTCTACAAGTTGCATTATTAATGTACTACACCAGTAATAACCAACTGGAAGAAAGATAAGAAGTAGTGTTATCAGAACCAAGTTACAAGTGAAATACGTTTCGAACTGTCATTGGTAACTAACAACAAGTTCCATTTTCAAGACAAGCAAAAGGCATTAAAGAAACTTAGTTCATTTGCAGATATAACGTGTCCCATGGTAGAAGACCCACTTCTGTTTCAAGTACAAGACGGTGCACAACCGACGAATTACGGATTAACTGTCCACAAGCAACGTAAGCAGTTTTAAAAAATACTGAACTACACTCTCTGTAGCAGAAGAATTACAAATATCCTTCAAGTAACTTTGATATCTTGCACAGAACTTAAATATGTACAATTCATAATATTTACAAACGGTCCATAACACGCCAGCTCACGTGTCACATCAGAAGCAGTACATAATGCCGTAAACTGCTTATGGTGGTCTCTAGTGCACAGTCCTTCATATAATCAGTGACTGGAATTACTAATATCAGCCACTATATTGAAACACCATCCAGCTGGAAACATCGTGTGTTCTTAGGTACCCTATCCTCCAGGTACGAGACACTCCCCTGTAGTATGCGAGGATCCAGAATGTTGCAGAAACCGTTCTCTTAAGTTAGGGAACAATGTCCTTTGTACATCAGCCACTGATTTCAGCAACCTGAAACGTGTCTCATAGTCTTCTCCTGACTCATTTGTGAGTTTTACCCTCGTCAGCTCTTTGCCCACTTATCTGTTACTTTACTAGAGACAGCTGTTCTATATTTAACTAGCTCCCACCACATCGTTTCTATCAGAATGCTAAATTCTCTGCACGTCGCTCCGATAACGGAACTGTACTTCCGACAATCCCATCCACTCTTCTTGTCATCTTTAACACTTGGCATGCGGATGACGTAATATTACGGCGCCTGCAGGAAATGGGAATGTGCGACAGACATATTATGACGCCAATTTCTCTGGCCTTTAGCGGTGTCAGACGCATATTCATGGCTCCCGCAAACGTCTGTCAGAAATGCAGGATTAGTTGTTTTTCCTATGTGGTCGTAGCGGGATCACTAAAAAAATCTGTCATTTCGAGATTTTCGTTATCGTCTTCTGTTTCGGAGGCGCTAGCTGAAGTTTATGTCCTCAATTTTCCGTGCGTTTTGTGGTATTTTTGTGTTGACTTTGTTTTCAAAATGTGTATAGAAGAGGAGGAAAGTCTGGAGCAAACACATTATAAAGTACTTGACGTGTATGCAGAGAAGGAGAACGAAATATTTGATGACGGTTCGCATCACACGTTTATCATATTATTTTCGCAGATTGTTTCGTTATGAAGGATTTTCCAGCATTTAAACCTGAAATTGAAGCCAATCATGTGATCCCATGAATGCAATGTTGGACCATCTACCTCTTCATGTATCCGTGTGTTACCACACTCCGGACAACTAGGAACGCTAAATTTTGCTTTGTTCTTCCGTTTTTTTGTTTTTCTTTTGATTTAAATGGGCTGTAAAACAAATTTAAACAGAAAGATCATTTGTAGGCTTAACGAAGTATGTATTGGAAAACCAAAAATCCTTTTCAGTTTTATTTCTGTGATAACTAGTATGAATTTTTCAGCTGTGGATTTAGATTTAACACTAGAAATTCCAAAATATGTATATTTGAAGTAGAGAGTCCAAGAAACCTAAAAAGTTTTGATATTACAACTACTTATTTATAAATACGAGTTATAACGTCCAAAAAACTGTACCTTGTAGCCAGTCCACAGGTAACGGGAGCTACGTACGTGACTAGTACCGTAAATGTTAAAAGTCGGTGATATACTACTTACAACAGTACAAATCTATCCTGAAAAAGTGTCTGTTTCACATAAAAAGGGAACATGTTTCCATAAAGCCTCTCAGTGTTTGTTTCAGAGCTGTGCTTGATAAAACTGTATGATATGTTCCTAAGTAAGCAACAATGGTTCAAAATGGCTCTGAGCACTATGGGACTTGACTTCTGAGGTCATCAGTCCCCTAGAACTTTGAACTATTTAAACCTAAAAACATCACACACATCCATGCCCGACGCAGGATTCGAATCTGCGATCGTAGTGGTCACGAGGTTCCAGACTGTAGCACCTAGAACAGCTCGGCCTCCCCGGCCGGCAGTAAACAACAGTGTCTTGATGCACGTCAATGTTAAAAACGCGATGTACCCTCGCCAATGGGCACAGATTGAAATTAGCAGCGGAAATGGATATAACAGAATTCCAGCTTTACTTTTCTCACATCATTTATAGAAGCTACCAATAAACAGGGACTCCTAAGATACGACTTGGAAAACAAATGGTAATGAGATGGGGAGGTATTAATATCAATGGGGCCTACTATGGGAAGAAGGTAGAGCTGGCAGAGGCTGCAAGTAAGATGGGGCTGGAAATTTTAGCTGTTAGTGACATTCGGGTAAGGGGTGAGAAAGAAGAGGAAGTGGGAGAATACAAGGTCTACCTGTCAGGAGTCAAAGCAGGTATAGCACAATGGGGTGTAGGGCTTTACATCAGGAAAGAAATGGAACCCAGCGTAGTTGCAATAAGGTGTGTAAATGAACGACTGATGTGGATAGATTTGACAGTGTCTAGCAAGAAAATTAGGCTTGTGTCAGTATATTCGCATTGTGAAGGGACAGATCAAGATAAGATGGATAGTTTTTATGATGCACTCAGTGATGTAGTTGTTAGAGTAAAGGACAAGGACAGTGTTCTGCTCATGGGTGATTTTAACGCCATGATTGGAAATCGAACAGAAGGGTATGAGAAGGTTATCGGTAAATTTGGAGAGGATATGGAGGCCAACAGGAACGGGAAACAACTCTTGGATTTCTGTGCCAGTATGGGCTTAGTAATCACAAACTCCTTTTTTAAACATAAGAACATTCACCGGTATACTCGGGAAGGCAGGCGAACCAGATCTGTCATTGACTAAATAATAACAGATCAGGAATTCAGGAAGGATGTGAGGGACACACGTGTATTCAGGGGATTCTTTGATGACACTGTTCATTATTTAATCTGCAGTGAAATTGGGATTGTGAGGCCGAAAGTGCAGGAGGTCAGGTCCATGTGTAGGAGGATAAGAGTGGAGAAACTTCAGGATAAGGAAATCAGGCACAAGTACATAACAGCGATCTCAGAAAGGTACCAGTTAGTTGAATGTAGTCAATTACAGTCACTGGAAAAGGAATGGACAAGGTACAGGGACACAGTACTAGAAGTGGCTGAAGAATGTCTTGGAACAGTAGTGTGTAAAAGTAGAATGAAGCAAACAGCTTGGTGGAATGACACAGTTAAGGCAGCCTGTAAAAGGAAAAAGAAGGCGTATCAAAAATGGCTACACACTAGAACTCAGGTAGACAGAGAGAGTTATGTTGAAGAAAGAAACAAAGCCAAACAGATAATTGCAGCTTCCAAGAAGAAATCTTGGGAAGACTTTGGAAACAGGTTGGAGACTATGGGTCAAGCTGCTGGAAAACCATTTTGGAGTGTAATTAGCAGTCTTCAAAAGGGAGGTAAGAAGGAAATGACAAGTATTTTGGACAGGTCAGGAAAACTGCTGGTGAATCCTGTGGGTGCCTTGGGCAGATGGAGGGAATATTTTGAAGAGTTGCTCAATGTAGGTGAAAATACGATCAGTAATATTTCAGATTTCGAGGTAGAACGGCATAGGAATGATGATGGAAATAGCATCACATTTGAGGAAGTGGAGAAAATGGTCAATAGATTGCAGTGCAATAAAGCAGCTGGGGTAGATGAAATTAAGTCGGAACTCATCAAATACAGTGGAATGTCAGGTCTTAAATGGCTACACAGGATAATTGAAATGGCCTGGGAGTCGGGACAGGTTCCATCAGACTGGACAAAAGCCGTAATCACACCAATCTTTAAACATGGAAACAGAAAAGATTGTAACAACTACAGAGGTATCTCTTTAATCAGCGTTGTGGGTAAAATCTTCTCAGGTATTGTTGAAAGGAAAGTGCGAGTACTAGTTGAGGACCAATTGGATGAAAATCCGTGTGGGTTTAGGCCTCTTAGAGGTTGTCAGGAACAGATCTTTAGCTTACGGCAAATAATGGAGAAGTGTTATGAGTGGAACAGGGAATTGTATCTATGCTTTATAGATCTAGAAAAGGCATATGACCGAGTTCCTAGGAGGAAGTTATTATCTGTTCTACGAGATTATGGAATAGGAGGCAAACTTTTGCAAGCAATTAAAGGTCTTTATATAGATAGTCAGGCAGCAGTTAGAGTTGACGGTAAATTGAGTTCATGGTTCAGGGTAGTTTCAGGGGTAAGACAGGGCTGCAACCTGTCTCCACTGTTGTTCATATTATTTATGGATCATATGTTGAAAACAATAGACTGGCTGGGTGAGATTAAGATATGTGAACACAAAATAAGCAGTCTTGGATATGCGGATGACTTAGTTGTGATGGCAGATTCGATTGAAAGTTTGCAGAGTAATATTTCAGAGCTAGATCAGAAATGTAAGGACTATGGTATGAAGATTAGCATCTCCAAAACGAAAGTAATGTCAGTGGGAAAGAAATATAAACGGATTGAGTGCCAAATAGGAGGAACAAAGTTAGAACAAGTGGACGGTTTCAAGTACTTAGGATGCATATTCTCACAGTATGGCAACATAGTGAAAGAAATGGAAGCGAGGTGTAGCAAAGCTAATGCAGTAAGCGCTCAGCTACGATCTACTCTCTTCTGCAAGAAGGAAGTCGGTACCTAGACTAAGTTATCTGTGCACCGTTCAATCTTTCGACCAACTTTGCTGTATGGGAGTGAAAGCTGGGTGGATTCAGGTTACCTTATCAACAAGGTTGAGGTTGCGGATATGAAAGTAGCTAGGATGATTGCAGATACTAGTAGATGGGAACAATGGCAGGAGGGTGTCCACAATGAGGAAATCAAAGAATAACTGGGAATGAACTCTATAGATGTAGCAGTCAGGGCGAACAGGATTAGATGGTGGGGTCATGTTACACGCATGGGAGAAGCAAGGTTACCCAAGAGACTCATGGGTTCAGCAGTAGGGGGTAGGAGGAGTCGGGGCAGACCAAGGAGAAGGTACCTGGATTCGATTAAGAATGATTTTGAAGTAATAGGATTAACATCAGAAGAGGCACCAATGTTAGCACTGAATAGGGGATCATGGAGGAATTTTATAAAGGTGCTATGCTCCAGACTGAACGCTGAAAGCCATAATCAGTCTTAAATGATGATGATGATGATGATGATGATGATGATGATGATGATGATGATGACCAATAAACATAGTGCACAAAAGAATTCTGTTGCGTTTCATTCGCAATTCTCTTGAAGGTGTACAGATTTTCCTTTTATGTATTTTTCTTTTATCTGACGAAATAGGTATGTGTACACTTTTTCACTGCAGCCTTAAGTTATTATACTGTAAACAGATATTTTATCATGATTTCGAATTTTTACAATGGAAAACTTTTTAATTTCTACGTTTAGCGGAGAGAATGTTGGCTCGATATCTGAGGACGTCAATTCCCCTGACACAAACAAACATTGTTTCTGTAACTATAGCTGTGCTCACTAGATCCTTCATGAAGTGTGCCGTTGGATACCTTTGGTACACTTACAATGTTACCCTCTCCTGTTCTGATTACGTATCATACATGGGATAAATTACCGTTGGTACGTTACACCATGAGTCAGCATTTCTCTGACTATAGCATCACTGTCATTTTGCGAGATCCAGTTTACATATGATAATGTGTAGTTTGGATAGATAGTTAATTTCATTTTACATGGTCATTTGCACAACAAATCGTAATAATGTTGAACGAGTCATTTTATATTCAAGTCACAAACTATTATGTAAATATGCCTACATATTAATCATTTACGAGTGACCAGTAAAAAAAAGATTTGCAGATGTGAGTTAGTAACCATTAGTTCCTACCCACTACCTGTTATAACAGTAACAGAAATATTTTGAACGTGTGTTCACGAATTTCAGAAGTAAATCTCTCCACGATGCACAACGCCTCCTCAAATTGCATGCTGCGCTTAGAAAACAAAACCATGACGAAATTCACTGTTCATCTTTAGTTATGTATTAACATTACCAGAAAAGTGTCCCATACGGAAAAGAAGTATTCAAGAATCGGTCTGAAAATAGTTTTGGTAACTATCTCCTTCGTATATGAACTAAATTTTCTCAGGAGACGTGTAAGGGAACACGCTGTAGCATATCGTATTTCTGCAACAGGTTTTGTGATTTCCTTCAAATTTAATCTCTCCTAACTCATATTCCTAGATTTCTTCGGTTGTTTACTGTTTTGAGCAATATAACACTGGTCATATAACGGTGCAATCATGAGTTTCTCTGTATACTATAAAATGTGGTGCATTTGGTTATGTTGAGAATCAACTGTGGTGAGTCCTCTTCAAATTTTCTTCTCTAGGATATAGTTTCGTAAAACAGATCCAAATTCCTACAATGGGGCAGTCTTAATTACAACACTTCCTGAACTAAACTGACAGCTTCGCCTACTTTTCATTTTAACACTCATCGATACACCTACTCTATTACTTTATTAATTGTTCCACGAAACTAAATGAAACTTTTAGCTATATCTGGGGAGCTAGCATTACTGGAAAGTTCGTGTTAATATTGGACATTGTAATGGAACCGACCACGTAAAATAAAGAAAGACCCAGTTCAATGCAGATGCTGTGGTTGCACCGAAAAACAGAACGCTGGCGGGTTCCGAAATGGAAACCGGTCATCTAAGCTTGCCAGACGGTTAAAGGGACACAGTAGCCGTTTTTGAAATGGAGATGGAGAGCAAAAAATCGCATTTCGCTGACGTGACGTAACGAGACGCAACTCTAGACCTCTTGGGGCTGAGAATCAATGTCCCAGCCATCGTTGGACACCTAGAAAACAATGGAGTCCGCCAAAAACTGACTCAAAGATTCACAGCCCTGCATTTTAAGTGGGTATGCCCTTTTTACTACAGCCATTAATTCCTAAATTCAAGATACTGAGACAAAGAAGATCGATCTCTCACCAAGTCACTTACAAATGTTAATTATTTTTCTGAAGCTGCAGTTACTATAAAATGACATTAAAAGGTAACGTAGTGTAGAAGGTGGTACAGGCCTAATACTGGCTGGTACGCGTTTGTTGTGTGGGTCAGTCTGAAGGCGATATTCAGTCTGGAGACAATTTCGTTCGGCGAAGAGCACTTCATCATCAACGCTCTTCAGCTGGCGGAAAGATCTGAGTAGAATCGGGCACAACGTGGCTACGATGATGTGGATGAGATTCCTTGCTCCGTTGGCGTTGACTTTCCCTATGAAGGAACAATTCGTGGTCTAGCTGTTTTAGTGCAAATTGATAGCATAAGATATAATTTGTTATCATTAAGAAGTTTACTCAGGGCTGAGAGACGTGACCTCATTTTTTTATTCATTTTTTATGCAGTCGAATCGTCGACTTGACTCCAAACACAAAGATCTTCAGCCCTCTTAGAATAATTTGGAGAGGTACGCCAGTAATCTTCCTCCTTCATCAAGATGTCCTGCCCGTTGCTCTTCCTCTTCGTCTTCTGCCTTCTATTTTGCTTTCCAGGATTATCGTTCTGTTCTCAGTATGTGCCCAAGGCTGACAGGCGAACATAAATTGCATGTATTGAAGGTTCTCCTATAGCCAAAGTACTGTTATTCCTTCTGTCCATGGTACACGTAACGTCTTCCACCAACAACTCGTCTCGAGGGATTCGATTCAGCTCTTGTCACTAATTTTCATTGTCCAAGTCTCGCAACCGTACAAGAGAACAGGGAACATCAGTGATCCCCACCCTCTCTCCCCCGCACCATCATTGTTTTTGATATTACCTATTTCTGGCAGATCTTAGTCTGTTTAAGCACCGCGACTCTGCCGAGGACGATTCGCCGTTTTATATCTTTCTCACACTATCCTGTGTCATTGACAGAGGTCTTACATACAGACAATCATTCGCAAACTCTAAATCCTCTAAGCAACCTGTAACCTAAATTTGATCTAATCCTTGGTGATGAATAATCATTACATTGGTTTATTTTATGTTTATAACTATCCCAAAACTTAAATAATCTTCACCTTGGAGAGCAGATCAATAACTTTCCTCTCACTGCTCGCAATAAGGGTAGTATTATCTACACACGGTAGAGTGTTAATTTTCCTGACGCGATTTGAATTTCCACCATTTCAGCTGCTGCGTAGTAGCCGGCACCTTACGCAGCCATCCACTGTCTCCCTGATGATACTCTTCATTGATGTTACAGAGCTGAAGTAACAATATACAACTCAATTTGGAACGCCAAACACATTGTCCAGATGCCCCAGCTTCTGTCACAGCTATAAATAATAATTACGGAAAGTAAATCATCAATTTATTTGAGTTAGAGGGTTAACACCGTAATGAAAAACGATCTTAATCTCAATTAGCTTTGTATATTCCAAATTGGGAGCCAAGTGACTGTCTTGGCACTTTCGTTATTTCCTGTTGATGTTGTTTTTCATGTTGTTGCACTGATTGCTGAGTACTTTCAATGTATGGCAGAACACTGATGTGAAAATAGAGATGCGGTCAGTTGTGCTGGAACAGGAAAAAGCAGTCTTCGTGCATTGGTCTCTGCAGATTATCAAATCTGCACAAGGAAGCACAATACAATAACAGCTCTTAAATCTGTTACCGCTACACTAGTAACACACTATCGCAACACGGAGCTTGGTAAAAGATTAAAACTATATTCCGCGCTGTGTAATATCCCACACATTTTCCTTCATTACGTGAGAAGGGAAATTAATAAAGAAATGAATAAATATGAACTGATGAAATGAAGTACTACTGCCATCCAGTAGAAAAGTTTGAGTTCGGTAAATGCCTGCAGAACGTTAACTGCTATCATGTTGCTAAATGTGGAGTACAAAGAAGGTGATGTTACGGTATGGGGGTGTTTCCCGTGGTTATGGTGTGGTCCTCTTATTGTGCTTAAGAAAACGCTAAATGCGGAAGGAGATGAAAACACATTTTACAGCATTTCGTGCTGTGGGCAATAGAGAAGTGGTTCGGAGACGACGAATGTGTCAACGCGACAGTGCAGCGTGTGAAAAGCAATCGTATGTCGAGAGTAACATTCCTGATGTAGATTGGTCTGCTCAGGGTCCCGACACGTATCCAGTAGAACGCATCTGGGATGAGCTATAACGGCGAATTCACTCCAAACCGCAACGTACGGCATCACTCGCTATCTTATCTGTTTTCGGCTCTTGAGGAACAATAATCTTTCAAAATGGTTCAAATGGCTCTAACCACTATGGGACTTAACATCTGAGATCATCAGTCCCCATTCCGACACAACATTGGAAGCGTTGCCAGCAGAACTGAAGCCATTATAAAGGGGAGGGGTGAACACTCTGTAACACCAATATCGATTGTAAGTAGTTTATAATGTGTAATTATGTGTATGTGACTATGGAGTGTTTCTTCTTTACTAATGAAGGTCATTGAATTGTCAGAGAGAAAGTTGAACTTTGTAATACATGTATTATGAAAACTACACTCCTGGAAATGGAAAAAAGAACACATTGACACCGGTGTGTCAGACCCACCATACTTGCTCCGGACACTGCGAGAGGGCTGTACAAGCAATGATCACACGCACGGCACAGCGGACACACCAGGAACCGCGGTGTTGGCCGTCGAATGGCGCTAGCTGCGCAGCATTTGTGCAGCGCCGCCGTCAGTGTCAGCCAGTTTGCCGTGGCATACGGAGCTCCATCGCAGTCTTTAACACTGGTAGCATGCCGCGACAGCGTGGACGTGAGCCGTATGTGCAGTTGACGGACTTTGAGCGAGGGCGTATAGTGGGCATGCGGGAGGCCGGGTGGACGTACCGCCGAATTGCTCAACACGTGGGGCGTGAGGTCTCCACAGTACATCGATGATGTCGCCAGTGGTCGACGGAAGATGCACGTGCCCGTCGACCTGGGACCGGACCGCAGCGACGCACGGATGCACGCCAAGACCGTAGGATCCTACGCAGTGTCATAGGGGACCGCACCGCCACTTCCCAGCAAATTAGGGACACTGTTGCTCCTGGGGTATCGGCGAGGACCATTCGCAACCGTCTCCATGAAGCTGGGCTACGGTCCCGCACACCGTTAGGCCGTCTTCCGCTCACGCCCCAACATCGTGCAGCCCGCCTCCAGTGGTGTCGCGACAGGCGTGAATGGAGGAACGAATGGAGACGTGTCGTCTTCAGCGATGAGAGTCGCTTCTGCCTTGGTGCCAATGATGGTCGTATGCGTGTTTGGCGCCGTGCAGGTGAGCGCCACAATCAGGACTGCATACGACCGAGGCACACAGGGCCAACACTCGGCATCATGGTGTGGGGAGCGATCTCCTACACTGGCCGTACACCACTGGTGATCGTCGAGGGGACACTGAATAGTGCACGGTACATCCAAACCGTCATCGAACCCACGTTCTACCATTCCTAGACCGGCAAGGGAACTTGCTGTTCCAACAGGACAATGCACGTCCGCATGTATCCCGTGCCACCCAACGTGCTCTAGAAGGTGTAAGTCAACTACCCTGGCCAGCAAGATCTCCGGATGTGTCCCCCATTGAGCATGTTTGGGACTGGATGAAGCGTCGTCTCACGCGGTCTGCACGTCCAGCACGAACGCTGGTCCAACTGCGGCGCCAGGTGGAAATGGCATGGCAAGGCGTTCCACAGGACTACATCCAGCATCTCTACGATCGTCTCCATGGGAGAATAGCAGCCTGCATTGCTGCGAAAGGTGGATATACACTGTACTAGTGCCGACATTGTGCATGCTCTGTTGCCTGTGTCTATGTGCCTGTGGTTCTGTCAGTGTGATCATGTGATGTATCTGACCCCAGGAATGTGTCAATAAAGTTTCCCCTTCCTGGGACAATGAATTCACGGTGTTCTTATTTCAATTTCCAGGAGTGTATATGTGTTCAGTAAGGGAAATTGTACTTTGAATGCTGGTTCATGCTTAGGAAAATTGCATGTATAAAAGGTGGAGGGAACAATCCCCCCCTCCCCCCCTGCTACGGAAGTGGCTTGGCTCGAGTTAAAAGGTAGATTTTGCGGTCGAACTGGGCGGCTACGGGTAGAGCACGCCACGCGGTCAGTGGCTAGCCGTTTTACGGTTAACATCGAGGGTGCTGAGTGAGGCATTTGCAAGCCAATTTATATTGAAATAGCTTCGGATGTGGTTTCGGCTGTCGTATGGTGCTATTGTTATTATGGAATGGCTCTAAAACGAGAATAATGCGTCGCCAAGGAGAATCTATAAAGGGCATTCAACATCAAAGAGTATGAGACCAGATAGCCGCCACGTGCTTGCCACCACTATTGCGCCACTGCTCTGCCAACTTCAGGAACTCAGATATGTATCATAGTACGAACCAGTATGTTTGTGTGAGTGTTTTTCAATAACAATTCCAGTGATATAAACTTGTGCTTGAACGTTAAAATCGTTATGATCATGAAACCAATGCAGGAACCCATCCTAAATATGCAGAAACCGAATATCCTTTTTCTGACCAATTAATGGTATGCTTCTGTACTAAATGTGCTAAATTTCAGTAACAAAGTGTGTAGTGTTACCATAAAAATACCTCCTTCACAGGTAATGGATGTTGTTGTTGTTGTTGTGGTCTTCAGTCCTGAGACTGGTTTGATGCAGCTCTCCATGCTACTCTATCCTGTGCAAGCTTTTTTTATCTCCCAGTACCTACTGCAACCTACATCCTTCTGAATCTGTTTAGTGTATTCATCTCTTGGTCTCCCTCTACGATTTTTACCCTCCACGCTGCCCTCCAATACTAAATTGGTGATCCCTTGATGCCTCAGAACATGTCCTACCAACCGATCCCTTCTTCTGGTCAAGTTGTGCCACAAACTTCTCTTCTCCCCAATCCTATTCAATACTTCCTCATTAGTTATGTGATCTACCCATCTAATCTTCAGCATTCTTCTGTAGAACCACATTTCGAAAGCTTCTATTCTCTTCTTGTCCAAACTATTTATCGTCCATGTTTCACTTCCATACATGGCTACACTCCACACGAATACTTTCAGAAATGACTTCCTGACACTTAAATAAATACTGGTTGTTAACAAATTTCTCTTCTTCAGAAACGCTTTCCTTGTCATTGCCAGCCTACATTTTATATCCTCTCTACTTCGACCATCATCAGTTATTTTGCTCCCCAAATAGCAAAACTCCTTTACTACTTTAAGTGTCTCATTTCCTAATCTAATTCCCTCAGCATCACCCGACTTAATTACACTACATTCCATTATCCTTTTTTTGCTTTTGTTGATGTTCATCTTATATCCTCCTTTCAAGACACTGTCCATTCCATTCAACTGCTCTTCCAAGTCCTTTGCTGTCTCTGACAGAAATGTATGATGAAATAAAAGAAATTATTAAGATTGTGAAGGGAGACGAAAATTTAATAGTCATGGGTGACTGGAATTCGAGTGTAGGAAAAGGGAGAGAAGGAAACATAGTAGGTGAATATGGATTGGGACTAAGAAATGAAAGAGGCAATGGATAAGGCACATAATCTGAACCTATAAGAAAGGTAATGTTGCTTTGATTATTACAATGAACTGTTTTATGAAATTAATTGGACTTAATATTAGAATTACTTGCTTTAAGGTCTGAGCATATAAATTATTTCAAGTGGGGTCATAAATCTATATTAGTAAATTGCAGTTTGTTCATGAAATAGTCACTACATTAGCCTGTAAAGACAGTTTCAGTTTATGGGTCCCCACTATATTCTTTTCTATTATAAGAAAGATAAACTAAATATTGTTTTGCTAAGGAAATCTGAAGCATTTTCATGAAAGTGTGAGCATAAAAAGTGTCTCTGTAATCTTATTTAACTTCATTTGTGGTGTCTGCATGTTAGTTAAACCAGGACTCTGGTCATGCTCAATTTTAGTCTCGTGAGGTCTTTAGTAACACCTTATTGCTGAGTTAGCTATTGATTGCAACAGTAACTATTATTACTCGGAGTGAAATAACTTTTAAAATTCCTATGATTGCTGATCTGCGTAAATAGTAACTACTGCTAATCACTTCTCAGTTCGTCCGGTAGTCGTGATAACTATTAATGAAAGTCAGTTTAGTAGCTCATATTAAATTTTCTTGAAACTAAATGTTTCAAATTATGGTGCCTAATTAGGCTGGCGACCGTTTATTATTTGATTTGTATGAATGTCAATACTAGTATTACCTCCAAAGTAAAGTCTTTCAGTTTTCTATTAATATCCACTTATACGAAATTAATGTTTCGATACCCTCTGTCCATTGTGAATACACAATGTCAAATAAACAACTAAATCTCCTCCCAGAGGGTAACGCTAGTTTGTGATAGAGCGCTATGTTGGGCACAAACTTGCAGGCTAGTGTTATAACTCTCCGTATTAATATTCACTAATATGTGACTGGACACTTTCCATCAGATACTGCGTACCTTATCCTTGAGAAAGCAGCAGAAGTTTTACGTTTGTTAAAGCACGTAGTAAGTGTTATACTTGGCTGTGGGATGCAGGGATATGGTACACATAATATAACGAATTTCTGTTGTTAATCGCCAGATGGTACGTCGTACTGCTTCCTCATACTGCTTTTGTAGTTCCAGCCAGCTGCCACTAGATATCCATAGACAGGTACAAATAAGTTTCTGTAACTTTAGTTGACAACAGGCCCTCGTGAGGTTATGTTGGAACACGTTTGAGGACTCTGGTGTTTATGAAACCCCAACGCACCATTCTGGTCCAGTAAGAAGAAAAGTCAAGATAACAATTTCGTTGCATTTTAACGTATTTTCCGTAAGATACAACATTTAATTGTATAATACACAGTAAATTTTGTTACAGATGGATACTTATGGACCAGAAACGGACCAGCTGCGACCACTGATTTATGGTGTACTTGAGGAGGGGCCTATCGATTCCTATGATGAAGATGAAGACGTTGCTGTTATTCTAAGTGATCACAACACGTCACTAGAGCAGGAAGGAGATGAGAATGATGAAAATGATCTCAATGAAGGTTATTATCTTGTTATCTTGGGAAAGACGGAACGACTAAATGGCGTAAAGAATTCCCACGGCCTAATGTTAGAACAAGGTTGCACAATATTATTACCTACTTTCCAGGCGCTATTGCCGATGTCAAACAGTGTGCTACACCATCAGAACGTTTCAATCTGTTTTCGTTACATTACTGAACAAATTGCTTTTTGTACAAATAAGGGCATAGAGAGCCAGAGAGAGAAGTATTCACAAGAAAAACCACTAAAACCTATAGCCAAACACGAAATGGGCTCCTGTATTTAGCTGGGACACACATTGCAAGTGGATTGGATTTGGAAGATCTTTGGTCATCTGATGGAGCTGGTATACACATTTTTCTGGCAGCTATGTCTGCCCCAAGATTCCGATTCCTCTTGCGCCGTCTTCATTTTGATGAACAAGATACTCGAGCAGCCAGAAAAGAGGCAGAGAAACTGGCTCCAGTTAGAGATGTTCTTACCCAGTTTGTGGGTAACTGTAGGAAACATTCCTCTGTCAGTGAATATGTCACATTAGCCGAAAAATTACAAGGATTTCGTGCGGACTGCCCCTTCAGAATGTATATACTCATGAAGCCAGCAAAGTAAAGCTTCAAAATCTTTGCCTTAGTTAATGCAAGGTGTATCATACCGTGAATTTAGAAGTCTGCGTAGGTCAGAGCCAAATTGGCTTTTTATAGTTAGCAATAAAATAGATGATTTAATTTAAATACTTATACGACCTATTTCGGGTTCTGGTAATAATGTTACTACAAATAGCTGGTTCACAAGTTGCAACCTAACCGCCAAACTTCTAAAGGAACATAAACTTACAACAGCTGTTACAATGCCAGTAAACAAGAGAGACCGTCCTTCATCCTTTGTAAACGTACGAGGGCGACGAGTTCATTCCAGCAATTTTGGTTTTCATGAGGACATATCTTTGGTTCGTGTGTCCCTCAAATGAATAAAGTGGTATTACTGATGTCAACAAAGCACCATAATGATGCCACTGATGATTCCACAGGTGATATAGCTAAACAGTGTAGTGTAACGACGTAAGTTTTGTATAAATGATATTCTTTTGACATATGACCATGTGCAGACTTTGTCACCTATGTCAGTTACAAAACACTTCAAAATTATTTAAATTCTTTTTAAAGTTGTCTCTGAATGGTTCTTGAACGAAACCAATTAAAACATCATCATCTGAGTCGTATGCCCAGAATTAAGTCACTCAGTCCAATTGGTTTGCGCAAATTTTTTTCAATTTAGATGTCGTTTGTTTCTTCTCAGAAATTATATTAATGCAAGTTATCTGCTTTAATAAATATTAAAACCACATTGAATAAACTTTTAAGACTCAAACTCGCGATGAACGTTGTCAAAAATTAATAATCTTGTCAAATAAATCAGTAATACTTCTTCCTTAATATAATTCTTCATAAAAAAATTCTCGGAACACGTATTTAAACTTTTGTAGTATACACTAGTTTATTATCTTCATATATACTACATATAGACATGAGCCTTGACAAGATAGGAATGAACATTTACAACATGATTAAACTTTCTATGATATCATTGTTGTAGAAACATTACAAATTCTTATTTTTTCAGTTTTTAGAAGCACGACGCAAGAACTCGGTTTCAGGATCTTCTGTTGCTCTTTGGTTGTCGACCCGCGACGTATAGTGTCCAGCAATTTTCTCTCTCGTCCCGGCAGTGAAGATGCTGTCCCCGTTCGTTGTGCCGCCCTCTCCGTACATGAAACTTAAAAATAAATACAAAACTTTAGATAATTCACAAACATTACAAATATTACAAAATACATAAACAAAACACTAACTTAAACTTATATTCACCTGCAAACTGGGCTGACACTGGTGGATGGGTGACGCTTCAATTTCGCGTCCCACTACAACAGGAGATCAGTACTTTCTATAATATTACAAAATCTGGTGTTGATTTTGTAGATGAACTTTCTGCCTCATATGTTATATCGAGAAACAGTAGGCGGTAGCCGGTGACCTCCTTCTTTATTGTAATGAGTGTGGCAGGAATTAATGCCCAAATAATATATGATTCTAATATAAAAGCTAAACATATACGTCAGAAGTTCTTGAAGAATTTCTCTCTACAGCTTATTAGGAGCCAACTGAATCAGAGACAAAATGTGAATCTCTTTACACAACTCGCTGCAAATGTCCAACGACACTCAACAGAACCTTTACCTCAATAACTTATTAACAATATTCACAAAAGACAAAGTCATTCTGTCAATTTTCCAAGGAATAAAGGCCGCAGAACTAAATATACTTGCAAGAGATGTGACGGATATTCATATATGAATCATTTTTTAGTAATGTGTGGTGATTGCGTCAGTAAGGAGAAATTAGATGACGGTTCATGAAAATGTGTTTTCCATTGTGAATGTGTCATGGTAATGTCTACACCTAAAACATGTTTTGTTAACTGCAGCCTTGTAATGTTTAACAAGTAAATGTATGTCAGTAATTTATAATTTTTGTTTTCCCACATTATCTTTCTTGTTAATCAGTTGTACTTTGTTATTTAAGTACAGCAGCTTTGCGCACAAAAAATTGTTGGTATTGTACGACTCAATATTTACAACTCTTATGTGACTAGTAAATATTAAATAAATTCCCTTTTATTATTGTAAATGCATATTAATAATATACAATAATATTAGTAGATAGTAATAACTTACATTTGATTAACCGTTGATTTAAATGTTAAAATATTCAAAATATATATGCGGCGAACTACACCCACACACCACTTGCATAAGAATTCCAGGCCACACTATTGCCGACTTAGTTTATATTCAGCACCACTGCATTCATCACTGATAAAACTTGTCTGAGTGAAACACATCTGTTTTGTCTAAGCGATTGTCGTTCGATACCCACCTGGTAATCATCGACATTAGGAACACTTCACAGCTACATAACTTTCAACAAATGTAGTAGTGACAACGTTATTTATTGCTACAGAGATCTCAAAATTAGTTTTAAATCAATGACAGAATTCTCTTTTCCCTGAACATGTATAGGCCCTGCACCTAAAATATAACAAATATGCCATAACATATCTGTATCAACATACTGTGAACGAATGTTTGATGACTAATTGACATAGGTAATATTTATTAAGCATGTTCTCATAAAGATTTTGAGAAAGAACTGTTTGGATTTATCACCTTGGGTATCTTAAGTTCAGCTAACATCATATTGGCGGTGAAGCTCTTTCGTCTGTGTTTGCTTCAACAAATGTATTTAGCTAACATGTTTCCACTGTTGCACAGCTGACAAGTTTCTTAATGGCTACAAAGTGGTAAACACATCCAAACGTACGTCTCTTCCATTAATGGTTTTAATATTGATAACTCTGCACTTACCAATTGGATATTAATGTTTGGAAATGTGTAACACCAGATTTTCTTTAAACTTCCATCAGAGCACATTGAACTGCTCAGAGGTCACTGCTTGAGAATACCATCAACCACCCTTATTATATCACATCGCACCAAATTAGAGTGCTCATCACCGCAGATTCTGAATCCAAAATCATTCATATTGCCGATATGTTTTGTCAACTTTTTCACTGGGTGTTTCACTGATGAGTGTGATTAAATTCCATTATTCAGAATATTTTCTCTCTCTAGTGTAACCATTAAATTATACAAGTTTCCTTGTAAGGAACTAAATTTTCAGAAGTATATTTAGATCATAATATAATATCGCACATTTTTATACATATTACGTTACGCAGTAATCGTCTCTACTTGCTGTTTTATTTGTTTACTCTTGATAATGAGACGTTACACCTTCTAGTACTGGCAGAGTAAATCACCTGGACAAATTTAAGAGCTGTGCAGTTCTATACAAAGATGACGCTCGACAACACATTCAGGCACACTCACACGTCTTAGGTTAGCGTTTGCCGGTTTGCAGCCGCACTGCAAGTAGATTGTCTTCGCCACACATGCCGCAGGCCTGTATCCACAGATTCTTCGTAGAACTAATTTCACGCTCGTACACAACATGATTCACCCATACCTTATAAATGGGCCTTAACAGGTGACGATCGAAGCTCTCAAAGCATGTCTCGATTGTTGAGTCAAAGAGGATGTCATGCAGCCAGTCAGTTCATCGAATGAAGAGTTCAGTTGAGGTGACCTCTAATGCTGCTAAGTAGTGGTTCCACCCTTTATGAGATCATCATCCCTGACTGTAATCAGACTATATCTACTAATTCTAACCTTCATGCTCTATCCCCTGCTTTCATCATTAGCACTTAATTAAACTTTAGAAAGAAAAACAGTTTTCTTTGAATACTTTCAATTTTAAAATAAGGATGGATAAATGGTATTTACACTGGCATCCAAAATTAAAGCAGCAAACCGAAAGTCTGCAAATTTGCTTTTATTTTGCTTCAAAACGATATAAACAGGTGATACTAAAGTAGAAACAATGTAAAGAACACAGAACGCCAACAATTGCAAAATGCATAACGGTAGACAAAAATTCTCTTCCTTTTCTGCAGCATAAAGGATTTGCACACACTCTCCAACAACTGGTTAATGTGCTCAGTATGGGGATTGACTACCTGTGGCAGCAACACAGGCCTTACAACGACGGGACATGCTGTGAGTGATATCATCAGCCTCGTGTTGGGGCAGTAACGCCCCTTCTTTTGCAGAGCTGCTCGCAGTCTTGGAGAGTCATTAGTGGATGCTGACGTGATGCAAGCCGTCTCCCTAGTGCACCCCAGACATTCTCTAAGGGATTCAAATTGGGAGAGCGATCAGGCCACACCATGCGCGCAATATCTCCCTTTTCCAAGAAAACATCAACCACCTGTACTCTGTGAGGTCGAGCATTATCGTCGATCCATATGATACCTCGCTACAACCACAAATGAAGTCACACGATCTCGTCACGATACCTGACATCCAGTAAACCTTGCCGATTCACCAGTACAATTTCATGAAGAGGGGTTAGAGTGCTAAACATAATCCTTGTCCACTCCATTAGCGACCTTCCTCGATCTCGGTCTCTTTCCACAATGAACACTCCTGGAAATGGAAAAAAGAACACATTGACACCGGTGTGTCAGACCCACCATACTTGCTCCGGACACTGCGAGAGGGCTGTACAAGCAATGATCACACGCACGGCACAGCGGACACACCAGGAACCACGGTGTTGGCCGTCGAATGGCGCTAGCTGCGCAGCATTTGTGCACCGCCGCCGTCAGTGTCAGCCAGTTTGCCGTGGCATACGGAGCTCCATCGCAGTCTTTAACACTGGTAGCATGCCGCAACAGCATGGACGTGAACCGTATGTGCATTTGACGGACTTTGAGCGAGGGCGTATAGTGGGCATGCGGGAGGCCGGGTGGACGTACCGCCGAATTGCTCAACACGTGGGGCGTGAGGTCTCCACAGTACATCGATGTTGTCGCCAGTGGTCGGCGGAAG
Organism: Schistocerca serialis cubense; assembly: GCF_023864345.2. Taxonomy (NCBI): domain Eukaryota; kingdom Metazoa; phylum Arthropoda; class Insecta; order Orthoptera; family Acrididae; genus Schistocerca; species Schistocerca serialis. The sequence continues at coordinate 1,044,745,003 of NC_064639.1, read as the reverse complement.
GTGCACGTGCCCGTCGACCTGGGACTGGACCGCAGCCACGCACGGATGCACGCCAAGACCGTAGGATCCTACGCAGTGCTGTAGGGGACCGCACCGCCACTTCCCAGCAAATTAGGGACACTGTTGCTCCTGGGGTATCGGCGAGGACCATTCGCAACCGTCTCCATGAAGCTGGGCTACGGTCCCGCACACCGTTAGGCCGTCTTCCGCTCACGCCCCAACATCGTGCAGCCCGCCTCCAGTGGTGTCGCGACAGGCGTGAATGGAGGGACGAATGGAGACGTGTCGTCTTCAGCGATGAGAGTCGCTTCTGCCTTGGTGCCAATGATGGTCGTATGCGTGTTTGGCGCCGTGCAGGTGAGCGCCACAATCAGGACTGCATACGACCGAGGCACACAGGGCCAACACCCGGCATCATGGTGTGGGCAGCGATCTCCTACACTGGCCGTACACCACTGGTGATCGTCGAGGGGACACTGAATAGTGCACGGTACATCCAAACCGTCATCGAACCCATCGTTCTACCATTCCTAGACCAGCAAGGGAACTTGCTGTTCCAACAGGACAATGCACGTCCGCATGTATCCCGTGCCACCCAACGTGCTCTAGAAGGTGTAAATCAACTACCCTGGCCAGCAAGATCTCCGGATCTGTCCCCCATTGAGCATGTTTGGGACTGGATGAAACGTCGTCTCACGCGGTCTGCACGTCCAGCACGAACGCTGGTCCAACTGAGGCGCCAGGTGGAAATGGCATGGCAAGCCGTTCCACAGGACTACATCCAGCATCTCTACGATCGTCTCCATGGGAGAATAGCAGCCTGCATTGCTGCGAAAGGTGGATATACACTGTACTAGTGCCGACATTGTGCATGCTCTGTTGCCTGTGTCTATGTGCCTGTGGTTCTGTCAGTGTGATCATGTGATGTATCTGACCCCAGGAATGTGTCAATAAAGTTTCCCCTTCCTGGGACAATGAATTCACGGTGTTCTTATTTCAATTTCCAGGAGTGTATGTTTCCCAAAATCGTAATTCACATTCCCTTTAGACGCGGATCCATCGAGGATCACTCTCCAGGCTAAACCGCGGCTCATCTGTGGAAACAACATTTGCCCTCTGTTCGACCGCCCAGGTGGCATGTTGACGGCTCCACTCTTAGACCTTCCCTTCTGTGAAGACGCGTCAGAGGTACACATTCAGCATGTCTCAAACAATAATGGTCTTATGCACACAGTTTGTGTCGATGCAACATGTCCAGTGGATGCTGCGAGCTCACACACGAGTCGCCGTGCTGTACTTAGGCGGGACTGTCGTGCCCTTACAGCCAAATAACGGTCCTCTCTTCTGAAGTCATACGTTGTCGGCCCTGTCCTGGTCTTCGTGATACAGATTCGGTCTCTATGAATTGTCACCGCAATCGAAAAACAACAGAACGATTCACATTAAGCCATTTGGCCACATCCGTTTGCAACTGTCCTGCTTCCTTTCTTTCTATTGCTATCCAACGCTGAGAGTCTGGTTGGCGTCCTCTCTCTGCCGTACTGCACCTTCTGTGACTGCGTTCACAGCGGTTGTGGATATCGGGGCTACCCACAAACACTACCTCGTTTCGTAGGTGCTCTGTCATCGTTGGCATGGTTTCCCGCTGACCGGAATGCTGTCTTCCTTTGGTCGACAGTGTGTGTCGTTATATCGTGAATTAGACACAGGATCGGTTTGTTGCTTTAATTTTGGAAACCGGTGTAGTTTTTATAGGTGTTTAAATAAACAACGATTTAACGATTCAGTGAGACAGATGGTACAGCTTATTTCTAAAAAGATTTTATTTATGGGACGACGACGCAATGCTCACTGCATCGCAATTGCTGCCTACAACTTCTTCAGAGAAGAGAAAGGTGTCCACACCAAGAGTAGAATGTTGTTACAAAACCTGCATCCCCCTCACCACTCTCTCATCTAGATTCATCATCCTCATTTAAAATTAATCAAGTTAAAATGTCTGTACTATACTTACGCTTAATGCTTGTAACTTACTTGCCTTCTGGACTCCTTACTTCTGATCCGGCAGAAACTGGAAGGCTTTAGGCTGACATTGTTTTGTGTCTGACCACTGGAACCAATAAAAATTGATATTAATACCAATACTACTTCTGCTGTTTTTCGGTTGCGGTGACAGTTCATAGAGACCGAAACTGTATCACCAAGACCAGGACAGAGCTGACCACGTATGAATAATTGTTGTAAAATATTATACACCATTTGTTTACAGTTCACGTTCAGATATACAGGGTGGTCAATCTGAAGTTTCGGATGAGATTATCTCGAAAACTATGCATCTGGTCACAGAGTGGCTAAGACAAGTTCATAAGCTCAAAGGGGGACATCAAATGATACTACACGAGACCCCAGCCCCCATCCCCTTGGGGGGGGGGGGGGGAGGGGGGCAACTTTTAAAACGTAAATGGAAACCCCTATTTTTTATTGCAGATTCGGATTCTCCGTAAAAAAAGTAATGACGTTGTAACTGAAACATTTTTTTTAAACCGTTGACAGATAGCGCTGAAATCGATAAAAATTAAAATTGGGGAAGAACACCGATTTATGGAGAATGATCCGAGAAGGACGCATCAGATCGATACAAAATGTGCACCAATTCTTTCATTGCACCAAATTAAGCTAATTTTTTTTAAATGTGCTCTACCCGCCACAGTTTATGATGGAGGGAGGCGGAATGGTATTAAAATTTCGTTACGGAACTCTTCACAATTGCATTACTCACCCGACTGTGGCTCTACCGTGGCCAAACTGGAACTATGGCTCAGTATGAAGGACAGTGCAATGCGATCAGACGTCACTTCACTTTCAGATTGTGAACCGTAAACATCAACTGACGAAAGTAAATTATTCTTTAGCGAAATATGGCTCACTATCCTCCTACAGAGATCGTTGATCTGATGTTAATTTTAGGTGAATGCCATAGCAATTACGCTGCGGCTGCGCAATTGTATGCTGATAGTTTCCCAAACAGACGACATCCAAGCGAAAACATTATTCGAAATTGCACTCAACGAGCTCGAAGTGGATACACGTGCCGTCCACCTCGTCATCGCGAATACAATGAAAATGACGCTCGTACCCTTACCGTTCTCGCCTGTGTGCAACTGGATTCTGAAATGAGTAGTCGTGCGATTCAGAGACAAACTGCAATACTGAAATCAACTGTTTTGAGGATTTTGAAGGCACATAAATGTCATGTGCATCATATCACACTGACACAAGCATTAACGCCGAAAGAGATGCATTTCTGCCAGTTGGCCTTGGAAATGATGAGGAGAGAATGAATTTTTTTAGATACGTTATGTACACCGATGAAGCCACAGTAAAAATCAATGACGAATTAAATCGTCATGATTGTCATTGTAGGTCCCCTATCAATCAACACTGGCACAGACCAGTTGACAATCAACCAAATGGTCGTTAATGGTGTGGTGTGGTGTGCAATTTTAAACGGTTACCTGATAGGACCGTTTAATTTTACCGAAATGTTACTGGAGAATCTTATTTACAACTTCTCCACGATGGTTTGTTGGAGCTAATGCAAATGGTGATTTAGAAACTACGCAACGAATGTGGTTCCAACAGGACGGAGCAGCTCCCCATTACGCTAAAAATGGACAGGCCTTTTTAAATTTACTGTACCCTGGTCGGTGGAGAGGACGCGGCGGACCAATTCAATGGCCTCCACGTTCACCACACATAACATCTCCTGATTTTTCTTGTGGCGTTATTAAAAAAAAATATATTGGTTATGAAAGACAGCCCACAACCCGAAACAATATGGAGCAACGCATTTTAAGACCGTGTGTGCTGCTCAGAACTGTGGACAACTTTCGCAGACGACTGACTTCATACATTGAAGCAAATGAGGGTAATTTTGAACAATTTCTTCGTGGCTAATTTCATTAAATATGCTCCCCAAATTGTGAGAGGCAAGGGGACTCACACTAATGAAGCACCCCAACATGTCAGAAGCAAGGGGACGCACACTAATGAAGCACCCCATTGGAACATCATTCTACTACGTCCATATCGTTGTTCCTGGGTAACGGTAAGCGTAGGATGCAGTACAATTTGTACAAAAATAGCTTACTTTGGCGCAATGAAAGAAGCGGTGCAAATTTTTAATCGACTTGATGCGTCTTTCCCGGATGATTCTAAATAAATCAGAGTTCAACACCAACTTTACTTTTTTCTCGATTGCAGCGCCATCAGGCGGGGTATAAAAAATCTTTCACACAAAACTTGATTACTTTTGTATGGAGAATCCGAATCTCCAATAAAAAAGGGGTGTTTCCATTTAAGTTTAAACGTTTCCCCCCGTCCCACCCAAGGGGGCGCGGGCTGGAGGTCAAGTGTAGTATCATTTGATGTACCCATTTGAACTTACGAACTTGTCTTACACACTATTTTAATCTGATATATAGTTTTCGGGATAATCTCATCCGAAACTTCAGATGGACCCACCCTGTATGTTAACGACCTGATGCACTGTATGTTGTTTATTACATTACGTCTAAAGTTCTAGTTATAGCTTAAAACGCAAAAGAGTGGGTGTACGCATTAGTTTACACACCTTACATGAAGCTGTTGGGTGTTTATGTTGGTAGCTAGTGTGCCTTGCAATCTACACTCCTGGAAATTGAAATAAGAACACCGTGAATTCATTGTCCCAGGAAGGGGAAACTTTATTGACACATTCCTGGGGTCAGATACATCACATGATCACACTGACAGAACCACAGGCACATAGACACAGGCAACAGAGCATGCACAATGTCGGCACTAGTACAGTGTATATCCACCTTTCGCAGCAATGCAGGCTGCTATTCTCCCATGGAGACGATCGTAGAGATGCTGGATGTAGTCCTGTGGAACGGCTTGCCATGCCATTTCCACCTGGCGCCTCAGTTGGACCAGCGTTCGTGCTGGACGTGCAGACCGCGTGAGACGACGCTTCATCCAGTCCCAAACATGCTCAATGGGGGACAGATCCGGAGATCTTGCTGGCCAGGGTAGTTGACTTACACCTTCTAGAGCACGTTGGGTGGCACGGGATACATGCGGACGAGCATTGTCCTGTTGGAACAGCAAGTTCCCTTGCCGGTCTAGGAATGGTAGAACGATGGGTTCGATGACGGTTTGGATGTACCGTGCACTATTCAGTGTCCCCTCGACGATCACCAGTGGTGTACGGCCAGTGTAGGAGATCGCTGCCCACACCATGATGCCGGGTGTTGGTCCTGTGTGCCTCGGTCGTATGCAGTCCTGATTGTGGCGCTCACCTGCACGGCGCCAAACACGCATACGACCATCATTGGCACCAAGGCAGAAGTGACTCTCATCGCTGAAGACGACACGTCTCCATTCGTCCCTCCATTCACGCCTGTCGCGACACCACTGGAGGCGGGCTGCACGATGTTGGGGCGTGAGCGGAAGACGGCCTAACGGTGTGCGGGACCGTAGCCCAGCTTCATGGAGACGGTTGCGAATGGTCCTCGCCGATACCCCAGGAGCAACAGTGTCCCTAATTTGCTGGGAAGTGGCGGTGCGGTCCCCTACGGCACTGCGTAGGATCCTACGGTCTTAGCGTGCATCCGTGCGTCCCAGGTCGACGGGCACGTGCACCTTCCGCCGACCACTGGCGACAACATCGATGTACTGTGGAGACCTCACGCCCCACGTGTTGAGCAATTCGGCGGTACGTCCACCCGGCCTCCCGCATGCCCACTATACTCCCTCGCTCAAAGTCCGTCAACTGCACATACGGTTCACGTCCACGCTGTCGCGGCATGCTACCAGTGTTAAAGACTGCGATGGAGCTCCGTATGCCACGGCAAACTGGCTGACACTGACGGCGGCGGTGCACAAATGCTGCACAGCCAGCGCCATTCGACGGCCAACACCGCGGTTCCCGGTGTGTCCGCTGTGCCGTGCGTGTGATCATTGCTTGTACAGCCCTCTCGCAGTGTCCGGAGCAAGTATGGTGGGTCTGACACACCGGTGTCAATGTGTTCTTTTTTCCATTTCCAGGAGTGTAGCTTTTTTTGTCCATCATTGGAATGAAATACGTCACTGATTCTGAGTATTAGAAGTCCGTCAGTTTGCTGGTAGGTTTGTAAACGATAAAAAATTGTGGTGAAGACTATGGGACCATACTTTCAAGGTCATTGGTCTCTAGGCTTATGCACTAGTTAATCTAATTTAAACTAACTTACGCTAAGGACAACACACACACACACACACACACACGTTCCCGAGGGAGGACTGGAACCTCCCACGGGGCAAGCCGCGCGGACCGTGACAAGGCGTCTCAGACAGCACGGCTACCCCTTGCGGAGTTTGAGGAGGTATCTGGCGTTAGATGTCTACGCACAGGTCATGTAATTCCTGTAAGCAACGGTTTGATTTTCGTGCGCAGAGATGCCCCTCTATAGCGATCCAGATGGGTGCCACAGGATTTACATCAATCGAATTTGGCCGCCGAAATATCAACGTGAGTTCGTTATAATGCTCCTTAAACCATTGTAGCACGGTTCTGGGTCCGAGGCATGGGCAGTTTCACTGCTGAAAGATGTCATCGAAGTCGGGAAAGATTGGAAAATGGAAATTTGTGGTGAGGTCTTATGGGACCAAACTGCTGAGGTCATCGGTCCCTAAGCGTACACACTACTTAATCTAACTTAAACTAACGTACGAAAGGAAAACACACACGCCCATGGCCTTGGGAGGAGTCGAACCTCCGACGGAGGGAGCCGCGCGCACGGCTACCCCGCGCGGCCTCGGGGAAGATTGATTACTACCACAGGTCCCATGCAATCCCAGGAGATTCTCCCTCACAGCGAAATCTTCTCCCACCAGCCTACGTCTGTGGCGCAGTGCACGTTTCGTGGCGACGTTCACTTCGATGACGGCGATTGTGGGGGTGACCAGCGACTTAGAGGAGCAAAAACATGATTTACCCAAATAGCCGACATGTTTCAACTGTCGACAGTTGAATCCCGGTGGTCACGTGCCCACGGCAATCGTAATGACGATGTCGCTGTGTCTGCGGACCTCCATGTTCAACAATGTACGATGTACAGTGTGTTCCGAATCACGTGTGCGTGCACCATCGTCGTGCTCTTAGATGCCCCAGGTCGCCATCTATCATACCGTACAGAGCACACAAGCCTCCGAACACGAAGTTCTGTAAAGTGTCGCGGATGTCCAACCATTTAGTGCCAAGTTGTAGTTTCACTGTCCTACCTCTTTCGTAGATGCTCACGACAGGAGCACGTGAATATTCGACCAGCTTCGACGTTTTAGAGATACTGACCGGCCCTGCGTAATAGTAATTTGCCCTTTGTCAAAATCACATACCTCAATGGATTTCCCCGTTTGCAACCTATGTCTTCGCTAGGGTGATCACCCGTCCGCGTCTGCCCCGCTTAAATTCTATTTTTACAGCATCACGTGCCCGCAGCGCCACCAGGCTGCATCCAACCTTTCGGTGGGCACCGGTCATAACCTTCGGGCTTATCAGTGTATATCTATACTAACAATAAAACTGTAAAATTCTAATATCTCTCTGTTTGAACCCGCTAGTTTCGAAATCTACTGGATGAATTACTATGAGATTTTCACTGGTAACTCCAGTGAAGCTTGGGCCAACACAGAGAGTTTCTTTCATGGAAATCGAAGCAGGAAAAAAAAAAGACATTGTCATTTAATGTCTATCTATAATCGTCTGCTCACCTCAGTAGTTCGGATGTTTACTTAAGTGACACGATCATCATGACGTTCTTCGCCAAGGAACCAACAGATGACACTGTTGGCTTCATAGTATTCCTAAGAACCAATGGATGGCGATGTTAGTTTTAAGAAAGGACATCTGTGTTTTCGTAACTTTATGTCAGTGACAGAATTAAGCATTACAATCGTATCTCCACGAATTCAAATTAACATTGATTTTTCTTGGATGGAAAGTACAAATTTACTACTTTCGCAATATGTATTAAACACTTAACGGCATCGCTTTGCTTCTTTCAATGCGTTTAATTGGTTTTCTTTTCTTGGAAAAACGAGTTTAGTTTGTGATTTGGGTGTCTACGTATTAATATTGGTCCCGTTTAGTTAATGAATAAAAATGTTTGCAAAACGGTCGAGGCTTTGAATACTAAAAGTGACTGAAAGATTGTGGGATATTTGATCTCCTGAAACCAATGCAGAGCGTCTGGCGAGACTTGTTACACTCCGATAACATCAGCCTTTAACTCCCTCTTTGCATACTCCTTCCGAAGTTGAGGCACATAGTAACTCAAGAGTGTCACGCATTATCTTGCGACTCAGAACCATACACTCACAGAACAAACTGGCGGAGTTCTCAGCAGGTTCCCACAGCTGCTTGACCGTCTCCTCAATCAAACCATGAACCTTAATAACAAGTCAAAAATAAATTCTACATGTATAAAGTTTGAGGCACCGCTATAAATAAACACCTAGACATCGCTGGGTCTTTCAAAAAGTGTGCTTTTCTAAACGGATAGAAACGTCACCCAGTCATCAGTAGCAGGCTGCATATCTAACGGCTAACAGGGACAACAGTAACCTAGTTTTCAATCTTTCGTCCAACTGTAGGGGTCGGCGGAAGAAATTAATAACGCACGTGAGCATATTCTGAGTCACTGAACGTTGTATGTGTTACGGCGTAAAGTGAAGTACAGGCACGCCAGTCGGCAGCGACAGAGCAGATAGTGCTGTGAGAAAACGTCAGACAATTGCACGCTGAGCGACCCATCTCCAGGACGACAACGCGACAGTAGCGGCCTCCATACGAAGAGGACACAAGCGCCGCGCCGCGCCGCGCCCAACTGGTCGCGGCCCGGTTCTACAGCGGCATCTACGATAGTTACTTTGCTTGTACAATCTTTGTAACCCGAACTTGGGAATTGTATATATTGAAAAACACTTCTTATGTTGAATTGTTGCCCTTTGCTTGTGACACATCTGTGTAACAGAGAGTCGGCCGCTGTGACCGAACAGTTCTAAGCGCTTCAGTCCGGAACCGCGCTGCTGCTACGGTCACAGGTTCGAATCCTGCCTCAGGCATGGGTGTGTGTGATGTTCTTAGGTTACTTAGGTTTAAGTAGTTCTAAGTCTAGGGGACTGATGACCTCAGATGTTAAGTCCCATAGTGCTTAGAGCCATTTGAACAATTTTTTTAAACAGAAAGTTAAGTATTGTAAAGTATTGTATTTGTTCATTTTGAAAGAAAACTCATTAATACGATTTGTTTGAATGCTGTCTCACGATCCGAGAAAGCGGGTTTCCTAGACACACCACATTCGACTACTAGGCAGGTTTTAACAGTATGTTTGGCTAAATTCAAAGATATGAACACAAATACAGTGGGATAAGGCGATTTATACACTATAAAGTGCTTCCTAACGGTACGTATTGGAAATATTTGCTATCAGCACATGGGGGATTCTAAAAAACGTGAGATACTTTGAAATCATTACTAAGTTGAGAATTGCCCCTTTCTTACACCGACCGCTTCAGTAATTGACTATTAGAAGTGCTGTCATAATCTACGCATTAAGAGCTATAATACTGCGTTAAAGGTTTAACGCAATTGGTGCAGTATTAAAATTTGAATATATATAGAGTTTCAAATTTTAATACTGCACCAATTGCATTAAATCTTTATATCTTGGCGCGAAAATTTATCCACTATTTTAGAATGGGAGCAATTAATTATTTTGTACAAACTTTGGACGTAATTCCTGAAGTTATTGAACCTATTTCTCCTTGACATGCTCCTTGAAATAACAAAAGGCAAGGCGTTTACCTCTTACTACAAATTGGCTGTCCCTGCAGTACAACTGCAGCATCACACATGACGTTTTGATTTATTACGTCATTCCTATTATTTCCATTCGAAACACACTTTGTATACAGTACCCGTAAGGATCACTGAACGTACCTGCAACATTTTGTCATTCTAAGGCACACAGTTCACGAGATACGCGTCATAAACATTGAGATGTATGAAAAGGAAGCTTTCCTTAAAACGAGAGCAAAATCCCCAGGATGTATTCAAGCTGTGTTTGGTAACGAGGACACTTAATGTCTTCTAAAAAACTTTAAATGTAATTTGTAATCCTTTTTAAGTTTTTCTTGATTACGGCTCCGCAAAATAATTAAAGGAAAATGGTTTACCGGAAGTTAAGTTTTGTTGTTCATGTGGTAAAATATCTTTATCAAGCTTGATATTTCATTGCATTCTTACGTTGCTAGTAACTCTGTTCGCCGCCAAATTGCCGACAGTATTCGCATGAAGATATATAGCTACAAATTATGTTAATGTACAACAAATAGTTTAGGAGAAAAATTTACTTTTCAGAAAATGTAAGTAGTTTTCAATATCGAGAATGTAAGTGATTATAGATGTTAAAAAGCTGTGTTGGAAGGTTCAGGTTTGATTTTTTTTTTTTTCGGTGCGCTACGGGAGACTCATCCAAAAACATAAAACCCATTTCATTCAGATTTGACGCCTTCATCCGTGTATATTTTACACGCTTAACCTCAAATGTTTAACACCTAAACTCATTTGTAAAAGAATCAGGCGTCTGAAGCTGTTTTATACATGGTAGTTCGATTACATAGGCAGAGAAAGTGCAGCTTATACAAGATTAATTATGCACTATTGTTTATAAGTAGAAGCTAACCACAGTACAGAACTTCAGGCACCTATGTGGTACTCTGTAGGCCGATGAACTAGAAAAGTTTATCAGAAGCCCATTAGCAGACCCTAAAAACTTATTGACCTTTCCTGATTATTAGCTCTATCTCAAAAATACCAGCACTTCTCTTACAGCTGACGTAATGAATACGTGGAATACCGTACAGAGAAAATCTGGGCAGGCAGTCTGCTTAACGAAGCCGCCCTCACCGCCGCCGCCCACTACGGTACTGGAAACTAAATTTCGCCTCCCGCTTCGGCCGCGGGCAGGAGCACGGCAGTTGCGGGAATCTCCCGGCGACGCTTCCAGCGACGACCGCGAATACGACGCCTCTCCACGAATAAATTTTTGCCCACCTCGTGGCAACGGGGGGAAGCAGGGTAGCAGTTCTGAGCTTTTGTTCCCTTCCTCCCTCTTAAAATTCTGATACTTTGTCCCAACCTTGTCGGTCTATTAAGTGGGGAGAAGATGCGGAGCGGAAGAATCACGGTGAGTGAAAGTACTAGAGATAACTGGCTTCCTGAGCGTTCACGTACCGCTTCAGTGGGCATAGGCAATCAGAACCGAAAGCATTGAAAGAGTACGACAAAACAGTGTTTTCGACTACAGCATGTCCTCCACAGAAGAATTACATGTCTAGCAACATAGAGACATACAGTTTATGATCCAATAGCTGGCATTTGATATTAATCTTCACAGGAATTATCTTGGACGCAATAAAGGTTTATACACTAAATGAAATGCTATTAAATCACAGTTAGCTTGGTAAATTAACACATAGGGTATCTTCGAATGAAAATACAATTGAAATTATCTGTTTATTCGGAATATTGCTACTTTAAATGTATATGCATGCTACACACATGAGAGACACACAGTCTCTTGTTTCCAGCGAATGCATGCTCGTAGTTAACCGTCGAGTAGATTCTCAGCCTTGTGCAGCAGTATTAGTTGTGGGGTCGTGTAGAGAGGATGCTATATTACGGCAGAACGAGCAGTTTGGATAGCAGATGTGCCGCACGGAGATTCCTATATGAGATGTCCATGGTATGTAACCTGAAGATGAAGGATGGTTTTTAAGACAATTCTATAATAATATAGCAACTCAGAAAAAGGTAACTTACTTTGGTTTTGCAGTCGGCAAGCGCGATTTCAGTAATTATTGTTGTACAAGGATTTCATTGTGTCCAATAATATCTACATGCTGGTAATCATGGAGAACTGTCAATCATGTGTTCACCATTCTGATTACCTCCGTCCATTTCGATTAGTTAAATAATATTGTGTTAGAAATTCAAGAAAACAAATTTTTGTAAGACAGATAACTTGTTAAAGCGCTGTAAGAGAGGATACTGATTCTTCATGTTAGTTGGAGTTCACGTTTGTGCCATTAAAAGTATTTTAAAGTACTTCTTTTTGTCGTTTATATTTCAGAAATAATATCCTCACTGTTCAATACAATATGTTCGGTAAATTTTGTATTGTCACGCTTTGCACATTTGTTGAATTAATAATTTCGAAAATAGAATCAAAAACTAATTTGCTAAATCATCAGTTGTGTATTTTACATAATCATATAGGATACAGCCAGAGCTGAGTCAAGTTATCCACTGCAAGGTAACAATTTGTTGTAGGGCATTTTTGAAAGAATATTAGAAACATTTTTCAATTAGTCAAATATCATTTACATTGCAGAGATGCGTTTTGTAATAGCTTACATTTAAATTACGTAACATTTAGAGTATTCTTGTGAATCATTCTTTTATGCACTCTAATGTAACAAATAGACAGATGCATTTCAGACAAATTAGAATCACATTCCTAAAATGTAATTTGCATAAATAAGCCTACGTTCAAAAGTAGGGCAGCTACGCCGATTCTAAATCTGAATCCGTAATCGCAGTTGCAAAATCCAGACAGTTTTCACATCGTTAGCGAGAAATTCAGTTACAGTTTCAGCGTACAACTCACAGCAGTACAGGTAACTTCCACATGTTACTGTCCATTTGTAATTGCAGACACATTCGAAGATCTCCACCTCGCCCCATCTCGGCCCTTGGAGCGGGATTTTTAATCCATTAAAAAAATATAATTGGAATATTGTGTGATTTCGGCACAGTTCGCCAGGATCCACACAGATCCGTTGTGTCAATACAGAAGTTCAATGCAGCTGTATTGAAACTTTTAAACTACCACAAACTAAAAAGAAAAAGTTAGTTCTCTCAAAATCGAAAGTAGCAGAGACGATGATCTGAGCTTGTGACAAACTTACGTATGTGTGTATTACAGCATACATTGCAAAGATATTAGCAGTGTTGGGAAAACGGCACTTATGTGTGAATGCAGAGTCTCCTCCTAGAAACTTCCCGCCGTCTCTACACTGCCGCCTGGAAGGAAGTCCAACAGATTTTCACCAAATAATTCCAAATTAATATTCAAATGCAAAGGATGTATCAAAGTCCAGCGAGATTTCTTAGGTTGTGTTTGCAGTCTGCTTTATGCCGATAAATGAGCGGACATGGTGAGGAGGATGAAAGCGTCTTGGCTATGAATGACCCCCACATCACGCAGCCGAGCATCTCACAGTGGGTGCTTGGTGGACAGCAGCTCGATTGGCAAGGATATTCCACAGTCAGCATGTCACAGCTGTACTCAGTTCAACTCACACTGTAGTATCGCTAAATCCCAAAGCTTATTCGTGAAGAACACTATATAAGAGCAATTACTCTTGGAAGCAACAGTGGTCAATCATTAATGTCTTCACTAAAATGTTTTTAGGGAACGTTTAGTCAAAGTGAAACAGGAATTATGGAGGAGACAGAACATCACCAAAACACAAACCGTTGAAGGTGGACAAAGTTGTCAAACAGATCTTTAATTTAATAGTACCAGTCACAAATTTTAGTTATTTGCGAAACATGGTGGAAGGCGTCCGGATTTTACGGACCTTACCTGAGCTCAAACCAAAACGACAGTACAATACAGCATGAGTTCCTCAGAAAATAATAAATATATTATATCAACAAAACGCAATTGCAGTAATCTCATATACCAAAAACTACCAAACAACCAATATGGACAGGAGCATGAATAAATAAGTTAAAGTGAAACGAATTTTGGAGACGTATCGAGCAGGTGGTTAATGGCACCGGAAAACCCCACTTAACAAGAGAACGGTGAGCTTCAGCACAGAAAGGGATAAGGCCAGAACAATACGTTATTCATCTTAACATAAATACGGCTGGGACAGAGGGTAAGTGTCTGGATGGCTTAACAGGGCTCGGCTGCGACCCGGCAACAAAAATAAAATTCACCTCTAATGAAACAGCGATTGGCTGAAGCCACACTGGGCGACACAGACGTGACACATGGGGGGAGATCCCCATTGTATAAAAGGATTAAACTAAGGTTTCTAGATATCTCTGTCATCTCGCAGCGGACCTCACAAGTGTGTGGAAAACTGCAAGGGCATTGAGAGCTTAGCTTTCTGAAAAGTGTGGGCAATACATTTCACGTACCATGGCGACAGTCAGCAAAGTGGTAGTTAATTATTCCTACGGGAATTTTGCAGGGAAAGTAACTATGCACATCGCTTGAACCCTTAGCGAGTGTGCAATAGCCATTATTTCGACTAGGGACAACAACAAACGCGGGAAACTTGAGACAGAGTGAATTCAGTCAAGGTCAGAATAGGAAGTTAGCGTTTCAGATCCAGAACAGAGACAACGCCGTTGCAGATACAGCTTGGTAAAATACCATTGTGCATTAGGCTACAGTAAATAGTGAGTCGAGATTTTGCTCACTCCAGCTTGCATACGCTTTGACCACTGAATATCAAAAACTAGGATACTAACCTACGCTCACATTGAGTGCAAGAGAGTTATTAAAAAATAAATTTATTCTCCACCAACTCAGTGCATTGAACAGATAAGACATTGTAGATGTAACTGAGCTAGTGAATACTTTAATCATCCTTTCTGTAACAAAAAATTTTTCATATGTAGAGATAACGATTTTAATAATCGCCAGTTCGAATGTCCATGAGTTAAGTATTTTGTTATTGAGTGTTGAAAGTAATTGAACTAGATTTTTGTGTAGCACTTGACCACTGAAAGCACAGAATTATATGTAGAATAAAGAAGGGAATAGCTGTTTTGTCTTTCTAGAATCGACCCGAAACTCTCACTTTTATTAATTCATACATTCTAGTTAAGAAACAGCAGCATTTCTAATGATTTTTGTTATGACCTGCACCTGATATGAGCTGCCTTACAGGGCAACATTTCTGTAGAATGTCTGTTTAACACCCTGGGCTTGAGAAGACAGTTCAGATTGCGGCGTTGCGGGGTTGTAATTTCCTTGTGCTCAGCAGGCTGCAAATTAGAAATTCACCAACTTCACAAAAGCGTCTTCTCGATGTCCCTTCACTCGACAATTTAGTTACTTACAAGATGATGTAAAAGTAGTATTGATAAAAAACACCATCTAATATCTACAATTACTGAGGCTGCGCAACTCCGGTAATGAAATAAAGTTCTGTAGAAAAACTGTCAATAAAAAATTCATTGGGCGGTAAGATAATGGATTGGGTTCTGGAAAATGATGTCCAAAACTTCCACACAAAAATGTGTACTTGTTCTTATAACCAAAGAAACGGTACTATTCAGTCCACATTCAAACTATTGGTTATTTTCGTCAAGTTCACAATTCATATACTCATTTCACACGACCAGCAATCAGAAATCTATCCATATCCGACCTGAGTTAAACAACATTTGCACAGTCATTAATTCCACCATTAATATGAGTTATTACATTTGGTCCTTCTGTTGGATTTCAAAAAAGAAATTGCTCGCCAAAAAAGCTCAGTGGTTGAATGCTGAAACATGTCATGTGGATACTATGAAGGCCAAATTTCACACGCGAATAACTTCCCAAGAAAACATTTCTAAAGCTTCCAAACTACACAAAACTGTCCATAACTACATCAACGATAGTCACGACATATATCAAGCATGATGGACTCAGTGTTCCTTCATTTTACACATGATTTTGACTTGCACTAGTAACACGGCTGCCCGTGCTGAAAGCTAGCGAGACACTCCCTTCTTGTGGCCTCATTCCCAGTATAACTATCAGGTAATAAGCGCGATCCATCCTCATTTCCGATTGGCTAACCATACTCGCTGCCAATCAGAATGCTCGCTCATGATCATACTCGCACCAAAACAGGCCTGCACCAATCCTTACATACAGACGCATCCACGTCATTCTGATATACAAATATTAAACTAATGTTTAATAAACGAGGACGAAAATGCAATAGAACTGGAAATATCCTTTACATAGAGATAATTCTCCAGCTGACTTTCCGGCTGCTCTGTTACAATAGCAATCACACCTAGACATACGTCTTCAGCAACGTGGGTAAATTCCCTATGAACATTTTCCCACGACAGGCTTGCGTAATTCTTGTAGGTTACTTAAGATGGCATATAATGCAACATTAAAATTTGACAAATCTCCCACATACACACTCTCATTCACTCTCATATTCTCCCACAACAATATTAGACTCCAATAATAACTTTGTCTGATTTTTATATTACGAAAACGAAAAATAGTTAAAGTTCTAATACGAAAATCTCAATTAATTAGTTCTGCACACTGAGAGTTATGTTTATGTTTTTGTATAATACCAAAGGATAAACTATTATATTTCCTAACTGAATGTAGTTTCCTAAGTGTCGAATTTTTACTTCTATAGTAATTTTTTCTATCGCTGAAACTATGACAGTTATAAAGCTGAAATTTAGATGCAATCTTCTCTTGAATGTCAAAAAGTGGTGTAGCGATATTGGAAATGATTGAATAATATTTAGTATCATTTATTTAGGTTCTTATAGGTGGTGAATGTACGGTCGCTAAGAAGTGATACAGGAGCCGTTCTCACGCTGCCGTAGTAGCAGGTGTACATGGCTCATGGGCTAAGTCACAAGTGGAGATTTCTTTCACAGTCTCCGGCTCCAATACTGCGGGCTGTATAGCAACGAATGTTATCGCGCATTAACTCACGACTTTACAAGATGTTTTGTCCTTTTGCGCGCTAAGTGGTGAGCTAAGTTTGCACACATTAGTCCACTCGCTGTGCAGATACAAAGTGTGGACAATCTCACAAATGGCGACTCTGCCAGTATGCGAAATTATAGCATTCCGATAGACTGATCGTTTGTTTTTGATAGGTACGAAACAAATAATCCTCCCAAACAATAAGCTGACGCAAATTAGAGGAGAACATGTAAATGTAAATGTGACTCAACTGTGTAGTAAGTGTAGATAGAACTGTATTCATGTATTTCTTATTTGCTGGCGCAACACAGCGTTGAATTTGGTTGGCTTGAGTTCTGATTCAACTCCATTAACCAAAAGGCTAAATTAAAGACGAGGAAACGGTTTCAAATATTGAATATAGAACCGTGGACGATATTTTGTGGTAGAATCAAGTCTTATGTTCAGATAGAGTAGTCATGTTCGGAAAGTTCGCGAACAGCAACGCTTAGTAGAATGCCCAAAAACGACAGAAAATAATCTATTAAGACAAAGATAAGTCATTGAAGATCTTGATATGATCGGTTTGGACACGCAGCAGGTAAATCAGCGTGAGCAACACGAGACAGAACACGTAGAAATACCGAATGAGACCGAAAATGCAACGCATAATGTTTAGTATAGTCCAAGGAATGAAAATGAGAACGGCGTTGCTAATGAATCAGGCACTGAGTCTGTAGATAGTGAGTTACACCATACTGAAGCAAACTTAATCATATTGAATCCATAAGGCTTGCAATTGTGTGAAAGAACGAGTGTTATTAGAGCTCCTACACTATGTTCGGAAGTGAATGTAACGGTTCACGAAACATGAGATAGGGAACGGTTGCATCAGATGGCAACTGGCGAAAACAGTGTAGATGAAAACGCCAACATATTTGGAATTTTGCAGAGTTTATTACAAAAATCATAGGAATCAGAAAGGCATATAGATGGGCGCATAACACAAGAGCAAAAAGTAGTAGATGCGTACATAATACAAGGACAAAAAGAATTAGAAGGGCGCATCACACAAGCGCAAAAAGAATTAACACTAGGGCTAAAAGAAAGTAACAAGGAAATACAGAAAACGCCTGATAATAATCAAAGCCAACTAGATCAAATAAGAACTGAAGCTAAGGAAGCCCAAAATCACGCTTCAAACACTCGTTACAGGGCACAAACAATTGAGAATAGACACTGACACTGTCCAGACAGACATGATTACGTTGCATGAAGTTACACAACAAAGTGTCAAAAAGCTTAAACAACTGGCCAAGCTTTACAGAGCCTCTTCCAAGCTTCTCTTGTCCCCGACAGTCTTTCATTTAGCACCTCCTCCCATTGCTGTTCTCTTTGGATTACACCATAGTTCACCTTATCTCTCCACCTTGTTTGTGATCTTCCAACTGGTCTTCATCCAGATTCTGTCCATTCTAGAGATCATCTCGGAAGTCTTGCTGGTTGCAATCTTTTAACGCGGCCAAACCACTTAAATTCATTACTCTCCATAGTTCGTTCCAGGTGTTTGATCTGCAAAGTATTAAATTGTTATTTCTGCCACAGACGGCCCCTGCCAGGCAGACTACACTCAAGGCACCCCTGTGTACCATATAACATACACAAGCACTTGCAGACGCAACCAAGAGGAAAACAATTCTTCAAAACAAACAAAACTTGCTAGAGACTAATGCGAACCTTTTTCTGCAGAGGTCGCCTCACAGATACAAGGAAAGTTGGAGTACTCTGCGGGCCTCTGCCGGCTTTATAAGGCCAGTGCAGCAGCAGTACAGCCAGTTCCTCGCCGAGCTAGGACCAGCTCCGACGGACCTCACCGACACTCTTGATGAATGGTCGTCTACAAGTTATTTGTTTTTGTGTGTATATAGTGATTGTAGTTCAGTTTCAATAAACGACATTATATTGAGTGTTCTACAATACTGAGTATTCTACATAAATATTATTTCATTCCTAGTTCTGTCCCTTCTCGTCTTACCAAGGATCCCTCGTAAGTACACCTCTGGTCCTTGTACTCTGCTCAGATCTTTCTTTCCTCAAATCAGCATTCTGATACGTTGGTAAAAATATGACTTCTGCATCGCGAGCTTCCCTTGACAGTGCACCTCTGTTCCTTGTATCCTGCTTAGATTTTGCTCTGTCCAAGTCAAAATTGGTGGATAACATAATTTATACATCATGATCCCCGGTTTGGCCGGTGTTTAACAATTGCCAATTATATCTGTTACACAATTATAAAATTTATAACAGTTTTCTGCCCTCTACGGAATTTCATTCTCTATGTTCTCTTTCTTGGTTAATTAACTTCCTGGACATAACTAGTGGAAAAATAGTCCTGATCGTAGGGTTATTTTATAAAAATGACAGGTTTTGGCCTAGGCTTAGGCCATCTTCAGACAGTAACAGCAGATGCAGTTGGCGATGCGTAGAACAGCCAGTTGACTTCAGTCGCTGAAACTGCTCAGTAGTTCAGTTTCAGCTGATGGTGGCTTTCTGAAGATGGTCTAAGCCTAGGTCAAAACCGGTCACTTTAATAAAAAAAATGGTTCAAAAGGCTCTGAGCTCTATGGGACTCAACTGCTGATGTCATTAGTCCCCTAGAACTTAGAACTAGTTAAACCTAACTAACCTAAGGACATCACAAACAACCATGCCCGAGGCAGGATTCGAACCTGCGACCGTAGCAGTCTTGCGGTTCCAGACTGCAGCGCCTTTAACCGCACGGCCACTTCGACCGGCACACTTTAATAAAATAAGCATCGTAATCAAACCTGTTTTTTCGCTGATTGAATATAGATTGCATGATCGCTGTTCCTTCCAAACACGTTACCTAAATTTTTTAAAACTTCCTAAATACTGGAAATCATCTACTTCCTTAATAATTTTTCCATTCCAGATTATATCCTGCAATTTTTCGTATTTCATGCTGATCCTCGTTACTTCATTTTTTTTATTCTTATTTTCGAGCTTGCTTCTTCAGTCACTTTCTGCCAGATGTGTAGATGTTCTTCCAATTTTTACTCATTTTCTTCCAACTCATCACATCATGTGCAAATGCTATGAGTTTCACATCAACTGCTGGTAATCCCCGGAGAACTTTGGTGATGATGTTGCTCACAGTATTATTAAAAAGCATTGTGAGAGCACTGTACCTTGCCTAAGCACTCTGTACGTATTAGGGACTCCTCTTGAACTAAATTCCTTGGGCCATTAGCTACGGCGTCAACTAAAGTGTAGCACCACTACTATTTAGTGGGATAATCTATGGGAATATGCCTAGGGGGGAGAGCTGATCTCGAGGTCCCAGGTACGTTCCACCACAGCTGAAGCAGGCGCCGCTGCGTCTCCCACCACACTCCCCCTATGCAGTCAGCCACCCGTGCAAGACGAATGTCTGAGCCACAGCGAGATGCACCACCGGAGAAGACTTCTGAGGTGTGATGGGTACACCGCCAGTAACATAAGAACTGTGACGGGATCTGTCACTCACCGAAGTGACACATCAGATGAAGATGTGTTGGGTACAGACTCTGTGCGACACATCCCCAGGGAGGTGGACAGAATCTGCCGTATGTTGCACAGGCACTGCATAAAGAGTATATTTAAATCGATAATGAAAATCTGACACACATCCCCAGGAAGGTGGACTGAATCGACCGTATGTTGCGCAAAAACAGTTTCAAACGGGTAAAGTACAAAAAGAACCCACTCGCAATATCGAGAGTATACCACATTTCGTGTACGTGAGGAAAAGTCTGTATTGGAATGGCAGGATGATCCATCATCACCAGAAGCGTCGAACATAAACGGCACTGCAGGATGGGACAGGTCGAGGAACTGATAGTTGCAGAGCATGCGTTATGTGAGAAAGACCGAGAAATAAAATTCGTCTACATGCGTGTTCTTCCTATGGAGAGGAGCTGTCGGGTTTACTTCTTCAGGGATCCACAAACATGACAACCACTTCAACAAGAAAGTGGAAACTCTCAAGGTGAACGAATCCTGGATCCTCGTGCTGCAGCGAATAACAGTTGCAGGTAGCATGGGGAGAAGCACAGCTGGAATGACCCGGGAAATCCCTTCAGATGTTGGCTCGAAGTAATGTAATTTGCTGCCGCGAGCTCGACTCCAGTGCGCCATCAGCAATGAAGGGAGAGGCTTTGGCTATGTCGGCCACTCGTGATAACGTAACGTCAGAAAAATCATGATACAAACATCATACCAAGAAGCCAACCCGCAATTAGTCAACAAGTGGTCACGACAGCCTCAATGATGCAGATGCTGCTTTGTCGTTATTTTTCGTCTCATAGCTTGATTTTCAACAGATTTTTTTTGTGGAAGTGGTGCTTCATAACCGAGTTACGTGCCAGACGGTGCTTTGTAACGATTTTGAGTGGCAGAGACTGCTTTGTGTCAATGTTGCATGTCCGAGGATCCTTTGAAACGATACTGCGTAGCAGAGAGTCCTTCATACTGATGTTGTATGGCATGGGATACTGCATATCGAAGTTGCGTAATATAGTATGTTTCACATGCAGGTTGTTTGTTCATAATGATATCGTGAGGCAGACAGTGTTTCATAGTGATAATGCATGGCAAAGGGTGCTTGCTACCTATACTACGTGGCAGAGAGTGCTTCGTGACGACTTTACGTGCCAAGAGGGTACAGAGTGGGTTTTGTACAAATGTTACGTTGCAGAGGGCACTGTGTACCAATTCTGAGTGTCGGAGAAAGTGCTTCATAACGACATAACTATGCTCCTTGTTTAATGAAATTAAAAAAAAAATTAATTAATAGTTACCTTTTTTTTAAAAAAAATATAACATTTTTGATTTTATTTTTCTTTCCTTCTGTACGTTCGAACTTTGTTGTAGGACCTCTTATTTGTGTGTGGTAATAAAAATTCATTTACACAGAATTAAGTACGTTTAAAATTATGTGAATTCATATTAACTGATTAAGAATATTTAGTTGAGAATTAAATCCTTTATATAACTCGGCCTCGGCACACATTTTCTAAATGCGGTGGTTTCTTTTTTTTTAATATTTACTGAATTCTTTCCCGGCGTTAGCTATGGAACACAAGACTGTCTCTATTAGCAGAAAATGGTTAAATATTGCCAAGCCGACGTTTAATTATCATCGATAAAACACACTTCACTATACATTTAAGTTATTTGAAAGAACCAAAATTGTTAAATTCCAACGTTAACTATCCGCCTATGAATGCACAAATGTGAAACTAGTAGATAACTCCGTCAGTCTCAGGATCGCTGTAAAAGAAAAAACATTTTCTTAATTCACTGATAATTTTTATCTGCTCCCGATTTACGGGTTTGGTTAATTTTTCTTAGCGGAACAATTTTTTTAAATGTGCCGCCGCTGCAAATCGTTCGGTCGCGGCACAGCCCAGCAACACCGCTAAAAACGCTGAAATTTCTTTAAAGAAATATTATAGATGACATGGGCAAGCTAATTTACGTTAATAATACACACTTTTGATAAATTAT
This sequence comes from Schistocerca serialis cubense, assembly GCF_023864345.2. Taxonomy (NCBI): domain Eukaryota; kingdom Metazoa; phylum Arthropoda; class Insecta; order Orthoptera; family Acrididae; genus Schistocerca; species Schistocerca serialis. The sequence continues at coordinate 1,044,722,603 of NC_064639.1, read as the reverse complement.
AATATATTTAGACCACAACAATAAGTCAACTTACATTAGTTTGCAATTTCTCCTCTAATGCCGGCTAAATCTACATACAGACAGCAGAATTCTACCCGTTCATAAAATGCTACGTCACAGCTTGCTCTCACTTTCAGCTCTACAGGGAGACGACAAAGAATACACACTACGTGGTGGTTTTTATATTACTGCTGACCATTAACATCTCTTTGTAATCTTACAACATTATTTTCCTCTGTGGCTGAATTTTACATTTTTGTTATCGCAGATATTGACACATTTCGCAATTACATTATGAGTATAGAAATATTACAATCATAAATACATCGAGAATATTACTACAGAAAATATTACAATAATAACGAATGTCTTTTACACAAAATTAAATAACATTTTTTGTTAAATAATTACAGTATATACAAATTGCTTCATAGCAGCGTATATGGTACAATTAAATTTTTGTTTATTAATAGTGTGAGTTTGCCAGGGAACGTTACATTGCCCCCTGGCAGCATTTGGCAAAGAGTTTCTATACTTTGACACAATGGTGACAGTAACGTTCATACAATTCTGTATTTTTTTATGGAATGGCTCTTTTAATTAGTCCCAGGGTTATGTACGCTCATGGCTCCCCCATTTGGGCGAAGGCAGACAGGAAACCTGGGCAAAACTGTGCCGGAGCCCAGCCATCCCTATTGGTTCATGATTAATCTTGTCTCTTTAACAGTCATTCTTTTGAATTGATTTAGCAGTTTGTCATCAACGGTTACATAATATCATAGTCACATACAGTTCAACGAAAGTTTTTTGTGTGTGATTAACAACTCGTTATTATTAATATACTGCAAGGTCACTTGTCCTAGGATATATCACTTAGTTCTTTTAAATCATTTAGCACAACGTCACTTTTCATAATGTTCCCACTACCTACGTGTTACAAATCCATCTCCTACACTTGTTAGTGTTCATTTTCTCTCGTCAATTTACGGGTATACATGATAAGTGTTCAATGTTTATCAAAAATGGAGTTCATTGACATGTTATGCAGTTTGTGTAAATATTTTGGAATATGTCAATAATGCTGTAGTTGGTGAGCGGTGCGGAGTGATTGTTGAGCGGCGCTCGGCGCGGCGCGTCGGCTCCGTGTAGGTCACCGCCCCCGGTGTTGACAGCTACGGCGCGGAGAGGCGTGTGGCTGTCTGGTCTGCTACGAGCTGCTGCGGCCGCTGCATGGCTGAAGTAGCCGGATGCGCGTTGTATATCAGCTCACCCGTGTGACATCTTCTTGCAGTGCTCCAGCAAACATGCAACAAGTTCACAAACAGTGCACTATCCTTATGGGCATTTTTCCTGCTGTGGGAAAGAACGCACACAGTTATTGGCAGTTATTATTCAGTAGGCCTTCACTAGTCTGGTTTGCACAATGTTTCGTTGTCACAGTAACACGTTTTATGGGCACACAATATTTTTTCACCATGTCATGACTTGTCATTAATCACACGCAAGTTTTCACCTTAGGACAGAATGTATCTCTGTAGTCAATGCGCTTTCCTAGCGTCCCTTGACACACAAAGAGTTATAGTTTGACACTAACTTGGTCCACCGTCCGTTATCGGCTCGCTGTTCGTGTCGTGCTAGTTCCTTATCCACTTGCACACACGGCGATGATACAGTTTCTTATTGCTTGTTCAAAACAACCTCGTGACGTATTGCTGCAGGTTTAACAGTCACTGTCTGTCTCTGCCACACAATACTGCACTCTTGTTTAAGTTTTTTCATTTGCAATGTCCGTTGTGCAATTTTTGTAACAGCACATTCGTAACTTCTTTGTTCGCTCTTTACCAAGGAGTATGATAATTGCGTACATGGTAACAAATATTAAAATTTCGAGAATGAGATTTTCACTCTGCAGCGGAGTGTGCGCTGATATGAAACTTCCTGGCAGATCAAAACTGTGTGCCCGACCGAGACTCGAACTCGGGACCTTTGCCTTTCGCGGGCAAGTGCTCTACCAACTGAGCTACCGAAGCACGACTCACGCCCGGTACTCACAGCTTTACTCCTGCCAGTACCTCGTCTCCTACCTTCCAAACTTTACAGAAGCTCTCCTGCGAACCATGCAGAACTAGCACTCCTGAAAGAAAGGATATTGCGGAGACATGGCTTAGCCACAGCCTAGGGGATGTTTCCAGAATGAGATTTTCACTCTGCAGCGGAGTGTGCGCTGATATGAAACTTCCTGGCAGATCAAAACTGTGTGCCCGACCGAGACTCGAACTCGGGACCTTTGCCTTTCGCGGGCAAGTGCTCTACCAACTGAGCTACCGAAGCACGACTCACGCCCGGTACTCACAGCTTTACTCCTGCCAGTACCTCGTCTCCTACCTTCCAAACTTTACAGAAGCTCTCCTGCAAACCATGCAGAACTAGCACTCCTGAAAGAAAGGATATTGCGGAGACATGGCTTAGCCACAGCCTAGGGGATGTTTCCAGAATGAGATTTTCACTCTGCAGCGGAGTGTGCGCTGATATGAAACTTCCTGGCAGATCAAAACTGTGTGCCCGACCGAGACTCAAACTCGGGACCTTTGCCTTTCGCGGGCAAGTGCTCTACCAACTGAGCTACCGAAGCACGACTCACGCCCGGTACTCACAGCTTTACTCCTGCCAGTACCTTGTCTCCTACCTTCCAAACTTTACAGAAGCTCTCCTGCGAACCATGCAGAACTAGCACTCCTGAAAGAAAGGATATTGCGGAGACATGGCTTAGCCACAGCCTAGGGGATGTTTCCAGAATGAGATTTTCACTCTGCAGCGGAGTGTGCGCTGATATGAAACTTCCTGGCAGATCAAAACTGTGTGCCTGACCGAGACTCGAACTCGGGACCTTTGCCTTTCGCGGGCAAGTGCTCTACCAACTGAGCTACGGAAGCACGACTCACGCCCGGTACTCACAGCTTTACTCCTGCCAGTACCTCGTCTCCTACCTTCCAAACTTTACAGAAGCTCTCCTGCGAACCATGCAGAACTAGCACTCCTGAAAGAAAGGATATTGCGGAGACATGGCTTAGCCACAGCCTAGGGGATGTTTCCAGAATGAGATTTTCACTCTGCAGTGGAGTGTGCGCTGATATGAAACTTCCTGGCAGAACAAAACTGTGTGCCCGACCGAGACTCGAACTCGGGACCTTTGCCTTTCGCGGGCAAGTGCTCTACCAACTGAGCTACCGAAGCACGACTCACGCCCGGTACTCACAGCTTTACTCCTGCCAGTACCTCGTCTCCTACCTTCCAAACTTTACAGAAGCACTCCTGCGAACCATGCAGAACTAGCACTCCTGAAAGAAAGGATATTGCGGAGACATGGCTTAGCCACAGCCTAGGGGATGTTTCCAGAATGAGATTTTCACTCTGCAGCGGAGTGTGCGCTGATATGAAACTTCCTGGCAGATCAAAACTGTGTGCCCGACCGAGACTTGAACTCGGGACCTTTGCCTTTCACGGGCAAATGCTCTACCAACTGAGCTACCGAAGCACGACTCACGCCCGGTAGAGCACTTGCCCGCGAAAGGCAAAGGTCGCGAGTTCGAGTCTCGGTCGGGCACACAGTTTTGATCTGCCAGGAAGTTTCATATCAGCGCACACTCCGCTGCAGAGTGAAAATCTCATTCTGGAAACATCCCCTAGGCTGTGGCTAAGCCATGTCTCCGCAATATCCTTTCTTTCAGGAGTGCTAGTTCTGCATGGTTCGCAGGAGAGCTTCTGTAAAGTTTGGAAGGTAGGAGACGAGGTACTGGCAGGAGTAAAGCTGTGAGTACCGGGCGTGAGTCGTGCTTCGGTAGCTCAGTTGGTAGAGCACTTGCCCGCGAAAGGCAAAGGTCCCGAGTTCGGGTCTCGGTCGGGCACACAGTTTTGATCTGCCAGGAAGTTTCATATCAGCGCACACTCCGCTGCAGAGTGAAAATCTCATTCTGGAAACATCCCCTAGGCTGTGGCTAAGCCATGTCTCCGCAATATCCTTTCTTTCAGGAGTGCTAGTTCTGCATGGTTCGCAGGAGAGCTTCTGTAAAGTTTGGAAGGTAGGAGACGAGGTACTGGCAGGAGTAAAGCTGTGAGTACCGGGCGTGAGTCGTGCTTCGGTAGCTCAGTTGGTAGAGCACTTGCCCGCGAAAGGCAAAGGTCCCGAGTTCGGGTCTCGGTCGGGCACACAGTTTTGATCTGCCAGGAAGTTTCATATCAGCGCACACTCCGCTGCAGAGTGAAAATCTCATTCTGGAAACATCCCCTAGGCTGTGGCTAAGCCATGTCTCCGCAATATCCTTTCTTTCAGGAGTGCTAGTTCTGCATGGTTTGCAGGAGAGCTTCTGTAAAGTTTGGAAGGTAGGAGACGAGGTACTGGCAGGAGTAAAGCTGTGAGTACTGGGCGTGAGTCGTGCTTCGGTAGCTCAGTTGGTAGAGCACTTGCCCGCGAAAGGCAAAGGTCCCGAGTTCGAGTCTCGGTCGGGCACACAGTTTTGATCTGCCAGGAAGTTTCATATCAGCGCACACTCCGCTGCAGAGTGAAAATCTCATTCTGGAAACATCCCCTAGGCTGTGGCTAAGCCATGTCTCCGCAATATCCTTTCTTTCAGGAGTGCTAGTTCTGCATGGTTCGCAGGAGAGCTTCTGTAAAGTTTGGAAGGTAGGAGACGAGGTACTGGCAGGAGTAAAGCTGTGAGTACCGGGCGTGAGTCGTGCTTCGGTAGCTCAGTTGGTAGAGCACTTGCCCGCGAAAGGCAAAGGTCCCGAGTTCGGGTCTCGGTCGGGCACACAGTTTTGATCTGCCAGGAAGTTTCATATCAGCGCACACTCCGCTGCAGAGTGAAAATCTCATTCTGGAAACATCCCCTAGGCTGTGGCTAAGCCATGTCTCCGCAATATCCTTTCTTTCAGGAGTGCTAGTTCTGCATGGTTCGCAGGAGAGCTTCTGTAAAGTTTGGAAGGTAGGAGACGAGGTACTGGCAGGAGTAAAGCTGTGAGTACCGGGCGTGAGTCGTGCTTCGGTAGCTCAGTTGGTAGAGCACTTGCCCGCGAAAGGCAAAGGTCCCGAGTTCGGGTCTCGGTCGGGCACACAGTTTTGATCTGCCAGGAAGTTTCATATCAGCGCACACTCCGCTGCAGAGTGAAAATCTCATTCTGGAAACATCCCCTAGGCTGTGGCTAAGCCATGTCTCCGCAATATCCTTTCTTTCAGGAGTGCTAGTTCTGCATGGTTCGCAGGAGAGCTTCTGTAAAGTTTGGAAGGTAGGAGACGAGGTACTGGCAGGAGTAAAGCTGTGAGTACCGGGCGTGAGTCGTGCTTCGGTAGCTCAGTTGGTAGAGCACTTGCCCGCGAAAGGCAAAGGTCCCGAGTTCGGGTCTCGGTCGGGCACACAGTTTTGATCTGCCAGGAAGTTTCATATCAGCGCACACTCCGCTGCAGAGTGAAAATCTCATTCTGGAAACATCCCCTAGGCTGTGGCTAAGCCATGTCTCCGCAATATCCTTTCTTTCAGGAGTGCTAGTTCTGCATGGTTCGCAGGAGAGCTTCTGTAAAGTTTGGAAGGTAGGAGACGAGGTACTGGCAGGAGTAAAGCTGTGAGTACCGGGCGTGAGTCGTGCTTCGGTAGCTCAGTTGGTAGAGCACTTGCCCGCGAAAGGCAAAGGTCCCGAGTTCGGGTCTCGGTCGGGCACACAGTTTTGATCTGCCAGGAAGTTTCATATCAGCGCACACTCCGCTGCAGAGTGAAAATCTCATTCTGGAAACATCCCCTAGGCTGTGGCTAAGCCATGTCTCCGCAATATCCTTTCTTTCAGGAGTGCTAGTTCTGCATGGTTTGCAGGAGAGCTTCTGTAAAGTTTGGAAGGTAGGAGACGAGGTACTGGCAGGAGTAAAGCTGTGAGTACTGGGCGTGAGTCGTGCTTCGGTAGCTCAGTTGGTAGAGCACTTGCCCGCGAAAGGCAAAGGTCCCGAGTTCGAGTCTCGGTCGGGCACACAGTTTTGATCTGCCAGGAAGTTTCATATCAGCGCACACTCCGCTGCAGAGTGAAAATCTCATTCTGGAAACATCCCCTAGGCTGTGGCTAAGCCATGTCTCCGCAATATCCTTTCTTTCAGGAGTGCTAGTTCTGCATGGTTCGCAGGAGAGCTTCTGTAAAGTTTGGAAGGTAGGAGACGAGGTACTGGCAGGAGTAAAGCTGTGAGTACCGGGCGTGAGTCGTGCTTCGGTAGCTCAGTTGGTAGAGCACTTGCCCGCGAAAGGCAAAGGTCCCGAGTTCGGGTCTCGGTCGGGCACACAGTTTTGATCTGCCAGGAAGTTTCATATCAGCGCACACTCCGCTGCAGAGTGAAAATCTCATTCTGGAAACATCCCCTAGGCTGTGGCTAAGCCATGTCTCCGCAATATCCTTTCTTTCAGGAGTGCTAGTTCTGCATGGTTCGCAGGAGAGCTTCTGTAAAGTTTGGAAGGTAGGAGACGAGGTACTGGCAGGAGTAAAGCTGTGAGTACCGGGCGTGAGTCGTGCTTCGGTAGCTCAGTTGGTAGAGCACTTGCCCGCGAAAGGCAAAGGTCCCGAGTTCGGGTCTCGGTCGGGCACACAGTTTTGATCTGCCAGGAAGTTTCATATCAGCGCACACTCCGCTGCAGAGTGAAAATCTCATTCTGGAAACATCCCCTAGGCTGTGGCTAAGCCATGTCTCCGCAATATCCTTTCTTTCAGGAGTGCTAGTTCTGCATGGTTTGCAGGAGAGCTTCTGTAAAGTTTGGAAGGTAGGAGACGAGGTACTGGCAGGAGTAAAGCTGTGAGTACTGGGCGTGAGTCGTGCTTCGGTAGCTCAGTTGGTAGAGCACTTGCCCGCGAAAGGCAAAGGTCCCGAGTTCGAGTCTCGGTCGGGCACACAGTTTTGATCTGCCAGGAAGTTTCATATCAGCGCACACTCCGCTGCAGAGTGAAAATCTCATTCTGGAAACATCCCCTAGGCTGTGGCTAAGCCATGTCTCCGCAATATCCTTTCTTTCAGGAGTGCTAGTTCTGCATGGTTCGCAGGAGAGCTTCTGTAAAGTTTGGAAGGTAGGAGACGAGGTACTGGCAGGAGTAAAGCTGTGAGTACCGGGCGTGAGTCGTGCTTCGGTAGCTCAGTTGGTAGAGCACTTGCCCGCGAAAGGCAAAGGTCCCGAGTTCGAGTCTCGGTTGGGCACACAGTTTTGATCTGCCAGGAAGTTTCATATCAGCGCACACTCCGCTGCAGAGTGAAAATCTCATTCTGGAAACATCCCCTAGGCTGTGGCTAAGCCATGTCTCCGCAATATCCTTTCTTTCAGGAGTGCTAGTTCTGCATGGTTTGCAGGAGAGCTTCTGTAAAGTTTGGAAGGTAGGAGACGAGGTACTGGCAGGAGTAAAGCTGTGAGTACCGGGCGTGAGTCGTGCTTCCGTAGCTCAGTTGGTAGAGCACTTGCCCGCGAAAGGCAAAGGTCCCGAGTTCGAGTCTCGGTCAGGCACACAGTTTTGATCTGCCAGGAAGTTTCATATCAGCGCACACTCCGCTGCAGAGTGAAAATCTCATTCTGGAAACATCCCCTAGGCTGTGGCTAAGCCATGTCTCCGCAATATCCTTTCTTTCAGGAGTGCTAGTTCTGCATGGTTCGCAGGAGAGCTTCTGTAAAGTTTGGAAGGTAGGAGACGAGGTACTGGCAGGAGTAAAGCTGTGAGTACCGGGCGTGAGTCGTGCTTCGGTAGCTCAGTTGGTAGAGCACTTGCCCGCGAAAGGCAAAGGTCGCGAGTTCGTGTCTCGGTCGGGCACACAGTTTTGATCTGCCAGGAAGTTTCATATCAGCGCACACTCCGCTGCAGAGTGAAAATCTCATTCTGGAAACATCCCCTAGGCTGTGGCTAAGCCATGTCTCCGCAATATCCTTTCTTTCAGGAGTGCTAGTTTTGCATGGTTCGCAGGAGAGCTTCTGTAAAGTTTGGAAGGTAGGAGACGAGGTACTGGCAGGAGTAAAGCTGTGAGTATCGGGCGTGAGTCGTGCTTCGGTAGCTCAGTTGGTAGAGCACTTGCCCGCGAAAGGCAAAGGTCCCGAATTCGAGTCTCGGTCGGGCACACAGTTTTGATCTGCCAGGAAGTTTCATATCAGCGCACACTCCGCTGCAGAGTGAAAATCTCATTCTGGAAACATCCCCTAGGCTGTGGCTAAGCCATGTCTCCGCAATATCCTTTCTTTCAGGAGTGCTAGTTCTGCATGGTTCGCAGGAGAGCTTCTGTAAAGTTTGGAAGGTAGGAGACGAGGTACTGGCAGGAGTAAAGCTGTGAGTACCGGGCGTGAGTCGTGCTTCGGTAGCTCAGTTGGTAGAGCACTTGCCCGCGAAAGGCAAAGGTCCCGAGTTCGAGTCTCGGTCAGGCACACAGTTTTGATCTGCCAGGAAGTTTCATATCAGCGCACACTCCGCTGCAGAGTGAAAATCTCATTCTGGAAACATCCCCTAGGCTGTGGCTAAGCCATGTCTCCGCAATATCCTTTCTTTCAGGAGTGCTAGTTCTGCATGGTTCGCAGGAGAGCTTCTGTAAAGTTTGGAAGGTAGGAGATGAGGTACTGGCAGGAGTAAAGCTGTGAGTACCGGGCGTGAGTCGTGCTTCGGTAGCTCAGTTGGTAGAGCACTTGCCCGCGAAAGGCAAAGGTCCCGAGTTCGAGTCTCGATCGGGCACACAGTTTTGACCTGCCAGGAAGTTTCATATCAGCGCACACTCCGCTGCAGAGTGAAAATCTCATTCTGGAAACATCCCCTAGGCTGTGGCTAAGCCATGTCTCCGCAATATCCTTTCTTTCAGGAGTGCTAGTTCTGCATGGTTCGCAGGAGAGCTTCTGTAAAGTTTGGAAGGTAGGAGACGAGGTACTGGCAGGAGTAAAGCTGTGAGTACCGGGCGTGAGTCGTGCTTCGGTAGCTCAGTTGGTAGAGCACTTGCCCGCGAAAGGCAAAGGTCGCGAGTTCGTGTCTCGGTCGGGCACACAGTTTTGATCTGCCAGGAAGTTTCATATCAGCGCACACTCCGCTGCAGAGTGAAAATCTCATTCTGGAAACATCCCCTAGGCTGTGGCTAAGCCATGTCTCCGCAATATCCTTTCTTTCAGGAGTGCTAGTTTTGCATGGTTCGCAGGAGAGCTTCTGTAAAGTTTGGAAGGTAGGAGACGAGGTACTGGCAGGAGTAAAGCTGTGAGTATCGGGCGTGAGTCGTGCTTCGGTAGCTCAGTTGGTAGAGCACTTGCCCGCGAAAGGCAAAGGTCCCGAATTCGAGTCTCGGTCGGGCACACAGTTTTGATCTGCCAGGAAGTTTCATATCAGCGCACACTCCGCTGCAGAGTGAAAATCTCATTCTGGAAACATCCCCTAGGCTGTGGCTAAGCCATGTCTCCGCAATATCCTTTCTTTCAGGAGTGCTAGTTCTGCATGGTTTGCAGGAGAGCTTCTGTAAAGTTTGGAAGGTAGGAGACGAGGTACTGGCAGGAGTAAAGCTGTGAGTACCGGGCGTGAGTCGTGCTTCGGTAGCTCAGTTGGTAGAGCACTTGCCCGCGAAAGGCAAAGGTCCCGAGTTCGAGTCTCGGTCGGGCACACAGTTTTGATCTCCCAGGAAGTTTCATATCAGCGCACACTCCGCTGCAGAGTGAAATTCTCATTCTGGAAACATCCCCTAGGCTGTGGCTAAGCCATGTCTCCGCAATATCCTTTCTTTCAGGAGTGCTAGTTCTGCATGGTTCGCAGGAGAGCTTCTGTAAAGTTTGGAAGGTAGGAGACGAGGTACTGGCAGGAGTAAAGCTGTGAGTACCGGGCGTGAGTCGTGCTTCGGTAGCTCAGTTGGTAGAGCACTTGCCCGCGAAAGGCAAAGGTCCCGAGTTCGAGTCTCGATCGGGCACACAGTTTTGACCTGCCAGGAAGTTTCATATCAGCGCACACTCCGCTGCAGAGTGAAAATCTCATTCTGGAAACATCCCCTAGGCTGTGGCTAAGCCATGTCTCCGCAATATCCTTTCTTTCAGGAGTGCTAGTTCTGCATGGTTCGCAGGAGAGCTTCTGTAAAGTTTGGAAGGTAGGAGACGAGGTACTGGCAGGAGTAAAGCTGTGAGTACCGGGCGTGAGTCGTGCTTCGGTAGCTCAGTTGGTAGAGCACTTGCCCGCGAAAGGCAAAGGTCGCGAGTTCGTGTCTCGGTCGGGCACACAGTTTTGATCTGCCAGGAAGTTTCATATCAGCGCACACTCCGCTGCAGAGTGAAAATCTCATTCTGGAAACATCCCCTAGGCTGTGGCTAAGCCATGTCTCCGCAATATCCTTTCTTTCAGGAGTGCTAGTTCTGCATGGTTCGCAGGAGAGCTTCTGTAAAGTTTGGAAGGTAGGAGACGAGGTACTGGCAGGAGTAAAGCTGTGAGTACCGGGCGTGAGTCGTGCTTCGGTAGCTCAGTTGGTAGAGCACTTGCCCGCGAAAGGCAAAGGTCCCGAGTTCGGGTCTCGGTCGGGCACACAGTTTTGATCTGCCAGGAAGTTTCATATCAGCGCACACTCCGCTGCAGAGTGAAAATCTCATTCTGGAAACATCCCCTAGGCTGTGGCTAAGCCATGTCTCCGCAATATCCTTTCTTTCAGGAGTGCTAGTTTTGCATGGTTCGCAGGAGAGCTTCTGTAAAGTTTGGAAGGTAGGAGACGAGGTACTGGCAGGAGTAAAGCTGTGAGTATCGGGCGTGAGTCGTGCTTCGGTAGCTCAGTTGATAGAGCACTTGCCCGCGAAAGGCAAAGGTCCCGAATTCGAGTCTCGGTCGGGCACACAGTTTTGATCTGCCAGGAAGTTTCATATCAGCGCACACTCCGCTGCAGAGTGAAAATCTCATTCTGGAAACATCCCCTAGGCTGTGGCTAAGCCATGTCTCCGCAATATCCTTTCTTTCAGGAGTGGTAGTTTTGCATGGTTCGCAGGAGAGCTTCTGTAAAGTTTGGAAGGTAGGAGACGAGGTACTGGCAGGAGTAAAGCTGTGAGTATCGGGCGTGAGTCGTGCTTCGGTAGCTCAGTTGGTAGAGCACTTGCCCGCGAAAGGCAAAGGTCCCGAATTCGAGTCTCGGTCGGGCACACAGTTTTGATCTGCCAGGAAGTTTCATATCAGCGCACACTCCGCTGCAGAGTGAAAATCTCATTCTGGAAACATCCGCTAGGCTGTGGCTAAGCCATGTCTCCGCAATATCCTTTCTTTCAGGAGTGCTAGTTCTGCATGGTTCGCAGGAGAGCTTCTGTAAAGTTTGGAAGGTAGGAGACGAGGTACTGGCAGGAGTAAAGCTGTGAGTACCGGGCGTGAGTCGTGCTTCGGTAGCTCAGTTGGTAGAGCACTTGCCCGCGAAAGGCAAAGGTCCCGAGTTCGGGTCTCGGTCGGGCACACAGTTTTGATCTGCCAGGAAGTTTCATATCCGCGCACACTCCGCTGCAGAGTGAAAATCTCATTCTGGAAACATCCCCTAGGCTGTGGCTAAGCCATGTCTCCACAATATCCTTTCTTTCAGGAGTGCTAGTTCTGCATGGTTCGCAGGAGAGCTTCTGTAAAGTTTGGAAGGTAGGAGACGAGGTACTGGCAGGAGTAAAGCTGTGAGTACCGGGCGTGAGTCGTGCTTCGGTAGCTCAGTTGGTAGAGCACTTGCTCGCGAAAGGCAAAGGTCCCGTGTTCGAGTCTCGTTCGGGCACACAGTTTTGATCTGCCAGGAAGTTTCATTAAAATTTCGTATTAGTTTGCCCAAAAATCATCTATATTTATGTTCGAGTAGATTTTATTTGTGCATTCCAGCCGGATTAAGGCATATTGTTCAATAACTCCTTTGAAATTATGTCTCAGTTTACTTGCAAGGTCCTACGTAACTACAGTGTAGTCTCTGTAGGCTAAAATTGACTTGGACTGTATCAGGCTAGCTCTTTTAACTGATTGGATCTGCACATGCTTCAATTGAAGCTTCTTTGTGCGTAACTTTGCGTTACTTAAATTTGCAATAAGTTTGCCTCCCATGGTGCCCTCGGATCACTACTGGGTGCATTATTCTCTTTGATAACACTGGTTTGAAAATAAAGTTCTCAGGGTCTCATATTATTGATATTGTTCTGGGTTCGAATCTGTCAATCGGACAGCTACACATATATAAATATATATATATAATAGAAAAGATTGTACCAAGAAATATTTCAAGTTTGACACACATATAGAATATTATGCAGTACACAAACTAATCACTACTAAAGTGTTCCTCCTGACTGATATCAGTCACAATTTAACACTACAAATAATTGCACTAATCAGGTTATCTGTGCAGACATTTAGAGCATGTTTAAGCTAACACTAATTAAAAAGAAGACATAACACAAATCTTCATAAACAAAAGAGAAAGTCAATCACATTCTTATAACTAAATACTTCTACACTAGTACATTATCTCTACAGATCACACATCATTAATGTTCATTCATTTTCAAAAGAATGGTGTACCTTTCTTACACATAACACATAGGACTATTAGTCATTTACTGTAGGAATAATTTCACATCCTTACACGGATACAGTCCCCGTACTCTCCCTGAGTGGGGATCTGCTAAGAGATAGCTACTATTTCCTTCTTGGACTAAGGAATGGAGTATGAGGCTCGACAGTAGGTTTTGTGAGGCTTCACCTCGATATTGTATTGATACCCCTTAACGATTCCTGTTCATTCTGAAAATACATCTGCATATTTAGATAATAGCTGTACCAAATCGCGCTGTTGCATTGAGTTCAAATTTTCGGACTGTGATACTTTGTTCACAAGTGCGTCCACATTTGCTTTTAATTTATCACTTTGTACGTCTGGATAATAGAGATTTTGTCTTAGAGAATGATTGTCTAAATGTAATATCCACTGATTCCTACATTTTATGTTAATAGCATTACAATTAGGCACAGGTACCTCTTCAGATCTGAGCATGGACAATTCTATACTCCTACCCGCGTTCATCAAACTTAATTTTCCCCGAGAAAGGTCGATTACTGCGTTCCTTTCTCTCAAAAATCTACCCCCAAAATGCAGGCTACCTTTAAACCCTTTACTACCAGGAATGAGCACGCCATGGTTTCTCCCCCTATATACACTTGGAGTTTAATTATTTGTCGCTGTGCACTGATGGCTCCAGTGACTTTGCAATTGTTTACAGGAAAAGTCAGCATACGCTTTTCTTTCCCCAGTACTCTGAATAAGTCCATACTCATGACACTGACAGTAGCACCTGTGTCTGCGATTGCTTGTACATCAATATTGTTAATTTTGATCTCTATTATCGCTTGTACTTTGTCTTTGTGTTCCTTTATGCACGTGGGTGGTTCAGTTATTAATTCATGTCCCATCTGTACCCCGTCATTATACCTGAGGATACAGATTCCCGATATTTTGTTCTGTGTCGGGCTGCTCTCACTCCAAACCTCAGCCGACGATGGAGAGCGTATCTCGGCTGAATCTAGTTTGTTGGATTATTACTGGTGGATGGGTGTGGCTGCTCTGTGTCGCTGACCTCCACTATGTGTAAGTTGTGTTGCGTCGGCCGCCACGGTTGCGCAATTGGCGCATTTTGTGGTGGCGGTCGGTTATTGTCATATCTTTCACTGTTTTGTCGGTCCGGACTGGGCCTCTGGTTCTGTGGCCAAGCTCAGTTTGCATCGTTATAGGTATTAGTGTTCCACGGCCCCCTGGCATTTTTCCACCTACTATTGCTTGGTGGGCCTGTTTCATATCGGTCCTCTGACCTCCTTTTCGGGTCATTACTCACCGGCGGACTATTGCCGTTCCGGTCTCTACCTCTATTCCCGTTTTGTACATAATCTTGTCTCCTATTGTTACCTCCGCCGTTTCCATTATTTGGTGGAGGCGTGTTATTTCGACAGTTTCTGTAACCGTTTCCGTTACTTCTAGCCTGTTCAGAGGCTGCCTTAACATCCTCCTGAATCAGGTCAATTGAGTCCAGAACAGACAAGAAATGTTCCATGTCGTTCTCCGGTACGTGTATAAGTTTTTCCTTTACGTGTATCGGCAACTGTGATTTCAAAAGTCTGATCAAATCCCGGGATGAAATCTGCTTGTCCCAGCAACGGGTCTTATTAATATATTTCTCAAAATATTTTCGCAAATTGCCTAATCTTGGAGAATACGGCTCTGGATTATATACCTCTTTCCGTAATCTCTCCTGAATACATGTTGACCAATATTTGGCCAAGAATGCCTTTTCAAATTGCTCATATGTGTCGCAACTGTGAGCTGCTTCGGTTGCCCATAATGCAGCATCTCCTTGTATGTAAGACATAACGAACTGTATTTTCTGTGTATGACTCCAAACGCTAGGCAAAATGTTTCTAAATCCCTTGATAAACACTACAGGGTGAACAGATTTCTTCTCCGTTGTAAAGATCTGAAACTGTCGGTTTTTAATTAGACTTTCTTCAATCATTATTTTGGAGTGACATTTGTTTGTTTCGCTAACATTGGTTGTCCGTTCTGTCTCGCAGTCGCAATTTTTCACTGCTGTATTTATACGCCTATCATTGTTGGACCTGGCTCACAGCCACACCTTCACCTGCCCATGTTGGGCAAAATTTTTCTGCCTGACTCATGTAGTACTATCACCGTCAGAGGGTGGTACGGGACTACAAGTCCCACCGCCACACCTCCTAAGTGAATTGAATTGCAGTGACGCAGTCACTGCCCTGTGGAAATTTACTGCCCCACCGACACAGTTAGACCGTAATAGACCGGTGATGCTGTAACATAACTTATCACCCCGGACTACAAGTCCATCAAAAAAAAAAAAAAAAAAAAAAAAGGACCTGCCTGACGTGTCAGACGCCTGTGCGTCGCTGTGCAACAAGCTGTTTTCGAGCTCTGCAAGACGACAATTGACATTCCACTGCCACAGCGGAATGTCAGTGTGCACCACCTTTTTTAGGTCCTGCACTTCCGCATTGGAGCCCACGTCTATGGCTTCAATTGCGGCGTGCACCGTCTCGTCTATTTTTTTTTTTTAATTGGTTTTCAATTTTATGCAATTGTTCGGACATTTCCTGCTCAATTACTTGACTTGTGTCAATTTCTAATTGTTACATCCTGTTAGCCAGTACACTGATTTCACCCATGATACTGGCGTTAGCCACTTGGATATTATCTACTCTTTCGCTCAGTTCTTGCACCGCTTTGGGTATGGTTTCACAGTTTTGTCTCAAACTAACAATCTCACTTTGCATGGCTTCCAAAGATTGCATTAACTGCAAGTCTCTCTCATGCTGGCATCGATCACGCTCTGCTTGTTTAGTATCACGTTCTCTATCGCGTTCTGCTTGCATACGTGCAAATTCAGCTACCAATCTCTGGTCACGCTCTGCTTGTTCATGCACAAACGTAGCTTGGAAATTGAGCATGCGCTCGAACATAACTCTGAATGATTGCACTTCTGACGCCTCACCACTCTCTGGTCCGTGCCTAGTGCTTGTGGGTGGCACAGTATTTCTACTATCAACTGAATCACTGGCTGGCAGTGGCAACATTTCTTGCCCTTCTGCCCCCAGATTCTCACATTGTACTTCCTGAACTACGCCACTAACATTACTTTGTGCCCCACTTTCTACCTCGGTATCACTGCTTGTTAACTGTTGTTCTTTATCCATGTTTATATCTTTCTGACTACGCAATCTAACCATAGTCAACAAAAGAAACAAAATCTTAACTAAATATCCTAACACTCAGGTTTCACTGACATAATCACACAAGAAATGGCCATTTGTTGAAACACACTTGTTATATACTACGATGACTAGCTACTCAAATGTCCTGTTATTTTAAAAAAAGAACACTAACAACAAGCACACCACTAATGATCCGAGAACACTGCACTGAGGCTACTTTACTACCCACAGGACAACTACACTGTAGCTTTACCTTTTGGTGATCTATCTTGGCTGCAGCTGCCCCCTGGTATTGTGGTAGGTAATTAATTTTTTGATATAATGAGCTCTCTTCTTCAGCTTGCCTCTGGGTCTATAGTGTTCTCATGCAAAAAAATCATATGCGGGTATTACCACACAATATTGGTTAGGCAATGCATACAGTACATGAAAAAATATTAATTGTTCTCCAACAAAGTTCGACTACAATAATTCCCTAGTTATCTCATGGGAATTTTGTGGCCACTGCATATTCGATCCCCGCGTTATTGGGCGCCAATTTAATGAAATTAAAAAAATAAAAATAATCAGTTACCTTTTTTTAATTTGTTTTTTGTTATTTCTTATTTGCTCTTTCTTTCAGTCAGTACATACGAACTTTGTTGTAGAACCTCTTATTTACGTGTGGTAATAAAAATTCATTTAGACAGAATTAAGTACATTTAAAATTACGTGAACTTAGTCAACCCTCTCATGCTGATAAATTCATATTAACTGACTAAGAATATTTGGTTGAGAATTAAATCTTTTACATAATTCGGCCTTGGCACACATTTTCTAAATGCAGTGGTTTTTTTTTTTTTTTAATATTTACTGAATTCTTTCCCGGCGTTAGCTATGGAACACAAGACTGTCTCTATTAGCAGAAAATGGTTAAATATTGCCAAGCCGACCTGAACGTTTAATTATCATTGATAAAACACACTTCACTATACATTTAAGTTATTTGAAAGAACCAACAAATTGTTAAATTTCAACGTTAACTATCCACCTAAGAACGCACAAATGTGAAACTAGTAATAAATTGCGTCAGTCTCAGGATCGCTGTAAAAGAAAAACATTTTCTTAATTCACTGCTAATTTTTATCTGCTCCCGATTTACGGGTTTGGTTAATTTTTCTTAGAGGAACAATTTTTTAAATGTGCCGCCGCTGCAAATCGTTCGGTCGCGGCACAGCCCAGCAACACCGCTAAAAATGCTGAAATTTCTTTAAAGAAATATTATAGATGACATGGGCAAGCTAATTTACATTAGTAATACACACTTTTGATAAATTATAATGTATTTAGACCACAACAATAATTCAACTTACATTAGTTTGTAATTTCTCCTCTAATGGCAGCTAAACCTAGATACAGGCAGATGAAGTCTACCCATTCATAAAATGCAACGTCACAGGTTGCTCTCTCTCTCAGCTCTCGAGGAAGAAGACAAAGAATGCACACTATGTGTTCCTATTTATATCATTATCAACCGTAATGTCTCTGTGCAATCTGCGGCTGTATTTTACATTTTTGTTATCGCAGATATTGCCACATTTCGTAATTACATTATGAGTATAGAAATAATACAATCATAAATACATCGAGAATATTACTACAGAAAATATTACAATAATAATGAATGTCCTTTACACAAAATTAAATAATATTTTTTGTTAAATAATTACAGTATATACAAATTGCTTCATAGTGGCGTATATAGTGCAATTAAATTTTAGTTTATTAATAGCGTGTGTGCGGCCAGGGAATGTTACAGCACCTACTTGCAAAATCACTGGTTTGGCAGGATCAAAATGTGCTAAACATCTGTCACTGAGCGCCAGTGACCTTGCTGCTCTGGTAACACTGGTTCCTGTCAGATCACCAAAATTAAGCTCTGTCGAGCTGGGATAGCACTTGGATGGGTGACCATCTGCTCTGCCGAGCACTGTTGGCAAGCGGGATGGACTCAGCCCTTGTGAGGTAAACTGAGGAGCTACGTGATTGAGAAGTAGCGGCTCCGGTCTCGGAAACTGACATTCGGTCAGACGAGCTGTGTGGTGACCGCATGCTCCTCCATATCCGCATCCAGTGATGCCTTGGGCTGAGGGTGACATGGCAGTCAGTCGGTACTGTTGGGCCTTCATGGCCTGTTCAGGAGGAGGTTAGTTTTTATCTGTCACTGAGCAACGCATTTTTGAGTTTCTGAAACATGTCGTGATAATCTTTGGTCCAGATGAAATGCACATTTTTCCGATGCAAGCGGTGCAATGGAGCCATTATCTGTGAAGCATTTGGAATGAAATGAATGTAGTATGTCAACTTGCCTAGCACTGACAGAAGTTTAGACACAGTTTGAAGATTAGACAGGGCACAGATTGCATGCAAATGAGATACCTAACCGTTTATCACATGACATAAGTACAGTAGTTCAGCTTGAAAAAAGTTGCACTTTTCAAGACGACACTTGAGTGCTGCACCTGTCAACACTCAAAAAAAAAAAAAAAAAATACGCAAACTGACAATATGTTCTTCTGCTGCACTACCTGAGATGACAATGTTGTCAAGGTAGATCGAACAGAATGGCACTTTTGCGGTCAGCTGTTCCAAGTAATGATGAAAAATGGCGGATGTGGAGGCACTGCCGAAAGGCAAACACATATGCTTGAACAGGCTTAAATGTGTATTAATGACAAACACTTTCTGTGATTCTTCATCTCGTGTTATTTGCAAATAAACATCATGCAAATCTATCTTAGAAAAGTAATGGCCTGCACTAAGCCTTTCCATAAGTTCCTCAGTGTGAGGCAATGGATAAGTGTCAGTTTTTTTGTCTGTAGATAGACTGTAGTTTTAAAGTCAACACAAATGAGAAGGCTTGGTCATCAAAACCAATGGACTTGCCCATAACTAGCTTTTACTGTAGCAGTCATACCACTGTCTTGCAATTCTTTTAATTCAGTGGCTACTTCGTCTCTTAAAGCAATGGGAATGGGTCGAGGCCAGAAATGCTTAGGCTGTGCATTGTCTTTCAGGTTAATGGGCGCTAAAAAGTTAGTAGCTTTTCCAAGTCCATCATAAAAGTGTTTGGGAAATTCCTTAAGCAAATTAGCAACACTGTCTTTTGAATTAAAACCAGACACTGAAAGTACATTGTCTTGGATGCTAATGCCAAACAAGTCAAACAAATCTAAGCCAAAAATATTTTCACTGTATCTTGATTGCAACACAGTAAATTTCCTTGGCCTAGAGTGAGATTTGTAAGTGGCTGGCAAACTACACTGCCCAAGTACTGGAATTTCCTGTCCATTGTATGCGGTTAGGTGCATGCTGGATTTTGTCAGGTGTGATGAGCCTAACTGTTCATACGTCACATGATTAAGCAAAGTTACAGAAGCACCTGTGTCCAATTGAAAGTCAACATGGCTGCCAGCAACTTATAGTGCTACAAATAGTTTGCTGGAATGGCGTTGTACTGCACTGGAGTTACTTTACTAGAATTACTGCTGGAACCTCTAGTCGGTTTTGAAAACATTGGATTCACAGAATGTGCGTGAGACATGTTGTTGCAAGAGGGGGCAGAATTGGTGTTCTTTGCCATTGCAAGCAAACTGCCTGGACATAGTCTTTCTTTCCACTTGAGTAACATGTCACGGTGTGCAATTGGTAATCTTGCTTCTTGTGGTGAACAAAGCAGTGAGGGCAAGACTTCACTAGATTTACAGGCCTGGCTACTTGTTTACTAGGCTGTCTGCATCTCGGTGTGCATGGTTTATGTGGTGGCTAAGTGGGGCAGTCAAGGGTAAGAGGAAACTCGGCTCAACAACTTGGGACCTGATCAAATTTATCGGCAACTATGGTACTGGAATCGAGTTGTTCTAATATTTGCAACACTTGATGGAGTGAAGGATATGAGGACTTGAGAATCTGTTCTCTGATTCTGCTATCAGGGACATTGTATGTGATCACATCACAGATCATCAAGTCATTATAAAAGTTGCCACTCGAATTTACACTTGCTAGTGAGACCCTGTAAGTCAGCAAATCACTGACAGTATGTCTGTTCTGACTTTTACTTAAAGTGAAAGAACTGGAATCTGGCTTCCGTGACTTGTCTGCTGTTCGTAATACTGTCTTAAAGCACTTACTATTTCATCGTAGGAGACTGCATTGGGAGATGACACAGGGAAGAGTTTTTGAATTAAGTGAAACACAAGGGTTCCCACAATGGATAGTAAATAATGAGATTTCACAGTACCTTGAATTCAATGGACTTGACAGTGGGTGTGGAACTACTCTTCTCTTTCATCAAAGTGCCGAAATGGTGGAATGTTGTTTGGTGGAACTTGTTGGATCTAGTGGTTGGTCAGTTGAGCAGCCGACACAGCTTGTGCAGAGAGCAATTGCTGTACAGTAGACAGCAATGTGGTGATTTGCTGATTCTGAAACTGAAAAATCTAATTTAGTTCTAGAGAAGAAACAGTCTGCTGCTGAGGTGAGGGACAGGGGGTGGAGGGGCAAGGTAGCCATTCTAATGCTAACAAATTACAGCAAAATATGAAAAAGACGAATGGAAAAGCAATATGAAAAGCTTCTGAAAAGATAAATAGAGTGTTCTGCAGCTCCCCTCCTGTAATACATGCAACAACAAGAACAAATTAGCAAATAGAATCACTGCAACAACAGCTTCCCTGCAGCAAACAAAACTTGTTTGTTAGTCTTGTCGCTACTTGTTGTGGCTGTGCCTTCGTGTAATGTTTGTGGTTCCTGGCTGGATGAGGAGAAGGTGGTATGATAAGTGGGTGGCTGGTTTCCTCTCGCTACAATGGAAAATTCACATGTGGCTGAAATACACTTTATTACAGGAACCAGTTGAGTATTTAACTTCAATATTGTCCAGTCTGAAGTTTTGTGTTTAACAGCAATGATCTGTCATGTATTAATTCTTGAATGTTATCCATGTCCATATCACAAATGTACACAGTAACTAACATTCCCTCACAGGTAGCTAAGCTGAGAGGTGACGACTATTGCTGTGGAAGACTAGAGCACAGTGTGATGCATTGAGGTGCAATGTGAACTGAGTGCTGATGCAACATACTGAGGTAGTGGGAATGAGAGATTGACCAATTGAGAGATGGAGACAGCCTGGTCGTTGGTGGTGGCCAATATGTATGTTGTCCAGAGGATGTGACCAGCTCGTAGCCTGGGGGCGTATCTTGGTCTAATGTTCTCATAGTTGCACTTAGTTCATCGCCTGCTGTACAATTTTTCCTAGTGCTAACCAGTCTGCTGGCAAAGATGTATTCCATCACAACTCACATAAACCTTTCTATGTCCTTTCTACATTTCTATATAAATCCTTCAAATCACCAGCTTTTTCTACAAACATCATCTCACTTTCATCACCATAAAAACAAAATACTTTGTTTCCACACCACTACATCTTTTACTTTAGAAATTCTCATTACCCCTTCCAAATCATCGTCATCATATATTCTCACATTATGTGCACAATGACATCATGTATGGTCGCTACTTCTTTTAAAAGTCACATTCAGTAATCTTTATGTCATTACTTCAAAACACTGCATATTTATTACAAAACAATACATCTCTCTGCATCAAATAATCTCTTGTACCCTTCCTCACTCTAGATATATTCCATATCTTTCTCACTGTTTTTGCATTTCTTGGCAATATCCCCAAATTTCAAAGAATGTTAAAAATGATACACTGAAGCACCAAAGAAACTAGAAACTGGTATGGGCATGCGCATTCAACCATATAGATATGTAAACAGGCAGAATATGGTGCTGTAGTTGGCAGTGCGTATATCAGATAATAAGTGTCTGGTACAATTGTTAGACCAGTTACTGCTGCTACAAAGCCAGGTTATCAAGATTTAAGTGAGTATGAATGTAGTGTTATAGCCGGTGCACAAGCGATGGGAAAAAGCATCTCTGAGGTAGTGATGAAGTGGGGATTTTCCTGTATGACCATTTCATGAGGGTGCTATGAATATCAGGAATCCAGTGAAACATCAAGTCTCCAACATTGCTCTGGCCAGAAAAGGCACTACAAGAATGGGACCAACAATGACTGAAGAGAATCATTCAGTGTGGCAGAAGAGCAATTCTTCCACAAATTGCTGCAGATTTCAATGATGGGCCATCAACGATTGTCAGCGTGTGAACCATTCAACGAAACATCATTTCGGAGCCGAAGGCCCACTTGTGTACCCTTAATGGCTGCATGACACAAAGCTTTATGCCTCACCTGGACCCATCAACACTGCCATTGGACTGTTGATGACTAGAAACGTGGTGCCTTCTTGGACAAGTCTCGTTTCAAATTGTATCAAGCGGAAGCACATGTATGGATATAGAGACAGCCTTATGAATCCATGGACCTTGCATGGCAGCAGGGGATTGTTCATGTTGATGGATGCTCTATAATGGTGTGGGGCATGTGCAGTTGGTGTAATATGGGCCCCTGATACGTCTAGATATGACTCTGACAGGTGACACTTACGTAAGCATCCTGTCTGATCATCTGCATCCATTCATGTCCATTGTGCCTTCCAGTGGACTTGGGTTATTCCAACAGGGCAATGTGACACCCCACACATCCAGAATTGCTACAGAGTGACTCCAGGAATACTCTTCTGAGTTTAAACTCTTCTGCTGGTTACCAGACTCTTTAGACAAGAACATTATTGAGCAAATCTGGGATGACCTGCAATATGCCTTCCAGAAGAGATCTCCATTCCCTTGTACTCTTTCAGACTTATGGACAACCCTGCAGGATTCATATTAGTCGATTCCATGCCATGTCATGTAGTGGCACTTCTGCGTGCTTGTGGGGCCCTATGCGATATTAGGCAGGAGTGCCAGTTTCCTTGACACTTCAGTATACATGTTGTTCAGATTGAAAAAAAAGAGGAAGAGTGACAACACAAAGGATACTTTAAGTAGTTTTGTAAATAACTTGAGTTCCTGTTGATTTTCAATCACCCAGCACTGCAAATATTGCAACATCCCCTGAAGTCATTAAGCTCTCCCCACTCTGCTCCTATGTAATTTATGAAACTTTTCTACCTATAATTCTATTTCATCCTGGTTTGCCATTAATACCTCTGGCTCCACTCCCACTTTCTCTTCATGTTCATTATACCATTCAAAGTCTTCCTTTTTTCTGCAATGTTACTGGCATGCCATCCCTTTGCTCCGGTCTCAGTTTCTTTCCCCTGAGATGGTACATCTGCTCTTCTTTTATCTGTTTCTAAAATAACAATTTCTTGGACAACATTGGTACATTCTCATTTCTTCACCTTCCCTGTGGTGTCAATTGTTTGAATACAAGAAACAGTCATTATTACAAACAATTTCTTATCAGATAAAGCATTTAGTTATTTCTGACTAACAGCAAAAAGATTGCTGCTACTGTCAGCTAAACATTGTACCTCATTACCCTGTTCCAAAAAATTAATCATTGGCTATCTGGAGTTTCTCCCCTATTAATAACTTCAGATTCCTCCAACAAACCATGCACAATTTCTCTTCTTTCAAAATCTTCTCAGTTTTTAGAGATTACATATATATTTATCAGATTGCTCTCACTATTCTCCCTCATAACTAGAGCCTAGGAAAAGGATTTGTGGGGATATAAAATAAAACAATGACATAGGCTCAGTTGTATGTAAAGCAGGCAACAAATTTGAATTCATTGGTCGAATACTAGGAAAATGCAGTGTCTACACAGTAAATTGTGTACCAAATACTTAAGGGACTCATCCTACAAATCTACTCAAGTTCTCTGTATCAATAAAAAAATAGGGCTAACAGATGATAATGAACATACACAAAGAAAGGCAGTGTATATGTTCATCCTTGTTCCTGTGGAGCATATCATGAAGATGCTGGAAAAGCTCAACTGGTAGAGACTTGCAGATAGATGCAAACTGCCATATTCCATAAAAGCATACTTACAAAGTTTCAGGATCCAGCTTTAATTTAGGAGTCTAGGAATATGACACAATTCCCTATGTATCAGTCTCAGAAGGATTACAAAGACAAGATTATAGCAATTATGTTACAGTGTGTACGGAGGCATTTAAGCTGTTGTTCTTCTGGCACTCCATATGTGCATGGGACGTGGAAGTAGCCATAGTATGTAATATAATGAGAAGTGCCCTCTGCCGTGCATTTCACAGTAGTTTGCAGAGTATAAATGTAGATGTGAATGAGCTGGGCACCAGGTGGATTACTACCAGACAATTAATACATGCTGCATTGTGCATTTAATCCTGGAAGAGGGGTGATTGGAAACTGATATGGCGTATCAGGCAATGAAGCATTAATATCAGGAAGTACATGTGTTGAATCATTGCCACTAAGCAAAAACCTATGGAAAAACTTCATACAATTGGATGTATAACAGGAAAACAAATACTGATTGGCTCCTCATAGAGGAATCTTCTCAAGGTGTTTGGCCAGGATTCCTCTTCTTCTTCTTTTTCTTCTTCTTCTTCTCCTTCTTCTTCTGTGGTGCTGCAGTCCAGGATGAACTTTGGCCTTCCCAACAATCTTCCAACATCCACCACGATCACATGATGCCCTCCTCCAGTTTCTGCATCATAACTTCTGTAGGTCTTCTTCCACTCCATCCAGCCATTTTGCTCGATGTTGACCTCACCCTCTTTGTCCTCCTGGATTACTAAAGAGAATCTTCGTTATCATCTCAGACTCCTCCATTCTTGCCACATGACCCGCCCATCTTATCCTTTCTGCTTGTGTGATTTTTTTTTTTTCTGGAGCATTAGCATATATAGTGTACAATTCTTCATTGTACCTGACCTCCATTGTTCTCTGTCATACACAGGGCCAATTATTCTCCTCAAAACGTTCCTCTCAAATCCATCAAGAAGCCTTGCATTGGTTTCTGCCAAAGGCCATGTTTCCTAAGCATAAGTGACAACTGGACTAACAAGGGTTTTTTAATAGTGAATTTTTTGGGTGGCTGAGGAGTCTTGACTGGAATAAGTTCCTCGAGGTGAGGTATGTCTTATTTACTGATATCAGTCTAATCATAATTTCAGTTGAGATGTCATTAAAGCAAGTGCCTGTGGAACTATCATACTTCAAGCTATCAACTCTTTCAAATGTGTATCCATTCATACTGAAAGTTGATGGCATATTGGGTTGATATGCTTCCCAACAGGACATGTATTTCATTTTATCTTCATTTATCATAAGACCCATCTTTTTACTTGCTTGAAGTAAGACTGTAAAAGCTTCTTTCAGTGCTGGTACTGTCCACGCTATGATGTCTACGTCATCTGCATATGCTAAAATGTCTAGGTCATCTGCATATGCTAAAATTTGCACTGACTTGTAGAAGATCGTGCCCCTTGTCTGTAGGCCTGCTTCCCTAATCACCTTCTTGAGTGCTACATTAAATAATAAGCACACTAATGCACCTCTTTGACGTAGCCCATTTTTTATTTCCAGTGGGTCTGAGTAATTTCCTCGAACTTGAATGCAGCTTCTTATGTCAGACATCATCATTTTAACCATTCGCAGGAGCTTTCCATGTATCCATGTCTCCTGTAAGGCATGAAACAACCAGTTTCTATTGATGCTGTTGTATGCAGCCTTAAAACCAATAAAGAGGTGATGTGTTCCAATTCTATATTCAACAGTTTTCTCCAAAATTTGACACCGGTTGAAAATCTGGTCTATTGTTGACCTTCCTCTTTGGTATATTCCACTGCTTCATTAATTAATATTAATGCTTCATTGCCTGATACGCCATATCAGTTTCCAATCACCCCTCTTCCAAGATTAAGTGCACAATGCAGCATGTATTAATTGTCTGGTAGTAATCCACCTGGTGCCCAGCTCATTCCCATCTACATTTATACTCTGCAAACTACTGTGAAATGCACGGCAGAGGGCACTTCTCATTATATTACTTACTATGGTTACTTCCACAACCCATACACATATGGAATATGTATACACACTCCTGGAAATGGAAAAAAAGAACACATTGACACCGGTGTGTCAGACCCACCATACTTGCTCCGGACACTGCGAGAGGGCTGTACAAGCAATGATCACACGCACGGCACAGCGGACACACCAGGAACCGCGGTGTTGGCCGTCGAATGGCGCTAGCTGCGCAGCATTTGTGCACCGCCGCCGTCAGTGTCAGCCAGTTTGCCGTGGCATACACTGGTCTTTAACACTGGTAGCATGCCGCGACAGTGTGGACGTGAACCGTATGTGCAGTTGACGGACTTTGAGCGAGGGCGTATAGTGGGCATGCGGGAGGCCGGGTGGACGTACCGCCGAATTGCTCAACACGTGGGGCGTGAGGTCTCCACAGTACATCGATGTTGTCGCCAGTGGTCGGTGGAAGGTGCACGTGCCCGTCGACCGGGGACCGGACCGCAGCGACGCACGGATGCACGCCAAGACTGTAGGATCCTACGCAGTGCCGTAGGGGACCGCACCGCCACTTCCAGGCAAATTAGGGACACTGTTGCTCCTGGGGTATCGGCGAGGACCATTCGCAACCGTCTCCATGAAGCTGGGCTACAGTCCCGCACACCGTTAGGCCGTCTTCTGCTCACGCCCCAACATCATGCAGCCCGCCTCCAGAGGTGTCGCGACAGGCGTGAATGGAGGGACGAATGGAGACGTGTCGTCTTCAGCGATGAGAGTCGCTTCTGCCTTGGTGCCAATGATGGTCGTATGCGTGTTTGGCGCCGTGCAGGTGAGCGCCACAATCAGGACTGCATACGACCGAGGCACACAGGGCCAACACCCGGCATCATGGTGTGGGGAGCGATCTCCTACACTGGCCGTACACCACTGGTGATCGTCGAGGGGACACTGAATAGTGCACGGTACATCCAAACCGTCATCGAACCCATCGTTCTACCATTCCTAGACCGGCAAGGGAACTTGCTGTTCCAACAGAACAATGCACGTCCGCATGTATCCCGTGCCACCCAACGTGCTCTAGAAGGTGTAAGTCAACTACCCTGGCCAGCAAGATCTCTGAATCTGTCCCCCATTGAGCATGTTTGGGACTGGATGAAGCGTCGTCTCACGCGGTCTGCACGTCCAGCACGAACGCTGGTCCAACTGAGGCGCCAGGTGGAAATGGCATGGCAAGCCGTTCCACAGGACTACATCCAGCATCTCTACGATCGTCTCCATGGGAGAATAGCAGCCTGCATTGCTGCGAAAGGTGGATATACACTGTACTAGTGCCGACATTGTGCATGCTCTGTTGCCTGTGTCTATGTGCCTGTGGTTCTGTCAGTGTGATCATGTGATGTATCTGACCCCAGGAATGTGTCAATAAAGTTTCCCCTATCTGGGACAATGAATTCACGGTGTTCTTATTTCAATTTCCAGGAGTGTATATTGGTATATCCACTTTGGTATATTCCAATTTCTTTATCCACCTGTGGGAGTAGCTGACCAACAATAATATTAGATAACACCTTGTACCCCAGGTTCAGGAGGGTGATTCCACAGTGTTTTCTACACTCCATTCAGTCACCCTTTTTATGTATGGGGCATAATATTCCTTCATTCCACTCAACTGGTATCCTTTCCTGTTCCCATATGAGAGTGATAAGTTCAAACAGAGACTGCTCTAATGTTGCTCCTCCACATTTTACCAGTTCTGCAGTAATGCTATTAGTGCTGGAGGCCTTATTATTCTTCAGTTTCCTTAAAGCTTTTTTTAATGTCCTGTAACCCTAGGCCATCCAGTGGTTGTTCATCATCCAATCCTTGCTCACAATCATCAGCTCTGTTTCTTGATTAAGCAGGTCATTAAAGTATCTTCACCATCTTTCCAGAGTATGTTTAGTCTCACTTATTATGTTTCCTTACTCATCTCTAACCAAGCTGGTTATTGGAGCAAATTTTCTTTAGCATTGTTTACTTTTATAAAGAACTTCCTTGTTTCATTCTTCTTCTTGGACAATTCCATACATTCTATTTCAGCCTTAGTTCAGTCCCTTTTCTTTCTGTGATGTGTCATTTTTCTGGTCCTCCTCTTCTCTCGATAATCCTCTAGCAAGCTTCTTGTGCAGTTTGTGTGTAATTTCTTTTGGTATGCAGTGTTCTTTTCTTCAGTCACTCTCTTACACTCTTCATCAAACCATGTGGGCCTTATTGATTTTCTCTCCATCTCTAGTGTTTCCATAGGTTAAATGTCTAAGGCTCTTTTTATAGCCAGCCATTTTTGTTCTGTGTCATTACTGTCTTGCTTTGTTCCTTGTTCTTGTTCTAAGGCCTGAAAAACTTTCTGACAGTATGATTCGTAAGTTTCTGTTAATTGCAGTGCTGCAGTATTGTAATGTACTTTCGTAGTATGTATTTCTTTCTGAGCATTTGTTATCCTTGCTCTTATCTGGGCCATTACAAGAAAATGATCTGAATCAACATTAGGGCCATGAAAGGTTTGAATATCTGACAAGTTAGATTTATGCCTCTAGTCTTTCAGTACATGATCTATTTGATTAATGGTTCCACCATCAGGTGACTTCCATGTGCCCTTGTATATCTCCTTATAGGGAAACCTGGGAGATCCCAGTATCATATTCTGGGAGGCTGTGAAGAGGATCAATCTTATTCAATTATCATTAGTGGATCCATGTTTACTATGAGCTCCATTTATGGGCTGGCAATAGGTTCTTCTGATGGTGCATGTCCATTAATTATACTATAATTAAAGAATCTTCTGTTAATTCTAATTACTGATAACCTTGGATTAATGGGTGTAAAATTCATCACCAAATATTTCAGATCTTTATGAACAAGGAAACGTGTACCGAACTCATGTCTGTTATCATCACAGCTATAGAACATAGCGCCCTCTCTCTTTCCCAGTACCCCATTCCCTGTCCATCAAATTTCTTGGATGGCAATAATGCTCTCCTTGAGCTTCCCCTGTTGGTCTAATAACTTCTTTAGAGAGCCTGGACTATATAAAGATTGAACATTTGCGGTACCAGTTCGAAGATCAGGTTTCAACTTTTTAATCATTTGTTGTCTGACATCCTTGCCATGTCGTTCTCTATTAATCCATCCAGCTTCTGCTCTCTGGGTTTTTGTTACTTGATTTTCATTTACAGGAAGAGGGTGTTAGCCTCGAGCCCAACCCTCAACCTGGAGGACCAGGATTTATATTAGGTTTACTTCCCTAGGGAAGCTGGCTTCACTATGCCTCTGGAGCCCTCACTGCCCTATGTTGCAGGATACACTCTGTGTGCCTCCTCAGTCGAGACCCATCCGACTTCAGTGACCCTACCATTAGCCACGCTACCACCAGCACAACTCTCTACTTCAAGGAAGCATGCAAGCCCTCCTGCCGCCACTGAAGGTGCCTACTTCAAGGCGGTGTCCCCTGGGAGTGCAGGATTTTCTAGAGACACATTATATGTGATTACAAGCTTTCATCTACAGCAGGACAAAAGTTATGAATAACAGAGGGTTATTGTCATCTAAGACTGCCTTTCTGGTAGTGGTCAGGTCTGGTATTGCCGACTCAGCTGTGATGATTATAACATCCCTTGTGTGAGTGCATCCTTGCTTCTTGTTTCATGGAGCTGGGAAGACCTGCTCAGCAGAATGTGGACCAGGTGGCAATGAGAGACATTTTCAAGGCTACCATCTCAAAATTGCAGCAGTTATTGAGACATCTTGGCTCCCCAAAGACTCCAACAGAGCAGAAATGTGTGTGCCAAGTTTTCTCTTCCAAGGCTCCAACCAAACTGCTTTCTTGCAAAGTGTTTCCTTGCCCTCACTTTCTTTTCTGTAGCTTACTTTCATTTGTTGATTCGCTGCACAGTCTCAAACCAGTGAAATGTAGTGTTAGGAACTTGTTACTTGTGCTCATCTCCTTGGGATCACTTCATACATTCATCAAATAAATTCACACAAAAACATGGATTCTGGAACTTACATGTTTGACTGGTCTTGGGGAACTTATATCTTCCACAGCCAAGTTCGCATTGACTCACAACTCTGGTATAGTTGTTCCACCCTGCTGGTATTGTTCTCTAGAGAATGACATTTGTTGTGCACAAGTGTTTGGGATGGAACTTAGAAGAGATATTTCGAGTCACCTGTGGATAAACAGCTAATGGTATATCCCCAGGAATGTCTCTTCTTGTTGAAGCAGTGTGCCCTAGTTTCCCACAAAGTACTCTTCTGTGCTGTATCTTACATGGTGCTTAAATCAGAGTATGAAACCATAGTATAAGCTGAGACAATCATTTACATGAAACTTCCTGGCAGATTACAACTGTGTGCTGGACTCAGGCTCGAACTTGGGATGTTTACCTTGTGTGGGCAAGTGCTCTCTTGGTAGAGCACTTGCCCGCAAAAGGCAAAGGTCCCAAGTTCAAGTCTCGGTCCGGCACACAGTTCTAATCTGCCAGGAAGTATATCAGTGCACAGTCCACTGCAGAGTAAAAATCTCATTCTGGAATCATCCACATGTCAAGTCCCTTCACTCCTGTGTTACACACAACATAGACACACTTCTGCTTTGTGAGCAAAGAATTGCTACAAACAGTTGCATAAGCCACTGTATAATGTGTGATGGAGGTTACATAGTTATCTTCCTATTTGCTTTTTGGGTAGTGTTCAAGATGAATGGTTGTCAATAGACATATGGATAAACCCAAATTTTTGAAATTTTACCATCACCAATATGTATGTGGGATTTAATAGTAACTTTCTTGGAAGCTCTGTGAGAATTGTCTTGTACAGGCAGAGAATCTACTTCTATGATCAGCTAGTCAGCTTTTATCCTTCTGTTAGTCAGTCAGTTGTAAGGATTTTATTAATTACTTTTGCTTATTTTCAAGTTTGAAGTATGTACAGTAAAATGCAGAGATACATGAACTGATATACTATGGATTGTGACATAATGTGTGGGTATGACTATGTAACAATCATTGACATTAACTGAAACGAGCACAACAGTGCGCATCATGCATTATTCAGAGTCTAGCAATCTAATGTGTATAGCATAGAAACACATAACAGAAAACAGTATTTACACTAGCTTTTGAGCTCTTGCTCTTTATCTAGTGAAAGTGCATGTATTCCCAACACAAACTATACTGGTGTTTAAGTACTGGTGCTGTAAGGAGGTGTGAATAATGTGGATTATTTTGATGTTTTTGACTGGCAGATACTTTCACCAGCAGCAATTCATGTATCTGAGTTCACACCTCCACAGCCTCTTGCTTCGATTACCACAGTAACAGTCTAAAGTGATTGATATAGTAACTCTCCTTTGAACAGTCTTATTTACCTCTTCTTTCTTTAAGAAAAAGATGCAGCATCCAGCTTCTTGACCAAGAATGCAGTACAACACAATTATAAATAATGTCAGCATATGTTCTGAAGTTTGCTGGTTACGGTGTATCCAGGTATCATATTCAGAATGAAGCAATTTAGAAATGAAAGGAACTGCCTTCCTTTCCAAAAGATATGCTGTAAAAACTTTAACACAAATATATATTATTGTCTGACATACATGCAATACGCCCACCCAGAATCAGTGACAGGAAGAGAGCAATAGTTGAAGAATGAAATATTTGATATTGGCTTAAGGAAACGTTAGAATATCATATATATTCATTTTTATTTTTGTACATGTCTCTTTTTGGTGTAGGCTTGTTTATATTGCGTCTTTGCTCCCTACAGTGTTCTAATGCTTATTAAA
The DNA here is from genome assembly GCF_023864345.2 of Schistocerca serialis cubense. Taxonomy (NCBI): domain Eukaryota; kingdom Metazoa; phylum Arthropoda; class Insecta; order Orthoptera; family Acrididae; genus Schistocerca; species Schistocerca serialis. The sequence goes on along the minus strand of NC_064639.1, from coordinate 1,044,691,079 downwards.
CAACTTATCCTTTTTGGCTAAACCAAAATAAGATCTATCACAACTGTCCTAATACTGTATAGTGGCATTCTCCATGATTAATGGATGACAGTGGTGCATTTTACGAATATATTTAACACAAATAATAAAATTTCATATGGAAGTACCACTTAAACTACTTTTTGAGCTGGCTGGATATCAAATCCATTTATTTGTGGCCAAGGTTATATATTATTTATCCCCTGCATGTGTCAGCTTTATTTATATTACAATTAATTTACATGAAATTTATAAAACTTTAAACATTCAGTTTCTGAGAGATCATGACTCGACAAATGTTTTGCTCCATTATTAAGGTGTAGCCATCACCCATAGTTTGTGCAGCCATACCTCCACATGTTAAGTGTTGCAGCCATACCTCCACACGTTAAGTGATTGCTCATTGTGCTTATGGTGCCATCAGTGCAACTATGGAAAACAGTTCAGCCTCAGGTCTGTAACTTTGTAGACGACGATGAATTGCATGTCATTGTAGTATTCAGAGGGTCGCTCCATAGGATAGGTGTACACTGATGTGTATTTGGTTAAAAAGTTTAATACCATGATGGAGAAGCCATGAAGTTCCAACCATTCTTATATAAACCACGTTGTCCATCATATATTTAAGTGTTCAAAAGGCCAGTCTGTATCATCAGCATCATGTCAAGAGCTCACCATTTTCCAGGAAAGCCTATAAATTACTTGCTTTAATTACTCCTTTGTAGTAAAGTTCAACATCTAATACAACTACAAAGGGCACTTGGAATGTTTTCGTCACTTGGCACTCACAAATTTGATCACTACATTGCATAAGTATGTATTCCTCATTCAACACGCACTATACATATAATATGCAGACAGTTTTTCTTGAAGTCCCTTTTAATTTCACTTATGTTAAACACCTTTTTCATTTACAGGTTCCCCTATCTGTCTTTGTACAAATGTGTAAAATTTTCAAGACTTGCATAAATAAATTAAAACATGAGGTAAATTTGCTCCTTATAACTACACATAAATGTCATTTTGATATTAGCTGACAAATGAAGTCTAATACATTTCACATACATACAAGTTTATACATAAATTTATCAAATTGTTTTTGATGTTTGCATAACAATGTCTAAATACAAGTGTATAACATTTAAGAAGTCAAATTCTCCTTCAAATTTCATAGGGCTTCATTTCCATGACAAGTTATTTCATATTTACTCTCATAATTAATAAATAATTTATATTTACAACTTTTATGATGAGCTAACACTCCTTTTAACTTTTAAACTCTTGATATAATCTTTGTTTACATGAATAATTAGCAAAATGTGTTACACATCAGGACTGAAAAAACAATATACATTTATGCAATCTGATCATATGCATGAACTACTGCCCTCATCTCACTTAATTTCAGCATTTGTAATTCCAAATTGCTAATGATAGGAACCGATAATTTCACTCTCACGTTTCAAACACATGTAAACATATCTAACCTTAGCCACACCTTTCTCAAATCTACCAGGAGGTGCTCTACAAATCTATGGGGATTGTTATGAGGAATGGAAAGAAGCATTTATCATCTCATGCTCAAAGCTGTCGTTAACACATCATACAAAAATTGAGCAAATTCTCTTTGAATACTTCTTTGTGTTTGGTGACAAACTATTTACTCAATATTTGTGGCACTATAGATAAAATTCTAATATCTTTGTGTCATACAAGTTTATTAATGTCATTTGCTTAAAAGCACCTGTAATGATTTTACATAAGTGTACTTAATTTAATAATTTTCACTGTGGGATGCACCTCCGTGTACTACAATGGGTACATATGTTTCTTTCTCTTCCATATTCATACAATGTGTGTACATGAAACTGATAGGTATCTTCCTAGGCGAGGCACAGCATCATTATCCCCTCTCATAGCTTATTCAGAGTATGAGCATACCCCTAGAATTATTAACTCTTTCATGGCGTATACAGATTTCCAATAGTAAAGAGCTTAGTTTATTTTTGATATAACCATAATGTAGATTTTTGAGTGTATATTGTAAATAGTAACCTGGTGTGTAGATAGCTTTCTGTAGTTAGTCCATTTTATTTCCATCCATGTAAATACTTCCATTTCTTAGTTCTCTTTTCCTTTTAGTTTTATTATTATAGTATAGATGCCAGTAATTATTTTAGACATCAATTTATATTCATAATCTACATGGTGTAGAGATACTAATGTTAGCTGAGCATCTGGCATGTTAGGAAGCATATTGAACTTGTTATGCCATCATGCATGCACCAAGGTCTCTCTCGTATGACGCAAATTTCTACTGCACTTGTGTGTTGCCTCTTGTCATAATGCTACATCATTTATTTGTCCCCGCTGCATTTACTAATTTTTTGGTTGGAAGGTGTATGTATTTTGGTAGTAAATTTGTATCATGGTGATTAAATTCAGCTTATTACTCATTTCACAACATCCTTTTCTCAGTGAACAAAACCTTCAATAACCAATAACTTACCTTATTTCTATGTACACAAATATAAATGAGAAGAGAGAAAGTTTTCATAAAAGTAAGTGGACATCTTTCATAATTTGTACTGAAATATTTTCACTAAAGAAAAATAACTTCATGAGTTGGTTTAACTTTTTGTCAAACCCATTCAGCATACAAATTCCTTTAGATCCTTGCCTGGATAAAGGCCCTTTCCTTTCTATTTATAGGGTAAGCTAGTCTGTATGATCCTGGATGAGGAACTTGCATAATTACAAATGGGGCAGTGTTTAAGAGTTGCCATTTGGGGTTAAGTTTTCCATGTTTGGTAGACTTTGGGCGCTTTCACAGCAATACTTCTTGTACTGTGTGGAATTGTGCAGTGCAGCTAATCTTTTTTGCTGTTACGTGTTTAATGCCAACACATCCAAAAATAATTGTTTGAAATTTGGCATAAGCCAAAGAATATGCTGACATCATCAGTAACCTCTCTCATGGTGATTTGGTGATTCTCCAGAGCCATTTTCATTACCTCTTCCATATTGTCATCGGTAATTGATGTGCTAGGGCATTCAGGATGGTTGTTATCTTCATTGTCTTCTCGGGCCTCTTTGAAATATTCATACTACTCATAAACTCTTGTCTTACTCATAGCAGATTTGCTAAAAGCCACAGTCAACATTTTGAATGTGATGCTGCAGTTTATGCTTTTTTTAAAGCAAACTCTAATGCAAATTTTTTGAGCCATCTTTATCAGAAGTTAAAATTTGCCAAGCATTTGAAAACATGTATAACCTTTTGACCATCAACAATAAACTAAATATTCAAAACAGCTGAAAATGCAAACACACGTCAGGAAAATGTGTATTAAAAAGATAAAAAAATAAATTGAAAATCAGATATGTAAATCCCATGAAGTTAAAAAATTTGCATTACTTTTTGGTCACAACTCATATATTCTTTTTGAAACACCCTGTATCATAGAGTATGACATTGCATCATGTGCTTTTCCAGTCTTTCCATGCATAGTCTGTCATTCCAAATCTAATCTTGGTATACTGAGGTTATGCTGGAACACACCTATGTTACCTACCTGAAATGTGTGCTTACCTGCTACACAATCCCATAATGAGTTTGCACAGTTTTTCCCTGAATCTTCTCTATCTGTTTTTTAAATCCAAATTATTAATGGTTCCTCACTAATGAATGAACTGTTAATGAGTTCAGAAGCTCTTATCTGTGTCATACATACCTTTCTAATAATCTGTCTTGTTAAGGTTTCTCAACTGAATAGCAGCTCACAAAAGCCAGTCAGACACCTGTAAACAAATTTGTATGTATATGAATTATGTACAGTTCTTTATTATGTAATTGGATACATAAAAAATTCTATTCACCAAGTAGCTCCAGAAGCTTGCCTAATTATAACCTTCTTTTATGTATGTGTTCTGCCGCCACTTGGTGAGTAGTTTTTTTATCTATACAATTACATTATATTGTTAAAAATTGATTGTTTTCATTGTACAATTCTTTATGATTTTTCTGGCATGTCTCTAACAGATTTAGCTTTCATTGAGAAAATGTGTTAGAATTGTAAGCTGACTTGTTCCTCATTATAGTGAGCGATCTGAATTGCGGTCTATGGAACTTGCAAATAACTATAGCTATTAATAATATGTGTTCATCCCATCTTAAATCAATTTAGATGGTTGTTCTTAAGAATTTCATGATGGTGACTGATTACAGCAGTTGATTGATTTTACTGAAACATATTAAGTCTCCTTGCATGTTTACTTACACTTCATTGCAGTTGTTTACACTGTTTATTTGGTGGTTTTTCTGCATGCCGCAACCTTTATCCATTGATGGAGTGTTTTTGTATTCACTTTTGTTTTTTCAAATAGTCTCCTCTAATAAAAGCCTCAATAAAATTTTGTCCCCTAACATATTATGATGCAGCCATTGGACAAGCAGTACTTGTAGGTTATTGGTAGTGTGACCAGGGAGTTGATGTTGGCATAGCTACTAAACAATTTTGTGATCATGGGCTGAAGTAAATGTTCTACATCTACACGTGTAGTCTGCATACCATCATGAAGTGAAAAGTAAGTCCTCTCCAATGCTCTAAGCCAATAACATAGAAAATATAATTAGGAGGCTGCCACTAAAAGAAAGGAGTAATTGTTGATATCATTTTAGCAACTTCCTTATGTCTGTTTCTTACAGGTTTTTTGAGCCAGTTGACTTGCCTGGTGCTTGTAAATGCAATTTACTTTAAAGGCCTGTGGGATATTCCATTCAAGAAAGATGACATGTCCCCCATGCCTTTCCATGTTTCTGCAACTCAGAAGAAAACTGTAGATATGATGAAACTAAAGAAACACTTAATGTATACAGAGGCAAAACAACTTGAAGCTCAAGTTCTGAAGCTCGATTACAAGGTATTGCTAACAAATTTACAGAGTTGGTAAAAACCATCTCTGCCATTCAATAACAGTAGCATGAAATTAGAGACACATAACTTTATACAACAATGAATTGCTTAGAAAAAACTGAGGAAAGGTGACAACTCACACACAAACCTATGGCGCCGATAAACTCGTCACCAGAAATATTGATACATAAACAAACCATCTTTGCATTATATTTCATCTCAGACTTCTTTGCTTCCCGCCATGTTAAAGTTCAGTTCCATATGTGTTGTTCTGCCGTGATGTGCAATAAAACATAGTTCTCAAGATCTTGGTGTATTCTCTGGAGAAAACCAACCTGCATCCACAATGGTGACCCCGAGTTTCTTCGTTATTTGGTTTTGCTTTCTGACAGTGCCCGCGATGACAACGCCGTTTAGTTTCGTGTGTTGTACCACAACAGTGTTCAAACAATGACTTTGGCTCCACACCTGACACCCGATTTTGTGACAAATATGCACCATGTTGCTGGCGATGTACACCCGCCAGGATTGCAACACGGTGTTTCTCCTTCGACGGCTCCCCTGGTGTCGCTCAATATTTTCAAGCCTGTAACAACAAGTGAGGTTAGGAACACACATCAATCTGGTTACCAAACACCTTTGTTCCCTCCACCAACCGTGCCACCACTACTTATGGCTCTCGATGCAATGCGGTACCAACGTCGAACTCCATTAATGTTTCATTGGACAACTTTCCACTGCCGGAGCAACAATTCTTGACACCCCACATTAACTACAGCCATGGTTGGCCCTGCCAGGCTCAGGGGCCTTTCACCTCAGCTTCCGACCACGCTTGCTGCTACTTCTGTCCCACATCAATATGTATCTTTCAACTTCGGCATATCAGCCTGTGACATGAACAACAAGTGGTCTAGTGGGCATAACAACACCCTATGTTCTACTACTACACCCCAGTGCTCTGTGCCATGGCTCTCACCTTATCCGAACGTGATTTCGAGTGGAGTGACTATGAACAATGAACCTTTTTACCACTCACCCCATGTTCGGCATCACTATACACACAGTGCTTCGGTTCAGCCCACACCTCTGCTGCTTCCCTGCCCCACAGGTGATTACGGCTCAGCTCTCTCGAAGAGCTAGCAGCATGTTAACATGTGCCCACAGTTCATGAATTATTTCTCACCTGTTGCTTCCGCGCCGGCTCCAGTCGAGCTTCCGCAACTGTTTTCGACACAGTCGGGTGCCTCTTTCGCGTCGGCCATTCTTGAAGTGCCACCTTCCATGAAACACATCTCTCCTGTCCATCTGCACCAGCCCCTGTCGAGCTTCTGCATTCATTTTCGGCACAAACCGGTGCCTCATCCGCATCGGCCTTCCGCGACTTGACACATCATCCTCCACCGCAATGTGCCACCTTCACTCTACCGCAGGGCCAGTTCACAGCTCCATCGAGCTCCCCAACCGCGCTGCGAAGGCTCGAGAATGCTACTGCCACCCACGCTTTCGACCTCACATCTGCTTCCGCACTTCCCCCCCCCCAGGCTGCTTCCAGGCCACCACCACTCGCAAAACTACCGAAACTGCCTGTGTTCTCCATCGAGAACCCCGAATTCTGGTTCACCTTAGTCGAGCAGATCTTTCAATATTATTCGCTTGATGGCCACTCACGGTATATTTGTCTCATGAACAGTCTCGACGACCATGCTGACTTGATTCACGGTTTAGTCACCACACCTCCTCAGGTAGACAATCCACTTCTGTCAAGAGGACGATACTGGAACGTGTTACACGGACATTGACTGAGAAGGACTGAGAAGCTCATCTACAAGGAACAACTCGGCGACTCGACGCTATCACATCTGTGGCGCCATCTCTGACTCCTCATTAACAACCAGACCGTGCCCAATAACATGCTCTTGTCAATCTGGATCAAGAAACTTCCTCTTTCTGTCCAAACCACCATCTCTTGCCTTGAAGCTCAAGCAACTGACGTACTTATCCGCACTGCTGACCGAGCTCATTCTGCACTACAACGCAAGCTTCACACCTGGCAAATTGAACCTGCCTCCCGCCAACAGCTTCACCCTCCCCCTGCACGCTGCAGATGCCGCGTTAATTTGGCCACCGGTTACCACTTGCCGGCACCGGCGATGGCCTCGCCCCCTCCTGCAGTCAACTCTTCGGCAGGCACGGACCCTCGTCCTTCTCCCTCAGCTACGGGCTCTCTGCAGGATGCACATCCACATTAACCCTACTGCTACTTCCACACACGTTTCGGTGATGCAGCAAGGAACTGCAGACCGCCTTGCTGTTTCCCAAACGCCGGTCGCAGGTAGGTTCCGGTGCCACCTCCTGCACATAAGATAGGCACCTCCCAGTGCTTCATTCAGCTCATGACCTAACATTTGTGGACGCTTAAACATCAAAGACATGACTTCGGGACAACTGTTACTCGTTGACACAGGTGCTGATGTGTCCCTACTGCCTACGTCTCTAGCATCCGAGAACATTCGTTCCCACCACACGTCACTACAAGCTGTCAACTCCACTAAACTGCAGTGCATTGGTTTGACATCCCACTCTGTTACGCTCTCTCCAAACTGCAAGCTCGAGTGGACTTTCCAAGAATGTGATATTGACGAACCTATCATAGGCACTGATTTCTTGCGCCACCACAAACTTTCCCCGGACATAGTGCACAACACTGTGTTTCGTCACCTGACAAACACTCACTTTCCCTGTGCTCCGTCGAGCCCTCGCTCCCTGGTTGCATCTGTTCATGCTCAACTAGTACACACATGCTTGTCTCTTTTGACTGTGCTGCAAGAAATTACACACAAGTGTTTTGTCGAGCAAGAACAGGTTGCTCACCTATGCAACGAAAATTTCGAGCTCGCCCGCCGGATCCATGAAAAGCAGTTTGAAATTAAAAACACTTCAACAAGGACAAATCGAGGTTAGTAAGTGCATCGACTGTACAGACAATCCTACTTCTGTGTGCTCCTCTTCCGTAACCTCTATCAACTGTGCTGTCACCGCAATGTTCTACACAGAAATGTGTAAACTGCTGTCACCATGTGTACTGATAGCCCCATAGTGCCACGCCCTCCTCGCACCACAGTTGTTGACTCTGACTTGTGTACCACTGCGCATGCACGCCGCGCCTCACTTCAACCTGGCCTGCCCCAGTGGACGATCTTGCAAACTGTGAAACTGCTCCTCCTGTGTGCCACCGTGTGATCTCGATGAACTACACAGACAGTGCGCTCGTGCCTGAACGCAATTCACATGTTTCGACCGAGACCGTTCTGCCAAAGGCCACACCCACAGCTGCTGTGCCTACTAACGATTCACAAACCCAACCGAACTTTCACGATTCCGGAGTTTGCTCTTCGGGCTGGTGGCCATCTTGTCATGCTGACTCCCGGGACACGTCGGCACTTCAGCTTTCTTTGGAAAAGTCGACCTACACCGAACGCAGTAATCCTGCTCCGACTGACTCGCACGACACGAGCAGTAAACAAACAGCCTCCCTTGCATCAGGCAACATCGCTGTGATTACTAACAATGCACAGATTGTGCCTTATACTGGGTCCTCCCATCTCTAGTAAACCCCAGAGACTTTGCCCAGAGCATCTTTGTGATCTCAAAAAGCAGATCACAGAGCTCTTAAACGCCGGTATCATCAAACCCTCTGCCAGCTGCTGGTCCACTCCCATTCATATGACATCCAAAAAAGACGGGACCTGGTGCATGTGTGGGGATTACTGTCACTTGAATGTGAGAACTATAATGGACAACTACCCTGTACCAAACATTGCCGACTTCACCAGCACACTGTCGGGTGCATCTGTTTTTTCCGTCATCAACTGTAAACAGGCTTACCACCAAATTCCAATGGCTCCCGAGGATATTGAAAAAACAGCAATTACCATGCCCATAGGCCTGTTTCAACTCCGATTCGTGCCTTTTGGACTCAAAAACGCCACACAGACGTGGCAACACTTTATTAGCAAGGTTTTGTTCAGCCTCATATTCTGTTTTGCTTACCTCGATGACATATTTGTCTTCAGCTCCTCTGTCGAGGACAACATACATAACGTGCAGACCATTCTAGACACCTTGAAAGCCGCAGGCATCGAAACCAACCCTGAAAAACTACAACTGCAACAGCCTGCTGTTACCTTCCTTGGTTTCCGAGTATCAGCTGATGGTATCTCACCTCCACCAGAGAAAGTACAGTCCATCTTAGATCTACCAAGACCTTCTCCATTCAAAGAACTTCGGCGTTTCCTTGGCACCGTGACCTACTATCGAAAACACCTACCTTGAGCCGCAGAAATCCAAGCCCCGTTAACCGACGCTTTGCCAGGAAGAAACACCTCCAGAACCCGGCCTCTGCAGTGGACACCAGAAATGACAGACTCTTTCTCGGAACTCAAGAAACTCCTTGCCAAAGCCTGCACAATTGCGCATCCCCACCCCGAAGCGCAACTTTTCATTACAACAGATGTCAGTGACTTTGTCATCAGCGCCGTTCTCAGCCAGTCAGTCAACGGTGAGACCTCAACCCTGCAGTTTTTCTCCCGAAAGCTCAACAACACCCAACACAAATGTTCTGCGTTCGATCATGAACTGCTGGCTGTGTAAGAGGCAGTCAAACATTTTTGAACGGACGTCGAGGGGCGCTCATTCTATGTTCTCACTGACCACAAATCCTTGGCAGCTGCTATAATGAACCCTCCCGCCGACCCTCCCCCACGTCGCTTCCATTATTTCAACTTCATTTCACAATTCACCACTGATGTCAGGCACATAAAGGGTGCTGACAATATTGTTGCTGATTTTCTTTCCTGTGTCAATGATGTATCTTCCCTTTTGGATCTTTCTGCTCTCCCTGATCTCCAATCCTCTGACGAAGATACACAGAAATAATCTCCGATCCAGCTTCTTCTCTACATCCTGTAATTACCACCTTTCCCGTTATTTCCGGAGCAGTCTGGTGTGATGATAGCACCAGCATACTCTGCCCCATTATCTCCACCACGCTCCATCGAGCTGTTTTCAATGCTCTTCACAACTTGGCTCACCCTGGCATTTGAGCTTCAGCCTGCGTAGTCGCAGAGCACTTCGTCAATAAAGACTTGCAACAGTGGGCACTTGAATGCCTTGTGTGTCAAACACACCTCTCCCCCTCTCGGCACCTTCCCTATTCCCCCTGGGCAATTTCAGAACGTGCATATTGACATTGTGGGCCCTCTTCCCACCTCCAATGTTTCCGCTACATACTTTCCACCATTGATCGTACTACTCGTTGGGTCGAAGCCGCCCCTCTTCCCAACATTACCACAGAAACTGTCGCTCATTCTTTCATTGAGTCGTGGGTATCGCGTTTAGGTTGTCCCGCAGTCATTACCACTGGCCAAGGCCTTCAGTTTGAGTCGGCCCTGTTCAATGGCATTTGCCATATCTGCAGAATCCGACGCATACACACGACTGCTTACCATCCGCAAAGCAATGACCCCGTCGAGTGCTGGCACCGCACCCTCAAGCCGGTCCTCCGCTGCCACGACTCCTTATGGATGGAGACCGTGTCACATGTACTGTTCGGTGCTTGTGCAACCTACAAGGAAGACGACATCAAAGGGACAGTTGCAGAATACGTATATGGACAAGCCCTGGTCCTCCCAGCAGAAATCATCTGTCCTCCTGCCTGTCACTCACTTTCACCTGTACCCTCGTTCGTTGAACGTGTGAAATCCCACTTCTCCAACCTGCTGATCCCCCCCCCCCCCCCCCTCCAATCCGCTCACACACCTCCAACGGTCTATGTACCCACTTCCCTTTCCGACTGTAATTTTGTCATGCTCCTGGATGACTCCGTCCGAGTACCTCTCCAGCCCACATACTCTGGCCTTTATCTATGGTGTGCTTTGACAATCCACGAACATGTGTGACATGCTGATAAAAAAATCCCCCGTCACTTTGTCACTGAACAGACTCAAACCAGCTCATTCTGAGCCCAAAATCCATTCCATCACCTGACACGAGCACTCCACTCTGCCTACTACCATATGACGCTCCACCTTTGCTCCCTCCCTCGAGCGATCACTCACCGTCATGTGCATCTCAGAACTCCTTGTCAAGCTCGTTGCCAAGCTCCCCACCAAACACACTCTTTCGATCGAGCTCACAGCCCTCAACCACGAACTGCTCACCACTACCTGTGTCGAGCATGTCCCCGCTCTCGCCTGCCTCACTGTGTCGAGGTTTTTCTCCCCTCACTCCCCTGGTCAACGAGGTGACAGCCCCTGTGCCCTCTGACATCATCCATGAAATTTCTATAATACTCAGGGACGATTTGCTGTTTATCGTGTGTTTCTCATCTCCCAGTATTCCCAGTGATAATTCTGTGATACCATGCCACTTAATTAAGTGTTTCCCGCTGCCGCCTGATGACCTCAAAATGCTCCGGGCATTCACAACACCTTCGGCTGACATCGTCGTGATTGTTCCGTACAGGCCTGCCTCCTCCTGACACACTCGGCCTGTACGACAACTGACTCGCTTCCACAATTTCCACATCAACTGGCCAACCCTCGCAGCTCGACGACTTCCAACACCACTATTGGAGGACTACTTCAAGCTTACTATCGTTTGTCTACCTCACACAACTCCACCTGATGTCATCCTATGTGGAGCCGATAAACTCGTCACCAGAAATATCGATGCATAAACAAACCATCTTTGCACTGTATTTCATCTCTGACTTCTTTGTGTCCCACCATGTTTAAGTTCAGTTCCGTATGTGTTGTTCTGCCATGATGTGCAATAAAATATAATTCTCAACATGTTGGTGTATTCTCTGGAGAAAACCACCCTGAATCCATCACAAACCCATAAGGCACCTGTTTGTATGCTTAGTACTAGAAATGAAGCCAGTATGAGCACTATGGTCAAGTCTGTTACTTATTGTTGATGTTACTGCCATATTAAATAAAGAAAATATTTTGTGCATGTATGTATCAACATCTATATACGCTGTTGTTGTGGTCTTCAATTCAGAAACTGCTCTCCGTACTAGTCCATCCTGTACAAGACTATTCATATTTACATGACTACTGAACTAAATTCATTTGAACCTGCATACTGTAACCAAGACACAGTTTCACTTTATCCCCCAACATTTCCTCAGTTACAATACTGACCCTTCGTTGATGTCTCAGGGTATGTCCTATCAACCGATTGCTTATTTAGTCAAATTATATCATAATGTTCTGTTCCATCTGACTTAATTCAGTACCTCTTCATTTGTTAACCAGTCTTCAGTATTCTTTAAAGTATCACATTTCTAAAGCTTCTATTCTCTGTTTGTTGGAACTGCTTATCATACATATTTAACTTCCACGCAAGGCTCCACTCCAGACAAATGCCTTCATAAAAGAATTCTTAATGTTAAATTTATCTTTGATTTTGACAAATACTTTTATTCAAAAATGCTTCATATCCTCCCTGATTTGACCACTGTCACTTATTTTGCTGCTCAAATAGCAATACTTATCTACTAATTTTAATGTTCATTTTCTAATCCTATTCCTTCAGCATCGCCTGTTTAACATTGTAGGACCTCTTTTTATGACACTGTCCATTCAATTCAACAGCTCTTACAAGTTTATTACCATCCCTGAACTTAATTTCCTTTTCCACATATCTCTTTACTGTTCCTTACTGCTTGCCCAAAATACATATTGAGTAAAATCGAGGACAAGTTTGCACAGCTGTCATACCATATTCTCAAATACTGCTTCCCTTTCATGTCCATTGACTCTTGTTGCTGCAGTCTGGTTTCAGTGCATTTTGTCGACAACCTTTCACTCCATGTGTTTATCCCTGCTACCTTCAGTATTGCAAAGGGTCTATTCCAATCAAAATTGTCAAAATCATTAAATAAATCAATAATTGCAATATACACGGGTTTGATTTTCTTGAACCTATCTTAAGATAAGTTGTAGGATCATTATTGCCATGCATTTTCCTACATTTCTCCAGAACCCTTACTGATCTCCTCTGGGGTTGGATTCTGTAAGTATTTCAATTTTTCTGTAAATAATTTGTGTCAGTATTTTGCAAACAAGACTTGCTACATTGATGGTTCAAATTGTCTTCTTTGGAATTGCAATTATTACTGTCTTCTTTAGGTCTCGGGGTATTTCATCTGTCTCATATAGCTTGCGTAACACATGGCATAATCTTGTCATAGGATCTTAATAATTCTAAGATGATCACATCTACTTGAGGTTCCTTAGTTAGACATAGGTCTTACACATATATACTCCATGGCTCACAGTAAATGGAAGGTACTTTTCATTTTTCTGTATGTGAGGCAATACTGACTCTACGACTTATCTTAGAAGAAAGATTAAGGAAAGGCAAACCTACATCTCTAGCATTTGTAGACTTAAAGAAAGCTTTTGACAATGTTGATTGGAATACTCTCTTTCAAATTCTAAAGGTGGCAGGGGTAAAATACAGGGAGCGAAAGGCTATTTACAATTTGTACAGAAACCAGATGGCAGTTATAAGAGTCGAGGGACATGAAAGGGATGCAGTGGTTGGGAAGGGAGTGAGACAGGGTTGTAGCCTATCCCCGATGCTATTCAATCTGTATATTGAGCAAGCAGTAAAGGAAACTAAAGAAAAGTTCTGAGTAGGTATTAAAATCCATGGAGAAGAAATAAAAACTTTGAGGTTCGCCGATGACATTGTAATTCTGTCAGAGACAGCAAAGGACTTGGAAGAGCAGTTGCACTGAATGGACAGTGTCTTGAAAGGAGGGTATAAGATGAACATCAACAAAAGAAAAACGAGGATAATGGAATGTAGTCGAATTAAGTTGGGTGATGCTGAGGGAATTAGATTAGGAAATGAGACACTTAAAGTAGTGAAGGAGTTTTGCTATTTGGGGAGCAAAATAACTGATGATGGTCGAAGTAGAGAGGATATAAAATGTAGACTGGCAATGGCAAGGAAAGCGTTTCTGAAGAAGAGAAATTTGTTAACATCGAGTATAGATTTAAATGTCAGGAAGTCATTTCTGAAAGTATTTGTATGGAGTGTAGCCATGTATGGAAGTGAAACATGGACGATAAATAGTTTAGACAAGAAGAGCATAGAAGCTTTCGAAATGTGGTGCTACAGAAGAATGCTGAAGATTAGATGGGTAGATCACATAACTAATGAGGAGGTATTGAATAGAATTGGGGAGAAGAGGAGCTTGTGGCACAACTTGACTAGAAGAAGGGATCAGTTAGTAGGACATGTTCTGAGACATCAAGGGATCACCAGTTTAGTATTGGAGGGCAGTGTGGAGGGTAAAAATCGTAGAGAGAGACCAAGAGATGAATACACTAAGCAGATTCAGAAGGATGTAGGCTGCAGTAGGTACTGGGAGATGAAGAAGCTTGCACAGGATAGAGTAGCATGGAGAGCTGCATCAAACCAGTCTCAGGACTGAAGACCACAACTACAACAATATTCCAGTTGCAGTTGGAGTGTTGTAAGAAAGATTGTATACCTCTGTGTGAGCTGTTATTTGTCTTCTTTATCTTTGTGATGTAGACATGACTGATATCTAGGGGGCTTAAGATCATTCATATGTTTCCCATTGTAACACAGGTCTTTTTGAGTAACCAAGTATCTTTTTGAAGTGCCTGCCAGATAAGATGTTTCAGCATTTATGTTTCACTCTCCAGCTAGTGAAACAATCCTGAAACCATAGAATAACTCCGAAATCATATCCTGAAGAAATCAGCCCCAAGTATCAAGATCGCCAAACAACCACAAATTACAAAATGATTTCGGCCAAAAACAGAAGCTTTGATGGAAGCAGAACTGTGTCAATCACTCAAAACCATCTCTGCTACTGAAAATTGCGTGCAAGAAGCCACACACAAAAATAAAATCTCGGCCAATTTTTTAGGGCAAGTGCTGTGTCAGAAATACCTTTAGAAAAGAAATTAATTAAACCCTTAACTGAAAAGTCACAAAGTCCATCATTTCTTGTATTACACCATAATGTCCAGTCATTCAGAAATAAGATTCAAATGCTGGAAGTGTTACTTCAGTCTCAAATAAATCCAGATGTAATATGTATTACCGAACACTGGCTGTCCAAAGCAGAAATTCAGTCAACTTCTATTCCAAGGTACTCATTAACAAGCTTTTATTGTAGGAATTTCTCCACACATGGCGGTACTGCTATATTTGTAAAGGACCAGATAAAATTCAGTGAGGTAGGCCTAAATGAATAGATTGCATTATCTGAAGATAAGGAATTTGAGCTTTCTATGGTTAAGCTGCCTGAACTAAACTATATAATTATAAATGTATACAGAGCACCAAGTAGTAATATTCCAAATTTTATGACCAAATTAGAAGTTCTGCTGAATAGTGTCAGCTCATTAAATATGAGAATAATACTTTGTGGCGATTTTAACATTGATTTATCAAAAAACAGTAATGCTAAACATGATTTGTTAAACATGACCAAATCCTTTAATATGATCGCCACAATACACTCTCCAACAAGATCAACAGAGCATACTGATTCAATAATTGATCAAATCTTCACAACTGATACTGGTTACAAATTCACTGGCAAAGTACTGAGCATGGGATACAGTGACCATGATGCTCAGCTACTGAGCGTTGACATGGAAAATAGTGAAATCAGCCCCAAAAAAGTATTTCAAAGAAGAAACTTTTCAGATGGCAATATTAGGATTTTTAACTTCCTATTAGCTAAGGAAAATTGGGACAGTGTTTACATGCAAACAACTGTTGATAATATGTTCTTAAGCTTCCATAACACCTTCCTTTATTATTTTAATACAGCATTTCCTTTTGAAACAAAAACTTCAAGCAATCAAAATAGAAAGTCATGGGTAACAAAAGGAATCAAAATTTCTAGTGAGAGAAACAGATTTCTCCAATATTGCTCCAAAAAGTACATAGTCTACATCATCTACATCTACATCTACATTGATACTCTGCAAGCCACCCAACGGTGTGTGGCGGAGGGCACTTTACGTGCCACTGTCATTACCTCCCTTTCCTGTTCCAGTCGCGTATGATTCGCGGGAAGAACGACTGTCTGAAAGCCTCCGTGCGCGCTCTAATCTCTCTAATTTTACATTCGTGATCTCCTCGGGAAGTATAAGTAGGGGGAAGCAATATATTCGATACCTCATCCAGAAACGCACCCTCTCGAAACCTGGCGAGCAAGCTACACCGCGATGCAGAGCGCCTCTCTTGCAGAGTCTGCCGCTTGAGTTTATTAAACATCTCCGTAACGCTATCACGGTTACCAAATAACCCAGTGACGAAACGCGCCGCTCTTCTTTGGATCTTCTCTATCTCCTCCGTCAACCCGACCTGGTACGGATCCCACACTGATGAGCAATACTCAAGTATAGGTCGAACGAGTGTTTTGTAAGCCACCTCCTTTGTTGATGGACTACATTTTCTAAGCACTCTCCCAATGAATCTCAACCTGGTACCCGCCTTACCAACAATTAATTTTATATGATCATTCCACTTCAAATTGTTCCGTACGCATACTCCCAGATATTTTACAGAAGTAACTGCTACCAGTGTTTGTTCCGCTATCATATAATCATACAATAAAGGATCCTTCTTTCTATGTATTCGCAATACATTACATTTGTCTATGTTAAGGGTCAATTGCCACTCCCTGCACCAAGTGCCTATCTGCTGCAGATCTTCCTGTATTTCGCTACAATTTTCTAATGCAGCAACTTCTCTGTATACTACAGCATCATCCGCGAAAAGCCGCATGGAACTTCCGACACTATCTACTAAGTCATTTATATATATTGTGAAAAGCAATGGTCCCATAACACTCCCCTGTGGCACGCCAGAGGTTACTTTAACGTCTGTAGACGTCTCTCCATTGATAACAACATGCTGTGTTCTGTTTGCTAAAAACTCTTCAATCCAGCCACACAGCTGGTCTGATATTCTGTAGGCTCTTACTTTGTTTATCAGGCGACAGTGCGGAACTGTATCGAACGCCTTCCGGAAGTCAAGAAAAATAGCATCTACCTGGGAGCCTGTATCTAATATTTTCTGGGTCTCATGAACAAATAAGGCGAGTTGGGTCTCACACGATCGCTGTTTCCGGAATCCATGTTGATTCCTACATAGTAGATTCTGGGTTTCCAGAAATGACATGATACGCGAGCAAAAAACATGTTCTAAAATTCTACAAGAGATCGACGTAAGAGATATAGGTCTATAGTTTTGCGCATCTGCTCGACGTCCCTTCTTGAAGACTGGGACTATCTGTGCTCTTTTCCAATCATTTGGAACCCTCCGTTCCTCTAGAGACTTGCGGTACACGGCTGTTAGAAGGGGGGCAAGTTCTTTCGCGTACTCTGTGTAGAATCGAATTGGTATCCCGTCAGGTCCAGTGGACTTTCCTCTATTGAGTGTTTCCAGTTGCTTTTCTATTCCATGGACACTTATTTTGATGTCAGCCATTTTTTCGTTTGTGTGAGGATTTAGAGAAGGAACTGCAGTGCGGTCTTCCTCTGTGAAACAGCTTTGGAGAAAGGTGTTTAGTATTTCAGCTTTATGCATGTCATCCTCTGTTTCAATGCCATCATCATCCCGTAGTGTCTGGATATGCTGTTTCGAGCCACTTACTGATTTAACGTAAGACCAGAACTTCCTAGGATTTTCTGTCAAGTCGGTACATAGAATTTTACTTTCGAATTCAATGAACGCTTCACGCATAGCCCTCCTTACGCTAACTTTGACATCGTTTAGCTTCTGTTTGTCTGAGAGGTTTTGGCTGCGTTTAAACTTGGAGTGGAGCTCTCTTTGCTTTCGCAGTAGTTTCCTAACTTTGTTGTTGTACCACGGTGGGTTTTTCCCGTCCCTCACAGTTTTACTCGGCACGTACCTGTCTAAAACGCATTTTACGATTGCCTTGAACTTTTTCCATAAACACTCAACATTGTCAGTGTCGGAACAGAAATTTTCGTTTTGATCTGTTAGGTAGTCTGAAATCTGCCTTCTATTACTCTTGCTAAACAGATAAACCTTCCTCCCTTTTTTTATATTCCTATTAACTTCCATATTCAGGGATGCTGCAACGGCCTTATGATCACTGATTCCCTGTTCTGTACATACAGATTCGAAAAGTTCGGGTCTGTTTGTTATCAGTAGGTCCAATATGTTATCTCCACGAGTCGGTTCTCTGTTTAATTGCTCGAGGTAATTTTCGGATAGTGCACTCAGTATAATGTCACTCGATGCTCTGTCCCTACCACCCGTCCTAAACATCTGAGTGTCCCAGTCTATATCTGGTAAATTGAAATCTGAATTTTCTGACTATTGTAAAGCCTACAAAAAAACTTATCTTAGAGTGATTAGACAGGTAAAACTTTTATGGAATGACAATTTCATAAGAAACTCTTCAAAAAAAAAATGAAAGCTATGTGGAAAGTTATTAAAAAAGAAACTTGTAGTTCAACACCTAAAAAGGAAAACATTTCTCTAACACTTAATGACTCTAGGGTCACAGATCCATACACAGTTGTAAACAAGTTCAATGAATATTTCACCTCACTAGCAGAAGATCTCATTCAGGCAAACTGCAAGGTATCATTCTTCAATTCCACCAATACGTCAAACAGCACTAATGCTACAATGTTTGTTTATGAAACAAACCCTGATGAAATTATGAACATAATAAAATTGTTACGCAATAAAATCTCTAGTGGCTATGATGAAGTACCTGACCTCATATTAAAGGTGTGTGCTCCCCTTATAGTAAAGCCATTATCAACCATCTACAACCAATCATTAAAAACTGGCATTTTTCCAGATGCTCTCAAAGTAGCTAAAGTCACACCATTACTAAAGGTTCCCCTGATTTAGTATCCAATTATAGACCATTATCCATATTAAGCATCTTTTCAAAAATCCTGGAAAAACTCTTTTATGACAGGCTTATAAATTTCATAAAAAAAACCACGCACCAATCAGCATTCAACAACATGGTTTTAGTAAATCTTTATCCACCAGAGAGCAATTTTTGAACTGTTGGACCATATACTGAAATCAATTGACCAACATAATATAGCTGCAGGTATCTTCTTAGATCTCTCTAAAGCCTTTGACATACTAGATCATAACATACTGCTTGCTAAATTGGAAAGAAGAGGAATAAGAGGTGTGGCTCACAACTGGCTATGCTCTTACCTACAAAACCACAGACAGAAGGTATCACTTCAATACGATATTAATGTACAGGATAAAATAAATAACACAGTTTTCCTCTCGGAGGAAAGAACAATAAGATATGGTGTTCCCCAGGGTTCTGTTCTAGGGCCATTACTTTTCCTCATTTACATAGATGATCTTGTTGAACGTATGAGCCCACAAAAAACTATCCTGTTTGCTGATGATACAAGCATAGTGTTGACTGGATCTAGCCCTGAATCCCTTCAGACAATATCTGATAACTCTATGAAAAAACTTTCTGAGTGATTTAACAAAAATGGCCTAATTGTTAATAGTGGGAAAATGTATGTATCAACTTCCATCTAATTCCCACATCCAATCAAAAAACTATCCAAATAAAGTTAAATAATGATAAAATTGAAAACGTAAATGCAACAAAATTTTTGGGTCTATGGGTCCAACAAAATTTAAAATGGGACACACATATAAACAACTTATCAAAGAAACTCTCATCATTGTGCTATGGACTAAGAATACTAAAATCTACTACAAGTAAATCCACACTAATGCAAGCATACCATGCACAGTTCCACTCATTGCTCCGCTATGGAATCATCTTTTGGGGAAATTCAACTCACAGCACAAATATATTTAAACTACAAAAAAGAGCACTGAGGATAATCTGTGGCCTCAAAAAGTTGGAATCCTGTAAATGTCAATTTATAAAACTTAATGTTCTAAGCATCCCATCCCTATTCGTTCAAGAAACAATCCTATTCACCAGGGAATACCTCTCAAGAACAGGCAAATTAATCCAAAACAATGGTATACACGCTCATTATACCAGAGGGCAATCTAATATCCATCAAATTTTTTCAAGCACATCATCATACCAAAAATATATAACTCATCTGGGTGTCGTATTACACAATAAAATTCCGGAACAAATAAAAACTGCTCCAGATCCAATATTTAAAAATAAACTAAAGGCATTTCTGACAAAGCACTGTTTTTATTCAGTACAAGAATTCCTGGAAATGAAAAATTATAAAGTTCCTTTGTAAAATACTGTGATTAGAGTAAAACATTCTGTAGGCAAAATAATAACCTAATTTCTACTATACACAACTATGTTTCAGTTTCACTTCCCAAAATTTTTTAACTAGCTTTTTGAATGTACAAGTACACATTCTGTTAGTATTAAAACTTAATTGTCTGTGAAATCTCAATGTTAATTTCATGTTTAATGTAGTTTTTAAATGACATTGTCCTTCTGTTGTGTTTCCAGTTGACATTTTCACTATTCTGTAATCTCACTGATTATTTGTGTAAATTTAAAGTAGCACTACATTGCCAAATGTTTCTTAGTTCCCCATGTAAATTGTTTGTATTCTCTGTATGTGAAGTTACTATATTCATCAATGAACAATTTTGTGTACATTTTTTTAAATGGCAGTCCATTGCCTATTTTTTTTCTCCAAACTACATATTTGTTAAGAAAAATTACTTGTCCTATATCATGTGTACTTTGTACAATATGTGATCCACAGGATAAATAAATAAATACAAATACAAATACAAATACTTGCTGCCTTCCTTTGTTTATGTTAGCTACAGTACAGCCTTATATGGACCCCACAGGTCTGAACACTACTTCTGTAGTTTTTCACAAATAGGCTAATGTCTTAGTAAGTCAGCTGTAGTCTTTTAATTATCATACCAAGAAATTTACATCTCCAATTTAGATCATCTAAAAGTCTCTAAAACTAAGTATATGTGATCACTTTACATTGTATCTCTATGCTTTGTTCTTGAGGTACTCTCATATTTATTCTGCATGCTTTTGTGCTAGATAACAGTCCTTTTATCTTCGAAGTGTAAGTTGCTGCTTGATGGATGATTCTTCAGGTTGGGAATCTTAGGGGTATGTTATACTGCTATAACAACAATATGATGAAATGATAGATTGCTACTCACCATGTAGAGAAGATGCTGAGTCGCAGACAGGCTTAATGAAAAAATTGCTATACATTTTAGATAGCGGCAAAAAGGCCTTCTTCTGAAGTAAAAACACACACACACACACACACACACACACACACACACACACACACACACACACTAGAGATGGCAAACTCATTCATCCTTGTGTAAAATCCATGACACTATGTTCTAGCCACAAGATGTTAAAATGAACTAAGTGTACAAACATCAACAAATATTATCGATACTACGTATAAAAAAGACTGTATCATGTAAAATTGACAATAATTATTACATTATTTCTGTAATAATTTAATTTCTGTGTGAATTAAAACTGTTATCAGAGAACTACATTCATGGACAACAACAATTATAATCTTTTTTGTTATCTGTGATAATGGTGGTTCAGTTGTTCTTCCTGTGCTAATAGATGAACTGTTCGGGCATGAGACAAGTGAGGTCTGGAAAGAGAAAACCTGTAACTATATTGTTAATTATTATTTGAAAAATAGAGTTACTATTGTCTAGACATGGATTTGTATTTATTTCAAATGTAATCCAATCTAATTAATGTTTTTAAGTGTCAATTTTCAGACCAGCCATTAGTGCTAGTAACTTACAGCGGAGTTTACTAGTAGCTGGTATAAAAAATATGAAACATTTTCATTGAGCATAATTTTAAATGCTAAAGAATAGAGAACAAGAGACTTTTATCTAAATATATTAACTTGATATAAAATAAATCAAGAATAACAATAGACAAATCGACTATCATCTGTCTGCCGCCATCTTAGCAAAAATATCTCCGCACCAGTTTTGAATCGAGAATTTTAACAAACATAAATGTTCTTAGATATAAATGAATTCGTGTGCCACTCTGTACCACTGAAATATATTGTAGGAGTTATCATATTCTCTTTATAAAATATGACACCATACACTCAATTGCGAAGTGCGGGCTTTGTTCGGTTGTTAGTTGGTCTGCCTTCCACAACAATGAACATGCTCTTTTACCTTGATTCAAAAAAATATGGAAAATCATATGTGCCTTGCCAACATCCTTTGCAAGTGTAATAACAAAAAAATCTTGTCTTTTTGCAAGTATTTCTTCTGCTGTTTATTGAAAAAGTGAAGTAAGCTGATACACCATTTTGTTGCCTGAAAAGATGTATGTATTACATACCACATAATTTTTATGTAATTTATGTAATTATAACATACGTTTTAATTACCAGTCATGGACACTGAATAGAATACTAAAAGAACCAGAAATTCAGAGTTCAAAAAAGGTTTAAAACAAATCTAAAATGGCTGTGCGAAGTGAATGAAACGAACAACAACTTGATACTGAACTAACTATGAGCAGACAGCAGTGGAACTGTGATGAGTGGCCATGGGAAGAAGGACGAGTCCGGCCGAGCGAGACCGAGACAAGTGGGAACGGGACTGATGCTGGAATGAGACTGGCCGACATGCCGTTCAGGAATAAGACTGACCATTTCCCATTCCCGGGAACTATAAGTATGAAGCCACAGACTGAGACAGACAGGAATGGGACCGAGGCTGGAAGAAGACCAGCCGACATGCCACTGCGGGAATGAGATGGACCGTTTCCCATCCAGGGAACTATAAGTAGAAAGCCTCCACTGGAGGTAAGTATGAAATACCGTTCCTTAGAATTTGTTCCTCACTCATTCTGTTCATCTAGGTGAACTGTTCCTTTGGACCCGTCAGTTTGTGAATGACCCATCCCTAACACACACACACACACACACACACACACACACACACATACACACACACACACACAGGCGAGAAGAGGTTGAGGGGTGGAGTCATTACAGGGATGTTGGATATGTTGCAAGAATAGTATCCACCTGTGCAATTCAGATAAGCTGGTGTTGCTAGGAAGTATCAGATGTGACAGGCTGTGAAGCAGTCATTCAAGTGAAGCACATTGTGTTTGGCAGCATGTTCAGCAACTGGGTGGTCCAGCTGTCCCTTGGACACAGTTTGTTAGTGGCCATTCTTGTGGGCAGACAGCTTGTTAGTTGTGATGCCCATCTAGGATGCAGCACAGTGATTGTAGCATAGCTTGTAGGTCATATGACTGGTTTCACAAGTATCCCTGCCTTTGATGGGATAGGAAATGCCTATGATAGGACATGAGTAGGTAATGGTGGGAGGATATCTTTAATGGGACAGGAGATGTGTCTGACAGAACTGAAGCAGGTGGTGGTAGGTGAATGTTTGGGGCAGGTCTCGCATCTAGGTCTATTGCAGGGATATGAGCCACATGGTAAGGGGTTGGGTGCAGGTGTGGACATAGATGCGAAATCTGTCCCGTTCACCCTACCATTTCTACCTATTCCAGGCATCTCCTATCCCAGTAAAGGTAAGGCTACCTATGAAAGCAGTCATTAACAAAATAGAGCACTTTCTACAACAGATAAAATTTCATTAATAGTCTATTAATCACGGATGACGCCCACATTTGTGATCCCCCACCTTCTTCCTAGTTGTCACTGTTGTTCCACAATAAGCAAAGTCTTTTCTGAAGATATGACACGAGTAAGAGTACAATAAACCTTTTAGTTTACTTGTCTTTTCTTCTAGAGTTGGCTCCAGTTCTTTGTGTCTAGGGGTCTGATTCTTGAACCTGAAATTCTCACATTTCAGGTCCTCATGGTTAAATTGATCTAAATAAATTTAAACATTGTTGTTGCAGAATTTTTGTTTTTACATTCATTTATTTTGTCACATTTTAGTGCATCACACTGTCTTTTGATTTTTCACACTAACAAAGCCAAAATTACATTGTTTGCCAAAAATACAAAAATACATCCAATCACATTTGAGGCATGCTTACTGCTACTTTACTCTGTGGTAATAACAATATTCCAAAAGGTTTACAATTTTTCTTGACAAACGAATTTCTATTAGTTTTGATAATTATTTCATAAATGAATGCAGAAATAAACATAATAAACACTACTAGATTGCTTAATTAATAATAGAAATTTTAAGTGTGCCAAATAATTCGTAATTTAAGATGTTTCTAAAAAAAATTAACTGTACATTCAGAACTTTTATTTATCAATTATAACATCCAAAATAATAATTCCTATTCATAAATTCTGGCTTGAATTATAACATATTATGTACAAAATTATAAGAAATTTTTCAGAAAAACAGCTGAGATAATACTAACCAGTCCAAAATTCGAAAAATATTATTGATATCGACTACAATTGTTGAGGAAAGGTAATGCTAGAGGAAGATGTCCCATTACAAATTCCCTTTTTTTTTCACTCTGTTCCCTTCCTTCAAACCTCCTGACACCACCTAGCAGCCCTGCCCTTTCCCCATTGTGTTTCTGCACAATCCCACAACCATCATTACACTTTCCCCCACCCCACCCTGCTATATCCTGTCCCCTTCCTGCCTGCCCCATATCTCTTTCCTACCCCACTACCAGATTTGCTCCTCCCATCAGACACAGCTACAAATCAGCTTGGCCATAGCAGCCAGAGACAGTGGTCATGTATGTGTGAGTTGTGCTTGTGTGAATGTGTGTGTGTTTTCTACTTCAGAAGAAGGGTTTTTTGCTGAAATCTAAAATGTATAGTTGTCTTTTTAGTTGTTCCTGTTTGTGACTCATTGTCTGATCTATATGGTGAGTAGCAATATGAACTGTTATCATATTGTTGATATTTCATCCTGTCTTTTCCATTATACTGCTATAAGATAGCTTTGAGACCATCTCACTGCTTCTTCTTAGTCAAACCTGGAACCTACCACAATTTTGTTCATAGCTTTAAGAATGAAATGATTGAACATACAAACCATGTGCTGAACCCAGTGGAGCAGATGTTGAACTAAGACTGACTTTTGATTTATACTACCAGCCTGTTGCAACACTCTGATGTTTATGCATTTATCTTGTTAATAATTTTCAAAATGTTGCTGAGGAAGTTTTCATGAATTTTATTAAGCATCATAATGTGGTAGCTGTTAGCTGTGCATCAAAGGCTAAAAACTGTGAGAAATGTGTACATTATAATTCTAGAGTAGCTACCAACATTGTGATTATTAACACTCACACATAGTCTTCAAAATGATGGTCCAGCAAGTTTGGTGTAGGGTTGCAGTTCAAAATCTGGCTTTTTAAAGAAATAATGAAAAAATCAGTACTGGTACTGAGGGTGGTTTGTTGGTTAACCATTAACTGTTTTGTCCTTTGTTCCCAAAATTTTGCTCTTCTGTTAATCTTAGCTTTCACTTGTTTAATGTCTTGGTCAGTATATACAGAATAGTATGGAACTCATCGCGCCTATGAATCCAACACCTTCGCATCCAACCTCCAGTGGAATTGCAAAGTAGTGAATGGAGGATATGGACAAAGACTGCAGATAGGTGGCACTAGGTGGGAATGTGGATTGGCCAAGGGCTGTACCAAGATCATCTGCACAGTTGTGATAAACTCTGTGTCTTGGCTGTGCAGTGGTTAATGCAAATGAATCCTGGTCTGGCACACATTTTCACTTAGCGTCACTGACTATGCATAAAGTCCTGATGCAGCTGACATCGTGAGTTCCTTCCCTCTCTTGTCCTTTCCTTGGTTCCCCCTCCACCCTACTTTACATAATATGCACCATAGCAGCAGATTATATGTGGTGTCTGTGCTTTCAGATATTTCTGAAGAAAAAGACACCACACATTCATACAGCATTTTAAGTTGTTCCGTGATAGCAGTAATCCACCATGGATGTCTGCAGAAGTAATTAGTATTAAAGCCATTGTCAGCTAACATCCTTGCAGTTTCCAGGGGTGAATGATGAAAGCAAAGCCTTCCTTTGCTGATGGTTGAAATGTCTGTGTGAACAGGGAGGGGAGGATTTTTCTAGCTTTTTGTACTCCTCTACAAGTGCACTTTTCATAATAGAGATCAAGGTGGTAGTTAGCTAAGTATGGGTAGCCAGAAAGTAGGTTTAGTTTTGATTGTATCAGTTATAAAACACATGTCATGGCTGTGCTGCACGTCAACAGGTCTTGTGTAAATATTGTTCATCCAAGCTGGGGAGCAATATTCTATAACATGGTAGACCAATCCAAAAGGTGAAGTAGGAGCCTCATGATGTACCATGGAGTTTCTGGGCAGTGATGTTTAAAGTTTTGATTTCAGCTGTTCTTAATAGATGTGTTTCTAGTTGATTGTTTTACCAAGCATTATACCTAGGTATTTCTGTTATGAATGAATAGCCTTTCTTCAAAATTGACCATGAGTTCTTTGTTGGTCCACTTGTTGTTCAGGTGAAACGTTGAGCTACTTTCTTAAGTACACTTGGCTGCAACTTCTGTATATAGAAATATTTAGCAATAATTGAGAAATCATTGGTCAGTATGGACACAGTAACATTACTGTGAGTGCCCAGTCATCAGCATATCCAAACTTTCTAGATGTGGTTTTAGTCATATCTGAAATGTGTAAACTGAACAGGAGGGGGCTCAGGGCACATCCTTGTGGCAGCCCATCATTTAGCTAAAATTGTGAACTCATCTTGTTGCCCATTAGTACTTGGAAACATTGCACAGTGATCATTTCATTGATGAAATTGTCAATTTTTAGGCTTGGAATGAGTTGTAGAAGTTTCAGTATGACACCATGCTTCCAGACAGTATCATACGTAGCTGTCAGTTCAGTGAATGTAACTGACAACTTCTCTTGATTCTGGATGCCAGTTTCTGTGAAAGTTGTTAGGTAGAGTACTGGATCTGTGCAGTTGCAGCTAGATTTGAATCCTGTCTGTTCAACCAGTATATTCTCAAAGATCTTGTGTCTCATATTCTCTTGTACACAATCCTTTCCTGGATTTTATATACCATACTAAGTAAAACTATTGGTTGATAACAGTCTGGCTTATCATTTGTTTTACCTGCTTTCAGTCTGGCTATTACTCTTGATCATTTTGTTTCACGTGGTATGTTGCCCACTGCAAAATGTTTGTGAAGAGGTCAGCCACCCAGTTTATTACATGCTTGCCATAGTGCAAAAGGTATTCTGCTTGAATGCTATCAATGCCCAGGGCTTTCATAGGTTTCTTTTATTTTATGGCTGTCATTACTTCTTCAATGCTCAGTGTTCAGTTTCAGATTTGCAAAGCTTTTTTGAGTCCTTTCATTTCTTCTTAGCCACAGTAGGCTTGAGGAGTTCTGGAAGTGAAGATGTTGTTTGCTACAGATTGGTTGATGGTAACAGCATCACATGTGGCAATCTCATTGGGAGCCACCACCTAGTTTTCTGAACAAAGACCCAGCTCTCCTGTTTGATGTATGGAAGTCCAGGGTATCAGTGATCTCAGTTAACTTTATACATCTAGCTGTGTCACTGTTACTCAACAACTAAATTAATGATTTGTCAAAATATTGTAGTGCTTGTGATTCATTTCTCTGGTGACATCTTCATATTCCATCTCAATGAAGCATTAAGCAACAGATAATAGGGTTACATCCATTAGATGCATACCGATCAGTTCACAGTACTGCCACCATCCTAGAAATGCAATGCAGTTGAACAGTTACAGAAAAGACTCATCATTCAGGTCACTGCTCCAGCAGTTCCATAGTTTCTTGGAAAGGAATCTGAATGAATAAACAAATACACAAGAACCCTGTTTATCCAGACTAGATGGGACTAGATGTAAATTGGGCTTCTAAAAACCAGGAAATATTCTACTAAATGCAGAAACTAAAATAATGTACTGAAATATAAAAATCTTTTATTTTGGCACTTAGAAGAAACACTTTTCTGGTACTTAAACCCTGTAGTTACTCCCACAGTCTATTCATGTTTATTTACTGAAGCAGTGTGTAAATTACTTTTCTTTCAAGCTTGTGTGGCATTTGAGAGCAGCACGATCACCAGCACCTTACAGGGCGGTATCCAATAAACCTTCAGATTTGTCTGCATTATAAATACAGTATGGGGTTAAGTTTTTAGAGAAAATAACTTGTTAGAATTCTTTTTTTAAGTTTTCTGCAACCAGTGTATCCCCCCAAAACACTTTCACTCATCATTGAAACCTGGTGTATGTCTTGGTGAGCTTTCCGTATTTCCAACTAACCTTGGCTGGCTGCAGGGTTAGAAACCACAGCAGTTAGCTCGCTGTTAAGTTTAGCCCCTTTCCCTGCAGGACTGGACTGAATATCAGAGCTTCAATCTCTTTTTTCACAGAATCAAATGAGTAATGCTTCCTTGGGTATTTCATTTCTTGCTTTCTTTACTCTATTGCAGTTCTGCAAATCATCTGTAGACATCATTTTGAGGAGAGAAAAATACTGCCTAACACTCCATTTCTACTCTCCCATGAATGAAAAATTAATTGAATGGTTTCATTTTAACAGTAACATTTGTTTGTGTGAACTACCAAATATATATATGTTATCAGTAAATGTTAGGAAATGACACTGCAGAATAAAAGTTCCAGTGTTGGTTGTGGAGTAAACCAGAAGATGGTACCAACACTCATCTGGATTATTTGATGAAATTCATGGCTCAGCTCATTGTCCGGTATATTTTGGGATATAATTCTTCAAGTGGCCTAGATTGTAGATGTTTTAGAGAGGACATTGATTTGTAAATAATAAATTAACATCATTTATTTACAAGTTCAATATATCCAACAATTAACTGTTGTTTTACAGAGAGTCAGTTTCTAATTATTACTGGTTTCATAACTCATAATATTGTATTCCTTTTCAATGATGCAAATTTATAAAAATTGACATTCTACTTCTACATCTACATCTATATCTACATCCATACTACGCAAGCCACCTGACGGTGTGTGGCGGAGGGTACCTTGAGTACCTCTATCGGTTCTCCCTTCTATTCCAGTCTCGTATCGTTCGTGGAAAGAAGGATTGTCGGTATGCCTCTGTGTGGGCTCTAATCTCTCTGATTTTATCCTCATGGTCTCTTTGCGAGATATATGTAGGAGGGAGCAATGTACTGCTTGACTCCTCGGTGAAGGTATGTTCTCGAAACTTCAACAAAAGCCCATACTGAGCATCTCTCCTGCAGCGTCTTCCACTGGAGTTTATTTATCATCTCCGTAACGCTTTCGCGATTACTAAATGATCCTGTAACGAAGCGCGCTGCTCTCTGTTGGATCTTCTCTATCTCTTCTATCAACCCTATCTGGTACGGATCCCACACTGCTGAGCAGTATTCAAGCAGTGGGCAAACAAGCGTACTGTAACCTACTTCCCTTGTTTTCGATTGCGTTTCCTTAGGATTCTTCCAATGAATCTCAGTCTGGCATCTGGTTTACCGACGATCAACTTTATATGATCATTCCATTTTAAATCACTCCTAATGCGTACTCCCAGATAATTTATGGAATTAACTGCTTCCAGTTGCTGACCTGCTATATTGTAGCTAAATGACAAGGGATCTTTCTTTCTATGTATTTGCAGCACATTAAACTTGTCTACATTGAGATTCAATTGCCATTCCCTGCACCATGCGTCAATTCGCTGCAGATCCTCCTGCATTTCAGTACAATTTTCCACTGTTACAACCTCTCGATATACCACAGCATCATCCACAAAAAGCCTCATTTAACTTCCGATGTCATCCACAAGGTCATTTATGTATATTGTGAATAGCTATGGTCCTATGACACTCCCCTGCAGCACACCTGAAATCACTCTTACTTCGGAATACTTCTCTCCATTGAGAATGACATGCTGCGTTCTGGTATCTAGGAACTCTTCAATCCAATCACACAATTGATCTGATAGTCCATATGCTCTTACTTTGTTCATTAAACGACTGTGGGGAACTGCATCGAACGCCTTGCAGAAGTCAAGAAACACAGCATCTACCTGGGAATCCGTGTCTACGGCCCTCTGAGTCTCGCAGACGAATAGTGTGAGCTGGGTTTCACACGGTCGTCTTTTTCGAAACCCATGCTGATTCCTACAGAGTAGATTTCTAGTCTCCTGAAAAGTCATTATACTCTAACATAATACGTGTTCCAAAATTCTACAACTGATCAACGTTAGAGATATAGGTCTATAGTTCTGCACATCTGTTCGACGTCCCTTCTTGAAAACGGGGATGACCTGTGCCCTTTTCCAATCCTTTGGAACACTACGCTCTTCAAGAGACATACGGTACACCGCTGCTAGAAGGGGGGCAAGTTCCTTCATCATGTACTCTGTGTAAAATCGAACTGGTATCCCATCAGGAGCTTTCCTCTTTTGAGCGGTTTTAGTTGTTTCTCTATCCCTCTGTTGTCTATTTTGATATCTACCATTTTGTCACCTGTGTGACAATCCAGAAAAGGAACTACAGTGCAGTCTTCCTTTGTGAAACAGCTTTGGAAAAAGACATTTAGTATTTCAGCCTTTAGTCTGCCAAGTCAGTACATAGAACTTTATTTTCAAATTCATTGAACACCTCTCGCATAGCCTCCTCACACTACATTTCGCTTCATGTAATTTTTGTTTGTCTGCAAGGCTTTGGCTATGTTTATGTTTGCTGTGAAGATCCCTTTGCTTCCACAGCAGTTTTCTAACTCGGTTGTTGTACCATGGTGGCTCTTTTCCATCTCTTACAATCTTTCTTGGCACATACTCATCTAACGTATATTGTACGACAGTTTTGAACTTTGTCCACTG
This sequence comes from Schistocerca serialis cubense, assembly GCF_023864345.2. Lineage (NCBI taxonomy): Eukaryota > Metazoa > Arthropoda > Insecta > Orthoptera > Acrididae > Schistocerca > Schistocerca serialis. Next base: position 1,044,660,204 of record NC_064639.1, on the reverse strand, counting down.
ATCCTCAACACCATCTGTACTTGAGACAAAACTTTTGTGTTGAGCCATCAGGTACTCTGAAATCTGCTTTTTGTCACTTTTGCTAAACAGAAAAATCTTCCTACCTTTTTTAATATTTGTATTTACGGCTTAAATCATCAATGCAGTAACCGCTTTATGATCGCTGATTCCCTGTTCTGCATTAAGTGTTTCAAATAGTTCAGCTCTGTTTGTCACCAGAAGGTCTAATATGTTATCGCCATGCATCGGTTCTCTGTTTAATTGCTCAAGGTAGTTTTCAGATAAAGCACTTTAAAAAATTTCACTGGATTCTTTGTCCCTGCCACCCGTTATGAATGTTTGAGTCTCCCAGTCTATATCCGGCAAATTAAAATCTCCACCCAGAACTATAACATGGTGGGGAAATCTACTTGAAATATTTTCCAAATTATCCTTCAGATGCTCAGCCACAACAGCTGCTGAGCCAGGGGGCCTATAGAGACATCCAATTACCATGTCTGAGCCTGCTTTAACCGTGACCTTCACCCAAATTATTTCACATTTTGGATCTCCGTCAATTTCCTTCAATACTATTGCACTTCTCATCGCTATAAACATGCCTCCCCCTTCACTGTCCAGCCTGTCTCTGTGGTATACATTCCACTCTGAGTTTAGAATTTCACTACTGTTTACTTGATTATAGTATCACAGTTATCAGTTAACAAAGTAAGAACTTCAATCTATTTTACATAAAAATTAGTTCAAGACTTTACTTCTTACAACAGTTTTCCCTCCATTACTCCCTCATGATTATTATTTATTAAATTAAACAAAGATAACTCGACTCCTTAGTGCTGAAAACCAATGACACATTTTTGCTGTAAACCTGAGATAAAATTTATCAAGAAAATGTGTAAGATATAAAGGATATTTGTAGATACAGAGTAATTATATATTTTTGGACATAGTCTTGGAATGAAAATTTTGGAAGCAAAAGAAGTGAAATGCTGAATTAGCTGTCAATTATAGTCAAACGAAATAAATGAAATTTATGCGATAATGAATGATCTTAAAAGTGATAATTGAAAATGGATCACTAAAATATTGCAGAATATAAGAAAAAGTGTCAATTTCAAACAAACACAATATATTGATCCCAAAGGCTTCGTTTTTGAACATCTGATTTTCAAGTTTTTGGAATTCACAATTGGAATTAATCATATATTTTGTTAATCCCCATATAACAGATTCATTATAAACATTACAGCATTTTACAGTGGTAAGGAACGGATCCACAAACACTGAAGTAATGGTGGCTGGAAGCATGGGACCAGCAATCTCTATGGTCATGTGGTGCCAATAGACAGCTGTACATGTACCATACCTTACCAAATGTGTACCACACATATGTTAAAGAAAGGAAACAAAAAGTGAATACAGGAGAACTGAAAATTCATATTAATGAGGGCTGCATAAATGAGGTTTTTGCATAATGTGGAAATTTACTATGAGGTTACTGAGACCAAGTTTTGTTGTTTTAGGACACTGAAAAATTGATCTTAATTTCTGATAAACTGGTTACAGTGACCACTGAGGGACATAATTACCAAAGAATTGTAATCTACAGAACCTTTCCATTGCTTTTGTTTGTAACTGGGTCATAAGAGTAATACTGAACAATATTAAATGGTGATGGATTTTTTAATAATAAATAGTCTGGAGGATCTTACATAGGTTATGCAGTCTTCTCCTTCAATTACATAGGCACATATTCACTACTATGGACATGACTTACTAATTGTTAGATTTGATGGCAATTTGTGAGATAAAAACCAAAAATGGGAAAATTGATTATTCTACACAATTATTTTGAAAATTCCTATTGAATTTACAATAATAAATATACTTATTATTGTTATTATTATTATTGTTATTCTAGGGGAGCCAGTTGAGCATGGTGATACTCTTGCCAAAGAAGAATAATGGTCTTAAGAAATTAGAAGCAAAGCTTGCATCTTTGAATTTAGCTGATATTCTCTACAAAATGTCTCTTGTTAAAGTGGAGGCCTACTTACCCAAATTCAAACTGGAACACGAAATAGATCTGAGAGATACTTTGGAGAAAGTGAGTAAAAATGCATTTTTTTTCTTTTAGTTTTTTCTGTTTTCCTAAGTGAAATTCATTCATATGAAGATTTAATATTTGCATATTAAATTTTCCATTTACCGGTATTTAAAAAATATTACTTGTGGAGGAAAAGTAATTTTGTGTTTACGGTTATAAACAGTTAATGTTACTGCACTGCAATAAAATATTACCTTTTGTAAAGTGGACACCTTCAGCAGCTCAGTAGCAAGACTGTCACCATCTGAATAGTTTTATATTGCACAGTGATCAGTCTTCTTCATTTTTTTTCTTTAGTGTTTTATTCGTCTCTGATGTGATTGCCAAAATTTGTACGGTTATTTATTCATTCCAGTGTTTTATTAGATAGGAAAATGAACTACATCTGTCTTACTTCATTTACATGTTTTTAAAATAGTTAAAATCTTTTACAGTCATTCTAACTTAAATTTAACATAAAACCTGATTATCTACAATATGTTTAGTTTCTGCTCCAGCTGTGAGAATATGTAAATTATTTGTTGAATCCATTCTTGAGTAAGCAACATAAACTTGCCCAGTAGAGAACATGGTGATCTTGAATCAACTCACAGTACTTAATAGACTGCCCTCATAATCTGTTGAATGTGATGCAGAGCACACAATAGCCAATATAATTATTTCTTAAAGCTAAACCTGTAACTCATTACAGTGAGTACTATCCATGCTACAAAGGCTGTTTCGATCATCTCCCTTCTGTATTATGATTGTTGTTTCAATGAAATTGCCAAGTTGCCTGAATTTGAATATAGCAGAATTTTTTCCATTAAACTGAGATATAAAAGTCATTGTGACCATCATGAATTAGTTAGCAAGTCTGGAAACTAGGGATTTGACTCCAGTATTGCTTCTCTCTCTCTCTCTCTCTCTCTCTCTCTCTCTCTCTCTCTCTCTCTCACACACACACACACACACACACACACATACACTCTACCCTTAAGACAATATGCCACTCTTTTTCAAACAATCTTGCCTCTACAGGAGAAATGTGATCAGGACTACAAGGCCTAGCAAACTGAAAAATTTGGAATCTGGCACTAATTTCAGTCAGTTTGATTATTTTTACATGTTACTCCCTTTGTTTCACTAGTTCAACAGTAGTGGTTAAATATCCTTGGGATTGTCATGAATGAGCCAATGACTCCAAATGTAGGGGAGCAAAAACACCACCTTGGACAGTTCCCAGCAATGGTTCCTCATGACATCCTCCCTTCAACTTGTCAGGAGATTTGCATGCTCGTTTGATAGTTTGTCTCTTGTGAGCATAATCTATTAGCACAACACTAAGGAAGCTCCTTGTCCAATGCCAGTCGAGTCCTCACCTTTTTTGGTGGAGGTTAATCCACGTTTTTCCACTGGTTGCTTTGCTCCTTTGTCCCAGGGTCATAGTGATGCACGCAGCACTTGTCTACGGTGATTAGTCAGCTAAAGAAGGTTTTATTGGCTTAAAACAGATGCAATATTTCAACTGCTTCCTCAGCCCAGCAGGCTCTCTGAACAGGTGTCGACAGTTGTTAAACTCGGTGGACAGCAAGCTTTGTAATGTTCAAAATATTATGTAAGATGTTGAAATAGATCAAAGACATTTTCACTTTTTTCACTGTCACCTTGATTGTGATATGCTGTTCTTCAGCACCAGGGCCTCTAATTCTCTTGCAGTACTTGGTTTTCACAAGGAGATGTTCTACCACTTGGTTTGTAGTCATTCTAAATTGTTTGAGATGATGCATTTTTGCCTTACATTTCCGACAATTCTGCATGGATTCTTGCAGAATTACCCTTCAAATGCAGAAAAGAAATTATCAGATAACACTCCACTTTATCAATGGACTGCACCAATATCTTTTTTAATTTTTTTATTATGGCTTTTCTAATGGCTTGTTGCAGATTCAGTTTGTACCAGAACTGCAAACATGTATATGCATACTAACAAAAAATTAATTATGTGACTTTTGTTTCTAGGTGTCAATTAAAATCTTATGATTATCCCCCTAAATTCTGTTTTCAAATTCTCTGACATAACTTTCTTGACTGAAGCAGATTTTCCAGAATGTGTATAGAAGAACCCATTGTTCCCTTATTCTCATGTGGAGCACTGTCTGTGCACATTCTCAAAGCTTATGTTTGGCATGTAGAGGTGCAGATTGGTAAACTAATTATATCTGGGATAAGCATTATAAATAAAAATATTTGTTTTATATTTTGCTTTCAATCACTTTTATGCACGATGACTGAGTTGCTCCTAACAGTGTCATCTTACACAGCCCTAATGTTACATCTGTCCTTCAGACATCATGCACAAGATTTTCATGTTCTCTCCCTTGCTCTGTGAAAACTATTAGTCCTACATAAAAAATGAGTTCGACATTTTGTAGGAAAGTTAATGCAGATAAATTTTGTACTGGAATACGCTCTCGCTGGAGGCCACAATTTTTGAGTTTTTTTTAAAAAAAAAAAAAGAAAAAAAACATACTAATGTGACCTTCAAACACACCTCCATCCCCACACTCATCCCTCACGAATCAGGATTTCTAATACATTGTTTGTGGCACTCTCTCCTACCACTGTTCAAAAATTTCTGAGTGCATGAACTACTTCTGATATGTGACAATTTTTTCATCTCTATGGATTTGGCTAATATTCAGCAATTTTTGGTCTCTATTGATTTAGCCATTATGCTACAAGCATAGTTGATTGTTTCATTAGTATTACTAATTTAATATGACCATGAGGATAATGGAAGAAAACCAACTTTTAACATTCAGCAATTTTTGGTCTCTATTGATTTAGCCATTATGCTACAAGCACAGTTGATTGTTTCATAAGTATTATTAATTTAACATGACCGCGAGGATAATGGAAGAAAACCAACTTTCGTAAACCTTTTGCTAAAGCTAATTATGTTGACAGTGCGATCCAAACTTAACCCTTACAACACAGTACTTTGGAACCAGAAGGCCTGACAAATACAACAACATAATTTTTATTTTTGCTGTTAAAATTCACAAAATTGTATGGTCAAATTTACACAAATGTCTGTTTTAAAATTCATAGGTTGCTGACTAAGGCAGTGGTGTAATACATTCAGTCAATTAAGACTAAGAAAGGTTCAATTCAGAAAATAATTCATGCAGTTGGGAATTTTTGTATATTTGTGCCATGAACAGCATACCAAGAATCCTGACTGGTGGGAGCTGAGTGTGGAAGTCCCCAGTGTGTTTGAAGGTCACTTTTGTATGTTTTTCTCAAATAACTAAAAAATAGTGGCCTCTAGCAACAATGTATCCCAATACAATACAATACTTCACACAATAATACTGGCAATGTGTTTATTCTTAAATTCAGTATTTTGAAAGAACTACTAAATCCTTCCCAGGAAGCTCATGTTATCAATTATGCCAATAACTCCTGTAATTTAGGTGTTTGCTGTGATTCTTCAATTTTTCCCAGCATACTTCATGATGAAAGAGTTCATGGGTAAACAGCTGGGTGTTACTGTCCAATGGGCACAATATTTCGGCAAGCGACCACATCGCCATCATCAGGTGTGCTGACGAACTGACTGCTGAGGTGCCAGCTGTGGGCTTTTATCTCCTCTCACCCCCCCCCCCCCCTCCCCACCCCTCCAGGTAACCGCAGCACAGTCTGCACCCATGTGCACAGCATCCAGCATCCGTTCCATTCATGGTCCGCACCCAGGGGCATGTGCCGGCACTGTCTTCATACTATCTCTGCCTGTTCTTGAAGTCAGTTCATGGTGGTATGTCTTCTTTCTCCTTTTAATCAGATTCAAAGCGAGTTCCCAGGCCTTACTAAGGATGTAACCAATATCTCAATTGATCAGTGGTTCCAATACTGAAATCTTGATAGATTCTTTAATGACACAGTCCTAATATTTGAACATCTGTGTCAGAACCTTCATCTGGTTGTAGTTCATTCTGTGTAATTCTGAGATGCAATGTTTGGCAACTGCAATCTTGTTAGGCTGCTGAAGTCTGGTGTGCCATTGATGTTGTTGGCAATGATCATCAATAGTAAGCACCATTTGACCTATTTAAGTTAAGCCACATTTGCAGGGGATCTGGTAGACTCTAGATTTCGATAGTCTGGGATTGTCCTTGACATTACCAAGCAGTGCGTGTGTCTTAATTGGTGAGCAGAAGACAGTCTTCACTTGATGTTTTAGAAGAACTTAACCTATCTTACCAGATAAAGCGCCATAGAATGGGATAAGTGCTATATCCCCAACGTGCTGGGTTTCCTGTTCTGTTTCCTCCAGTTGTACAGTCAGTGTGGGATTCAGAGCACTCCAGATTTGCTTCTCTGTATAGCTGTTTTTCTGGAAAACCAACCTCAAATGTTCAAGTTCCATGGTAAACTTGATGTTTGACTCTAGCCTGGCTGTTGACCCGTGAACTCTTTCGTTATGTGATTGCTATTTACATATTGTTTCCTTTTGTCTAATAGCCATTGCCAAACACATAAAAAGCACATCATGGTTCCAAAAAGGTAAATCTACCAAAGCCACTACCTTAAGCCTAAAAAAATATCTTATAGTTGATGGAAATACTACAAAAAGGATACATTGCTACTCACCTAATAGTGAAGATGCTCGGTCACAGATAGGCACAACAAAACGACTGTCAAACAAGTAATTTATAGGCCAAAATAAGCACATTTATGTCGACATATAACACAGCACAGTGGCTCATACAGAATGATGTAATTATCTGTCTAAAACAATGATGTTCATGGTGTTCACAAACAGAGAAAATTACATAGATATATTCATAGACTCCCCCCCCATGAACCATAGACCTTGCCGTTGGTGGGGAGGCTTGCGTGCCTCAGCGATACAGATGGCCGTACCGTAGGTGCAACCACAACGGAGGGGTATCTGTTGAGAGGCCAGACAAACGTGTGGTTCCTGAAGAGGGGCAGCAGCCTCTTCAATAGTTGCAAGGGCAACAGTCTGGATGATTGACTGATCTGGCCTTGTAACAATAACCAAAACGGCCTTGCTGTGCTGGTACTGCGAACGGCTGAAAGCAAGGGGAAACTACGGCCGTAATTTTTCCCAAGGGCATGCAGCTTTACTGTATGATTAAATGATGATGGCTTCCTCTTGGGTAAAATATTCCGGAGGTAAAATAGTCCCCCATTCGGATCTCCGGGCGGGGACTACTCAAGAGGATGTCGTTATCAGGAGAAAAAAAACTGGCGTTCTACGGATCGGAGCGTGGAATGTCAGGTCCCTTAATCGGGCAGGTAGGTTAGAAAATTTGAAAAGGGAAATGGATAGGTTGAAGTTAGATATAGTGGGAATTAGTGAAGTTCGGTGGCAGGAGGAACAAGACTTCTGGTCAGGTGACTACAGGGTTATAAACACAAAGTCAAATAGGGGTAATGCAGGAGTAGGTTTAATAATGAATAGGAAAATAGGAATGTGGGTAACCTACTACAAACAGCATAGTGAACGCATTATTGTGGCCAAGATAGATACGAAGCCCACACCTAATACAGTAGTACAAGTTTATATGCCAACTAGCTCTGCAGATGACGAAGAAATTGAAGAAATGTATGAGGAAATAAAAGAAATTATTCAGATTGTGAAGGGAGACGAAAATTTAATAGTCATGGGTGACTGGAATTCGAGTGTAGGAAAAGGAAGAGAAGGAAACGTAGTAGGTGAATATGGATTGGGGCTAAGAAATGAAAGAGGAAGCCGCCTGGTAGAATTTTGAACAGAGCACAACTTAATCATAGCTAACAATTGGTTTAAGAATCATGATAGAAGGTTGTATACATGGAAGAACCCTGGAGATACTAAAAGGTATCAGATAGATTATATAATGGTAAGACAGAGATTTAGGAACCAGGTTTTAAATTGTAAGACATTTCCAGGGGCAGATGTGGACTCTGACCACAATCTATTGGTTATGACCTCTAGATTAAAACTGAAGAAACTGCAAAAAGGTGGGAATTTAAGGGGACGGGACCTGGATAAACTGACTAAACCAGATGTTGTACAGAGTTTCAGGGAGAGCATAAGGGAACAATTGACAGGAATGGGGGAAACAAATACAGTAGAAGAAGAGTGGGCAGCTTAAAGGGATGAAGTAGTGAAGGCAGCAGAGGATCAAGTAGGTAAAAAGACGAGGGCTAGTAGAAATCCTTGGGTAACAGAAGAAATATTGAATTTAATTGATGAAAGGAGAAAATATAAAAATGCAGTAAATGAAGCAGGCAAAAAGGAATACAAATGTCTCAAAAATGAGATCGACAGGAAGTGCAAAATGGCTAAGCAGGGATGGCTAGAGGACAAATGTAAGGATGTAGAGGCTTATCTCACTAGGGGTAAGATAGATACTGCCTACAGGAAAATTAAAGAGACATTTGGAGATAAGAGAACCACTTGTATGAACATCAAGAGTTCAGACGGAAACCCAGTTCTAAGCAAAGAAGGGAAAGCAGAATGGTGGAAGGAGTATATAGAGGGTCTATACAAGGGCGATGTACCTGAGGACAATATTATGGAAATGGAAGAGGATGTAGATGAAGATGAAATGGGAGATACGATACTGCGTGAAGAGTTTGACAGAGCACTGGGAGGCCTGAGTCGAAACAAGGCCCCCGGACTAGACAACATTCCATTGGAACTACTGGCGGCCTTGGGAGAGCCAGTCCTGACAAAACTCTACCATCTGGTGAGCAAGATGTATGAAACAGGTGAAATACCCTCAGACTTCAAGAAGAATATAATAATTCCAATCCCAAAGAAAGCAGGTGTTGACAGATGTGAGAATTACTGAACGATCTGTTTAATAAACCACAGCTGCAAAATACTAACACGAATTCTTTACAGACGAATGGAAAAACTAGTAGAAGCTGACCTCGGGGAAGATCAGTTTGGATTCCGTAGAAATACTGGAACACGTGAGGCAATACTGACCTTATGACTTATCTTAGAAGAAAGATTAAGGAAAGGCAAACCTACGTTTCTAGCATTTGTGGACTTAGAGAAAGCTTTTGACAATGTTGACTGGAATACTCTCTTTCAAATTCTAAAGGTGGCAGGGGTAAAATACAGGGAGCGAAAGGCACTTTACAATTTGTACAGAAACCAGATGGCAGTTATAAGAGTCGAGGGACATGAAAGGGAAGCAGTGGTTGGGAAGGGAGTAAGACAGGGTTGTAGCCTCTCCCCGATGTTATTCAATCTGTATATTGAGCAAGCAGTAAAGGAAACAAAAGAAAAATTCGGAGTAGGTATTAAAATCCATGGAGAAGAAATAAAAACTTTGAGGTTCGCCGATGACATTGTAATTCTGTCAGAGACAGCAAAGGACTTGGAAGAGCAGTTGAACGGAATGGATGGTGTCTTGAAGGGAGGATATAAGATGAACATCAACAAAAGCAAAACGAGGATAATGGAATGTAGTCGAATTAAGTCGGGTGATGTTGAGGGTATTAGATTAGGAAAGGAGACACTTAAAGTTGTAAAGGAGTTTTGCTATTTGGGGAGCAAAATAACTGATGATGGTCGAAGTAGAGAGGATATAAAATGTAGACTGGCAATGGCAAGGAAAGCGTTTCTGAAGAAGAGAAATTTGTTAACATCGAGTATAGATTTAAGTGTCAGGAAGTCATTTCTGAAAGTATTTGTATGGAGTGTAGCCATGTATGGAAGTGAAACATGGACGGTAAATAGTTTGGACAAGAAGAGAATAGAAGCTTTCAAAATGTGGTGCTACAGAAGAATGCTGAAGATTAGATGGGTAGATCACGTAACTAATGAGGAGGTACTGAATAGGATTGGGGAGAAGAGGAGTTTGTGGCACAACTTGACCAGAAGAAGGGATCGGTTGGTAGGACATGTTCTGAGGCATCAAGGGATCACCAGTTTAGTATTGGAGGGCAGCGTGGAGGGTAAAAATCGTAGGGGGAGACCAAGAGATGAATAGACTAAGCAGATTCAGAAGGATGTAGGTTGCAGTAGGTACTGGGAGATGAAGGAGCTTGCACAGGATAGATTAGCATGGAGAGCTGCATCAAACCAGTCTCAGGACTGAAGACCACAACAACAACAACATTCATAGACGAAACGAGGTGGGAAGAGGTAAGTTCTATAAATTTTTTTGGAATTACATTTGATGATAATCTCCAGAGCAGGCAAATTATAGACACTGTCTGCTGTAAATTAAACACTATTATATTTATTATGAAGTAACTTGCATATTATGCCAACAAATAACTTCTATCTACAGTATCCATGGTCTTTTAGAACCATACTTACAGTACTGAATTAATATTTGGAGAAACTCCAGCAGCAACATCGCCACACAGACCGAGAGCTGCTGGGAAAAGTCCTCAATACTCAAGTGTACAACTGCTAAAACATCTTCCTAAAGGTCTAAAGGACAGTATGAGTTAACTGCTAAAGGATTATTAAATGGGAAAAAGAATTTTATAATGTAGAGGAGTATTTATGTTAAGAATGAGGAATGTTATTATTACATGAATTTATGTAAGGCAATTTATTTATTTATTTTATTTATCCATCCGTTGACAATAAATATTGTATGGATGTTGTCAAGGGTATATGTAAGCCACTTCAAAGAAGTGGGACACAAACAATATATATGTAAAAAAGTACAAAACAAAATAATACAATGAAGTTAATAATAATGCAATGAAATTAATATAGCCTATATACATCCCTGTTTGTTATTTTAAATGCACAGTCTGTTTTTCATAAGGCTTTAGTTTTGTCCTCCCTAAATGGCAAGTCCTTATGTACACAACACTGCTTAAGTATATATTTACATCACACAACAGCTGTCCTTTAAGTATGTAAATGTAATGAATGATTAGGTAATGAATGATTAGGTACAGATAGAGTATTTTCCATTTTGCCTTTATAAATATCATCAGAAAAAATTTATTGGCCTACATAGTCATTTACAGAATAAAAATATTGTTCTACTAGAAATTTTTTAAATTCTGTTTTAAATTTATTATCATCTTCTAACTGTCTGATGTTGACTGGCAGTGCGTTGCACAGTTTTGCACCGATATGGCTCACATGCCTTTGTGTATTCGTTCTTTTTGTTCGCTGAGTATGGAGTGCTGTGCTATTACGGGTATTATGGTTACGAAAGTCGGCATTTGTCTGAAAATCTGCAATGTAGGTCCTGACATACAATACACATTTGTATATGTATAATGATGGTATAGTAAGTATTCTAAGCTTTTTGAATATGAGTTTGCAGTGTGCCTGTGGATGGCTGTGAGTTATTATTCAGATGGTCCTCTTCTGCAACAAAAAAATTTGTTTTAGGCGCCCTGTTGTAAAACCCCAAAATATTATTCTGTATTTGCAAGAGATTGAAAATAGCCGAAATATGCCATTCTGGCACCCTCTGAGGTACAAACATTTGCAATAATTCTGAGGGCAAAATAGGCTGAATTAAGTTTCTGTGCAAGTTGTATTATGTGGTCATTATAATTTAAGTTTTCATCCACATGAATCCCCAGCAATTTTGTGGATGTCACTCTGTCTAAGGCTATATTGTATCATCAGTATGTGTATTCCATAGTGAAAGAGTGTGTAAACAAATTGAAAACTTAAATATTAATGGAGGGAAAAATGTATGCACCATTACTATCATTATTACCAATTCCATGTTTTAAACTAAAATATGTAAGGTAGTTTAGAATATTAGATTAAATTGGCTTGTCCTATGTTATAATTGCACACTCTGTACATTTAATCAATTGGGATCAAATAAAAATTAGTCAATTAATCAATTAAGTTCCAGTAATCATTACTACAATGAGAATATTTTCTTTCACACTATGTTACCCAAACTTTTTGTTGAGTTTATTAACTAATTAATTAGTTCATAATATGAAATAAATTCTGATGAAGGATGTCAGTCATTCCAGTACAGTAATACTGATTCAGTTTCTGTGTCCATCATTTTCTTTTTTTCTGGTTTTTTAAAAATGTTATAGAAATCTAGAGCTTCCTAGCTTTACCAATGTTGATCTTGCTCTGAACTTACAGCTTGGTATGAAGACTATGTTTGATCCATGTGAAGCAGATCTCACTGGTATAAGTGACTCACAACCCGGCCTTGTTGTTAGCCACATCTTGCACAAAGCTTTCATAGAAGTAAATGAGAAAGGCACTGAAGCTGCAGCAGCAACTGGTATGTAGATATCTACATATACTTTTATGTGTTATGAGCATTCAGTTGAGGAGGGTCAGAGACAGCATGCGGTATAAAAATGTTGTCAAACAATGGATACTGCAGATTGGAATATCAGCTACATCAGGAAAATGATAGATTGCTACTCACCGTAAAGATGACCCATATATTGAAGCAGCCATTGAAATCAAGAATGTTATGTTCAGCTACATGTTATGCAACGGAGTGGTCTACTTTGCTCTCGGCTACAGTTTGGCAGTGCCAATCACTGTGGTGGACAGCTGGTTGGTACCCATGCCAATATAGAAAGCTGTGCAGTGGTTGTAGCAGAGTTGTATACCAGCTCTGCCGTGACCATTGCACAGTTTTTTATGTTGGTATGTCTAACAACCAGCTGTCCACCAGGATGAATGGCCACTGCCAAACTATGGCCAAGAGCAAAGTAGACCACCCTGTGTCACAACATGCAGCTTAACATAACATGCTTGATTTCAATGACTGCATCACAACCCAGGCCGTATGAATCCTCTCCTCCATCAACCACTTTTCTGAACTGTGCAGATGGGACAACACGAACACCCAGTCCCCGGATGGAGAAAATCCCCAATCCCACAGAAGAGCTTCTGTGAAGTTTGGAAGGTAGGAGACAAGATACTGGCAGAAGAAAAGGTGTGAGGATGGGGCGTGAGTCGTGCTTGGGTAGCTCAGATGGTAGAGCACTTGCCCGCGAATGGCAAAGGTCATGAGTTCCTGTCTCGGTCTGGCACACAGTTTTAATCTGCCAGGAAGTTTCATCAGGTAAAGTTATCCTGTTTTCTACGTTGTCATGGACAAGTTTGAATTCCTCTCACAAGTCATCTATAACCTTGTTACTATCATTAGGTTTGGAAAAAGCAACAGTCACAACATTTCTAGAGATTATACTCTCGGAAATTTCTGAATCTATAATTAGCTCAAAAGGTTCCACCAGACTACTTACATTTATAATGTCAGATTGACTATTTTTTCTTTGAAATTTTGTTCTACATTATTTACTTGCGAACTGACATCTCATGTAGTAACAGCTTGTATACTAACACCTGGAATTTTAGATTGCATAATTGATATTAATTCTATAGATCGATCTGTGCCCTCTTTCAAGATATTAATTCCCTGTCTTACAGAATTAAATTTAACACTACATACATTTTCACAAAATTTTAATTTCCCCTAAATTCAGATTCTACATTTTTACATTTAACTTAAATATCAAATTCCAATTTTTTAGCTAAATTCTGAAATTGCTCATCCAGCTTTTGGTTAAGGTCAGTAAATAGTTGATTAACATGGGTATTCAAAGAACCAGTGTGTTCACTCTTTAAATCTAACATCAGATTTTCTACCTTATTATTTAAAGAGTCAATTTCAGTCCTTAATAAAACTATATTTGCTGCTTGACTGTTCAAGGTTTCACTTTCATTACTTCAAATTTCACTCTGAGCTGAATCAGCCTTCTGGTCATCCAACTTAGCACTTTGGTCATCTAATCTAGGATATAGATCTTGTCTTAAAGTGGTTGAATTTGCACTTTGTGCATCCAATCTATCATTTAACTGAGTATTTACTGACTCTAACTTTATACTTAGTCCTTTGATTAAATTTGCTACTTCAGTCCAGTCTGACATGTCCCAATTCCCTGTCTTGGCCATGGCTGGTTGTGAAGGTTGTTGCTGTTCTTAGACCTAGTAATCATCCAAAAGAAAATTCACCACTGAGCACAATAACTACACTAGAATTCAGCCATCCCCTCAAATTTACCAAATAATTATTGGTTGTTGCTCACCCAGCATAGAGTTCTAGCTGCGTTGGTGAGCAAATGTGTAATCAGTGCCAGTGGACAGCACTGGCGCTGGTGGTGTCGAATGTTGTTTTCTGCCTCAGAGACGGCGAGCAGATGCGGAGTCAGCTCCGGTGAGCAGCAGCTGGTGCAGTCGGTGTCGGTGGCTGATTACTGCATTGGTGTCAGCACAATGTATGTGTGTGAAGACTGCTTACTCTCCAGCCCCGATCTTCTTAGTCCAGTCTTCTCCGCTATTACTTTCTCATGTCTTTTACTGTGTTGCACTTTGAACTTTCTTCCATTTGTTTATTGAACTCAATACTATTACTGGACACAGTTCTCACATCTTGTTAGGCCTGGTTGCTGTGGCAATGCCTAATATCTTCTTTCCATTCCTGTCTTTAAATTCCCACTTTCTTCGGGTCCTGTCACTTAGGTCACCATGTTCTAATATTTTTCGGATGACAGAAAATAATATCTTCTTATGTCTGTAATCTATTGATCACATATATTAACTTTAGTGTCAACACACTTGTTGATTAATGATGTACTAGAACTGCTATGCAGAACAAAATTCTCTTCTTAGGCATATAAATATCTTTGTTGTCTCACTTGTATCTCGAGCTTTAGAAACAATTAAGTACATTGAGAGATAAGAGTTGGTTTAAAAACCATTTGAAAATATGAACATGAGGCTTGACTTCTCTGAGTCCAAGACATGGATATGCATAGAAATCTATATTCAGTTGTTCATTAGTCTTTTTAAAATCAACACAGACACTAAAGAGTGCAGAATACTACATAACTATTCCTTGAGTTTTCATCACGTCTTCCGTGGTGCTGGCAGCAAACACTTGTCATTATCAGTGACTCACCCCTCTTACAGTCTTCTAATAACAAACTTCCATCCTGCACATAGAAACATGTGGACCGGTAGAAATGTTCTCACTCTCCCGTACATGTACCTAAAATATTGGGTGTTCAAGACGGTGGAAGGCCGAGTGTTTCTAGAATTTACCCCAAAATTCTTGAGGCACTACAAAGGGAATTAACAGACTTTGAATACAGAATGATAGTTGTAGCTAGACACATAGACATTTCATTTCATAAATCCCTAGGGAATTCAATATTCTGTGACCCACAGTGTCAAAAGTGTGCTGAGAATACCAGATTTCAGGCATTACCTCTCACCATGGACAATGCAGTGGCCGATGGCCTTCACTTAAAGGCCAAGTGCAGCAGTGTTTGTGGGAGTTGTCACTGCTAACAGACAGGCAATACTGTGTGAAAGAACCACAGAAATGAATGTGGGATCTATGAAGACTATCTGTTAGGGCAGTGTGGCGAAATTTGGCATTAGTGGGCTATGGCATCAGACAAACGATGTGAATGGCTTTGCCAACAGCATGACATTGCTTGCAGCACCTCTCCTGGACTTGTGACCCTATCGGTTTGGCCCTAGATGAATGTAGAACTGTAGCCTGGTTAGACAAGTCCTGATTTCAGTTGGTAAGAGCTGGTGGTAGGGTTTGAGTGTAGCACAGGACCCATGAAGTCGTGGACCCAAGTTCCCAACAAGGCACTGTGCAAGTTGGTGATAGCTCCATAATGGTGTGGTCTCTGTTTATGTAGAATGGACTGGATCCTATGTTCCAGCTGAACTGATGATTGAATGGAAATGGTTATGTCTGGCTACTTGGAATCCGTTTGCAGCCATTCATGGACTTCATGTTTCCAAAAAACAATGAAATTTTTATGGATGACAGAGTACCATGTCACTGGGCCACAGTTGCTCATGATTGGTTTGAGGAACATTCTGGAATGATTCATCCACCCAGATCACCTGACATGAAAATCATCAAATTTTTGTGGGACATAATTGAGAGCTCATTTCACGAACAAAATCCTGCCAGCAACACTTTCACAATTATGGATGGTTATAGATGCAGCATGGCTCAGTATTTTTGCAGGGGACTTCCGGCTCAGTATTTCTGCAGGGAAATTCCAATGACTTGTTGAGTTCATACTGCTTCGAGTTGCTGCACTATACCAGGCATAAAAAAGTCCAGCATGATATAAGCAGATATCCCATGACTTCTGTCACCACAGTGTGTTTTGGAATATTCGAAGTCTGTATAAATAGCAGCACACTCTGTCCAGGAGTTCACTGCTGTTCTGGCTCTACATTGGGTATTTGTATTAAACTTGCATACAGTTGTAAGTGACATATTTCATCATTGACCCTGCTTTTGCATTCAGACTTGACTCTCTTAAGATGTGACAAGAGGTGGAGAAGCCGGTATTTCAAAACAGCTACATCACTATGTCTTCAATTAGAAAATGTAAAATCTATTGCCTACCCAGACAGGAACTGTAATACAATGACCATATATTCAGATACCGATGTATTCTGAAAGAGCAACAAAACAGTAGAACATCAGGCATTTATCATTGTTGACTTCAAGAGGTGATGGATCTTCTGCAAGGTATCAGCATCATTCATGCGCAATTTATGAAAGTGTGACTCATTATCTGAAGCAGGTATTACCTGTGACTGCCTTCATCATGTGTCACCTGATGCAAATAACAAGACACATTCTCAAAATATTGGGCATGAACTGCACAAATCCCAGCAGCAAACCTAACACCTCAGGATTTCAACAGATCATTGGAAAATCCTGAGGGACTACATCAATGAGTGTATTCTGGAGATACTGCCCAGGATCCAACAAAATTCTGAAAGGGTTCGATCAAGTCACCACATACAATAGGTAGGATAATAGGATGTGTTTGTCAAATGTGCCATTTTTCTTGGGTGACACAGTCCAGCAATGACTCAAGAACAGTAAAGAGTAGCTCAATAACTGGGACAAATTCAATGCCAATATGAAGAAAACATTTGGCAACAATCTGCAGCAAGTCAACATAATGAAAAAACAATTGTAGAACAGGACCCGACATCAAGTGGAAATGACACCGTCCTAAATGCAAAATGTTTTGGTCCTGTGCCACATTGTAACACCAAACAAGACAGAAGCTGACAGAAAACATGTACCAAACTCTTTTGGTAAAGAATGTCACAATAACTAAGGAATTAATCTAGTGTACCAAAGCAGTAATGAATGCAACAGAAAAAGATTCAGAAAAAATAAGTATGAGAAATTCCTGAATGTGGCCCCCTGGCAGATGTGGAAGGCCACTGTAACTCATACACCAGGTACTGGAAAAAGAGCACTTTATGACAGCCAACACTGTTGAACTGAGTAAGCAAGAGAGAGCAGCCAGTAATGTTGACCAGTTACATAAGGAGGTAATATAGGTTGTTGAAAAAGAAGTTTATTTATCTTTAGCAACAATTGTTGCCACCAGTTAAATGCTCCTGGAAGAATTGACTCAGCCTGCTCAGACTTAACGCTAAGCTGCCAGTGACAGCCCAGCATCCAACCCACATGAGTACAACCAATTCCTCTGCCTCTCCTCCTTGGAGAAGAACAGACATTTGGAGGATATAGGACAATGTGATTGTGTTTCCAGTGTGGACACTCTTGACATATTGGTGTACATTACTGCAGGGAGAAAGGTGAGTTTTTGATGGCTGCTATGCCACCTGATGCCAACCAACACAACACTTCTATTCATGCTAGTCAGTTGCGGATGATTATTGTTGACCTTTGGTACAAAGCCTATCTCTGTACACTGGATAAGGTCACTGCCCAACACACTGCAACCATTCCCTATCTTCATACAGCAGCACTAGCTGCTCACCTATCTGCTGCATTCAGGTGACCATCTATTGACGTTAGTCAGCCACAGATGAAAATCATCAATGGATGACAGGCACCAAGATGTCAGGAATCTCACTGACATCATCATTGTCAGCCAACCTATCCCAGTGCTAATCAACTCAGCAGCTTCCTTTTCTTTAACGTCAAATGGTTATTGTCACTAGCTAAAAAGAAAGCTTTTCTTTAACATCAAATGGTTATTGTCACTAGCTAAAAAGAATGCTTCCATGAGATGAAAGTGATTGTGCTGAAACTCACAAGTGGGAAAAATGTCCAGCTGACAGGAACATGTGTTACAACAATAACTGTCAATAGCAAAATACAGGACTTCAAAATTTTCATTTTATCAGAATGTAGTTATAATGTTAGATTCATATGGGACTTCTTGCAGATGTCACAAGCAGTCATAGACTGTGGAATTATTTCCCCTTGAAGACGCAACCCCGCCATCATCAATGAGAAGAATTGTAATCATCTGTCGAGATGCTCGGTTAAATGTTGAAGCTCCTGTCAATTGAAATAAATTATTCAGGCTCACAAGAGAAATCTACATACAAGTGATGGTCATGAGCATTGTAGGGGGTTAATAAGAAATTGGGATCACTAATTGTTATGAACAGCTACAACTCATCCCTATCGGTAAGTGCATAAGGCCTGTTGATCAGTCCAGCAAGGCCAGCTTCTAAACCTATTCAGTTTTTAGGACAGCATAAAATCATAATGTTGTTACAAACCTCACTTTAACAGTGAAATGTTTTGACTCACTGTCCTTCAACTGCTTAAAGAGCTGAAGACAAAAGGTGATGATTAAAATGTGGGACTCACGTTCCTTGCTAAACAAGGCAGGGGTGCCATGGGTTTGCTAGGCATGGAGGGGAAAACAAATGGGTAAAGCATGGAAACAATAAGACCAAAGACATCTGGAATACATAGCAGTGCCTTTATTGGAACAGTAACAAGCATAATTAATTGCAGAAAGATTTTACAAGGAAAGTCGCCACAAAAATGCTTATGTGCAAAAACTCTCAATTGAGTTAGTCTGGTAACCTCCATCACTTACAAGGACATTAAGAGGGGTGCCTACTGTCTATGTGTGGTGGAACCAGTTAACACAGTTATTTAAGACAACAAGAGAAAGATCGTTAATATTGTTCAGATATGGTAAATTGTGCTAATGTTACACAGTGATCAAAGTAAAAAATACAATATAAAAATAAACAAACTTGAAGTAGTGTAATTGACACTAACCTCACACAGTTGGGGACTTCAGTCTCAAACAGCTGCACATGCAGCACCACAGTGGATTGTGTATAGTTTACAAAAAGAGGTTGGATCATGCTGCACTCTCCATAATTAAACAAGCTCTGTGAACCTTGTACTCCATTCTCAGGACATGAGACTGCAAGGTGGGTGCCGAATAATGTTGTTGTGAAGTTTGGTATCAATCTCACCTACTAGTTCTCCATAGACATCACAGGAGCTTAGAATTGTGTTTGCTTTGTAGATACACAACACTTGTGATGAAGCAAGCTGGGATATTTTTACTTCCCCTCTTGTTTTGCTATCTGCCTCCTTAAATTTGTTTTTTCAGTTTTAACTGATTACCATTAACATACATGAATATAACCTGCATTTTCGTAAAAATGTAAGGTTGGCCCTAAGTTTTAAAGAATGTAACACCAGATCTAATTTCATGCTTAGTGTTAGGTATGTAATTAATTTCCTAATTTATTTTGACTATTCCTCATTAGTACTTTCATTATAGGGTGAAATCAGTTATTTTGATGTAACTTAAATTCTGTTGTTGATGTATAAACAAAAATAAATTCTGTATTAATTATAAACATTTGGAGGAACAACTAATAGTATAACTAAAGGATCTATTTGACTCTATTTGGAAACACGTTGGCAAAGTCAGCCCTTAATTAATTCCAAAGTAATTAACAGTTTTGTAAAAAGTATTGTTTGCCTAATGATGTATGTTAATTTCATCATTTAAACGAATAATTCGGCCTAACTCTTGTGTTAGAAGAAACTGTTAAAAAGAACCAATTTTTCAATGTATTCAGTTCATTTAATATGTTAAGTTTTAATTGTAATTTTTGTAAATTAAACTTCGAACAATGCGTAGTTTCAGCACCTATTATTGTGGTGATATATAAGAGCCCGATTTTTGGTCATGAGACAGTCAGTCCATGGCCCAGTTTCAGGCAGTAAACCTGTATTGGTTAGAGCAACAACAATGCTTCAAATTAATTGTGGAATAAGTGTTAAACAATTAGGCCATGTGTAAAAACAATGACCATGTCTGCTCCATATGTACCTTTCTATTCTTCAAGAACTGTGAACTTTGTGGTTAGGTTTTTACTGCTCGTAGATGTTCAATAGCAAACAATTGTACTAGTATGTGCATGTTCACCTGCTAACTGTTTATGAGGCTTTGTGAAGTTAGAAGACTAGTGTACTTGCCATATATAGCTGTGTATTATTGGGGGGTTGTGAAAAGTGAAACTAAAAGACTGTGAAACGCAACTGTGCATCTGTCGGCTGCATCATTTACAGTAGACAGTACTGCACGTCCACCTCCTATTTTTTTAGACAGTACGTTGACACCGAGGACAACTAACAAAGAAACAATGAAGTAGGCGAACTGCTACACGTGGTGCCCCAGGTGAGGAATATTTTACATAGCCACAATAAACTACAACTCACAAACTTTGAACAGTGAACTCGACAGCGGTTTACAGTGCAGTGGGGCAACAGCCAATCAGCACATGAGTTTCATGGCCACAGTATAACAGCAACCAGTCAGCGAATGGGTTCTATGAAAGCAGCCACTGAGTACAGGAGCAGTCAGTCAGCACACAGATGGAGATAGCTGACCGGAGATAAACAAGATGCCTCGCTGAGAGACTTACAAATTGCCGCAGCTGTACAGGTGATGATTCAGATCACAACCACAGCAGTAGAGCAGCAGAAGAAGAGTGAATGAGAACACACCAAAATTAAAATAATGGAAACTAACAAAACACAGCATCAAAAATATTAAGTTTGATTACATTAACTATGAAAAACAACTACAAGAAAACAGCAACTAAAAACATAAGAAAAGTAGATTCATTACAATAATGGATCTCCACTGTGGTGCTGCATGTGCAGCTGTTTGAGACTGAAGTCCCCAACTGTGATTCCAAATGACTGAAAGGCTAAAAAAAATTGCAGATAAAATACTGCACTAAACCAACCAAAGAACAGAATATCTCATCTTACCCCTCCCAACAACAGATTTTACATCCCCAGAGAAGTATTAGTAAAGCCCCTGCTCATAATCCTTAAACTGAATATTGTGGTTGTATTGTATGTATTGTATTGTATGTTAACCGGGGACCTAGAAATGATGGAAAGGCTCCATCCCCGCCGCAGCCACAGTGGTCCACAGCCCCACGACGACTACCGCAGTCCACTTCGCCCCTCCGCCGCCCCACACCGAACCCAGAACCTAGGGTTATTGTGCGGTTCGGCCCCTGGTGGACCCCCAGGGAACGTCTCACACCAAATGGGTGTAACCCCTATGTTTGCGTGATAGAGCAATGGTGGTGTATGCGTACGTGGAGAACCTGTTTGCACAGAAATTGCTGACATAGTGTATCTGAGGCGGAATAAGGAGAACCAGCCCGCATTTGCCAAGGCAGATGGAAACGCCTAAAAACCATCCACAAACTAGCCAGTTCACCGGACCTCGACACAAAATCTGCTGGGCGAATTCGTGCCGGAGACCAGGCGCTCCTTCCCGCCCGGAAAGCCGTGCGTTACACCGCACGGCCAACTGGGCGGGCTATATTATGGTTAATTAGCAAATGTTTTTCCCTCCTACAGCCCAGCCACTTTCAACACTAAAACCTGTCAGAATCCTCTTAGACACACTCTCTTGTCAAAGAAATTAGAACACAATTTAGTACAATTTGACACTGCCTAAAAACGGCATCTGCACTATCTCCCCTCTCCCACCCCCCCCCCCCCCCCCCCCCCCCTCCCCCATAACTTACTGCCCTCAAAAACTGAAAGCTGAACAACATCATGCTCTCTTTCACTCTTCAACTTGAACTCTAATCCCCCTCCCCCCATGAACCCATATACTTAATAAACTCCTTATAAAACTCCTGACAAAAATCAAATTGTCCACAACAGCACCACAAGAATACCCAGTTTCATGCAAGGCAAAACATTCAGATGATTTGCAACAAAAATGATAAGTCTGTCCTTTAAAAGCAAGAGTCGCTTCTAATAGATGACCATAAATTATCTCTGTGTAACGTCCCACCACTTAGTGACTACAGCAGAGTCCCACTTATCCGTACCCCGGTAATCTGAACGTTTGGTTAATCTGAACATGAAAAATGTTAGATTAAGTATGGAAAACTGTGTGGTTAACTGCTGTACATACTCACTATTTTAATTTACACAGTACAGTAAACATGTATTAGAAAAACTGGCAAGAAAACATTAGATTTAAACAATGCATAACAATGAAAGAAAAGCTGTCAAACTTACTAAAATACAATGGACATTTTATCCCTACTATTTAGATGACAAAAAGTTGGTCATTGTTTTTTAGCGTAATGAAGACAGTCTATGATAAGATGCATAGTTGCACCATCGTCTCATAAACGTCAAATCAGCAGGTATAGCAGTGGGCTGTTGCTCCAAATAACGTAGCGAGAGGTCAAGGGCTTCTGCTGTGTCACTGAGTGGCACCAGCAGTAAGGTTCTCCTCACACGCCCCAACCACTGCCATCTACTCATCTACGTCTCCTTCACTAGCTTCTTCACACCCAGTGATCGTCTGTACCATTTGTAGTTGATTTTCCTCTTCATTTTCTACTAGGTTGTCCTGAAATTCAAGAGAGGTCCACAGTTTTCTCCACGATTTTCTCAGAGTATTTTCTGCAATATTCTGCCATGCCTCAGCAGCCCAATAAACAACATCCCTCACATTGGTCTTTTTTATTTTGTCCACTAAAGGAATGCTATCATCTTGGATCAGCATTGTTAAAAATTGTTTTCTGTAAATCATTTTCAATGTTTGCAGCATATCCTGGTCCATCAGCTGTAGAAGTGGTATAACATTCAGCGGCAAAAACTTTGCCATAATTTCTCTGTCACATAATTCCTCAGTGCTGGGGTGAGATGGTGCATCACCAATCAAAAGGATTGCATGGGGAGACAAATTATTTTAAGAAAACCATCGAGCAGGGGGAGCAGGCTGGCCATGAAACCATTCCTTGAACAGCTTACCACCCACCCATGCGTTTTCTGGTTGCGATAATATACAGGTAGGAACTTCATGTTGCAGTTTTTAAAAGCTCTGGCCTAGACGATTTGCCCATCAGCATTAAAGGCAGCTTGTGATTACCAGCAGCCTTGCTGTACACTAGTAAAGTCACACGATCTTTGCACATTTTAAAACCAGGAGCACGGTCTTCTGCTTTTGATGCCAGGCTTTTTGTTCGCAATGCCCTAATATTAAGGCCAGTCTCATCAGTGTTATAAATTTGTTGGGGAGAATACTTTCCCTCTCCTACCATTTTTTCAAACTCACCCAAGTATTCCTTCACTGCATCACAGTCAGAAGAAAGCTCTCCAGTAATTGTTATCTGACAGATTCCATGACATTTTTTGAATCTGTCCATCCAACCCATACTCTTACTAAAAGACTGATCACCATTCATTAACTTGTTCAGGTAAACAGCCTTCTCCTGAACCAGTGCTCCACGCAAAGGAGTTCCCCTTTCTCTTTCCTGCGTAAACAAAAGTAAAAGAGCTTCATCCACTGTTTCAAAGTCTGCTGAATTTCGTGTGTTTTTCCTGAAGACGTTGCACAGGACTGTTCGAGCTTCATTCAGTTCTTCTGCCAATCACAAATGGTTGCTTTACCAACACCCAGTTCCATTGCCAGTTTAGATACATTCTCACCATTGTCTATCCACTTCAAAGCATTCAGTTTTTCTTTGAGAGTTGACATTGTATGCTTCCGTTTACTCCTGATGAAAATACGTACACCACTACACCTGAACAAATACAATACAACTGTTATGCATGCCAGTGATCAATAACTAACATAAACAAGCACTTTGCGAGCCAACAGGCAGTGCACTAACCTCAGACACTACAAAGGTCTCAGCACAACAAGGACAGAAAGTGAGAGTGACCCATTGTTCCCACACTTGTTCCCATTTGTTACCACGGTGTACCTACTTCTCTGTTTGGTATACTTCATTCTAGGAACTCATCACCATAATTCCGGCTAATCCAAACAAATCAGTAATCCAAACAAGGTCTGGTCCCAATTAGTTTGGATTAACGGGACTCTACTGTAGTTAATAATGGTTTAAATACCTGTGAATATCTTGCCTTCAGTGTCCCTTGATGACTGCATACATGAGCTAAAATATGCTTGTTCAATAAATACAGGATACCATAATGTATTTCACTACAATGATGTAGGCCACAACTGAAGTTGATACCATAATGTATTTCACTACAATGATGTAGGCCACAACTGAAGTAGATTTATTCACTTCAAAAGCTATGTCTTATGAGCTCATGATCAATCTTCGGTGTAATAAGCCTCGTTTTTACTACTACAGCTAACCGATGGTAGCACATACTACACTGGTGATATTAAATAGTCCAGATGCAGTAATTTGGTAGAAATGTATGTGTGAGGTCCATTGCATTGTTCAACACTAATACTCAACGAAGTATGAATATAAAGTCACCTGACAGTATGAATAAACAACTGCTTCGAAACATCATTTATATTGCAAATAGAATATTGTAGGAAAACAATGACTATAGATCATTACCATAGTTTATGCCTGTAATAAGGTAACAACAGATGGCCTTTAAGCTCCACTACTACACTCTGTGGCATAAATTCATGTCATCACACAGGATGTTTAATTCATAAATTTCGGGCGTATTATAGTATTTGAGAGTTGTTGCATCACGTTTTAGTACCTGAATAGTGTAAAATCGCGTAGTCTCCTTCCGCCGCCGAGCAGTGTGTCAGCAGTGCGCAAGTAGCAGCATTACTGCATTTACTAGGCAATCTTGTATTTTAATAACCGTTTAAATTTTGTGTCGATTTGTTTGCGCTCTCTGTAGATTAGTTCAGACGTTCTTTGCACAACAGCTTTTAGCATGCATAGGGACTGCAACTGCTGTGTTCAGATGCAGGCTGAGTTGGCATCCCTTCACTCCCAGCTTCAGGCAGTGTTGGCTTCGGTCACACAGCTTGAGGCTGTTGCCAATGGGCATCACTGTGGGGTTCAGGATGGGTGTTTGTCGGGGACAGCCAGCTCGTCCCACGCATCCCCCGATCAGACTAAAACTGTGGTTGCCCCGGATACTGCCCGCATTGAGGCTGATCCCTCAACTGTGGTAGAGTGGGAGGTCGTCTCAAGGTGTGGCAGGGGGCGAAAGACATTCCGGAGGGCTGAACGGAAGGCCTCTCCAGTTTGTCTGACGAACCAGTTTCATGCTCTGTCTCAGGCTGATACTGATCTGCGAACAATTAAACAGAGAACCAACTCGTGGAGATAACAACTTGGACCTACTGATAACAAACAAACCCAAACTTTTCAACTCTGTATGTACAGAACAGGGCATCAGTGATCATACGGCCGTTGCAGCAGCCCTGAATATGGAAGTTAGTAGGAATATAAAAAAAGGGAGGAAGGTTTATCTGTTTAGCAAGAGTAATAGAAGGCAGATTTCAGACTACCTAACAGATCAAAACGAAAATTTCTGTTCCGACACAGACAATGTTGAGTGTTTATGGAAAAAGTTCAAGGCAATCGTAAAATGCATTTTAGACAGGTACGTGCTGAGTAAAACTGTGAGGGATGGGAAAAACCCACCGTGGTACAACAACAAAGTTAGGAAACTACTGCAAAAGCAAAGAGAGCTTCACTCTAAGTTTAAACGCAGCCAAAACCTCTCAGACAAACAGAAGCTAAACGATGTCAAAGTTAGCGTAAGGAGGGCTATGCGTGAAGCGTTCAGTGAATTCACAAGTAAAATTCTATGTACCGACTTGACAGAAAATCCTAGGAAGTTCTGGTCTTACGTTAAATCAGCAAGTGGCTCGAAACAGCATATCCAGACACTCCAGGATGATGATGGCATTGAATCAGAGGATGACACGCGTAAAGCTGAAATACTAAACACCTTTTTCCAAAGCTGTTTCACAGAGGAAGACCGCACTGCAGTTCCTTCTCTAAATCCTCGCACAAACGAAAACATGGCTGACATCGAAATAAGTGTCCAAGGAATAGAAAAGCAACTGGAATCACTCAACAGAGGAAAGTCCACTGGACCTGATGGGATACCAATTCGATTCTACACAGAGTACGCGAAAGAACTTGCCCCCCTTCTAACAGCCGTGTTGCGCAAGTCTTTAGAGGAACGGAAGGTTCCAAATGATTGGAAAAGAGCACAGGTAGTCCCAGTCTTCAAGAAGGGTCGTCGAGCAGATGCGCAAAACTGTAGACCTATATCTCTGACGTCGATCTGTTGTAGAATTTTAGAACATGTTTTTTGCTCGAGTATCATGTCATTTTTGGAAACCCAGAATCTATGTTGTAGGCATCAACATGGATTCCGGAAACAGCGATCATGTGAGACCCAACTCGCTTTATTTGTTCATGAGACCCAGAAAATATTAGATACAGGCTCACACGTAGATGCTATTTTTCTTGACTTCCGGAAGGCGTTCGATACAGTTCCGCACTGTCGCCTGATAAACAAAGTAAGAGCCTACGGAATATCAGACCAGCTGTGTGGCTGGATTGAAGAGTTTTTAGCAAACAGAACACAGCATGTTGTTCTCAATGGAGAGACGTCTACAGATGTTAAAGTAACCTCTGGCGTGCCACAGGGGAGTGTTATGGGACCATTGCTTTTCACAATATATATAAATGACCTAGTAGATAGTGACGGAAGTCCCATGTGGCTTTTCGTGGATGATGCTGTAGTATACAGAGAAGTTACAGCATTAGAAAATTGTAGCAAAATGCAGAAAGATCTGCAGCGGATAGGCACTTGGTGCAGGGAGTGGCAACTGACCCTTAACATAGACAAATGTAATGTATTGCGAATACATAGAAAGAAGGATCCTTTATTGTATGATTATATGATAGTGGAACAAACACTGGTAGCAGTTACTTCTGTAAAATATCTGGGAGTATGCGTGCGGAATGATTTGAAGTGGAATGATCATATAAAATTAATTGTTGGTAAGGCGGGTACCAGGTTGAGATTCATTGGGAGAGTCCTTAGAAAATGTAGTCCATCAACAAAGGAGGTGGCTTACAAAACACTCGTTCGACCTATACTTGAGTATTGCTCATCAGTGTGGGATCCGTACCAGATCGGGTTGACGGAGGAGATAGAGAAGATTCAAAGAAGAGCGGCGCATTTCGTCACAGGGTTATTTGGTAACCGTGATAGCGTTATGGAGATGTTTAACGAACTCAAGTGGCAGACTCTGCAAGAGAGGCGCTCTGCATCGCGGTGTAGCTTGCTCGCCAGGTTTCGAGAGGGTGCGTTTCTGGATGAGGTATCGAATATATTGCTTCCCCCTACTTATACCTCCCGAGGAGATCATGAATGTAAAATTAGAGAGATTAGAGCACGCACGGAGGCTTTCAGACAGTCGTTCTTCCCGCGAACCATACGCGACTGGAACAGGAAAGGGAGGTAATGACAGTGGCACGTAAAGTGCCCTCCGCCACACACCGTTGGGTGGCTTGCGGAGTATAAATGTAGATGTAGATGTAGATCTCATTGGTAACAACTGACAGGTAGAATTTCACACTAGAATTGGCCCAAAAATCAAATTATCTTATCCCGTAGTACTTTTCCTGAAATGTTTGATAATACTTTGTTTGTTGTATTGCCCTAAGGCATTTAGAAGCTGCAATATATTCAGGTGTTGTAATAAGTCCTACGTCTTCTGGTGTCTCTAGTTACCTAATAATTACTAGCACATAATAATTTTAAAACTGTACTTAATCTTCCCATTCACCTCTTTCAGGTGGTACCCCTCCCACCTTTGTGTCTTTCTGGGTCATGTTTTTTCTTGTGTAAATTGTAATTGAAGTAAGCCTTTTGCATACATGCTAAATTATGATCTCCAGCTGGGTCATAGATAGCACAGTTGTCTATTTTTGTGCATGTGCCAACACTTGTATGTACTGTCACATCCTTCTTCAGATGGAGTAGGAATTACCAATGACAGGTCTTGAATAGAAAATGATGGAAAGAGCTAGGGAACAGTCTTCCCAATGGTTCTCCCATAGGGATATGATATGATCCATGGGGGTGACAGATTGGGATTTGGTGTGCCATAGACATGGTTGAGTAAGCTGCACATTGGATAGGCAGCTAGATACCTGTGAGAGAGCTGGCAGGGACTGTGAGGATAAGTCCATAGTTTAACATACTTTAGTGGTCTGATTGTTTTCTGCTAGTTTTGATGAAAGATATATCATTGACAAACAATGCAAAATATGTAGGCAGTTTGTTCAAGAACAAATGAAAGAAAGAACTAGATTCAATGCAGATTGAAACTTTCATAGTTCAGTAAAAAATATTTCAGCTGAATTCTCAATGATATGTTCACTATTTGGTCCCAGAAGAATTTTGTAGGTGACAGGATTTTTGCACTGATGTAATTTATGGAATAACTAATGAAGATGCAGGTAAACTTAGGAGGCTCTGAAAGCAGGATATAAAGTTAAATCCAGTGCCTCACTCTTGTACTGTGTGTTTTTTTTTTCTGTATGATGTATGTCTTATAATATTCCAGGTGGTTATACTTAAACTTCCCTTATTTAACACATTATAACACAGAAACTAATTACCGTATGAATACCAAACTTGGTAGCATCAATGTTAAGGACAAGGGGAAGAGAAGTAATGCAGAATCAATTCAATTGAAACACTTCTAATGTGCTGCTCTGGTGCATCACAACATTGCCCCTTTTCTTGCAGCAGTATACCTTAGGTCTCTATATACACAAGTCAGAGACAGGTAGGACCAGAAATGAGAAGGAAAAAATAGCTCTTACTGATAGCATGGGATTGTTTGAGTAAATAATGCAATGGAATATCTGAGACCAGTGCACACAAGCAATCTCAGTAAGATGGAACTGACACTTACTTCACCCAAAAAATAGAATCCATCATAAAGTCCTTGAAATCAAAGCCTTCTAGTGGTTATGATAACATATCAACAAAGTTAATAAAAAGTGTTCATGTGAGCTTAGTCATATCTTAAGTTATTTGTGTAATCAATCACTTGTCACAGGAACATTCCCGGACTGGCTTAAATATGCTGAAGTTATACCTCTCCACAAGAAAGGGGACAAAGAAAAGCCATCAAATTACCTACTGATCTCACTTTTGCCAGCTTTTTCAAAAATCCTTGAAAAGGTTATGTTCAAGCATCTACTTAAGCACCTTACTGAAAATAACATACTGTCAAAGTCACAGTTTGGGTTTCTTAAGGGTTCTCATATTGAGAAAGATATTTACACTTACAATGAAAATGTCCTTAATTCATTGGACAACAAATTAGAGGCAGCTGGCATATTATGTGACCTGTCAAAGGCGTTTGACTGTGTGAATCACAGCATTCTTTTGAGTAAATTAAAATATTATGGCGCCACTGGTAGTGCTGGAAAGTGGTTTTAGTCATATCTTACCACTAGAAAACAAAGGGTGTCATTGCGTAAGACTAAAGCAGTAGGCAATCAGACATCGTCTGACTGGGAAGAAATTACATGTGGTGTTCCCCAAGGTTCCATACTAGGTCCACTACTACACTATAACAAAGAAACTAATTACCATACAAGTACCAAACTTGGTAGCATCAATGTTAAGGACAAGGGGTTAATGCAGAATCAATTCAATTGAAACACTTCTAATGTGCACACGTAAAAGGCCCTAGGAAGCACTGAATCATATGATAAATACAAGGATGGATATAAAAAAGGTGGTACCGGACAATTTATAATGATCTTGGGGAAGGCTGTTGCATAATAATCTATAATTAGTCACTGAGTATGTAAAGGGTACAGCAGTATAAGGCATGCTGGAGTTGCACCTGTACAAGGTACTTAAAAACTTAAATGTGAATAGAGAAGGATTCAGAGGAAAAGTAAAAACATTGTTTCAAAAGAAGCGCTTCTATACAATAGAAAAATTTATGGATGCTAGTCAGAAGTACCTAGACTAAATAGTTTCTTATGTACTGCATATTTGTAGTTAATTTAGTTCATTCTTCTGATGTAAATACTATTTTTCTTATTAAGAGTGTAAAGTAATAAAGTTAAATGTTTTCTTACATTTTATTTTTTAAAAAATTATGAGTCTAAAGTAACAAAGTTAAATTTTTTCTTGAACACCGTAAGTTTCTAGCTCAAACAATGGAAAATAGAGGATGGAATAATGACAATATTATGAACGGGATAGTTGCTATTCACTATGTAGCAGAGATGCTCAGTCGCAGATAGGCACAGCGAACAGCCTGTCACCAAGTAAGCTTTTGTTGTCCAACAAGGCCTTGATTGGAAATAGACAATACACACACACACACACACACACACACACACACAAGGAATTGCAACTCACAGCAATAGAGGAAGACAGTGAGGAGAGTCTTAATCTCAAAAGAAGTAAACAAGAATTTCGAGATGCTGGCTGCTGAGGCCAGACTGCAAGCAGCAGTGCACGATGGCAGAAGCAGCTGAGTAGTGGCGGTGATGAGGAGGATAGGGAGAGGAGGGGAAGGGATAGCAGAGTAGGGATGGGAGAAGCTAAAGTGCTTCTTGTGGGAGCACACAGGGACAAGGTGGAGAGAGAGTAGGGCAGCTAGGTGCAGTCGAAAAGCTAGACAGAGGGCAGGAGAGAGGGGAGGGTAGCAGAAAAAGAGAGAGGCCATGGATGCATTGTCAGAATAGCATGCTATGTAATGCTGGAATGGAAATTAGAAAGGGGCTTCACGAGTAACAGCAATGACTAACGAAGTTTGAGATCAGGAGGGTCATGGGAACGTAGGATATATTACAGGGAGAGTTCCCACCTACACAATTCACAAAAGCTGGTGTTGGTGGGAAGGATTCAGATGGGACAGGCTGTGAAGCAGTCATTGAAGTAAAGAATGTTGTGTTGGCCAACTTGCTCAGCAACTGGATGGTCCAGCTGTTTATTGGCCATGGTTTGTCAGCAGCAATTCACATGAATAGACAGCCCACATAGAATGCAGACAGTGATTGCAGCTCAGCTTGCAGATCACATTACTTTGGTGGGATAGGATGCGTGTGACCACACTGGAGTATGTGGTGGTGGGATAATGTATGGGACAGGTCTTTCATCTAGGTCTATTACAGGGATATATGTCATGAGGCAAGGGATTTGAAGAAAGGGTTGCATAGGGATGGAGAAGGTTATTGTGTAGGTCTGATGGGCAGTGGAATACCACTGAGGGGGGGGTGGGAAGGAAACTGGGTAGGACATTCCTTATTTCAGGGCTCAAGGAGAGGAAGTCAGAACCAAGTCAGAGAATGTAATTTGGTCGCTATAGTCCTGGCTGGTTCTGAGTCACGAGGGAATGATCTTATGTGGCTGGATGGTGGGACTTTGGCAAGTGGTGGGTGACTGGAGAGGTAAGGATCAGTAGATGTGTTTTTGTACAAGGTTTGGAGGGTAATGATGGTCTGTGAAGACCTCAGTGAGACACTTAATATATTTTGAGAGGGACCACTAGTCAGTACAGATATGACAGCCATGGGGGGCTAGGCTTAAGGAAGGGACTTCTTGGCAGGGAATGTGTGACAGCTGTTGGCATGGAGGTATTGATGATGGTTGGTAGGTTTTATATGGATCAAGGTACTGATGTAGCCATCTCTGATGTTGAGGTCAACACTGGGGTAGGTGGCTTGTTGGGTTGAGTTGCATCAGGTGAAGCAAATTGGGAAGAAGGTGTTGAGGTTCTCGAGGAACATGGATAGGATGTATTCACCCTCAATCCAGATAATAAAGATGTTACCTAGGAATTCAAACTAGGTGAATGGTTTGGGTTTCTGGGATTCGTCTAAATGGCTCAAGAATAGGCTGGCATAGGATGGTGACATGCAGGTGCCCATAGCCATTCCAGATTTGTTTGTAGGTGATAACTTCAAAGGAGAATAGTTGTCGGTGAGGATATAGTTGGTCATGGCGACTAGGAAGGAGGTCGTAGGAAAGGCAGTGTTCAATAGTGGTAAGGCCTTGGGCATTAGGAATGTTAGTGTAAAGTGAGATAGCACCAACAGCGACAAGCAGGGCTCTATGTGGTAAAGAAACAGAAACTGTGGAGAGCAGTGGAGGAAATGGTTGATATCTTTTATATAGGATGGTAGGTTGTGGGTAACAGGCTGAAGGCATTGGTCTGTGAGAGCAGATATTTTCTCAGTGGGGACAGAGTAACTGGCCACAATGGGGCATCCTGGCTGGTTGGGTTTATGGACTCTAGAAAACATGCAGAAGGTAGGAGTGTGGGAAGTTGTAGGGGTAGGGAGAGTGACAGACTCCGAGGAGAGGTTCTGGGATGAACCTCAGGATTTGAAGAAAGGATGGATATCCAGCTGAATTTCTGGAATGGGGTCACTGTGGCAGGATTTGTAGATGGATGAATCTGACAGCTGGTGGAGTCTTTCTGCCAGATAATTCTTGTGGTGCAAAACAACAGTGCAGAGCCATTGCCAGCAGGTAGGATTATAACCACCTAAAAACTGATCTGAACCTTATAATTATACCTGCTGACAAAGGCTCCACCACAGTTGTTTTGAACCACAAGGATTACCTTGCACAAGGACTCTGCTAGCTGTCAGATTCATCCACCTGCAAACCCTGCCACAGTGACCCCATTCCAGAAATCCAGCAGGATCTCCAGCCTCTTCTCAAATCCTTAGGTTCATCCCAGAACCTCTCCCCAGAGTCCATCTTCCTCCTTACCCCTACCACTCCTTGCATTTCTACATTCTACATGCTTCCTAAAGTCTATAAACCCAAACACCCAGGACGCTCCTTTGTGGCCAGTGACTGTGTCCCACTGAGAGAATTTCTGCTTTCATAGGCCAACACCTTTGGCCTGTTACCCACAACCTACTCTGCTATATAAAAGATACCAACCAATTCCTCCACTGACTCTCCATAGTTCCTGTTCCTTTAGCATGTGGTCCATGCTCATCACTATTGTTGCTACCTCCCTTTACACTAACATCCCCAATGCCCATGCCCTTACCATTATTGAACAATAGCTTTCCTACTGCTGATGGATTCCAAACCTCTAACCTTCTACCTAGTCACCATGACCAACTATGTCCTCACCCACAATAACTCCTCCTTTGAAGGCATCACCTACAAACAAATCTGGGGTACAACTATGGGCACCTTCATGTCACCATCCTATGCCAAGTTGTTCATGACCCATCTAGCGAAATCCTTCCTGAGCACTCAGAATCCCAAGCCCCTAGTTCAGATTCATTGGTAATTTCTTCATGATCTGGACTGAGTGTTAGGACGTGCTATCCACATTCCTCCAGAACCTCATCATCTTCTCCCCCATTCACGTGGTCCTACTCAACTCAGAAAAACAACTTTCCCCAGTGTTGACCACCTCAGTGACAGCGCATCAGTACCTCTATCCAAAGATTTAGGAACCAGGTTTTAAATTGTAAGACATTTCCAGGGGCAGATGTGGAGTTTGACCACATCTATTGGTTATAAACTGTAGATTAAAACTGAAGAAATGGCAAAAAGGTGGGAATTTCAGGAGATGGGACCTGGATAAACTGACTAAACCAGAGGTTCTACAGAGTTTCAGGGAGAGCGTAAGGGAACAAATGGCAGGAATGGGGGAAAGAAATACAGTAGAAGGAGAATGGGTAGCTTTGAGGGATGAAGTAGTGAAGGCAGCAGAGGATCAAGTAGGTAAAAAGACGAGGGCTAGTAGAAATCCTTGGGTAACAGAAGATATATTGAATTTAATTGATGAAAGGAGAAAATATAAAAATGCAGTAAATGAAGCAGGCAAAAAGGAATACAAACGCCTCAAAAATGAGATCGACAGGAAGTGCAAAATGGCTAATAAGGGATGGCTATATGTTAAATGTAAGGATGTAGAGGCTTATCTCACTAGGGGTAAGATAGATACTGCCTACAGGAAAATTAAAGAGGCCTTTGGAGAAAAGAGAACCACTTGTATGAATATCAAGAGCTCAGATGGAAACACAGTTCTAAGCAAAGAAGGGAAAGCAGAAAGGTGGAAGGAGTATATAGGGTCTATACAAGGGCGATGTACTTGAGGACAATATTATGGAAATGGAAGAGGATGTATATGAAGATGAAATGGGAGATATGATACTGCGTGAAGAATTTGCCAGAGCACTGAAAGACCTGAGTCGAAACAAGGCCCTGGGAGTAGACAACATTCCATTAGAACTACTGACGGCCTTGGGAGAGCCAGTCCTGACAAAACTCTACCATCTGGTGAGGAAGATGTATGAGACAGGCGAAATACCCTCAGACTTCAAGAAGAATATAATAATTCCAATCCCAAAGAAAGCAGGTGTTGACAGATGTGAAAATTACCAAAGTATCAGTTTAATAAGTCATGGCTGCAAGATACTAACGCGAATTATTTACAGACGAATGGAAAACCTAGTAGAAGCCAACCTTGGGGAAGATCAGTTTGGATTCCGTAGAAATATTGGAACACGTGAGGCAATACTGACCCTACGGCTTATCTTAGAAGCTAGACTAAGGAAAGGCAAACCTACGATTCTAGCATTTGTAGACTTAGAGAAAGCTTTTGACAATGTTGACTGGAATACTCTCTTTCAAATTCTGAAGGTGGCAGGGGTAAAATATAGGGAGTGAAAGGCTATTTACAATTTGTATAGAAACCAAATGGCAGTTATAAGAGTTGAGGGTCATGAAAGGGAAACAGTGGTTGGGAAGGGAGTGAGACAGGGTTGTAGTCTCTCCCCGATGTTATTCAATCTGTATATTGAGCAAGCAGTGAAGGAAGCAAAAGAAAAATTCGGAGTAGGTATTAAAAGCCATGGAGAAGAAATAAAATCCTTGAGGTTCGCCGATGACATTGTAATTCTGTCAGAGACAGCAAAGGACTTGGAAGAGCAGTTGAACGGAATGGATAGTGTCTTGAAGGGAGGATATAAGATGAACATCAACAAAAGCAAAACGAGGATAATGGAATGTAGTCAAATTAAGTCGGGTGATGTTGAGGGTATTAGATTAGGAAATGAGACACTTAAAGTAGTAAAGGAGTTTTGCTATTTGGAGAGCAAAATAACTGATGATGGTCGAAGTAGAGAGGATATAAAATTTAGTCTGGCAGTGGGAAGGAAAGCATTTCTGAAGAAGAGAAATTTGTTAACATCGAGTATAGATTTAAGTGTCAGGAAGTCGTTTCTGAAAGTATTTGTATGGAGTGTAGCCATGAATGGAAGTGAAACATGGATGATAAATAGTTTGGACAAGAAGAGAATAGAAGCTTTCAAAATGTGGTGCTACAGAAGAATGCTGAAGATTAGATGGGTAGATCACATAACTAATGAGGAGGTGTTGAATAGGAGTGGGGAGAAGAGAAGTTTGTGGCACAACTTGACTGGAAGAAGGGATTGGTTGGTAGGACATGTTCTGAGGCATCAAGGGATCACCAATTTAGTACTGGAGGGCAGCGTGGAGGGTAAAAATCGTAGAGGGAGACCAAGAGATGAATAAATACACCAAGCAGATTCAGAAGGATGTAGGTTGCAGTAGGTACTGGGAGATGAAGCAGCTTGCACAGGATAGAGTAGCATGGAGAGCTGCATCAAACCAGTCTCAGGACTGAAGACCACAACAACAACATCCAAATCAAACCTACCAGCCATCAACAGTACCTCCACTTCAACAGCTGCCACCCATTCCATACCAAGAAGTCCCTTCCTTACAGCCTAGCCACCCGTGGCCATCACATCTGTAGTGACTAGTGATCCCTCTCAAAATATACCAAAGGTCTCACTTAGGACTTCGCAGGCCGAAATTATCCTCCCATAGTTGGACAAAAACTGATCTCCCATGCCTTATCTTTCCAGTCACACACCACCTCCCAAAATCCCACTGTATGGGCACACAGGAGCATTTGCCTCCTGACTCCATATCATCCAGGACTGGAGCAACTGAACCATATTTTACACCAGGGTTTTGTCTACCTCTTGTTGTACCCTGAAATGAGGAATGTCCTACCCACTATCCTTCCCTTGCCTGCCAGAGTGTTATTGCACTGCCCATCAAACCTACACAACAGCCTTGTCCTTCCTTGTGCATTCTTGGCTCCCAGACCCTTGCCTCATGGCTCATATAACTGTAATAGACCTACATGCAACACGACCTACTCCAGTCCGGTCACAAACATCACCTATCCCATCAAAGGCAGGGCTAACATTGAAACTAGCCATGTGATCTACAGGTTAAGCTGCAACCACTGTTCTGCATTCTATGCGGACATGACAACCAACAAGGTGTCTATCCACATGAATGGCCACTGACAAAATGTGGCCAAGAAACAGCTGGACCATCCAGTTGCTGAACTCACCACCCAATACAACATTCTTCATTTAAATTACTGCTTCACAGCTTGTGCCATACAGATCCTTCCCAACAATACCAGCTTTTCTGAATTGCGCAGTTGGGAACTCTCCCTACAATATATCCTATGTTCCCGTAACCCTCCTGCCCTCAGCCTTCGTTAGTCATTGTCCTTACCAGTGTAGCCCCTTTCCTATTTCCATTCCAGTATTACTCAGCCCTCTATTCTTCGAATGCATCCACAGTCTTTTTACTTCTCTTCTTTTCTGCTACCTCCACCCCCCCCCCCCCCCCCTCCTGCCCTCTGTCTAATCAACCAATTGCACCTAGTGCCCTACTCTCTCTCCACCTCACTCTTGTATGCTTGCGCAAGCAGCACTTTACCAGCCCTCACCCCTACCCTACTATTCCTCCCCCTCCCCGCCCCATCCTACTCCTTACCCCCACTACCTGGTTTCTTCTCCCATCATGTGCTGCAGCTCACAGTCTGGCCTCAGCAGCCAGAGACACTGTGGTCAAGTGTGTGTGTGTGTGTGTGTGTGTGTGTGTGTGTGTGTGTGTGTGTGTGTTTATTTATTTCCAATGAAGGCCTTGTTGGCTGAAACTTTACTAGCTAACAATCTTTTTGTTGTGCCTATCTGTGACTCAGCATCTCTGCTACATGGTGAGTAGCAGCTATCCTTTTCATAACATTGTTGTTAAGTTTTTGGCTGATTTATTGTGACCTGTATGAAGCAGGAGTAGCAACTACACATGCAAGTGTAAGTTTTGTAGATGTCTTACAGTGCATGTCATGGGTTTCCAGTGCTCTGAGCCATGTGAACACTGAATCAAGCAGGCTGCTGTTGACTAAAGTGAAATCTCATTTGAGTGCAGTGTCTGTTGACACAGATGGGAGATGAGGATATACTAGACACACTCTAAATATGAACAAGAGAGGGAAATGTAGGTTCGCAGAAAGCTTACAGGTTCCACCATCACACAAAGCAAGATCCCTGTCATTACTGATGTCAGTGATGTACCTCTTTTTAGGTTAAAATCAGGATTTGGGCAACGTGTTATGAAAGAATTTAACATAACAGAAGAGCATCACAAGTTTCTTAAGAATGCACACAAAAGTTAGGTTACTTAATTTCATTAGAATATTTGGAGGATTGGGTAATAAGGTAGAAGAGCTTCTTGCCTGTTTGGAGAATTTAAAGACCTCTGAAAAGATAGACATCCTGTGTCTATCTGAGCACCACATAACCACAGACTTAGATAAGTTACACATAAAAGATTATGCTCTAGCATCTCACTCATGTAGAATAATATAGGGAAAGAAGGAGTTGTTAAATATATTATGACAGAACACAAATTCAACAAAATTAATACAAGTAGATTTTGTAGTGATCAGCACATACGGTATGTTTGTGAATTAATACTGTAAAACAGAGCACTTTTAATTATAACTGTGTACAGTTCCCTAATTGGAAATTTTGAACTATTTATGAAGAATCTGGATTCCTTACTATACCTATCTGTCAGACAGCTGAAAACAATCTGTGAGGATTTCAATGTAGATTTTCTAAAGATTTAATCTCTATAATTAACTCTTCAACACATGTGGAGGAAGAAAGTAGGATTGTAATTGATAGTCTTTTGTTTTATGAAGCTCAAAGCAAGAAAATAGCTGTATACCCAGTAACAAATGGCCTATCTAATCATCATGCATAGTTAGGTAGGATTAGTGAGACAATGGATTACACTATTATTATCCCTCAGTGGAAATCAGGTAGAATAATTAATGATAGGACAGATGTTTTTAAGAAAAGTTTACAAAAGATTACCTCAGATGAAATTTATAATGAGCCAAATGCTGACATAAAGTTTAATCTATTCCATGATACATTCATAACATGATTTAAAAATGGCTTTCCACATAAGCTAATCAGAAAGGACATTTAACAGCCATGTAAAAAATCATGGATCACTAGAGGCATTAAAGTATTTCGTGAAAGGAAAACAGAACTGTATCTGTTGGCAAGAACAAGTAGAGATGCTGATTAATTGCACACCACAAAAACTATGAAATTACTACAAAAATTTATCAAAATACCAAAAAACATGCACAATATATCAGAAGTCAGTAATTACCACAACAGACTTAAGGTTATATGGAATGAAGTAGCCAGCTACAGAATAGGATAACACTACTACTGACTTAAATGGAAGGGCTATAATTGATGAGTCACAGATGACAAATGTGTTTAATGATCATTTCTTAAATACAGTAGACAATTTGGAGACAGGAAGTTCAAGAGAAAAATCACAGCAGTATTTTGAAGAGGCAGCTCTTGTAAATTTCAGTCTTAGTAATGTATAACAGTCATTTGAATGTATCACCAACTTCTACTCCTCAAATTAAGGAAATTATATATTCTCTCGGAAATAAAGCTCATATGGGTTTGATGGTGTTTTCAACAGAGCACTAAAGATTTGTTCCCATATAACAACCCCTGTCTTATCTGAAATGCTTTGCTAAGTCAAGGCCTGATGTATTAAAATATGCTGTTGTTAAATCCCTGTACAAGGAAGGTTATGGGATAACTACCAGTCTGTTTATGACTGACATCATTTTCCACTTCCACTTACAAAACAGAATGTGTTATAAGATAAAATGGAATTGGGTTTTCCTATCATTGGTAGGAAATCATAAACAACTGTACTCATAATTATAGTGGATGTTGCAGATTTTATTGGGTACATCTTTACATATTTATAAAGATGTTGATCATAGCAAAAAATTTACTTGTGGGAATTCGGTTGGGTGGTAACCCAAGGAATAAAAATACTGTAAGACTTGATATATTTCGTATTGCTAAGAGCCAATGTCCACATTACAGAAGTCATGCAGCAAACTGAATAAGCAAGATGCAAGTTGGCACCAGGCGTTACGTTAAAGAGACAAAGGTCTGGTGATGGTGGAGATACATTGTTCGTATTTGTCGACACTACACAGCCCCCCCCACCCCCCCCCCCCCCCCCTCGCCTCAATAATGAGAAGCACAGTTTAAGCGCAGTGGAAGGGGCGGGGGGGGGGGGGGAAACCAGTGATGAAGGTGGTGAGGATGATGCCAGTGATGTAAGGGAGATGTTCATCTCCGGAAGTTGTTGCGACAGGGACCACACTGAGAGGTCGACATGGAACTCCTGTAGATGATGTGAGTGGACGAGGTATCGACCCGCGCATGAGGATGGAGCAGTGTGGGGAAGGACTGTGTCCCCCGCGTTATTGGTTGGCAGCATCCAAACAGTAACCCTCACTATGGGGGACACCATACCTTGAAGGAGTCTGTGGTCTACCCCTCACAGGAGTGGGTGGGATCCAGCGATTGACTGATGAACTGGATCCCCAGTCTTGCTGCAGGATGAAGATGTGGATGTCATCAGTGAGGATGGTGACATCCTCCACCACACGTTCGGGCGGGACATTGGTTTGTAGAGGGAGTAGCATGGAAGAGGTAGAGAGAGAGGGCAAGAACTAGAGGAATGGCATTGATGGTGATGCAGACACATGCTCGAGTGAGGGCTGCAGTGGCAGCTCTGAGGGCTCACAGCTTGAGTGCAAGCCCTCAGGGCTGGGAGGTTGCATAATGTCGTATGGCGTGAAAGGCACTGGGTAGAGGTATGCCAGTGTCAAGTGGTGGAGAGAAACAGTGAATGGTGAGCCTTTAACCCAGATGTCCATTGTGATAGCGGTGCAGTGTATGACCCCGTATGGGCC
Organism: Schistocerca serialis cubense; assembly: GCF_023864345.2. Taxonomy (NCBI): domain Eukaryota; kingdom Metazoa; phylum Arthropoda; class Insecta; order Orthoptera; family Acrididae; genus Schistocerca; species Schistocerca serialis. The sequence continues at coordinate 1,044,619,772 of NC_064639.1, read as the reverse complement.
TGAATATGGTGGGGCAAGTGGGGCCTGGACGGTGCATGACTTGCGTGAAAGGAGATGGGAGGGCACATAGGAGCGGGAGGGAGTATGGCCAGACTGGGGGGGGGGGGGGGGGGGTCGGGGAAATGTTTGCAAAATGCATTTGGATCTGGCTTACGAAGTTGTGAAGTGGGGTGGAAGTGTCGGGGGGGGGGGGGGGGGGGGTTGTAACAGCTCCCCAAGGACAGTATTTTCACCATAGACAAACTCATTCAGGGTGCCCTCGATTTCTGGTTTGTACGACGACTGTAGGCTGAGGAGTACCAACGGGAGGGCCTCGTTCCAAAGACTGTCATGACACTGCTGCCTTATAAAAAGGGGGAAAGGGATAATGTGGACAATTTTAGACCTATTTCTATGCCATCAGTGTTTGCTAAAGTTATTGATAAGGCTGTGTACGTAAGGATAATTGATCATTTTATATCACACAATTTAAATCACACAATATAAATTGACAATTTTAGACCTATTTCTATGCCATCAGTGTTTGCTAAAGTTATTGATAAGGCTGTGTACGTAAGGATAATTGATCATTTTATATCACACAATTTAAATCACACAATATAAATTGACAATTTTAGACCTATTTCTATGCCATCAGTGTTTGCTAAAGTTATTGATAAGGCTGTGTACGTAAGGATAATTGATCATTTTATATCACACAATTTGCTATCAAATGTGCAGTTTGGATTTAGAAGTCGTTTAACAACTGAAAATGCTATATTCTCTTTTTTTCTCTGTGAGGTAGTGGCTGGGTTAAACAAAAGGTTTCAAATGCTAGGCATATTTTTTCATTTAACTAAGGTGCTTGATTGTGTTGATAACAAAATATTGCTCCAGAAGTTGGACCATTATGGAATACGGGCAGTAGCTCACAACTAGTTCACCTCTTATTTTAGCAACAGGCAGGAAAAGGTCATTATTCACAATGCTCAGAATGGCTGTGATGTGGGGTCTGGGTGGGGAATGGTCAAGTGGGGAGTGCCCCAGGGATCAGTGTTGGGGCCACTCCTGTTTGTTATTTATATAAATGATATGCCCTCTAGTATTATAGGTAACTCTAAAATATTTATGTTTGCTGATGACACTAGCTTGATAGTAAAGGATGTTGTGTGCAGTATTGGCTTGGTTTCAAATAGTGCAGCTCATGAGCTAAGTTCAAGGGTTGTAGAAAATAAACTAACGCTAAATCACAGTAAGACTCAGTTTTTTCAGTTTCTAACACACAATTCAACAAAGCCTGACGTTTTAATTTCACAGACTGGGCATATGATTAGTGAAACTGAACAGTTCAAATTTCTAGGTATTCAGTTAGATAGTAAACTGTCTTGGAAAGCCCACATTTAGGCTCTTGTTCAAAGACTTAATGCTGCCACTTTTACTATTTGAATGGTATCTGAAGTAAGTGAGTGTTCGACACAAAAATTAGTCTACTTTGCTTATTTTCATTCGCTTATGTCACATGGTATTATATTTTGAAGTAACTCTTCCCATTCTGAAAGTGTAAGTGTTGCAAGTTCACAATCCTCTTGTCGACCTCTGTTCAGGAGTCTTGGTATCTTGACATTGGTCTCTCAATGTATATATTCATTACTGTCATTTCTTGATAACAATATTAGGTTATTCCCAAGAATAACCAGCTTTCACTCAGTTAATACTCAGCAGAAATAAAACCTGCATTTGGATCGGACTTCCTTAACTCCTGTGCAGAAAGACATGCAGTATACTGCTGCATCCATTTTCAATAAGCTACCACTCAAATTAAAAAATCTTAGCAGTAATCCACGCACTTTCAAATCAAAACTGAAGAGTTTCCTCATGGGTCACTCCTTCTATTCTGTTGAGGAGTTTCTTGAAAAATCAAGCTGATTCTTGTTGCATTATTGACTGCATTTACTTAAACTTACAGATTGACTTTTTCGAATTCATAAATATTTTAATTTTATCATTTATTACTTTTATGATGTAATTTCATGTACTGACATGTTCCATGACCTTGGAGATTTGCTCTTCAATATGGTCCTACAGAAAGTGATGCGCAAATAAAAATAAAAAAAGACTGGTAAGAATGCCTTTAATATTAGTAATACATCCCTGTGTGATATTGGCTTGTCCCAGTATCATGTCATACTCAAGTATTTCTAAATATATTTTCTAAGATTCTCCAGCTAAGAGTTATATATGTCTGGACTATATATAAATTTCCTCAATCATCCTTGCATAGAGCTTGGCCAGAAAAACCCTGAAAAACACTGCTCAAATTCTGAAAAGGTGTTGCAACATTCAGGGGCATGGAGTGAATGCAATGAGCCATCTCCCATTATGAATGAAATTGTGAACTGAATCTTTTGCTACTTGGTCCACAGTTGAGATAAAATACTACTAAAGTTCTTAATAAAAACTATGGAATGAATTTTTTCTTATACTCACAAACATCTGAAACTAACAGGACTTTATTATGTTTTCTTCCTGCATTAGACTGGTATTCCTTGTCAATGCTAGTCCTGTGCCAGTCATACTCCTTTTCACTTCTGGCAAAAGTGGACTAACTTGACCCACATCTCCATGAAACATGCGTTCAAGTCCTGATTGTGGCGGAGGTGTGTTCCCATACTGTAACACAGGATGAGATATGATACTTTCCTCAAACGAGATACATTCCTTTGCTCAAACTTTTTATTACTTCTTACATCCTGTTCAAGTTCCATGGACAAAACTAGACTCCTTATTCTCTCTAACTCTTTTTGCTAACCTTGACCGGTCTCCCTCTTGACAAAGGTTGCTTCAACAGCTGCATTCTCCACATCTATTGTAACCTCCTTCTTAATAAGACCTCTTATATCTATGGGAACAAGGGACCGACCACTGAAATGCATTGTTTGTTCCTTGGACAAGTAGCTTATTTCAATGGTTTGATGTTTATTCTTTGTTTTTTGTTTAGAGCTCTGCTTCCAATGTTATTCCATGTAAATAAATGTTTCTAAGTATATGTGGGTTTGAATTCTGACCTACATATCTTCATTAAACTCATCCACCGATGTGGTTAACTGCTTAACCATTTCCTAGTTTGTAAAGTGCTGATCCTGCTATGAATACTGTCTAAACCTTCCCTGATACTTTCAGCAACAGCTTTGTCATGAGTATCAAGTACGTGATTTAGCCTTGTGACTATTTCTTCATCGTGACTATCTACATCTACGTTTATACTCCACAAGCCACACAACGGTGTGTGGAGGAGGGCACTTTACGTGCCACTGTCATTACCTCCCTTTCCTGTTCCAGTCACGTATGGTTCATGGGAAGAACGACTGCCGGAAAGCCTCCACGCGTGCTAGAATCTCTCTGATTTTACATTTGTGATCTCCTTGGGAGGTATAAGTAGGGGGAAGCAATATATTCAATACCTCATCAAGAAATTCACCCTCTCGAAACCTGGACAGCAAGCTACACCATGATGCAGAGCGCCTCTCTTGCAGAATCTGCCACTTGAGTTTGCTAAAAATCTCCGTAAAGCTATCATGATTACCAAATATCCCTGTAACAAAACACGCTGCTCTTCTTTGGATCTTCTCTATCGCCTCTGTCAACCTGACCTGGTACGGATCCCACACTGATGAGCAATACTCAAATATAGGTCATTGTGAGCCACCTCCTTTGTTGATGGACTACATTTTCTAAGGACTCTCCCAATGAATCTCAACCTGGCACCCGCCTTACCAACAATTAATTTTATATGATCATTTCACTTCAATCGTTCTGCACGCATACTCCCAGATATTTTACAGAAGTAACTGCTACCAGTGTTTGTTCCGCTATCATATAATCATACAAAAAAGGATCCTTCTTTCTATGTATTCACAATGCATTACATTTATCTATGTTAAGGGTCAGTTGCCACTCCCTGCACCAAGTGCCTATCCGCTGCAGATCTTCCTGCATTTCGCAGCAATTTTCTAATGCTGCAACTTCTCTGTATACTACAGCATCATCTGCGAAAAGCCGCATGGAACTTCTGACACTATCTACTATGTCATTTATATATATTGTGAAAAGCAATGGCCCCATAACACTCCCCTGTGGCACACCAGAGGTTACTTTAATGTCTGTAGATGTCTCTCCATTAGAGAACAACATGCTGTGTTCTGTTTGCTAAAAACTCTTCAATCCAGCCACACAGTTGGTCTGATATTCCATAGGCTCTTACTTTGTTTATCAGGCGACAGTGCGGAACTGTATCGAACACCTTCCGGAAGTCAAGGAAAATGGCATCTACCTGTGAGCCTGTATCTAATATTTTCTGGGTCTCATGAACAAATAAAGCGAGTTGGGTCTCACATGATTGCTGTTTCCAGAATCCATGTTGATTCCTATAGAGTAGATTCTGGGTTTCCAGAGATGACATGATATGCGAGCAAAAAACATGTTCCAAAATTCTACAACAGATCGAGGTCAGAGATATAGGCCTATAGTTTTGCGCATCTGCTTGATCACCCTTCTTGAAAACTGGAATTACCTGTGCTCTTTTCCAATCATTTGGAACCTTCCATTCCTCAAGAGACTTGCAGTACAAGGCTGTTAGAATGGGGGAAAGTTCTTTCACGTACTCTTTGTAGAATCAAATTGGTATTCTGTCAGGTCCAGTGGACTTCCCTCTGTTGAGTGTTGCTTTTCTATTCCATGGACACTTATTTCGATGTCAGCCATTTCTTCGTTTGTGTGAGGATTTAGAGAAGGAACCACAGTGCAGTCTTCCTCTGTGAAACAGCTTTGGAAAAAGGTGTTTAGTAATTCAGCTTTACATGTGTCATCCTCTGTTTCAATGCCATTATCATCCCAGAGTGTCTGGATATGCTTTCGCAGTAGTTTCCTAACTTTGTTGTTGTACCACGGTGGGTTTTTCCCATCCCTCACAGTTTTACTCGGCACGTACCTGTCTAAAACGCATTTTACAATTGCCTTGAACTTTTTCCATAAACACTCAACATTGTCAGTGTCAGAACAGAAATTTTCGTTTTGATCTGTTAGGTAGTCTGAAATCTGCCCTCTATTACTCTTGCTAAACAGATAAACCTTCCTCCCTTTCTTTTTATTGCTACTTATTTCCATATTCAGGGATGCTGCAATGGCCTTATGATCACTGATTCCCTGTTTTGCGCTTACAGAGTTGATAAGTTCGGGTCTGTTTGTTATCAGTAGGTCCCAGACGTTATCTCCATGAGTCAGTTCTCTGTTTAATTGCTCGAGGTAATTTTCGGATAGTGCACTCAGTATAATGTCACTCGATGCTCTGGCCCTACCACCCGTCCTAAACGTCTGAGTGTCCCAGTCTACATCTGGTAAATTGACATCTCCACCTAAGACTATAACATGCTGAGAAAATTTATGTGAAATATATCCTTTATAAACACCGTCTGTGCCTTTGTAAAAGTTTCAGCAAAATTTATCCCTGGCTTCAGCCAGCTTTCCATACCTATAACAATTTCAGCTTCGGTGCTTTCCATCAGCGCTTGAAGTTCCGGTACTTTTCCAATGCAGCTTTGACAGTTTACAATTACAATACCAATTGCTGCTTGGTCCCCGCATGTCCTCTCTTTGCCCTGCACCCTTTGAGTCTGTTGCCCTTTCTGTACTTGCCCGAGGCCATCTAACCTAAAAAACCACCCAGTCCACGCCACACAACCCCTGCTACCCGTGTAGCCGCCTGCTGTGTGTAGTGGACTCCTGACCTATCCAGCGGAACCTGAAACCCCACCACCCTATGGCGCAAGTCGAGGAATCTGCAGCCCACACGGTCGCAGCAGGACCGTCTCAGCCTCTGATTCAGACCCTCAACTCGGCTCTGTACCAAAGGTCCGCAGTCAGTCCTGTCGACGATGCTGCAGATGGTGAGCTCTGCTTTCATCCCGCTAGTGAGACTGGCAGTCTTCACCAAATCAGACAGCCACCAGAAGCCAGAGAGTATTTCCTCTGATCCATACCGACACACATCATTGGTACCAACATGAGTGACCACCTGCAGATAGGTGCACCCTGTACCTTCATGGCCTCCGGAAGCACCCTTTCCACATCTGGAATGACTCCCCCCGGTAATCACACTGAGTGCACATTGGTTTTCTTCCCCTCTCTTGCTGCCATATCCATAAGGGGCCCCATTACGTGTTACGTGCCTGACATTGGAGCTCCCAACTACAAGCCCATCCTCTGCGACCACCCGGATCTTGCAGGCTGAGGGGCAACCTCTGGAACAGGACAAGCAGCCATGTCAGGCTGCAGATCAGTATCAGCCTGAGACTGAGCCTGAAACTGGTTCGTCAGACAAACTGGAGAGGCCTTCCGTTCAGCCCTCCGGAATGTCTTTTGCCCCCTGCCACATCTCGAGATGACCTCCCACTCTACCACGGGTGAGGGGTCAGCCTCAATGTGGGCAGTATCCCGGGCAGCCACAACCATAGTCCGATCGGGGGCTGTGTGGGATGAGCTGGCCGTCCCCGAGAAACCCCCATCCCGACCCCCACAGTGATGCCCATTTAGCAACAGCCTCAAGCTGTGTGACTGAAGCCAACACTGCCTGAAGCTGGGAGCGAAGGGATGCCAACTCAGCCCGCATCCGAACACAGCAGTCACAGTCCCTATCCATGCTAAATACTGTTGTACAAAGAACGTCTGAACTAATCTACAGAGAGCACAAACAATTCGACACAAAATTTAAACGGTTATTAAAATACAAGATTGCCTAGTAAATGCAGTACTGCTGCTCCTTGCGCATTGCTGACACACTTCTCGGCAGCAGAAGGAGACAATGCAATTTTACACTATTCAGGTACTAAAACACAATGCTACAACTGTCAAATACTATAATACACCCGAAATTTATGAATTAAACGATGCAAGTACCCAAAAACACACAAAGAAATTAAGAATTAAACTATGTAATAAATAAGTGAGCTAAGAGTATACGACTTGCTGCTGGCAGCTGCTTTCCTTGATAAGAATTTGTTTGCTCCTCCTCTAAAACTCTATCTTTTTATTCCACAGGTTTTCATAATTGACGAAAAGTTGCCTTTCTCTAAACATCTGTCTTTCCTCTCATTCCTTCTCAAACAGTTCCAGCTATACTAAACTATAAGTAATACTTATAGAACTGATTTTCTCATCAGTACTGTTCTGTGTACATTTAGTATCTTTGCTTCTAAAAGTCCTGTGTCACATATTGATATTCATGACATGCTCTACACATTATTTAAGTAATGACAAATGCAATGTGGTGGCCTAAATCATTTTAACCATTATCAGTTAAGATGATCCATGACTGAAACCAGTTGATATTTGGGTTTAAAATAAAAGCAGCTGATGGTCAAACATTCATTTTATACATTACTTGATGGCTGTTGATAGTCACCTACCAAAAATATTTGTTTATTGAATTTTAGTTTACTGCTTGAGGATATTACTTTACTTCCAAATACTTATTATGCCTGTAGGGCTTCCTCACGACAAACATTTCTTTCCCAGAAGCATTAACCTACCATATGCAATATTACTTCTTTCATCTCAAGAATTATTTACTTTAGCTTGAAGGGCAAAGTACTGATACATTTTTATGAACACTGGCCATTACAAAAAAGAACTACCTTGCTTTTGTATTATTTTAAACAAAAAATTTTACATTTCCTTTTGCTGCTCTTATATTATCAGATTATTACAGTAGTATTGGACAAATCACATTCGCATGAAATTTGAAAAATTACACGATTACAAGTTTCAAAATTACACAGCTAGATGCATTTATCAGTAAACTGATTAATTTCTACAAAAACAGGCTATAAAATACAAGTATTAAAAAGAAAAAACATTGAAATATGTACTTAGTTACCAAACTTTAAAGATACTTTCTGAAGAATTTTACATATTTGCACAGTCACATATGAAACATTACATTAATTTTTAGCTTCAAGGTATTCTTTAACACTGTTTGGAGAAGTTTTAATCAAGTGACATTTTCGTTTATTTTTGAAAACAAATATGTTCCTGTTATCTTTATACAGGGTGTTTCAAAAAAGGTACGGCCAGACTTTCAGGAAACATTCCTCACACACAAATAAGGAAAAGGTGTTATGTGGACATGTGTCCAGAAACCCTTAATTTCCATGTTAGAGCTCATTTTAGTTTTGTCAGTATGTACTGTACTTCCTCGATTCACTGCCAGTTGGCCCAATTGAAGGAAGGTAATGTTTACTTCAGTGCTTGTGTTGACATGCGACTCATTGCTCTACATTACTAGCATCAAGCACATCAGTACGTAGCATCAACAGGTTAGTGTTCATTACGAACGTGGTTTTGCGGTCAGTGCAATGTTTACAAATGCAGAGTTGGCAGATGCCCATTTGATGTATGGATTAGCACGGGGCTATAGCCGTGGCGTGGTACATTTGTATCGAGACAGATTTCCAGAACGAATGTGTCCCAACAGGAAGACGTTCGAAGCAATTGATCGGCATCTTACGGAGCACGGAACATTCCAGCCTATGACTCGTGACTGGGGAAGACCGAGAATGACGAGGACACCTGCAATGGACGAGGCAATTCTTTGTGCAGTTGACGATAACCCTAATGTCAGCGTCAGAGAAGTTGCTGCTGTACAAGGTAACGTTGACCACGTCACTGTTTGGAGAGTGCTATGGGAGAACCAATTGTTTCCGTACCATGTACAGCATGTGCAGGCACTATCAGCAGCTGATTGGCCTCCATGGGTACACTTCTGCGAATGGTTCATCCAACAATGTGTCAATCCTCATTTCAGTGCAAATGATCTCTTTACGGATGAGGCTTCATTCCAACGTGTTCAAATTGTAAATTGTCACAATCAATATGTGTGGGCTGATGAGAAACTGCATGGAATTGTGCAATCACGTCATCACAGATTTTCTGTAAATGTTTGGGCAGGCATTGTTGGTGATGTCTTGATTGAGCCCCATGTTCTTCCACCAATGCTCAATGGAGCACGTTATCATGCTTTCATACGGGATACTCAACCTGTGCTGCTAGAACATGTGCCTTTACAAGTATGACACAACATGTGGTTCATGCACAATGGAGCTCCTGCACATTTCAGTCGAAGTGTTCGTACGCTTCTCAACAACAGATTCGGTGACCGATGGATTGGTAGAGGCGGACCAATTCCATGGCCTCCATGCTCTCCTGACCTCAACCATCTTGAATTTCATTTATGGGGGCATTTGAAAGCTCTTGTCTACGCAACCCCTGTACCAAATGTAGAGACTCTTCATGCTCGTATTGTGGATGGCTGTGATACAGTACGCCATTCTCCAGGACTGCATCAGCGCATCAGGGATTCCACGTGACGGAGGGTGGATGCATGTATCCTCGCTAATGGAGGACATTTTGAACATTTCCTGTAACAAAGTGTTTGAAGTACGTTCTGTTACTGTGTGTTTCCATTCCATGATTAATGTGATTTGAAGAGAAGTAATAAAATGAGCTCTAACATGGAAAGTAAGCATTTCCGGACACATGTCCACAGAACATATTTTCTTTCTTTGAGTGTGAGGAATGTTTCCTGAAAGTTTGGCCGTACCTTTTTGTAACACCCTGTATAGTTCAGCAACCTGTTGTATAGAAGGCATCCTGCTTTTACAGACTCTTTGGCAGTTAATTTGAGTCAGTTTCCTTCAATATGATAATGATTTTTATTTCTTGTGTTGTAGTTGTGGATGCCTCTATTTAACATGCAGCATGGAACTTTTTACATTCATAGTTGTTTCATATATGTATAGTTATGTTAATATGTTTGGTTCCCTGAACTCATTTCTACAAAAATTTGAGATAATTTTGTTATGAATCTTACAGCCTTCTTTTGTAGCTTTAGTATTCTTTGTATGTGCACATTTTCAGAATTTCCGCAGACCAGGATACTATTTGAAACTTGTATGTGGGCTAGCCCATAGTACAGAGTTAGTAGTTTTTATGTGTTTCTTGGATATGACGTATTTTTCGGTAGAAATATACTTGTACTCTCTTTATAACAAATATTATTTATCTCCAGAATGAGATTTTCACTCTGCAGTGGAGTGTGCACTGATATGAAACTTCCTGGCAGATTAAAAGTGTGTGCCAGACCGAGCCTCGAACTCGGGACCTTTGCCTTTTGCGGGCAAGGTTTGCAGGAGAGCTTCTGCAAAGTTTGGAGGGTAGGAGACGAGGTACTGGCAGAAGTAAAGCTGTGAGGATGGGGTGTGAGTCGTGCTTGGGTTGCTCAGTTGGTAGAGCACTTGCCCGCGAAAGGCAAAGGTCTCAAGTTCGAGTCTCGGTCCAGCACACAGTTCTCATCTGACAGGAAGTTCCATTATTTATCTGGTTCTTCCATGTCAAGTAAATATCCATTATCATAAGTTTCTGTCTCTTTTGGATCCAAGTCTCCAAACCTGACAGTAATATTGTTCAAGTTATGTTTTGTTTGCATATATTTGCACGTATATGGTTTTGTTTGTAAAACAATCATTTTGTCTGAAATAGTTATTTCTATTTTCCATATTTGGAGGCACTTGCTTTTGTAAGTTGTATGTTGAAACACTACTTATAACAAATGAAGTGCCATTTGTGTACATGATGGTATTTCCACCTACAGCTTTCGGCAAAAAAATAAAAAGTAGTGGGCCATGCACTAATCCCTGAGGCTCTCCATATTTAACAAATTCAGAATTTGAATAGACATTTGTAATACAATAACAGTTAAACTTTTATAATAATATGTTGTGGCATAGACAATCAAAGCCTTGTGAAAGGTCAAGGAGCATACCACAGACTTACTTTTCTTGGTGTAGTGCCTTAGTTACACATGCTATAAATTCAGCTATTGTTGTATTGGTGGTTCTAACCTTCCTCACCCATGCCGTGCATCATTTAAAACATTGCATTTTTATATGAAAGTGCCATTCTTCTTTAATTATATGGCTATGAGCACTATGGGACTTAACATCTGTGGTCGTCAGTCCCCTAGAACTTAGAACTACTTAAACCTAACTAACCTAAGGACATCACACACATCCCTGCCGGAGGCATGATCATAGCGGTCACACGGTTCCAGACTGAAGCGCCTAGAACCGCATGGCCACACCGGCCGGCTCTTTAATTATACTTCCAGTTGATTTACATAAGACAGGTGTAATAGTTATTGGCCAGTAATATCCTGGATCTTCCTTGTTGGCTCCTTTGAAAATAAGAATCACATTACTCTTAACATGTCAGGAATACTCCTTCTTCCATGGCTAAGTGTATGAGAAAAGTCAGAAGCTTTACCTTTCACTGTAGGTAGCTTTTATTTACTTTAGTAAATATAGCATCTACTCACTCAGTATTTTTTGTTTATAATCAGTGTATTATTTTTACTAATTCAGGTTCATTTGTTGGCAGAAAGAACAAATGTTTTGTCTCATAAGGAGTACTTTGTACCCATTTTTTTTCCGAAGAGTTTTGTTTCATTAATTTGTCCACTACTTCAAGATAATGTTGGTTTAAAATATTGTCACATACAAGAAGGTGTAATTAGATGAATGAGAAACACTAACTTCACTTATCGAAGGTTTATTCAGCACTTGCACATACAAGAGTGTGGAGCAAACTGCCTCTGGCCAGAACACATACAGTATATATACAGCTACAGAACATTCCAGTACAATGATTCTTGGCATTTGTGGATACTTCTAGAATGAACTTGAACCAAGTACTGAAATTAAAATTGTACAGTCCAGGTGAATTTTGAATTCATGACCCTCCATGCAACAATTTAGCATCATAACCATTACACCACTGTGCTACTCAACTTCTTCTGCATTCCTCCCTCCTTAAGAGAACAGAGTCTCGGTGTTGTGTCCTCCTAGTCTGGGAACGAGTCATCGGTCCTGCATACTCCGACTCCTGATGACTGATTCCCACCCTGGCGGTGATCTTCATACAACTTCTTTTGCTGCTTCACTCTTTGTCACCTTTCTGCTTGTTGCCTGTCGCTGGAGCTTTGAATTTACCCTGGGTTGCAGGATCCTTATAGGGCTTCATTCGAAGGACGTGGACCGTATCTCTGATCTTTCGTCATCTTGTGTCAGGGTCAAAATCTTCAACTCCATAAGTAACATCAGGCAACTGTCTTACAACCTTATAAGGTCCAAAGTAGCACCCGAGGACTTCTCAGAGAGACCAACCTTCCAAACAGGAGTGAAGATCCAGATGTAGACAACAGGGCGGTGACTCACGTCATACCTTTGGCGATCATTTTCTTGAGCCTGCAGCATGCAGAGTCGAGCTAACTGCTGAGCTTCCTCAGCTCTGGTTAACACCTGGCCGATGTAGTTGTTGTCCACATCATCAGGATGTAACAGAAACACAGTGTCCATCATCGTAGTCACCTCATGCCCATGCAACCAGGAAAAGTGGCGTAAATCCTGTGGTGTCTTGTTTGGCAGTGTTGTAGGCAAATGTCATGAAAGGTAGCACCTCATCCCAGTTGCTCTTCTCAACATTGACAAACACTGTTAGCATGTCGGCCAAGTTCTTATAAAGGTGTTCAGTAAGCCCATTAGTTTGCGAATGGTAGGTAGTCGTCATGTGATGAGTAATGTTGCACTGACGGTTTATCTCTGTCCCAAGACTCAATTGAAAACCTTTCCCTTAATCCGTGATTAACAACCTTGGGGCACTTTGTTTTAATGCAATGTCTTCCATGATGAATTTGGCTACCTTGGATGCTTCAGCTGTTTTCATGGCTTTTGTAATGCCATAGATAATCAGTGCAGATAATAATCCATCTATTGCCACTAGCAGATGTTGGAAATCGTCCAAGGAGGTCAATCCCAACACACTGGAAAGGTGTTTCGACTGGTGGAATTGGTATGAGTCGGCCAGGTGGTTTCTGAGGAACTGCCTTTCCCCTCTGGCACTCTCGACAGTGCAACACATAGTGACGAACACTCCTAAATAAACCTGGCCAGAAAAATTCCTTGTCGATCCTATCATATGTCTTAATAAATCCTAAATGTCCAGCCTCAGGTGTGTCATAGAATTTCTGTAGAATATCTAAGTGCATGTGTTTAGGAATCACTGGTAACCACCTCTTTCCTAACAGGTCAAAGTCTTTCTTGCTAAGTAATCCATTAAGTATCTTAAATTGTCCTTTCACATCCTCTGACCAATTTAAGGCAAACATAATTTGAGATATCGTGGTGTCCTTCTTCTGCTCAGCAGAGAGATCCTGGAATGCAGTGAGACAGTCACTATCTTCATAAAAGTCTTGATGGTCTTACACAGGGTTTCTTGAGAGACATTCGGCATCTTGGTGTTTTCTTCCACTTCTGTACACAATGGTAATGTCATAATCTTGAAGATGTAGTGCCCACCAGGTGAGTCGTCCTGTTGGATCCTTAGGACCTGTCAACCAACAAAGTGAATGATGGTCTCTAACAACTGTGAAAGGCCTTCCATAGAGATACTGTCAAAATTTGCACATGGCCCAGATCACAGCAAGACATTCTCTTTCTGTAGTTGGGTAGTTTCTCTCGGCTTTTGTAAGTGTCGTAGAAGCATAGGCTATAACCTTCTCTGTTCCATCTGAAATTTGCACCAGAACAGCACTGATACCATACCTGCTGGCATCTGTGTGTAGTTCTGTAGGTGCTCTCTCATCATACAGACCAAGTACAGGGTCAGTCATCAGAGCTTTTTGCAGAACATCAAAAGAATCTTGTTGAGCACCACCCTAGATAAATTTAGCTTTTAGCTTTTAACACTCTTGGAGTGGCCTGACCTTGATACAAAAGTCTTTGATAAAATGACAGTAATAAGAACATAATACAAGGAAGCTTCTCACATCTCTAATACCTTTAGGAATAGGAAATTCCATTAAAGATCTCAACTTTTCTGGGTCTGGCAGCACAAGGTGTCCAAGTATTTTGATTTCTTTTGCTCCAAAGAGACACTTTCTTGGATTAAGTTTCAGTCTGCCTTGTTGCAGACACTTAAGAACAGCCCTCAGTCTTTTTATATGTTCATCAAATGTCTCTGAGAACACTATAATGTCATCTAAATAACAAAGACACTTCGTCCACTTCAGGTGACTTAGAAGATTGTCCATCATCCATTCAAAAGTTGCTGGTGCATGACACAAACCAAACAGCATTACCTTAAACTCATACAGGCCCTCAGGGGTGATGATTGCAGTTTTCTCACAATCAGACTCATCTACTTCGATTTGCCAGTATCCTGAGTACATGTCCATGGTTGAGAAAAACTTATCTCCCTTCAGACAATCTACTGTACTGTCAATCCATGGAAGAGGATAAACATCCCTTTTAGTTATCTTAGTAAGCTTCCTGCAATCAACACAAAAGCATCATCCGCCATCCTTCTTCCTGACAAGGACCACTGGTGACGACCATGTGCTCTGCGAAGGCTGAATTATGTCATTCTTCATCATTTTCTCTACCTTGTCATGAATTGTTTGATGTTCCATTGCTGACACATGGTATGCTCTCTGGCTTATTGGTTGATGGTCTCCAGAGCTAATCCGGTGCTTCACTGTTGATTTGTCTAATTTGCTCTTTACCTGTGGATTGAAACATTCAGAGAACTCCTGAAGAATGACAAGTAGATTCTTCTATTGCTCCTTAGTGAGATCTAGTGATGAGCTACAAGACCTTGTCTCATAGTGGTAGCGCTAATTTCACCCACAGACTCGGCATGGGAGGTTTCTATGATGCTCAGCTGTACTTCAATTAATAGCTCAGCATTTGCCACGCATGTGCATCTTGGAAGGATCTGCAGTTCTTGGCGACAGTTAACTATCCACAATTCACCGAATCCATTCTTAAAGGAGATGACAGAGGCTGGGATGACCAAGTTATTCTTTAGTGGTATGCTTCTCCTAAATTCCACTACAAGATCCATGGGTTGATGCATGGCATGACATGTGACAGTTACCTTTCTTGCGCTGACTGCAGAAATGATCATTTCATCCAGCGCACATAGTCTCCACAGACTTGGATGTGCATCTTCCTGTCGACAGTATCTCATCTCATCTAGCATAATCTTCGAGTGACCACACTCTATAATTGCCTGAGAAGCTTTCAAAAATCTCCCATCTGAGAATGATGTCATGACTAAACTCTCATAAGACAATGAATTCTAAGGGCTGTGTATGGCCACATATACCCACATGAATGGTACACCTTCCTGTATGTTTTACATACTTCCCATTTTCCACCTTCATCAGAGAAGTTTTGTTGTCGACAAATACGGTTTTCTGCAACTGGTGACAGTACTTCTCCTAAATGACTGAATATGATGCTCCAGAGTGCACAAGAGCTTGGGCTGGTTGGCCATCCATGAGGATATCAATGTAGTTTCCTATCATTTTTGTAGTGACTGATGACGTAGGATATTTCTCTTCAGTGGCCTCACCTCCAAGGAAGTTCGCAACCTTCAGTTTTCCAGGTTGTGGCATCTAGGTGATTGGCTGGAACTTCTAAATGGTGATGGAGACCTTGATCAGCGTCTTGGGGAGCGTCCTCTCCAGTGGACAGCTTGCGGTGATGGTGACCTACATTGTCCTGCACCCACATCTTCTTGCTTATCTTTGTCGTCCCGGAGTTGGCATGGGTTAAGATTGGTCTGCTGTCTTATAGCACGGGTGTCGTCACATATCCGCCACCTTTCTCGACAATAGAGCACCACATGTCCTGGTCATCCACAGTGGAAACATAGTGGTTGGTTATCCTGGGTCCTTCCAGATGTCAGCCTTACTTGGTGCTTAAACAGGTTCCTCATGCAGCATTGTAGGAATGTAACTCCATCTGGGTCTCACCTTTTCACCATTTTAAAGAGAAATGAAGGACAAGAGATTGGGTTCAATGTCTGTTCCACTTCCTCCCTTATGACCTCTTGAAACGTCTTGATTTTTTGCTTGCTGTGCAATCCAAGATCCTTCTGAACTTCCTCTCTCACTATCTGATGAAGAACACTTGTGAAATCGGTTGCTTCCTCCATCACAGACGTCATTATGATGTTTGGAAGTCATTCAAAGTTCTTGCATGTAATTCTTTTTTGATGCATTGTCTCGATATACTGGCACCATTTTATGAAGTCGTCTGCTGTCGAAACCTCCTTCAGGAGTAGGGCTTGATACATGTCCTCAGCAACACCCTTCATTTATTTATTTAGTCCTTCAAATCCTACATGTATAGAATGTATACAAGGATATTGGACATGGTTAGGTCTTTACAAGATAAAATACAGTTTGTATTGCATTCCTACGGACTAGATATTCAAGTAATTTAGCAAATAATCATATATACAACAAATATTAGAGGCAACATACAAAGTAGAATATTCGTAATGCATCTTTAGTTTTGCTGTCTGGTTTCTAGCTACTCTGACAGACTGTAAAAGCAAAGCTAAATTAAATATGCCTTTAGTTCAGCCTTAAAACTGCTGAGATTACTTCCTGATTTAATATGGTTAGGCAGATTATTGTAAAATTTTATCCCAATATGTAGAGTGCCTTTTCGGTGCAATGATGTTCTCATGTGTTTCATATGAAGGTCAGATCGTTGCCTGGTATTGTATGCATGTATATCTTCATTTTTTAAAGAAGATATCTGGGTGTCTATCAATATATTGTTTGATGAGTGCTGATGTTTCATAGATAAAAATGCAAGGAAGAGGAAGAACTGACAGTTTTTTGAATATGGGTCTGCATGATTTCGTATTGTTTACACCTTCAATAATTCATAATATCCTCTTTTGCATCCTGAAAAGTTTAATATTTGTTGTTGCATTGCCCCAGAAGATCATGCCATTTTTAATTACAGAATGCACATAGGATTAGTATACATTCAACAGGCTGGCTTTGCTGCAACAGGTTTTTATGATCCTTATCATGTAGTAAGTTTTGCTTAGTTTTCTTTGCAAATATTCAATGTGTACCACCCATTTCGTGTTGTTCTGGAGCCAGAGTCCCAGAAATTCTGTTCTGTCAAAACTTTCAAGAACTCTGTCCCTTAGTTCTATTTGCATGTTTGGGTGGTGTCTTCCTTTTAGATTATAGAAGCTCAGTGCTTCTGTCTTTTCTCTGTTTAGAATTAGCTTGTTATAGCTGACCCACTGTTCTACACTGTTCATTATTTGGATAGTGGAGTCTTTTAGTTTTTCTTCTGTTTTACCACTAATAAGGAAGCTTGTATCATATGCTTATTGGAGGTTAGTTTGGCACTACTTGTTGTACATAAGATCACTGACATAGAGGAGAAACAGAATGGGTCCTAATACTGATCCTTGAGGGACGCCATATTTCACATTTTCACATCCTGAATAGTAGTAGCTGATTTTGTTATGGTCAGTATATTGCACGTCAACCACCTTTTGTGACCACATAGGTATGTCCTGAGCCACTCATTGGATATACCTCTAATGCCTAATAGGTCAAGCTTCTGCAGTAGGGCATTATGGTCAATGACGTCAAAAGCTTTGGATAAATCAAGACACATGCCTATCACAAACTCACTTGCATCCAGGTTAGTATAGTATATGTGCAACCTCATCTTCCTCCTTCATTCTAGGATCCACTATTTTAAACACATCTTGAATGTAGGATGCTGTAGTTTCTCCTGGCCGCTCTGCCCTGCACTTTAATTTATCTCCAGCTTTGCACTTCTGTCATTGTGTGTTGCCGAAATACTTGCACTTTGCCACCTGGAATACTTCCCAGCTTGTGAACTTCTCCTCATTGTTCTCATACCATTGCTTGGCAGTGGCCTCCAAGTAGAAAAATATGTTAGCCAAACACATGGTGTCATCCCATTTGTTAAACTTGGCTATACACTCATATAACTTCAGCCAATTGTTTGGATCATGGCCATCATCACCAGAGAACCTGGAAGTATGTCTTGTGTGGTGGCACACAATTGCTGTCATCGTAACATCCTCTTCTTCTTATGTCTCCAATAGATTTTGATCTGTTGAATATGGCTGGAACTTGAGTTTCTCGCCACATAAACGGCAGCTCTGTTGTGGCCTGATGGGAGCCACTGTGTTGTCGATAATGAATGCTATCACAAGTTCTGATACCCAGCATTTCCGCCAGAATAATGTCACATAGAAGAAAGCTTAATCAGATGAATGATGAGCATTAACTTCACTTAACGAAAGTTTATTCAGCATTCACACATACAAGAGCGCAGAGCGAACTGCCTATGGCCAGAACACATTCAGTACAGAACATTCCAGTACAATGATTCTTGGCATTTGTGGATACTTCTTGAATGTACTGGAACCAAATACATAAATTAAAATTTTGCAGTCCGCGTGAGTTTTGAACTCACAACCCTCCAGCAACAGTTTAGCATCAACCACTACATCATGGTGCTACTCAGCTTCTGCTGTGATAATATTACTGACCTTTTTAAAATCCCTGATTTTCTTCCTATTTTTCTTGATAGTTATGTCCCCACTGTTTTTCATGTCTACACCTTCCCTCCTTTTTTTTATGCCTGACCGTATGGTCTTTGTGGAATTATTAGAAGGTATATTTCCTTACAATACGGCTGCTTGCTTTAAATATGATTGATGTAGTCCTAGAATGCAATTAAAGATACAAAAGCTCTAGGGTGCTCAAGCACTTGCCATTTATAGTACTGACCTAACTTATCCATAAATTCTTTAATGTTGACAGACTCCAACTTTTGCTTTTGTAGCAATCCGGAAGGGCTGGGCCCTACCAGTAGCTGTCAGCATCTGTGACATGGGTCCCTGTAAGATCATGAGGTAAGCATTTGGAGTACTGATTCAACTACTATCAGATGCTGGAAATGAAATGAGAGATGAATGGGATTGGGGATAATAGCATGAGTTACAATACAAGATGCATAACAAGTGTTTTTAAAACTACAGACGTTAGTGCACTGCCTGTCTCTGTAAAACCTTAAATTCTTACTGGTGTTGTAATTGACACAGGTTGGTATAGCTCTTCCATGTAAAATTCAGTTAGGCAAAAATAACAAGAGTTTTATGTTCAAAATTATCATCATCAATTTTTTGTAAACTCTGAGTACTAAGAGTGACAATTCGAGACTGGATACTGATATTTTATTCATTATGGGAAAGATTATGATAGTCTATGGATAATCTAAAAGTAGGAACTGAAGGAAGACAATGAATACAATCTGAACAACTGATTTAAAAAAAAAAAAAAAAATACAGGTTTCTGTTCGCTGGAAAGTTAAAGTACAGTATGAAGTCATTTAAGACAGTTGTAGTTTGAATGACACAGTAAATTACTAGTCCCAACATAATGATCTCGACAGAGTTGTCATGTGTAAGGCAACTGCAGACAATTTTTGTAATGGCACTGGAGATAAATTTTGATGCTACCAGCCTGCAAGATGTGATTTCTTTTGGTGGGACATACACCTGTTGACAAGGAAATGTTGCCAGCAGTGAAGAGCACTTGGCATAGTCAGTCTTTGCCATAGTCAATGTCTTGCATCACATAGAAGGAAAAGATTCATCAGAGTTTTCTTGTAAATTTCATGCAAGCTGAAAGTTGTTTTCTGCAGAAAATGGTTTTTCAAGTTCATGAATGTGTTTACAAATGCAGTGTATGTAAAAGTGTTATTACTTACACTGATAAATATTTGTTCTGCTCAATATCCCATTCATTAGTTATGGAAAAATATTTCAATAACAGGAAAGATATGAAAAGAATTTGCTCCAGGAAATTTTATTCAGAATATTCAGTGACAAAATCAGTTTTGTATTTTCTTCTACTTCTTCTTCTTCCCTCTTCCTTCCTAGGCTAAAGGCCATTTCTTTCAGTATCCCATAGCCTACCATGAGGTTGTCACACCATATTTTTCTTTGGACAGCCAATATTTCTTTTACCAGTTGGTAATTTACTTCTTATGATTTTCACAAACTTCTATCCATACATCCTGTCTATGTGTTCATTTCATTCATGCTTTCTCTTATGTACCCACTCATTAATGGAGTCCACTTTACATCCTTTTCCAATGCCTTTCCTTCTCTCTCTATCTTTCAGTGTCTTCCCTATAATCCTTTGCAGAATTTTCATTTCCATGGTTTCCAAGCATCTTCTTGTTTATGATGTTTCTGGCCTTGTGTCAGCTGAGTATGTCATATTAATTGGTTTCACTATTGTTTTGTATATTCTTGCTTTTTGCCTCTTTTTCCTATGTGGTTGTTTTTCCAAACAGTATAATTTAAACAGCCTGACACTTTATTTGCTTTTATTACTTGTTCTCTAATTTCCTTTGTGATATTTCCACTGCTGGATAACTCAATACCAAGATATATCTCAAATAAAAGATGATGTAACTTAGCAAACAAAAGTGTTGGTATGTTGATAGACACACAAACAAACACAAACACAAAATTCAAGCTTTCGCAACCCACGGTTGCTTCATCAGGAAAGAGGGAATGAGAGGGAAAGACGAAAGGATGTGGGTTTTAAGAGGGAGGATAAGGAGTCATTACAATCCCGGGAGCGGAAAGACTTACCTTGGGTGGAAAAAGGGACAGGTATACACTCGCACACACACACACACACACACACACACACACATATCCATCCACACATATACAGACACAAGCAGACATTTGTAAAGGGAAAGAGTTTGGGCAGAGATGTCAGTCGAGGCGGAAGTAAAGAGGCAAAGATGTTGTTGAATGACAGGTGAGGTATGAGCGGCGGCAACTTGAAATTAGTGGAGGTTGAGGCCTGGTGGGTAATGGGAAGAGAGGATATACTGAAGGGCAAGTTCCCATCTCCAGAGTTCTGACAGTTTGGTGTTAGTGGGAAGTATCCAGATAACCCAGACGGTGTAACACTGTGCCAAGATGTACTGGCCGTGCACCAAGGCATGTTACGCCACAGGGTGATCCTCATTACCAACAAACACTGTCTGCCTGTGTCCATTCATGCGAATGGACAGTTTGTTGCTGGTCATTCCCACATAGAAAGCTTCACAGTGTGGGCAGGTCAGTTGGTAAATCACGTGGATGCTTTCACACGTGGCTCTGCCTTTGATCGTGTACACCTTCCAGGTTACAGGACTCGAGTAGGTGGTGGTGGGAGGGTGCATGGGACAGGTTTTACACCGGAGCTGCTTACAAGGGTAGGAGCCAGAGGGTAGGGAAGGTGGTTTGGGGATTTCGTAGGGATGAACCAAGAGGTTACAAAGGTTAGGTGGAAGGCGGAAAGACACTCTTGGTGGAGTGGGGAGCATTTCATGAAGGATGGATCTCATTTCAGGGCAGGATTTGAGGAAGTCGTATCCCTGCTGGAGAGCCACATTCAGAGTCTGATCCAGTCCCGGAAAGTATCCTGTCACAAGTGGGGCACTTTTGAGGTTCTTCTGTGGGAGGTTCTGGGTTTGAGGGGATGAGGAAGTGGCTCTGGTAATTTGCTTCTGTACCAGGTCGGGAGGGTAGTTGCGGGATCCAAAAGCTGTTTTCAGGTTGTTGGTGTAATGTTTCAGGGATTCCGGACTGGAGCAGATTCGTTTGCCACGAAGACCTAGGCTGTATGGAAGGGACCGTTTGATGTGGAATGGGTGGCAGCTGTCATAATGGAGGTACTGTTGCTTGTTGGTGGGTTTGATGTGGACGGATGTGTGAAGCTAGCCATTGGACAGATGGAGGTCAATGTCAAGGAAAATAGTGTGGGATTTAGAGTAGGACCAGGTGAATCTGATGGAACCAAAGGAGTTGAGGTTGGAGAGGAAATTCTGGAGTTCTTCTTCACTGTGAGTCCAGATCATGAAGATGTCATCAATAAATCTGTACCAAACTTTGGGTTGGCAGGCCTGGGTAACCAAGAAGGCTTCCTCTAAGTGACCGATAAATAGGTTGGCGTACAAAGGGGCCATCCTGGTACCCATGGCTGTCCCCCTTAATTGTTGGTATGTCTGGCCTTCAAAAGTGAAGAAGTTGTGAGTCAGGATGAAGCTGCCTAAGGTAATGAGGAAAGAGGTTTTAGGTAGGGTGGCAGGTGATCAGCGTGAAAGGAAGTGCTCCATCCAAGTGAGCCCCTGGACATGCAGAATATTTGTGTATAAGGAAGTGGCATCAATGGTTACAAGGATGGTTTCCGGGGGTAACAGATTGGGTAAGGATTCTAGGCGTTTGAGAAAGTGGTTGGTGTCTTTGATGAAGGATGGGAGACTGCATGTAATGGGTTGAAGGTGTTGATCTATGTAGGCAGAGATACGTTCTGTGGGGGCTTGGTAACCAGCTACAATGGGGCAGCCAGGATGATTGGGTTTGTGAATTTTAGGAAGTAGGTAGAAGGTAGGGGTGGAGTCAGGAGGTTGATGGAGTCAGGTGAAAGGTTTTGTAGGGGTCTAAGGTTTTGAGGATTCCTTGAAGCTCCGCCTGGACATCAGGAATGGGATTACCTTGGCAAACTTTGTATGTAGTGTTGTCTGAAAGCTGACGCAGTCCCTCAGTCACGTACTCCCGACGATCAAGTACCACGGTCGTGGAACCCTTGTCCGCCGGAAGAATGACGATGGATCGGTCAACCTTCGGATCACGGATAGCCTGGGCTTCAGCAGTGGTGATGTTGGGAGTGGTATTAAGGTTTTTCAAGAAGGATTGAGAGGCAAGGCTGGAAGTGAAAAATTCCTGGAAGGTTTTGAGAGGGTGATTTTGAAGAAGAGGAGGTGGGTCACACTGTGACGGAGGACGGAACTGTTCCAGGCAGGGTTCAATTTGGATAGTGTCTTGGGGAGTTGGATCATAAGGAGTAGGATTAGGATCATTTTTCTTCATGGCAAAGTGATATTTCCAATAGAGAGTAAGAATGTAGAACAGTAAATCTTTGACGAGGGCTGTTTGGTTGAATCTGGGAGTAGGGCTGAAGGTGAGGCCTTTGGATAGGACAGAGGTTTCGGATTGGGAGAGAGGTTTGGAGGAAAGGTTAACTACTGAATTAGGGTGTTGTGGTTCCAGATTGTATTGATTAGAATTTTGAGGTTTTGGGGGAGAGTGGAGCTGGAAGTGGGAGACTGAGTAGATGGGAGAGACTGGGTCTGTGTGCAATAAGAGGAGGTTGAGGTTTGCTGGAAAGGTTGTGGAGGGTGAGTGAGTTGCCTTTCCAGAGGTGGGAAACCAGGAGATTGGATAGTTTTTTGAGTTGGAGGGTGGCATGCTGTTCTAATTTGCGATTGGCCTGTAGGAGGATGCTCTGAACAGCCAGTGTGGATGTGGGAGAGGAAAGATTGAGGATTTTTATTAAGGATAGGAGTTGATGGGTGTGTTCATTGGCTGAGTTGAGGTGTAAGTGAAGGATTAGGTGGATGAGGACAATGGATTGTTCAGTCTGGAACTGGTATAGGGACTGATGGAAAGAAGGGTTATAGCCAGAGATGGGAACTTTAAGTGTGAGGCCTTTGGGGGTAATGCCAAATGTCAGACAAGCCTGAGAAAATAAAATATGGGAGCGTAATCTGGCTAGGGCGAAGGCATGTTTGTGGAGGGAATGTAAATAAAACTTAATGGGGTCATTGTGGGGGTGTTGTGAGGGTGACATGGTATTAGAAGGTGGAAAGTGTAACATGAGGCTGAAATGAAAATGAAAATAAAAATAAAAATATATGGGGAGAGATAAAGGTGAACTAGAATGCAACTGGAGATCTGGTGTGAAAAAAGGCGAAAAACTGTTGGATGAAGCTGGGCTATGTTGATCCTGTGGTGAACTTGGGTTGGTAGACAACGATGTGCACAAAGGTTAGGTGGTTCTGCTGCCGCCAAAACACGCTAATGGGTGGAGAAATTCGGGAAAATTACGAAAAAACTGCTTGTAAATGTATTAAAAGGAGTGAGATTCCATAATGTTTTAGTTCTTCTGTAAGCTCGTAATCTTTGTTATTAATGGATTTTATGTCCCATACTACAATTCACAGAATATGTTTTCTTCCATCCCTTAAACCTGTTCCTAGCATTGGTTGTCATATTTATAGTCAGTCCTTTCTGAGGCACAATACTGATACTCTGAGCAGTGAAATTACTTCTCTATTAGGTCACTGACCTGGCTGTCAGTGGGTTTGTTTTTGAGATTTTCATTTCCCTAGGCTGGCTTCTTTCACTACAGCTCAGGAGCCCAACCTGTCCCGCCAGTTATGGGGTTCTGATATCTCCTAGCCTTTGGTACTTCTGCACCATTAATCCTGCAGGGCAGCAGAATGCACTTATGTTTTCTTCATGTTTTTCTTCCCTTAGCCTTTGGTGATTCAAAACCCTGTTCTGTAATGCAGCAGCTTTGAAGAGCTGAGTTGAGGATGGAAAACAAAAAACTCCCTCAGGTGTCAAAACCTAATACTGTTGGGATTGAAATAACAAGAGTTAGCCAATAGAGGCTGACAGGAAAGGAAATAGAGAGAATTTGACACCAGTAAGTGGAATTAATGTCAGGCTCAGTTCAGGGCCCCACTGTCGCTAACCCATGTACTCTCAACTATTCCATATCATGTTGTGTCCTATATAGACCACACTGAAAGAACTCTTATATTAAATGTTTTGAATGTGTTCATACAAATCAAGTTAAGGTTTTGAATTTTGATCCCACCACTGTATTGTGTTACAACACTCCTCAATTTCCATGACACTATAGTCAATATGCTTTTAATAAATTTCCCAGTGTTTAATTGAAATACTTTTTATTGCAGCAATAGTCCTCACCAAGAGACTTTCGGTTAAGCACAAGAAAAACCTCTTGCAATTGAGTTTGTAAACTGACTGCTGCAGCTCACTTAACTGCTATAATGCTGCTTTGACAATGGGTGTAAATCTGCATTTTTATAATAACTGTCCATTTTCAAGACCTGTTGCTATGGTTCAATTGGCCATGTATCTCAGATGGTGATTGGCAGTTACAAATACTGAAAGAAGAAATCAAGACTGTCTTTTGAATGTAATGATGAACTTTGCAAATTAAACTGATACCGAGTGTGTATTACAAATACTGGTATAAGACTGCACTACAAAAACAAAAACACATGCAAGACTGAGAGCAAACTGAGAGCCAAGTGGCTTTTGCCTTGTCATTTGAATACAATACCAGTAACGGTTTACATAATATACCATTATTACAAAACATCTTTTTCCTCAAATTACAGTTAAACTTTATATGTTTTCTTGCCAGTTCTGTGCGGCATAAATTGCAGAATTATATAAAGAGTTTCTTCAGGTAATAATATTACAACTGTACAAATAATCCTTGACAAATTATCCTTGACAGTAATATTGTTAACTAATATTTGAATTGTTACTAATATGAGTTGTGTTTTACTGGACATGTGACTTTTGGTGTATAAGATTATCACAGTCAAAAACCAAGAATGTTTAAATGTTGACAATAATTAGGTTATTTTAAAAACAACTAATTACATAATTAAATGAGCTGTGTGACACCTAACCTACTTAAATATGAAATATAAGTGGATTAAAGTTGATACTGTTACAGATTCACATATAAACAAAGTTCACACCTAGCAAGTGCTGTTCGTGACATTGGTTTCATAATTTATGGTTGCTGTTGTACATAATATTGGTATTGAAATTTAGGGTTTATGTGGTATCATATGGTTCTGCATCCATCACCCCCTCTGTCACATTTTAAGTTTCACAGTAATGTTTTCTGCAATTTGTAATTGATGGTGTGCTCAGACAGTGTCATCTGCTTTAGTGGTTGTCAACTACTAATTCTTCACTTATGTCATACTTGAAGTGCTTGATAACAAGAAAAGTGGCAGTTCTGTAAGAAAGGATACCGCCATTTTTACATGAATTTTTAGTTTTATTGTGAATAAAATTGACTGTAGTTCTTGTTTTCATAATAAAAATCTCAAAAAAAGTGAAAGAAATTTTGTTATCTATATTAAGTACAAGCACATGTGACTTGTTATAGTTCTGTCTGTTTCATTTGGTTCATTTTTGATTCCTGTCTTCACATGTCTGTGATCCACTGTTGATCTTTTATTCATTTCTCTGACAACTAACAAACTAACTAAGCATTAAAGAAACTAGTGCAACATGACTGTACAAGTAATAGTGCAGACAGAGCATAATGAGCTAAAGGAAAAGTAGTTTTGTATTTTTCAGAAACTGGCATCCAATGTATGTTTTACTAGTAAGACTTCCCCCTCTCATCATAACACTATTCAAGAACTAAATGTGAGCTTTTCTCTTGTATCATTATTTTTAACACTTTCCCAACCTGTTGTGGTTTACTGGTCATCTGCATACCAGTTATTATATAATTTTAATGATAGATTGCCTGCTTTGCTTTTGGGCACTGACAAATAGAGTTGTAATTAACCTTTAACTGCTCACCTCAAACCTTTGTTCTATGTGGGCATGACAGCCAACACACTGTCTGTTTCCATGAATGGCCAATGACAAACTGTGGGCAAGAAACAGCTGGACCACCCAGTTGCCGAATACACTGCCCTAGGCAGTGTTTTGCACTTTGATGACTGCTTCACAGCCTATGCCACATGGATTCTTCCTACCAACATCAACGTTTCTGAATTGTGCAGGTGAAAACTCTCCCTGCAATATATCCTACATTCCCATAACCCTCCTGGCCTCAACCTTCATTAGTCATTGTCCTTACCCACCTATCTCCTTCCTGTTCCCACTGTACAGCCTTCTACTCCACAAGTACCAAGTACTAACACAGTTTGTTTATCCCCCCCCCCCCCCCTTGCCGTCTAACCTCTCGACTGCACCTAGTTCTAGTTACCCCACTCTCCCTCCACCTTGTCCCTTTATGCTCCCACAAACAACACTTTACCATCTCTCACCCATACTCAGTGTTCTCCGTCCCCCTCCCCACCCAAGCCTCCTTCGTACCCCACCACCCAGATTGCTCGCAGTCTGATCCCAGCAAATCTCTGCTATATGGTGGGTAGCAGACTATCCCTTTCATAACATTGTCATTATTCCATCCTGAATTTTCCATTGTTTGAATGAATATTTGTGTTACATATTGGATTTTTGTCATCAAACTATTCATCTAGTCTGAAAGGTTGTTCATAAATCCTTTGTTTTCATAGAAATCTTATGTAGATGAATTTTTTGTGTTATGTATGATTTTGAAGGTATTCTGGGAACTGTTGCACCATATTTGAGAAAATTTTGTATCCGTTTGGAAATAAATTACTGAAGGATAAATCAGAATTGTTAGATATTATTGTCACATTTTAGATTTACAGTCAGTTTTTGAATTGCTGTGAGAAAGCATGAGCATTCATTAGAATTTTGAACCATGAACTTAAAGCAGAAATTATATACATACTAACAATTATAGTTACAGTAAAACTTGATCAAAGTGGAATGTGTGTAATTTGGAAATCTGCCCAAACTGTAAAAGCATTTCATTATGCATTCAATATACTTTCATATGGTGATTTTTTGTATAAAACAGAATGTGCCTAATGTGGAAACAAAATGCAAATTTTAAGGCTTAATTAATAATCCATTGTATAATGCAGATAAGTGTTTCTACAGTACTAATGTATTAGAATGCATGTTAATTATTCATGACAGTACAAGAACGCTGCTTTTAACACAAAGACTATATAGCCCTGACATTGCTGTTGTTGTTGTTGTTGTTGTTGTGGTCTTCAGTCCTGAGACTGGTTTGATGCAGCTCTCCATGCTACTCTATCCTGTGCAAGCTTTTTCATCTCCCAGTACCTACTGCAACCTACATCCTTCTGAATCTGCTTAGTGTATTCATCTCTTGGTCTCCCTCTACGATTTTTACCCTCCACGCTGCCCTCCAATACTAAATTGGTGATCCCTTGATGCCTCAGAACATGTCCTACCAACCGATCCCTTCTTCTGGTCAAGCTGTGCCACAAACTTCTCTTCTCCCCAATCCTATTCACTACTTCCTCATTAGTTACGTGATCTACCCATCTAATCTTCAGCATTCTTCTGTAGCACCACATTTCGAAAGCTTCTATTCTCTTCTTGTCCAAACTATTTATCGTCCACGTTTCACTTCCATACATGGCTACACTCCATACAAATACTTTCAGAAATGACTTCCTGACACTTAAATCAATACTGGATGTTAACAAATTTCTCTTCTTCAGAAACGCTTTCCTTGCCATTGCCAGCCTACATTTTATATCCTCTCTACTTCGACCATCATCAGTTATTTTGCTCCCCAAATAGCAAAACTCCTTTACTACTTTAAGTGCCTCATTTCCTAATCTAATTCCCTCAGCATCACCCGACTTAATTAGAATACATTCCATTATCCTTGTTTTGCTTTTGTTGATGTTCATCTTATATCCTCCTTTCAAGACACTGTCCATTCCATTCAACTGCTCTTCCAAGTCCTTTGCTGTCTCTGACAGAATTACAATGTCATCGGCGAACCTCAAAGTTTTTATTTCTTCTCCATGAATTTTAATACCTACTCCGAATTTTTCTTTTGTTTCCTTTACTGCTTGCTCAATATACAGATTGAACAACATCGGGGAGAGGCTACAACCCTGTCTTACTCCCTTCCCAACCACTGCTTCCCTTTCATGTCCCTCGACTCTTATAACTGCCATCTGGTTTCTGTACAAATTGTAAATAGCCTTTCACTCCCTGTATTTTACCCCTGCCACCTTTAGAATTTGAAAGAGAGTATTCCAGTTAACATTGTCAAAAGCTTTCTCTAAGTCTACAAATGCTAGAAACGTAGGTTTGCCTTTCCTTAATCTTTCTTCTAAGATAAGTCGTAAGGTCAGTATTGCCTCACGTGTTCCAGTGTTTCTACGGAATCCAAACTGATCTTCCCCGAGGTTGGCTTCTACTAGTTTTTCCATTCGTCTGTAAAGAATTCGTGTTAGTATTTTGCAGCTGTGACTTATTAAGCTGATAGTTCGGTAATTTTCACATCTGTCAACACCTGCTTTCTTTGGGATTGGAATTATTATATTCTTCTTGAAGTCTGAGGGTATTTCGCCTGTCTCATACATCTTGCTCACCAGATGGTAGAGTTTTGTCAGGACTGGCTCTCCCACGGCAGTCAGTAGTTCCAATGGAATATTGTCTACTCCGGGGGCCTTGTTTCGACTCAGGTCTTTCAGTGCTCTGTCAAACTCTTCACGCAGTATCGTATCTCCCATTTCATCTTCATCTACATCCTCTTCCATTTCCACAGTATTGTCCTCAAGTACATCACCCTTGTATAGACCCTCTATGTACTCCTTCCACCTTTCTGCTTTCCCTTCTTTGCTTAGAACTGGGTTTCCATCTGAGCTCTTGATATTCATACAAGTCGTTCTCTTATATCCAAAGGTCTCTTTAATTTTCCTGTAGGCGGTATCTATCTTACCCCTCGTGAGATAGGCCTCTACATCCTTACATTTGTCCTCTAGCCATCCCTGCTTAGCCATTTTGCACTTCCTGTCGGTCTCATTTTTGAGACGTTTGTATTCCTTTTTGCCTGTTTCACTTACTGCATTTTTATATTTTCTCCTTTCATCAATTAAATTCAATATTTCTTCTGTTACCCAAGGATTTCTACTAGCCCTCGTCTTTTTACCTACTTGATCCTCTGCTGCCTTCACTACTTCATCCCTCAAAGCTACCCATTCTTCTTCTACTGTATTTATTTCCCCCATTCCTGTCAATTGCTCCCTTATGCTCTCCCTGAATCTCTGTACAACCTCTGGTTCTTTTAGTTTATCCAGGTCCCATCTCCTTAAATTCCGACCTTTTTGCAGTTTCTTCAGTTTTAATCTACAGTTCATAACCAATAGATTGTGGTCAGAGTCCACATCTGCCCCTGGAAATGTCTTACAATTTAAAACCTGGTTCCTAAATCTCTGTCTTACCATTATATAATCTATCTGATACCTTTTAGTATCTCCAGGGTTCTTCCATGTATACAACCTTCTTTCATGATTCTTAAACCAAGTGTTAGTTATGATTATGTTGTGCTCTGTGCAAAATTCTACCAGGCGGCTTCCTCTTTCATTTCTGTCCCCCAATCCATATTCACCTACTATGTTTCCTTCTCTCCCTTTTCCTACACTCGAATTCCAGTCACCCATGACTATTAAATTTTCATCTCCCTTCACAATCTGAATAATTTCTTTTATTTCATCATACATTTCTTCAATTTCTTCGTCATCTGCAGAGCTAGTTGGCATATAAACTTGTACTATTGTAGTACGTGTGGGCTTCGTATATATCTTGGCCACAATAATGCGTTCACTATGCTGTTTGTAGTAGCTTACCCGCATTCCTATTTTCCTATTCATTATTAAACCTACTCCTGCATTCCCCCTATTTGATTTTGTGTTTATAACCCTGTAGTCACCTGACCAGAAGTCTTGTTCCTCCTGCCACCGAACTTCACTAATTCCCACTATATCTAACTTCAACCTATCCATTTCCCTTTTTAAATTTTCTAACTTACCTGCCCGATTAAGGGATCTGACATTCCACGCTCCGATCCATAGAACGCCAGTTTTCTTTCTCCTGATAACGACATCCTCTTGAGTAGTCCCCGCCCGGAGATCCGAATGGGGGACTATTTTACCTCCGGAATATTTTACCCAAGAGGACGCCATCATCATGTAATCATACAGTAAAGCTGCATGCCCTCGGGAAAAATTACGGCTGTAGTTTCCCCTTGCTTTCAGACGTTCGCAGTACCAGCACAGCAAGGCCGTTTTGGTTATTGTTACAAGGCCAGACTGTTGCCCTTGCAACTACTGAAAAGGCTGCTGCCCCTCTTCAGGAACCACACGTTTGTCTGGCCTCTCAACATTGCTGTTAAGCAGTACAAAACTGACAAAAGAGGTTTGGTGCAGTGCGACACTGCACGTGGGGCCATCAAACCATGTCACTCTGTGGAACAACGCACAGTGTAGGTACATCAAATGCAGACACACCATGGAACGTCGTCATGGACCTACAAACACTCTCCAGCAATTGTCATAGTGAAAGAGGTGGGTGTTCCATTAAAGAATGGTTTACCCTGTAAGGTCAAGCATTCCAAAGAAATGCACCACCTGCATTATTTTCTGCCAGTTTCAGTTAACTAGTAGCACTTTGAATGATAACATGATGTAAATATTTTTTTAAGTGATAGCATGATGTCGAACGAAAAGTATTTGCTGCCAACACTTAACAAAAGGATTAATGCAATTAAGACAAGTGAGAAAAACAAACTGCATGTAATAATGTTGCATTTCAAATCAGTAAAACACAAATTTAAGATACTTTAAGAAAATAGGATAACATACATGATGAATGGATGAAAGGGAATGGGCAAATAAAAAGAATGTCAGAGAGACAGGAAATGAAGAAATTAACAAGATAGTGTGGGAATGATTATTAAGTGCATGGGCAAAAAACTTACCTTCGTACCCGTATGGCAGAGTAAGCTTTGAGAGTCACTAAAGAGTTTGGAAATATAGAGTTTTAAGCATCCACAGGATGCATGGACAGTTTCATAGCTAGTCACAACAATGTGTTGAGTCAAGTGTGTGGGAAGCAAGGGATGTGCAGGAAAGTGTAGCGACAGAATATAAGACAATATTGTACAACCTAATTGTGAATTACGACCTGAAAGATGTGTTCAGTGCCAATGAAACAGAACTGTTATTTTGCTTGCTGCTTTCAAAATCTCTTGCAATTTGAGGAGAAAAGTGCACCGGCGGAAAAATGTCGAAGGTAAGTCTTTTGCCAGCACACTTACTAACCATTCCCAAACTATCTCATTAATTTCCTCATTTGCGGTCTTCATTGTCATTCTTTTCATTTGCCCATTCCCTTTCATCCTTTCATTAAGTATCGTATTCTTGGTTCTTAAAGTATCATTTGAAGCAAAACATTATTTCATATAATTTGTCTTTCTCACTCACCTCAATTCCCTTAACCTTTTTTTAAGTGTTCCAACAAGTGATTTTTGTTCGACATCATGTTATCACTTAAAAAAGTATTGACACCATGTTATCACTCAAAGTGCTACTAGTTAACTGAAACTGGCAGAAAATAATGCAGGTGGAGCATTTCTTTGGAATGCTTGACTTTGCTGGGTAAAACCACTGTTTAATGGAACACCCACTGTAACATAGGTGCATGACGATGTTCCAGGGTGTGTCTGCGTGCGTCAATAACAACGGAAAACTGCTGTGTGAAAACATGTTAGGTGAAATGGAGAGACACTGATGATTGAATTGGTGGCAAAACCACATTGTTTCAAAAATATAGATATAGGTAAGTTTCCAGTCACATTGCAAAGCAATAAAAAGGCATGAATGGTGTGTGTAGTTTTATGGAAGAATAGCTGGCCTTTTTCAAAGAGAAAATGAAAAAAAGTACTCCTTTTCCTGGACAATGCAATCTGACACCCAAAAGACAAGTTATCAAACCTGAAATTGGTTTGGTTCCTGCCAGATTCAACCAGTCTCATACAACCCATGGACCAGGGGGTTATTTACACATTCAAGACCCATTAAAGGTGATTACTGATGCAGTCTGTTGTTCTTAGTGATGAAGAAGGTGAAAGTGCATTTAGTCTTGCACAGTTAGTTTCTGTCCTGGATGCAGTAAACTGATTGGCTTGACAGTAAGGGAAATAAAGCCTAAAACTGTTACCACATGCTTTAATGAAGCAGGGTTTGGAGGTCAAGAACAAGACACTTCCCTGGCCATTAAAGCTCAAGAAAATGCTGTAGCAATTGCTGAATTAATTAAAGTGTGAAACATTTCATGTAGTGGCATAGATGACTTTCTATCAACTCACTCCACTTTTACTTCAGCCACAGATTTAATATAATTCTGCAACACAGAAGATGATCAGGAAGAAAGAGAGGAGCGAAATGATGTCCCTAGAATAATTAATATACCTGAAGAAGGTGTTGCATGCATAAACAATGTTATGCAATTTGCAGCACACACAGATTCTTCCAAGGTGTTGGAATCGTTGTATATTGCAAAAAATTGTGCAGGAAAAAAATTTTTACAGTAAATATGCGTTGAACAAAGTGAAATGTAAAGCAAATAATCATGGGAATAATATGTAAGCCTATTACACACAACAATAAAAGAAGTTAAAGTTAGAGGAGGAATAAGTAAATGCCATATTATTTATTAGTTTGCGTAATAATCTAGTGTTCTATTGTGCCATATACAGTAAATGAACATCTACTGTGGAAGAGTGAAGGTACATAATTTTGTGCATAATTACAAATATACACTTTTGTTTATGATAGGCTAGTGAGTTCTGTATAATCTGGAAACCAGTCTAATTTGGAAGATTACTTTAGTCCCATGCGATTCTGTTTTACTGTCTATTATTCCAATAACATCTTTCTTTAAGAAAGTTGTTGTCTAGAGAAGGGTGTGTTGTTTTAGACAACATATGTAAGATTTTAAGAAACTGTGAACATGTAGTGGATTGATCATAGGTTGAGTGTAGATATACTATGTTCAGAATACTTCTGCAATGTCAAGATGATAAGTTGAGAATTATGTGCTGAAGTGGTCTATACATTTTGAGGGTCATCATTCAATGTTGAGATGCTGATATGAGGGATAATTTAATAATGATGATGCTTTTGATGATGAGATAATAATGTTGATGTTGTTGTTGATGATGATGATGTAGATGATGAGGCTCAGGTCAATGAAAAACCAGTCATTTTTGACATGGTTTTTACATTTTTGGAAATTCCATTTTTTACTATGTGACAATGACCTGAAAATGGGTCCCGGCCAGAAACTAGTCACTGCATGAATAAGAAAAGGTGAAATTTGCAAGTTTGCACTGGTTTTTCGTTGTACTAGATAACAGATGTTTCTGATCCACAGCTATTCCAGCATACTGGAAGTTCGTAGATGGGGCTCAGGGTTTGGGAACTGTATTCTGAATTGTGGTGTGTCATGTTTATTCATGTTAAAGAGCATATATTTGTATCAGAAAATATGCTGAAAGTTAATAATGTACCTGCAGTGAATCTGATAACCATGTGAAATATATTGATTACATCTAGTATTGTTGGACATAAAAACATAAGTTCAGATAACAGAGATAATGAAAATAAATCTATTGTCTACATTGTATTGCAACTCTTTGTTGGTACAGTTATTAGGTTGCTAAAGGCATTTCTTGAAAACATAATTAGTTTAGTATTTACGTAATTTTTATGAGCTAAATTTCACTGTAGCCATAACACTTACACATGTTAAGTGTACTTTGTTTTAAGGAATTATTTTTCAAAAAATTATTTTCTTAATATTCACCAAAATCAAACATTTGTCAGTTTCATTATGTTTATATCAGAATTTTGTTCACATTTCATGCTTATAAAATTCTTGGGAAGCTGCTGTAATGAAACAGGTCAATGGCTCATCTTCTATATGTATTGTGCTTCTCAATACACTCAAATAAACATAGTACTTGGTACACAGCTGTCCTTTGAAAATCATAAATTTTTTTGGTTAAATAAGTTGTAAAGTATTGTTTTGCACAAGTACAAATATAAAAACATGTAATAAAAAGTTATTTCAAAATAAAAATTGAACCTCTAAAAGTTATATTGAACATCTTTTCCTTTAATTTTGAGAAAAACTTATGAAATTATGAAATTTATTATTATTATTATTATTATTGTTATTATTATTACCTATGTAATTTTTCGATTATAATTTGAAAATATGCGTAATGTAAATTTTATAAAATATTGATGACATATAACCTTTACCTTTGGATGTAGAGATCGATATTTAAATTTAAATCACTTTGCAGTTTGAGATGGGCATTTATGGTAACTTTATTCTACCTTTTTGGTGGGTCAAGAGTTTGAATTTGTTGTCAAGATGTTAAAGATGGCAGGCAGCTTTTGTATTGCACATGACATATTGTTAATGTGACTGCTTGCTTGAATTACATGTTTTGTAAATGTGCAATAAATGTGATAAATTGTGAATATAATGGAAGGAAACATTCCACATGGGAAAAATTATATATAAAAACAAAGATGAGGTGACTTACCGAACAAAAGCGCTGGCAGGTCGATAGACACACAAACAAACACAAACATAAACACAAAATTCAAGCTTTCGCAACAAACTGTTGCCTCATCAGGAAAGAGGGAAGGAGAGGGGAAGACGAAAGGAAGTGGGTTTTAAAGGAGAGGGTAAGGAGTCATTCCAATCCCGGGAGCGGAAAGACTTACCTTAGGGGGAAAGAAGGACAGGTATACACTCGCACACACACACATATCCATCCACACATACAGACACAAGCAGACATATTTAAAGACCAAATGAAAATGAAAATAAAAATATATGGGGAGAGATAAAGGTGAACCGGAAAGAAACTGGAGATCTGGAATGAAAAAAGGCGAATAGGTGTTGGTTACAGCTGGGCTATGTTGGACTTGGGTTGGTAGACAACGATATGCATAAAGGTTAGGTGGTTGTGTTGCCGCCAAAACACGTTAAAGGACGGAGAAATTCGGGAAAATTTCGAAAAAACTGCGTGTGGTATATTAAAAGGAGTGGTATTGTGGTGGCAGATTATGAAAATGAGGTTAACAATTGTCTGACGAAGAAATAATCGCGTTAAAACCTGTGGGAAGCGCTAAAAATGATCAGTGGTGTGGGAAAAACGGAAATGGAAATAAAGCGAAAGTTATTAGAACTGGCCGAAATGGTTGTTTAAAAGGTGAAAGGAGCTGTTTGTGAACTAGAAACGGTGGATATTATAGCGGCGGTACTGCTGAAAGCGGCAAAAAATTTTTTTTCGATATGGTTTGGAAGTGGGGTACGTATTATTGAGTATATATATAGGCGGGATAAAATAGTATAGCAGATTACGGTAAAAAGGAGAAGGTGAATACAAAGTGAAACTACTGGCAAAAACAGAAAGAGGAAAATAAGACGACAGAAAAGATTTCGAAATGCAACAGTGACAATAACAAACGTAATTGTTGGATTCAAATTAATGATATCAATATAATGGAAGGAAACATTCCACATGGGAAAAATTATATATAAAAACAAAGATGAGGTGACTTACCGAACAAAAGCGCTGGCAGGTCGATAGACACACAAACAAACACAAACATAAACACAAAATTCAAGCTTTCGCAACAAACTGTTGCCTCATCAGGAAAGAGGGAAGGAGAGGGGAAGACGAAAGGAAGTGGGTTTTAAAGGAGAGGGTAAGGAGTCATTCCAATCCCGGGAGCGGAAAGACTTACCTTAGGGGGAAAGAAGGACAGGTATACACTCGCACACACACACATATCCATCCACACATACAGACACAAGCAGACATATTTAAAGAAATGGTCTTTAAATATGTCTGCTTGTGTCTGTATGTGTGGATGGATATGTGTGTGTGTGCGAGTGTATACCTGTCCTTCTTTCCCCCTAAGGTAAGTCTTTCCGCTCCCGGGATTGGAATGACTCCTTACCCTCTCCTTTAAAACCCACTTCCTTTCGTCTTCCCCTCTCCTTCCCTCTTTCCTGATGAGGCAACAGTTTGTTGCGAAAGCTTGAATTTTGTGTTTATGTTTGTGTTTGTTTGTATGTCTATCGACCTGCCAGCGCTTTTGTTCGGTAAGTCACCTCATCTTTGTTTTTATATATGATAAATTGTGAATATAGACTTCTGCATTTTTAATTATTAATATTAATAGACAATAACCTTTTGCTCTACATAGGAATAATCCATACCTCAGGATGCCAATATTTTGTAGAAGATGTAATGGATATCGTGAAAGTAGATAAAGTCAAATAATTATTTACAACTTTATGACTGAAATGTAGATTCAAGTTCTAATCCATCACCTTTTGCTTCAGCTCTTTAAACGGCTGCAGAACGGTGATCCAAACCCATTCACTGTTAAAGTTAGGTTTGCAACAAACATTATAACTTTACATTGTCCAAAGGTTAATTGGTTAGACAATGTAGGCAATAGCTTTTACACTGCTTAATTGCAGCTACAGAAATGAAGATGTTTTGAGGTTCCCAGTGTCACCATCTTACAATGCCATGTTCTGATCACTCCCAAGTCCAAATACAAAAACAGGGTCATCAGTGAAGTACAACACTTAGCAGTGATAGCATGTTTATTGCTGACACCAATATACAGACAGTGCAAAACTGAACACATGGACAGGGAGTGCTGCTGTTTATAAAAACATTGAATATTCCAGAATATGCAGATGTCACAAACATAAGAAATTTTGTGCATCTTCCAGAAATGATAAATACTAAATATCAAAAATTTGCTGGTGATTGAATTTGAACAGGTCACCCATGGACTGCCAACCAGCAAAGCTAACTGCCAATCCATGAAGCATGTAACACAACCTGCTGCAGAAAGTTGTATCCTGTGGAGCCAACAGTTCATTCACAGTCTAATTACATTCATAAATTATGGTAAAGGGAAATGTTTTATTTTAACATTTCTTTCTATATCACTGCTTGTTGTTTACTCACTTGAATGCACCACATAATTTTGTTAGAGCATCGTATGCAGCGTTGTGCCTTATGATGAGGGTTTACACACAAAGTATGGAGTGTTCTTTAAATTATTGTGTGTTTTCTAACACATAACTAAACTGTTATGTAGGTGTATTTAATTTACTCAGCTGGATGGCTCGAAACATGAGAGTATGAGCAACTTGTAAAGCTCTGCATCATTATTTAGTGTACATTCCAGTCTGTAATATTTTCATTACTTTTTATTGGAAATTTTACTTTGTTAATACTAACTTAATTTAACTTGTGTGATTTTTTAAAATCTTTTTTGAGTAGATACTAATGACCACCCTGTTATACACCTGAAACCAAGTTTTAAAATTACATGAGAAAAAAATTGTGTGTATTGAATTACTCAGCCTCCCAAGCTGATACTTCTGAAATTACAAACATTAACAGGTTATGCTCCCTCAGTAATGGAAACAATTACACCTCTAAAAGTAAATTTGTTCATTTATATTAAGTAAGGATGTTTAAAATTAGATCCAAAGGTAGGCATAGTGCTGACAGAATTTGAGTTGAAAGTGAGAGAGATTGTAGAAAACAAATGTATAAAATCAGAAAATGAACATGAAAACAGCACCCATTTTAAAATGAAATAAAGGTGTTACTTTATCCAACTTAGTTATAATTTAGCTGAAAATGTAGAAGTATGTAACTAGCTAAAAGTATTTTTAAGACTGGAGTGAACCACTGGTACAAAAAATTTTAAGTCACTCCATTTATTACTTTTTCAATGATACATAGTGTTGTTTTCATGACTGCTCATGAATTGTACTCTAGTAGAGTAAAGCTCAAATCTGCATGCCTGTATTCCAATTTAGAATTTTGCCAGGGTTCCTAAACTATAAATCACATCACATGGAGTATGACTTTGTTTCCTTTATATTTACTTATTTATTTATTTATCAAGTTGCAATGAACCACACCAAAGCTACTTGGTCATGGAATGAGGCAATGTATAATTTACAGAATGCCACTTAGAAAAAATTATGAACAAAGAATTAAATAATTAATAAAACACATAAAATCAGAATCAGAAGTTCAATGTCTCATGGCATACTAATGAAACCAGTTATTACTAGTACAGATGATTCAACAACATTCTACTACACTAAATTCTGTTTTATGGTTTTTTGGTTTTGTACCATCTAGCTATAATACACAAAAGCTAAATCCTTTTCAAAGAAATTTGTTGATAGGTTTACATAGTGCAGTCTCTTTGTCTGTATTGTGCTCAAATAAGAATATAATCACTCAAAAATTCCTCTGCTGAGTAATAGCATTTTTAGACTAATGCTGTGCAATTTTCCCTCCAGCAAACTACTCTCAATCTTGTTTATATTTTTGTCTTTTAAGTTATTTCAGATCCTCATTCTCATCTACTGCTGAGTTTGGGAAATAACTGTGTGCAGTGGGCAGGAATGAAGAACATGGCTTTATTTATTCTATTCCATATGCTGTGAAAAAGAAAAAAACAAATGGACCAGGATTGCTGTGTATGAAAAGAATTAGTTCATACATGTACAGGGGCAGAACACTTAATATACCCAAATCGCTTAATAGTGGGTGACAAGTCAGTATTGGACTTTGTGTGCAAATGCAGTGTACTTTTCCGTACCTCACCACATACACACTATTTTCTTGTATGCATGTTGGCTGCACTGGCTAAAATTTTCATAGTAAATGCCAGGCTGTTTAACTTGTTTGCTGAGTGCACAATATGTGATGACCGTGACAAGTAGGGTGACCAACTCTTCTTTATTTCCCAGGATCTCTCATATTACAGCAATATTACAGCAATTTTTTCTCATCTCCAGCTCCCTTATTTCCCATCTGTTTCTTCCATATATTTCATCAATGATCATGCCAATAAGCATCAATGCATATGGACAGGCATGTGGTCTGCACACCACTCTCCTGGCCATTGTCAGTCAAGTAGCTCATCAATTGGCCTCAAAAGGGCTGAGTGCACCCATGTACTAACAGCACGTGGCTGACTCACATGGTCACCCATCTAAGTGCTAGCCAAACCACAAAAATCTGATAGGAACCATTGCTACCACTGCGAGAAGGCTGTGGGGCTCTTAATGGCTACTGGCAACTTATTGAAAATGTGTGTTCCCGAATGTTGGATCTGGTTTTTGGACCATGTTAAGTGGTTTAGAATCTACATAGATTGTGTCCAGTTAGTAGTACATGTTCTGAGGCATCGAGGGATCACAAATTTAGCATTGGAGGGCAGTGTGGAGGGTAAAAATCATAGGGGGAGACCAAGATATGAATACACTAAGCAGATTCAGAAGGATGTAGGTTGCAGTAAGTATTGGGAGATGAAGAAGCTTGCACAGGATAGGGTAGCATGGAGAGCTGCATCAAACCAGTCTCAGGACTGAAGACCACAACAACAACATACATTGTGTTTATTCCTAGTACTGATATTGAGCACTGAGCTACGGGTGGAGAAAGACATGTATCATGTATGACAATACTTCTTTAAGGAATATACTGAGAAACAGTAGAGAGTATATTAAATTTTTTGAGTAGGTTTCAGCATGCTCTTCCAGAATTTACAACACAAATTAGTCTTATTACATGCTTTTGCACTCTAAAAACTTTCTCTTGATCTGTGGACTTGCCCCAAATGTGATACCTTATGACAATAGAGTAAAAAGTGAGCAAAGTATGCTAGTTTTCCCAAGAGTTTTACAGGATCTGCTTCCTTTAGTTACTGAGTTTTGTGGATTATCTGAGTATTATTTGTTTAGACTGTTTGGCTTTAAATTGCAATAGCTGGGTTTTTGAAGAATAACAGAGTATATGAATAGAAAACTCATTACAGAGATAATATCCCAATCTTTGCTAGGAACACATGTGAGAGATAGAAGTAGTGTGCCACAAGAAAACCTTTCAATTTGTATTTGAGTACTTGGGGTTTATCATGCAATTTCTTAAGTTCTGTTGAAAATCTGTTTTGAAAATGAAACCTGCTGAATAGTGCACACTCTTCTGTATAATACTTAAGGAAGTGTTGACCAAAAGCATAGCATATTTCCTTCTAATGTTCACCAAACGATTGTTGCAGTTTCTTCTGAATGAGTCACTATTGTTAACAACAAATCCCATGATTATATAATCAGGAATGGCACAGTTAGAATTCCGAGACAGCTGAGTACCAGTCTACATGAAGTTTGTGAACTACCTAACCTAACCCTTGCTCTTTTAACTACAGTCATTCTAGTAATAAAGAAATTAGCAGGCTTCTCAGACTACTGAATCTGCATGCATTTGCATGATGAATACAAATTAGTATGAGCAATTGCAGGCAGAATAATCAAAGTTTATTATTTCTACATAACTTTATGCTCAATGAATTTGTTGTTTGGCTGTTTATATATATGGCAGATTCTCCTTCCTGCACGACATGGTTGGGATGTAACTTGGAAATCTGTATGCTGAAATAATATTATGATGCAGGTTACTTTCTTCACATAAACTTTTTAATGAACATAAGGTTTGCTTTAATACCAAGCAAAACATACTGTAGCTTTACAGCATCTCAGTTCAGCATAAATAAGTACTCAGGACTAAAACTTTATAGCTCCATAGAGTGAACATGACCAACAGATTCAGACTTATTGCATGACAGACAGACTCCAACTACTTGCTGACAATTACAAAATTTACACACAAAGATGTACATGTAAAATCAATGTATTCAATGTTATATAATTTCTAAGACTTTCCCGGTGATTTGTTGTCATCTCGTAAAATCGGGTGTAGTGCCAGTGGTCTTCCCAACATGATATTCTGATGTCGTAACTCGGTGTCTTCATCATGTGTTCCCTGAGACTGGTTGACGCGCTGACCTTGTCCCATATTTATGCTGGGCAGTGTGTGGCACTCCCTATGCCATCTGTGCCTACTGTGGCCATTTATGTTGTCCGTGACTGCAGGGAGTTTCTCTCATGGCCAAGCCATTCTCCTGGCCTTCTGAACCCGGTATGCACCTGTGAGGTGCGTTTCCTGTGGCATCTAGCTGCTGTTGAAGCTGCGTATTATGATGGCCATCCTCCAAGGAGCTTGCTGCCACCTGGTATCGCATATGCCGTTCTGTTCCGTTACTTACACCTTTGGACGTGTGTAGTTCATTCCTGGAGGAGGGAACTTTCTTCCATTGTTTATGTAGTAGTTCCAAAGCAGGATTCCATGCAGTACTAAGCTGATATCCAGCTTCCCGGCTGATGAAGTTCTCCGCCATCTTGATTTCAATCGATTCATTAATCAGCCCAGAATTGGGGGGTCTGAGCCAGGATCCTGGTTTTGTCATAATCCATGGTGTGCTCAAGGTCCAGGCAATGTTGTTCTATTGCAGATTTAGTTACCTGTCGTAGCCTGGTATGTCTCTGGTGTTCTCTACATCTTATTTCAACTGTTCTGGTAGTCTGACTGATGCAAGACATCCCACATTCACATGATATATGGTAGATGCCAGGTTTTCTTAACCCTAAATCATCCTTGACAGTTCCAAGGACCATCTTTATCTTGTTAGGTGGGCAGAACACACTCTTGATATTGTGTTTCTTCAAGATTCTGCTTATCTTGGTAGATATAGGCCCAGCATATGGTAGAAAGGCTACTTTCCTGGTCTCTTCTTCCTGCGCCTCTCCTGTTGCCTCAGGTCGTCTGGTGGAATGCAGCACTTTGCGGATGTCTCTGGTGGAGTATCTGTTGTCTGTGAACACTCTTTGTAGATGTTCTAATTCCACTGTCAGGCTGTCTGGGTCAGAGAGTGTTTTGGCTCAGTGTACGAGTGTTCTTAGCCCTCCACGCTTCTGTGCTGGGTGATGGCAGCTATCAGCCTGTAGATATAAGTCAGTGGGTATTGGTTTCCTGTACACACTGTGGCCTAAGATGCCGCCGGCCTTCCTCTTTACCAGGACATTCAGGAAAGGGAGCTGACCATCACTCTCTACTTGCATGGTGAACTTGATGTTGGGGTGTCTTGTGTTCAGATGGTCCAGGATCTCATCCAGTCTTCTCTTGCCATGTGGACAGATGATGAACGTGTCATCAACATATCTGAAGAAACACGTCAGCTGGTAGGCAGCAGTTGTAAGTGCCTCATCCTAGAATTTCTCCATAAACAGATTCGCCACTACTGGAGATAAGGGGCTACCCATGGCCACTCCTTCAGTCTGCTCACAGAATTGGCCTCCACAAAGGAAGTACATCGATGTCATAATATGCTTGAAAAGATCCAGCACGGCTCTGTCAAATTTCTCACTAATTATACTTCAATGCTTCACAAAAAAAAGTGTGTTCAGCACTTCCATTACTATAGTCCACCAAGAATTCTGCAAGCATGAACATATGAACAAAACTCAAGTTCCAAAACAATAGAGCTGTCCAAGGTTGTTTTTAACAAATGTAAAAGAGACAACTGACTTTCTAAAACTGAAAG
This sequence comes from Schistocerca serialis cubense, assembly GCF_023864345.2. NCBI lineage: Eukaryota > Metazoa > Arthropoda > Insecta > Orthoptera > Acrididae > Schistocerca > Schistocerca serialis. The sequence continues at coordinate 1,044,576,672 of NC_064639.1, read as the reverse complement.
GTATCTGACATGCATTGACTTCGTCATGGTTAATTATTATTTTCAATGCAATAACATAAAATAGACAAACATATACAAATGGCACAATAAAATGATCAGTCATTTCATGTCCTTGGTTATTACACCATCCCACTATTTATATGTATCTGCCCTTTACGCTCTTGGCTTAATAAATGTCCTTTAATGAGTGTAAACCCTTTTCATATCTTGGCTTCGTAGAATATCCTTACATCATTGTAATATCAGCTACAAAAATCATCACTAATTAGTTTCTGGTGACATTACCAGCTATACATAGGTTAATGGGTATCAGGTTTGAATACCTGACATCAACTTTCAAAGGAAAGCTTTTCCTTCTCATCCCATCCAATAAGTTTCCACTGACCTGGAGTTATCGACAACGTTTCTGAACTCTAGCCCTTTTTCTAAACCTTACCCATCCTTTTCCTTCACTCATCTTCCTTTCCCTTCAACCGTGCTGCCAGAAGAAGGAATCACTGGCTCCAAAAGCTAGCAAACTGTAATACCTTTCATATGTGTGTTCTCCTGCTGCTGCTTGATGAGTAGATTTTTTTTTACCTATCCAGTTACTTATATTTTTAAAAAATTGATTACCTTTCACAATCAAACATGACATCACAATACCAAATAAAGATGTCTAACCCTGACTTTATCCTTTTCAGGAAGATCATCAACATTCCCTCAACATCATTACAACAGCATCATCAAATACAACATCTTTATCATATTACCTTTTCTATCAACATCTCACAAAGACTCTGCTTGAGTATATCATCTCAAAAAGTTCTTAAGTCCATTAGCTTCAGGTAACATAGCATTCTGTACCCATTGTGTTCATAGTTAAGCTATGATCAATTCTAGTACTTTTATTTCATTTGGCTATTCCTTCAGAACATGTTACTATCATTATCAATATTTTCTTGTCTGTATGATCAGTTTCCTTGCTGTGTAGCATTTATTACATAATATCATTAGAATAATAATTCAAATTTGTTGTCATACATCACATTTCACCTAAAAAGTTTTAGTTTGTAGCCAGATTTTAATTTTTCCATCATCATACAAGTGCTAACTGTGAGTCAATAATATACCAAGTGTGATCAACCCTCAAAATTGCATGATTTGACCTATTCAGATATCATTTTAATATCTAGGACAAAAATTTAGTAAATGGATTATGTTAGAAGGCAAATTTGACATCATTCATGAAGTATTAAATTTACTTTCGAAGAAAACATCATTTAACTCTAAATAATCACAAAACATTGTTTTAAATGGAACAGATACAATTTGGATAGGAACAAGTAACATATTCCTCTGGGGGAGTCAGGATTATTGTTGTTATACGAAGTTGATATACTGCAGACAAAATAATGACAATTACATGTATATACTTAAATCTGATAATTTGTAAAAGTGTGTTTCAATATTTGATTAGAACAAGAAAATATTCATTTCTTTCTCCAGTGAAACACCTTATGGTTTCAACTTCCAATTTATTATGAATCATCTCTACTTGTCTTCCTTTTTAAATAATCAGATGTGTCTTATCAAACAAGCTGTGTAAAATCTGAGCCAGTATATTTCATTATATTACAGTTATTTCCCATTATTTCGAAATTTTTAGTACCCTATTACATGTTTTTACTTCCAAAATTATGTAATGCATTAAGTGTTTCTCTTAGCTATCAAATCCACAGTAACTACAGCATATACTTACAACTCATTTCCTGATGCAAACACATGGTTTACAGTTGCAGCTGATAATACTTTACTATAAATCAAAATACAGTTCCCCATGTTTAACTTTGGTGGAGTCTCCAGTTGCTCATTGAGCAAAAAGGACTTTTCCATCTTCCTGGGGGATCAAATGATATAGCTAGGAACGAAAAAAACGATCTCTTAATCTCGGTAAAAAGAAAACTGTATGAGCTGAGAGGAACAAATGTTATTGTTTTTTCAGTGCCACACCGTTACGACTTGATAGAATGGTCCTGTGTAAATAAAGAAATTGAAACTGCAAATAAAGAGATGCAAAATATTTGCAAGCAGTTTGAAAATGTAACATTTGTGAACATCAGCAATTTAGGGAAAAGATTTCACACAACACATGGTTCTCATCTAAATGTACTTAGAAAAAACGTAATAGTAACAAAAATTTTAGAACTTGTAAATAAAATCTCAAATGTGCAGTGTGATGATAGAAAAGTCATACCTCTCATGGACAGGAAGTGTGTGTTACCTGTAGACTCCAATGTGAAATCTGATGTCAGTGAAGCTACACCTCTCCAAGACAAATGTGAAATTTTATTAATGCAAGTGAACACTCCAAATGTTAATAATTCACAGAAAGGCACAGCAGTTATGGAACAACAAGCAGCAGAAATAAGTGAAACAGCAGCAGCACCATCATTATCAGCAGAAGCAGCAGCAGCAGTAGCAGAACCAACAACGAGTGGAGCAGCAACATAGCAATGCTTAAGGAGGAGCCAAAGGAAAAATGCATCTGTGTCATTCAGTGATAATTTTTTATGGTTTCATGGCAAGAAGAAAATAAAAATGTGAAAATCCAGCCTGCTAACTCACAGATAAGTCACAACAACATCCTATTTTTAAACATTCAGGGTCTTGAAAATAAAGTTGAAATTCTGGAGGAGTCATTGCCACAGAATAAGTATTCTTTCTTGTGTCTATCAGAACATTGGCTTAAACCAGAACAAATACAATACTATGTACCAGAAGGTTATAAACATGGAAACAGTTTTTGCAGATCTCAGTACCATAATGGTGGTACTGTTATCTATGTTTCAAATGAAATAGAGTGTAGAGAACTAAATCTTAGTTGGGCATGTGTAGAGAAACACTTTGAAATTACCGGGATCATATGTGATATACTGAAACTTATCATAGTATGTATCTACCATTCCCCTGACTCAGATGATAAAACTTTTTTAGATAATTTAGACAGTGTACTCTGCTACATAACGAAATGGAAGCAGTATGTAACTGTAATTGGGGGAGACTTTAATTCAAGCTTTGATGTAACATGTAACAAACCCAGTGTAAATAAGTTACTGAATATGCTAAGGCAGCACAACATCCATCATGTAAATTCAGAACCAACAAGACTACAAGCGTGCTTGGATAATGCTTTTGTCAACTGTGCTCGTGATAAGTACTCCACCAAGGTAAAGGAATTTGTTTTCTCAGGCCACTCCATGTTAACAGTAGAGTTAAGACATTTTATAAAAGGCTGCACAAAAGTTAACAAAATCTAATACCTTAATATTAACAAAACACAATCTCATAAAACTAACACACCAGCTGAGCATAACAAACTGGGACAAATTATTTCAAAACTGTGATTCCAGTGCCCAATCAGTTTATGAAACATTCCACAATTACTTAACCGGTATTTTAAAAGCCCATCTTGTTCAAAAGAAATATCATAAAACAAGAAAGGGTAAATTGTGGTACACCAAAGAACTGGAGAATCTAAAAAATAAGCTACTGCTGTTGAAGCACCTTGCCAAAGTAAACAATTCTAATGAAATTAAGGATCTCGAAAAAATCACTAAGAAACTGTATAAGAAAGAGTTGCAGTTGGTGAAACAAAGATACAACACAAATTTCATAAAAAATAATAAAAACCAATGCAAAACAGCCTGGTCAGTAAATAATATTGTTAAAGGTGAAGTCAGAAACTTTGACAAGACAGTCCCAATACCAGCAGATACATTCAATAAATATTTTGTAAGCTGTGCTGATGATATCTAAAAGCTGATCAGTAAACCCAATGTAACATGTATAGATTATCTGAAGAGAGCAAACCTAAATCATAATAGGGCCAGATCATCATTGAAACACTTCAAAGAGGTACGCCAACATGAAGTTCTTAAAATAGTCAAAGAAATGAAAAATTCATACAGTACAGATATTTTTAATATGTCAAACAATCCATTGAAAGAAATCATACACTACATTGCAGCACCATTAACATATTCTATAAACCTGTGTCTCATAGAAGGGTTTTTTCCTGATCCTCTCAAACTATCCAAGGTAACTCCAGTCTTTAAGAAAGGTGTCAAATCAGATCCTGCAAACTACAGACCAATTTCACTAATTCCAGTACTAGGAAAAGTCTTTGAAGGCATAATATATAAGCAGATGTATGAGTACCTAGAACTAAATGGTATGGTAAGTGCATCACAGTTTGGTTACAGAAAAGGAAGGTCAGCTATACATGCCATAGAGCTCTTAGTCAGAGACATTCTAGCAGCATCTGAGGACCATGTGCACACACAGGTAACCTTATGTGATCTGAGCAAAGCTTTTGACTGTGTTGACCACTCACTTCTGCTCTCTAAACTTGAGTATTATGGAATATGTGATAAAAGTTTAAAACTCATCAAATCATACCTCAATAAAAGGAAACAGATGGCGAGTTCAGGAAGTCATATGTCAAACATACTTGAGGCTCAACACGGAGTGCCACAGGGATCTAAATTGGGACCACTTCTTTTCCTTGTACACATAAATGACTTATCAGGAAATATAGATGTAAAGACATATATGTACGCAGATGACACAACTTTTCTATCTGTAAACCATGTACTTGATAACCTTGTAAGTGATATGAAATTGGCAAAAGAAAATGCAACATCATGGTTTAATGCCAATGGTCTGCTATTAAATGAGGAAAAGCCCCGGAACATGTGGTTCAGTTTATCAAAGACTAGAAAAACAGAAAAACAGAAGGCAAAGTTTTTAGGTATTGTACTTGACAACAGTCTAACATGGAACTCTCATGTTGATCACATAGTGGTTAGGTTGTCAAAAGTTATATATTTGTTGAAGAGACTGATGCGTTGTGTGACATTTGAGTACGTAAGGACAGCGTATTTGCCTTTTTTCAATCTGTTTTAAGGTATGGGTTAATACTCTGGGGAAACAGGAGAAAAATAAATGAAATTATGGTGATCCAGAAGAAAGCAATCAGAGTAATGGCTAAGGTAGATAATAGAACACATTGTAAACCATTGTTCATTAAATGTAGAATTTTAACAGCAATTAATTTATACATTCTTGACAGTGTTAACGACATACTTGCTGAACTACCTAATTTAAGTGTAACAAATGAAAGGCATGGCTACTATACAAGAACGTGTACTTCTCTGCTGTTGCCACAAAATAGATTAGCTAAAACTAACAATAGTCATAAGTATATGGCAATTAAAATATATAACAAATTGTCTAAAAATGGGTCAATCAAGCCTGACAAATTATTTAAAGACAATGTTCATAATTTCTTGTTAACTAATCCATTCTATTCATTAGAAGAATTTTTAGAAATGCCTAATATCAACTTAAATATCTAAAAAATGTCCATTCGCATGAATGGACACAGGCAGACAGTGTTTGTTGGTAATGAGGATCACCCTGTGGCTAAACATGCCTTGGTGCACGGCCACCACATCTTGGCACAGTGTTACACCGTCCGGGTTATCTGGATACTTCCCACTAACACCAACCTATCCGAACTCCGGAGATGGGAACTTGCTCTTCAATATATCCTCTCTTCCCGTCATCCACCAGGCCTCAATCTCCGCTAATTTCAAGTTGCCGCCACTCATACCTCACCTGTCATTCAACAACATCTTTGCCTCTACACTTCTGCCTCGACTGACATCTCTGCCCAAACTCTTTGTCTTTAAATATGTCTGCTTGTGTCTGTATGTGTGTGGATGGATATGTGTGTGTGTGCGAGTGTATACCCGTCCTCTTTTCCCCCTAAGGTAAGTCTTTCCGCTCCCGGGATTGGAATGACTCCTTACCCTCTCCCTTAAAATCCACATCCTTTCGTCTTTCCCTCTCCTTCCCTCTTTCCTGATGAGGCAACAGTTTGTTGCGAAAGCTTGAATTTTGTGTGTATGTTTGTGTTTGTTTGTGTGTCTGTCAACCTGCCAGCACTTTCATTTGGTAAGTCACATCATCTTTGTTTTTAGATATAAAAATTTATTTTGTAAAATTAGTAGGGTAAGTGAACTGACGAAGTCTCTTTCATGTAATAATGCTGAATGACTAATAAAGAATCTGAATCTGAATTTGAATCTCTGAACATACAACCGCATGTTCTACTATGGCCAGATTGTGTCTAGTTAGAAATGCCAGGTCCTCAAGATGAGAAGCACAAAAGGAAAAAATAGATGTGTTTGCTAGGATCAAAGAAGAGAAAGAAGATAGCCCCCAAGACAGGAAACCCTTCCCACCCCCATCCCCAGGATCCCTACCTCTCAGTTACTTGAGTGAGATGCCGGAGGAGGTTTGGTGTTAAATCATCTCTTACAGAACGGACTTGTCCCACCTTCACCCTTTGAGGTCCCTGAAGGAAATCCTAGCAACCGTATGGAAACAACAATTAAAGAAGAATCAGTCACACTTGTTTGTGAGGGTTGTTTCAAAGGTGTGATGTGTGTTTTGTGTTAGTCATGATTTATCTGCTGTTGTAAATCAAGCTTTTAGCTACAATACCCACCACCCCTTTCAAAATTTATACAAACCCTCCCATCTATATCACATCTCATAGAAGGTATAAGATACTCTATACAAAATAGAAAATTTATACACTACGGTATAACAGTTGTTCATCTAGTCACATCTTACTATATTTTCCACATATATAATACTCTATTTAGTTCATTTCGTCTATATATCATTTTTTTGTGATTCTCTTAAGTTGGTCTCTATATTACAGTCACATCCAGTTTTCTAAGCAATAAGATTTTAGGATAGTTTTAGATCTTAAAGGAATTCAGTGTAGGAAACTATCTGAAAAAACATTGTAGACAACTTGGGATCTGAAGGTCATCACTCCGCCCGTTAACTCAGAATGTTAACGTCCCTGGGGGATAGGTGACTCCTCCCGGGTCCCATGGATCCACTATCAACTTTTCTTGAGCACTGGCAGACCAGTATTTCTCTTTAAATTTCTTTTGAAAGTCCTTCCAAGAGGAAAAATTCTCAACATTTACTGTACCCCATTCTGAGGCTTCCCCTAGAAGGTACCCCACAGCAAATTCAATCATCTTAGAATCTTCCCAATTTTTTGGTAATGCTCAGTTAAACCTTTCTAAGAAATGAGTCAGATGTACATCTCTGTCTGGCTTAAATTTAGGGAATTGTCTAGATAACCCAAAATTAGCTCCCCATTGTAAATCAGTCACAGCTTCACTAGTTAATGCAACATTAGATGAAGATAGCCTTTGTTCTACTTTACCTTGGATAAGATTAATCTCTTTCCACGATGTGTCCATACCCTTCCTGGTATCATTAAGTTCAGAAGAAGGAATTAGATTAGATTAGTACTTGTTCCATAGATCATGAATATGACACTTCGTAATGATGTGGAACATGTCAGGTTAAATAAAAGGTGACTATTTTTTTGTGGGGGATGGGGAAATTACCCACTTACTATATCCAAAAATTCATCTAATGAGTAGAAAGAGTAGCCATTCAGAACTTCTTTTGATTTCCTTTTAAATGCTATATGGCTATCTTTCTGACTTTTGATGCTATTAGGTAAGTGACCAAAGACTTTTGTGGCAGCATAATTTACCCCCTTGTGAGCCAAAGTTAGATTTAACCTTGAGTAGTGAAGATCATCCTTTCTCCTAGTGTTGTAGCCATGTACACTGCTATTACTTTTGAATTTGTTCAGATTGTTAATAACAAATTTCATAAGTGAATATATATATTGTGAGGCTACAGTGAAGATCCCTAGCTCTTTAAATAAGTGTCTGCAGGATGATCTTGGATGAACTCCAGCAATTATTCTGATTACACGCTTTTGTGCAATGAACACTCTTTTACTCAATGATGAGTTACCCCAGAATATGATGCCATACGAAAGCAGAGAATGAAAGTAGGCACGGTAAGCTAATTTACTGAGATGTATATCGCCAAAATTTGCAATGACCCTATCAGCATAAGTAGCTGAACTCAAACGTTTCAGCAGATCTTCAGTGTGTTTTTTCCAGTTCAACCCATTATCAATGCATACACCTAGAAATTTTGAATATTCTACTTTAGCTACCGATTTCTGATTGAAGTCTATATTTATTAATGGTGTCATTCCATTTACTGTGTTGAACTGTATATACTGTGTTTTGTCAAAGTTTAATGAGAGCCCATTTGCAGAGAACCACTTAATGATTTTCTGAAAAACATTGTTTACAATTCCACCAGTTAATTCTTGTCTCTTGGGTGTGATAGCTATACTTGTATCTTCGGCAAAAGGTACCAGGTTTGCATCTTTGTGAATATAGAATGGCAAGTCATTAATATATATTAAGAACAGCAGAGGACCAAGAATAGGCGATACATTCCCAGATGTCATTCTCTCGCTAACTTTTCAATCTATAATTTCCCCAAATTGTTCCTCCAACCTAATTACATTTATAAAATCAGAGTTAGCTATTTTCTCTTTGAAATTCCTTTCTACATCATCCACCCGTGTATTGACACCTGTAATTTGGAACTGAATGACTGGTATTAACTCATTCAGCTTATCTACACTCTCTTGCAAAGTATACAATCCATGCCTTACATCATTATATTTAATATTGTACACATTTTCAAAAGGTCCTTACTTTTCAATAAGTTCTGATTCTACATTATTGCATTTGTTCTCAGTGTTAAGTTCTAACCTTCTGACAAATCTTGAAAGGTATCATTCTGTTTCTCACTAAGGTTGGTAAACATATGATTTACATGAGTAGTCAAAGAGTTTGTCAACTCATTCTTTAGATCTACTTTTAAATTATCTACTTTAGTACTTACAGCGTCGAACTCAGTCTTCAAAGTGCCCATGCCTTCGTGCAGATTACTAAATTCTTCACTTTGAGAGTCGACCTAAATTTGTCGTTTGAATATTTAGAGTTTCACACTGAGCATTTAATTGAGAGTTAACTAAACTTAGAGTCGCACTCTGAGCTTTGATTAAATTTAACAACTCAGCCCAGTCAGGTACTTCTTTGCTAATTTTCATGGCCATAGATGGGTCTTGAGCTTCCCCAACCTGTTGTATATTTTCCATACTCTTATATGCTTTAGCTCTTGTAAGCATTTAAAACGAACTTTAAATATGATAACTACACAAACAAAGTTCACTCAACAGTATCTTGTACCGCTTCATACTAAAGTGATGAAGTTTTGTTTCACGCTCACCTGGCATTGAATTCTCATAGCGTAGGTGAGTGGATGTGGAGGCAGCAGGTCAGCACCGGTGAACAGCATCTGCATCCCCGCAATGTGTGTGAGAGCTGTATACTCCCCACACGGGATCTTCTTGGTTGAAGCGTTCTATGCTTATTTTTTCTTAGACAAATACGTTGAAATCTTCTTTGCTGTTTTATCATTGTGAATTTTCATGTCTTCATCATTTTTCATACAAATTTTGCTGCATTAGATACTTGAACATATTCCAATGTCTCAGAGTAAATCCCTTGTTGTATTATATTTGGTTGCTATGGCAACACACAACAGCTTCTTTTCTCGTTTCTGACTGAAAAGTTCTGTTTTTTCAGTCTTTTCACACAGGTAGCAATGTTCTAACGTGTTGTTGAATTAAAGTGTGAAAGTAGACATTCAAACTTTACATTTCGTCAATCAACAATTGACTTTCATGCACAATATAATTCACACTTTCAAAATACATATGTAACTTTCTGTAAGTACCTTGTACTGTCGAACATTAGAAACAAAAATCAGTTACAGTTAAAAGAAAGTTGGCTTGACTACCATGACTTTCTTAAAATTAATCAGAAAATACGTCTTGCCTCTACCAAGACTGAGTCAGGATTCTATAAGAGTACTTTTCAACTGTTCTTGTTTCACATTACAATAGACAACGACACAATAAGCACAGAGTGGCATAAAAACTCCATTGTTCTTCCTTACACGTGCACTAAAGCCTCTATGGATTGCCCGACAGGTACTTCGCCGCGTCTACCTTCTTCCCGCGACTGATTTTAAACCTGCACACACAGACATGTGCCATGCAGTAGGTAGGATTTTACCATCCTACACTTGTATCTAGAATACGGTGTGTTTGGTAGAAGGCTGAGTGGTTCTAGAATTTAGACAGAAATTCTTGAATCACTACAGGTGTAACTTTGCAATGGCTAAGAGATCAGGAGCTAAACGTCTTGGTCGACACAAGATAGGCAGATCGTCAATAGTCTTAATATGATGTATGGTATTATGACAAACCTCCTTAGGCATCCCAGGTGGCCCCATGTCAGGGCTGAAAACCATTGCAGTGTGCCGCATATTCATCATCACTGCTGGCCACTTGCAAAATCTTGGCCATGTGCACTACTGTGCTACATTGGAAACCAGATGATGTCATGCCCATGATTCTGTTGACAGTTCATATGTTCACCTTGTACTTGAAGGGGTCCATGACATTCACAATTGTAAAATCACTTGTGAACACATGACACAGTCCAAGATCCAGTTCCATATGCTCTGTGTCATACATTGTTATAGAAGAAATTTTTTCGGAGACAGACAGAATAAGGTTAGTGTTCAACTGGAGCATAACAAGGACCATGGAAACATACACAGATATGATCCTGTGTCTACTAAATGCTTCCAGCCTGACTTTCTGTCACTAATGAATAGCCGCTGTGACTGTGCTCAGAAGGCACATGATGTTCCTATGTCTGATTCCTGCTAGCATTTGGGAAGGCACAAGGTGTGGAGCATTTGTATGCCATATCGCAAAATCTGTGGATATACCAACAAATGGAGTGTTTGTCCCAGAATTAGAAGAGCTTCTTGACCTTTTGTGATATCAGTTTCTGTCGCTACTATAATCACACTGAGATAACACCTTGCTAATGTGGATCCATGGTCTCCTCAGCCAAGTCAACCACTGCACCTATGGGCATCTATGCCTGTGATGCTGTTATTGCTTTCAATTGCAGTGGCAGATGATTGCTCCATAAAGCATGTAGCAAGTTGGCAGGTACTGTGCCAGTGTTGACCTTGCTTCTCAAGTGCCTGAGATGCTGAGATGGCCTTTGATCACAGATATCCTCCTGTGTTAAAAATTTCCTGATTTGTTCTTCTTGAGATGCAGAGACTCTACATACCAGTTCCAACTATAACTTTTCATAGGGGATTGTGGTAGGTGACATGATTATTATGTCTTCAATCTTGGGCACATATCAATGGTCTAACTGGCTCAGATATATTGCAAACTTTGCAGTCCATAGTAATTCCAACATAATCAAATCTGGCTTCCACTGCCACAAACCACAGCACTGGCTTATGTTACCAGAAGGGCAGTAAACTTATGGAAAGACTGGAAATACTGTCACATCTGGGATTTCTGTCATAGTTCACAAATCTTGAATCACTCATAAATTGAGTTCACTCCTTTGTTGTAGTGCAGGCTTAACATCAGAGTCACCAATTTTAAGGCCTCTAGTTGTTAACTCTCTGAACAAGCAATTGCATGTTCTACTTTAGCCAGATCATGTGGAATTAGGAATATTGATGTATCACTTGATTGAGTAACTTTATTAACTGATGACAGATGGCAAATACTTGAAAAACCATTCAAACTGTAGGAGTAGAGTAGAAACCAACTATCTCTAGTTGCTAGAAAAAGTCTCTGTAATCTCCATAGCCATAAAGAGTCAAGGAATGCTGTAACATCACACAGCACAACAAAAAACCCAGCGCCTATAGAAGGTGACACATCAACTCTTTACATCTACATCTACATCTCCATTATACACTGCAAGCCACTTAATGGTGTATGGCAGAGGGTACTTTAGGTACCACTATCTGATCCCTTCAATGCTGTTCCACTCACGAACAGTGCATGGGAAGAATGATTGTCAGTAAGCCTCTGTATTGGCTCTAATTTCTCAAATTTTCTCCTCATGGTCAATATGTGAGATGTATCTGGGGAGAAGTAATATGTTGTCTGACTCCTCCTGATAAGTTCTGTCCAAAAATTTCAATAGTAAATCTCTCTGTGATGCAAAAGGCCTCTCTTGTAACATCTGCCAGTGGAGTTTGTTTAACACCTTCGTAATGCTCGCTAGCCACTAAACAATCGCATGACAAACTGTACCACTCTTCATTGGTTCTTCTCTTTCTCCTCTATCAGTCCTACCTGATAGGGATTCCAGATAGATGAACAATACTCAAGAATCAGGCGAACAAGCGCTTTATAAGCCACTTCCTTCATGGATGAGTTACATTTCCTTAAGATTCTTCCGATGAATCTCAGTCTGGTGTCTGCTTTTCTCATTATCTGCTTTGTATGGTCATTCCAATTAAGGTCACTCTAGATAGTTATGCCTAGATATTTTACAGTAGATGCTGTCTCCAGCTGTTTGTTATCAGTAGTGTAGCTGTACAGTGGAGGATTTCTTTTCCTATGTATGCGCAATATCTTACATTTAATTACATTCAGGGCCAACCGCCAGAGTCTCACCATTCATCAATTCTCTGCAGGTCGTTCTGCAAATTCTTACTGTCTTCTGACATTGCTACTTTGGTATAAACAACTGCATCATCTGAAAATAGCATTACAGAGTGTGCGACACTTTCTACTAGATCATTTATATATATTGTAAACAGCAACTGTCCTACACACTTCCCTGTGGTATTCCAGGTAGTACCTTTACATCTGTCGATTTAGTCCCATTAAGAGCGACATGTTGAGTTCTATCTGCAAGAAAGTCTTGAATCCAATCGCAGGCCTGCTCCGATACTCCGTAAGCCTGTATTTTTTTCATTAAACTCCAATGTGAGAGAGTGTCAAATGCCTTACTGAAATCAAGGAACATGGCATCAACCTGAACACCATTGTCCACTGTGCTGTGGATCTCATGGAGGAACAGAGTGAGATGAGTTTCGCAGGATCTCTGTTTGCAGAATCCATTTTTGTTCCATAATTCTACAACAGATTGACGTCAATGATATAGGTCTATAATTGTGTGGATCTGTCTTAAGGCCTTTCTTAAAAACGGGAATGACCTACACTTTTTTCCAGTCATTAGTTATCTTTCGTAGCTCAAGTGATCTGCGTTAAATTACTGCTGGAAGGGGAGCAAGTTCTTTCGCATAATCTTTATAGAATCTTACAGGCATCTCACCTCGTCCTGAAGCCTTTCCACTACTAAGCGATTGTAGCTGCTTTTTCAATGTCACTATCAGTTACCTCAATATCTGCCATTTCAATGTTCGCATGACAATTGAAAGGAGGGACAATGTTACAATCTTCTGTGATAAAACAACTTCGGAAGACTAAATTCAGTATTTCAGCCTTCTCTCTGTTATCTTCCATTTTGGTGCTGGTGTGGTCGCTGAGAGAATGGATTTGATCCACTTACTAATTATAAATATGACCAAAATCTCTTAGAGTTTTTACTCAGGTCAGTTGACAACATCTTACTTTCAAAATCATTGAACCCTTTTCTCATTCCTCTCCTTACGCCCATTTTCACTTCATTCAGCTTTATGTTTGTCAGCTAGGTTTTTACTTCTCTTGAATCTGAGGTGAAGGCTATTAAACCATGGTGGATCTTTCCCATCCCTTAATACCTTACTTGGAACATATTTGCCTAGGGCATATTGAACAATGCCTTTGAGGTTTTTTTTCCCATTTGTTCTCCACATCTTCGTCCTCATCACTGAATATTTGACGCTGACTGCTGAGATATCCTGAAATTTGTATCCTGTCACCCTTGCTGATCAAATATATCTTCCTACCTTTCTTGACATTCCTTGTAGGACCCGTCATCATAGATGCTGTCACAGCCTTATGATCACTGATACCTTCCTCTACGTTAACTGATTCGAAAAGTTCAGGTCTGTTTGTTGCAAGGAGGACTAAAACATTACCCTCATGAGTTAGTTTTCGACCTATCTGCTCAAGGTAATTTTCGGACAAGACATCCAGTACAATGCCACACGATTCCCTGTTTCCAGTTTCGATGGCATAACACCCCCAATCTATACCTGGCAAGTTGAAATCACCACCTATTACAACTGCATGATACGGAAAATTACTAATTATATCCTGCAAATTCTATCTGAAGCACTCTACAACTACAGATCCTGACCCAGGTGGTCTATAAACATCCGATCAACATTTTTGACCATTCTTTGACACTCAATTTTACCCAGATTAATTCACATTCAGAATTCATGATAACCTCACTAGATTTTATCAAATTTTTTACTGCAATAAACATGCCACCACCATTGGCGACTAACCTATCTTACAATAAACATTACATTGCAAACTTAGGATTTTGTTGTCACTGACATCTGGCTTCAACCAGCTTTCTGTTCCCAATACTATCTGTGCATTATAACCTTCAGTAAGCGATACTAATTCTGGGACCTTTCCTTGGATGCTCCTGCAGTTTACTAAAATCATATTAATCTTTTCTATCTCTAATCTGCGAGGACCAAGATTCTTTGAGGTCGCTGTGGCGGAATTAACAGGCAAATCATCTTTGCTCCCAAGGGAGGGGTCCTGTAACTTAATAACGCCCCATGTGTGTGCCACATGTACTCCGCTACCCTAGTAGCCACTTCCTGCACATAGTGCATACCTGACGTGTTAATGGGAACCATACCATTCCGCACCCGATAGTGGAGGTTGAGAAATTCACATCCAATACCGTTGCAGAGTCATCTCAACCTCTGGTTTAGACCTTCCACTCTGCTCCAAACCAGAGGACTGCGATCAACCCTGGGTACGATGCTCCAAATAGATAGCTTAGTGTGCAATCCGCGTGCGTTGCTAGTTGCCTTCACCAAATCAGCCAGCCACCAAAAGGAGCCAAGGATGGCCTCAGAACCCAAGCACCAGACATCATTCATGCCGACATGTGCCACTACATGCCAACGCAGCTTCCAGCCATTTTCAGACAGCAGCCAACTCTCCTTGTGTCTGCTCACAACAAGCACAGTCCCTAGCCATATCATACTGTGTATAAAATAGATATAAGGTCTTAAATGGTGTTAATGAATTTGAAAATATACCAAAGATGAATAAAGTAACACTAAAAGTTGGTGTGCACATTTCTCACTATACCATGAAACCACAAGCTATTAAACAGAAATAATGCCGTCCTACACAAGCATATTCACAGGACTTATGCAACAACAAAAACTACGAGTAATTATCTAACCACTTGTCTACACACTAAAAGACACATGTACAGTTCACTTCTTTGCAGATGCATGTGAACAAAAAAACAAAGACTAAATTAATTTACAGTTTATCACACAAGTGCTGCTGCTGCTAGTCTGCTGTGCATCCTCTCAGCTCAGCGGCTCCCGCTACACTGAGCAATCAACGGTCACTAACTTAACTGAATCACACGACGGGCGACGTGGCTTTCTGGTGGTGGGAAAATTACATTAGGAAGTTGCCCTGCACAAGGATATATATGAGAATTACGCAAATACAAAAACTATGATTAATTTTCTAACCTCTAGTCTACACATTAAAATACACAAGTACAGTTCACTTCTTTGCAGAAGCATGTGCAATAATAATAATAATAATAATAACCACCCTAGAAGGAAAACAAAGACAGAGGATGAGATGGTCATGTTCTGTTATTACCAAGCATTAAACTTAGGAACCAACACAACTGGATACAGATCACAAGTATACACAACATTTATTACAACGACTAGCTGATCAGATCCGTGTAATAATAAAAAATAACAGGATACCCCAGTCAGAAATAGAAAATATCAAACAACAAGTACAGCAAATACTGGAACAAAATAATGTGCAATCAGAAGAAGAAGAAAATACAGTAATGGACTCAAACATCCCAGAGCAAACAAGCAAAGAACAACATGCATCAATTAAACAATCAGAGGAAAACGAAATCTTAAGACAGCCACCAGAACAAGCACAAATAGAACACGAAGTGACACACATGTTAGATATAGAAGAAAAATTTCAGCTGACATACACAGAATACAAAGACACAAATTCAGACATTAGACCATTCTTCCATAGACCACCAAATAACCCACAAAGTCGAAACAACAATAACAACTATCAACACAATCATACACAACAAAACAAATGAAAATACAACTATGGAAGAGTTACAACTACTGATTTACATAGCAGCACTCACTACACTAAATATACACACTAGGCAGAGATCAGAACCAGCCAACACACAGAAGAAACCCACAAAACCATCATGGCAACACAGGCTACAGATCAGAATAGAAAAACTGAGAAGAGACATTGGACAGCTAACACAATTTATAAGAAATGAAATATCAGACAAAAAACAAAAAAGGTTAGGTAAAATCCCATAACAAGAAGCGATAGAGCAATCAGATGAAAACAAGCAGAAATTACAAGCATTGGCCAAACAACTTAGAAGATACAAAAAAAGTGAAAATAGAAGGAAACAAAACCAAACATTCAACACAAACCAAAATAAATTTTACCAGACAATAGATAACACACACATTAAAATAGACAATCCACCAAACATAACAGACATGGAACACTTCTGGAGCAACATATGGTCAAACCCTGTACAACATAACAGACATGCACGGTGGATACAAGCAGAAACAGACACATACAAGATGATACCACAAATGCCTGAAGTGATAATTTTGCAACATAAAGTCACCCGAGCAATTAATTCTACGCACAATTGGAAAGCCCCTGGAAAAGATAAAATAGCAAATTTATGGCTAAAGAAATTCACCTCAACACATTCACATCTAACTAAATTATTTAACATATCTAAAAACAAAGATGATGTGACTTACCAAACGAAAGTGCTGGCAGGTCGATAGACACACAAACAAACACAAACATACACACAAAATTCAAGCATTCGCAACCAACGGTTGCTTCGTCAGGAAAGAGGGAAGGAGAGGGGAAGATGAAAGGATGTGGGTTTTAAGGGAGAGGGTAAGGAGTCATTCCAATCCCGGGAGCAGAAAGACTTACCTTAGGGGGAAAAAAGGACAGGTATACACTCGCACACACACACATATCCATCCTCACATACACAGACACAAGCAGACATTTGTAAAGGCAAAGAGTTTGGGCAGAGATGTCAGTCGAGGCGGAAGAACAGAGGCAAAGATGTAGTTGAAAGACAGGTGAGGTATGAGCGGCGGCAAATTGAAATTAACGGAGATTGAAGCCTGGCGGATAACGAGAAGAGAGGATATACTGAAGGTCAAGTTCCCATCTCCGAAGTTCTGACGGGTTGGTGTTAGTGGGAAGTATCCAGATAACCTGGACGGTGTAACCCTTAAAACCCACATCCTTTCATCTTCCCCTCTCCTTCCCTCTTTCCTGATGAAGCAACCATTGGTTGTGAAAGCTTGAATTTTGTGTGTATGTTTGTGTTTGTTTGTGTGTCTATCGACCTGCCAGCACGTTCGTTTGATAAGTCACATCATTTTTGTTTTTAGATATATTTTTCCCACGGGGAATGTTTCCCTTTATTATATTCACAAATTATTTAACAGTTACACTGCAGACCCATACACAGCCCTGATACACTTACACAAGGAGTAACTTATCTGAAACCTAAAGATCAAGCAGACACAGCAAACCCAGCAAAATATCGCCCCATGACATGCCTACCAACAATATACAAAATATTAACTTCAGTCATTACACAGAAATTAATGACACATACAACACAGAACAAAATTATAAATGAAGAACAAAAAGGCTGCTACAAAGGAGTACGAGGATGTAAAGAGCAACTGATAATAGATGCAGTGGTGACATATCAAGCTAAAACTAAACAAAGGTCACTACACTACGCATACATTGATTACCAAAAAGCTTTCGATAGTGTACCCCACTCATGGTTACTACAAATAATGGTAATATACAAAGTAGATCCTAAAGTGATAGAGTTCTTAAACATAGTAATGAAAAATTGGAATACCACACTTAATATCCAAACAAATTCAAATAATATCACATCACAGCCAATACAGTTTAAGCATGGAATATGCCAAGGAGACTCATTAAGTCCTTTCTGGTTCTGTCTTGCTCTGAACCCACTATCCAACATGCTAAATAATACAAATTATGGATATAATATTACTGGAACATGCCAACACAAAATCACACATTTGGTATACATGGATGATCTAAAACTACTGGCAGCAACAAATCAACCACTCAACCAATTACTAAAGATAACAGAAGTATTCAGCAATGATATAAATATGGCTTTTGGAACAGACAAATGTAAGAAAAATAGCATAGTCAAGGGAAAACACATTGAACAAGAAGATTACATATTGGATAACCACAGCGACTGCATAGAAGCGATGGAAAAAACAGATTCCTATAAATATCTACGATACAGACAAAAAATAGGAATAGATAATATAAATATTAAAGAGGAACTAAAAGAAAAATATAGACAAAGACTAACAAAAATACTGAAAACAGAATTGACAGCAATAAACAAGACTTATGCTATACCAATATTGACCTACTCATTTGGAGTAGTGAAATGGAGTAACACAGACCTAGAAGCACTCAATACACTTACACGATTACAATGCCACAAATATAGAATACATCACATACATTCAGCAATAGAATGATTCACATTAAGCAGAAAGGAAGGAGGAAGGGGATTTATCGACATTACAAACCTACATTATAAACAGGTAGACAATTTAAGAAAATTCTTTCTAGAACGAGCAGAAACTAGCAAAAAACACAAAGCAATCACTCATATAAATACATCGGTTGCACCGCTGCAATTTCATAACCACTTCTACAACCCCTTACATAACATAACATCAACAGATACGAAGAAAGTAAATTGGAAAAAGAAAACACAACATGGCAAGCACCCATATCATCTAACACAGCCACCCATCGATCAAGACGCATCCAACACAAGGCTAAGAAAAGGCAATATATACAGTGAGACGGAAGGATTCATGATTGCAATACAGGATCAAACAATAAACACCAGATATTACAGCGAGCATATTATTAAAGATCCCAATACCACAACAGATAAATGCAGACTTTGCAAACAACAAATAGAAACAGTAGATCACATCACAAGTGGATGTACAATACTAGTAAATACAGAATACACCAGAAGACATGACAATGTAGCAAAAATAATACATCAACAACTTGCCATACAACATAAACTAATAAAACAACGTGTTCCCACATACAAGTATGCACCACAAAATGTACTGGAGAATGATGAATACAAATTATACTGGAACAGAACCATTTTAACAGATAAAACAACACCACATAACAAACCTGACATCATACTCACCAATAAATAGAAGAAATTAACACAACTAATCGAAGTATCCATACCCAATACAATAAATATACAGAAGATAACAGGGGAAAAAATTGAAAAATACATCCAGCTGGCTGAGGAAGTCAAGGACATGTAGCATCAGGATAAAGTTGACATTATACCAATTATACTATCAACTACAGGAGTCATACCACACAATATCCACCAGTACATCAACGCAATACAGCTACACCCAAATGTATATATACAACTACAGAAATTTGTAATTATTGATACATGTTCAATTACCCGAAAGATCCTAAATGCAATGTAACATATACCGTACAGTTAAAAGGAAGTCACACTTGATCAAGGTCCTCATCACTTTCCATTTTTAACCACACATAACGTCTAAGAAAGGAAAGAAAGAATAATAATAATAATTAATTAATTTACAGTTCATCACACAAGCGCTGCTGCTACTCTGTTGTGCATCCTATCAGCTTGGCGGGTGGCACTACACTTAACTACACTATACTTAACAGCTCACATGTGCACAACAGCGAAGTTTGGTTAAATTATTGCTAAGTTGTTGCTATGACTTCATCATCTTCCCTCGACATCTACTTCTTGTCAACTTCCGGTACATCATCATCTCAGCATCACCTTAACCGCTTCATTTCTCAAAATACATAGACACCATACAACAGCAATCTTCTCCACATTGCAAAAATAAATAACAATATTCTGGATCATTCAGTGTCTGTTCATAGCTTTCCTGACTTCAAGCTTTGGCATAGTTCCCAGATACTATCCATGTGAACTGAAAAACACTTTTCTCTCTAGAGCCAATGTTATCCTCAAAAATGTAAATAGGATGGGATAAAATTTTATTTAACATGACTTCACATTAATGCACTACATACTTAATGCAAAATACTCTTTGTTGAATCAATTTTTCATAAGAATGATGTTCAAGTTCTGGCAGCAGATAGTAAAATACCAATCCTCATATCAAATATTTTCCCAGATTTATCCAAAAACATGCATAACACTTCCATGGATCCAAACAGCAAAGAAACCCAAAAGACATTTAATGGCATTATTTCCCCAAAAGTACTTTCAACATAGATATTATAGATATTGTAAAAATTTTCTAAATAATCTTAGATTTCATCCAGGAAAATATATTTATATAACAATGAAAACAATCTGTTATTGACCAAGTAACTTAATTGTATGAATATAATAGAGGGAAACATTCCACGCAGGAAAAATATATCTAAAAACAAAGATGATGTGATTTACCATACGAAAGCGCTGGCAGGTCGATAGACACACAAACAAACACAATCATACACACAAAATTCAAGCTTTCGCAACCAATGGTTGCTTCATCAGGAAAGAGGGAAGGAGAGGGAAAGACGAAAGGATGTGGGTTTTAAGGGAGAGGGTAAGGAGTCATTCCAATCCCGGGAGCGGAAAGACTTACCTTAGGGGGAAAAAAGAACAGGTATACATTCGCACACACACCCGTATCCAACCACACATACACAGACACAAGCAGACATTTGTGCACAAGCAGACATTTGTAATGGCCTTTACAAATGTCTGCTTGTGTCTGTGTATGTGTGGTTGGATATGGGTGTGTGTGCGAGTGTATACCTGTTCTTTTTTCCCCCTAAGGTAAGTCTTTCCGCTCCCGGGATTGGAATGACTCCTTACCCTCTCCCTTAAAACCCACATCCTTTCGTCTTTCCCTCTCCTTCCTTCTTTCCTGATGAAGCAACCGTTGGTTGCGAAAGCTTGAATTTTGTGTGTATGATTGTGTTTGTTTGTGTGTCTATCGACCTGCCAGCGCTTTCAAATGGTAAGTCACATCATCTTTGTTTTTAGATATAAATAATTTAATTGGATAGATAAAAAAATCTACTCACTCAGCAGTGGCTGAACACACACATAAAAGATTTGTAATTGGTAAGCTTTCAGAGCCGGTAGCTCCTTCTTCAGGCAGGAGGGTTGAAAGGGAAGGAATAAGGGTGAAGGAAAAGGACTGGAGAGGTCTAGGAAAAGGGGTAGATTTTGGGAAAGTCACCCAGAACTGCAGGTCAGGTGAGACTTACCATACGGGATGAGAAGGAAAGGCTGCTCCCTTTTAGTTTGCTATATTTTTCTATCTTCTGAACTATATCTTTTTCAATCTCTGTCTTGCTTATTACCTTACCTTCCACTTCTAAGCTTTCAGGTTTTCAAATCTAGTCCAATTCAATCTACAACAATCAGTCTTTCGTCCTCATCCCATCTGGTAAGTCTCCCATTACCTGGTGCTCTGGGTGATGTTTTCAAACTCTCCACATTTCCCAAACATCACCAGTCCTTTTCATTTATGCCTCTTCCATCTCCTTCAACCCTTCTGCCAAAAAAGGAGCCACCGGCACCAAAAGCTTGCAAATTTCCTTAACCTTTATCTGTGTGTTCTTCTGCCACTGCTTGGTGAGTGGATTTTTTATCTATCCAGTTACATTATGTTTTCAAATATTGATTGTTTTCAGGGATTTTATGTGTTATAAGAAAGGGGGGAGGAGGTACAGCATGTTACATGTCATAAAAATAATGATATCAAGAATATGCCTTCAAAGGAAGAATAGATTAGATTAGATTCAGTTTTCGTTCCATAGGCAGAAAAATGAGATGATTCTCGTGGGTGCAGAAGAACTCAGAAAGTTTAACACAAAAAACAAAAAACCTTTGAATATTGTATTGTATTGTATTGTATTTTTATTGATCCAGGCAATCATAGCATTGTACAGCTGTACATATGATATTGGATAGGTCAAGAGAGCTATTTACAGTAATTTTTACAAATTGATGTTTACATTATTTTGTAGGAAGGAAATTATCTATCTTCAACAAAACAGTTAATACAAATCAAAGAGATGTAAGGTTTTACATACGATATTGGATAGGTCAAGGGAACATATTTGCAGGTAATATTTAATAAATTTATTTTACATTATTTTGCAATGAGGAAGTTAGCTATCTTTAACAAAACAGTAAAATACAAACAGCCAATACAAATGTAATAGTAAAGTAGTCCAGTGTATTTCATAGACATGCAAAGTATATAATTTTCAGACCTAATTGAACATTTATCATATTTTTTACATTTTTAACCCCTTTCAAAAAAATGATCAACTGCATAAAAGCAATGGTCCAAGAGATATTTTTTTAACTTATGTGTGAAGGCTCTTGGGTTCTTTGTTGCTTTGATTTCATTGGGTAAATTATTATACATTTTTATCCCAACATTTAAAACACTTTTTTGGTAGCAGGTAGTTCTGGACTGAATCATATGTAGGTCAGATTGCTGCCTTGTTGCATAGTTATGAATATCTCCATTGAATTTTAGTGTGCAGTCATTGTTTAACAGGTATGACTTGACAAATGAGACGATATTATAAATGTAAGCAGAGGGCAGTGTCATAATGCCATTTGTTTTGAAATGTTGTCTACATGATTCGTTATGTCTTAGATTACATATTATGCATATTGCCATTTTTTGCATTTTGAAAATATATCTACCTCCAGGTGAGTTCCCACAAAATATGATTCCATACTGTAATGTAGAATGGAAGTAAGCATAATATACATGTATGAGAACAGATTTTGCGACTGATTTTTTGAGTATCCTTAAAATGTAACACACAGTTGAGAGCTTTTTTGAGATATAATTTGTGTGTGTCTCCCACTTAAGATTTTCTGCAAGCCATATGCCAAGAAACTTGACAGAGTCCACACACATAAGCTCTTGGTTATTTAGAATCACATCAGGCATTTCTTGTTTTTGGGATGAGAGTCTGAAGTTGATGTAGGTTGTTTTCTGTATGTTTATAATCAGTTTGTTCTCGTTGAACCATTTGCTGAGTGACGATATAAGCGGTTTAATTTTTTGGTTGTGGTCCTCTGTATCAGTACCAGTTATTAGAATACTTGTGTCATCGGCAAATAGTGTGGTATGTCCTGTAGCAAGCTTTGTGCTTATATCATCAGTGTATAGCAGAAACAGTATGGGTCCCAGAATTGAGCCTTGTGACACACCATATCTAATAGGCATTGTGTCAGAGGAGTGGACAGTAGATTGATGGGTAGTTGTATTCTTTTTTTCAAAATTAATTTCAACTTTTTGAAATCTGTTTGACAGGTAAGATTCTAACCATTTGTTTGCAATTCCTCTTATACCTTTATTTGCTAACTTCTTAAGGAGTATGGAATGGTCAATTACATCAAACGCTTTGGATAAATCTAAAAAGATTTCCTTATTATCCAGTGCTTTTAAGGTTTCGTTGAGATGCTCATAAATAGCTGTGGTAGTTGTCTTTTGCTTTCTAAAACCATGCTGGTGTTTTGTCAATAAGGATAGTTTATTAGTAAAGTCTTCCAATCTGGTGTCAAATAATTTTTCAAATATTTTTGAGAATGAGCTGAGTTGTGCTATGGGCCGGTAATTGGCTACATCATTTTTAGAGCCCTTTTTGTGAAGTGGGGTAATTTTAGAAGTCTTTAGTAGGTCAGGGAAAACTCCATTTGTAAAGGATGCATTTATTATGTGGGTTAGGGGTTCTACAATGGATTCTCCACATTTCTACTACTGGAGTACTTATTCTTTAGTCCTTTTATAACTGTAAGTACTTCAGGATTGGAGACTTTGTGAAGAAACATTGATGCCTGTACCGGTGCGGTTTCTATTAGTGTTTGGTGTTGAGCATTTGGTCTGTGGCAGTTGTTCTTTATCAGGTTTTCTGCTATTTTGCTAAAATAGTCATTAAAACCATTTACTATTTTTTGGGGATCTGATGTGACTTCATCATTTAGGTTTAGTTTTAATGTTTTGTATATAACATGCTGCTTACTGTTTGTTTCATTTTTTACAACTGTCCACAAGCCTTTCATTTTATTGTTAGATTCCTTTATAAATTATCATTGTATAACTTTTTTGCTTGTTGGATAACATTCCTATAGATTGCAAAATAGGTCTTACAATATGACCTAAACTAATCATCGACGTCATGGTGTTTCATGTGATTTTTTAAGTCATGCTTTTTTTGGCTGGAGATCCTTATCCCTTTTGTCACCCATGAGTTTGTGTGTTTGTTTCCGATTTTCCTGGATTTCAGTGCAAATGCAGTATTGAAGTGGTGGAGAAATGTTTCATGGAAGGAATTAAATATGTAGTTTACATCATTTTCTTTATAGATCTCTGCCCAGTTTTCAGCCCTTAACAGATAGTTAAAAAGCCTTATATTTTCATCATTAAATTGCCTTTGCATTTTAGTTATTGTGGGATATTGTCCTATGTAATTTAAATTTGCTGTTAGTATTTGGGCTTCATGGTCACTGTAACCTGTGCTGATGACTTCGATTGAGTGGTGCAGTTTGTCTGTTTTTATGAAAATCTGATCTAGAGCTGTTTTTGAATTTTTTGTGATCCTGGTCGGTGTGTTTACAGTTGGGGATAGGTTGAATGAATTTGTAATATTCAACAATTCGTCTTTGTTTTTTCCAGGTGTGAGGAAGTCAATATTAAAGTCTCCACTTATTTATAGATTTTTGTTTAGTGAGTGAATTTTTGTGAGTAGTGCTTCGAGGGAGTGTTTGAAGGTTTGGATGTTCCCAT
This sequence comes from Schistocerca serialis cubense, assembly GCF_023864345.2. NCBI lineage: Eukaryota > Metazoa > Arthropoda > Insecta > Orthoptera > Acrididae > Schistocerca > Schistocerca serialis. Next base: position 1,044,551,628 of record NC_064639.1, on the reverse strand, counting down.
CAGGGGCTCTATATACATTCAGTATCAATAGGTTATAGTGTGTTAAGATAATTAAGGAGAATTCAAAGTCTGTTTCTATTTGCATATTATTGTACTTTGTGAGGCCTTTGTATCTTAAATATTTTTTGACATAGATTGCTGTACCACCTCCCTTACTTTTGTTCCGACAAGAATAACCAGCTAGAGTAAATTTGCCAAGTGGGTTTTTTTTAATTTTGTCTTCTGTTAACCAGTGTTCAGTAATACAGAGAACATCTAAGTGTGGCTTTGTTTTTAGGAAGAGATCTATTTCTAGTAACTTATTAAACATTGACTGCACATTATGGTGTAATATTTTAAAGGATAGTAGTGACTGTTTTCCAATGGAATGATTTTTGACACCACTCACCGGGTTTTCTTGTAGTTTTGGTTGATGAAAATTTTGCTCTGCACCTGTTTTCCTTTGGTTTGCTGCTAGCAGGGAGCTACTGGTGTTCTTGCCCATAAAAAATCCTGGCTGTGGGCTGGAGGTCTGCGTTTTCGTGTTGAAGATCTTGTCACAGTTTCCAGTGGTACTGATTTGGAGTGTGGCTGCACATTTTTTGCTGTTTCCACTTGGATGTCGTGGGCTGACTGATTTGTGGCACTTGACGAGATATTTGCATAGGATGTTGTTGGTGACTTAGTGCTGACTGTGGATACCTTCTTCTTTTGTAAAACTGTTTCTGGTGTTTTCCTTGATGACCCTGACTGCATATTCACTTTTGTTGTTGTTACTGATGGCTCTTCAGCTCCTGGTGTTGCTGTTGGTTCAGCTGCAGTATTGCTCATTCTTCTGAGATTGTCCACCAAATTAGCTTCATTGGACCATGAATATGTTTGATGTCCTGGTGTAACACGTTTTATGGCACTTCTTGTTACCAGTGGACTTTTGATGGCATTCAGCAGATTAACACACAGTTTCTTTTTCCCATTTTTATGTAAGTGAAGCCCATGCCTGGTGAAGTCTTTCCGTTGGAGGAAGCTATTTACATCTAAAACTCTGATGTGTTCACTGTAAGATGCCTTCTGCATCAAGTAACTGTTCATTTGGTAGATTTTGCAGTTTTCATTTGTCATGTCATATCTGTACAGTATTGTGCATAGAATTAGTTGTGTGTGCCTAGTTTTTGCGAACGTTTCATCTAGTGATGTCATAAAACCACGTTTTGATCCATTAATATTGTTTGCACCAGCTAAGACGACAACATAATCATTTTGTCCTAGACTAGACGTTTTATTTTGTATATTGCATGTTGTTTCTTTGAATATAGCATTTGGCTTTATCAAAGATGTAAATTTATAGCTGATTGTTGAAATTTCGTTCAGTACTTCTGCACAGTTCCTACCGTGACTATCTGAAAGTAACAGTACCTGTTTTTTGTTATTTGTAAGCTGACTCATGTTCGTGTTTGTTTTCAACTTACTGCAGTCATTTTTCTTAACCATTTTTAAATTACACGAGAAGTGTTCAGAAGCACTTTGTAGGTTGCCTTTATTTACTGTTTCACATTTTTCATGTTCACTCTTACCTTTGTTTACTGTTTCACATTTTTCATGTTCACTCTTCTTCAATGGAACGTCATTTCTTTCGTTAGTACAAGTATTTAAAACAACATCACTGTACAAATTTCGAACTTTTTCCTTATGTGGCGGTTCAGAAAGGTTTTGATCATGCTTTCCAGTAGCAGAGCATGTTGTCTTGTGGCTTGAAGTTCTTTCTGCAGTGTTTCTAATACATTGGTTTCGTGATTTTCACGATACATTCCAGTCGCATCTAGATAACCGTTGCACTTTGTTCCACAAGCACACGATATGTTTTCGAGATTTACTTTAGCAAAGCAGTGTGGATGATACCACATATGCATCACTGGGCAAGTTCTAATACCGCTTTTTACTATTTTATCACATAGATAATATTCTGGGGAAGGCGAGCCAAAGGTTGCGTTTCATTGGCAGGACACTTAGAAGATGCAACAAGTCCACTAAAGAGACAGCTTACACTACACTCACTACCTGATCATTTGTCAGGAGATCGTCAAAAAATGTGAACACATTACCATAAACTGGAACTGGTAATATTTACAGAATTAATACACTGTCAGAATGCAACACTGCTACGCACTTTTAATAAATTCATCACACACAAAATACCTAATCTTGACTGTTGTGACCAAGTGCTGTCAAAATTGAAATCTGACAGGTATTTTTACTTAAGCTGGTCTAACACTCCTCGTTAAGATATTCACCTATAGAGTAGAAGGGGTTGCCCATAAAAAAGTCTTACAAACTCTGTTTAAACTGTGCTTTATCCAAAACCAAGTTTTTAATGGTATCTGGCAATTTGTTGGAAATGTGTTTCTGAATATTGGGCCCCCTTTGTGGAGCAAGGGAAGTGATTTTACATCTTTATGTAGACTGTTCTTATTCCTAATGTTGATACTCTGTATTAAGCTATTGGTTGGAAATAGAGACATATTACTTGCAACAAATTTCATTAAGGAATAAATATGTTGAGAAGCAGTAGTTAGAATATCCAGTTCCTTAACCAGATTTCTACATGATGTTCTTGAATTTACACCACAAGTGAGTCTTATTTTCTCAATTTATTTTGCAATCTTTACACTGTTCTCTCCTGACTTTGGTTTAGGTTTCCTGAGATTTGTTTTATGGTTTTGGCTTCTCTTAACCCTGTGTCCGCCATTCCAGAGCATGATGAAGACATGAAGGATAATCCTGAGCTCACACAACTGTCAAATCTGTAGTTGCTCTACAGATCTCTCCCACACAACAGCCTCCTGGTAGCTTGGATTACAAGAGTACATCACAACCCCCAGGACAATTAGATTCTAGAAAGCGGTTGAAAGATACACTCATGGTAGAAAGAACACTGTAGCAACCTTAGCAAAGTAATTCATGTGTGGTTCGAAGAGTGAAAACCTGGATGATGAGGGCTATGCTAGAGGATATGTTGATTGGATTAATTCTGAAGAATTTACGCCCATGTTTTGTTAAGGAAAATTTGGAGAATTCGGAAATGAGAGTTTAAAAAAAATTAGCAAACCTGAGAAAACTGATATTAAGCTGAGATTCATAACAGGCAGGCCTAATGTCATATGATTAAATTTATAATAAATGATTTCAATTAGTGTAACTATAAATAAAATTAGCTGTATGATCGGTGACATTATATTTCAAAACCCTTTGAACATGCAATTAATGTAAGTATAAATAAGACATTTGTTTGTGGTCACTGTGAACATATCTATGTGACCAATGTTATTATATTTAATTAGTCTTTGAACATGTTAATTGTGGTAAAATAGACAGTTTTTGTTGTAGTTCTAGTTATTATGTTGTTGATAAATGGATGCTGTATAAAATCAAATATATAGTTTATTGTCATTATCATCATCATTGTAATCACAATTTATTGGTCCAGCTGACCCATTATATACACTGGAAGTAGGACAAATCAAATTTGAATAACAAAGAGAAATATAGAGATAGAAAGAGAGAGCATACAGATTTCAGCATACAACTTATAATCCTAAAGTTAGCAATGGAAGTTACAAATGACAGACAACACAATTTACGAGGGTTGACTGAAAAGTAATGCCTCCACCTTCATAACTCTTCAACAGTTGGCAGCATTGGTATGCAGCAGGTACTGGCTTGTTCTGTAGCCTCTTCTCTACAGCTCCAGTTGGCGGGAAGGCTTAGCACTGAACGGTTGTATTGTTACAGTGTTAAGTATGGAACCCTGCACAGACGGTCGGTCATTGTGATTTAAACAATGTCCAGTCATAGAATTCTTGACAGTAGAAGGTGTCACCCTAAATGAGATTCATCAGAGAATGAAAGCAGTTTATGGTCATTGTGTTGATGTGAGTGCCGACCATCGTTGGGTGAGTAAGTTTAAAGATGTTGAGGCAGGAACATCTGACCTGAATGACAACAAAGAGTTGAACATCCTGTGACAGCAACCACTGATTTTCACAAGCAAAATGTTGACAGATTGATTCAGGGCAACCATTGTATCACTCAGAGAGAAACTGCAAGCACAATCAGCATTTCACAAGAACGTGTGGGTCACATTATTGCTTTGCTTGGCTATCAGAAGATCTGTTCATTATGGGTACCCTGGATGCTGACACCTAAAATGAAAGTGGACAGACCTGAAATTGGTGAGGAACTCCTCCCGCTCTTTCTCCATTCAGTCGTGACAGGAGACGAAATGTGGGTACACCATTACGACCCAGAGACGAAACGTCAGTCTATGGAATATTGACACAAAGACTCACCCCAGAAAAAGAAATTCAAGACACCGCCCTCAGCTGGAAAAATCATGACCACAGTATTCTGGGACACCTATTGATTTCCTTGATCATGGAACAACAATAAATTCAGAAAGTTACATCACAATGCTGCGAACTGTGAAATGACGGCTAACAATGGTCTGAAAGGAAAAGGGAAATGTTTTCCTGCAGCATGACAATGCCAAACCACACAATTCACATGCCACCACAGCAGAACTTCAGACACTGAATCTTACAACCATACAGCATCCTCCATACAGTCCAGATTTAGCACCGTCTGACTTCTGTCTGTTCCCGATAATGAAAGATGATCTGCAGGGACATCATTATGCTTCTGATGAAGATGCTGAAAGAACTGTGAGACTGTGGTTGCAGAAACAGTGTGTCAACTTCTTCCATGATGGCTTCAGAAATCTTGTTCACCATTGGCAGAAATGTATCCAATTGGCTGTGGAAAAGTGAATATTAGTAATTAAAGATCACATTCTAAGGATTATTGCTGCATTTGATTTATTAAAATATCCCCATCCAAACCCAATTAACAAAGGTGGAGGCATTACCTTTCATTCAACCCTTGTAAATGGAGCGAATTATCAATAATTGAATTTTGATTTAGAGATGCTGTGGTTCATAATTCAAAACTTCTTTACTGAGGTGAGAAAAGGAATGTTCCATCAAAAATGACTCAAGGTTTCTTCAAAAGGTATTTTGTGTCATTGCTGTTGTTAAATGACTGCATAGATTTAGAATAATTTAACTGTTATGTTTGAAATGCCTTTCTGACACAGACTGATCTAGATTGTTGTACCTATGGATATGTTTATTTTGTTGTGGTTCCCCACTTCTATATACGAGATGCTCATTTGGTATCAGGGCAGACTCATATATGTAGTGGTTTGGCAATCTCATTGTTTTCAGGTGAATGACGTATGGTCTATGTGATTCAGCTTTCTTTAAGTTGTAAATAGTACTGCATCCTGAACCCTTTGTTTTCTGGGGGCTGAGTTTCCCTAGAAGATTCGCAAATTTCAAAGAGTGCATAGTAAGTTTGAGTCACTGTTGACATGCTTACACTTTACCTTAGCACACGAAGAGCATAACAAACTTTTGAAAGCTTTGTTTCAATAACTTTCACATCATAGCCCCATTTTAAATTACTCTGTAGCTTTATTCCTAGAAATTTTTGGTTCAGTTACTGTATTGAGTAATGCAGTGGTTAACATTTGGTTGTAGTACATTTTTGGAGAAGTGGGGAGCAGTAGACATTAATGAACATAGTTTTGTAGCACACAATACAAAACAATGTGGAGTAGTTCATGGGGCCAAATACAAGACTGCACATAACACAAAAACAGTGAAGTAACAGCTGGAGGTGGTAAAAAGACAGCAGCAGTGCCCTAGCCCAGCATAGTATAGTATACCTGTAGTGTGAACAAGAGCAAAGCCCAAAGAGTATAGTGTATCCAAATCTCAGGTGCGACCTGGTGTGATGGCTGTGAGCAGCCAGATAAGGAAAGACTTCTTACCATGTACATTCATTGTAGCATCACTACAGAAAGTAAAGTCTCCTCTAAGACAATAATAACAGAAATGATTGTTCTCGATCAGAGGTGCATAAAACTCAAAGACCAAAAAATTGCAGTAGCACCACAAACAGTAGCACTGAGCCCCATGGGAGATTTACGATAGCTGCTGGGCAGCATAGCGGAGTGGTGCAGTGTGGTACAGACTCGGTAGGAGATCCTACTGGTGGGATGTTGTAGGCGGCCGGTGCAAGAGGTCTGGAGCAGAGCTGCCCCTTCAGTTGGCTGCTGGAGGTCATGCCATGGCTTATGTACACTGTGGTGGAGGGATATCTGTGGGCTCTTGATGACCACATGACCTGCAAATGCAAGCTAGTCCACAATAGCACTGCTGTCACTGTTGCTGTTGTACACATTGCCTATGGGTGGTGGTGGCAGTTTCTGGTGAGGCCTGTAACTTAAAGCCTGTAAACAGTAAGTTTACCATCAACACAGAATACAAACATGCAATGGACAGGTGAGACATGTAAATTTTCTCTGAAAGAGAAGCACCTGCAGGCAAAGGCAGAGTGCAGATCTCATGCCCGGGATCAAGTATGCAGGGACCCCAGCCCTTCTACACTCCTCCTTCAGTACAAAATTAGGGCCCCATCAGGAAGGAGGCTGACAGTGAGGGGCTGGCTGTGGCAGGCAAAGATGCGATGTGTCATCGTGGCAGGACAGCTGGACCATCATGGAGTGGGTTTGCAGTGAAACGTTCCTAAGGGCAGCACTGAAAGTTCCAAAGGAATCAGCTGCCTGCCAGCCAGGGTTGCTGTGGAAACCAGGGAACATGGGGAAAGCAATGAAAACCCTTGTAGTGCGTGCTCACAGGAAGATATGACGGAATGCATGGGGTTTTGTGCCAGCAAGCATGAGTGTGCACTGGTGCCTGATGGGGCTTGGAGACAAGCATTGGGGCTGGCTGCAGCAGTGGCCGAAATGGCGGTGACAGTAATAGTACTGTCAGCAGCAGGGCTGGATGTGACCAGGCCAGCAATGAGAGACATGGTGGCACCATTTAAAGGCTGGCCACAACAGGTGCCACCTTGGCGTGGCAGGTGGTGGCCAATGCAGTGACTGCAGCAGCAGAGGTTTGTGGAGGCAGATTCAGATCATAAAGCATGCGAAGAAGCGTGGAAGATTGAAGATGGAAACCAGAGGAGGAATGGGTCTGGAGACAACAAGGGAAGGGCCTTGCAGTGGCAGGTGCATGTAAGAGCCTGACAACTAGGAAGTAAGGAAGACACCACTGAAAGTGCTGGAAAATTTAATGCTTCAGGAGCAGGTGGAGGAGACTGATTGCAAACACGTTCGGCCACAGTGCAGCCAGATGGAGTGCCAAGGCATGTGGAAATGTGCCTGGAAGAGCACAGGCACACAGTATTAAAGGGCACAGAGGGGAGAGGGAAGCGAGAAGCTGAAAACGTGGACAGAACAGAAGGAGAACCGGAAGCCAGAAGAAGGGAAGCGTGTACAGAAAGGCTAACAGTTCTGGGGTCAGCGAGGGCACAGGCCACACCGATGTTGACTGGAGAGAGAGCTGTGTCGGCACTTCAGGATTCAAAACCTGGCAGAGGTGATGGGGGAAAGTGGTCGCCGCAGGAGCCCAGTGCGATCCGGATGGTGGTAGAGCTGGTCATGGTAGAGTCAGCAGTAAAAGGCAGCAGAACCTGTAACAAAGGGACTTCAGAGTCCAAAGAGGACAGAGACGATATCCCAGAAGAGGAAGCAGGCACTGAAGCACATTAAGGACAATAGGCCAAAGTGCCAGACCAGGCGAGGAGACGAGCTTGTTGGTGACAGTCATTGTTGATGGTGGAGGCCACGAAAAATCATTCGAGCCAATTAAGAAAGACAGACCATGGTTCCAAAGTGTCTATAAAACCTGAAGCGTAAAAATGTGTGGCGTCCTTGTAGGGAAAGGTGCAACAGCTGGTCGAGTGAGCTGCTGGAGCATGAGAGTGGCGGTGGGCCATGGCGGAGGTTTGGCTGTCTGTTTCTGAATCAGAAAACCACGCCTAATACTTGAAGAAAGCTCAGATCACACCCAGCTACAAGAAGAGTAGCAGAAGTGACCCACAAGACTACCATTCAGTATCCTTCACCCCAATTTGTTTCGGATCTTAGAACATATACTGACAATGAGCTTGAACATAATGAGGTATCATAAACAGAACGACCTCCATGCCAATCAGCATGGATTCTGAAAACATCAGTCATATGAATCCCAACTCGCACTTTTCTCACACGAAACGCCTTGGCTCAGGCCAGTCAAGCAGATGCAGTACGGTATTTCCCAATGGAAAATGGAAATGCTGTCCGGCTAGGGCCTCCTGTCGGGTAGACCGTTCGCCTGGTGCAAGTCATTCGTGTTGACGCCACTTCGGCGACTTGCAAGTTATGGAGATGAAATGATGATGATAAGGACAACACAACACTCAGTCCCTGAGCGGGATTCGAACCCGCACATTCCGTCGCACTGACCACTCGATATAGTTCGTTGCGTTTGGTCTGGGCGGACGTCGCAAGACATCCGTTCAAGTTGATCGTTGATTCTTTGACTCAGTTTTTTTATTACAGAGAGCACGCAGCCCTCTGACCGAACACGCTGAGCTACCGTGCCGGCTATAAAATTCATTTTGTTCTTTTTCGTTCGTTTCACCTGCTCGGGGCGGACGTCGCCAGACACCCGTTTATGTTCGTTGTTGATCGATTAACTTAGTTTTTTTTTATTATTATTATTGCAGAGGGCAGCTAACCCTCTGACCGAACACGCTGAGCTACCGTGCTGGCAACCACTCAGGTACCAGGGGCGAACAGTATTTCCCAATTACTGAAAAGCATTTAACTCTATACCGCATCTACACTTATTATCTAAAGCACAATTGTATGGGATATCAAGTGAAATTTGTGACAGGAGTAAAGATTGTTCAGCACAGAGGATTCAGCAAGTTGTCTTGGATGAAGAGTCATCGACAGTTGTAGAAGTAACAGACCCAGTGAGGTGTGTTGACTGCCTTGCCATTCGTGGTGTATATTAATGACTCTGCAGACTTTACTAATAATTACCTCAGAATTTTTGTCGGTGATACATACGGATTTGATAGACAAAGTGCACGACTCACGATATGCACAGATAGCCCTTGCCACTCAACTAGAAGTTTACTTCAGTGCCACTAGATGCTAGCACACTGGAGCAGATTCTTTTTTTTTTTTTTTTGTCCCTTTTCGATCGTCATAAATACTGCTAGATGATAGCACACTCCTTTTTTTATGAACGTAACATCGTTACAACAATTCATGAACAGAATAATGTAATTGCCAATAGCTGGTCAATATTTCACATAAACGAAATCCTTTAAGAACAGAAATAAATACAACTGAAATGTGTGACAAGTTATTCACAGAGAGCTTTTAGTAACGATTCTAAAAAGAAAATCAGTATCAGTTGTGAAAATGTAAACAAAAATTGAAATAAGTGTATCAGATAAGAAACTGAGAGAAGATGGAAAATTCTAATGAGAAAAGAGAAACAAAAGGGATACTTCTAGCGAAAGTATTCACTGTAAGTGAAGCGTCCTCCGATATCCGTACAATAATGCAACTCCTTCGATAGGCTAATCCATTCACTGTACACTGTTGCCGGATGTCAGTATATGTTAAAGTTGTACTGATAATAAACCTTTTTTGTTGGTTTCTGAATGAGTTATAGTATATTAAGTTGTAAATTTTATCATACAGTAATCCATTTGAGGCGATGAAGAACCATATGGGCCTAAAGCACATCACCATCGATTGAGAGATTGTAGCATTTATTCATGCTTCTGAAACCTGTTGATCCTGTAGTGGGTCAGGTTTATCTGTGCTGTAGCCCCCCGCTGTATATATTAAAATTTACGAAAAGCTGTATCAGTGGTTTCTCTGATATTCACTTGAACATAGGATTGACGGCAGGGTGCTTTACACCCTTATGGATCTCAGTGCCTCATTTGTATTGTAGTCAGGTGACCGTGTTGCACTTGAATTTAATCATTTCCACAAAAGACACTTTGTTTTGGATTTGGTTGTTTACTGTGCGGGAATCGGCTTTCGTGTGCAGTATAAACATGAACTATGTTGAATCTATTTTAAATGCTAACGTAAAAGTAAAGCTCTGAGAACGAGTCGAGAGTGGTGCTTGGGTACTTCAGTCGGTGGAGCACTTGCCGCGAAATGCAAAAGTCCCGAGTTCTAGTCTCGGTCTGGCACATAACTTTAACCTGCCAGGAAGTTTCGTAGCAGCGTACACTTCGCTGCAGAGTGAAAATCTTATTCTAGGAACAGAAAAGTAAATTACCAGGAGAAGTTAGCCGCAAAGGAACTAGGACCTCCGAGAACAGATCCTTTAATTGACGGAGAGTGGCGAAATCAAATAAGCGTGACTACAAGCGAACATTTAACAAGGAAATGTACAGTTAGCCCAAGTTATTGTGTGGGTGCAAGGTACGAATGTCTGATTTTCAGCCCTGAAGTAAAATCGTGAACTAATACATCTGTTAGGGATCTTGTACATTTGTCCGAAAAAAACTCAAAAGCACGAAAACTCCCACTTACATAAAAATGCGAAATGGAGAGTTGCGAAAGCTTACGCATTATTTCATTATGGCTCTTAGCTGTACTTAATTGTGTACAAAACAAATTCCGTTAAAACAATTCTTTTTTTTTTGGTCAGATAAGTTACGCATCTTATTATTATTATTATTCCTACTACTATTATTATAGACAGAGGCTGTAGTTGTATAAACTTGTGGAAAACTGTTATACAGCAAATGCTATTAAGTTCACAGTCTCAAATTTATCTGAATTTAAACATTTGTGAACACCCAGAAGGAGTACTCACGAGACGCCACTGTCTATAATGAAGTTCTACCTGAAGCAAACTATATAACTTTCTGTCAGATCTTCATAAGATATGAAACTGATGCAAGGGTTTGGAACTTCCTTTAGACATCCATAGACGTAAAATTGTACCGAAAAAAATGGCTCTGAGCACTATGCGACTTAACTTCTGAGGTCATCAGTCGCCTAGAACTTAGAACTAATTAAACCTAACTAACCTAAGGACATCACACACATCCATGCCCGAGGCAGGATTTGAACCTGCGACCGTAGCAGTCGCTCGGCTCCAGACTGTAGCGCCTAGAAACGTACGGCCACTCCGGCAGGCTAAAATTGTACACTTTACAAAATGAAAAATGTAGTATATTATGACTGTAATATCAATTACCCACGTCTGAAATCGATTAACTCATTCAAATAAATATCTGGGCATAACACTTTCTAGGGATATACACTCCTGGAAATGGAAAAAAGAACGCATTGACACCAGTGTGTCAGACCCACCATACTTGCTCCGGACACTGCGAGAGGGCTGTACAAGCAATGATCACACGCACGGCACAGCGGACACACCAGGAACCGCGGTGTTGGCCGTCGAATGGCGCTACCTGCGCAGCATTTGTGCACCGCCGCCGTCAGTGTCAGCCAGTTTGCCGTGGCATACGGAGCTCCATCGCAGTCTTTAACACTGGTAGCATGCCGCGACAGCGTGGACGTGAACCGTATGTGCAGTTGACGGACTTTGAGCGAGGGCGTATAGTGGGCATGCGGGAGGCCGGGTGGACGTACCGCCGAATTGCTCAACACGTGGGGCGTGAGGTCTCCACAGTACATCGATGTTGTCGCCAGTGGTCGGCGGAAGGTGCACGTGCCCGTCGACCTGGGACCGGACCGCAGCGATGCACGGATGCACGCCAAGACCGTAGGATCCTACGCAGTGCCGTAGGGGACCGCACCACCACTTCCCAGCAAATTAGGGACACTGTTGCTCCTGGGGTATCGGCGAGGACCATTCGCAACCGTCTCCATGAAGCTGGGCTACGGTCCCGCACACCGTTAGGCCGTCTTCCGCTCACGCCCCAACATCGTGCAGCCCGCCTCCAGTGGTGTCGCGACAGGCGTGAATGGAGGGACGAATGGAGACGTGTCGTCATCAGCGATGAGAATCGCTTCTGCCTTGGTGCCAATGATGGTCGTATGCGTGTTTGGCGCCGTGCAGGTGAGCGCCACAATCAGGACTGCATACGACCGAGGCACACAGGGCCAACACCCGGCGTCATGGTGTGGGGAGCGATCTCCTACACTGGCCGTACACCACTGGTGATCGTCGAGGGGACACTGAATAGTGCACGGTACATCCAAACCGTCATCGAACCCATCATTCTACCATTCCTAGACCGGCAAGGGAACTTGCTGTTCCAACAGGACAATGCACGTCCGCATGTATCCCATGCCACCCAACGTGCTCTAGAAGGTGTAAGTCAACTACCCTGGCCAGCAAGATCTCCGGATCTGTCCTCCATTGAGCATGTTTGGGACTGGATGAAGCGTCGTCTCACGCGGTCTGCACGTCCAGCACGAACGCTGGTCCAACTGAGGTGCCAGGTGGAAATGGCATGGCAAGCCGTTCCACAGGACTACATCCAGCATCTCTACGATCGTCTCCATGGGAGAATAGCAGCCTGCATTGCTGCGAAAGGTGGATATACACTGTACTAGTGCCGACATTGTGCATGCTCTGTTGCCTGTGTCTATGTGCCTGTGGTTCTGTCAGTGTGATCATGTGATGTATCTGACCCCAGGAATGTGTCAATAAAGTTTCCCCTTCCTGGGACAATGAATTCACGGTGTTCTTATTTCAATTTCCAGGAGTGTAGAATGGAACGATCACATAGGCTCAGTCTTGGGTAAAGCAGATCGCAAACTTTGGTTTGAATAAACCAATTATTAATTATTAGATCTAATGGCAACAAACAGACCTCACCTCTTTGAGAACGTTCTTATACAACTGGTATCAATAACCATGATACAGTTGTGGCAAACATGATTACCAAAGTACAAAGGGTAACTAAGCAAGCACAAAGATTTTTATGTTTAGTAAACTAGATAAAAAAGCCGTAGTATTATATCTCAATGAGAAACTTTTAGAACAGGGCAGGTGCATGTAGAGGAACTATGACCTAAGTTTAAAATATATTATTGACCATGCTTCAGTGTGGGGCGGAGGTGGGGTGAGTGGACTGCTGCAGCCTGTTGTGGGGTTGTGTACCACTGAGGGCTACGACGGGGAAGTAGCCTCTCCATCGTTTCTAGGTCCCCAGTTACATACAATACAATACAATTCACTGGATTGAAGTGTACCCAATAGAACGATTCATGATCCTCCACAGTAAAGAAACTTACTTGGAATAATGTATGTCTGTCTTCAAGAGTTTGCCAGTTAGTTTCTTTAGCATCTCTGTAACACTCCCCGTGAGCCAAACAAACCGGTGACTATTCATTTGGCCCTTCTGTGTCTATATTCAATAACACTGTTACCAGTACTCCTATTTGGTACAGGTCCTACACATTTCAGCAGTATTCTAGGATGATTACCTGACATCATCAGCTATATTGGATGCAATCTCAGAATCTAAACACTGTTGTTCTTCTTGTTACAGAAGTTTATTCTCCCATATCGGATAAAAATACACAATGGTTGCTAGTTTCAGTGAAATTAAATCGCAATCTTCAGTTCATTTGTAGAGAAAAAATCGAAAGAATGGATTGGCCACGTACAATGACAAAATTCTGTACTAATGATCTGCAGAAGGCGATTTAATTTCGCTGAAACTACTAATCATTGTGCCGGCCTGTGTGGCTGAGCGGTTCTAGGCGCTTCAGTCTGGAACCGCGCAAACGCTATGGTCGCAGGTTCGAATCCTGCCTCGGGCATGGATGTGTGTGATGTCCTTAGGTTAGTTAGGTTTAATTAGTTCTAAGTTCTATGGGACTGATGACCTCAGACGTTAAGTCTCATAGTGCTCAGAGCCATTTGAACCAAACTTTGCCAGGTCAATTCCATTTACAGCTTTGTTTGACAAATGGATATTTTTAGTTTGTGGCATCTTTTCCTTGACATTATGGAAGATGAGTACTACAGTTTTTGCTTGATTTACGATTAGCTCATTGTATGTGAAGTAGTCTGCTATACTATCCATTGTCTTTGTTATGTTTTCGTGTGGGACGTTTTCTGTTTCTGCACTGATGAGAAGGCTTGTGCCATTAACAGACTGTATTGTGACGATGTATATTTGTTTGTAGGCCATATGCATATAGGACGAATAGTGTTGGTGCCAGTACTGATCCTCGGAGAACACCATATTTCGTCTCCTGGTAATCTGAGTAATAGTTTGTAATTTTATTGCATTCAAGGTGTTGTATCTCCAGTGTTCGTGTATGTCTGCAAAGGTATGTCCTGACCAGTCATTCTATGACAGTGGGTTAATGTTTCTTGCCTACTGCACCAAATACACCACCTCCATTTCTCATTGGCCAATTCTTTCGATATACGCTTAAAGTTTCCCCAAAAATCTCACTGCTGTTTTTTTCAGGTTGCGTTACAAGCAGCTTCCTGGGACAATGAATTCACGGTGTTCTTATTTAAATTTCCAGGAGTGTATTTAAAGCATCAAGTAGCTTTATAGTACACACAGTACTGTAACAATGACATCCATCTCGTTTTGGAATGTGAAAGCAAAGTTATATATTCTGCATTAACAAATTCACAGAAATCTTTTAGCTTTTGCCTCCTGATAGTATCTGCAGCAAAACACTTAAGTAGTTTTTGAATCACTTGATCAGCGACAACAATAATTGATTGGCTGTTGCTTGTAATGTATTACGTAACATATGAACATGGCATCCAGTTCCTTCAATAACTGCTCCAATTTATAGTTTTTGTTTATTATATACATTATTAGTACCATGTCTCCCTCGTCCTCCAAAATTGACGTTAGCATTGTCGCCTACAAATAGAGTGCATTTTTTTCACGTCAGTTTATAAATCATTTAAAACCTGTACCCGAAAACTGACCGCCATATCTGACGTCTTCCCTCTTAAACTTTGTCGTTTCAATTATTTTATATTTATCCCTGTCCCGGTAAAATATTGAATCAGAACTGGATTTTTTTTTTTCATTTTTATGTTTACTTGCGTCGGTGCTAATGCTATAAAATGAGCAACTTCGGAGTTCATTACAAATGAGATCAACTGAATGAGATGCAAGAACTTGCTTAATCAAACATGTTGTTTTTGTTCTAGTTTGGGCATACCGAGTGGCAATTTTTTAGTCCTTAAATATTTTTCGTATTAGCTTATTAAGGAAGTCTGTAGGAGCAAAAGTCTGGTGTCTTTTGACCACATGGTATGCAAAACACAAATCGGCTGCAGTAATTTTTTCTTCTGCTAAACTGTAATGTTTTACAAAATAATTTGTGAGAGTTTTAATCGTACTTGAGGATGAAACGTTCGATATATGTTTCTCCTTTCCAATGTGATCCTTTACATCTGCAATTTCGCCATGACCAGTATTTAAATATGTATTACGGAGTTTACAGAAGGCTTCATACTCCGTTATGCCCTTTTTGACGAAGGGATATTTCTGGTCATAGTTCGCGGAAAATTTTCACATTCTCTTTGGCATTTCGGACAGGGCAAAAGAATTATAGAATACATGACTTAGGAACTTCGTCATTAATTTAAAAAAAATATATTTTACTTACAGTACGACAACTTTTTAAAGCGTTCACGTAAGAGGGGTGTGAGGCAGCGCAGGAGTAAGCAGTTAACAGCATTTCATGCATTGGTGACAACATTAACTGTGACTGGTCATCCGCTACGCTCGCAATCACACTCGGAAATAAAATGTTTCGCTACTGCGCACTGTAAGGACGCTCACATTCAAATAGTGTATTATTTGTATAAATAAATATTAAATTAAATAAATTCAAGCGGCAATGACTCGATAAACAGAAAACCAATAACAATTTCCAACCACAGCAGTGTATTTACTCCATGACAGACTGTTAGATCGCAAGTGTTGGGAGTAACCAGAAAAGGCACCTCTGCCAACAAAAACCCAGCGGAAGTAGGGTGGAATGAGCTCTTCAAAAAGTTGTCATACTATAATAACTAGATTTAGGAAAATTTACTTGCAACGGTAGCAAGATGCAGACAGAAGCTGTAGTAATACGATAACTAAAAAAAAAATCATATTTTCAAACTTTGCGATAATATGATTGTGAGAAATACGGCGTGCTGCGCGCCGTGTAGAGGGGGAGTTACCGGTTTGACAAAGCGAACATTGTTAAGAATACATAAGGTGACAAACGGGGACATTTGAACGTCCCGAAAGATGTAGCCGGGACACCGCAACATGAAATTTAAAACCGCGACAAAACCGATTAATCAGGAGACCTGGCAACCCAACATGTGGGCAATTCGAAGTCTTGAGGCTAGTAGCACCACATATTCGACGGATGGGCACAAATTTTAGAGTTCTCGCTTCCCACGCCCGGGTTCCCGGGTTCGATTCCCGGCGGGGTCAGGGATTTTCTCTGCCTCGTGATGGCTGGGTGTTGTGTGCTGTCCTTAGGCTAGTTAGGTTTAAGTAGTTCTAAGTTCTAGGGGACTTATGACCACAGCAGTTGAGTCCCATAGTGCTCAGAGCCAGCCAGCCACAAATTTTAGAGCTGCAGAATCACCAGCAGAACAGCTTATTGTAAACCTTCGATATTTGGCAACAGATGACAGTTATACAAGTTCAACATTCTCTCATCGAATATCACTGATCAAAATTAGTGTAACTGAGCCTAGTGTGCGCTGGACTACTGTGAATATACTCAACCGTTGCTTCGCGTCGGTGAATGCATAATGTTACAGGTATTTGAGAGAAGTCCTACAAAATCTGCTGTGTTCAAACAATTCAAACAACATGCACTTTGATATTTTTTACAAGTGGACCGCTGCCACGTGCATCCACGCACACTATCACCCCGTCAGAATTTATTCGCTGTGTCATACGTCTGAATAGACAACTGGCCGCTTTATTTCTGATGGTTCATTTATTCGTAAAAATCAAATGTTGTATGGGTACTCCTTTATTTAAATCTGCATCGTCTCGTTCGCGCATAATAACCTGTTAACTCTGTGGTCTTTTAAAATCTAATCTCAGAGACAGAACAATTTTTCTCAGAATTTCCTTGTTAGCCTTGACGTCCAGTTGTTGTGCAAGAAAAGCTGTGAAGTTCTCGCAAAGTTGGTATTCGTTTGTATTGTTCACAATAGAGTAGATATTTATGCCTAATAACACCTTTGATGGTGATGAGGTCTCATACGCCAAGGACCGTAGAGGAGATGATGATGTTGAGGTCCCATACTCCGAGGAGCGTACGGGACGATGCGGGAGACCCGCACCACTGTACTGGAACTGTATACATATAAGCCGGATATACTATAAAAGCCTACAATTTAATGTACGTTAAGGGGCTGAGCAGAAACAACGATTAATTCAATACTCATGTTTATTCATAAACACATTATTTATGGAATCAAAATTTAAATGAATAATCAAAATTGCATGGGGTCCACCTTTAGCAAAACTCTATTTTGTTTTTTATCCCAATCATGTTTGACTGCAGTTGCAGCATCGTCAGTGGGCTTTTACTTTATGGCTGTTAAACATAAAGAAAGTTCTTTACTGTTTGTACACACGTAAATATTAGTTTTTAGAATCGTAATTACAATTGTTTTTTTCAAGAACACACAAAATTATGTATTCTTATCTTTTTATCGCATGGTGTGGTTTACCTGAGGTATTATGTTTTTATACCACCTGTTTTCTTTCACAGTTTGTCATCTGCAACCGTACACAACTTAATGTAGACAAACTACACTCCTGGAAATTGAAATAAGAACACCTTGAATTCATTGTCCCAGGAAGGGGAAACTTTATTGACACATTCCTGGGGTCAGATACATCACATGATCACACTGACAGAACCACAGGCACATAGACACAGGCAACAGAGCATGCACAATGTCGGCACTAGTACAGTGTATATCCACCTTTCGCAGCAATGCAGGCTGCTATTCTCCCATGGAGACGATCGTAGAGATGCTGGATGTAGTCCTGTGGAACGGCTTGCCATGCCATTTCCACCTGGCGCCTCAGTTGGACCAGCGTTCGTGCTGGACGTGCAGACCGCGTGAGACGACGCTTCATCCAGTCCCAAATATGCTCAATGGGGGACGGATCCGGAGATCTTGCTGGCCAGGGTAGTTGACTTACACCTTCTAGAGCACGTTGGGTGGCACGGGATACATGCGGACGTGCATTGTCCTGTTGGAACAGCAAGTTCCCTTGCCGGTCTAGGAATGGTAGAACGAAGGGTTCGATGACGGTTTGGATGTACCGTGCACTATTCAGTGTCCCCTCGACGATCACCAGTGGTGTACGGCCAGTGTAGGAGATCGCTCCCCACACCATGATGCCGGGTGTTGGCCCTGTGTGCCTCGGTCGTATGCAGTCCTGATTGTGGCGCTCACCTGCACGGCGCCAAACACGCATACGACCATCATTGGCACCAAGGCAGAAGCGACTCTCATCGCTGAAGACGACACGTCTCCATTCGTCCCTCCATTCACGCCTGTCGCGACACCACTGGAGGCGGGCTGCACGATGTTGGGGCGTGAGCGGAAGACGGCCTAACGGTGTGCGGGACCGTAGCCCAGCTTCATGGAGACGGTTGCGAATGGTCCTCGCCGATACCCCAGGCGCAACAGTGTCCCTAATTTGCTGGGAAGTGGCGGTGCGGTCCCCTACGGCACTGCGTAGGATCCTACTGTCTTGGCGTGCATCCGTGCGTCGCTGCGGTCCGGTCCCAGGTCGACGGGCACGTGCACCTTCCGCCGACCACTGGCGACAACATCGATGTACTGTGGAGACCTCACGCCCCACGTGTTGAGCAATTCGGCGGTACGTCCACCCGGCCTCCCGCATGCCCACTATACGCCCTCGCTCAAAGTCCGTCAACTGCACATACGGTTCACGTCCACGCTGTCGCGGCATGCTACCAGTGTTAAAGACTGCGATGGAGCTCCGTATGCCACGGCAAACTGGCTGACACTGACGGCGGCGGTGCACAAATGCTGCGCAGGTAGCGCCATTCGACGGCCAACACCGCGGTTCCTGGTGTGTCCGCTGTGCCGTGCGTGTGATCATTGCTTGTACAGCCCTCTCGCAGTGTCCGGAGCAAGTATGGTGGGTCTGACACACTGGTGTCAATGCGTTCTTTTTTCCATTTCCAGGAGTGTATTTACGCAAAAGTTACGATTTGGCGATTTGGAAACTGTTATGGCTATGTCTGATATGAATTAATTCCATGTGAAAGGTTGTGTGTGTGTGCTGCGTGTAGCGTAATCGAGGGGGAGGGGGGGGGGGTTTCTATAGGTTGGTGATATCCAATAATTCTTTGAAAGCAGAGAACAGAGTTCTGTTGGAGAGAGCAGTTTGTGTTTGATAGGTTTCTTCAATTATTAGTTTTTGTGGAGGGCATGGTCCTAGCGGAGGTGGTTTGCCGTAATGGGGATTAATAATGATGATGATGACGACACCACAATACCCAGTCATCTCGACGTAGGAAAAATCCCTGACCCCGCCGGGAATCGAACCCGGGACACCGCGCGCGGGAAGCGAGCACGCTACCGCAAGACCACGAGCTACTAAATAACACCTTCATCCTCAATAAAATATTTATTGTGTGCATTTTGGCTACTTAGCCGTGGGGCAGGCATTTCAACCCCACTGCGCTCGACATCGTGCTCTTTATTTCGTAATCGTGATTCAAACATATTGTTTGCGCCATCCGTCACCTGTCTCTTCTTTATCCTTCTGATCGTGATAGTTTAATAATGTCACAGCCACCTGCCGCGGCTGGCTGCGAATTTGTTTACTGCGATCTCTCTCCGTGCTTGTACTACGAGGTAGCAAACTGCGCACTACTAACAAGGGAACCTCCCCATCGCACCCCCCTCAGATTTAGTTATAAGTTGGCACAGTGGACAGGCCTTGAAAAACTGAACACACGTCAATCGAGAAAACAGGAAGTTATTATTTTCATAGTTCCACACAACTTCTTCCTGTTTTCTCGATTGATGTGTGTTCAGTTTTTCGAGGCCTATCCACTGTGCCAACTTATAACGAAATCTGAGGGTGGGTGCGATGGGGAGGTTCCCTTGTTGTGTGGAACTATGAAAAAAATAAGCAAAATATACGAACTGAATAGTCCATGCGCAAGATAGGCAATATCAAGGATAATGTGAGCCGAGGAGCACTGTGGTCCTGTGGTTAGCGTGAGCAACTGCGGAGCGAGAGGTCCTTCCCTCGAGTGAAAAATTTATTTTTTTTATTTTCAGACAATTATCAAAGTTCAAGCACTCACACATAATCAACTTTCCAGGACATGTTCAGTTTGCTTGGACATATGCAGGATTTGACGGTCTACACACGGAAAAATTTGAAAACGTTAAAAACGTTTTGACAGAGCAAAGAGAAAACTGTGCGACTGTGAAACTGTTGCATTCATTTGTTGCAGTTTATGTGACAAACTCTTATGTTTTCATCGCTTTTTTGGGAGTGATCATCACATCCACGAGAAAACCTAAATCGGGCAAGGTAGAAGAATCTTTTTAACCATTCACGAAGTGTACAAGTTAGGTGGGTCGACAACATATTCTTGTCATGTGACGCACATGACGTCACCAGTGTCATATAGAATATATCAGACGTGTTTTCCTGTGGAGGAATCGGTTGACCTATGACCTTGCGATCAAATGTTTTCGGTTCCCATTAGAGAGGCACGTCCTTTCGTCTACTAATCGCACGGTTTTGCAGTGGGGTCGCAAAACACAGAAACTAAACTTATTACAGTGAACAGAGACGTCAATGAAACACGACAGATCATAACTTTGCGAAAATAAAGAAAGTAAAATTTACACTCGCAGGAAGGCTTGAACCAAGGACCTCTTTTTAATCTCATATATGCGCGTTCGTTGCATCTGCTCGGGGCGGACGTCGTAAGATATCCTTTGAAGTTCGTTGTTGATCGATTAACTCAGTTCTTTTATTACAGAGGGCAGCTAACAATCTGACCGAACACGCTAAGCTATCGTGCGGGCGACCTCTCGTTCCGCAGCTGCTCACGCTAACCACGGGACCATCGCACTCCTGGCCGCATGTGATCAATAATGTTCGTATATTGCACATGGACTACTCAGTTTCTATATTTTGTTTATTTTTTTCATAGTTCCACACAACTTCTTCCTGTTTTCTCGATTGACGTGTGTTCAGTTTTTCAAGGCCTATCCACTGTGCCAACTTATAACTAAAGCTGAGGGGGGTGCGATGGGGAGGTTCCCTTGTAAGATTACAGGTGCACTACTTTGAACAGGAACGCGTCTGTAAATAGTCACGTGAGAAGGTTTAGTCGCCGCTACGACGGGGAATGCGGTTTCCTTTGTCGACCAGTACTTGACTACTCATGTGTGTAAATAATGTAAAACAATTACTGAGACTGATCCACACAATAAGAGCAAAATAAAAAAACATCTCTGCAATGAACTATCTAGTATGGGAGAGAAAAACCAGTGAAATTGTATGTTTAATGCAAGGCTTTTGTGAACACGAGAATGCTGACAAGGATGGTTGCTAAGATATTGTGTATAGAAAAAGTATTCCATAACCGATCATTATTAAAAATCATGTTTTTCTAACAGGGAATAAATGATGTTTTTCTAAGCCCGAGTAAAGTTTTTTCTTGCACCGTTAAGTTTGACGCATCTCCGCATGTGCTTACTCTACCGGTAGCAGCGAAGATAATTTCGCAAGGAAACGGAAAGAAATTTCGTGATTATAGGCACAGCAAGAACGGTTTTACCTCGGTATAATTCCTTCATACGTGAGATACGGTCACATGTAACACTGTTTTTCATTGCTTTAAGATCACATGTCACTAACGTAACTATAGTACTGATATAACGAACTTTTAAAAATAGTGTCTGTGCAATTTAACCGCCGGCCGCGGTGGTCTCGCGGTTCTAGGCGCGCAGTCCGGAACCGCGCGACTGCTACGGACGCAGGTTCGAATCCTCCCTCGGGCATGGATGTGTGTGATGTCCTTAGGTTAGTTAGGTTTAAGTAGTTCTACGTTCTAGGGGACTGATGACCACAGCTGTTAAGTCCCATAGTGCTCAGAGCCATTTGAACCATTTTGCAATTTAACCGTTTCTTCGCTGTTCACACATGCGAACAGTTCCTGAACGCAAAAAGTGGAGCGCACTTCTCTCCAGGATCTCATACGGAAAACAAAATCCGTGGTACGAATCTGACACAGGAACAACGTATCGTTCTACTTGTCGATCTGTGAGAAAGCTCTTTCCGGCAGCATCCAGATTTCTGAATATGATGAGCTCGATACATAAGATACGAAAATTCCACATTTCAGATTAATACGACAGCCACTCTGAAGTGACAGCATATTATAATTTTGTGGCTGTTCCGAAGACAGAGCTCTCGGTTCTCCTGCGCGACAAAACTTTCCTAGAAGAATGAAGGTGAAGCGTTTCCGTTTACGGAGCACGTGAGGAATAGCAGTACGCAGTAGTGGCATGACGCCATCGCATGCTCGGCGGGGGGTGGGGGGGGGGGGTGGGGGGGGAGGGGGAGTGGCTTGTGCGCATGCGTAGCCGAGGTTCCGGCGCCTGCTGTCACAGAAGCGGCACCGTCGCAGCGTGGAACACAGAGGTAGGTGCCGCCTAAGCAATACGCATTTTAGTTTTATGTACACAGTTGTACGTGTTTCTGAATCAACGAACGTATGTAGTATGTCGATGCTAAAGACCGGATTGTTTATGACAGTCGAGTCCTCCGAACAATAACTAGAATATTACGTAGAAGAAGATTTCTGTTCAATTGTAAACTGGTTTTCGATTAACTTTTAAGCAGAAATAACTGTCAGTGCTGCTAGGCGGGACTCAGTTACCGAACACTCATCTCGTTTTTCGTAGTTGAATAGAAAATCAGTAAGAAAATTATTTGTTAGCTCGTATTTAATACGTAACAGTGGTGCGGCAACTTCCCTTATTGGCGACAGTCCTCGAGGACGCAAAGTATATTTCACAGTGACAAGAGTAACCTGTTCAGATGTGTGTGAAATGTTATGGGACTTAACTGCTAAGGTCATCAGTCCCTAAGCTTACACGTTACTTAACCTAAATTATCCTAAGGACAAACACACACACACCCATGCCCGAGGGAGGACTCGAACCTCCACCGGGACCAGCCGCACAGTCCATGACTGCAGCGCCTTAGACCGCTTTGTTTTTTATTCATTTTGTTCGATATAGTTTGTTGCGTTTGGTCTAGGCGGACGTCACAAGACATCCGTTCAAGTTGACCGTTGATTCCTTTATTCAGTTTTTTTTAATTTCAGGGGACAAGCGGCCCTCTGACCGAACACGCTGAGCTACCGTGCCGGCGAGTAACCTGTACTTCGGTGCTATCCACATTTAAGAATACGCAGCCATTTGTGGCTAAGATATGATGGGAGGCATAGACTTATACCTTTATAGGGGACAAATGTCAACAGAGCTTCTCGGTGTAAGGATTGCTGAATTCGCAACTTCAAAGCCGTGAAATTACAGGCGTGTAAAAGTTTCATTTAGAATCTAGCTGTCACCGAACTGTAACTGACAGACTGTTTACATCAGCGCAATCTGTGTGTGCAGCTGCCCTGAGACTCATCGGCATAAATTCAGAGTGCAAGGCATTTAAACAAGACGATGACGTGACTTGTTTATTCTTGACAGCCAACATCTGTTACACATTTCAGGTATTGCAGGAAATAAATAAAAACATGAAATGATCCAAGCGAACAGGTGAAATGAGTAACGGAGCCAGCACGCACATTTCAGATACCGGTGGTTGTTCATAACGCCGTCCTAGTGTCACGTGAGCTCAGCTGTTCACGCCCCCAGCGAGCTGCGTTATCGACTCACGCGGAGTTGCGTTATCGTTATCGAGCTGAAAGTTTCAATAGCACTTGTGAAATATCACTGTTCCAGAAGGTTGAACCACAGTTGACAACCTAGTTTCATTTCAACAACTGTTTTAGTTGCTGAATCTGCCGGCAATTATGAGGTGTGTTCTTCCCGAAATTCGGCAACGCGAATGCTACGGGTCGATACGAACATTTATAGAGCGGATGATTCAGAGCATTTCCTAGACGTAAACAAAACCAAGTGGAAATATTATTTCGGGTGCAAGATCAACAGTTCGTAGCTATGTTCAATACACACTCGTCAACGGACAGCTACTAGGCGTACCAGAGCGAGAAATGAAAACGGTTGCGTGGTTCATTACCTATTTAACTTCAGCGTTTGTCCCGCCTTGTACTGTGTGCGCTAAAGGTGCACTACATTTGGAAATTAAATTTGTTTTAATTCTGTAGCCGTATGTCCTCATGTCACCATAAACATGTTATCTCAAAGATTACGAACCATGCGTAGCACATGTCCGTGAATCTCGTAAATTTTGTCCTATGTTAAACAGTTTTTATCTGCCACGAAGTTCAAAACAGATACATCCTGAAAAGCCATTTCTCTGCAATATCCTTCTTCCAGGAAAACTTTTGCGAAGTTTGGAAAATAGGAGAGAGATGCTGACAGTGTGGAATATGTTAGGGCTGGTCGGTAAGAGCATTTCCCGAGAAGGCAAGGTTCTGGGTTCGGTTCCCGGTTCGGTACACACATTTAATCTGCCGGAAGGTTAGAAACACCATAAGCTCCGCTGTAGAGTGGAAGATCGGTTTCTGTCTGTATGTGGGCTTTCTGAGATGGAAAGACTAACATTTACTTGTAGGTTGTTAGGAATGGACAATGTATCACATCGACAGTCGATCATTCGAGATGAGGGAACGGTCCAGATCTGCCCTCTTTCCTCTGTCGCAAGCAAGCTCGCTCCTCTACAAGGTAGCTAAAAAGGCCCAACACTGAATAGTTTATCACGGATGTGAATCGCTTCTTTCGTTGTTCTCAGCGTCGTATGTTCGTTACGGACGTTGAACACTCAAATTTCTTGTAACTAGCCAGTGACTTACTTTAATGCAGTCGTCTCTCCAATACTTGAATTTTCCAAGATATCGTGGTACATATTTCTAAATTTAATTATCGTTATTTCATGTATGCAAAACCTTGTGCATCTTATCGGGGGAAAAAGTGAAGCACTGTCGCGCCCGGGTTCCCGGGTTCGATTCCCGGCGGTGTCAGGGATTTTCTCTGCCTCGTGATGACTGGGTGTTGTGTGATGTCCTTAGGTTAGTTAGGTTTAAGTAGTTCTAAGTTCTAGGGGACTGATGACCATAGATGTTAAGTCCCATAATGCTCAGAGCCATTAGCACCATTTTTTGAAGCACTGCAAATTCAAAATGAATATGAAAACACCGGTCTGCGTCATTTTCGGTCCAAGATTTGGTACTCGATAATCTGTTTGAAAGGCATGCTGAATTTAAAAGTGCAACTAGTTTTTTCTCTATCAGCTCGTGGTTCTTTACGACTTCATATTAAATAAACTCATAAAAACGCTGTTTTGCCGAAAATTATTTGCCCAACCGTGACTGTAAGACATATATATTACTTCTGGCAAAAAAAGTAAATCATCGACCAGCCACTGTACACGAGATGGTTGCTGTTTTCTACTTTTAAAGCTACGTCCGGTCATTCAGATTTGTATTTTGTCTGGGTTCCCTAAACCGCTTAAGGCGAATGCCGAGAAGATTTCTTGAAGAGGGGCACAGACAGTTAATCCCAATCTTCATGTCTTCCGTCTTTCGATGCATTCTCTGTAAGTTTGCTCATAGGCAGCCGCAAGGGTGGTGAAGGTGGGGGGGGGGGAGGGGGGGGGGGGCGGGTTAATTGCGCCTCCTCCTGTCCCACTGGATTCTGGAGTACAGAGTTTTTATTTAGTACAGAATTCCCACTCTACAATGTAATTTCCCTTGATTCTGCTAAACATTCCGTATAGCCAGCTGTAGCATTATGTGGTTTGTGGAATGACACGACCTGAAACTGACCACCTCATTTATTTCAAAATTTACTATGTTACTCTTGCCCCCCCCCCCCCCTCCACACACACGCATACACACACTCAAACTCACACCCACACTTACCCCTCCCCTGGAAAAAATTCCACGGTTGCCCATGAAATCGAGCACTACATTCGGATGTGTACATACGGGCGAGATGTAGCTTACGATGCAACCCGTCAGCTTTGATCACTGACGCTGTCACTATGCCCATTGTGTCGTCATGCTTTCCCGCGCAGTTAGAGATGTAAACATTATGTAGCGATTGGACGCTCGCCTGAAGTTGGAGCATCCGGTCGGGGACGAAGTTGTAAAATATATATTGGAAGCAAATATCAAAAAACGAACGTGAACTAACAATCCGGACCTGTGTCAGAAGACGCGGTTTCTGAAGAACTCGTAAAAAGCAAAATTAATAAACCAAAGAACGAAGAACTTGAGCTGCATAGCTAAACTAAAGAATTCTCTACATCCAAAACTACAAGACAGAACCTGCTTTACTCTGATGGATTATATCGTACTCTTGACTACAAAAGAACTTGCTGTCAATCTGTTGCACTTTTCCTTACAGCAGGTCGATGTATGATACCGATTACAGGGTTGGATGCTGCAAAAAGTATCTTCAGGTATTCAGCCTGTGCAAGACACAGAAATAGTAACGTAGTAGTCGACCCTGTCAGAATCTGACCGTTACCAAAACTCATTACTTCATGACCTATTCCAAAATGGTTACTCTTTTTACCAATCTGAACTCCACTTTGCGATATATCTGCAGTAATAGGCACTTCAAGGATAAAACGCTACATCGGTATGCACAGGGTGTATCAAGAAGAATCATCCGATTTAGCACGTCTGTATTTCTGAAACTAATAAACGGATACAGTGAATTTTGTTTTTTGATGAACGGGAAACTCAAAAAATTTCTTTTCATGCCTTTCATAGGTGTTCAATATGCCCACTTGAGATGCACGGCTTATGACAGTGCGATATTCAAATTGTTCCCACACTGCAGCGAGCATCTCTTGAGTTACAGGTTCCACAGCTGCTGTTACGCGATGTCTTAGTTCATTCATTGTTATTGGTAACAAAGGCACATAAACAGAGTCTTTTATAAGCCCCAACAAGAAATAATCACATACAGTCAGGTATGGTGACCTTGTACGTCAGTAACGTAAGGCTGAATCATTTGGACCAGTGCGACCGATCCAACGTTCAGTAATCCTTCGATTTAAAAATTCCCGCACTTCCAGATGCTAGTGTGGCGGTGCCCCATCGTGTTGGTAAATTAAGTCGTTCGAATCAGTCTCCAACTGTGGGAAAAGAAAGTTCTGAAGCACATCGAGATATGTGCTTCTTGTAACTGTGTTCTCGGCAAAGAAGAATGGGACCATACTCCTTTCCCGTGAAACTGCACAAAACACATTAAATTTTGGAGAACCTAGCGGGAACCATGTAAAACTCGAGAGTTTGCACTTTCCACCAGTACACTGTTCACGCACTAGTCTCAAACAACATAATATTTATTATTTTTTTAAAAACCGGATGATTCTTGTTGATACAGCCTGTATATTTACGAGTATATACAGGGTGTTACAAAAAGGTACGGCCAAACTTTCAGGAAACATTCCTCACACACAAATAAAGAAAAGATGTTATGTGGACATGTGTCCGGAAACGCTTAATTTCCATGTTAGAGCTCATTTTAGTTTCGTCAGTATGTACTGTACTTCCTCGATTCACCGCCAGTTGGCCCAATCGAAGGAAGGTAATGGTGACTTCGGTGCTTGTTTTGACATGCGACTCATTGCTCTACAGTACTAGCATCAAGCACATCGGTACGTAGCATCAACAGGTTAGTGTTCATCACGAACGTGGTTTTGCAGTCAGTGCAATGTTTACAAATTCGGAGTTGGCAGATGCCCATTTGATGTATCGATTAGCAAGGGGCAATAGCCGTGGCGCGGTACGTTTGTATCGAGACAGATTTCCAGAACGAAGGTGTCCCGACAGGAAGACGTTCGAAGCAATTGATCGGCGTCTTAGGAAGCACGGAACATTCCAGCCTATGACTCGCGACTGGGGAAGACCTAGAACGACGAGGACATCTGCAATGGACGAGGCAATTCTTCGTGCAGTTGACGATAACCCTAATGTCAGCGTCAGAGAAGTTGCTGATGTACAAGGTAACGTTGACCACGTCACTGTTATCGAGAGTGCTATGGGAGAACCAGTTGTTTCCGTACCATGTACAGCATCTGCAGGCACTATCAGCAGCTGATTGGCCTCCACGGGTGCACTTCTGCGAATGGTTCATCCAACAACGTGTCAATCCTCATTTCAGTGCAAATGTTCTCTTTACGGATGAGGCTTCATTCCAACGTGATCAAATTGTAAATTTTCACAATCAACATATGTGGTCTGACGAGAATCCGCACGCAATTGTGCAACCACGTCATCAACACATATTTTCTGTGAATGTTTGGGCAGGCATTGTTGGTGATGTCTTGATTGGGCTCCATGTTCTTCCACCTACGTTCAATGGAGCACGTTATCATGATTTCATACGGGGTTTCTACCTGTGCTGCTAGAACTTGTGCCGTTACAAGTACGACACAACATGTGGTTCATGCTCGATGGAGCTCCTGCACATTTCAGTCGAAGCGTTCGTACGCTTCTCAACAACAGATTCGGTGACCGATGGATTGGTAGGGGCGGACCAATTCCATGGCCTCCACGCTCTCCTGACCTCAACCCTCTTGACTTTCAGTTATGGTGGCATTTGAAAGCTCTTGTCTACGTAACTCCGGTACCAAATGTAGAAACTCTTCGTGCTCGTATTGTGGACGGCTGTGATACAATACGCCATTCTCCAGGGCTGCATCAGCATATCAGGGATTCCATGCGACGGAGGGTGGATGCATGTATCCTCGCTAACGGAGGACATTTTGAACATTTCCTGTAACAAAGTGTTTGAAGTCACGCTGGTACGATCTGTTGCTGTGTGTTTCCATTCCATGATTAATGTGATTTGAAGTAATAAAATGAGCTCTAACTTGGAAAGTAGGCGTTTCCGGACACATGTCCACATAACATACTTTCTTTCTTTGTGTGTGAGGAATGTTTCCTGAAAGTTTGACCGTACCTTTTTGTAACACCCTGTATACACATATCTGCGATAATAATTACTTTGTATGTAATAGTTAAAAGCCAGTGTCAAAATAATGATTCCATCTGTTCAGATGAACTGTGGATAATAATAATAATAATAATCGGTACACTTTTAAGTCACCGTTGCTATCCTTTCCAGCTGAAAAACCGATATAGCAGATGCCTTACAAGTCATCCTTGTTTAGTTTGTAGAAACAGCTGTAGTTCGTAGTTCCGTAACCTGCCATGAAGTGATCCGACTATTATACACTGAAGCGCCAAAGAAACTGGTATAGGCATGCGTATTCGGTTACAGAGATATGTAAACAGGCAGAATACGGCACTGCGGTCGGCAACGCCTACATAAGACAAGTGTATGGCGCAGTTGTTAGATCAGTTACTGCTGCTACAATGGCAGGTTTTCAAGATTTAAGTGAGTTTGAACGTGGTGTTATAGTCGGCGCACGATCGATGGGGCGCCTCTTCTTCGAGGTAGCAATGAAGTGGGGAATTTCCCGTATGAGTCATTTCACGCGTCTACCGTGAATATCAGAAATCTGATAAAACATCAAATCTCCCACATCGCTGCAGCCGGAAAAAGATCCTGCAAGAACGGGACCAGCAACGACTGAAGAGAATCGTTCAGCGTGACAGAAGTGCAACCCTTCCGCAGATTGCTGCAGATTTCAATGCTGAGCCATCAATAAGTGTCAATGTGGGAACCATTCAACGAAACGTCATCGATATGGGCTTTCGGAGCTGAAGACCCACTCGTGTACCCTTGATGACTGCACGACACAAAGCTTTACGTCTCACCTGGGCCCGCCAGCATCGACATGGGACTGTTGATGACTGGAAACATGTTGCCTGGTCGGCTCGTTTCAAATTGTATCGAGCGGATGAACGTATACGGGTATGGATAACTCATGAATCCATGGACCCTGCATGTCAGCAGGGGATCGTTCAAGGCGGTGGAAACTCTGTAATGGTGTGGAGCGTGTGTAGTTGGAGTGATATGGGACCTCTGATATGTCTAGATAAGGCTCTGACAGGTGACACTTACGAAAAAAGCATCCTGTCTGATCACCTGCATCCATTCATGTCCATTGTTCATTCCGACGGACTTGGGCTATTCCAGCAGCACAATGCGACACACCACACGTCCAGCACTGCTGCAGAGTGGTTCCAGGAACACCCTTCTGAGTTTAAACACTTCAAAATGGTTCAAATGGCTCTGAGCACTATGGGACTCAACTGCTGAGGTCATTAGTCCCCTAGAACTTAGAACTAGTTAAACCTAACTAACCTAAGGACATCACAAACATCCATGCCCGAGGCAGGTTTCGAACCTGCGACCGTAGCGGTCCTGCGGTTCCAGACTGCAGCGCCTTTAACCGCACGGCCACTTCGGCCGGCTTTAAACACTTCAGCTGGTACTATACTCCCCAGACCAAACATTATTAGGTATATCTGGGATGCCTTGCAACGTGCTGTTTAGAAGAGAAATCCACTCGCATTTATGGACAGCCCTGCGGGATTCAAGGTGTCAGTTCTCTCCAGCACTATTTCCGACATTAGTCGAGTCCATGCCACGTCATGTTGGGGCACTTTTGCGTGCTCGCGGGGGTCCTACACGATATTAGGCAGGTGTACCAGTTTCTTCCGCTCTTCAGTGTAAGATATCCATGCCCTCTGTCATAGACTTCATAGTGATTCCCAGAGTATAGGTGTAGATGTAGATCCACTAGAATCTTCGCTTCTGTTTGTGTATCATACACATTATACTTAATTTTCGATGTAAAGTCAGTGATTCGATGTAAAGTCAGTAATTCTACCAATTTCCACATGCAGTGCAGAGCTTATCGCATTGAGAAATGTAACAAGTTATCACGATTTAACGTTGTGGTGGTTAAAGTACACTTGAAAAACGAAGTTACATTTAACAACATGCAAGTTGTAATAAGCACAACAAGCCGAAAATTTGTGACTCGTAGGACACATCACGCTTGTACCATGTAACATGATCTCTAGCAATGATAACGGCCACAGTTCGACGCAGAAGAGTGTCCATAACTTTCTTCAGCTATATCTTATCTACGTGAAGACACTCATTAAGGATTAGGCACTGTAGTGCAAATAAATTGTTGGGATTTTGATTGCTGTGTTTATACGCTGTTCCAGACAGTCCAGACGTTTTCTAGAATGCTAAGTTCGGGTTATTTAGCCGGCTAATCGAGATCCGGCAGGGTGCCTAAATATTCCTCAAACCTGCGAAGCATTCGTGCAGCCCTTTGAGCATGGCTGTTGTCACCTTTAAGAATGGGTGTGTCAACAGCACACTCATCTCGAAGATGTAGAAGAAAGGGCACTTAGAATGCTGAAATAAATGTTCTGGGTAATCTAACTAAGTGGGCGCAAGTAATGGTACAAAAAGTACCCCAAAGTTTCACGTAACCACCTCTGGTCAGCAGTGCACCCTCCCACATTGTGGCTTCACCGTCTAATTGGACCCTCGGTGCAATCGACGTCTTGCAACATTTTAAAAAAGGCGACACCGCGACTCACAGACCGCACTAAATATTTTCAGTCCTTTAAAGTGCAGCGTTACACTGAGGTAACAAAACGCATGGGCCAGCGATATTCGCATATACAGACGGCGGGAGTATCGCGTACACAAGGTATAAAAGAGCAGTGCATTGACGGAACTGTCATTTGTAAAAGAACCTTCAACATCGCAGCGCGTCAGCAATCGTTGGTTAATATATTATTAAAAAATTAGAAACCCGCCTCGATTGCGAAAAAAGCACCTAGTGTTAACCAAGGTTTCGGCGTAGACAACTACACCTTCTTCAGAACAATAAAACCCACAAGTGCCTAAGAAGACCTTTGTCGATGATTAAAAGAGCACCATAGCTATACATTTATAAACGAAAAAAAGGAAAACACAAACAGTACATACGTACCAAGTCAAAACCATTACTTAACTTAATGGAGTACGCTCCACCTCACACCGCCATAAACTGCAGTACTTCATTGTTTGGATTGTTTCAAATTTGTGTTGGCTGACAAAAGACGTATTTTGGCACGCAAAAAGTGCTCTTTCGCCAGGATAATGCACCATCCCATACATCAGAATTTTGCTTCAAATTTGTTCCTCATCCATCCTATTCACCGGAAGCCCCAAACGACTTCGTCCTGCTCCGTAACTTGATTCAAATGGTTCAAGTGGCTCTGAGCACTATGGGACTTAACATCTATGGTCACCAGTCCCCTAGAACTTAGTTAAACCTAACTAACCTAAGGACATCACACACATCCATGCCTGAGGCAGGATTCGAACCTGCGACCGTAGCGGTTGCGCGGTTCCAGACTGAAGCGCCTAGAACCGCTCGGCCACACTGGCCGGCATTTTCCCCAACTTGAAACTTTACCTTGTTGAAAAGAAATTTTCGTAAAATATGGAAATGATAATTGCAGTCAACGAGTATTTTGCATAGTTTGACAGAAGCTATTTTTCCGATGGAATGAAAAAGCTGGAGTATCGTTGGACCAAGTGTGTATCTCTCGAAGTAGTCTGTCTAGAAATAAGGTGAGTTGTTTACTTTTTACCAGGCTTACTAAATCACCCTCGTAACACGTTCTTTAGCCCTGATAACGGCCTCAATCCAAGCAGGAAGGGAGCCTACAAGGTCCTTCATCTATGCGTTATCCACTTGAAGGTACTCATTGAGGATCAGACACCGTAGTGCAAATAAATTCCTGGGATGTTGATTTTTTGTGTTTCACATGTTGTTCCAAATAGTCTCAGGCATTTTCTGTGAGATTGAGATCGGGTGATTTACCGGGCTGATAGAGATACGACGGGGTGCCTAAGTGTTCGCCAAACCAGGAAAGGATGCGTAGAGCCTTGTGAGAACGGTTGTTGTCAGCTTTGAGGACAGGAGAGTCCACAGCATGCTCATCTTGAAGGTGTAGAAGAAAGTGCAACATTTGGTCACTGAGAATGTTGAACTAAACGCCATGTTTCATATTCACAACAAGTGAGTGCAAGTTTACGGTACGGAAAACACTCCAAAATTACACAGAACCACACCCAGCCCTAACTAAACCCTCCATGCGCTGCAGGTTAAACGCCACATTGGAGCTTCGGTGCACTCGACATCTTGCATCACTTAAAAAGAAAGGTGAAATCGCGACTCACCAGGTCACATGACATGCCTCCTGTGAGTTTTGTGTTGTTTGTCGCATTGAAGACGTGCAATATCCCGAGTCATAACATTCAACTCTCTAACATAACATTCAACTTTCTAAGTGTTCGCTCTGAAACTGCATTCAGCCACGATCGGGTTTCAGACCGATCGTCATTGACGAGGCGTGATGCCGGTTAGGATGTTTTTGACGACCACTATTCTTACACCACGTTACGCTGCTGCGAGTGGTACACCATTTCTTGCAGACACATTGAACATTCCGCGTTGATATGTTTGCAAACGGAGTAACTTCATTCACGGTGTG
This sequence comes from Schistocerca serialis cubense, assembly GCF_023864345.2. Taxonomy (NCBI): domain Eukaryota; kingdom Metazoa; phylum Arthropoda; class Insecta; order Orthoptera; family Acrididae; genus Schistocerca; species Schistocerca serialis. Next base: position 1,044,518,006 of record NC_064639.1, on the reverse strand, counting down.
GTCATGGACACGCCCAAACACAATAGCTCCTCTCTACGTCGGCCCATATTACTGCGCTTATTCCATACAACCGACTGACACATACATACCTCTTCTCTGCCGCGACTTACGTCAGCTGTGGAGAGTCACGTGACCACTTGGTACCAGGGCTCCAAAGTGATCATAGTGCTCTTATAATGGGGTGACTAACATCTCTTATAAGGGGGTGGCTAACATTGTGGCCCTTGAGCCTAACCTTGAGGTAACCGTTCGTAGTATTACCCTCTTTGGAACCATCGGGGAAGGGTCTACAGTGGTAAAACACTTATGTATCTTCTGCACGTCATCATACAGTGGTCATAAAATGATCGCCATTAGCGATCCTAGATCACATGGACGCCGAAGGCACCACTTAGAGGCAGTTTTCACTCTGACAGCCATGAGCACATATGGAAGCTACGTTATCTACTATCACAGTTATTGATCTTTTCCACCCGTATGACTGGTGTAACGCAAGAATTAAATTTATGTTATGTCATCTAATTTGAAGCAGTACTAGGGTTGTAGAGCCTCAGCTGGAGTACTGTAATGCAGTTTCGTAAACCTTAATGTTATATACTGTAATATCTCCTGTATTTTATCCCTTAGAAAGATCTGATAATGGACAAATAGTCCGAAACCAGTCGTCAATAAATAAATGGCCTTCTTGTCCAATTTCAGACGGTTTTCATAACCATTGTTGGAATCATAAAACACTGGGAGTTCACATTCGGGCGGACGGAGATGCAAACCCCCTCGAGATTTTGGATTTCTGGGATTTTCTTAAACCGCGAGGTTTGGTGTATCAATGCTAACTGTCCATCGTCTCTGCTTGAGTTATTTAATACTCGCAGCCATATTACACGGTGTAAGAACAGTAGTCGTAAAAAAGATTGTCGGAGTGGTTTCTTTGCAAGGGCACGGCCGATATACTTCCCTACCATTCTCCTATTCGAGCTCGTGTTGACTCTTCAGTGAATTCGTCGTTGAAGGATCGTTAAAATCTAATCTTCCATTTTTTCCCATAGAAGTTGTGCATTTAATTGATTCGTAGTGCTCCCTAGCTAATTCAGTCATCACACAGAACATTCTTTCCATTACATCAAGTCCAGTTATGTGACTATATTTTTCTTCAGAAATGTTTGCTAACAAGGGTCTGCTGAACCAGTTCTCATTTACTCCAAAGCCAGTCGTAATCATCATTCTCCACACAAGTACTAACTCGCCCGTGCTCTACCCTAATAAGGGCCTATGCTCAGGCCAGAGGCGTGCAAAGTGGCTAGGCTAAGATATTCCTTTTTTTTTAAGCAGAAAAGCAATAGACGCAAATGCATAGAAATGAATGGTTATCATCTGTAACTGTTGAAGTATAATATCGAATAGCTTAACTACCTTAGGATCAAATTAAATACTTTAAACAGTTCAATTTTCAAGAAATTGCAAAATGGCCACTTTGCCCGACATGAAAGTGACTGCTTAGCTTTGAACTAAAAAATAAGGAATAAGAAACTGTTTTAACAAAGAACTTAATACATTTTGTTGTGAAGCATGATTCGACTTATACTTTTCACAAATAAAAGTCAAATTGTATTCCTCAACTCCTTTACATAGTTTATACAACTGGCACTGAATGCACTGCTCTTCTGGCCCTGAACTTGAAAATCTTTCTTCACAGTGCATGCTCTCACTGTCGTCAACATAGTCGTCAGAAAGAGCTGTTCTAGAGTTGGGTTTCCTGCTTTTCGCACTCTTCTTTTTACTGCCTTTCTTCTCTTCGGCTACTTCCGTTTTCCCTTTTTTTACTTTCTTTTTCTTCTCTTATTTTATTTGCCGCTTCTAGGTCACTGTTATAAGGACTCGCTGCACATATGGCCGCGGAGAGATCGTTTCGGCATCAGCTTCTACGTTTTCCCCTACACTAAGTGGCCACCGCCGAGGTTAACCTATTCTCATCGCGCCCGTTCCCGTCATAGTAAAAAGCTTTTCTGTCTTCACAATCATTATTCCTTGCTTCGTTTTCATGACACATTATGAAGGTCGAGCAAGGACTTGGATATTTCTCCTACTAGTGTTCTTACACAAGAGAAACTAAGTGTAACTAAATGAAAAATGATTTCGATTTATTATTTCTAGACAAAGAAAAAACCTACACTGTGCATAAATAACGATATAAATATATTAAACAATTCTCGTTAAAATACTTTTTGTTAATAGTGGTAAAGATAGCTCTGTAATAGGCTTGCAAATATTGTTTGACATACTCGTATATATATATCTTCATGACGTAATGAATGTTGATGTATTGAAATGCAAGGGCTTCAGTTTTCATATTCTTTCAGTTCTGAGCTGTGTAGAAAATTTATCGTAGGATCTTCTTCGACAGCATCGGTTAAGGAATTTGTTTTAGCCATTAATAAACTCGCAGGAACCGTGAAGACAAGATTAGATTAGCTACAGCACGTATAGAGGCAGATAAGCCTTTTTCCCGCATTCCATTCGTGATTGTGACCGAAAGAAACACTGTGCCATGCACTTCGCGGTGGTTTGCATAGTATGTAATTACATATCATTGCTAATTCCTAAATTCCGATACTACATTCCGAATTTTTCTGCCACAGATAGAATCTTATAACCACACTGGCTGAGTTCAGCAGTGTGCTGAGAGTGACATTATGTTGACGTTCCGTCTCGGATGAACACACCTCCATTTGACTGTGACGTTTTCTGCCGTTCCGTTCACTGACGTCCAGTGTGAATCGACATTTATTCGGCTCATACACGTTTCATCTATACGTTTCTCGTACTCTACGTTCCACCACTGACGTAAAACAGCACACAATTTACGTGCATTTCTTACCGTGTAGTATTAAACTAATACACAGTTCAAAAACAAAATTATGTCCTTCGTGAAGCAAAAACAGGAAAATATCAGCAAGTAAACGAAGAATGTAGATGCTAGGCGGTGTGTTAATCGTTTTACTATGCCGTTTAATGCACTTCATTTCTGCAGGCAGTGTCAGGTGGGCGATAGGCTAGATTCGTTGCGGTGAGTCAAACTGAAGAGCCGTAAAGCAGGCGGCAAGCGGAAGGTAGTCGTGATCTCACAACTATGCGACGGCATACCATTGCACCAGAAGAGCGGCTGCGAATCGTCTTGTTGCAGCAAAAAATGCACCTAGTAGACACAGAACAGGTTGTCCACTCTTCAAGGTCGTTTCCTTCAAGTGACAGAGCGTAGCTTAACGTCCACGGTTGCACATACCCTCACCGAATAGCTTAGCGGCTCAGCAGTAGTTTATCGCATTGCAGCAACGAATATTACCTAGCGATTAATAAAAAGCGCAGGCCATCCCCGTTTTCAAGAATCATCATCTGACAGACGGTGTTGTTTGTTGTTGTTGTTGTTGTGGTCTTCAGTCTTGAGACTGGTTTGATGCAGCTCTCCATGCTACTCTACCCTGTGCAAGCTTCTTCATCTCCCAGTACTTACTGCAACCTACATCCCTCTGAATCTGCTTAGTGTATTCATCTCTTGGTCTCCCTCTACGATTTTTACCCTCCACGCTGCCCTCCAATGCTAAATTTGTGATCCCTTGATGCCTCAGAACATGTCCTACTAACCGGTCCCTTCTTTTTGTCAAGTTGTGCCACAAACTCCTCTTCTCCTCAATTCTATTCAATACTTCATCATTAGTTATGTGATCTACCCATCTAATCTTCAGCATTCTTCTGTAGCACCACATTTCGAAAGCTTCTATTCTCTTCTTGTCCAAACTATTTATCGTCCACGTTTCACTTCCATACATGGCTACACTCCATACAAATACTTTCAGAAACGACTTCCTGACACTTAAATCTATACTCGATGTTAACAAATGTTTCTTCTTCAGAAACGCTTTCCTTGCCATTGCCAGTCTACATTTTATATCTTCTCTACTTCGACCATCATCAGTTATTTTGCTCCCCAAATAGCAAAACTCCTTTACTATTTTAAGTGACTCATTTTCTAATCTAATTCCCTCAGCATCACCCTACTTAATTCGACTACATTCCATTATCATCCTTTTGCTTTTGTTGATGTTCATCTTATATCCTCCTTTCAAGACACTGTCCATTCCGTTCAATTTTAATACCTACTCCGAATTTTTCTTTTGTTTCCTTTACTGATTGCTCAATATACAGATTGAATTACATCGGGGAGAGGCTACAACCCTGTCTCACACCCTTCCCAACCACTGCTTCCCTTTCATGCCCCTCGACTCTTATAACTGCCATCTGGTTTCTGTACAAATTGTAAATAGCCTTTCGCTCGCTGTATTTTACCCCTGCTACCTTTAGAATGTGAAAGAGAGTGTTCCAGTCAACATTGTCAAAAGCTTTCTCTAAGTCTACAAATGCTAGAAACGTAGGTTTGCCTTTCCTTAATCTTTCTTCTAAGATAAGTCGTAAGGTCAATATTGCCTCACGTGTTCCAGTATTTCTACGGAATCCAAACTGATCTTCCCCGAGGTCGTCTTCTACCAGTTTTTCCATTCGTCTGTAAAGAATTCGTGTTAGTATTTTGCAACTGTGACTTATTAACCTGATAGTTCGGTAATTTTCACATCTGTCAACACCTGCTTTCTTTGGGATTGGAATTATTATATTCTTCTTGAAGTCTGAGGGTATTTCGCCTGTTTCATACATCTTGCTCACCAGATGGTAGAGTTTTGTCACGACTGGCTCTCCCAAGACCGTCAGTAGTTCTGATGGAATGTTGTCTACTCCCGGGGCCTTGTTTCGACTCAGGTCTTTCAGTGCTCTGTCAAACTCTTCACGCAATATCATATCTCCCATTTCATCTTCATCTACATCCTCTTCCATTTCCATAATATTGTCCTCAAGTACATCGCCTTTGTATAGACCCTCTAAATACTCCTTCCACCTTTCTGCTTTCCCTTCTTTGCTTAGAACTGTGTTTCCATCTGAGCTCTTGATATTCGTACAAGTGGTTCTCTTTTCTCCAAAGGTCTCTTTAATGTGACAGATGTACATAATTATAAACCTATATCGCTGATCATATAAAGTTGGTCGTCGGTAAAGCAGATGCCAGAATGAGATTCATTGGAAGAATCCTAAGGAAATGCAATCCGAAAACAAAGGAAGTAGGTTACAGCACACTTGTTCGCCCACTGCTTGAATATTGCTCACCTGTGTGGGATCCGTATCAGATAGGGTTGATAGAAGAGATAGAGAAGATCCAACGGAGGGCAGCGCGCTTCGTTACAGGATCGTTTAGTAATCACGAAAGCGTTACGCAGATGATAGACAAACTCCAGTGGAAGACTGCAGGGGAGACGCTCAGTAGCTCAGTACGGGCTTTTGTTGAAGTTCCGAGAACATACCTTCACCGAGGAGTCAAGCAGTATATTGCTCCCTCCTACGTAATATCTCGCGAAGAGACCATGAGGATAAAATCAGAGAGATTAGAGCCCACACAGAGGCATACCGACAGTCTTTCTTTCCACGAACAATACGAGACTGGAATAGAAGGGAGAACCGATAGAGTACCCTCCGCCACACACCGTGAGGTGGCTTGCGGAGTATGGATGTAGATGCCAACCTGTTGTAGAATTATGGAACTTTTTTTAAGCTTACATTTTACATATTTGGAGAACGAAAATTCTATAAGATTGTATGCAGATATCACAGACAGGGATCTTACGAAAGTCAGTTCGCTCCACTCATCCACAATACTCAGACGGCCGTAGACAAAGGCGTCCAAGTTGATGCCGTGTTCCCGGACCTCAATAAAGTTCACTAAAGTGAACAATGCACGGGATTACTGAGTGTCGGATTAGATTCTTGCAGATATAACTCAACAAGATGTAACTCAACAGGTCCTTCTTAACGGTACAAAATCGAAGGCGTAATGGTAATTTCTGGAATAGAGGAGACGGGGTGTGGTAATCACATCTTTTTATTTCAATTTTTTTACGCGGTCACCAACATAAATATGCACACTTTCCTTGCCTGTATTTTCAGAAGGTTTTTAAAAATAATTTATGGCTTCATAATTGTTGTGATATAATCAACATTGCCCTCTCTGTCATGCGATTTTTGTGACTACCGTCTCCGCGACTGGGATGATTGTCACAGGGAACGGGGATTGCTTGTCGCGTGTTAATAGTAGGTGAAAAATACGGTCGTTTGTAGAAATAAAATCCTTTTTGTATTGATATAAATTACTTCAAGCCAAAGCAGCATTCAAGATTAAAATATAACAATCCTATTTAACACTAATAACATGAAAACAAACAAAATCATTTTGATTATTGTACACAATAAGTTCAGCAATTCGACATGCACAGGGAAAAAACGACTTACAGCTAATATCACAACAATAACCCACAGCGAAAACTGTTCATTGATAACAACCCTGTAATAAAAATTGTGTTAAGACTACAAAATTAATCTGAAAAATCAGTCTGGCAGTTCTGACAAAGAAAAGCTAACGTACATTTCTCATATGACCATTTCTTGCAGTGTACATTATTGTACCCATATTTCCCTTGATCTGCTATTGGCAAATGTCTCGAGACATACAATTCAAAAACAGTCACCATGTTCGCTATCACTGCTTTAAGCTTTCTTTTGTTGTTTCTGCTTTTTAGTTTTACTTTTTTTTCGGGTAGGAAAAGACGTTTCTTGGCATCCGTGGAGCTTTTCTTTTCTTTTTTCCTTTCGAGTTCCTCTTTCACAGGAGTGTCCCTGACGACAGCTGAACATCTCTTTTGGTAGTAGTTGTTCCTTCGTTGTTTTCGTTTTCCAGCTTTAAGGAAAGGTCTGACGTCTTTCGGGGAAACAATAATAAGCCTAGACTGAACATTCTCCAAGCCACTGCAAGAAGGCTGGGATTCAGACAGTTGTCCTGTGTCATTAATTTGGTTCGTGCAGACCTCTAATATTTGATTTGATTGTCTCCTTCTTTCGTGTCAACACTTAGAGCAGTAGGCCTATCAGGATTTGGTGGGTCTGCTAGGAAACTAGGAGCAAATTCACGGTCGCCAAAAACGTCTCTGGACAAACGCCACAAGTCTTGAATCCTGCTTGGAAATTTGAGGACGTAAACACAAGAGGATGCGCAAAAGTCACTATTCCTGGAATGTCATATTTTGTCATTGTGAAACCTGGGTGGTTTAACATCCATTCACGTGCTTCTTCAGTGGTCCGTACACTGTCTGATCTAATGGTTGCAATTGGTGCGACCACTGAGGAGGAAAAACCACCATGTCATTATCTTTCGCTTATTTGAGCCCATTAATTGACAGATGAGAACTATGATTATCTTGCGTTAGCAACAAAGTGTTCCAAAAATTCACAAAGATGTTCTTCCATCATCCATTCAGAAGGGTTACTCGCCCCATGGCAGCCCACTGGCCCATCATGATTAAAGAATTCGTTGAAGTGCACCTAGGAAAAAATGAAGAATGGTGGAATAGAGTTCCCAGTAGCAGAAACAGAAGCAGCTAAAGTAACTAGACTAACTCGTACTCCAGATGTGATCGACCACACTTGCTTGAAACTGTGTCGTGACACAATTCGATTTGGCTTTTGGACTATTGTAATGCCAGCCTCGTCTGTGTTCCAGATATCTTTCTGTTCAAAGTTGTATCGGCTCATTACAGTAGCCTGGTTATCGAAAAAGGCGCCAACGTTTGTTGCTTTAAAGCTATAAGCTTGGGCTTAGCTGGTAGCTTCAGGAGTCCTAACTGACAAATATTTGTCTTTCTTCAAGAATCCAGAAAACAAGTCAGCCCCTTTATGTCGAGGTTAATTTCACTTTGCAGGTACTTTTAGCCCATTACAATTAAAATTTTTCATTTTAAAATTCAGTCTTGATCACACCACGTATGTTACAAAAACATAGGTGACCGGTTTCGGTCATAACTCATAACACAATTTTTGCACTTTTTTGGACTGGAACCAAAGCATATATCAGATGCAGCCTTGATATTATATTCTGCTTGTTCATGTTCAAGAGCAACTGCTAGAAAAAGTCTACTAGTATAGAAGCCTACAAGCAGTGAAGGACAGGTCACATCACTTCTTATATCCTCAGCAGAAAAAGTTTTACAGTGGCAAACCACTGTCCAGTAATTTATATTGGAAACTTTGGCAACATTGTGTGTGGATTAATTTTCCAATTTCATCACCCAAGCCGCTTTCAGCATAGCGCCTGCGGGTGTTTGACCTTTCTCTGTTTTCCTTTCTAAATTTCTGGACATCTTGATGCTGAAAACAACAAAAGGATAGGATGATATCAGAATCTGAAACGCAAATACTTTCGCGGGGTTTAGTGTCCTGCGTGACAGCCATCCCCATTGATTGTGTGACAAGCAAACCAGAAAATCCAATGTGAAAACTTTAGCTATTATCCAGCGATGCGTGTTTTATAACGACTGAGAAAGACCGCACACAATACACTACTGGCCATTAAAATTGCTACACCACGAAGATGACGTGCTGCAGATGCGAAATTTAACTGACAGGAAGAAGATGATGTGATATGCAAATGATTAGCTTTTCAGAGCATTCACACAAGGTTGGCGCCGGTGGCGACACTTACAACGTGCTGACATGAGGAAAGTTTCCAACCGATTTCTCATACACAAACAGCAGTTGACCGGCGTTGCCTGATGAAACGTTGTTGTGATGCCTCGTGTAAGGAGGAGAAATTCGTCCCATCACGATTCCGACTTTGATAAAGGTCGGATTGCAGCCTATAGCGATTGCGGTTTATCGTAGCGCGACATTGCTGCTCGCGTTGGTCGAGATCCAATGACTGTTAGCAGAATATGGAATCGGTGGGTTCAGGAGGGTAATACGAAACGCCGTGCTGGATCCTAACGGCCTCGTATCACTAGCAGTCGAGATGACAGGCATCTTATCCGCATAGCTGTAACGGATCGTGGAGCCACGTCTCGATCCCTGAGTCAACAGATGGGGACGTTTGCAAGACAACAACAATCTGCACGAACAGTTCGACGACGTTTGCAACCATGGCTGCGGTTACCCTTGACGCTGCATCACAGACAGCAGCGCCTGCGATGGTGTATTCGACGAACCTGGGTGCACGAATGGCAAAACGTCATTTTTTCGGATGAATCCAGGTTCTGTTTACAGCATCATGATGGTCGCATCCGTGTTTGGCGACATCGCGGTGAACGCACATTGGAAGCGTGTATTCGTCATCGCCATACTGGCATATCACCCAGCGTGATGGTATGGGGTGCCGTTGGTTACACGTCTCGGTCTCGCAGTGACGGCACTTTGAACAGTGGACGTTACATTTCAGATGTGTTACGACCCGTGGCTCTACCCTTCATTCGACCCCTGCGAAACCCTACATTTCAGCAGAATAATGCACGACCGCATGTTGCGGGTCTTTCTGGATACAGAAAATGTTCGACTGCTGCCCTGACCAGCACATTCTTCAGGTCTCTCACCAACTGAAAAAATCTGGTCAATGGTGGCCGAGCAACTGGCTCGTCACAATACGCCAGTCACTACTCTTGATGAACTGTGGTATCGCGCTGAAGCTGCATGGGCAGCTGTACCTGTACACGCCACCCAAGCTCTGTTTGACTCAATGCCCAGGCGTATGAAGGCCGTTATTACGGCCAGAAGTGGTTGTTCTGGGTACTGATTTCTCAGGATCTGTGCACCCAAATTGCGTGAAAATATAATCACATGTCAGTTCTAGTATAATATATTTGTCCAATGAATACCCGTTTATCATCAGCATTTCTTCTTGATGTAGCAATTTTAATGGCCAGTAGTGTATATTGAATTATACCGTACATGACTGTAGAATCCGGTAATCAATAGAGCAAAAAGTTCTGTAGTCAAATCGAACGATAATAATACTTTAAAATTTACTAACCAGCACTAGTAACAGAAAAATATGGACAGCTCCTCATTCACTCGACCGAAACAACTGAAAGTCCACACAACAGATGCAGACAGTGCTGCCAGCCTTAACAAAGAACCGAGCGAGGTGGCGCAGTGGTTAGACACTGGACTCGCATTCGGAAGGACGACGGTTCAATCCCGAGTCCGGCCATCCTGATTTAGGTTTTCCGTGATTTCCCTAAATCAGTCCAGGCAAATGCCGGGATGGTTCCTCTGAAAGGGCACGGCCGACTTCCTTCCCCATCCTTCCCTAATCCGATGAGACCGATGACCACGCTGTCTGGTCTCCTTCCCCAAACCAACCAACCAACCAACCTTAACAAAGTCATTCCAGTACAGTGTGACATCTGGTGACCGACTTATTAACTATGGGGCAACCAGCCTGTGTAACTACCATACCCGGTGTCCCCACCCCAAGGGAGTGTGGTAGGGCCGTTACTGTTTACAATTTTACACTGAGGAGACAAAAGTCATGGGGCACCTCTTAATACCATGTCGGGCCTCCTTTTGCGGGCGTAGTGCAGCAGCTCGATGTAGCATGTACTCAGTAAGTCGTTGGGAGTCACCTGTAGAAATATTGAGCGATGCTGCCTCTTTAGCCGTCTATAATTGCAAAAGGGTTGCCGGTGCACGAACAGACCTCTCTATTATGCCCCATAAATGTGCGATGCAATTCATGTTGCACTATCTGGGTGGCCAGGTCATTTGCTCGAATTGCCACAAACCTTCTTCAAACCAATTGCGAACAAAAACTGTGGCCCAGTAACATGGTGCATTGTCCTCCACAAAAAATCCATCGTTGTCTGGGAACATGAAGTCCATGAATGGTTGTTGATGGTCTAAAAATAGCCAAACATAACCATTTCCAGTCAATGATCGGATTAGTTGGATTAGAGAACCCCGTCCATTCCATGTCAACACAGCCCACACCATTATCGAGCCACCACCAGATTCCATAGTACCTTGTTGACAACCTGGCTCCATGACTTCGTGATTTCTTTCCATCAGTTCTTACCACTTTAAGTCGGGACTGATCTGGTCAGGCCACAGTTTTCCAGTCATCTAGGGTCTAACTGATTTGGTCACGAGCCCGGAAGAGGCGCTGCGTACAATTAGCAAAGGCACTCGCATCGGTCTTCTGCTGTCATAGTCCATTAAAGCCAAATTACGCCGCACTCTCCTAACCTATACGTTCGTCATACGTCTCACACTGATTTCTGTTGTTATTTCACGTAGTGTTGCTCGTCTGTTAGTACTCACAAATGTACGCAGTCGCCGCTGCTCTCCGTCGTTAAGTGAAGGCCGTCGCCACTGCGTGGGAGGTGATGCGTGAAATTTGGTATTCTCGGCACACTCTTTGCACTGTGGACCTCGGAATATCGAATTGCCTAACGATTTCCGAAATGGAATGTCCCATGTGTCTAGCTCCAACTAACATTCCGCGTTCAAACTCCATTAATTCCCGTCGTGCGTCAATAATCGCGTCGGAAACCTTTTCACATGGACCACCATAGCGCAAATGACAGCTCCGCCAATGCACGCCCTTTTATACCTTGTGAATTCGATAGTACCGCCATCTATATATGTCGATGTCGACTGTACTTTTGCTGTTGCTACAGCTGTTTCGTGTTTGAGGGATGGTGATGAACTACTTCACATCCAGATATATGGATTTCTATAGAAAGGATTTGGAAGATCTTGTGATCATAAATGGTTGGATCAACTCCATTGAAAGTTCCTTGATGAAAAGTCTCCTCTTGTACAAAAGCCGTACATGGAATGTGGGATACTGTGTAGTGTAAGGAATAAAAACATCTATAGTGCATACGTCCATTTGTTGCATCAGAGAGCCATGGTCCGGTGTCTAGTTTGTCATTTGCACGTATAATTGCGTACAAGCTGATCCGTAACATCCACAACACCCTTCGCTTGGTTACAAACTTTCACATGTCAGGCTTCCGATTTCGACGTCGTTCAGCTGCAGTTATCATGGCGCACATTGCTTTGAAGGATTACGCACCTGTTATTATTTGGCGAGAAACTAACCACTGTCGTGTCTTTCGTTATTGCAAATGGACTTCATTTACCCATCTACTACTATTTGGCTCATCTCTTTTGGAGGTTCTCTTTCATTTATCGTCATTGTTACTACAACAGTTTTTACTCAAGAGACGCTTTGCCAATGGTGTACTTGTAAAATAATTTACTACTTTAGCATTTCTGGCTGTACCAGCAATATTGCCTGCAAGGGTCTTCTCACTGTGGTAAGGCACCAGTTTTTCTGCGGTGGCCCACCTGGTTCTCATCGTGTATACACAATCTCGTCAATGGCATAACCAGTTTCAGCTTCGCGCATCCAGAATATTTTCAATCCATACTTTCCATGCTTATTTGGAATATACAGCAAAAATCCGTAACGGTAACTAAATGGAACTAGTTGTTCATCCACCATAACATTAATTTTAGGTATCATTACTTTCTTGCATTGTCCAATAAATATTTTTCATGTGTAAGATATAGCAACAACCTTATCAGTTTATAACCTAGCCTCTCTTGTTCTTTTCTCATCAGATCTTATTGCCGCAAACCGACTCAACAGATATTTTAGCCCTATATAACTATATTGGAAAACTCTCCCTGCATATATCTGCTACAATACGAAGCAAAATTCGCCAGAAAGAGAGCATTTCACTTCTAGTTGCATGATACCAGTTTATTTTTCTTGGTACACAAACTCTTCGTGCCTGTAGGTTTGTGCATCTCACAATTTCATCCACGGTAGCCAGAGAAATAAATAAATCCCAAGCATCTTTGGGAGTGTTAAGTGACTTGCTGGTCCTGGTACGTATTTCACCAAACTGTGTGGAGGCATTTTGTTTTTCGATGGGGGTTTTACTCCATAGCACACCATGTGGAGCAATACATTTGTTAGCAATTTCACTGCTCGTTTGTCTAGAAGCATTATTATCTACATCATCATCATTATTGTCGTCGTCACCAGAAACCCCAGCTTCGTTCTTAATCCGAAGAGTTGCATTCCGCTGCATGCATTTGAAGCAGTACTTATATCTGAAAGGAAGTCGTCTTCAGCTACCCGTTGCGTAACAAGTGATTCAAAATTTGGGCTTGAAAAACGTATGCAGTCTTCTTTACTGCTCCTTTTTTTAGATGTAGATTGCGCCGGCCGCGGTGGCCGAGCGGTTCTAGGTGGTTCAGTCCGGAACCGTGCGACTGCTACGGTCGCAGGTTCGAATCCTGCCTGGGGCATGGATGTGTGTGGTGTCCTTAGGTTAGTTAGGTTTAAGTAGTTCTAAGTTCTAGGGGACTGATGACCTCAGATGTTAAGTCTTATAGTGCTCAGAGCCATTTGAATTTTTAGATGTAGATTCCAACATTCTATCTGAAAAAGAATAATATGAAGAAATAACCTAAGTACCCTCTTCATCTATGTACTGTAGGAATGTAACGTTGTTCATGTTATTGTTTAATGTTATACATGACCCTTAGCTTTCTTCCGAATAAGTGTCGACTGTTAAACACAACTCCTAAAACATTTATATACTGCTTCAAATACTCGTAACCAGCTACTGCAATATTTCGCTCTCTTAGACAAGAGTACGTTGTCTGACAGCTGTACAGAGATTCAAGTTGTAACAAAGTATTTTCTGCAAGTACACAATGCGTATGTGTGTTAATGATGTATTCACAGAATTCCAGGAATGTAATTTAGTGTCACTACAGCATGCACCACCAGGGTCCATCGGACAAACGTGATGTAAATGCGTGGTGTAAAGAAGAAAATGTGAGAATCACTTAAAATTAATTTCACTGATTTCTACTAGTAGCACATTTAATGTGTTGTTGAATATTGCAAGAGAGAATACGTGATGAGTGGGGGGGGGGGGGGGAGGGGGGGGCTCGCTTTTAAGTCTTTCCTAAGACAAATCTCACTCCGGGTCCAATGGACCCAATGTATGCGTAATAGAGTTAAAAATAATTTTGTTTGTTTGTAACGGGAAATAAACCGACGCTTTTCGTCGACACTGGGCTTAAAGAGGTGATGAGTAGTATTTGTTTGGACTGACCCCAGCTACACGCTGCAAAAACCAAGTTGCAAATATCTGCCGAAACACAAGAGAAATGCCGCGTAGCGACTCTTAGGAGCATAAATGACCTTGTGGATAACTTCGGAAAGTTCCACAAAGCTTCTGACGGATGCTGCTGTTGTATGCAGGGAGGTCGCAACGCTGTAAAACTGTAGCGAAATGCAGGAAAGGGTTCCAATCATCGACGCTTGGCGAGGGATTGGCAGTTGACAGCCGACATTAGCAAATGTAATGCGTTATGAAATAGGCAGAAAGACTCTTTGTTGTACGGTTACTCGACTGCAGAACAGTCACTGCAAAAAGCCTTAGCATCTGCCCTGTCTACTTACAGGCTGCGAAGTACTCAAGTTTTTGCAAATTTACAGTCTAAGACAAAAGGAGTTATCCGAATGGGACAGAAATGGGTAGATGTGATTTGCATATACAGACAAACACTGGGACGTACCCTCTACCGTGCACCTCTCGGTGGTTTGGAATTGGAATTACTACATTCTTCTGAAGTCTAATGTATTTCGCCTCTCTCATATCTCTTGTACGTCATGTTGATTAGATTTGTAATGGATGAATATCCTTAGGATCTAAATAACTCTGAGGGAAAGTCATCTACTACAGAGGCCTTGGTTCGATTTTGGTCTTCAGTGCTCTCTCGAATTATTCTCGCTGTATCATGTTTCCCATCTCATCTTTATTTACTTCCACTTCCCTTTTCTGTGTTATTGCAATCAAGGTAACGTCATTTGTATGGCCCCCCTGTATATTCCTTTCAGCTTGCAACTTTCCCCTAGTCATGCATGCTTCTACGGCCGTGCATTTGATCTCTAGTCATTACTGGTCAGTCATTTTGGACTTTCTGTCATCTCCATTTGTAGGCGTCTATATTCCCTTTCGTATGCTTCATTTATTGCATTTTTATGTTTTCTCCTTTCATCAAATAAATTCAATATCTCCTGTGTTCTACAAAGACTTCTGTTACGTGTTGTCATTTTACTTATTTGATCCCGTGTGCCTTAAGTATTTGTTTTCTCTGAGCTACCCTTTCGTCTTCTATTGCATTCATTTCCCCTGTTTCAGTGAAGCATTACCTATTGATCCTTCCAAAACACCAGGAAAGAAATCGACAGAATTTATTCGAGATGCAACTGGTGCCCTTCAAACAGAAAGAAGAAATTTTACACATTGCCACACATTCTTCTTATCAAAATCCGTAGTCATTTAGATCGGCTGTGGCGTTACAGGAAGGGATTCTACTATTTTTCCACCGTAATTCAGGAAGAAATACAGCACATTTAACAGCTTAAAAAAGTGGTACCACACGGTTTATACCTAAAAAAGGATTAGGATAGGACACTCATCTCTCTTTCGTAAAACCATGTGTACAGCATTAAATCAACAGGAAGTGCACTTATGAACTTAATGAAACTAAAAAACGATGACTGTGACAGCAATACAGCACATATTACACAGAGGTGACAAAAGTCATGGGATGCCTCCTAATATCGTGTCGGACCTCCTTTTGCCCCGTGTAGTGCAGCAACTGGGCGTGGCATGGACTCAACAAGTTGTTGAAAACCCCCCAGCAGAAATTCTCAGCCCTGCTGCCTCTACAACCGTCCATAATTGCAAAAGTGTTGCCAGTGCAGGATTTTGTGCACGAACAGACCTCTCGATTCTGCCTCGCGCATGTTCGCTGGGCATTCATGTCGGTTGATCGGGGTGGCCGTATCATTCGTTCGAACTGTTCGTTGAACCAGTCGCGAACAATTGTGGCCGCTGGTGACATGGCGCAACGTCATCCATAAAAAAATTCCATCGTTGTTTGGGAACATGACGTCCCTGAATGACTGAACATGATCTCCAAGTAGCTAAAGTAATGATTTCCAGTCTTTGATTGGTTCAGTTGGACCAGGCATCCAGTCATTCCATGTAAACACAGCCCACATCATTATAGAGCCATCACCAGCTTGTGTAGTGCCTTGTCGACAACTTGGGTCCGTGGCTTCACGGGGTCTATGCCACGCTCGAACCCTACCATCATTGTTTACCAACTGAAGTGGGGACTCATCTAACTAGGTCCCTGTTTTTCAGTCGTCATTAGTACAACCGACATGGTCAGGAGCCCAGAAGAGGCGCTGCAGGCGACGTCGTGCAGAGGCACTTGCGTCGATCGCTGGCTGCCATAGCCCATTAACGCTATATTTCGCTACACTGTCCTAAAGGGTATGTTCGTCGTATGTCCCACGTTCATTTCTGCGGTTATTTCACGCAAGGGTGCTTGTTTGTTAGCACTCGCAACCCTACGCAAACGCCGTTGGTCTCGGTCGTTACATGAAGGCCGTCGGCCACTGGGTTGTCCGTGGTGAGAGGTAATGCCTGAAATTTGGTATTGTTGGCACACTGTGGATGTCGGAATATTGAATTCCTTAACGACTTCCGATATGGAAAGTCCCCTGCTCCACCTACCACACTGCGTCCAAATTCTGTTAACTCCAATCGTGCGGTCATATCTCACGTCGGACACCTTTCCACATGAATCACCTGAGTACAAATGACATCTCCACCAATGCACTGTCCTCTTATACCTGGTGTACGCAGTACTACCTCCGTTTGTATACGTGCATGTCCCATGACTTTTGTCGCCTCAGTGTGTAGTAGCGGTGGTCCTACGACTCTCCTTGTTAACTGACTTCGAACATTTTTGGTTACGCTTTAACCCTGAAAGGATACCACAACTTTATACATTAATATTTAGTGTGTAGTAACTGCAGAAGAAATATTTTTTCTCAATGGAAACCTCATTTACACATATGAGAATGTTCACTCTTTTCATCATTCACCTGTTGCGCGTCACTGTAAAAATGTGAACAAGTGAATGCAGCAGTGCCCAGCTGCTTGTGACCGCCAGAATTCACGGAAGCTGTTGGTTAGTTATACTCCACTGTGTAACTGAATATTATTATTGTTATTTTGCATGATAATTGCTGAATTATCAGTTTAATTTTTACAACAATGAATATTTCAAAACTATTTATTCTAGTCCATAAAAAGAACCAAGTGCTCAAATTCTGCATATAAAACGGATACATATATTTGTATAAATCATGCATCCAAAATCATTAAAAAATGAGCTAAGAGCATTACAGCATAGAGACAAATTTTCCTTCCTCCAGAAAAAAATAATGTCTGAAAGGGTTAACGTGACTGTTACTGATGTCGAATTAAACAAGTTGACTTGTTACCAGTCATTGTTTGTGTATTTCCTCACCGCGGTTCGTAGGTTTAAACGTCCATTATCAGCTGGATTTATGTGAATATGGCATGTGTGTGTTGTGTTACGACTTGGGGGTAATGTGTGGCATTGTCTCCAGTAGTCGGAGGATCCTTTCCGTGTCGTCGTATATCACATACACCATCACAATTTGTAAACACTGTGATGTGACCAAAGTGTGACGTTATTTGTTAAGTAATACGGCAGAGAAAGGAGCCTGTGACCACTGGTGACAATGCCACAGGCTACTCCCAAAGTCTAAGACAACACATACATGTTCTATTAATCCACATAAATCCGCCTGCTGATGGAGGTTTAAGCCTTCGAAACAGGTTATGGAAACAACTAATCAGTGACTAGTAACAGTAAACTTATTTCATTTGTCAACTGGCACCGCACCATATACCATGTACGGCGATCGGCTAAATTTGAATTTAATGACTGTCGTCGTCGATTGTTGCCTTTATTGCTTCCGAAATGTCGAGTACTGTACTGTTACTGTATTTTAAAAAATTAAAAAGTGATCCAGATGAATCGGTGACCCGGATTAATGAATAGCAGATGAACGAGATTCCACTCTACTAGGGACGGCAGTTTGTCCAGGATTTCGGAGAAATATTCTCTTACTATGTATTTTTTCTCCATCTGTTACGCTAAATACCGAAAGTTTTTATTATCACTGCAGATTGAGTCCATTGAGCCGTATTATTCCGGGGAAACGCTGAAGAGTTTCCATTATTAGCCCTTATCTCAGTTCAGTTTATCTCTGCACCGGCGTGGTTCTCTGTTTCTCTGTCTCAGACATATCGCGATTAATCTGTTTTTAAAGTGTTTGATTGTTTCACGTTAATTCAAAATACCAAATAGGAAGCGTTCGTTCCAAGTAAAGTATTCAGAAAAATAGTTGTTCATAAAACGAGGGAGATGTGACTATGTAGTAGAATCTGTAATTTGTGTTATTTTTCCCGTGTACTTTGGGGAAGAGCAGATAATAAGGATCATTTAGATAGCGTAAAGCATAAATCAAACGCGTACTCTCCAAGCACTTCAAAACTGAACAGCTATTTTGTTTC
The DNA here is from genome assembly GCF_023864345.2 of Schistocerca serialis cubense. Taxonomy (NCBI): domain Eukaryota; kingdom Metazoa; phylum Arthropoda; class Insecta; order Orthoptera; family Acrididae; genus Schistocerca; species Schistocerca serialis. The sequence goes on along the minus strand of NC_064639.1, from coordinate 1,044,499,590 downwards.
AAATTCATTTAAAAAGGCCAAATTAGTAACAGCAGCGTAATTAGCAATGTGCTGTCATACCGTTAAACATCACATGACTTCGAAACCAGGTGGGTGTTATTCTAGGCTAAGCTCCAAACTTTTTAATGATTCCGTATCAGCAAAAAATGTGGCGTTGGACAGAACAAAATCAACAGCAACTGTGAAATAAGTGTTAGCACGCGACAATGCTAGACAAATATGCAATGATCTTTCAAAGGTCCGCTATTTAGGCGGTAGTAATCACAAACCGAAAAGTATTTCCATGTATTAATTCACTTTTTTAAGCTTAAGAGAAGTGGCTACGTTTCTGTTTCCCAAATAGCGCTCATTTTTACTCAGCTTAAGAGAAACGTCCCGGTTTGTCACACAGAAATTATGGCAACCCTACACTGTGCTCAATTTTAGTTCTATGGTGAGCAGAGTCAATTAAGTAGCAGACTTCGAGAAATAACGCCTGATAACTTCCATAAGATGGTTTGGTGAGACACGTTTTCCGACAAATTCCACAATTTCAAGATAATTACTTAAAATGAGAAATGTTTTATGTCATCGTCGTTTCTGCACGCGGGGACGACAGTGACAGACTGTGAAGCCACTTTTTGACACCCCTGCTGACAGGAACAGTAGCTATCTTATCGCTATGCCGTCACGTGCATTTCACTTTACTTCCGTGTCTCCCTGCTACCCTCGCCTCGGGAGCCGACTATGGGCTTAGTCATTTAAGAAGACCTTGAATGCAATAATACATGTCAGTTGACATGTTACGAGTCTTTCCATTGCCCACATGACAACCAAGTATTGCAACGAACACGCTATGGATGGCAAAGGTCGTAGAATCAGTATGAATACACTTTAACAGGCCTGTGGGTACAGCGAACAGTCGGTGATGGTTGAAGTTTATGAAGCGCAGAGTGCGTAGGAAGGAGTTAAGTCGCTAAGAAAATATCAACCAAGCATCACAGCACTCCATCTTCTCGCATCTTCTTGCATCCACCTGTATCTGAGCATTGAACATTAAAGTTTAATATACTTCCAATCCAGGAAGGGTATAATGTAACAATTTTGTCAACGTCGCGGTCGTTAAAGACAGAGCACCAACTCTCTTGATGAAGTGAGGGAAGTTGTGCATTCGCCTGATTTGAGGGACGACTCCTCCAATCGTCTAAAGTTATTGAAAGAAATCACGAAAAAATCTCTGTCAAGATGGCAGGACGGGCATCGATATCGCCCCCCAGGAATACGTCCTTGGAGTTCATTGTTGCATGAAGTACATCAATCAACAGCTAGCGACGGAGCTGCTATTCAAACACTAGTGACAGAATTAAAACACTGTACGATTAAGCTTCACATTCTTCACTTGCTAACGTCAACATAAGCAATTGTAATATGCGAGATTGTTAACAGTCTGTGAAATGGAGAGATTAGAGCCGGTATGCTGGAAACAAACGCCAAGCACCTTCTTAGAGGTTGGGACAGAACTATGGGGCTCTTACGGAAACTGTGCTGGTCGTTCACAGTTAAAAAATACTAAATTAAAACATGAAAAATCTGCACTTAGAGTTGATCCAGAGACACAAATTATTAAGGGCGTTTGTTGTAACGTGTGCACAGAACTCAAGTGTGTTAAGAGAATAGCCGGCCGCTGTGGACGAGCGGTTCTAGGCGCTTCAGCCCGGAACCGCGCGACCGCTACGGTCGCAGGTTCGAATCCTGCCTCAGGCATGGATGTGTGTGATGTCCTTAGTTTAGTTAGGTTTAAGTAGTTCTAAGTCCAGGGGACTGATGACCTCAGATGTTAAGTCTCATAGTGCTTAGAACCATTTGTTAAGAGAATACTGGAGAGTATGTTAAATAGAAGATTTCAAGAAGTCAGATCGAAATTGATAATTCTAATCGCCATGTTTGAAAAGCAAGTATTTACATTGTTCGCCCCTTGTACCCGAGTGGTCAGCGCGACGGAATGTCATACCTAAAGGCCCAGTTTCGATTCCCGGCTGGGTCGGAGATTTTCTCCGCTCAGGGACAGGGTGTTGTGTTGTCCTTATCATCATCATTTCATCCCCATCGACACGCAAGTCGCCGAAATAGCTTCAACTCGACAGACTTGCACCAGGCGAACGGTCTACCCGAGGGGAGGCCCTAGCCACACGGCATTTACATTTAACTATTTACATTGAGTTTTCACTACCTTGGCGTGTATTCTATCTCACTGCCCTTTTAGACCTTTCTTTACAGCTGTCCTGTTACTCTGCATGGAGGAGCTGTCGTGTCATCTACCACACTGATGATCATGGAAGTTCCGCCGTGTGAAATCTTATGAGACTTAACTGCTAAGGTCATCAGTGCATACGTGTTTGCCGGCCGCGGTGGTCTAGCGGTTCTAGGCGCTCAGTCCGGAACCGCGCGACTGCTACGGTCGCAGGTTCGAATCCTGCCTCGGGCGTGGGTGTGTGTGATGTCCTTAGGTTAGTTAGGTTTAAGTAGTTCTAAGTTCTAGGGGACTGATGACCATAGATGATAAGTCCCATAGTGCTCAGAGCCATTCGAACCATACGTGTTTTCAAGCAGTGTTCTGCTGCTAGGCAAAGGCCTTTCTCACTCTCGCCCACTGGTCTCTGTTCCGCTCTCACCTTGGCCATGAGGGTCCTCCATGTAATCGCAACTAATCTCGCTATCTTCTTCTTGGCTTCTCCATACTGCTTGCAGAGGCAGCCATTGTGTTGTTCATTTGATCCATCTCTCATCAGATCTTCTCATGACATGTCCCACCCACAGTTATTTTGGGGTTTTTAATTTGGATCAGCGCAGTATTACTACTGTTCTTAGTCCATTTCTGACCCTATCTCGTAGTACTATATTGAATATACTGCATTCCGACGGCCTCTGTGTCACTATGTTTTTATTTTCCTGATAATCTGTGAGAAATGTAAGACCAAATATGAATTGAAAATCTTATTTTTAGACATACGAAATCGGAACGTGTTGGATCATAAAGCAGAATTTTGATATTTATCATTCTTTGTGGAGATGTTCATTTCGAACACATATGAAATGGAAGAAATGTATTCGGAATTACGAATACGATCAAACTTCAGCTACACAATTTGTTAGTGACATATGAGAATTTGAGCTGGAACAGGACCCGAACCGAGATTTCCCATCCGTCGCCTTAATTATCACATACATGCATGTCTGAAAGATATTGCATAATACCTCTTAAGAAAACGATGCACGAAAATAGCATTTAATGCACAGACAGGCTGCGACAGTAATAAAATCTCTTCCCGTGCGGGAAAAACAGCAACTGTGCAAGTGCAGGATTTGGACACATGTTGACATATGGGGGTTTGTGAGGATGGTATCTGTTCTTTCCTCTGTCCGAAAGAACAGATACCATCGGTGACCCTGAAGCTCTCTAGAATGAAATCCTAATTAAATCAAGACCTTAAGCTGTCGACAGGCGTTAATATACATCGATGGGGACGGTTGAAAATGTGTGCCCCGACCGGGACTCGAACCCGGGATCGCCGAGTTTATGTCCGAAAGAACAGATACCATCTTCATATAGTTAAGGCTAACCGGCCATTGACCTTCTTCTGTGCGGATGCACACGCTTTGCCCGAACTCTTACGGGACTCGGTAAGATTGTCTGCTGCGAGCAATGAGTGTAATGGGCAGGGGCACTACGAATGTAGTGTGTGGACATTAAGTAGGGAATGTGGGTCTCATCGGGAGCATGCAAGGGATAAGTCCCTGCAGTCACTCTAACCTCTGGGCTTTCGGTGACTCAGATGGATAGAGCGTCGGCCATGTACGCAGGAGATCCCGGGTTCGAGTCCCGGTTGGAGCACAAATTTTCAACTGTCCCCGTTGATGTATATCAACGCCTGTCGACAGCTGAAGGTCTTGATTTAATCATCAATTTATTATGGACGTTTGGGTCTGTCCGGGAGCCGCGCTCGGGTAGCCGAAATTGTAACCACGACCGCTCGCGTAAAGCGGGAAATACGGGTTCGGGTCCTCGTTCGGCACACGTTTTCATACATAACTGATAAATTGTGCAGCTGAGGTCTAATCGCGTTCGTAATTGTGAATACATTACTTCTGTTTCACACAGGTATAGATCGTAGCAGCGTCTGTTCATTCAGATATGTATGCATGTCTGAAGGACATTGCATAGTACACCGTAAACATGGACACTGCAAAGTGGATATAAAATGATTAAGCTCTCACTACATACTGGTGTCCATCTTCACTATGAGTTGTGAGCCCACAGACACAAATACACTCTTGTATTCGTTACAGCATGGAAGGAAACAGGTTCCGAATGTCATCATGTACGCACACCATTTATGTGCAAGAATTGCTAGTTCGGTACTGAAAATATGCTCGCACAAGGATAACATTTTAAACAACATATCCCACAGGCATGCAAATATTGAAGCATCAGTTTGATAGGATTGGATCAAGGCGTTCACAGTGTAGCTTTCCATTTCCGTCAGTGTAGATCAGCCGGCCGATCTTCTTTGGTAAGAGATGTCAAGTTCGAACAGTTTTTTCTTGTTTTCGTAGAGTGGGTATCCACTTCCATTTGATGTCTGTTACTGAATAATAGAATTTACCTAAGCTGTGTTGACTGGTAAGTCTATTCAAGTTGGATGTTATCTACCTGTATCAACGGTTTTTCCGTGTCTCTAGCCAAAACATTTGTTTTTAACACGTTATGATGTTGGTCAGCTTCATTACTCACTTCGTTTGGTTGTTCCAGCATCTTCTGTTGTTTGTGTGGATATGTGTCCTGTGCGCTGTCATCTGCAAAGCTCAAGTGGTTCTTACTTTTTTTTTCAACTTTGGTACCTTTCTTCGCCGAGTCTAGTTTTCTAAAGGAGTGTTATAAAGCTGCTGAAAATAATTTGGCTGAAATTCTATAGCCTAGTTTGACTTTCTTTCAGTATCACATTTTCATGCAGTTTTTCCAGTTTAATATGTGCTGTTCTATTGATTTAGAAATCTTTTATTAGTATGGAATAGTTCAAAAGTATACTTCGTTCATTTAATACTTTAACATGATTTTCAGAAACAGAGATGAGTGTCCTGTCCTAAACGTTTATAAGATATTTATAGGGTTGCCATATCTAGCTGGGACCTAGTCGTGACACTGAGATGGGTGTGTGTAAATGAAGTAACTGTAGTTAAACTGGCACTGTTAGATTGATTCCACAGTCCCTGGCAGCAGTCAGTTTCTTTCATCAGTCCTCTGGGCCGACATCAGGGAAAATACTCTTTCCACAGTGGCGTTGTAATGATTTTTCCACAGTGGCGTTGTGGGCGGGAATAGAAAACAAATATTCGCATAATTTTAGCAGTTGACATATGTGTTCAGGATTTTCGGTTTTCTTAAGAAATTCAAATGGCTCTAAGCACTATGGGACTTAACATCTGAGGTCATCACTCCCCTAGAATTAGAACTACTTAGACCTAACTAACCTATGGGCATCACACACATCCATGCCCGAGGCAGGATTCGAACCTGCGACCGTAGCAGCCACGTGGTTCCGGACTGAAGCGCCTAGAACCACTCGGTCACATCGGCCGGCTTTCTGAAGAAAGTCAATCCTTCTTTCTTCTGTGGAGTGTTCAGACCTCCATTCCTTCGTGTCACGCTTAGTTTCTAGAAAGCTCTTGAGATATATATATTCCTGAAAACAATTGTCGTCTGAAACGTTCACGCCATTTTTTTCAGGTTTATAGTAATGTTTTGAGTCATCACCCGATCTGGGGTTTCAGATAGCGTCATTCATTCGAATACTTGACATTTATTGGAAGAAATAGTCCCTTTCTGTAAGTAATCAAATGCTGTGGTATAGAAAGCTGTTGTCTCTTTGTCAACTTTCGAAAACAAATTAATGATTCCTTGGTTAGGGTCGTCAATTTTTAATTTGTTCAAACTTATCTTGGTTTGCAGGCCAAAAAAATTTACAGTCCTTCTTTCATTGAGACAATTTTGAGTATCGATTAATATTTATTCTTGCCTCAGTTAGCGAGACATTATTCTTCTCGATACTTTTATTTTTATTTTTATTTTTTTTTCAAACAGAACCAGGTTTCACTGCAGAATAATTAAGTAAATTTCCCTGAGCGGACTACTGAAAAAATCTGAAATTATTTTAGATGGCCTGTCTTCGACGTCAAAAAATTGTTTAAATGGAATCCAAAGCTTAAGAATTCTCTAAACTGCGGGCGTTAACGACAGTCATCTTGTTTTTGAGTGAGATAGAAGAGTATGATGATTGATATCAACGTATAAACAAAACTCTTTCAGTTTCTCTGTCCTTACCGTGTATACTGGAAAATAATTAAATATTTTCATGACGATTATTTCAGTGTTGACAGTCAAGACTCCGGCAGCGTTTGATATAGTATTGTGGAGAATATGGGCAGTGCATCCAAATCGTTCTGCATTCCTAGTTCTTCTTTAATTTGTTGAAACACATTCTGTTGGGCGCGTCGATGAAACCTTCCGAAGTTTGTATCATCACCACAAAAAGTGAAGCATCAAATGGAATTTGCAGTTGTATTAAAGTGTCTAGACAAAACTTTGCAGTTGTCTTCGATGTTTCGTTATGCAGCGAATCATACTTCAACACCATCTGTTGGATTCTGTCAGTTTCAGTAAGCTATTGAACAACTAAAGGAAACATCTTTTCAGCCTTATGGTTCGATGCGACGGTGCCTATACCGTAAAATGAAACTTTTTACAATTGTTTTATGCTTTCAGACACGGTGTGTGATGCGAGAATATTTTGAACAATCGCTGTACCTTGGGTCCTGGCTTTAGACTGCTTTGCGGCGACTTTGGAGTCAGGATACGTTGCGGCATTCAGTTTTACGGTACAGTCAACAGAACTGAAGGATTGATGCCCGATGCTTCTGCGTGGCGCTGCTTAAATAGTTCCAGCCCCGTACTACTGGAGAAGTCTGGTGTTTTCTCAAATGATGGTGCTAGATCTGGAAGGTTACGCAACATGGAACGCTACCCGTGTGACGACCGTGTCAACATGAACTTGTTGACATAAATAAAATGAACTGAGGCTGCATTTATATGTTGGACTAACATATGGCATTATTTCAGTACGTGAACCAAGCTCGTAACAGTATTTTGCAAAATCGGGACAAAATTGTGTTTTGGAATGTCGGGACAAGATCCTTAACGGTGAAGGTCCCACTATATCGGGACGAATGGAAACCCTAACTGGGGGAGCTGTTACGAAGCACAACTGTATTCCAGCATCGTAAATAATTATTTGTTTAATGATTGCCTTTACGGAAATTGATAAATAACATGGCATTTCTGTATTGTTCCTCTAATTTTAAATTCGTTTATTGTTGTACGGACATACATATTATTCTCACGTTTGTCTTAAATTTCACCTTATCACTTTTTTCCAGCTCAGTTATGTTTATTTTACGCAATTTTTTGCACTGTACCATGATTTCAACAGCTCCGGAGGATTAGTGTGTGCTGCAAATTGCGTAACATACTTTATGCATGCAGTAGCTTCTTTACGCGTGTTAATTTTTCCAGGGATATCATTTTCCTCCTCTTCTTCTTCCTTTGTTTCTTCTTGATCATATTCTGTGTTGCTGATTTTCATCAAATCTGTTGCTGAAGTAAAAGTAGAGTGAGTTGACAGGAAGGCATCACTTCGAATGTAGTCATCTGCAGTAGATGGAATGTTTAGCATTTTAATTAATTCGCGATTAGGTTGTACAGTATTGTCCTCCATTGTGTTGCTACTCTTTCCTGCACGTTCTTAACATTCCCACACACTTCATGTCAAACGATGTGGTGATTAGCTATGAAACTGTCAAGCCATCCTGTGGATCTCATATTCCTTATTTCCAAGCTCTTTAGTGACTTTCAGAACATCACTCTGCTACATGGGTCTAGACAAAGGTAAGTTTTCTTGCACGTGCACTGCGAACCATTCCCACACTATCTCGTTAATTTCTTCATTTCCTGTCTTCTTCCCTTTCATTTGTCCGTTCCCTTTCATCCACCTTATCACTGTTTCTTAAGGTATCATAAATTTGTGTTTTACCGAATTTCAAACGCACCATCATATCGCGCACACAGAGTTTCTTTCTCACACGCCTTCACTGCCTTAGTCTTTTCATTAAATCTTACCAGCACATACTGTTTGTTAGACATCACGTTACCGGTATCACTTAGTGTTCGTAGTGAATTGAAATTGGCCGAAGATAATGCACAAAGTACATTTACACACATCAAAAAAAGTTTTTCATCACCCCGGTTCCCAGAACTTCTGAAGATAAACGTTGACTGTGGATATTGTATCACAGAGACGGTCCGTTTGAGTGTTCAAATATCACTAAATCTGTCCAAAGATGTAAACAACCGTGCATGAGCAGCGCCATGAGGGGGTCAGATAGCCGATCAGTTCCAGTCATTCCACCAGGAAGGAGGTACACGGCTCGTGTTGTCTGTAGTTCAACCAATGCTTAGGCGGTCAATACCGTGGTTCGATCGCGTCCGCATTGTTACTTTGTGCCAGGAAGCGCTCTCAACAAGGGAAGTGTCCAGGCGTCTCGGAGTGAACCAAAGCGATGTTGTTTGGACATGAAGGAGATACAGAGAGACAGAAACTGTCGATGATATGCCTCGCTCAGGCCGCCCAAGGGCTACTACTACAGTGGATTATGGCTCGGTGGAACCCTGACGGCAACGCCAGGATGTTGAATAACGCTCTTCGTGCAGCCACAGGAAGTCGTGTCACGACTCAAACTATGCGCAATAGGCTGCATGATGCGAACTTCACTCCCGACGTCCATGGCGAGCTCCATCTTTGCAAACACGACATCATGCAGCGCGGTACAGATGAGCCCAACAACAAGCCGAATGGATCTGTCAGGATTGGCATCACGTTCTCTTCACCGATAAGTGTCGCATATGCCTTCAACCAGCCAATCGTCAGAGACGTGTTTGGAGGCAACCCGGTCAGGCTGAATGTCTTAGACACACTGTCCAGCGAGTGCAGCAAGATGGAGGTTCCCTGCTGTTTTGGGGTGGCATTATGTGGCCAACGTACGCCTCTGGTGGTCATGGAAGGCGCCTTAACGGCTGTACGATACTTGAATGCTATCCTCTAACCGATAGTGCAACCATATCGACAGCTTATTGGCGAAGCATTCATCTTCACGGACGACAGTTCGCACCCCATCGTGCACATCTTGTGAATGAATCCTTCAGGATAACGACATCGCTCGACTAGAATGGCCAGCATGTTCTCCAGACACGAACCCTATCAAACATGCCTGGGATAGATTGGAAAGGGCTGTTTATGAGCGTCGTAACCCACCAACCACTCTGAGGGATCTGCGCCCAATCCCCGTTGAGGAGTGGGACAATCTGGAGCAACAGTGCCTTGATGAACTTGTGGATAGTACGTCACGAAGAATACAGGCATGCATCAACGCAAGAGGACGTGCCACTGGGTATTAGAGGTAGCGCTGTGTACAGTAATCTGGACCACCACCTCTGAAGGTCTCGCTGTATGGTGGTATAATGTGCAATGTGTAGTTTTCATGAGCAAAAAAAGGGCGTAAATGATGTTTATGTTGATGTCTGTTCCAATTTTCTGTACAGCTTCCGGAACTCTCGGAACCGTTTCGTCCACTATCAACTGATGGACCGTGTTAATGCGTAGTCTTACCCAGACGCACGGATAACATCACAGCCCAGCATCCTGTGATCCACCTATTAGATAACTAACATGTTGACTGAGGTGACAGTAGAACTTTTGGTCCGGTCACCACGTTGGTGCGGGCGTGAAGGGGCCCCATCTCTATAACCGAGGTGATGCAAAACTTTTTTTGATGTGTATATTGGGAATGCTTGAGCTTGCTGGGTAAAACCACTGTTTAACCGAACACCGTCCACCTCATTCACTGCGCATATTGCGGCAGAGTGTTCTTAAATGCGCGACAACGTTCCAATGTGCTCCAGCGCGCTTCAGTAACAATGGAAAACGAGAAAAGCCAACAAACGAGCGAACCCTTTCCTTTGGTGTACCGACACTGCGCCCTAGTTGTTCGTTGTTGCACAGAGTGATGCGGTTTCATGCCCACATCCACATCGCCGCGCCGTGCCAAAACTGTTTTTCTCGGTTTTCCAGTGCTGAGCAGCATTGTCACGGCTGTACAGTCTTTAGTTGTTCATGACCCTAAAAGGACGCTACTTTTAACACAACGTATGCTGTAATACAGTAGCGCTGCAGAAGCTCTTTTCCGCATTGCACAACGAATTATTAGTTAAGTCTTAAAATTTGCATTCCGTTTCCGCGTTAGGCACGTTCCGCTTTATACGAAATATTAGCGTATAAAAGTGTATTAAATGAGCCGGGACTCAATACTTGTACGGTTTAGGCCGATTTCCGAATTATGCACATTCCGCTTTGATCAAGTTTTACTGTATATGATCGTTCAAGGCCGCATTCATTCTTCCATAGTTCCATTTATTCATTCACAGACCATGTTCGATAAGTCTCATAATGAATGAGAGCTTGCAGGGATGTAGAAGAAGGCAAATTATACATTAACAGGCAAAAGCACCTATACATGAATTCCGTGGGCTGAAAGAATATTTCGAGATAGATGTGGATTGTATTGGATTGGATTACCACCCAATTGAAAGTAACAATTTTATCTCACTTCTAAAAGTGAGTGCTGGCCACACCATAGTTTATATGTCGTAAGTTGACAACACCGCAAAACTTAGAGGTTTCCTAACGTTGTCCGAGCTGGTTGTTCAAATGGCTCTGAGTACTACGGGACTTAACATCTGAGATCATCAGTCCCCCAATACTTAGAACTACTTAAACCTAACTAACCTAAGGACAGCACACACATCCATGCCCGAGGCAGGATTCGAACCTGCGACGGAAGCGGTCGCTCGGCTCCAGACTGTAGCGCCTAGAACCGCACGGCCACTCCGGACGGCAGCTGGTTGTAATTACTAAATCAGTTACAATAGCGTTCTATCGATACTTTTGTGAGTATATTATTACAGTAATTCATTCCTTCTACAGTGTAGAGTCTTCTTCGCCACTGTAGGGTCTTGTACTGCAAGGAAGCAGGGGTTATGGGTTATAGGTGCCGGTAACCTCTTTCTACAACAGAAATGCACATGTAAATTAATATGGTTCTTCGTTTACATGAACATTCACTTAACTGGAATAGAGTCAATGTGTCACGGTACAAGATCATCACTGATAGTCCACTTGCAGGCAATATAGGTAATCTGCTATTAAAAACTTTAGTCTCACTGTGTGTTCCGCTATAGGCACTAATCTGGTCGCTATGTACTGTCGTAACCTGCGATGTGAACTGAGGCTCCTCTGCGTATGTTCTGACAGACGCCAAACGGGAAGAGTCAGTCAGTGAGTGAGCGAGGCCGTCCGATCAGCGGCGGCGGGCTAAAAACGTGCTGTCGAGAGGGCATTGGCGGCGCGTTGCTTGTGACTTGTCTCTGGCCTCTCTCGAGATAGGCGCACTTCATCCAGTGCCTACTTATCGATCTCTTTGCGCTTCAACTTTGCTGGCGGTGTGCTGGCAACACCTTACACCATCACATACAGTGTATTTCCTTATCTTACTGTACTTTTGATACAAGCCGTCTAGACTGATGGTTATTCCTTGTTGGTGGATTATTGTTGTGTGACATGTAGTTTTTTGGTTTCTGGGTTTCTTTTGTATCGCTGCTTCTTTACCGGTCACTGTGGGCTAAGAGAGTACAGTACTACTATTTAACAACAGTAGAAGACATTAAGAGAATGAAATATAGTTTTATATAGTGGTTGTGAAATTCGGCGACTAGAAAACGAGAAGCGCTGGATATATGCTACCAACAAGGGAAACTCCCCTTCGCACTGCCCTCAGATTTAGTGATAAGATGGCCCAGTGGATAGCCTGTCAAAAACTGATCACAGATCAAGCGTGAAAACAGGAAGAAGCTGTACTGAACTGTGAAAAAAAGCAGAACAGAAACAACGAACGGTCTAAGCTAACAAGTGAAATATCGAGAGAAGTCTAACAGGTGCAGGGTCGTGGTTAAATACAGGTACGGTAGCTCAGCATGTTCGGTCAGAGGGTTAGCTGCCTTTTTTAATAAAACACTGAGTGAACAGATCAACGAGAACTTGAACAAGTGTCTCGCGATGTCTGTCCCAAACAAATTCTACAGAAAAATTGGGATAAAAAAAGTGGTCATAGTATTGGAATCTAGACCGGATGAACCAGGTCCAGAAATCCCTCGTGCCCGTTTTTTCACAACGTTATGAGCTGTCCGTCCTGTCATTGAAATGTTTGTTCTCTTTCTGTAATCTTGGCACGTGTGGGACTATACATTGGTTATCATTGGTTATCAAATATGTGTCATGTGCTAAGAATACGTGACCATCACATGTAAATGCGATGAATAGTGAGAGCAGGCTAGATACCACATAGGCAACTCACAGAAATAAAAACAACAAATAAACTGGGGTGAGCCATGTTACAACAAAAGAATTCAAGAGTCAAAAACTTCCAAAACGGGACGCAACAACAAAAACGTTAAAAATATGTGTTTTGACAGAGCAAAGAAACTGTGTGACCATGAAACTGTTGCCAACCATGACGCTGCTGCTCGTCTGGGTGCTTCTTCTTATCCTTGGGCCGCTCACTGTTTCTGTTTTGCTTTTTTTCACAGTGCAGTACACCTTCTTCCTGTTTTCATGCTTGATCTGTGTTCAGTTTTAGACAGGATCTTACCACTAAATCTGTGAGGGGTGTAATGGGCAGTTTCCCTTGTAAGGAGTTCTATGTGCAACATACACTACTGGCCATTAAAATTGCTACACCAAGAAGAAATGCAGATGATAAACGCATATTCATTGGACAAATATATTATACTACAACTGACATGTGATTACATTTTCACGCAATTTGGGGGCATAGATCCTGAGAAATCAGTACCCAGAACAACCACCTCCGGCCGTAATAACGGCCTTGATACGCCTGGGCATTGAGTCAAACAGAGCTTGGATGGCGTGTACAGGTACAGCTGCCCATGCAGCTTCAACACGATACCACAGTTCATCAAGAGTAGTGACTGGCGTATTGTGACGAGCCTGTTGCTAGGCCACCATTGACCAGACGTTTTCAATCGGTGAGAGATCTGGAGAATGTGCTGGCCAGGGCAGCAGTCGAACATTTTCTGTATCCAGAAAGGCCCGTGCAGGACCTGCAACATGCGTTCGTGCATTATCCTGCTGAAATGTAGAGTTTCGCAGGGATCTAATGAAGGGTAGAGCCACGGGTCGTAACACATCTGAAATGTAACGTCTACTGTTCAAAGTGCCGTCAATGCGAGACGTGTAACCAATAGCACCCCATACCATCACGCCGGGTGATACGCCAGTATGGCGTTGAATACACGCTTCCAATGTCCGTTCATCGCGATGACGCCAAACACGGATGCGACCATCATGATGCTGTAAACGGAACCTGGATTCATCCGAAAAAATGGCGTTTTGCCATTCGTGCACCCAGGTTCGTCGTTGAGTACACCATCGCAGGCGCCCCTGTCTGTGATGCAGCGTCAAGGGTAACTGCAGCCATGGTCTCCGAGTTGATAATCCATGCTGCTGCAGACGTCGTCGAACTGCTCCTGCAGATGGTTGTTGTCTTGCAAACGTCTCCATCTGTTGACTCAGGGATCGAGACGTGGCTGCACGATCCGTTACAGCCATGCGGTTAAGATGCCGGCCATACGAGGCCGTTGGGATCCAGCACGGCGTTCCGTATTACCTTCCTGAGCCCCCCGATTCCATATTCTGCCAACAGTCATTGTATCTCGACCAACGTGAGCAGCAATGTCGCGATACGATAAACCGCAATCGCGATAGGCTACAATCCGACCTTTCTCAAAGTCGGAAACGTGATGGCACGCATTTCTCCTCCTTACACGAGGCATCGCAACAACGTTTCACCAGGCAACGCCGGTCAACTGCTGTTTGTGTATGAGAAATCGGTTGGAAAATTTCCTCATGTCAGAACGTTATAGGTGTGAATGCTCTGAAAAGCTAATCATTTGCATATCACAGCGTCTTCTTCCTGTCGGTTAAATTTCGCGTCTGTAGCACGTCATCTTCGTGGTGTAGCAATTTTAATGGTCAGTAGTGTATATGACAGTGTAGCATCAATAATCGGTGTTAGATCTGTTAATAAAGTGTCATTATTGCAATTAAGTTGCTTCTGAAGATAGTAAAGATTTATTTTCCACTGAGACACTATGGATGGGATTGACTTTTTGAAACCAGGTTTGGATGCCAGATTTCACACAATGCAGTCATCCACCCTAGTGGTCTCCCTTTGTGAAAGTCTGACGAAAACAATTTCTTGTGGGACACTCAACCATTAAAAATGAGTTTACGCAGTAGCTCTGTAGCATAATAGCCGAGGCTATTGTTTCATAAGTTAAAGGTCGCATGTTCAATGCTTACAGAAAGGTACTATTTTAAATCCTAATCAAAATGATTGTCGTCTTGATTCTTATTTCTTTAATTTGGTTTTAAATATAATTATTCTCTTAAATTTACTTTCTTATCCACGAATGCCTCAGTTCAATCATTTTATTAGCTTTGTTATTTTGCGCAAATGTAATGAAGTGAATTTGTGTTTAAAAATGTGTCTGCAGTAAGGAAGCGTTTATAATTTCTAATAGTTTGAAAATAATTTATGTTTTAAATGTTTGTGTGACGATAACCAAGAAAATGTACGTATTGTTGTGGGACCAAACTAAAGTGCTGTTTTTTTTTATATCCTAAACTTTGAGGCCTAAATCAAACCAAGGGCCTCTTCTTAGCATTTGTACGCGCGCAGCACTGGTTTAATCCGGCGCTGCTTACTTTGGAAGCATTACTGCTCGTTTTCCAATTGTCTGGCATAGTTTCTGTTTCGCATAGATCTGATATTAATGTGCGCAGTTCCTTTATTACAGCCTCACCACCAGTTTTTATTAATTCAGCAATTATACTGTCTTCCCCAGGGGCTCGATTGTTTTTTGACTTGTGCACAGCCTGGGAGACCTCTTGTAGCATTGGCTTTCTTGCCTCATTGGTTTCATTGTCTACTTCCAGCTCCACTCCTCCCTCCTGTGCAGCTGTCTCTTCATCTTGTAGGCTGGTGCTTAGTGTATCTTTGAAGTACTTTGCCCATCTTCCCACTATCTGTTCTTCCTCCCTTATTATTTTCCCATCTTTACTGGAACAGGCCATTGTTTTTGGTTGGAATCTATTCTTCATTTTGCCTATGGCATGATATAACTTTCTTATTTCACTCTATTCCTTTAGTTCTTCTAGTTCTTGAAATTTATTCTTATTCCACTCTCTTTTCTTTCTCTTGCACAGTCTGTTAGCTCTTCTCCTTAATTCTCTATCTTGTTCCACATTATTTCTGGTTTCTCTCTGTAGCACTTTTGTTCTTGCCCTGTTCTTTTCCTCTATTGCCGACCTGCAATCTTCATCAAACCACTCCCGGGTTCTTCTGTTCCTTCTTATGCCTATTATTTCCTCTGCAGCATCCTTAATGGCTTTTTCAAACCTGTTCCACCTTTCATCTAGTCCTACTGTGGTCTCTTCATTGCTCAACTTTCTGCTTAGTGTTACTTGGTATTTTTTTACTTCATCAGGGATGTTCAGTTTGTCTGTATTCCATTTCATCATCTTTCCCATTCTGTTGCCATTTGTTAGTGACAGTTTCTCTCTCAAGACTGATTTTATCAAAAAGTGGTCTGAATCACAGTTTGGGACAGAACAGCATGTGAAAACTATGGAGGTGTAACACTCCTAAGTACAGCTTATAAGATCTTCACAAATATATTAAACGAAAGGATACGGAAGTGTGCAGAAGGCATATTAGGGGAATATCAGTGTGGCTTTCGACCAGGCAGAGGAACAACTGATCAAATATTTGTGATGAGGCAAATGATGGAAAAGTTCTATGAATATGATACAGATCTGCATTTCTTATTCATCGATTTCAAACAAGCCTTTGACAGCATAAATCGGCAAGAACTATACAGAGTACTAAAAGAAGTTGGTATATGTACTAAATTATTAAGACTAATCAGAATGACAATGACAGAGACAAGAGCAAAAGTAAAGGTCCTTAGCTGAACAAGTGAAAGCTTTGACTTTAATAAAGGTGTGAAGCAAGGGGATAGTCTCTCCACTGTCCTATTCAACATAGCCCTGCATAGTGCAGTAAATAAAATCAACAAAAGAGGCACCATATTTAGGAAAACTAGCCAGATATGTGCATACGCTGATGACATTGCTATAGTAGGAAGAAATAGCAATAGACTCCTAGAAACATACCGGGCAATAGAACCAGAAGCCTTAAAAATTGGCCTCATAGTAAATGAAAAGAAAACAAAATATATGGTAATGTCGCAATCTGAGGCCAGAAGAACCCCTAAAAACCTAAACATCAATGGGAAATGCTTCATTGGAGTGACCTCTTTTAACTACTTGGGGGCCCTAATAACAAATGATAACAGTATTGGAAAGGCTATAAGGGAAAGAATACAAACAGGAAACAGAGCTTACTTTGCAAATATGCAGCTTTTCAAAAATAGCCTTGTTACAAGAAAAACTGAACTGCTAATATATAATTCCCTAGTCCGCCCAGTTATCACATACGATCAGAGGTATGGACGTTGACAAAACACGATAAAAATGCTCTAAGAAGCACTGAGCGGAAAATACTACGCAAAATCTATGGGCCAATAAGGGAGGAAGAAGGCTGGAGAATACGCTACAATGCCGAATTACAAGAGTTAATACAAGGCAGGGACATAGTAAAATTTGTGAAATCACAGCGAATACGATGGCTAGGACACTTGGAGAGAATGGCAGAGGATAGAATACCAAAGAAAATGATGAAAGGTATGATCCATTCAGTTAGGCGAAAAGGGAGATCCATAAGAAGATGGATCGATGAGGTAATAATGGATATCAGCAATATGAGAGTCCGGGGGTGGAAAAGAGCAGCAAATAACCGAGAAGTGTGGAGGGAGATCGTTGAAGAAGCCAAGGCTCACCAAGGGCTGTAGAGCTACAGAAGAAGAAGTAGTCTGCTCGTTTTCGGAAGCGCTCGATAACGCACCATTCAACATTACGGCGCTTAAGCTACACGAGAACTTCCCAGGAAATTACAGGTACCAAACAAGCCAACCTCCCTAGCAAGGGGAGTGGTATCGCCAGATACTGTACTCCTGCAACCACCTTTGTCTGACATGAAGCTGATGAAGCAATTGTGAGACAGTGTCGTCTGCCTATGGATTCCAGGGAGCTGTGGATGTCTGTTGCAACAGCAGGGTCGTTACTCTTCAAGACAGCTTCACTGCATTCGTTACATCAGCGGCGTGCCGACCTGCCGACCGGGGTGAGTCGTAAACGTATTCTCCACCTTCCCATGCCTTGTCGTCCCAGTCTACACGTTGGCTTCGAGGGTTTCCAAGTTTCATGCCTGTTACGCTTACAAGACAGTCTAGAAGGAAGCAAAATTCGCTGACACTGGAACTGTTACTGTTGGCATAACTCCAGGTAAGATCCGTAACGTGGGATCGACGCTACGGCTACGATTCAAGATGCTCGCGCATTTAAGGAACTAAAGCTTCGGAAACTGTACTTGTGTGGCCAAGGTGTTTTCGCTCTTCACTAGCTAAGGAAGTAGGGTTACAAATCGATTTATGGAACTGATATACGCTGTAGTTAAATTACAAAGTGATATGGAATTTTCTTTGTGAACTGGATGACGTAAAAAATTAACAGAGAGAGAGAGAGAGAGAGAGAGAGAGAGAGAGAGAGAGAGAGAGAGAAACGCCTAAAATCAGAACTTCGTTTGTTGGCTGTGTACGTAGCAAAAGATGAACCAAATAAAATAGATGTAGAACATGCATTGACATTTGCGTTTTGTCAAAACGAGCTCTCTTGTCAGTGCTAAGACATCAAAAGAAACAGTGAAGTACATATCAGAACGTCAGTTCCGTTACTACTAGCAATAGTGAGTAGTTTCAATACAATGAGTCTGGCACGCTGAGTATTTTTGTGTGGCACCGAACAAGAATATCAAATATCCCACTACGAAGACGAGGAGTGAGGCACGTAAGAATCAAGGGTGGAACTATCGCCGTAGTGCTTATTTTACGAAGCTAGTGGCATTTCGGCATTGTGGCGAGTTTGGATACAATGTCCGTGCGTCACAAGATGTTCACTGAACACCACAAACGCATAAAAAAAAAAACTAAATAAAATCATGTCAGGCCGACAACGAAATACAAGGCAGAAACAAATGAAACACGTCTCTGATAGATCGTATTGTTGTCGTGTTCTACAGTTCGAATACTGATTTGATACAGCTGTTCACGCTCGAGTATCGTGTGCAAGCTTCTTTTATCTACGCGTAACTACTGCAGCCTGCATTCACTGTTTCCTGTTTTCAAGCCTTGGACTTCACTTACAATTATCACAATCCACAATTTGCTCCATTACTAAAGACTATTCCTTGGTGCCTCAGTTTGTTTTTTATCAACATATCCCCTTCTTAAAAAAATTGGTTCAAATGGCTCTGAGCACTATGGGACTTAAACATCTATGGTCATCAGTCCCCTAGAACTTAGAACTACTTAAACCTAACTAACCTAAGGACATCACACAACACCCAGTCATCACGAGGCAGAGAAAATCCCTGACCCCGCCGGGAATCGAACCCGGGACCCCGGGCGTGGGAAGCGAGAACGCTACCGCACGACCACGAGCTGCGGACTATCCCCTTCTTAACATCACGTTTTGTAGTAAAGTTGTTTTCTTCCTCTTCATGAGTTATTCGATGTATCTATAACCTCGCAAGCGTTCTTCTGTAAGATAACTTTCATCAGTTCTGTTCTTCCCATGTCTGTTCTTTTTATCGTCACACCTTCCACTTACATAGCCGGCCGAGCGGTTCCAGGCGCTACAGTCCGGAACCGCGCTGCTGCTACGGTCGCAGGTTCGAACCCTGCCTCGGGCATGGATGTGTGTGATGTCCTTAGGTTAGTTAGGTTTAAGTAGTTCTAAGTCTAGGGAACTGATGACCTCATATGTTAAGTCCCATAGTGCTCAGAACCATTTAAACCATTTTGAACTTACATATAAGGCTACACTGCTTTCCATTACCCTGTTTTGCTGTCATGGAAGTTTCATGTATTCCGTTACAACGACGGGCAGCTGCCGACATAGAGCTGTAATGTGGATACTCAAAAATTTTCAGTTCTTTTCAGTTGGTAGTAGTGTAATTATTTACCACAGTTAAAAATAATTTTAATAAAAATGTTTATATACAAATGCATAATTTTGTTATGTGACTTTTGCATTTCCCGCTAAACTGCTCACAGTGGCGCGTGGCCTTGCTACGACGCCATAAGTCAGGAAGCTGTGTAACGTCACCGGTTTTTCTAGTTGTTAGTTGATAGATTAGTATTGTTCGGCCCTGGTTAAAACTCGGCAATAGTCGGTAGAGCGATGATACTGTTATTAGGTAAAGACGACGTTACAAAAAACAGTGCTGAACTGAACTCTCGACGTGTGCGTGATATTTACTTCAGCAATTGTGACCAATATTGCGCTACTCGTCGAATTGACTCGTTTATATTCCATGGTTTAACAGTTGCTATTAAAATATAAATGATAAGTTCAATTTAGTTCCACTGACACCAACCTCCCCATAGTTTGGTTGTAATTTCAAATCTCTAATAAGTCGTAACATTGCGATTGCTTCCTAACGTCAAAGAGTTTGTGTATATGCGCCGAGCGCTTCAGTCAAATATTATCGCAGCACGCGGAAGATCACAGTTATGTCTCTAAACAATTTTGTAATTTGGAATCTCAAATGCGTAAATTGGCACGAAAGGGTGGTTTATTTCACAATAACAATCACTTCCTAACAAGGCTGTGAGGAAGAAGCTTTCCCAGGTGGTGGGTCGGTGGGGGGAATTTATAAATTATCTGCTTTAAAACTATTGCCAAGTTCCAGAGTCCATTTGCAATTACGAATGAAGTTAATTGTCCATCACTGTTCAATGCCTAACTAGAGTTGAGTTCGAGTTATCTAATTAAAAAGTTCACTTCAGTCTAATATAAGGTAGTCCTCTATCTGAATTCTAAACGATGTTATAGTTGAAGTCAATGTTTCGTTTCACTGCGTCATAGTGGATCGCAGTTATCAATCCTCGAAAA
The DNA here is from genome assembly GCF_023864345.2 of Schistocerca serialis cubense. Taxonomy (NCBI): domain Eukaryota; kingdom Metazoa; phylum Arthropoda; class Insecta; order Orthoptera; family Acrididae; genus Schistocerca; species Schistocerca serialis. Next base: position 1,044,479,233 of record NC_064639.1, on the reverse strand, counting down.
ACAATCTAATCGTGCCTACATATACGAGTATTCAAACAAGTCTGACCAGCTTCGTCTAACTCTCGTAACGTAGTGCCAATGGATCAAATTTTCCTTAGCCATTACTCACGATTCTCAAAGAGTACTCACACGAAGTATTCTTTGAGATCGTTGGTTCTACTTTGCTAATTATAATGATTTTGCGATTTACTATGATTTTGAGTTTGAGATTACTGAGATTCGAGCTTTCTTTTGTAAGTTGATAAACTACTAAGTATAAGGTTCTTGTTTCAATTACTTGTTACTATCCAAATAATAGTGTTAAATGGAACTTTGGTTACTTGTTAACTTTTCATTGAATTTGGAACTTGTTTTGGGGAAATTTTTGGGGTATTGGTTGCAATTTTTTCTTTTTTCATTTTTCGTCCGAGGATGTGACATTACAGCTGTCACGCACAATGGATGTTGACACGTCGTATGGGTTTCACATAAGTTTTCATTTACGAATATCTGAAAGTCGTTTTCCACAACTTACTGGCGACAGAGAGAAATAGAAAAATTGTGCGTACTGTTCTGGATGAAGTGAGATAAGGAATAAATCGGATTTTCGTGAAATCGATTTTTCTGCAAACTACAAAAATTCCGTAACTATTCTTTTAAAGGTCTCAGCGACTTATGGCGGGTGCCAGCGGAACAAGGCTTATGCCAGCGCTGGGGTTGAATGGTACCTGTTAGGTGGAGCTGGCGTATGTCGTCCCTTAAGTGATCCAATTTGGGAATGAGCTTCGTAGCGCAGTCCGTTATTTTTTCGTGCAGGGATTTTCCTTTAGGACTCCGTGTAGCTCTCTGGTTCTTATTCATCGGGGAGTCCCCAACGTCCATCTCAGGCATTGGTTCTGTATTGGTTGGAGTGCACTATATTGATATCACATGTGACTTCCAACGCTGCACAACTGTAGGGGACTTTTGGTTGGACTGTCGATCTGCAGAGTTGGTTCTTGGTCTTGGCATTGAGATGGGTGCTAGTGAAGAATGGTATCAGTGCGTGCGCCATCTTCATGGTGCACGTAGTGTGAAATTCAGGGATTTATCCAGAATGATCCCCAGATCCTTCGCCGAGTGTGACCAAGGGATAGGTTGCTCTAGCACCCTTGGTGGATAACGTAGCCTCATCTTAGTAAAGAGCACTGCAGCAGTCTTCGTGGGGTTGACTGTTATTTTGTTGAACTGTGCCCACTCTTCCGCGATAGGCCGGCCGGAGTGGCCGTGCGGTTCTAGGCGCTACAGTCTGGAGCCGAGCGACCACTACGGTCGCAGTTTCGAATCCTGCCTTGGGCATGGATGTGTGTGATGTCCTTAGGTTAGTTAGGTTTAATTAGTTCTAAGTTCTAGGCGACTGATGACCTCAGAGGTTAAGTCCTCTAGTGCTCAGAACCATTGGAACCATCTTCCGTGATATCTTTTTGGCGTTGAGTTCTGCTTATTAGCTGGTCCAAGTTGCGGCTTGATGTGACAAACCCATTATTGTCGGCAAATAAACTGCAGGTCACCAGAGGAATCGTTGGTAGATCATTCATATACACTCCTGGAAATGGAAAAAAGAACACATTGACACCGGTGTGTCAGACCCACCATACTTGCTCCGGACACTGCGAGAGGGCTGTACAAGCAATGATCACACGCACGGCACAGCGGACACACCAGGAACCGCGGTGTTGGCCGTCGAATGGCGCTAGCTGCGCAGCATTTGTGCACCGCCGCCGTCAGTGTCAGCCAGTTTGCCGTGGCATACGGAGCTCCATCGCAGTCTTTAACACTGGTAGCATGCCGCGACAGCGTGGACGTGAACCGTATGTGCAGTTGATGGACTTTGAGCGAGGGCGTATAGTGGGCATGCGGGAGGCCGAATTGCTCAACACGTGGGGCGTGAGGTCTCCACAGTACATCGATGTTGTCGCCAGTGGTCGGCGGAAGGTGCACGTGCCCGTCGACCTGGGACCGGACCGCAGCGACGCACGGATGCACGCCAAGACCGTAGGATCCTACGCAGCCGGCCGGAGTGGCCGAGCGGTTAAAGGCGCTACAGTCTGGCACCGCACGACCGCTACGGTCGCAGGTTCGAATCCTGCCTCGGGCATGGATGTGTGTGATGTCCTTAGGTTAGTTAGGTTTAAGTAGTTCTAAGTTCTAGGGGACTTATGACCACAGCAGTTGAGTCCCATAGTGCTCAGAGCCATTTGAACCATTTGATCGTACGCAGTGCCGTAGGGGAACGCACCGCCACTTCCCAGCAAATTAGGGACACTGGTGCTCCTGGGGTATCGGCGAGGACCATTCGCAACCGTCTCCATGAAGCTGGGCTACGGTCCCGCACACCGTTAGGCCGTCTTCCGCTCACGCCCCAACATCGTGCAGCCCGCCTCCAGTGGTGTCGCGACAGGCGTGAATGGAGGGACGAATGGAGACGTGTCGTCTTCAGCGATGAGAGTCGCTTCTGCCTTGGTGCCAATGATGGTCGTATGCGTGTTTGGCGCCGTGCAGGTGAGCGCCACAATCAGGACTGCATACGACCGAGGCACACAGGGCCAACACCCGGCATCATGGTGTGGGGAGCGATCTCCTACACTGGCCGTACACCACTGGTGATCGTCGAGGGGACACTGAATAGTGCACGGTACATCCAAACCGTCATCGAACCCATCGTTCTACCATTCCTAGACCGGCAAGGGAACTTGCTGTTCCAACAGGACAATGCACGTCCGCATGTATCCCGTGCCACCCAACGTGCTCTAGAAGGTGTAAGTCAACTACCCTGGCCAGCAAGATCTCCGGATCTGTCCCCCGTTGAGCATGTTTGGGACTGGATGAAGCCTCGTCTCACGCGGTCTGCACGTCCAGCACGAACGCTGGTCCAACTGAGGCGCCAGGTGGAAATGGCATGGCAAGCCGTTCCACAGGACTACATCCAGCATCTCTACGATCGTTTCCATGGGAGAATAGCAGCCTGCATTGCTGCGAAAGGTGGATATACACTGTACTAGTGCCGACATTGTGCATGCTCTGTTGCCTGTGTCTATGGGCCTGTGGTTCTGTCAGTGTGATCATGTGATGTATCTGACCCCAGGAATGTGTCAATAAAGTTTCCCCTTCCTGGGACAATGAATTCACGGTGTTCTTATTTCAATTTCCAGGAGTGTATATGCTCAACAGCGGTAGTGAGATAACAGATCCATGTGGGACACATGCTTCTGGTGTTTTCCTCAATGGATCTCCTAAAAAATCATCTGCGGCCTGCAATCAAATCAAAGTGACGTGGATTGCTGTCAGCAGGTGTCCTTTTGCAACATGACAATGCAAGACCCCCACACTGCCCGTATAACAGTTGCAACAATCACAGGCCTGCACTTCGAGTGTCTTCCTCATCCATTATACTCACCAGACTTTGCCCCAAGTGATTTCCATATGTTTGGACCTCTCAAAGACGCAGTGGGAGGAAAGAAGTTCCGTTCTGATGAAGAGGTACGCCACGCGGTGCAAGAGTGGTTGCGCGGACTATCAAAAGAATTTTTTTCTAAAGGAATTTATGCGTTTTGTAAGCGCTAGAGGACTCACATTGAGCGTGGGGGAGATTATGTTGAAAAGTGATACAGCTTTGTACCACTTCTGCACAATAAATAATATATAAAAAAATATTAAAGGTTTTCATTTGACCAACCCTCGTAATATAGGGTTGCAGGCAGTATTTTGCAGTGCGATGGTGTCACTTTGCAGGTCGAGCATTGTCTGCAGGAGCGGTGCTCGTCCCTGCTGGTGCCTTTCCGTGTGTCCGAGAAGAGGGATCAATCAGAGTAAATCGATTGGCCATTTCCACCTCCGATATTCGTTTGCTCGGATTTTCCTTCGCCGTTTTTTGCAGGTGGTGCCGGTGTTTGTGTTGCACCGTGTGAAACTCGCCCTCCTGTGGATCTCGTTTTTCGTTCTCCTGTTCCATTTCTTCCTCGCTTTGTGACGATGAAGAAACTACGTTTGGCTGCGCTTCTTCCATTTCGTGGTCCGCAATGGTATTGTATACCATTGGCGCATTGTATGCCCGTGGGGGTTGTTCCAGGTGTTGTACAGCTCTGCTTGGATAGAGCTGTAGGTGTTCCTCGTTGGTAAGAGCGCCAGTGGCGGTCGCGTGGTGAAACGTCACGACGCTGTCGTGAAGTACCTCGAACGTGGATACACACAAAGGGGCTTCGACGTCTCGGTGGAGCTCTACCTTCGAACACCGGCAGGACTCCGCAAGCCTGACATGGTCGCGATCAAAGACGGCCAAGCCCGCATGGTCAGTGCCCCGATAGTCGGCGACCACCTTCGGCTCGACTGATGCCACAAGGAGAAGGCGGCGAAATACAACAAGCCGCCCATCAGGCGTGACTTCCTCGGCCTGCATCCCGGCGTCGAGAAAGTCTGCTTTTCAGCGGCCACGTTGAACTGGAGGGGTATATGGTCCCCACAGTCTGCGAGCGACTCCTGAAGCTGGGCTTCAAGGTGCGGGACCTCGCGATCATCTCACCCAGGGTGCTGTCTTCGTGCTGCGCGTCGTTCAGAATCATCGAACGTATGACGGCACAGCGCCCGATACCCAGGCGTTGGATAGAGTGCTGATCTTGTCTCCCTGACTCCTGGGGACTATCTTAGGAGCAATACCTGTCTTTATTCCGTAGCCTGTGCGTGTGTCTTCGTACTCGTGCTTCCTTCCTCCAAGGCCTGGTCCACCGCGTAACGGAGCCAGCGGTTGGGCATGCCCGAACAGATGGCGGCCGACCGACTGTTCACACCGTGGCATCGCGCGGTCGACCGGGGGTGGTAGCAAGCAGCAGGAAAAGGACCGTTATATAGGGGTGAGCGTTCCCATGCGGGGCTACGCAGGCAGATTGGTTGGTTGGTTGATTTGGGGGGAAGGGACCAAAAAGCGAAGTCATCATTCCCATCGGATTAGGTAAGGATGGGGAAGGAAGTCGGCCTTGCCCTTTCAAAGGGACCATACCGGCAGTTGCCTTAAACGATTTAGGACAATCACAGAAAACCCAAATCAGGACGGCCGGACGCGGTTTTGAACCTTTGTCCTCCCGAATCCCGAGTACAGTGAGCTAACCACTGCGCCACCTCGCTCGGAACGCAGGCAGAGGCTGACACGTGTTGCTCGTGTGCCACGACAGGTGTCCGGTTGTGCAGGTGGTCGACAGCTCGATCGTGGCGGGGAGGAAGCGCTGCGGTTTTGGTGAAGCCCGTGTGGGCCAAACGGGGGATATGTGCAGACAGCAAAACTTACTTTATAACGATGGATTTTGATAGGCTACTCATTATTTTCTGTAGTTTTATTTCATTTCCATCATCCCGGATGGTCAGGGGGTGTACTGCCAACGCACTACCATTCCCCTCTTCAATCAAAATCTTTAAATACGTAAATAAAGATGAAACTGAGCCCAACATTCGGTGCCAATTTTGGACCAGTGTGCTCTATAATAAAGGTAAGCGTTGCCAATCCCTTTAACACACCTATAAGGGACTTCAATGATAACTCCTAATTTGCAATACAGTGTTTGTCTGGCGACGACAGCGAGAGACTACAGTATAGACCAGGTGGGGGCAAGTCCTGCAGACAGCACATACACACGTACCTTAAGCCACAACACTCGGCAACGATGACGTCGTTTTCACAGAAATGCTGTACCAATTCTTATGCCATGTGTTTGTTGCTTTTTTTAATTAAAATTTCACTTATCGCTTTTCCCATTTTCTACAGTATCGCAATATTTCTAACCAACGCAATTTTTCGAATAAAAATTACTCTTTTTATAAAAAAGGTTTATTTAAAAATGAAAAATTTTAGCGCTGCTGTTACGGCTAATTCGTATTTCGGTTTTTTCACTCGCTTATCATTAAAAATTAAAAAATACTTTTTATAACCTAGACCAAACAAATACCGAAAAATACCGGTTATCCAGAACTAAAATACCGATATCGAATTTAATCAGTCGGTTTTTCCCATCCATAGAACTAGCCTTACAAGAAATGTCACAGCAGATGGAGCGAGGCAAAGTTAAATCAAATGTGCCCATCAGCCGATGCCAAGCCGACTCGACTCGCCCCGCCCCGTCACACTCTCGCGTCGCTCTTTAAGCCCATTTATGAGCGACCTTCTGCTCAAAATCGGCTACTCGACGTGTTTGCGCCTTTCGTACCTGCGTGTCCCTTTTACACGATCGACTTTTTTTGTCTCAGTTGACTACTCGAGACAAGTGCATCTACTGCAGCGCCCCTGGCGTTTCATTCCTGTACTGTGAGAGTCGTCTGTTTTGAGTTTACTTGCCAGCACCAAAACTGCCCGTGTTGTGTGAGTTGTCTGCTCTGCAGTTTGGCACCTGAATGATGAAAATCAGGTAATGAGGTACTATCCTTTTTATGGAAAAATCGAAATATGGTAACAAAATATAGGAACAAGCAATGACAATCCAGTTTATTAATAACCAAAACAGAATTCTTAGTGTTCACCCTCCTGAGAACTGAAAGAATACGAAAAGTGTCATCCAAATATTTCAGAACACACACACACACACACACACACACACACACACACACACACACACACACACACACTCGAGAAAATATTTACATGCAAACACATCATATGTAGAACGCAGCAAATAGGGCCTTTTTGCTGTATCCTTTGTATCTTGTTTTCTTGCTAAGTGCCAAATAACAACGAAAATTATTTTTCTCGACCAACACTCCTGACTTCCTCACTGTTGATATAATTTTCCCTAAAACATGGTTTCTCTTTGCATGGTTGTCATCAAAATATTTTCCTAACACAACTGGACAGTTATCTCCAAACCTATAAAATATGACTTCACCGCTGGAAATCCGCGTAGAATTTTCCCAATAGCAGGATGCAATGACAGCCACATTATTTTTGACGTGTCTTATAATATTTCGGTATTCTACCAGCATCAGTTAAGTGTTCTTTTAAGATCTGGACTCTCTGTGCATGATAAGTGCCCAAACGCTTTAAGTAGCAAATTCTCCACGTCAAACTCACACTTCTCTATAGCATGACGGTCGACATCGCGTACCGTGTGCGCTGAACACCGTGCAGGAATAATGTCGGCATTATCTTGAAAACGTAGTTTGTAAACTGGATTATCATCGCCAAAAGTAACCTAGCGTTGTCGGCAGACTAAGCAGATACATTTGTGTAATTTAAATCCAGCGCTTTAAGTCTATTTTTATGTTATTATAAATATCGATCGCTTTTTCATCCGGGTCGTCAAAAAAATCAAGCAAGCAGTTTCCGATTCTGTTCTCTGAAGAGTAAAATCTGACATTTATTGGAAGTAATTGTATATCCCGTGATTTGACGCATCTGTCGAAATGCCGTAAAACACACATGACCTTAGCTATACTACGCTATCTTCGACTGGTAACTGAAGCCGGAACATTGTAAATTAAAGATTACACCTTCGTTCTACCGAGTGATATTTTTGATGCGATTTAGGAGTAATTGAATATCACGGGACATAACTTCGTATCGTAGTCAACAGAACTGTACAATATGTTATGGTTTGCGTCATGGTAAACATTTGTCAACTCTGTAGCTGTAACTTTTTCCTCGTCTGTCGTCAATACATCGTGCTTTAAAAACTGTTGCAACGTCTTAGTACTCTTTCGACCTCTTTCGTCCAGTAGGTGTTCCGGGACGCTAACATGCAGTTTAACGTCATTCAGACTTCCACGCGATATCATAAATAATTTCACACACACTTTACAAAATGCTTACACACGTTTGTATCAACTGTATTCAAAAAAGAATACGAATTCTCCCATACTTGCCGGTAGGAACTCTTCTGTTTACCCTATTTGTATTTTACGTTTTCACTGTCGTTGTCAGTTGTTTCTGAATCAGACATAACTCAAATCCAAACAAACTGTTCAAAAATAAAAATAGCAAAGTGTGCGCAACACACTAAACACTGTTTATTTTATGAATCGCATAAAAACACCGAAACTGTTATAGCGCCGGCTTACCGCGAGGCAGCAGGTCAAGCGAGCGAGCGACACGGGTGACTCATTTGTTCCTCCCCAGGGGCGGCGCGGGCGTGAGCGGCCGCTGTCATTTGTATCCGCGCCCGACACAGTTGAATCTCGCGATGCGCCATCCGTTCTTTATTTGAACTAGGCCAGGTTGACCATAAACCGGGACAATTAGTGTCCCGCAATCACACACCCTGGGCTGCATTATTAGTGCCGCCACGGGAACGGCCTCACGCGGGACGGTCGGCACCTCTAGTGCAATGATCCGAATCGTTCCGCTTGCTTGAGCGATCACAAAGTGACGTACGTTTCCGTGTTTTATCGCCGAAACATACGTGAAACCTACACTACCGGCCATTAAAATTGCTACACCAAGAAGAAATGCAGATGATAAACGGGTATTCATTGGACAAATATATTATATTAGAACTGACATGTGATTACATTTTCACTCAATTTGCTGCTGCAAACGTCGAACTGTTCGTGCAGATGGTTGTTGTCTTGCAAACGTCCCCATCTGTTGACTCAGGGATCGAGATGTGGCTGCACGATCCATTACAGCCATGCGGATAAGATGCCTGTCATATCGACTGCTAGTGATACGAGGCAATTGGGATCCGCAGGGCGTTCCGTATTACCCTCCTGAACCCACCGATTCCATATTCTGTTAACAGTCATTGGATCTCGACCAACGCGAGCAGCAATGTCGCGATACGAAAGCGCAATCGCGATAGGCTACAATCCGACCTTTATCAAAGTCGGAAACCTGATGGTACGCATTTCTGCTCCCTACACGAGGCATCACAACAACGTTTCACCAGGCAACGCCGGTCAACTGCTGTTTGTGTATGAGAAACGGGTTCGAAACTTTCCACATGTCAGCACGTTGTAGGTGTCGCCACCGGCGCCAACCTTGTGCGAATGCTCTGAAAAGCTAATCATTTGCATATCACAGCAAGTTCTTCCTGTCGGTTAAATTTCGCGTCTGTAGCACGTCATCTTCGTAGTGTAGCAATCTTAATGGCCAGTAGTGTACAAACGCGTGGCCGCCATCTTCTTGTAGGCGTGCGGGGTGTTGTAAAGATGACAAGATTTGACGGAAATCTCCAGAGAAAGCAACAGTACAGCCGACCATAGGGCCGTTTTTGTTGCGCAAATGTCGAATTGTTCTGTAGAGCGCTTCAATGGGGGTTATATGAGCTACCAGAAGATCATCCAAAACAATGGGAGTACAATCCTCGGGTCTAGTGCAGCAGGGGATACAACCCGTCGGCTTTGAACAATGACGTCACAAGTCGCCGGAGAGCATGTATTACAAAGATGAAAGAGCTGAGGAGAATGTTGAGAAACAGAGGAATGCGAGAGAGATAAACTTTATTTCACATATGTGAGGACCAGTAGTATTTTCACGTTAACGATATCGCGTGTTTGTATCTTAGCATTTCGCCGCAAAATACAATGGAAAGAAATGAATGAAATTACTAGCAAAGAATACATCACGTTGCATGTATGTCAGTTGTATCTCGAAAGTCATTCGAACTGTATTGCTTAAGTGCAGTACGGGATACAAGTTCAGCGTAGTCGATTTCTTAGTTTCAACTAGCATTGCTGTCCTGTTGTTCACTTGAACTATGTATCCCCTGCTTCACTAAACCGCAAATGAAACACCCGATACAAATTAAAAGCTCATTCGAAGTGTGTTGCTTAAGTACAGTCCGGAATACGAGTTTGTCGTAAGGCGATTTCTTTGTTTTCACTACCATTACTGTCCTGTTCTTCACCTGAACGATGTATCCTCCGCTTCAGTAAACCCTAAGTGGAACACGGGATACAAATTGTAGATGTGCTGTTTATTTCGTCTCCGCTATTACTAACAGTCTTTTCTTACGTACATATCAGTATTACTGATGACAGAAGGACCTACGTATGTAATATTTGTATACCAGACTTCCATTGACCTCGATATATGTACACTGGTAACGAATAGGTGGAAATACACGTATGTTACATTTGCAACCTGTTTCATTTTATATGTTTTGATTGTTTATTTAATCTTTGCGTTTCACTTGTTGAAAGGGAACTACACATTGATCTTGTCAAAAGCCGAGAAGCGATTCTTCTTAGTGTTGTAGCTCCCTTCAGTAGCTGATAAGTGTTTTTTGGCTTTTAAAAAAAAATCTCACGAGATAGAATAAACTGATCCTAAGATACAGATGCTTCAGTAGCTGATAAGTGTTTTTTGGCTTTTAAAAAAAAAATCTCACGAGATAGAATAAACTGATCCTACTTCATTAAGCAATCAATAAAAAAACTAAACTAAAAAATAACAGCAAAAGCGAAAATGGTAAACTGAAAATAGAATAGATTACGAAGTCTTTTGCTGTTATGTTTTAGTTTAGTTTTTTTTATTGATTGCTTAATGAAGTAGGATCAGTTTATTCTGTCTCGTGAGATTTTCTTTTTTTTTAAAGCCAAATAACACTTGTCAGCTACTGAAGCATATTGGTGGAATAAGAAAGTGAAATATGGCAAAATAGTGAAATATAGGTAAATGATCGCTTTTAGATTCACATTCAATTATTTTAATGATAGCGCTTATTAGAACACAGAATTGCTTTATTATCTATGCCTCGAAGTGAAGATATTACTATCTATGACTAAGGAATGACGTCATTGTTCAAAGCCGACGGGTTGTATCCCTTGCTTCACTAGAGCCCAATCCTCCATCAGTTACCAGCATTACTTTCCTTTCAAACATTACAGATGCTGTACGTATCTTAGGTCTAAACTGTCAGCGCAGTAGTCGGGCAGCTGTACGCCTACAACCTCTGGATGCCAACCTTCCTTGTGAATTACTCTGCTTATTACTGAAAACCAGATCAAAATCCCTAGGGTAGTTCCTGAGATTTCTGACAGATCACGAACGCAATTTAAGTGTATAATGCCAATTTTTTAACATTTTATAGTTACAAATTAACAATTTTCGGATTCTTACCGTTACTTGCACAGTGAAATCTTGCTTCTTATCACATTTCGTGATTCTAGCTCAACAGGCATTACCCTGTAGGTTTTCATGAGTGAGTTTGTGGCAAAAAATAATTGCCGCATCGTTTGATTGCACTGGCTTGCAAGTTTAAAGTTTCACACCGTCAGGGGACCGTAGATTGTAATATGCGACATACATTTCAGTGTGATATGCACATCCGTTCGTGAGAAAAAGAGGTTTTGACGAAGGGTTGGTTAGACAGACAGTCAAATAAGAAATAACAGGAAAAATATTTGTTTCGTGTGATGCAATTACAGACTAACAATTTTCGAAATTTTTTTCCTTTACTTTACTGTGAAACCGACTTAAAAGCTTAAAGTTTGTACACCGCCAAGGGACCGTTGACATAATAAGTGACACGATTACAAAAAGAGCTCTTTTATCATATACACAAGAAATGTAAATGTCATTTCATCTTATGTTGTTGCGGGTGTATTACAATTATTGTTTTCGCCTTGTTCGCGATATGGTGCAAGCTTTCCAACGTGGTGCTACTTGAGTAGAGATAATGAGAAAAATGTACACAAAACTGAAGGATGCATGCTAGAAAATTAATACATCAAAACTTCACATTATTAAAAATAATAGCTGTATATTTGATAGCCAAAGTGATAAATGAGCGACTACTTATTTTGCAGCCTTAAACCTTCGTCGTTGCCAAAAGATGGCGTTAGATGATTTTTAGTTTTTTACTAAATCGACTCCAAATTCGACTATATCGAACACGATAGAAATATCTCTGGTATACGAAAATCCCGTCATCGTATTAAAGTTTTAATTAATAGAAAAAATCAAATCGGCTGAGAAATTTTGATGCCTTTGTTGTTCACAAATGCATTAATGATCCATAATAATAAGTACCTAGCTCTTTGTTGCGCGTTAAGATTCAGCGTACATTTATGAGACGTAATGGAAAATCAACGAAAATGTTGCGACGGCTGTGTCCATTGATGGCACTGACGTTACGCGTTACAGATCGCAACAATAACATTATCTTTTGCGTTAACTATAGAAATGAAAACAGCAACACTATTTCGTCACATTTTGAGTGCGATGAATATATGTACAGTACTGCTCAAAATCTCACGTGCGTTCACACTGCATGCACACATCTGCCCCCAAGTAGTAAACGACAGAGACACGTTTCCAGCTCTGTCTTGCCTTGTGTAAAAGGGTTCGGTTCAGATGCCGTCTTTTCTGTTGCAGGTGCTCAGACATGGCAACAGGAAGCACAGAAACAGCTCTCCAGGCAGTATGTCAAGGAAACCAAAAATTTACTTTCAGTATTTACAAGGTCAGTAAGTGACTATAGATGTGAATCATTTTAGTTGTGGCATTAATGTCTGTGTAAACAAAGTTCTGAAGTCGTTAAGCAAGCTATACTAATTATTTCTATATGAAATAGACTAAATAACATAGACTGAAACTTTTTCTTTCCTCTCTTTTTTTTTTTATTTTTTTTTATTTTTTTTTTTTTTAAGAAAAACGACACTGCCGCTTCACTTATCCATATGAACCTGCTGGACGGAAGAAAACATCAGATTTTACAGGATCATGTATTTTTATAATGACATAGTGTTGTAAAGTACATGCAGAACAGCAAGAACATAATGTTGAGAATGGTTCATGCCATTAGAAATCTGACCCCAGCAGATAATCCTTATTTAGTTTTGCATGATTTCTTAAAATAACTTTTTATGAATTCTGATGTTGTTTCCTTGGTGAAGAAACAGACAGTTCTTCCAGTTTTTTGCCAACATTGTGTCCAGTGACTTCATCATCATTAAGTACTTCCCTTCCTTTATTTTTCTAACTTGCAGTGTTGATGATTTGCCGTTCACTACACTACACAGAATATCTAAATGTATAGGGTCATTTCTACATGCTTTTGATAACATAAAGGGTTCTGTATGAAACCTCCCTGACTTCCAAATGCAGTTAAGAAAGAAACTGAGAGACATAGATATTTGTGGTTTGTGGCATCATGTAAAGTAACTCAAAAAGTTTTATACAAAAAATTAATATACTTTTACGCAGTCTCCATTCATAACCAGTAAAACATCTAGATGATACTATCTCAACTCCTGTGCAAGCAAGGATGTCTGCAGTGATGGAGGCTATTGCATCCATGATACTTCTGTGAATATTACCAAGGTCATGTAATGGCTGGGCATATAAAATGTCTGTCATGTAACCTCACAGGAAGAAAGTGAGAGGGGTTATGTGTGGAGATTGTGATGGCCACTTGGTTGGTCTGTCACATCCCACTCATCTCTGTGGAAATATTCTGTCCAGGAAGTCACGAACATGTGAACTCCAATGTATTGGCGCATCACCCTGTTGGGAGATCACAATTAGCTGCAGGGGAAGAAGCTGAGGGCCAGCAAATTGCTGAAGTACGCCCAAATAAATGGCTCCTGTTACTGTTTGCTCAATGAAGAAAAGCTGCAGAACTATGCTGGCTTTCATCCACACACACCTCATATTCACTTTCTTGCAGTTTCTGGCATGAGCCCAAAAACAGTGGGGGTTTTCTTTGAATGTTATGGCATTCACCTTCCCACACAAATGGAAGTTAGCTTTGTCAGAGAAAACTGCATTACCATGATAGGGTTTTCCCCAACCCTGTCCAACATATCAGGGAAATTTGGGGTGAGCTACAAATCATTTCAATTCAGTGCTTGCACAATTTGAAATTCGTAAGCATACAGATGAATTTGTTTATGCAGCACATTGTGAGCTGTTGAGTAAGGGATGCTTAGCTCATGTCATGCTGTGTGAGCTGACTTTGATGGGCTTCTGTGAAAGGGCTCTCTCATGTACTCTGCCATTTAATTAAATGTGCCTTTTCTACCAAAACCTCAGTACCTGTTTACACTCCCATTGGCTAGGTCGTCATAACATCTTGTGGTTACCTGTGAAATTCATGTCAAAATTTTCTCTGGACAGCGAGCATTATGCTCTCTTTTGTGATATAGTCATTTCTGGTAACTCTTTAGTACTTTAAGTGAAACAAGTGAAACTTCATGGAAAAATCGTGCAAAACTTTTTGTGTTGCTTTACATGGTGCCACAAACCACAAGTACCTGCATCTTGTAGTTTTTATTAAAACTACATTTGGAAATCAAGGAGATTTCATACGGACACCCTGTACAAAAGGGGACATCAGTTAAATAAGAGCTATCTGTATAGCTGTTATGTAACTGAAATCCAATTGTGTTTTAACATTTGTAATCGAGCCACAACTTTACTACTGCCTGGTCATTGTCTTAACAGTCTATGTATTACTCAAATATGAGTCAGTCAGTCGTATATTGGAAATTTACATAATAGGTGACCAAGATACATGGTACTGTTACCAAGGACACCCGTACAATATTTTATAGGGGGCTTAGACCTGAGTGTATGGTATATTTTTAATATTTTGGAAGACAAGTGGCTACTTGGAATCTTTATGATGCCAGTGGTACTCAGTGAAACAAAAAAATCATGGTAGTAGGATGGTTAAGAAAGGAGATACAAGAGATGTCAGTAACCACCAAACTGTTTCATTAATGACATCATGTTCCAAAATTTTTGAGAAGGTGATGTATTCTACAATAATATCTCACCTGAGCAACAGTAATATCCTCAGTAAATCACAGTTTGGATTTTGTAAGAGCTGCTCTACGGACCAAATTTTAAATAACAAAATAGTGCAACTGGTATTTTCTGCAGTATATCTGAGGTATTTGACTGTGTGAATCACCATATTCTCTTAGATAAATAGAGATTTTGTGGAATCGATGGTGTAGCCAACCAATGGATAATGTCATATCTAACCAAAATAATGTTGAAAGTTTTACTGAAGAATTCAACCATTGTAGGCTAATGAACAAGAAGCAGAGTTACACTGAAGAGCCAAGGAAACTGGTACACCTGACTAATATCGTGCAGGGCCCCTGCAAACATGCAGAATGACATGGCATGGACTCTGCTGATATCACAAGTAGTGCTGGAGGGAATTGATGCCATGAATCCTGCAGGGCTGTCCATAAATCCCTAAGAGTATGAGGGGACAGAGATATCTTCTGAACAGCACGTTGCAATGCATCCTAGATATCCTCAATAATATTCATGTCTGGGGAATTTGGTGGCCAGTGGAAGTGTTTAAACTCAGAAGTGGGTTCCTAGAGCCACTCTGTAGCAATTCTGGATGTATGGGATGTCACATTGTCCTGCTGGATTTGCCCAAGTCCATGGGAATGCACAATGGACATGAGTGGATATAGGTGATTAAACAGGATGCTTTCATACATGTCACCCATCAGAGTCATTTCTAGACATATCGGGATCCCATATCACTCCAACTGCATATCCCCCACACCATTACAGAGCCTCCATCAGCTTTAACAGTCCCCTGCTGACATTCCGGGTCCATGGATTCATGAGGTTATCTCCATACCTGTAAACGTCCATCCACTCAATACAATTTGAAATGAGACTTGTCCAACCAGGCAACATCTTTCCAGTCATCAACAGTCCAAAGTCACTGTTGATGGGGCCCAAGCGAGGGGTAAAGCTCTGTGTCATGCAGTCAGCAAAGGTACATGAGTGGGCCCATATCAATGATGTTTTGTTGAATTGTTTGCATGCTGACTGTAGTAACACTGTTCACGTTTACGTCGCACTTCACTTAGCGTAGACCGGAACTGTGTCCTAGGCATGCCCGATGTTAACTGACTGGGCACGGCCCATGCTGCCTGAGTTGTTGTTGTTACGCCGGCAGAGGTCGCGTCTGAATTCTCACGTGCCCTGTGGTGGACGGGACTCTACTTGCAGCAACTACCGTCCGTGACGTGCCGTGCACCACGCTTCCAGCTGTTGACCTGCGGCGTGAGAGACTTCATATGATTGAGCAATGGACAGGACTTCATCAAGGGAAGGGTCTTTTAACTGCAGGGCCCGTTGCTGGACCTCCCTATCAGGGGCCAAACGAACAATGGCGTTGCGTACCATAACGTGGGCATACGACTCTCGCGAGTGCTCCATGACAAAATGACACTTGCGACTAAGACCATGCAGGGTAGCGGCCCACGCCCGGTAAGACTGATGGGGCCATATTCTGGCTGTTTACATATCTCTATATTTGAATATATATGCCTGTACTAGTTTCCTTGGTGCTTCTGTGTAGTTCTTTTTGTGAATAACGTGTTGTAATCAATTCATGCATTCATACAGCAACAGAAGGAATGGTAAACAATGTTCTTAAAAGTATCATTGCCTCGTTATCCGCGAATAGTCTCAACCACAATTTTAAAAGGACACAACATATTCAGTTCTGCATATCTTCTGGTACTACCACCAATGATACATATAACACATGGTGAGGAAATAATAAATAGGATGGAAACTTTAAAATTCTTAAGTGTCCATATACAGTAGATGAGAATATAAACTGGAAAAAGCACATTGTGGAACTCATAAAACTAGTCAGTTCAGTCAAACAGTGGAAACTCCAGGTAGGAATATCAACAACGTAGGAAAAGAATGATTGCTTCTTACCATAAAGGAAACACATTAACTTGCAGACAGGCACAATCAAAAGACACTTACATAAATTAGCTTTTGGCCACAGCCTTCATCAGTAAAAGAGAGAGACACACATGATTCATACACACAAGCAAGCACACCTCATGCACACATGACAACCAACTCTAGCATCTCACTCAGATTTGCACTTAGAATCATTGCAAATCTTGGAGAGAGGCAAATCAGTAAGTTGACATATTTCGCATATTTTCATTCAGTAATGTCATGTGGAATAATATGTGGTATCTTATCTTTAACAAATAAGGTCTTCATTGCTCAAAAGTATGCTGTAAGAGTAATATGGGTTGCTCACCAATAGTAATCTTGCAGACATAAGTTAAGGAGGTAGGCATTTTGACTGCGACTTCACTGTAAGTTTATTTTATCCTGAAGTTTGTTGCAAATAGAGCAGTGCAGCTTGAATAAAATAGTAATGTAGATAATAACAGTACAAAAAGAAAAATACATTTGTTACACCACATTAATGTAATTTTTAGCACAAAATAGGGCATGCTATGCTGCAACCAAAATTTTTGATCGCTTACCCATTGATATAAAATGTCTGACAGACAGCGAAGTACAATTCGAAAATAAACTGAAGAAGTTTCTCCTTGACAGTTCCATAGAAGAATTTCTATTATTATGCTCTGTAAATGTTGGTGGATGGAATTATTAACTCACATCTTTATGTTTCCTTCTTTAAAATAACACCTGTAACTGATCAGCATGTAGGCATATTTACAGTATAATTTGTGATGAGAATATAAAATGACACATTCCACATGGAACTTGAAACTAACTAAGAATATGTTTTTCCTGTAATGTTGCTGCTTCACTGACAAAAACTCATAAGTATCAAATAATTCCTACCTGTCTAGGCGACAATCTGAAGTCAAAACATGACTTGTACCAAAATGCAGGAAATTACACTAGCAATAATGTGCCCAATTCCCTAAGCAAGTAAAATACCAGTTATTGTGCATATTGTTCATTACTTTAATGATTCATTTGCTTTTTATCTCAATGGAACAAATATTTAAAAAAATAATAAATAAAATCATTTCTCTCATCTCTGAAGAAGGCAAAAATTATATATAACACTTCAGTTATATGGAGTATTAAAAATATATTTCAATTGAAGAAACTCACTTTAATTCGCAGGTTCTTGTACATCTCATAAATTATTCAACATGTGCAGTTTTCCTCTTTCAGTTTCAGATAACTCCATATCTTTTAAAGCGATGCAACTACCATTTTATTTGCATGTCAAGTTCTGTAGGACCAAATTGAAGAGCATATCACCGAGGTCATGGAATGTGTCAGTACATGAAATTACAACATTAAAGTACTAACAGATAAAATAAATGTTTATGAATCCAAAAGAAGTCACTCCATAACTTTAAGTAAATGCAATCAAGAATACAATAAGAACCAGCTTAATTTTTCAAGGAACTCCTTGACAGAATAGAAAGAGTGACCCATGAGGAAACTCTTCAGTTTAGATTTGAAAGCGCATGGATTACTGCTAAGATTTTTGAATTCGAGTGATAGCTTATTGCAAATGGATGCAGCAGTATACTGCACACCTTTTTGCACAAGAGTTAAGGAAGTCCGATACAAATGCAGGTTTGATTTCTGCTGAGTATTAACTGAGTGAAAGCTGCTTATTCTTGGGAATAAGTTAATATTGTTAACAAGAAATGACAGTAAGGAATATATATATTGAGAGGCCAATGTCAAAATACCCAGTCTCGTGAACAGGGGTTGACATGAGGTTCGTGAACTTACACCACATATTGCCCAAAACACCCGTTTCTGAGCCAAAAATATCCTTTTAGAATGGGAAGAGTTACCCCAAAATATAATACCGTACAACATAAGCGAATGAAAATAAGCAAAGTAGACTAATTTTCATGTCAAACGATCACTCACTTTTGATACTGTTCGAATAGTAAAAATGGCAGATTAAGTCTTTGAGTAAGATCCAGAACGTGGGCTTTCCACGACAGTTTACTATCTATCTGAACACCTATAAATTTGAACTGTTCAGTTTCACTAATCATATGCCCATTCTGTAAAATTAAAATGTTGCGTTTTGTTGAATTCTGTGTCAGAAACTGTAAAAACTGAGTCTTACTGTGATTTAGCGTTAGTTTATTTTCTACAAGCCATGAACTTAGGTCATGTACTGCACTATTTGAAACTGAGCCAATGTTGCACACATCATCTGTTACTACCAAGGTAGTGTCATCAGCAAACAGAAATATTTTAGAATTACCTGTAATACTAGAGGGCATATCATTTGTATAAAAAAGGAACAGGAGTGGCCCCAACACTGATCCCTGGGGCACCACCTACTTGACAGTACCCCATTCAGACCCCACATCACAGCTGTTATCAACATTGTGAATAATGACCTTTTGCTGCCTGTTGCTAAAGTAAGAGTTGAACCAATTGTGAGCTACTCCCCGTATTAGGTAATGGTCCAACTTCTGGAGCAATATTTTGTGATCACTACAACCAAATGCCTTAGTTAAATAAAAAAAATATGCCAAGCATTCGAAACCTGTTGTTTAGCCCATCCAGTACCTCACAGAGAAAGGAGAATATAGCATTTTCAGTTGTTAAACGACTTCTAAATCTGAACTGTACATTTGATAGCAAATCGTGCGATATAAAATTATCAATTATCCTTATATACACAGCCTTTTCAATAACTTTTGCAAACACTGATGGCATAGAAATAGGTCTAAAGTTATCTACATTATCCCTTTCTCCTTATTTATAAAGCGGCTTTACTACTGAGAACTTTAATTGCTCAGGAAACTGACCATTCCTAAATGAAAAATTACAAATATGGGTAAATACAGGGCTAACATGTGCAGTACAGTACTTTAATATTCTGCGAGGCACTCCATCATATCCATGAGAGTCCTTAATCTTCAGTGATTTAATTACTGACTCAATCTCCCCCTTGTCTGTATCATAGAGGAGTATTTCAGACATTGATCTCGGAAAGGCATTTGCCAAGAGAGTTATATGATTTCGTACAGAAACTAATTTTTTATTTAATTCACCAGCAATGCTCAGAAAATGATTGTTAAATACTGTACATATATCTGGTTTATCAGTAACAGAAATATTTTTACTGTGAACTGACTTCATATCGTCGAACTTGTGCTGGTGACCAGACACTTCCTTCACAACTGACCATATGCTTTTAATTTTATCCTATGAATTAGCAATTCTATTTGCATACCACATACTCTTTGCCTTCCTAACAACATTTTTAAGTACCTTACAATACTGTTTGTAATGGGCCACTGTAGCTTGATTGTGACTACTTCTAACATTTTGATATAATTCCCGCTTTGTTCTACAAGATATCCTTATCCCACTAGTCAGCCACCTGGGCTGCCTATTACTGCTAGTACCCTGTTTTGAACATTCTAATGGAAAACAACTCTCTAACAGCATGAGAAATGTGTTAAGGAAAGCATTGTATTTATCATCTATGTTATCGACACTATAAACATTCTGCCACTCTTGTTCCTTGACAAGGTTTAAAAAAACTCTCTATTGCTGTTGGATTAACTTTCCTACATAGATTGTAATTATATGTGACATTTGTTTGAGTGCAAAAGCATTATAGTGTTAAAATTTGTGCATCACGGTCTGTGAGGCCATTCAGCCTTTTACTAACAGAATGCCCATCTAATAATGAAGAATGAATAAAAGTATTGTCTATGGCTGTGCTACTGTTCCCCTGCACCCTAGTTGGAAGAAACACAGTCTGCATCATATTGTATGAATTTAGGAGATCTACCAACATCCTTTTTCTTGCACCATCATATAGAAAATTAATATATAAGTAATTTCTGGTACTTCCTACAAAGTAACAAGAACCCTCTCTAGCTTGAGCAGAAATGCTCTGAAGTTATAGTTAGGGGACCTATAAACAACTGCAATTAGAAGTTTAGTTTCACAAAATTCAACTGCCCCTGCACAACATTTAAATATCTGTTCACTGCAGTGTCGTGATGCATCTATGGACTCAAATGGAATACTGCTTTTTACGTACATAGCCGCTCCCCTACTCTGTAAGGAACTCCTTGAGAAACAGCCAGCTAATCTGTAGCCTAGTAAAGGAAGCCTCTGAAATGTCAAATTATTTAAGTGGTGCTTTGATATACCAATAATTTCAGAGTCAACATCTATAAGTAGTTCACTAACTTTATCTCTAATTTAATGATAAATCATAACTACAAAATTTCAGTAAAACAAATACTAAAAGAAAATATTTCTTTGTTTTCTAGCGCACATAATTCTCAAGTCAATCTATGTAGTGGAAGCTCCATTTCTTGATTATTAGTAAATTCCCCTTCATTTCCATGCCTGAATGCTCAAGAAAAGGAGGATACTGTCACTTCCCACACAAAAATAAGGGTAGCAAAAGTGAGAAAGCCAGGGAACACTAGATGACCCTAATGAATTTGTAGAAATATTTTATCAAGCAACTTGGAATATAATAAAAAGTGAGGGCAATTTAGGCAAAGGGCAAACCACAGTCCAAACAGATTTCAGTATCCTGAATAAATAATTTGTATAAACTGTTCCATTTCAAATTCTTCATTCAGTAAAAATCATTATAATAGTTGTTCAGCCGCAGTATATCTGCTTAAACATAAAAACCAGCTATCAATCAATTCTCTTGGTCAAGAATCATCTAAGATAACATTGTAAAATCTATAAATAAACTAAAAAACAGAGGATTACTATGGGGTTAGTAACAACATTATTAAATATGCAGCCTATGCAATCATGATGCCACTAAAATATCTGGTGAATTATATTCTCGATGAAGGTGCATACAGTGAATGTCTGAAAATTACAATTACACTCCTGTTCTAAAAAAGAAAAGGTGACAGAAAAATGCCAAACAATTAAAGATTCATATCAGTAGTTCCACTAAACAAAATTCCTAGAAAGCAGTATACATATGCAAAGTTACAATTATTTTGAAAGTACATGCTAATTGCAAGTTTGGCTTTTGATCTCATGTATCAGCAATAAAAACACTAGAATGTCTCCTCGGTAGTTTATATGAAGCCCACTGTTAGTTTTAAGCAAAGCCTTTGACTATGTCACACATGATAAATGATAAAAAAGCCAGAACATTATGGTGTTGTAGATAAGTGGCTACAACTATTTCAGTCATACTTAAGCAGTTGGAGACAATTGGTAAAGGCCAACAACCAAAAGCCAACACCCATGAAAATAAAGGGAGAAATTCCTCAAGGCTCAGTGCTTTGTCCTTTCCTGTTAGCTGTGTACACCATTGACTTCCCAAATTACATCCCATATGACAATGTATTGCATATTGATGACATGACACTAATTACAGATGGAGAAAATCTACAAGATACCCTACATTTCAACAAAGTAGGAACTGAAATGAGCAGTGGCTGGTACAGGGCCCATCTTTTATCTATAAATAAAATAAAACAGGAAATTTAATTCAGCCCACAGACATTCAAACAGATACAAAAATGCTAAATTGCTGGGATTACATGTAGATCAAAACTTACACGGGATAGACATACAAATTATACACATGGAAAAAAGTTGCTCATGCTCTCTTCCTACTTCACAACCTGAAACACACTATTAGTAAAAAATTATTAATTTCTGCATACTTTGTTTTCTTTGAATCACAACTGCTGTATGGAGCACTACTTTGGTGTAACCCCAACCCTCAACCGGATTGTTTGCACCTTGGAACCGCAATCTTGAAGCACAATACAGCTGGCCCTGGCACCACAGTCAACCAATCCCTGTCAGTACCTTCTAGAACCTCATTGACTCTCTTTTTGTCTTGCAGTAGTCAGCATTACAAAGGTGATTATTCAGGCTTTCGACAGGTGGTCACATTGATGTGACTGGACAGTGCATTAACACTGCATAGTGTGTGTGTATGTATCATTATTGTAATATCACTGTTATTTTAGCATATGCATTTACTTGTCCTGTACATGCGTGTTTGCGTAAAATAATTAATATTGTCTTGTTTCTATATATTGAACACACTGAGGAAGTCAGTTGTAAGGAAAACATACTGAAAGGCAAACGAAGATTCTGTTCTCTAAGAGAAATAACTGTATGGATACCTCTGTCCATGCTCTAGTTTCTCTTACAGGATGTATCTACAATGGAGACAGAATTGTTCTACAATCATTCTCAAATACTTGTTCCCTAACTTTGCTGATTGGTGCATCACCAAAAGACTACTGCCTTGATATCCTTGATACCTATCTAAAATTCCTTTCCACCAAAATGCTATGTTTGTGAACATTTACCTTCTTGTCAGAGAGATGTTGTCACCTCTGAAAAGTAACTTCTGTATAGTCCCTTTTAACATTAATACTTTGTTTTTTACAGATTCTTTCAGAAGTGGAAGGGAACCTGTTCTTTTCTCCAGCAAGCATGCAAGTAATTTTAGCTCTTGTACATCTTGGTGCAAAGGGCAAGACTGCTCAGGAGATTGCAAATGGACTGAATCTTCCATCTGATAAGAAGACCATTGAGGATGGCTTTAGAGAGTTAATGAATCAGTTAAAGGTTTGTATGAATCATCTGTTGTATGCTTTTAAATTACTTGTGTATTAAGACTCATATGAGTAAATAATCTATCAATACTAAAAAATTGTAAAACGGTTAAATTTAAAAAATAAAACAGTAACAATAATGGCAGGACCATGAAAGATTTAGAAGAAATAAAGATTGGATTCCCAGGAAGGAGGTACCATTATTTCTGCATTGGAAGATTATTTTTAGTTTTAATTTATTTTATTCTTAATTATTATTATTATTATTATTATTATTTTTAACAAATGTTTGAGGAAGTGGGTTGGAAAAATGGTTTAAATTGTAATGGGTGAATCACAGTTTAAATAAACACTGACTAAGTAGGGTAACTGGAATACAGCAGCCCTTTTGAGATGCAAGATGTTGAATTATAGTGATTATAAATTATTGTGGACTCTAGGCAAAGACCAATGATTTCATGTACCTGTTAATGTTGCCCTGTTTGGTTTAATTTGTTAAATAGCAAAGCAGGAGCCTGCAACCATTATATGAGTAGGTTGTTAATAACAAGACTCCAGGCTCATAATCAGAATATCTGTCAGTAAACACCACAATTTGTGTGTGAACACAAAATACTTATGAGATATTAAGAACAAATATACTTAGTTTCATTGACAAACAAGTTAAGTAATGGAAAAAACACTTACTACAGAGTATCATGTTGAAGAGGAATTTATCATGGCATTGGTGCTCAGCTAAGAGTGTTCCCCTATTAAAAAATCAGATTCATAACATACCACTAGGTGGCATAGTTGTAGTGATGCTGGGATTGTGTGTTAAATGTTGATGTACATTTGTTAACAAGAACAACTGCAGGAACAAGTGCAAAACTATAAAACATCAATTATTATTTTTGTATCGAGGACAGTACAATATTTATTTACAAAATCAAACATATCTACAATATATACTCAGGATTTTATACAAGTCAAATTGGTTTTGAGGCCAGAAACTGGCAGTCCTCATTCCTGGAACACTTGCCATGACCAGGTCATCAAGTGTGCAAGATTCAGGCAACTTTGGGCAGATTCTCCACATTCACAGGTTGCATCTCCAGAAATGTATCCCCATCGTTTCAAGTTTTGTTTGCACTGCATCACTCCAGTCCACAGTCTGTTCAGTCTTCCACGTCCGATGGCGTAGTTGGAAACCAGCAGCAGGCTATTACTTTAGGCTTTGGCTATTATTTCCAATTATTTTGTCCCACCACAGCTCAATTAGGTGAGTGGGAGGTGAAGATGTAATTGCTTCAGTTGTTTGCAGGAAACTCTTTCTGGACTTCAGCCTTGAACACGGTGCTTCACTTCCAAACAAGGGGTGCCTGGGATCATTTTCCTATTTTTGTTTTCAACTTCTGCCACTGTTCTTCGTCTTATCTCCATGGGTGCTATGCCTGCCAGGTGGTAGATTTTGTCAACTGGAGTTGGTCGTAGGCAACCTGTTATAATGCAGCCTGTCTCATTGAGAGTGGTATCAGCATGCTTGGTGTATGCAGAGTTCTGCCTGACTGGTGCTGCATATTCAGCTGTGGAGAAACATAAAGCTAAGGCAGATGTGCATAGGACATACGGTTGAGCTCCCCATGAGCTATTAGTGAGCTTGCGTATTATATTATTTCAGCTGCAGACTTTGAGCTTTGCTTTCTCGAAGTGATCTTCGAAAATGAGAGCCCAGTCAAACTTTACTCCGACGTATGTAGGGGTGTATGTATGTTGTAATTGTATTCCCCTCCAAGTTATGTCCTATTTTCTTCTAGCGTGTCTATTTCTCAAGTGAAACACACACACACATGTGTTTTGGTTGGGTTAGACTTTAGGTGGTTGGTGTCATAGAATTTTGTCAGGTCTTCAAGGGCTGCAGTCAGTTTCATTTCCACCTCTTGAAATGTACATTCTTGGGCTGCAGCTGCTGTATTGTCGGCATAGATGACAGATTGGTCATTGGTGTAGATATTGTACAGCAGTGGCGCCATCACATTGCCTTGGGGATGACCATTCTTCCGTATTCTCTGTCAACTTTTCTTGTTATTCAGGATGACGAAGAACTGCCTGTTTTGAAGTACGTGCTGGGTGAACTTCATTAATCAATAGAACTTGGTGATTGTATAAATCTTCCTTATGAGTGAGTTGCAATTTACTGTATCATACACTGCTGTTAGGGCCACGAATGCCACACCTGTAATTTGCCCTCTCTCATATCCATTCTCTATGTGCTGAGTTAGGTTGAGGATCTGGCCACAACATGATTTTCCTGGCCAAAATCCTGCCTGTTGCTTGATTAGGCTCCTGTCTACATAACCTGATATGAGGTTCAGGATCATTCTTTCCAACAGTTTGCATACAACAATAAACCATGCTAAAGAGCTTTTTCTTTAAGGAAAACTAAGAATCATAATTATTAGTGCACAAAGATCACATTAAAAAAAAGTACATCTTTAATACTTTTGGTATGAGGAAGGAATAATGGGGAGGTATAATGCTAACTGATATTGATGGCTTCGAAATATTTTCATAAAAGCTACTGCTTACTTTTGGCTCTCTATGGGATGATTAATGTTAAAGGCTCTCTAGGGGATGATGTAATGTTCACTTGGCAGTGCCAGTTTTTGCATTGCATCATGATTTAGTAAAACATATGCAGCTGGTTGAGCAAAGCGAAATCACTTTAGTCTGACCATGACTGCCTGCCAACACTACTCCAACATGAAGATGTCATATGTGGCTGGTCCCATTGCAGCATGTGCTGTTTGCGCTGTAGACCCAGTACAAAGTAGTCCTCTCCAAAATGACAATAATTTTTACTAATTTCACACATTTTGGCATTATAAAATGAATTATATGGGTTTAAAAGTTACTTCGATCATTCTAAATGAAATATATTTATTCTGCTGAAGCTCAAATGGGAAAATTCTCCACAATGTGTGTCTCACGGATACAGACATGGCTACAATGCATAAGAGCTCCAATTTCTGGTGGAAACAAATCACATGTGCAACTAATATTTTTGAGATCTTCAGAGTCCGTTGTATGCTGTCTGCTATGTTATTGTAATGCCATAAAGAGGAGCAGTGGAGGACAAGGGGGACAGGGTGGACAGAAGTGCTGTGAAATAATCTCAGCATATGTAAACGAGAGCCAGCTATTTCCACCATTTGTAAACTTGAAATACAGAGAAAAAAACCTATTGTAGGTCTATTAGGTATTGCACAATCAATTATATAAGATAAAAGCAAAAGTTTTTAATTGTATATAGATGTTATTAAATTATTGCAGCCCTAATTGCATGAGAATGTGATATATTCTGTATAATCTTATTTACAATCCAAGAGTATGTCAGGATAGGGTGAACATGAACCAGAATACAGAAATCTGCACCAGAGTACAGAGGAAATAAGGTGGTAGAGCACAGAACATTGACAAAAATTTATTGTTATTGACTTATAATCGCCACTTTGCTAATAAAGTCACAGTACAATAAAAGTCTTAAAATTTACAAGCGCCAAAACAGCAATGAAGAACATGAATACTGTTTACAGTCCTTATAAGAGATCATTTATTCCATGATTAGTTGAACGTAGGGAAATGATATGCATTTACACACGTAGCCTTTACTGTCAGAAAACAATCACTGTGTGGGTAAAAATCATCTTCCTAACATAGTTCCAGAGATATGATGTCATCAACAATGAGACGTGTGAGAAACTGCCACATCACACATGATATTTAAATTTATTACTTCTGTGCTACTAACTGTATTTGCAATAAATTTCACAGACGGTATCTGCATATGCCACTAAATGCACCTACAAATGTATATCGTGATACCACACATAATTGAGGAAATGTTGTGTCGTAAACACTGAGATGGTTGAAAAGCTGCTGCACTGTGCATGACATTCAGATTTACTGCTTATTCGCTGCCAATTGCATTCTTAACTCACATGTGCCGCTGAATGTACCTACAAAACTATATCATTGTATGACAAATAAATCAAGAGATATGACATCACAAACATTCAGATGCGTGAAAAACTACCACGTCAAGTTTGACATTTAAATTTATTACTCCTTTGCTATGGACTCTATTCACAACATATTTTGTAGACTGTATCCACACATGCCACTGAATGTACCTACAGAAATACGTCATTCCACAACACACAGTTAAAGAGATATGACATAAACTCTGAGATGCGTTAAGAACTGCCACATCTCGCATGAAGTTACATTTATTCTTTATTGCTAAGACACTCGTATAGTCAAGTCAAATTAAGGACATCCCTGACCCCTGGCAATACTTTTGACAGCTTTCAACTGTGAAGTACTAGCAGCTGTAAATGAAAACGGTAGCCATCTATAGAGCAATGCCATAGGGATGTTTATAAAATATCATTGCAGACTTGTGAAGCAGCCGCACCCATTGTACAGAAACTGTTTGGCATAATGTTTCTTAGTTTGGATATTGTACTTATACATGTGTACCTTATGAGTATATCTTTGTACATGTGAGAGGTGATTTCACAAATACATGGAAACAAAATTTTTTCCGATATTCGCTACAAAACAGGTTCATTTTTTCTTTTTTTTCATTTTTTCTTCTAATAGACAACTGCCAACTGAATACCCAGGCAATGCTACACTTGTCAGCTAGTTTAGTTTTACTATTGCAGGCCAGCCAAGATTGACAAAGACCATCCTACTGTTACTGGCCTAATGACTGTCATTGCCAACATTAACAGGGAACTGTAGATATTGTCTTATAATTATCGATATCTACAGTAATCAGGTGCTAGGTGCAGTAAGATGGTCTTGTGCACCCATTTTGGCCATGCGTTTGAAATCAAATAAAGGCATCCTTCCTTTCTCACCTCATTTGAATATTGTTTACTGCTGTATTAGCTGTCTGTGCAGGTTCTTGCCTGAATGTGGATTTGCTGTTAGTTTGAATAGCACACAGCTAAATAAATTGTAATCATGCAGTAGGACATGTTGTTTGTAATCTTGCCTTAAAGTTGTGGCACAATCTCTTGTGGCTTTGTACATCTCATCACCCCACCCCGTTCCTCTCATCCCTATTTAGCTCCTTCCCATTACTCGTGAATAATCAAACCCGTACCCTCACCTCATCACTGGGTATTCTGTCCATGACATTAGGTCAGCTCTGTTGGGGAAACCAAGACACAATGGCATTCGAACAACCAGGATGACCAACACATAGCTGGGCTTTCATTTTGTGTTGCAAAAATAAGACAGATAGAATGAATTTTCACTCTGCAGCAGAGTGTGCACTGATCTGAAACTTCCTAACAGATAAAAACTGTGTGCCAGACTGGGACTCAAACTGACCTTTGCCTTGTGGGCAAGTGCTGTGCTGACTGAGCTGTCTAAGCACAACTCACGATCTGACTTCACATCTTCACTCCCACCTTTTTTACTTTGCCAGGAGGTTTCAAATCAGTACATTCTCTTCTGCAGAATGAAAATTCATTCTGGAAATGATCCCCCTGGCTGTGGCTTAGCCACTCCTTCTATAATTAATCATAATTTTTGGACTCAAGGATGGATATGCTTGTTAACAGTAATGATCGTATTGATCGGATTTTTAACTTTGCCAGTACATGTACAGCTGATGGTATTCTTTGTAAAATTGTAATATGCTTTATATGAAGTATTAGAGAAAACACCAGTTGAGTAACAAACTATTTCTCGCTTTTGGAAATATTAGTTCCTTCCTGTGGGAAGACAGAGAGCAAGAGATAGCTTTGGGAAGATAGGGAATGAGAGAAGATCACTCAGATTGAGAAGAACCCACCCACTGTGAGGATGAAAGGACATAAAAGATGAAGGGGATGTGCCAGAGAGTTGGAGGGCGAAGATAATACTTTTCCAGTTTCAGTCCGTACATGATAGAAGGACAGACTGGAAAGTAAAGACAGGTTTAGAGGAAGAGAAGTGGAATGAACAGTGCATTTAAGAACTAAGAGGAAAGCAGAAAAAGATGATACAAAAAAGCACATGCGTGCCCTTTTCTTAGGAACATTCACATATTAGCTCTCTCATCCCTATGTATTTGTGGAATCCTAGCAGCAATCGCGTGATACAGCATGAAGAAAGTCTTTGAAGTAGTCCATTCTGAACTTTTGTGGTGCATATGTTTCTCTGATGTACCTCTGCTTACTGATAAAATATAGATTTATGGTATTCACGATCACCATTCTTTCGACCTGACACATCCTCACATATATCTACTCTACATATTTATGACAGAGGGGCCCAGAAAAATGTAGACACTCTTTGATAGTTAATATCATTGGAACAAAATGACATATCATTGCAATTTTGTGCAGTAGCAGAGTCCATTTTAATCAGCAAATCTTGGTGCATGTTTTATGGCAGATGACAGTGCAGCAATGAATGAAGTAAGATTGGCATTTGAATAACACAATGCAATATTGAAGTGGTACTGGAAGTACAGAAACACGATGGAGGTACAAAGGCAGTGGCATAATGTGTACGAAAGTCAGCCCCCAGCATGTACAACAATTTATCATATCCAGGAAAAATTTGAAACCAACAGTACTGTTCAGTACGTGTGTAAGGAAAGGTCTGACCAACCAGAAATGTCAACAAGTCCAGCTTTCAGCACTGCTGTGTTGCAACATTTTACTAGGTACCCTAAACAGTGAGTCAGAGTGCACATGAAAGCAGTGTAAGCCAATCAAATGTATGACGAATTCTGAAGGCTGCAAAGTGGAAAGTATAAGAATGGAGCACTATGAGCGTTTTGAAGGCATGCTTTGCAAGGATGAACAGTTTTCAGGGATGGTTATCTGGTTTGATGAGGCACAATTCAAACTGAATGGTACTGTAAACTGCCACAACTATGTGTACTGGGTTCCTGAAAATCCTCATGTTCAGGAGAATGAACATGTTAATCTACTGGGTATTAATGTATGGTGTGATCTGTCATCGCTCAGTTTGATTGGCCCATTCATCTTTGAAGGAACCTTAACTCGTGAGGTGTATCTTCACATGCTGGGAACATCAATTTTATCTGTTGTCTGACAAGTGTTCGGAAATGAAGGATTTTACCTACAGCTAGATGGTGCTCTGCTTGACTAACATAGAGATGTCAGAGAGTACTTGGATGAAAATCTACCTGAGTGATGAATAGGTCAAAGAGGAACTGTTGAGTACCAAACATGGTCTCCATACATTACACCTCTTGACTTCCACCCATGGGGGACCTTGAAAAATGAAGTTTATGAACAGAAGCCAGCAACACTGAATGAGCTACAATAAACCATCAAGGCGCACTGTGTGGCTATCACACCAGCAACACTGAAAGCCGTAGTTCAGTCAACAGTTCAGCAGTATCAATGTTGTTTGGCTGCTAATGGGAGTCACTTTGAACGCATAAAATAATTACTCCCCCCCCCCTCCCATGCAAGAATTGTAGCAGTATGTTATTTTGTTCCATTAACATTCTCTGTCTTGTTCATACACATGAGCTACAACACTGAGAATTTTTGACATGACAGCAGTAGTCACTGTCTGATGTACATCTGAGAAAAATCTGAAGACAGCCAAAGTTGAAGGGCAGCACATATACAGGTCCATTAAACAGAGTTCATAGCCAGCATCTAAGTGTGGTGATTGTAGCTGTGAGCAGATCCACCCAGAAATGTATTGATAATCAGATAGATCACAACACATGCCTTATGACCATAGTTATGAACGTTTCTGATGTAGCTGCGAAGAGACTGGTGGCTGCAGCAGCAAGCATGACGTTATGGCACCATGCTGAGTTGTGCTGCTCCCGTGGGCTCTGATGTGTTGACAGTTTTAATATTCTTGAATATTACACCCTTTACCCTTGAAATAGCTGCATAGGGACAGAAGAGCTCCAGTTCATGCCTCCTTTGAGATGGTAGAGGGAGAAGATAGGCCAATAACCTGTCTGCTGGATCCAATGAAAGGCCACTACAAAAACTATGCAACATTGCCTTATGTTGCTATCAAGTTCACCTGTTCAGGGACTCTGAGTCTGCATCCAGCCTTGCTGGATTACTGATAACAACTGACACACCAATATCTGTGGAGTCATCTGCTGCATTGTCAAGTCACTTATGGGTCAAAGGGAACACATGTGATTTTCCGGTGTCATGAGGGATTTGGTACCCATGGGTATGATTGGCAGCGTCTGAGCCATAACTAAATGGGTGGGAGCGATGTAGCTGCCACAGGTCAATTTGTTGATGTGACAAATGCAGTGCTGGAGGTAGCAGCATTGGTTGTTGTAGCCTTTCTGGCCTTCTGGCCATAACTGATTATTGGTGCCAGAGAATTCCATATTTCCAGGTCACTTTACACATGAAGGCACCATGCATGACCTCCAGCGAGGGGGTTGACCATCCTGGGTTCCTGCCAGAAGACTGCACCCAGACTGGGGCGTCTCTGTGAAAGTGGAGGATACATTGTGGATTCATGTGTTAGGTTAGTATTGTACTCGGTCATGTCTTCTGGCCAGTATAGTTGGTAGCACTACATCCATGTCCTGCAGGTAGCCTAATTGCTGAGTCACAAGTTCCCCTCTTTCCGAGGTGTCAACTTGTTGCTAATCTGTGTGTGCATCATGGGCCTATTCTGTCATCTGTGATCACATGATTACACATATATATTTGTCTGCTTGCCTATACAGACCATAGCACAACCGTCACCAGACAGACAGGTCCTTCTCAGGGCAATTATGCCAGACATATTCAATGGCCGATCTATGAGAGCCGACTCCCACCCTAGTTGCTGTGGTCCATCAGTCAGAGCCACATCTGCTGGTCACCAAATGTCCACCAGCTGTGCCACCATGACTCTTTCATGCCTGCAGTCTGCCAACACAGCTGAATGTGTGCTGGCTGCACCACTATCGCCTGATCACATCAGGTTGCTGCCTAGCCCTCACCGCAACATCATTAACAGACACCAGCCACACCTGTGCCATGGCACCATGCCATTTTCCTGACAGATCTGGAGGAACAATTTCTGTTACCTTATTGAATGCCTCATTGTCCTTAATTTTGTCTCAGTCATGCAATAAACTATTGCAGATGCATACCTGAGAACTGCTGTTTATTTACTGGGCTCTTGACGCTGCACAAAGACACCAAAGCTAGCAATGGGGTTGATCTGCAGGTGTTCTCAGCATCTTTGCATGCTGCCATAGTGTCCGGACATGGCTGCTTTCATGTCCTTTCCAGCTATGGCCCTTCTGCTTCAGCTGAGCCCATTAGTCATCATGTTTCTGGTAGTTGCCGTCAATCAGTCTTGCTTCCCACTGACAGCTGACACCTCCCAAATGTCCCACTGATGCACCAGAATCTGGCTGAGCCCATCGATAATTGCATATCTTGTGGCCACTGTTGTTTGAGCTTGCTTTACATTGGGCGCCAGATGACTCCCAGACTTTCCCACCAGCTCATCTGCTCCCAGCTGAGCCCTTGCTGCTGCATTGCAATTTTTTTTCCCCAGGAGCCATTTCCATCCTTCTGGTGCTCTTCTGTAGCACTTCATGCCTAGAAAATTTTGTCCAGTTGCACTGCATGTTTCTTGCTTTCCTTTTGGTGGTATCTTTCTTGATGTTTTCTCTGCTTACCATGTTCCCCCACATTGCACATCCAGTGATGTCTTTTCTGCCACTTCAGGCCTTTCTCCTGACCCTCCCTTTGTTTTTTACATGTTTCTCCATATGCCATACATCCTTGCTGGCTGTCATATCTCATATGGCTCCTACTGGTCGAGACTTTGCTCCTAGCAGCCAACAGTGCCCTTCCAGTCCATCATCCCTTCTTATCACTCACAGTGTGCCCTCAGCCCAGGGTCCCTTCTCTGCCCTCCAGGTGTCTCCTTTCCCCTTCTTGACTCTTCACACTCAACTGAGATGACTCTGCCATCTCCTCCTAAGGTGGGAGAGATATTATACCTGGAAATATCTTTTGGCCAGTACAACCACTACATAAGCATCCTGCAGGTAGCCTAATTGCTGGGCTACAGACACTGCTCTTCGAGAGGTGCCACCTTTCCACTAAGCTGCGTGCATGCCATACAGTAGCAGCACTCCAATTGCAGACCTATTCCTTCATCGATGATCATGTAATTACATGTCATATTCATCTGCCTGCCTAAATGGGACACAGCATGACCACCGGCAGGCAGATACAGCCCGCTCTGGGCATTATGCTGGCCACATTCTGCAGTACACCAATTAGAGCCAAATCACATCCCACTCTGAGCAATTATGCCGACCGCTTCCTGTGTCCCATCAGTCAGAACCACATTGCCCATTAGCTGAATGTCTGCTGGCTGTACCTTTGCAGCCCATTCAATCCTGTGGCCTGTCATCGCTGCCAAATGTATGCTGGTCAGACCATTGTGGCCTGATCACACCGAATGCCAGCCAAGCTGACGCCACGGCACCATGTCATTTTCCTGACAGTCTGTTGGAGCATTTTCTGCTGTCTTATCAAATGACTCATTATTGTTAATTTTGTCTCAACTATGCCATAAACTATCGCAGGCGCATACCTGGGAACATCTGTATACCTTCTGCGCCTTTGCCACCACAAGAGGACATGAAAGTGATGATCAGTGCTGCTTCTGTTAAAAGTTTTGCTGACTCCTTTGATCATCTGTGTATTAGAGTATCCACTAGGCACTCTGTTTCCCCATTACTCTTACCTGGAAGAGAATTAAAATCCAGTGATGCTGTTCTGAATGCAAAAGAATTTGAAACTGGTGTGACGTAAATGGTGGGTCATTATAATACATAGTGGTTTGTGGTAATCCATGGATTGTGTATTAAGAGTGGCCATGTTAATATACTTTTGCACCGAAATTCCTTATGCCACAGAGCCAGATTATTTTTTTATATTTTTTTATTATTATTATTATTATTTTTTTTTTAGTGCTAGTTCTTGGTATCTATAGACTTATTCCAGAGGTTCAGTGAAATGAAAATAAAACACTACTCTAACAAAATATTATGATGTACCTTCATTTAACTAAAAGACTTCTTATATTTTAAAATTACTGTTTAATAAACATATTTGCTCAATTCTTTTATGAAATAAGATCATGAAAACAAATGTTTCAATAACAGACTTCTAGAAAATTACACAAGATTCTTCAAGTTTTTTTGTAAAGTATCTTACAATATTAGTTTGCTTTCTTATACATGATGTAGCAGGAAATTCCTCATGACAATGCAGGAAGTAGAGATTCACACAGTTTGCAATGAGATCAAATTGTGGTGAGAATAATGATACCACATTTAACGTTTCATCTTTGGCAACAGTGTAGTTTGTTCGTAGTTGATACTATTAGATCATCTGTAGATTCTCAACATTTCTTTTTGACTTGATGTTGCTTTCCTGATGAAGAAAATAGAAGATTTTTGAAAATCTTGAATCTGCAATGGCTTCTAAGCAAAATGTTGACCAAGAACATTTTACATAATAAACCTGTCTATCTGCCTGTTTGTTAATCACAACAACTCTCATAAAATTCAGTCATGTGAATGTATCGCCAGCTTCTCCTGAAATTAAGAAAATTATATATCCTATCAAAGATAAAAGTTCATTTGGATTTTGTGGGGTTTCCAATTAGATTAGATTAGATTAGATTAGATTTACTTTCATTCCAATTGATCCGTAGTGAGGAGGTCCTCCTGGATGTGGAACATGTCAGAAAAACAACAATACATGACAAATATTTACAACTAAAACAAATAAGCTAATGTACCATTCCACAGGTCCCAAGTGGAATGATCGTCATTTTTAATGAACACTAAGAGTCATTTTACAAATACTAATGCACTGAATTTAAAATAAAAAACGTTTTTTATTTATTTATAAGGTAATAAACATGTAATACAACTACTGTAATACTTATTTACAATGAACACATTACTGCACTGAAATGGTGCAGAAGTTAGATTATACTTACACACACACACACACACACACACACACACACACACACACACACACACAAATTTTCAGTTAACACATTACTGCACTGAAATTGTGCAGAAGTTATGTTGTACTTATATACAAATCAGTTGGTTTTACTAAGAAATTCATCAATGGAGTAGAAGGAGTTGGCCACCAATAAATCCTTTAGGCTTCTCTTAAACTGAATTTCATTGGTTGTTAAGCTTTTTATGGCTGCTGGCAAGTTATTGAAAATGTGTGTTCCTGAATAATGCACACCTTTTTGTACAAGACTAAGTGATTTTAAATTCTTGTGAAGATTATTCTTATTTCTAGTATTGATTCCATGAATTGAGCTGTTGGTTTGAAAAAGTGATATATTTTTAATGACAAATTTCATTAAGGAATAAATATACTGGGAAGCTGTAGTTAGTATCCCTAGTTCCCTAAACAGGCTTCTGCAGGATGTTCTTGAGTTCACACCACATATAATTCTTACTGCACGTTTTTGTGCCCGGAAAACTTTAGCTTGGCTTGATGAATTACCCCAAAAAATAATCCCATATGACATTATGGAATGAAAGTAAGCATAGTATGCCAGCTTTTTCATTTTTATATCCCCTACGTCTGACAAAATTCGCATTGCAAACAGAGATTTGTTAAGACGCTTCAGCAGTTCTGTGGTGTGCTCCTCCCAATTGAATTTATTATCAAGCTGTAATCCCAAGAATTTAACACTGTCCACTTCTTCTATCTTCTTGTCATCATATGTTAGACATATACTCTTGGGACACCCCTTACAAGTTCTGAACTGCATGTAGTGTGTTTTTTCAAAGTTTAGTGACAAAGAATTGGCTAGGAACCAGTGATTAATGTCCACAAATATTTTATTGGCTGATCTTTCTAAGACTACACTTGATTTGCTATTTATTGCAATGTTTGTATCATCGGCAAACAAAACAAACTTGGCATCTGGTAATGTTACTGATGAAAGGTCATTGATATACACAAGAAAAAGTAAGGGCCCCAAAATGGAACCTTGTGGGACCCCACATGTAATTAGTTCCCAGTTGGATGATGCCTGATAGACATGTATCAAGCTCTTTCCTAATAACACCCTTTGTTTCCTGCCAGAGATATAAGATTTGAACCATTTTGCAGCATTTCCTGTTCCACTATAATATTCTAGTTTACTTAAAAGGATATTGTGATTTACACAGTCAAATGCCTTTGATAGATCACAAAATATACCAGTTGCCTGCAATTTTTTGTCTAATGAATTAAGCACATTTTCACTGTAAGTGAAGATAGCCTTCTCAATATCAGAACCTTTTAGAAATCCAAACTGTGACTTTGACAGTATGTTATTTGAGATAAGATGGTTATAAAGACGACGGTACATTACTTTTTCGAAAATTTTTGAGAATGCTGGTAACAGTGAAATTGGACGGAAATTTGATGCTATTTCTTTATCTCCCTTCTTAAACAGTGGCTTAACTTCAGCATATTTCAGCCATTCAGGAAATATTCCACTGATAAACGACTGGTTACACAGA
The DNA here is from genome assembly GCF_023864345.2 of Schistocerca serialis cubense. NCBI lineage: Eukaryota > Metazoa > Arthropoda > Insecta > Orthoptera > Acrididae > Schistocerca > Schistocerca serialis. Next base: position 1,044,442,374 of record NC_064639.1, on the reverse strand, counting down.
TAGCTTAATATGTTACTTAGCTCAGAATCACATTCTTTAATTAACTTTGTTGATATTTCATCATACCCACTAGATGTTTTTGATTTTAAAGATTTTATGATGGACATTATTTCTGTTGGGGTAGTGAGGGTCAAATTCATATTATGGAAATTACTTGAAATGTCTGGTCTAAGGTAATCCATAGCAGCATCTACCGAACCTGACAACCCCATCTTTTCAGTAAAAGTTATAAAATGTTTGTTAAAAAGTTCTGCAACACTATACACATCTGTCACCAATGTATCATTTACTCTTAATGCTATTTGTTCCTCTTCATGTCTGGTCCTACCGGTCTCCTCCTTCACTATATCCCATATTGTCTTTATTTTGTTATCTGATATGACTATCTTTTCCTTGTAATATATTTGCTTTGACATCCATATTACAGTCTTTAATATTTTGCAGTATTTCTTATAATGTGCTATAGCATCAACATTGGAAATGTTTCGGATTGACAGATACAGTTTTCTTTTTGTTTTACAAGATACCCTTATTCCTCGAGTAATCCATGGCTTCTTTGTAGATTTTCCTCTAACCTTGGTAAGTTTTGGGGGAAAGCAGTGTTCAAATAAGGTAAGCACTTTATTAGCAAAAATGTTATATTTTTCATTCATGCCATGAGCACTGTAAACATCAGTCCAGTGAATGTCTCTGAGGAGTGTCCTAAAATAATCAATTTTTGGCTTACTGATTACCCTCTTGAGCTCAGATTTAACAGATTTTATATCCTGTTCAGTATTAACATTTAACAGAAGGAACTGCATGTCATGGTCTGAGAGGCCATTGGCTATTGGTTTTGTAATATAATTTTGTTCATTGGACTTTTCTATAAAGATATTATCAATGGCTGTTTGTGAGCAAGTGGCTATCCTAGTGGGGAACTTTACTGTGGGAATTAAGTTGAATGATAGTGTTACTAACTCAAATAAGTTCTTATTCGGAGAGTCTTTAAGGAAATCTACATTGAAATCACCAGCAACCACTATTTCTTTGTTTTTGGTTATTAAATGGGCCAGTACAGCTTCAAGGTGGTTTACAAACAGATTAAAGTTACCTGCAGGTGCTCGATATACACTTAATATTATGAAAGATTTTTTGTGAAAATCTAATTCTGTTGCACATGCTTCCATATGCTGTTCTAGGCAAAATTTATGAATGTCTATGTTCTTAAATTTATGACAGTTCCTGATGAATGTGGCAACTCCTCCTTTCTCCATTTCTGATCTACAAAAGTGAGATGCTAACCTAAACCCTGTAACACTTAAAAGTTCTATACCAGTGGTCACATGATGTTCAGAGAGGCAGATTATGTCAGCTGGGTTTGAAGACTCTAATTCATCTATGCATATAGTTAATTCATTAATTTTATTTCTCAGTCCTCGAATATTTTGATGCAATAAAGATAGCTGACATTTCACATTGTCTGAGTTAAAATTGGGTGGAGTTAAAATATCTGCTGACAGTTGAAAATTCTTAACCAATGGCTGTTTATGCTGATGTAATAAGCTAGAATTATGTTTTTTGATTTCTTTTTCAAACTGAAGGTTTGTCTCAGTTTTAACCTCTCTTAAAATTTGCTTTCTTTCTGTCCTCCCTACCCTAAAAAAGGGTCTTTTCTGAATCCTATAACCACTGGTATTTTACCACTCATGACAGTGCCTCCCCCCTTTAACTTTCCTGCTATTTCCCCAGCCAATTTACCCTTCCCCTTCCTGTTGAGGTGAAGGCCATGCCTAGTATAATCCCACCTACTGACAGAATCAACATGAACCACACCAATGTGTGACCCCGCACCCGACATGAGCAGCCGTTCCAGCTCCAAATTAACTCTCTTGACAGAAGAGTTCAAATGAGGTCGGTCATGGCGCCCAAGAACAGATACAAACTCAACACTAGTATGCTTCGATGCTGATGCAATCTTCGCCAGGTCACACTCTATACTGTACCCAGGATTTCTGTCAATACTGTTACCTGCCCCACCCACTATAACCACGGTGTCTTCCTTAGTGAAATCTTTGCAAAGTGATCCTAAATCCTCTGTCACCTGCTCCAGACCAGCACTAGGTTTAAAAAAATTGGTGACCTGGTATTCTGATCCTAGTTCATCCTGCAAGAGTTGGCCAACACCTCTTCCATGGGAACTACCTAACAACAACACTTTCTTTCTCTTTTCTGATTTCCCTACATTCTTACTTTTCAATCTGCTGCTGAAAGTTTGTTGTGCCCTGTCTACACCTGCAACTGCTTGAGGCTCACCAGCTTCTAACTGAAGCAACAGGTCAAATCTATTTTCCACATTCACCATAAAGCTGTCAGACAAAGTTCTAGGCCTGTTCCTCCTGTTGCCTGTTGCCACTTCCCACCTCTCTTTACCCTTCTCCCTCCTTAACCTGTCAAGATCTCCCCTGGCCTTGTCTAATTCAGCCTGAAGGGCAGCAATTTTCCCCTCCTGTTCCAGTATCTTCCTATCTCTACTACAAATCCTACAAAACCACTGATGAGTCTCATTTACTTCCCCTATTCCCACGCCACTACAGTCACCCACATGGAAAAAACTACAGCACCCATCACACCAAAGCCCCGACCTAACAATTCTACGGCAAGTCAAGCACTTTTCACTCATGATAAACGTAATAGTTGATTAAGAATAAGTCAGTTAAATTACAGATAAACACGAAAATATGGTTACACAAATTTGGCCTATACGCAACTGTGTGTAAACAAAAACAAAAGTGCAAAGTTTCTGAAACAACAAGTTAAACTTTACGCTACTTTCCGGAAATGCTAGTTAAATAATGAAGAGGTAAGCTAAGTTAAATTGCTGGAGAGAGCAAGGAACAACTAAGCGAAATTCTATAGATTTGCTGCAGCAGAACGTAAACAAAAAATACGACTGTACGGTCTTTTCGCGTTTTCTGCTATATTACGTAAAGAAAAGTGAAACCTTTAATGGTACACTTAAACGGCACACTAATACACTTATTTACCACGTAATCAGTACTAATCTATATGTTTTATAATCTAAAATAACTTATCTTTACGAGAACACCAAAACTCGCGCTAGTCGCCTGGCTGCAGGGCTGTAGCCACCTCTAAGATACTAAAAATTTATTTCCATACAGTAAGTCCTGTATTATCATAAATATGTAATGCATCACTAACTCAGGGCATTATTCCAGATATACTGAAATATGCCACCATTAAATCCTCCTTTAACAAAAATGATAAGAGTGATGTTGATAACTACCAAACTGGTTCATTTCTGACATTATTTTTCAAAATTTTTGAGAAGGTGATGTAATCTAAAATAGTATGTCACATGAGCAACAATAATATCCTCAGTAAACACAGTTTGGATTCTGGAAGAGTTGCTCTACTGAGAATGTCATTTATATGTTCACTCAACAAATTTTACAAGCAATAAATAAAAAAAAACCACTGGTTAGTATTTTCTGCACCCTGTCTTAGCCATTTGACTGTGTAAATCACAATAATCTCCAGGTTAAACTGAAGTTTTATGGAATTGATGGTGTAGTCAACCATTGGATAGTGTTATATCTAACCAAAACAATGTAGGAAGTTGTAGCCAGTAATTCAACCAGTGTAGTTTGGGGAAATGATTCTGACTGGGTAGAAATCACATCTGAGGTTTCCCAAGGCTCAAGCTTAGGCCCACCATTGTTCCTCAGATGTGTAAATGATCATCTGTCTAATGTGCAACAAGTAAAATTAGTTATTTTTGTGGATGACACTTGATTGTAATCAATCCCAGCAGACATAAAGCAACAGAAGAAATTGGAAACAAGCTTCTCAAAAGCATCACTGACTGATTGTCTGCAAATAGTCTCACCCTAATTTTAAAAAGACACAACATAATAAGTTCTTCACATCTAGGGTACAACACCAATCTTCTTTAAGAAAGAAAGTCTTCATTGCTCAAAAATGTGCTTCAAGATTAATAAGGGACACTCACCCACAATAATCTTGTAGACATCTGTTTAATAAGTTGGGCATACTGACTACTGCTCCACAGTATATATATTCCCTCATGAAGTCCATCATAAATAATCCACTGCAGTTCAAAAGGAACAATGCTGTACATAATTACAATACCAGAAGGAAAATTTACGTTCATTACCCCACATTATGGTTGTGTTTAGCATAAAAAGGGGTGCACAATGCTACAACTAAAATTTTTGATAACTTACCCTCTGATATAAAATATCTGACAGACAGCAGAGTAAAAGTTGAAAAAAAAGTGAAAAAGTTTTTCCAGGATAACTCCTTCTGTTCCGCAGAAGAATTTCTGTTATTGTAACAGGTAAAAGCTTTGTGTAATTTTAACTCTTTGTCCTGTGTATGCTCTTTCCAATTGTTGATTATGATCTATACATTGTTGTCATAATTACAAATCACCTTTTATTTATGATATGTCTTTTCTGCTAATTTGTAAGTAAATTAAAATAGCACTGTTTTTTATGTGTTTCAAAATTGGTAAAATCTCCAAAATTACTTCATGTTTTAAATTCATTGATTCGTCAGTTCATTGTGGTTTTAAAGAGAATTGATGTTCATTGTAGGGATCTGATGACACAGTGCTTGAAGCAGCCAACAAGGTTTATGCACAAGTGAGTTTTCCAATTAAAGAAGAATTCAGAGCATCTGCTGCAAAATTTCTAGCTGAAGCTGAGGAAGTTGATTTTATCAAAGAAACAGAGAAATCAAGAGCTATAATCAATGAATGGGTGGAGAACAAGACAAATAAGAAGATAACGAATTTAATGCCTGAAGGTAGGAGATTTCTTTTTACTATCTTTTAAGTTTATTGTAAGTATGTCTTTGTGCAAAATCTCAACAAATGTTTCACAAACTAAATTTTAGTTGATGTACTTTTATAACCTTTATAAACAAGGCACTCCAATAAAGACTTTAAAACTTTAACATTGTATATAAATGTATACTAACACCTTACAGTACATTCTCTGTTGTCATTCTCTAGCAAAATACAGCAATTTTTCACTCATGAAGTGATGAAGGGCATAAGCATATCACTAAAAGCACTACCAGTAGTTGTTCAAAAATGGCTCATTTTACTAACCTTGAATGTGACAACCATCAACCATACACTAAAAGTTTTGTAAGTAAATTGTTTAATTGTCAGATGATGTCATACAACAAGTGAGGCAAATGTTTCTTTCAGTCTTGCAAAATTTACTCGACAAGCATCTCTTGAATTGGGCTTTTCCTAAATGCTCTGGAACATATCATGAGATGTCATTTGCATACCTACGCAGATTTACAACAATGTAAGAACTAAAAGACACATGTCTTTGGCTCATAAAAAGATTTTTACTGAAATGTTATTTTAGTTGGATGAAGATGATTTCATCAAAACAAAATCTTCTGTGATAACTCAACTGATAACTGAAAAACTGTGATAGACTTTAAAACATATTCACACCTGCCTGTTTTTTACGCCTTAAGCAAGAGCGAAATTTACAGCGCTTCATCATTTTAAAAGATAGGCACTGTACCAATTGTCATTGACAAAAATTGTCAGTTACACCATGTACAGTACACTTCTAACTAGATAGCACACCATTGCACTGTCTTAACCAATTCTTTGACTCTCCAGTGACTGATTTCCAGGTGGATAGGTCAAGCTGAGACCATTGGACAGTCAGGCAATCTGCTGGACCTGATATCTCTTCATTTGTATAGTTTATCAAAATCAGCTACACTTCACTTTCATTCACTCACTGAACCAAAAGAAGACCCAAATCTGCAGTTAAAGAAATTGCGTACTGCTAGGAGTTTGGCAAGAACAATTTCAGATGGGATACTGCCATATCACCCACATTGCTCACTTTGAATCTTTAAAAAACTGTAATGTAAATGCTTGATGTATTTTGATAAGTAATAGCACTAAAACCAGTTACAATAAATTTATATACAACTGAAAAGCTGTAAATTTATTATGAAAAGGCTTTATATTAGATCATAATAACTCTGTTTTTCATGTAGTGTTCACTGCTGTGCTATTATTCTTTATAAGTACTACTTGCTATAAAATGTTTGCTTTCATAGTTACACACCTCCATATTTATACATGTTAACTACTATAAGAACCCATGAACCAAATGTATTTAAACTTTAGAGATTAATCCTCAAAATCAATTTGCAATTCCCAAACTTCTTTGCCCATGTGGGCTTACAGTGCTACTTATTGCACAAAGTTATAGTACAAGTCTTGTTTCTCTACATTTTTACATTATAGGCCCTTCCTCACAACTAATTTTATTTTCCATTATTTCCTGCTTTTTACATTTCTTTTTCGTTCTTTTTCTGTGTAGAAGTGTGATTTTGTAAGATTTCTTTTTTACATTGTTATGACTTGTGACTTAATGTAAATTTGTTCCAGACAGGGATTCCAATTATTATAGTAATTTGTAATTTTTTTTAGCTTACACTGCGTCTGTCATAATGTTATGTTCATATTTCTAATTCAATCAAATGAACACTGAGGCTTTAATTTTTAGTATAGTTCATTGGTATAGGATTAGTTAATGTTTAAAGAATTCAACTGCATCAGTTTTGTGATTGGTGGCCATGACATCCTGCAAAACAATACTAAATACCTCCTCTGAAAACTATGTAGAACAGGTAATTTGAAAGCCCACTCATGATGCAAACATATTGGGTCTAATAGCAATAAAATAGGCCTGACCCATTAGGGGATGCCCATGCTGAAGCTGATCTCACTGATATTGAGGTAGTTTCAGCAGTAATGATAACCAAAGTACAAAAGGTAAACAAAAGGAGTTGAAAGATTTACCGTAAAACCAAGGCATGTTTAGCCACAGGGTGATCCTCATTACCAACAAACACTGTCTGCCTGTGTCCATTCATGCGAATGGACAGTTTGTTGCTGGTCATTCCCACATAGAAAGCTTCACAGTGTAGGCAGGTTAGTTGGTAAATCATGTGGCTGCTTTCACACGTGGCTCTGCCTTTGATCGTATACACCTTCCGGGTTATAGGACTGGAGTAGGTGGTGGTGGGAGGGTGCATGGGACAGGTTTTACACTGGGGGCGGTTACAAGGGTAGGAGCCAGAGGGCAGGAAAGGTGGTTTGGGGATTTCATAGGGATGAACTAAGAGTTTACGAAGGTTAGGTGGACGGCGGAAAGACACTCTTGGTGGAGTGGGGAGGATTTCATGAAGGATGGATCTCATTTCAGGGCAGGATTTGAGGAAGTCGTATCCCTGCTGGAGAGCCACATTCAGAGTCTGATCCAGTCACGGAAAGTATCCTGTCACAAGTGGGGCACTTTTGGGGTTCTTCTGTGGGAGGTTCTGGGTTTGAGGGGATGAGGAAGTGGCTCTGGTTATTTGCTTCTGTACCAGGTCGGCAGGGTAGTTGCAGGATGCGAAAGCTGTTTTCAGGTTGTTGGTGTAATGGTTCAGGGATTCCGGACTGGAGCAGATTCGTTTGCCATGAAGACCTAGGCTGTAGGGAAGGGACCGTTTGATGTGGAATGGGTGGCAGCTGTTATAATGGAGTACTGTTGCTTGTTGGTGGGTTTGATGTGGATGGACGTGTGAAGCTGGCCATTGGACAGATGGAGGTCAACGTCAAGGAAAGTGGCATGGGATTTGGAGTAGGACCAGGTGAATCTGATGGAACCAAAGGAGTTGAGGTTGGAGAGGAAATTCTGGAGTTCTTCCTCACTGTGACTCCAGATCATGAAGATGTCATCAATAAATCTGTACCAAACTTTGGGTTGGCAGGCCTGGGTGACCAAGAAGGCTTCCTCTAAGTGACCCATGAATAGGTTGGCGTACGAGGGGGCCATCCTGGTACCCATGGCTGTTCCCTTTCACTGTTGGTATGTCTGGCCTTCAAAAGTGAAGAAGTTGTGGGTCAGGATGAAGCTGGCTAAGGTAATGAGGAAAGAGATTTTAGGTAGGGTGGCAGGTGATCGGCGTGAAAGGAAGTGCTCCATCGCAGCGAGGCCCTGGACGTGTGGAATATTTGTGTATAAAAAAGTGGCATCAATGGTTACAAGGATGGTTTCCGGGGGTAACAGACTGGGTAAGGATTCCAGGCGTTCGAGAAAGTGGTTGGTGTCTTTGATGAAGGATGGGAGACTGCATGTAATGGGTTGAAGGTGTTGATCTACGTAGGCAGAAATACGTTCTGTGGGATCTTGGTAACCAGCTACAATGGGACGGGCGGGATGATTGGGTTTGTGAATTTTAGGAAGTAGGTAGAAGGTAGGGGTGTGGGGTGTCAGTGGGGTCAGGAGGTTGATGGAGTCAGGTGAAAGGTTTTGTAGGGGGCCTAAGGTTCTGAGGATTCCTTGAAGCTCCACCTGGACATCAGGAATGGGATTACCTTGGAAAACTTTGTATGTGGTGTTGTCTGAAAGCTGACGCAGTCCCTCAGCCACATACTCCCGACGATCAAGTACCATGGTCGTGGAACCCTTGTCCGCTGGAAGAATGACGATGGAACGGTCAGCCTTCAGACCACGGATAGCTTGGGCTTCAGCATTGGTGATGTTGGGAGTAGGATTAAGGTTTTTTAAGGAGGATTGAGAAGCAAGGCTGGAAGTCAGAAATTCCTGGAAGGTTTTGAGAGGGTGATTTTGAGGAAGAGGAGGTGGGTCCCGGTGTGACGGAGGACGGAACTGTTCCAGGCAGGGTTCAATTTGGATAGTGTCTTGGGGAGTTGGATCATTAGGAGTAGGATTAGGGTCATTTTTCTTCGTGGCAAAGTGATATTTCCAGCAGAGAGTATGAGTGTAGGACAGTAAATCTTTGACGAGGGCTGTTTAGTTGAATCTGGGAGTGGGGCTGAAGGTGAGGCCTTCGGATAGGACAGAGGTTTCGGATTGGGAGAGAGGTTTGGAGGAAAGGTTAACTAGTGAATTAGGGTGTTCTGGTTCCAGATTGTGTTGATTGGAATTTTGAGGTTTTGGAGGGAGTGGAGCTGGAAGTGGGAGATTGAGTAGATGGGAGAGACTGGGTCTGTGTGCAATGAGAGGAGGTTGAGGTTTGCTGGAAAGGTTGTGAAGGGTGAGTGAGTTGCCTTTCCAGAGGTGGGAAACCAGGAGGTTGGATAGTTTTTTAAGGTGGAGGGTGGCATGCTGTTCTAATTTGCGGTTGGCCTGTAGGAGGATGCTCTGAACAGCCGGTGTGGATGTGGGAGAGGAAAGATTGAGGACTTTTATTAAGGATAGGAGTTGACAGGTGTGTTCGTCGGCTGAGTTGATGTGTAGGTGAAGGATTAGGTGGGTGAGGGCAACGGATTGTACAGTTTGGAACTGGTATAGGGACTGATGGAAAGAAGGGTTGCAGCCAGAGATGGGAACTTTAAGTGTGAGGCCTTTGGGGGTAATGCCAAATGTCAGACACGCCTGAGAAAATAAAATATGGGAGTGTAATCTGGCTAGGGCGAAGGCATGTTTGTGGAGGGAATGTAAATAAAACTTAATGGGGTCGTTGTGGGGGTGTTGTGAGGGTGACATGGTATTAGAAGGTGGAAAGTGTAACATGAGGCTGAAATGAAAATGAAAATAAAAATATATGGGGAGAGATAAAGGTGAACTAGAAAGCAACTGGAGATCTGGTGTGAAAAAAGGCGAAAAAGTATTGGTTAAAGCTGGGCTATGTTGATCCTGTGGTGAACTTGGGTTGGTAGACAACGACGTGCATAAAGGTTAGGTGGTTGTGTTGCCGCCAAAACACGTTAAAGGGTGGAGAAATTCGGGAAAATTTCGGAAAAACTATGTGTAAATATATTAAAAGAAGTGGTTTTGTGGTGGCAGATTATGAAAATGAGGTTATCAATTGTCTGACGAAGAAATAATGACGTTAAATTCCGTGGGAAGCGGCTAAAAATGATCAGTGATGTGAGAAAAACGGAAATGGAAATAAAGCAAAAGTTATTAGAACTAGCTGAAATGGTTGTTTAATAGGTGAAAGGAACTGTTTGTGAACTAGAAACGGTGGATTTTATAGCAGTGGTAGTGTTGAAAGCGGAAAAAAATTTTTTTGGTTATGGTTTTGAAGTGGATTACGTATTATTACGTATTACGTATTATTGAGTATATATATCGGCAGGATAAAATTGTATAGTAGATTACGGTAAAAAGGAGAAGGTCAATACAAAGTGAAACTAGTGGCAAAAACAGAAAGAGAAAATAAGACGACAGAAAAGATTTCGAAATGCAACAGTGACAATAACAAACGTAATTGTTGGGTTCAAATTAATGATATGAATATAATAGAGGGAAACATTCCACGTGGGAAAAATATGTCTAAAAAAAAAAAAGATGATGTGACTTACCAAACAAAAGTGCTGGCAGGTCGATAGGCACACAAACATACACACAAAATTCTAGCTTTCGGAACCAATGGTTACTTCGTCAGGAAAGAGGGAAGGAGAGGGAAAGACGAAGGGATGTGGGTTTTAAGGGAGAGGGGAAGGAGTCCTTCCAATCCTGGGAGCGGAAAGACTTACCTTAGGGGGAAAAAAGCAGACATTTGTAAAGGCAAAGAGTTTGGGCAGAGATGTCAGTCGAGGCGGAAGTAAAGAGGCAAAGATGTTGTTGAAAGACAGGTGAGGTATGAGCGGCGGCAACTTGAAATTAGCGGAGGTTGAGGCCTGGCGGATAACGAGAAGAGAGGATATACTGAAGGGCAAGTTCCCATCTCCGGAGTTCTGACAGGTTGGTGTTAGTGGGAAGTATCCAGATAACCCGGACGGTATAACACTGTGCCACGATGTGCTGGCCGTGCACCAAGGCATGTTTAGCCACAGGGTGATCCTCATTGCCAACAAACACTGTCTGCCTGTGTCCATTCATGCGAATGGACAGTTTGTTGCTGGTCATTCCCACATAGAAAGCTTCACAGTGTAGGTAGGTCAGTTGTTAAATCACGTGGGTGCTTTCACACATGGCTCTGCCTTTGATCGTGTACACCTTCCGGGTTACAGGACTGGAGTAGGTGGTGGTGGGAGGGTGCATGGGACAGGTTTTACACTGGGGGCGGTTACAAGGGTAGGAGCCAGAGGGTAGGGAAGGTGGTTTGGGGATTTCATAGGGATGAACTAAGAGGTTACGAAGGTTAGGTGGACGCGCAATAGACACTCTTGGTGGAGTGGGGAGGATTTCATGAAGGATGGATCTCATTTCAGGGGAGGATTTGAGGAAGTCGTATCCCTGCTGGAGAGCCACATTCAGAGTCTGATCCAGTCCCGGAAAGTATCCTGTCACAAGTGGGGCACTTTTGGGGTTCTTCTGTGGGAGGTTCTGGGTTTGAGGGGATGTGGAAGTGGCTCTGGTTATTTGCTTCTGTAACAGATCTTGAGGGTAGTTGCGGGATGCGAAAGCAGTTTTCAGGTTGTTGGTGTAATGGTTCATGGATTCTGGACTGGAGCAGATTCGTTTGCCACGAAGACCTAGGCTGTAGGGAAGGGACCGTTTGATGTGGAATGGCTGGCAGCTGTCATAATGGAACAGTACTCCGGAGATTGGAACTTGCCCTTCAGTATATCCTCTCTTCTCGTTACCCGCCAGGCCTCAACCTCCACTAATTTCAAGTTGCCGCCACTCATACCTCACCTGTCATTCAACAACATCTTTGCCTTTGTACTTTCGTCTTGACAGACATCTCTGCCCAAACTCTTTGCCTTCGCAAATGTCTGCTTGTGTCTGTGTATGTGCGGATGGATATGTGTGTGTATGCGAGTGTATGCCTGTCCTTTTTTCCCCCTAAGGTAAGTCTTTCTGCTCCCGGGATTGGAATGACTCCTTACCCTCTCCCTTAAAACCCACATCCTTTCGTCTTTCCCTCTCCTTCCCTCTTTCCTGATTAAGCAACCGTTGGTTGCGAAAGCTTGAATTTTGTGTGTATGTTTGTGTTTATCAACCTGCCAGCGCTTTCATTTGGTAAGTCACATCATCTTTGTTTTTAGATGTATTTTTTCCACGTGGAATGTTTCCATCTATTATATATATATATATATATATATACACACACAAAGATGCTGTGACTTACCAAACGAGAAAGCGCTGGTAGATAGACGCAATAAAAAGCACACAAACACACACACAAATTTCAAGCTTTCGCAACCCAAGGCTGCTTCATCAGGAAAGAGGGAAGGAGAGGGAAAGAAGAAAGGATGTGGGTTTTATAGGGAGATGGTAAGGAGTCATTCCAATCCTGGGAGCGGAAAGGCTTACCTTAGGGGAAAAAAAATTGGTGAGAAATTACGTTAATTACAAATTTTCAAACATTTGTTGCTTAGACACAGCACTTTAATAATTTTTTATTATAGCTCTATTCTTTTACTTTCGAATGACACCAAATTGAATAAAATTGATTCATAAATAAAAAAAGTTATAGTGGTTACAAATTTACAAGGCACTTAGTTTCTCAACGCCAGTTGGTAGAAGGGGCCCACATTTCAAAATTGTCTCCTAATTACAATTTTGGTCAAAAAATTCCAGAAAAAATATTATAACCCTCACTCATTATGTACATTCTTACCCCAAATTTTCAGAAAAATCTGTGACATAAGGGCAACGGCCACTGGTTGATTTCACATGAAATTACCCCTACAGATGATCAGAGAGGATGCTTTCGTATGTGTCACCTGTCAGAGTTGTATCTAGACATATCAGGGGTCCCATATCACTCCAACTGCAAACACCTCTCACCATTACAGAGCCCCCACCAACTTGAACTGTCCCATGCTGACATGCAGGGTCCATGGATTCAAGAGGTTGTCTCCATATCTGTACATGTCCATCTGCTCAATACAATTTGAAATGAGACTTGTCCAATCAGGCAACATGTTTCCAGTCATCAACAGTCCAATGTTGGTGTTGACGGTCCCAGGCAAGGTGTAAAGCTTTGTGTCATGCAGTCATCAAGGGTACATGAGTGGGCCTTTGGCTCCAAAAGCCCATATTGATGATGTTCCATTGAATGCTTTGCACACTGGCACTTGTTGATGGCCCAGCATTGAATTCTGCAGCAATTTGCTGAAGACTTGCACTTCTGTCACACTGAACAATTCTCTTCAGTCATCATTGGTCCCATTCTTGCAGGATCTTTTTCCGGCTGTAGCAATGTCACAGAGTTGATGTTTTATCAGATTTCTTACATTCATGGTACACTCATGAAATGGTCGTAGGGAAAATCTCCACTTCATTGCTACCTCTGAGATGCTGTGTCCCACTGCTCATGCATCAACTATAACACCACATTGAAACTCGCTTAAATCTTGATAACCAGCCATTGTATCAGCAGTAACTGATCTAAAAACTGCGCCGGACACTTGTTGTCTTATATAGAAATTACAGACTGCAGTGCTTTATTCTGCCTGTTTACATATCTCCGTATTTGAATGCTCACACCTATACCAGTTTCTTTGGCACTTCAGTGTATAACCACTTTGTTTTTTGTGAAAAAGGTACTAAGCTGGGACAGGACAATACTTTTGAATATCTTACTAAAGGTGGGAATAAGTGATATTTGTTTATAGTTACAGACATCTTCCTTACCCGCTTTTTTATTCACAACACTCATTTTTAGAACAACTGGATACATATTGTCTCTACTGCTGCTATTTAGCAGGTATGTAAAAGGTTTTGAGACTTCTTTTAAGCACACCTTAGTAACTGCACTGGATGTGCTATCCCATCCAAATGAACATTTTCTTCTTTAGCGTAAGTATTAATGTGAACTTCCACTCATTCACCTCTGTAAATTTAAACACAGTACATTGAGTGAGGTGACATGGTGCCACATTCATTGGCCAATGGGAGTAGTGAAATAGTTATTAAAATGTTACATATAGTTTTTAATTATAGATTAGTATTAAATTATAGATTTATTATTTTCATTGTTATATACATATAGTATTTGTGTTATGAAAAGGATAGTTGCTACTTACCATATAGCAGAGATGCTGAGTCACAGATAGACACAACAAAAAGACTGTTACAAAATAAGATTTCTACTAACAAGGCCTTTATCAAACATAGACAACAGAAACACAAACACACACACACTCCCTCTCTCTCTCTCTCATATGCAATTGCAAGTCAACGCACATGACCACAGTCTCTGGCAGTTGTGCATGTGTGTGTGTGTGTGTGTGTGTGTGTGTGTGTGAGTGAGTGAGTGAGTGAGTGAGTGAGTGAGAGAGAGAGAGAGAGAGAGAGATCTGTTTTTGATAAAGGTCTTGTTTGTCAAAAGCCTATTTTGTGACAGTTTTTTTGTGTGTCTATCTGCAACTCAGAATCTCCACTATATGGTGAGTAGCATCTATGCTTTTCATAATATTGTTACTTCCAGCCTGGATTTTCCATTGTCTGACATACAATATTTGGACTTTTTACAATATTACCATGATATCTTATTCTGAAAACTTCCATGTTTGTCATCTTATGACCTTTATGGTATTTGTCAGCTAACTCCCAGGATACTTTACTTATATTACCAGAGAACTCTGTTGCTTTGCTGTTAATCTGCTTCCTGAGGTCAGTAATATCAGTTTTAACAGTTTTCTTTGCCTGACTGTACTTTTCCTTAAAAATTTGTAGAATAATAGTAGCTTTATAAAGCAGGTTTAGATTATGTATTCTGTCCCTGAGCCTACTCAGACTTGATGGGAGCTTCAGTCTAGAATTTCATCCATCTTGGCAATGCTTAATTACATTTTGGGTTTCTCTGGCAGGGCAGCAATAGCAATAATATCTCAACAGGGTTGAATAGAACTCATTCCATTTGTTGTCATGCCCTTTCACCTGGTACATAAAGTCTCATTCCTTCTCTTCCAGTTTATAGTTAAAGGTGTAAATATTTAATATATTTGGAGTTTGTTTCTACAGAACAACCTTCATTATTTTTAGCGCAACTGAATTTATGTTCTCTGTTACCTGGCAAAATTGGTCAGAGTAATGAAAATCTAGGCTACTATAATTTACCGTATCCATAAAAATCTATAGTATTTGTGTTGATTACAGCATAATCTATTCTAGTGGAGCATGTGTCCATTACACTAGTGTCTGAGCTACTCTGCAAGACTATACAAAATTAACATATCAGTGAGCTTCAGATTTATTGTACAATTGGAATTTGCATCTGTGTTAAAATCACCAAATGTAGTAGGGTCATTAGGACCAGTCTGGCCAAGTACCATACTAAATATATCCATAAAACACATTACATCTGCATTTGGTGGGTGATATACTCCAATCACTTTATGCTTGGCTAACTGCAGATCATTACTATGGAGCAACTTGATAGATATGTAGCTAGGAGAACAGTTCAGGATGGAATGGAACCTCTACAGTATACACTCACTGTACAGAAACGTATTAGGAATTGGAGTGTATTGTGTAATAGCTGTACAGTGGAGCATAAGGCACAGAGAAATACTAAATGAACATATTTGGGTATCAAGAGGGCAATGTACGAAGCCTTCAGTGGCTACTGTAACAAAAGTTTAAATCTCGTACACTCAGTGCTCTGAAGCTTTTAAGTGTTTGTTAAAAGTCATCTCACTGTACACTGTGAGCTGCATGCAAAAATATTTCACTGCCAGAATGTTATTCCACCATATAGTGCATTACCAGTGGCATCTGATACAGAGGACAAACAAATAAATGACTGCACATCAGTGTTCATAAATGAGAGCATTTTGTATACATTACAGTAGGAATCTAAGTTTACCTGACAGTTAACATCAGTTTTATGTCTTCTTATTTAGTGTATATATTCTACCCTTATATACTATTTGTCCGAGTGTGCTATTCAATATATATATCACAGCTATTATTAGACTCTTTGCTCTGACCACAATCCCTTGTTTTCATCTAGTGACATTAGTGTCCCAGTATGACCAAGAAAAGTGGTCATTTAACATTTGACAGCTATAACACAGACACACAACAACCTGTATATGACAGAGGGAACACATAGAATGGATCCTTTTGTGACCACATAGACATGATTATAATTAGAGTATAAATATCTACAGGAGATTTTAGACATACCCATTATGTATATTGTGTACGTCTACACTCCTGGAAATGGAAAAAAGAACACATTGACACCGGTGTGTCAGACCCACCATACTTGCTCCGGATACTGCGAAAGGGCTGTACAAGCAATGATCACACGCACGGCACAGCGGACACACCAGGAACCGCGGTGTTGGCCGTCGAATGGCGCTAGCTGCGCAGCATTTGTGCACCGCCGCCGTCAGTGTCAGCCAGTTTGCCGTGGCATACGGAGCTCCATCGCAGTCTTTAATACTGGTAGCATGCCGCGACAGCGTGGACGTGAAACATATGTGCAGTTGACGGACTTTGAGCGAGGGCGTATAGTGGGCATGCGGGAGGCCGGGTGGACGTACCGCCGAATTGCTCAACGCGTGGGGCGTGAGGTCTCCACAGTACATCGATGTTGTCGCCAGTGGTCGGCGGAAGGTGCACGTGCCCGTCGACCTGGGACTGGACCGCAGTGACGCACGGATGCACGCCAAGACTGTAGGATCCTACGCAGTGCCGTAGGGGACCGCACCGCCACTTCCCAGCAAATTAGGGACACTGTTGCTCCTGGGGTATCGGCGAGGACCATTCGCAACCGTCTCCATGAAGCTGGGCTACGGTCCCGCACACCGTTAGGCCGTCTTCCGCTCATGCCCCAACATCGTGCAGCCCGCCTCCAGTGGTGTCGCGACAGGCGTGAATGGAGGGACGAATGGAGACGTGTCGTCTTCAGCGAAGAGAATCGCTTCTGCCTTGGTGCCAATGATGGTCGTATGCGTGTTTGGCGCCGTGCAGGTGACCGCCACAATCAGGACTGCATACGACCGAGGCACGCAGGGCCAACACCCGGCATCATGGTGTGGGGAGCGATCTCCTACACTGGCCGTACACCACTGGTGATCGGCGAGGGGACACTGAATAGTGCACGGTACATCCAAACCGTCATCGAACCCATCGTTCTACCATTCCTAGACCGGCAAGGGAACTCGCTGTTCCAACAGGACAATGCACGTCCGCATGTATCCCGTGCCACCCAATGTTGAGCATGTTTGGGACTGGATGAAGCGTCGTCTCACGCGGTCTGCACGTCCAGCACGAACGCTGGTCCAACTGAGGTGCCAGGTGGAAATGGCATGGCAAGCCGTTCCACAGGACTACATCCAGCATCTCTACGATCGTCTCCATGGGAGAATAGCAGCCTGCATTGCTGCGAAAGGTGGATATACACTGTACTAGTGCCGACATTGTGCATGCTCTGTTGCCTGTGTCTATGTGCCTGTGGTTCTGTCAGTGTGATCATGTGATGTATCTGACCCCAAGAATGTGTCAATAAAGTTTCCCCTTCCTGGGACAATGAATTCACGGTGTTCTTATTTCAATTTCCAGGGGTGTATATCAAATGACATGTTTGTCAAGTAGGAAATATATATACATAGTGTGTACATCTATATCAAATGGGACACTGGAAAAAACTCTAATATGAACTTGAAACAATGTTACAATTCTTTATACACACCTTACTTTGCAACTCTGTCTGCTCATTAAGGACATTGTTGGGTGTTCTAGGAAATAATCAGTGTTTTAAAATTTAATGTAATATGGATAGGTAAAAGAAACTACTCCCAAATGGCATTGAGAGAAAACACATATAAAAGATATGGACGTGTGCAAGCTTTCAGAGTCAGTGGCTCCTCCTCCTGGCAGAGGGGCTGAAGGGAAAAGAAGAGGGATGTAGGAACAGGACTTGTGAGGTATAGGTAATGGGGAGGATTATGGAAAAGTCACCCAGAACACTGGATAATGGGAAACAGTCTGGATGGGATTAGAAGGAAAGACTTATTACTGGAGCCTATAGTGGGTGAGATATGAATATCTGAGAATTTGAAAGGGTAAGGTAGGTAATAAGCAAGAGACAGATTTCTGAAAAAAAAATGCTGTGCAAGAGCCAATAAGAGCAGGCAACTATGTGTGCTATACATGGGAGACAGGTGAAGGAGGTGCGGGGGGTGGGGGCAGATATAGACAGGTTGGAAAATAAAAGAAATAAAACAGAGTGAAGGAAAGGAGTAGTTATGGGAAAGAAATGCTGAGACCATAGAAATTAATGTAGATTTGGGCCATGTAAGCGGGGGGAGCCAAGCACATGTTATGCCAGTGCCCACCTGTGGAGTTCTGAGAAACTGCTGTCAGGAGAGAGTATCTGGAAGGAACCTGTGACGAAACAGGCACCAAGATCATGACTGACTTGTGAGTGTGCTTTGCAACAGGATTTTGTGTACAGTCATACCAAAGTAGTAGCCTGAACAGTGTTTGCACACATGTCATGTATTTTTCACAGGTGGCTCGGCCTCTGAAAGTGTACATTTCATCAGTTCTACATCTACATCTACATCTACATCTACATTTATACTCCACAAGCCACCCAACGATGTGTGGCGGAGGGCACTTTACGTGCCACGGTCATTAGCTCCCTTTTCTGTTCCAGTCGTGTATGGTTCGCGGGAAGAACGACTGTCTGAAAGCTTCGGGAGGTATAAGTAGGGGGAAGCAATATATTTGATACCTCATCCAGAAATGCACCCTCTCGAAACCTGGCGAGCAAGCTACACCGCGATGCAGAGCGCCTCTCTTGCAGAGTCTGCCACTTGAGTTTGCTAAACATCTCCGTAACGCTATTACGGTTACCAAATAACCCTGTGACAAAACGCGCCTGGGCTAGCTTAAAGTGGTGGTAGGAGGATGCATCAGGCAAGCCTTAAGCAGGGGTGCGGGGGTGGTCACAGGGGTAGGAACCATATGGTAAGGAAGTGGGTGCAGAAGGAGCATAGTGTCTGACCAGGATAATGCAGTGATTTGGGGGGGGGGGGGGGAGGGGGGGCGGCAAAACCTAATCTAGGTATGGTTGGCAAAATATCAAACGGAATGGACATCTTGTTTCAGGGCATGATTCTAGGAAATCATAGCTTTGTCAAAGTAGATGATTAATACATTGGAGATCCAGATAGTACTGAGTGACAAGAGGTGCACTCTAAGTTGCTTTTTGAAGGATTGATGTGCTAGCCTAGGAAATCTGCTTTTGAACTAGGCTTGTAGTATAGTTACTTACAGTGAAGGCTGAGGGGTGAATGGTGGTGTACTGACTGGAGAGTTTTCTCCCCACTGTAAGACTTGCCCAATGCATCCTCCTACCATCACCTACACCAGCCCTGTAACTGGCAAAACATACAAACTCATGGGAAAAGCCACCTGTGAAATGAAACATATCTTGTACAAGCTGATATATAAACATTGTTCATGCTTGTATGTTGGTAAGATTACCACCGAGTTACCAGTTAGCAAGAAAAGGCATAGACACAGGATGCAAGCTTTGTGGAGGATCTACAGTGTCAGTCCAGCCCTAGGTTAACACTTCTGTGAGCCATGTAAACACTGAGTTGAGCAGGCTGCTGCTAACTGAAATGAAAACTCATATGAGTGCAGTGCTTCTTGTTACACTACTGGCCATTAAAATTGCTACACCAAGAAGAAATGCAGATGATAAATGGCTATTCATTGGACAAATATATTATACTAGAACTGACATGTGATTACATTTTCACGCAGTTTGGGTGCATAGATCCTGAGAAATCAATACCACAGTTCATCAAGAGTAGTGACTGGCATATTGTGATGAGCGAGTTGCTCGGCCACCATTTACCAGACGTTTTCAATTGGTGAGAGATCTGGAGAATGTGCTGGCCAGGACAGCAGTCAAACATTTTGTGTATCCAGAAAGGCCCGTACGTGACCTGCAACATGTGATCTTGCATTATCCTGCTGAAATGTAGGGTTTCGCAGGGATTGAATGAAGGGTAGAGCCATGGGTCATAACACATCTGAAATGTAACATCCACTGCTCAAAGTGCCGTCAATGTGAACAAGAGGTGACTGAGACGTGTAACCAATGGCACCCCATACCATCATGCCGGGTGATACGCCAGTATGGCGATGATGAATACACGCTTCCTATGTGCATTCACCGTGATGTCATCAAATATGGATGCGACCATCATGATGCTGTAAACAGAACCTGGATTCATCTGAAAAAATGACGTTTTGCCATTCATGCACCCAGATTTGTTGTTGAGTACACCATCGCAGATGCTCCTTTCTGTGACGCAGCATCAAGGGTACTACAGCCATGGTCTCCGAGCCCATAGTCCATGCTGCTGCAAATGTCGTCGAACTGTTCGTGCAGATGGTTGTTGTCTTGCAAACGTCCCCATCTGTTGACTCAGGGATCGAGACGTGGCTGCACAATCCGTTACAGCCATGCTGATAAGGTGCCTGTCATTTCGACTGCTAGTGATACGAGGCCATTGGGATCCAGCACGGCATTCCGTATTACCCTCTTGAACCCACCGATTCCATATTCTGCTAACAGTCATTGGATCTTGACCAACGCGAGCAGCAATGTCACGGTATGATAAACTGCAATCGCGATAGGCTACAATCCAACCTTTATCGAAGTTGGAAATGTAATGGTACGCATTTCTCCTCCTTACACAAGGCATCACAACAACGTTTCACCAGGCAACGCTGGTCAACTGCTGTTTGTGTATGAGAAATCGGTTGGAAACTTTCCTCATGTCAGCACGTTCTAGGTGTCGCCATCGGTGCCAACCTTGTGTGTATGCTCTGAAAAGCTAATCATTTGCATATCACTGCATCTCTTTCCTGTCGGTTAAATTTTGCGTCTGTAGCACGTCATCTTCGTGGTGTAGCAATTATAATGGCCAGTAGTGTAAAAGAAGCATTACATAAATAGTGTAACATATTTTTTTTCTGAAAGCATTTTGGTTTTATTCAGGACCACAATACATCATATTATTCCCATTGCTTTTGGCTACAAACCCCTATTTCTCTGCATAATCTTTGTTCTATTCGATGGCCTCAACCATCTTATTGGGAAGGCATGTAAGCTCACATTGTACCAGTCTGCTGTTCAACATCAATAACCTTCTAATAATCCACATACTGTCTCCTGTGAAGTGCTTCCTTCATTGAGCCAAACAGATTGAATGGATGAAATCTGGGCTGTAGTGAGGATGAGGAAGAACAGTTGAATGAAGTTTTGTGAACTCCTCTTGGGTGCACAGACTTGTGTGAGGCTTTGTGTTGCCAAGGAGAAGGAGAAATCCTTTTGCATTTTTGTGGTGATAAACATGCTGAAATTGTTGCAGGAGTCAGCTTTGTGTGGCCTGCTGGCACATGGAACACTGGACCGGTTTGTGCCACCCTGTTGCGATGATGACGGACACCTCACCCAACAACTCACTGTGCTTTTGTTCACTGCCAGTTCTCCATAGACATTCTGAAAGTGCATATGAATATCTGTGATGCTCTGGTTTTCGACCAAAAAAATCCAATGACAGCTCTCTGCCTGGAACCCACCTCTGTGACAGATGCCATTTTGAAGGCTAATAAAGCACCACCACCTAATGGAACTTCAACTAACTATAGGGGCCAAAGTGGGAGTATTCTGTGATATCCCACAACAAATTACACATTTTTTCAACTGAAATTGGCTGAGAAAAGCATGTGTTGCATTACCTATTGAAGGCACCTCATGAGATTGGAGTATGGGGGTATTCTAGACATGGCCTACACCTGAGTAGGAGAGGGAAAGGTAGGTTGGCTGAACTTTCTGCAGAAAATGTATGGGAGGCCACCATCATACAAAGCAAGATCACTTTGTTTACTGATGAGGGAAGTACCATTTTTAAGCTAGAATCACGATTCAGACACCCTGTTTTGAAAGAACTCAAAACAACAGAAGAGCCCAACAAAGAATGAATTGAAAAATAAGGTGAGCTTATTTCTTCAGACTGTTTAAGGATTGAGTAACCTGGCAGAAGAGCTTCTTGTATGGAGAATTTAGAGAGCTCTGAAAGGATAGACATCCTGTATTTATCTGAGAAT
Source organism: Schistocerca serialis cubense (assembly GCF_023864345.2). Taxonomy (NCBI): domain Eukaryota; kingdom Metazoa; phylum Arthropoda; class Insecta; order Orthoptera; family Acrididae; genus Schistocerca; species Schistocerca serialis. Next base: position 1,044,420,298 of record NC_064639.1, on the reverse strand, counting down.
CACATGCCCATGGGGTTAGATAAGTTACATTTAAAATCTTACACCCTAGCATCTTAATCATGCAGAACTAAAAGAGGGAGTTGTTACATATATTAAGACAGAACAAAAGTTCAAAAAAATGAGCCAGGTAAATTTCGTAGTGTTCAGCACATAGAAGTGTGTGCTTGTGAATTAATACTGAAAAATAGTTCTCTTTTAGTTGTAACTGTTTATAGAACCCCATTGGAAAATTCTTAACTGTTTATGAGGAATATGGATACCTTACTATGCTAGGTGTCAGACAGCAGCAAGCAGTTAATAGTCTGTGGTGACTTCATTGCAGATTTTCTAAAAGGGTTCTGATAGGAAGAATGATCTGGAAGCCTTATGTGGATTGTTTAGTTTGACCTCAGTTAACTAAATTTACAACATGGGTGGATAAAGACAGTTAGGGCCCTATTTGATAATGTTTCCTTTGGTGAAGCTCAAAGCAAGAAAATAACTGTGCACACAGTAACAAATAATAAACTACAACAAAACAGTAGCCTTAAATTTCCATAACCACCAAAACACCACATTGATATATCCAGAAATAAAAATCAATCAACACACTATTGCAAATGATGAGGCTACAAAATTTCTCGGCATCTGGATGCAAAGAGACTTAAAATGGGACAAACACATAGAACAAATTAATGCCAAGCTGAGCACGGGCTGTTATCTTCTTAGGGTTCTCAAACAATGCATAAATGAACAGGCACTATTATGTGCCTATTCTGCATACTTCAGTGCCCATCTCAAGTATGGACTCATATTCTGGGGAAATTCCCCAGCAGCTCAAGGGACTTTCAGAATACAAAAAAGAGCCATTAGGATTATGACAGGGAGTGGTGCTCGACAGTCCTGCAAACCAATATTTAAAGCACTGAATATACTACCTCTACCGTGTATGTTTATTGTTGACACACTAATGTACATAAAAAAGTATATGATTGGAAATGATGAAAATACTTTAAAAAGAAAAATATACATGATTATAATACTCAAATAAAATATAACTTGCATGTACCCCCAGCCAGTACCAGTTTGTATCAGAAAGGTACATGCTATCTGGGTATTAAACTCTATAATAGACTATCAAATAGTATAAAATGCTTACAAAATATTAGTGCTTTTGAAAGGTCTGTCAGAGAATATCTACAGTACCACTGTTTCTACTCAGTAAAGGAATACTTGGACCAGAATAACTGTTAAGAACTAAAGCTACTGTAATTTGTAACATTGTATCATTGTAAGAACTACAACTATTGAAATTAGTAACATGTTGAAAAATGATTATTTAAATATGTATCATTTTGAACTTAGTAATAAGTCCAATATCATCCTGTACACTGTACTACATATGATCAAAGGACCCAATAAATAAATAAATAAATGCTCTCTCTGACTATGATTCATAGTTAGTTAGGATAAATAGGATAGTGTATTACAGTATGGATACTCCTCAGTGGATATTAATGACAAATGTTTTAACAACAGTTTACATGAGATGACCAGAAGTATATAATGAATGAAATGCTGAAATAAAATTTAATCTATTCTGTGACAAATTCATATCATTATTTGGAAACAGCTTTCTGTGTAAGCTTCTCAGAAAGTAAAGAACCATGGATAACTAGAATGATAAAAGTATCTTGCAAAAGAAAAAGGGAAATGCAAACATTGGCAAGAACAACTAGAGATCATGCAGTAGTTGAACACTACAAAAACTACTCAAAATTAATATGGAAAGTCACTAAAAAATCAAAGAACATGCACATTGTGTTAGAAAACAGCAATTCCAATTACACGGCATGTAGTGAAACAAGAGTCAGGACAGCCAGCCACAAAACAAGATAACATCAACATTGAACTGAATGGAGGGGCTGTCACTCATGAGTCTTAGATGACAAATATTTTTAATTATATTTTATTAAACATGGTAGAAAATATATAAACAAACAGTTCAAGAGAAAAATCACAGCAGTATATTGAGGCAGCAACTCCCATAAGACCATATCACCAACTTATCCTTCTGAAATTAAGAAAGTTATATATGTTCTCAAAGATAAAAGCACATCTTGATTTGGTGATGTTTCCAATAGAGTACTGAAGTTTATTACTGTATAATGATCACTGACTCAAGGCAATTTTATCACTACTAATGCCATTTTCTAAATTTTTTGAGAAGGTTATGTTTCTATAATAGTTTCTCTACTGAGCAACAATAATGTCCTCAGTACACCACAGTTTGGATTTCAGAAGAGTTGCTGTAGTGAGAATGCCATTTAAATGTTCATTTACTAAATTTTAGACGCATTAAATAACAAAATAGCATTGGTTAGTACTTTCTGCAACCTGTCTAAGACATAAGACTGTTTGATTCACAATATTCTCCTAGATAAACTGATGTTTTATGGCATTGATGGTTTAGGTAACCATTGGGTAATGTCATATCTAACCAAAAGAATGCAGGAAGTTGTACTCTGGGGACATTATTCTGACTGGGGAGAAATCGTGTATGGGGTTCCCCCAAGGCTTAGTCTTAGGCCCACTATTGTTTCTAGTACATGTAAGCAGTCTTTCATCTAAGATATAATAAGCACAATTAGTTCTTTTTACTGATGGCACTAGTATTATAATCAATTCAAGCATACATACAGGAAAAAGAGAAATGGTAAACAAGTTTCTTAAAGGTATTGTTGACTGGTTTTCTGCAAATAGTCTCTCTTTCAATTTTAAAAAGACACAACATACAGTAACCCCCTCTTTACACTTTTTTGCAAATTGACCCAAAGAAGTATACAATTCAGGAAAGTGTAAAATATAGGAAAGCGTAGGACACACAATGGGCAAAATTGAATAAATTACTCTTACTGTCACTCTCTTTATATTGTACAAAATATGAAATTAGAACAATTTAAATTTCAATTATTTAGAATATTTGAAATAATTAATTGTTTTTGTTTTCTTCTAACAGCAGTTATCTCTACTTGTCTCTCCACATTACACAAAGCATCAAATGCATTGTCATTACTTAATGCACTACCATTGTACCACCTAAAAATGTTAATAGCTTCCATAGCTTCTCCAGTGTTTGTTGCCAACAAGGAGGTCACTCGATTCAGGGATGTCCTGGGTAAGAAATATGGCAGAAATTGTTATCTTGAGGAGGAATGTTACATCTGACATCTGGTTGTACCAACCTAAGACTGCACACCTGGTACGGAATAGCGTATTTCATGCGGAAGTAACAAAAATTTGTGGAAGCCTATTATAGAGACTGTCATTTTCAACAGCAGTATTTATTTGTCTAAATGATTGTGAGATTAAATGAAAGCTGTTGTAATACAGTGCAATGAGCAGAGGTAAGGTTGCTACTAGAGGCACTATCATCAGAGTTTTTATTGTAATTAAGGTAGTGACTCAGCATACTTTCCCACCCTTCCAATCCTGTGAACCTGTAGTCTGTGTTTTCTACTTTGTTACATGGCTGACTTAAAGAGCAGGAATATGATGCACTTGCTGCAGAAATCTGAATGAAAATCAATCTTAAAGGTTGTGATAGTGTTAAAGAAAACTTAAAATGCAGGAAATATTGTAATATGGAATCATTAATCATGGTAAAGCATCGTATTGCGAGGATAGGACTTCTGTTGGGGCCAACAAAAATAAATGTAGAAAGCAGAAAAGCTTAAAATGTGGGAATGTAAAAATGATGTTATACTGTATTCAGTTCTACATGACCAGGGGTACTACACCAATGACAGGTGTAACACATGGTGAAGAAATAACAAATAGGCTGGAAACTTCAAAATTCTTAGGTGTCCTTATTGATGAGAATTTAAAATAGAAAAACACATTTTGAAACTCCTAAAACAACTAGTTCACCTATATTTGCACTTAGAATCATTGCATATCCAGGGGATAGACGAACTAGTAAGTTAATATATGTAGCAAATTTTCATTCTGTAATGTCATACGAAATAGTGTTGTGGAGTAACTCATCTCTAAGAAAGAAAGAAAGTCTTCATTGCTCCAAAATGTACTGTAAGAATAATATGTGGTAATACTCACAATCATCTTGTAGATATGTGCATAAGGGGTTGGGCATAATGAACACTGCTTCACAGTACATTTATTCCCTCATGAAGTTTGTTCTAAATGATCCACTTTAGGTCAAAAGCAGCAATGATGTACATAATTATAATACCAGAAGAAAACGATATTCATTCCACCACATTAAGGCTGTCTTTAGCACGAAAAAGGCCACACTACACTGCAACCATAATTTTTGAACACATAAAATGCCTGACAGACATTACTTACTTACTTACTTACTTACTTATACTGGCCACACTAACTACAGCTGATCCTTCGCCTCACTCAGTCCAGTCTTCCACACTTACCTGTCATCTGCATCTTTATCTCCCAGACCCAGTATCTGCATGTCTCCCATGGTATTATCCTTTCATCGCAATCTCAGCCATCTCAGCTTCCTTCAGCTTCTCCATCCATTACAGCCTTTATTACCGTGTTCTCCCTTCTCCTTCTCACATCCCCGTACCATGTTAGTCTCTTAATTTTCACACTCACTATGATATGAGGCAGTGTGTATAATTGTCTGAGTTCTCTGTTTTTCCTTATTCTCCACTGTTCATTTTCTTTCTCTGTTTTCTTTGTCAGGGTCCATGTCTCACTTGCATAGCACACTATTGGCTTGGTGATGGTCTAATATATTCTTATTTTTGCCTGCCTAGATAGTAACTTAGATCTTATGATGTTGTGCATGGCTCCTAGGTACCTTCCTCCAGCTTGAATTCTTGTTACTACCTCTTGTTCTATAAGGTTTTGTTGGTTGATGTTGACACTGAGGTATGTGAATGTGTCTGTCTTCTGTAGTGTTAGATTTACAATTTTTAGATGGTTTGGTCCTAAATGAGCTCTTCTTCCTACTCCCATGAACTTTTTTTGCTTTCATTTATACTCAGACCTACTTTATTAGCTTCTTCCATTAACACAGTCCACATTTTCTCTGTGTGTTCCATGTCCTTTCCTATCAGCACAACATCATCTGCAAAAGCCAGGACATTTATTCTTTTTTCCTATGGTGACTCCTGCACTTTCACGTGTTACTCTGCTCACAGTATAGTTAGGGGCCAAATTGAACAGGGTTGGTGATATAATATCTCCCTGTCCTACTCCTCTTTTTACTTCAAATGCTTCTGAGAACTCCCCCTGTACTTTCACTGTACACTTTGATTCCATCAAACACATTTTAGTTAGCTTTACAGGTATCCCATACTCTGCCATTATCTTCCACATTTCCTCTCTTACTATGTTGTCATATGCTTTGTTGAAATCTATAAACAGGTTAAAGGTATCATGATTGTGCTCCCAGTTCTTATCTAATATTTGTCTTCGTGTGAATATTTAGTCAATTGTTGATTTACCTTTTCTGAACCCTGCTTGTGCTGTGTGTAATATTACCTCAATGTGTGGGCTGGGCCTGTTCAGTATAATTGTTGATATTACTTGATAGCATGTGCATAGGAGAGATATCCCTCTGTAGTTCTGTGTCAGGATTTTGTCTCCTTTCTTGTATATGGGACATACAGCAGCAGTTTTCCATTCCTCAGGCATTACTTCTTTTCTCCACACCTCTTTTACCAGTTCAGCTAACCATTCATGTATCTTCTCTCCCCACTTCTTTGATGAGCTCTGCTGATAGCATGTCTATGCCAGGGGCCTTCCAACATTTTATTCTTTTTATTGCCTCCTTCACCTCCATCAGAGTTGATTCTTCAACTAATGGTTGTACATTCTGATTGTTTTCTGCCTTGTTTTCATTGTTGTAGGTATGTACCAGGTTGTTCAGCAGTTCTTTGAAGTATTTCCTCCAATTATCTAAATTTTCTTTGTACTCTTCACTTCTCTCTTGGCTTTCCTGTATGTTGTTTGGTTTTCATGGTTGTTATTGTTCATTATTGCCTGTCTGGCTCTCTTCCTGTGCTGTACTGCTTTTCTACATGTTTCATTGAACCATGATTTGTGTTTTATATTACTATTATTATTATCTCCTAGTAGTTCATGTGCTGTCTCCCTAATAACTGTTGTTGTCTTCTTCCATTTTGTGTTGATATCTTCATCTTCTTTTCTATTGTTGTCATTCTCTAATTCAGCAAAATCTAACATTCTGATGACTTAAAAGTGTGAGTGTGGATCTGGGTTATATCAGCTTATTCCCCCAGACCACCTTCCACTTCTTTGCAAGATGACTTACTTGGAATTTGCAGCCACTCTTCTATACTGAATAGCCAGCTGCTGGAAACCCTCTTGACTTCTTCTCCGTCAAATAAAACTAGTACAGGAATTTTTAGACTCTTTCTACTTATGAAATAAGTAGACATACAAACTTTACTTTTCCTCAACTAACGATGTATTTTACCTCCAAACACAATAAAAATCTCACTTTCCACATGAATATGTAACTTTATGCAAGTCTCTCATACAGTCAGACATTAGAAACAAATAGAGTTGCAGTTAAAAGAAAGTTGGTTTGGATACCATGACCTTTCTTAACATGAATCATAGAATGAGTCTTGCCTCTAACAAGGTTGCATCAAGAGTCCACAAGAGTACTTTTTCAACTGTTATTGTTTTAATAACAATAGTCAATGACACAATAAGCACAGAACTGCATATAAACCCCATGGTTCTTCCTTACACATTCACTAAAACATATATGGATTGCCCGACAGATACTTGTTGGTGCCGTCCGACTGCCGCGTCTACTTTCTTCCTGCGACTGACTTTAAACCTGCACACACAAACATGTGATGTGCAGTAGGTATGATTCAACCATCCCACACTCATATCCAGAATATCGTGTGTTTGAGAGGCTGAGTGGTTCTAGAATTTACACAGACATTCTCGAATCACTACAGAATTTATTTTTAAGCTTAATCTTAAACTGTTTATTCACGTCCTCCTCTTTTAGCCTACTCACATCTTCTCTTTGGGTTCTTCTACCACTGTTGTTCTTACTTGGTGGTTTTGGTAATGATTGTTTCATCTTTATTAGCACAGGAGAATGGTCTGATCCTATCTTAACCCCTCTCATTGTCCTAATGTCTGTTATTGCTTTTTTATGTTTTTTCTATATCAAAACGTGGTCTATTTGGTTCCTAGTTAATCCATCCGGTGAGGTCTATGTTGCTTCATTTATGTCTTTATGGGGGAATAATGTACTTGCTATTTTCATGTTTCTAGCTGTGGCAAAGTTGATAAGCCTTATACCATTATCATTTGATTCAGTGTGAAGGCTTAACATGCCTGTATATGGTTGCCATTTCTGTTCTTGTCTTATTTTGGCATTTACATCTCCCAGCACAATTTTGATGTCATACTGTGGTAATCTGGAGAACATCTGGTCTAAGGTGTCATAGAATTCATTTTTCATGTCTTCTTCCTTGCCCTCAGTTGGGGCATGGTCACTTATTAATGAGATATTTCTATTTTGCTTTTGATTCTGATGTAGCATATTCTTTCATTGACATTTTCTAGTGCCATCACATTGGCCATTATTTTATTATGAGCTGCAAATCCTGTCCCAAATATATGGTGACCATGCTTGTTTCTGTATATGATCATGTAGCTTTTTTTCTCTGTGTATACCTCGTCCACGCCATCTTATCTCCTGCAGGGCTCTAATATCTGTCTTATACTCCATTAGTTCTTCATCAAGTGTCTTTGTCCTGCTGTGTACAGTGTTTTTACATTCGATGTACCTATTCTTAGTCCTTTATTCATAAGCTTGGGTTGTTTTCCGTTAGATCCATTCCAATTTGAGCCTGGGTGTGAGTGTGTAGGAACCCATCAGTTTTTTACAATGTTGGATGGTTAGCCCAATGATTAACCCTCCCACTTTATCTGGGCTTGGGACCAGCTGGAAGGCTAGTTTTCTTCCAGGTGTGGTTGCTTGACAGACAGCAAAGTAAAAAAAAAAAAGTTTGTGATCATCATGTAAGCATATTACAAAATAATTTGTGATATGAATTTAAAATGACTCATTCCACACCATTACAATTTATCCTGCAAATAGTCCTTGGAATGTGAAATTAACTAACTAACAGAAATAATTTTTGAGTATATAAATTAACTGGATAGATAAAAAAAATCTACTCACCAAGTGGCAGCAGGAGATCTCTCTCTCTCTCTCTCTCTCTCTCTCTCTCTCTCTCTCTCTCTCACTCACTCACACACACACACACACACACACACACACACACACACACACACACACACACACACAAAAGTTTTAACTTATGCAAGGTTTTGGAGCCAGTGGCTCCTTCTTCCAGCAAGAGAGTTGAAGGGGAAGAAAGAGGGGTGAAGATGAAGAACTGGAGAGGTTTAGGAAAAGGTGTACAGTTTGGAAAAGTCACCCAGGACCGCTTGTCAGGGGAGACTTACCAGAAGGGATGAGAAAGAAAGACTGATTGTTGGGGATTGCACCAAACAAGATTTGAAAACCTGAGAGCATAAAGGAGAAAGACAGGGTAATTGCAAGACAGAGATTACTGCTGAATCATCGTGCACAAATTAATAAGAGTTAAAAGCTAAGTTAATTGTATGTAACAAGGGTAGGAGGGGGGACAGCAAAAAATAGACAGGTCAGAAAGTGAAAGATGTAGAAAACTAAAATGGAGTGAAGAAGGGAGAAATTACTGTGAAGAAGTGCTGAGACAGTAGGAATTAATGAAAATTAAGTACAGGTGGCTGCCTAGAACCAAAGACACATTGTAGCGCTAGTTCCTACCTGTGCAGTTTTGAGAAACTGGTGTCTGGTGGAAGAATCCAGATGTCAAGTGTGGTGAAACATGGCACCAAGGTCATGACTGTCTCATTGTAGAGCATGTTCTACAATAGGGTATTATGTGTTGCTACCTATGCCTGTGCCTGTTCATCTTAACTGGTAGCTAGGTGTTAGTCATGCCAATGTAAAAGGCCAAACAGTGTTTACATGACAGCTGGTGTATGACCTGTAGTGTTTCACAGATGGTTCTCCGTTTGATAGTATATGTTTTGCCAGTTACAGGGCTGGTATAGGTGATGGTAGGAGGATGCATAGGGCAAGTCTTGCAGTGGGGACAGTGGGGACAAAAAGCTATTCTAGGTGTGATGGGCAAAATCTAAGGCAGAATGGATCCCATTCAAGACCAGGATAATACTGAGTGACAAGTAGTATACTCTGAAGTTGTTTTTTGGAGGGATCAGCAATACCAGGATTGGATGTGATGGCACCGGAAATCTGCTTTTGCGCTAACTTGTGACATTTAACTACTTTATTTCCTTGTTGATTGTCCTTGGGTCAATGTACTGCACTGCTATACTGGCTGAAAAATGGGGGGGGGGGGGGGGGGGGGGGTGGAAGTTCAACACTGACTACTTCAAATGATCTAGCTGGCAGGTACACATTTGCGTTTTACAGTGCCTTATTTTCACTGTTCACAACCCCCTCAATAATACACAGTTATATAGCCAGTTAACTATTGGCAAATTTTGATAAGCCTCATTAACAGTTGGCAGGCATACACCAGCATACTGTTACAATAGTTTACCTTTGAACATCTATGAGCAGAATAATTTGGTACATATTGAACAGACACTGTCGTTGTTTTAATACACGGCCTGTTTGTCTTATACTTATTTCACGGTTAAGTTGATGCATTGTTGTTGATCTAACCAATACAGGTCCCTCTTCTGAAACTCGGCCATGGATTGACTGTCTCGAGCCCAAAGATTGGGTCTTTATAAATATTCACAATAATAGGTACTGAAACTACACATTGTTTTATGTTTAATTTACAGAAATTACAATTTAAACATAGATCATTAAATTAACTGAATACATGGAAAAATTAGTTCTTTTTAACACTTTCTTCCACTATGAGTGTTAAGCCATATTATTTGTTTAAATTGTGAAATTAACAGATACAGTTATGCAAACAATACTTTTGACAAAACTGGTAATTACTTTGGAATTAATTAAGGGCTGGCTTTGATAACATGTTTTTGAATAGAACCAAATAAATACTTAAACAATGATATTAGTTGTTCCTCCAAATGTTTATAATTAGTCCAGAATTTATATTTGTTTATACGTCAACAATAGAATTTAAGTTACAAAACAATTACCGATTTCACCCTGTGAGATATTAACTAGGGATAGTCAAAATAAATTAAAAAATCAATTACATACACAGAACTAAGCGCAAAATTAGATCTGCTGGTATATTCTTTAATACTGAGGGTCAACTTTTCTGTTTTATGAAAATGCTGATTATACTCACGTGTGTTAATGACAATTAGTCAGACATGAAAAAATGAATTTTAAGGAGGCAGCTGGCAAAACGAGGGGAAGTAAAAATATCCCGGCTTGCTTTTTCACAAGCTTTTGGGGTAATTACGTCCAGTGTCCATCCAATTTCTGCCACAGATCTCGCTTGTTGCCATTGATGCCATCTTTTTCTGTACCAACATCCTCCAAGTACATGGTTTGTCTGCTGCTGAACATTTCCTCACTCAGCACCCACCTGATTTCAAGCCTTCCTGCTCACCTTAATCAAATTTATACTTATCAATAATTACTTCAGCTTTGAGGGACAGACAAACAAACAGATCAGCGACATGGCCGTGGGAACGAGGATGGCTCCTTCTTATGCCAGCCTTTTCATGGGTCGCTTGGAGGGGGCCTTCCTGGGATCCATAAGCCTGCAGCTCCTGGTTTTGTTTAGATACATTGATGACATCTTTGCCATTGGCCTCATGGTGAGGCTGACCTGTTAAAATTCCCAGAATCTCTAAATATCTTCTCCCAATTAAATTTTTCATGATCCTATTCTGAATCTCGCGTCACTTTTCTTGATGTTGATCTCATCCTCACAGAAGGTCAGCTACATACTTCTGTCCACATTAAACCTGCTAACAAACAACAGTACTTACATTTTCATGGTTGCCATTCTTTCCATGTCAAATGTTCCCTTCCATGCTGCCTTGGCATTTGAGACAAACGTATTTGTTTGGGTCCAGACTCTTTACATCAATAGGGCACCATTTTCACCTCTGCCTTCACTGGATGTATTTACCCCACCATCTTTGTTCAGTCTTGGTACCGAGCGGGGTGGCGCAGTGGTTAGACACTGGACTCGCATTCGGGAGGACGACGGTTCAATCCCGCGTCCGGCCATCCTGATTTAGGTTTTCCGTGATTTCCCTAAATCACTCCAGGCAAATAGCGGGATGGTTCCTCTGAAAGGGCACGGCCGACTTCCTTCCCAATCCTTCCCTAATCTGATGAGACCGATGACCACGCTGTCTGGTCTCCTTCCCCAAATCAACCACCAACAACAGTCGTGGTACTGCTGATCCCTCCAAAAAACAACTTCGGAGCACACCACTTGTCGCTCAGTATTATACTGATCATGAATGTGTTAATCAGCTACTTCAACAAGGCCATGACTTTCTAAAATTATGCCCTGAAATGAGATCCATTCTGTCTGAGATTTTGCCAACCACACTTAGAATAGCTTTTCATAACACTGCCAATCTCTGCAATATCCTTGTCAGACCCTATGCTCCTTCTGCACCCGTCTCATTTCCCTATGGCTTCTACCCCTGTGACCATGCCTGCTGTAAGACTTGCCCTCTGCACCCTTCTACCACCACCTATACTATCCCTGTAACTGGCAAAACATATACCATCAAAGGGAGAGCCATCTGTGAACTGACACGTTATATACCAGCTGTCATGTAAACACTGTTCGGCCTTTTACTTCTGCATGTCTGCCACCCAGTTATCAGTTAAGATGAATGGGCATAGGCAGAGGCTATATACTGGCAACAAACAGTATCGTGTTGCAGAGTGTGCTCTACAGCTTGACAGCTGTGGCCCTGGTGCCATGTTTCACCACACATGCCATCTGCATTCTTCCCCAGACACAGGCTTCTCAGAACTCCACAGGTAGGAACTAGCACTACACTTCTTGATTGTCACCACACATCTGGCCTTCATTTACATCAATTCCTTCCATCTCAGCATTTCTTCACTGTAATTACTCCTTTCTTCATTCCATTTCAGTTTTCTACATCTTTCATTTTCTGACCTGTCTATTTTTTGCCATCCCCCCTCCCACTTCTGTCACATACAATTCACTTAGCTTTTCACTCTTATTAACTCATGCACAATGTTTTAGCAGTAATCTGTGTCTTGCATATAACCTCTCAGTTTTTCAAATCTCGTCTGGTGCAGCCCTCAACAATCAGCCTTTCCTTCTCATCTTGTCTGGCAAGTCTTCCCTGACCTGGAGTTCTGGGTGCCTTTTCTGAACTGTATCTCTTTTCCTAAACCTCTCCAGTCCTTTTCCATCACCCCTCTTCCTTCCCCTTGTGTGTGTTCTTCTGCTGCCACTTGGTGAGTAGATTTTTGTATCTATCCAATGACATTATATTAACTAACTGAGTGGTAAAACACAATAGCCTGTGCAGAGCATGCTACACGAAACAACTAACTAACTAACTGGTATATGCAATATCCTGTGCAGAGCATACTCTGCAACATGACAGTCATGATCTCGCCGCCTGTCCACCACACGTGCCATCTGGATTCTCTCTGGTGATGCCAGTTTCTCAGAATTCCACAGGTGGGAACTGGAATTACATGTGCTTGTTTCTCACCACCTCATGTGGCCTAAATTTACATTCATTTCTGTTGTCTCAGCATTTCTTTCCAGTAAATACTCCTTTTCTTCACTTCCTTTTATTTTTCTATGAATCTTATTTTTCTGCCTCCTCTACTTTTCGCTGCCTCCCACACTTTTCTGCCATGTATAACACTTAGCTTTCCACTCTTATTGGCCCTTGCACAATGTTTTTTTCAATAATCTTGCTTATTACCCTATTTTACATCTTTAAATTCTCAGATTTTTTAATTTTCCCCCTTATAGGCACTGACAATCAGTTTGTTCTTCTCATCCCATGCTGTAAGTCTCCCATGACCGGGTGTTCTGTGTGACTTTTCTGTAACCTTGCCAGTCATTTTCCCTCATCCTTCTTCCTTTCCCTTCAACTCTTTTGCCAGAAAAAGGAACCACTGGCTCCAAAAGCATGCACATTTCCATATCTTTTATATAACTGTTTTCTCTTGCGCCCCCCCCCCCCCTCCTAGGATATGCAGTACTCTACCATTTTCGGCCTTGTGAAGAATAATGATGTTTTACTGATTTCATTAAGAGAATGCTTGCTCTCTGATAAATGAGGACTAAATGTAGAGGGATTAGGTTCACTGACATTAACATGTTCTGTAAACCTCATTTTGAAATTTCTCTCAGTTTCCCCAACATATTACTTATCACAGTCACTACATATTCACTGACAACCTCGCCGTTGAGCACCCGTATACTGTCCCTTACTGTATATTATTTTTTATACTCCAGACATGTCACAGTATATGCCTGAATCTTATCTACAATGTGTATAATGCATGATCCTACAGTTTCCTCAAGCCAATTTGCAACCTAGTTTTCCAAAATAAACAAATTGCCATATTGGAAATCTGGTCCCAGTATGCAAAAACCGTGAATGTATTTTTTTTTCTTTTGCTCCTTTCTTTCCAGTGTGATCTCATCTCTATCCACATTTTCTTCCTTCTGTTTCATGATGTGTAACCTCATAACTAATGGTTGGTCAAACCGTTGTTAGAGACTACCTTTTCCATTGTATGTAATTCAGTATTAAAACTTTGAGGATTGGACAGGTAGGTTGTAGCTCAAATGACAGAGATTGTGATTTTTCATAGTTTTCCTGAATTCAGTCAGTTTGTTGCATTCAGAAGACTGGTCTTTTTTCAATAACATACCACAAAGAAACATAGGGTTATGGCAGTGACTTTTTTTTGCATGGAACTGAAAGTGTTGTTTTTGGAACAATAAAAACAACTGTTTGGCTTTCATTTCCTGAATGGAGAAAAAACAAAAACTTGTTGGTACTAAAAATAAAACTATTTGAAAATGTAGTGTTTTACTCAAAATTATTTACTTATATATTTGCTGTAGTATGTAAAATTTTCAAGCATATTGAAAAACAAAGTCTTTTGTCACATTCTTCATGATAGTGCCTTGTATATGTTTTTGTCACTTTCCCAGATTTTACCTTGCTTCACTCTGCACACACCTTACTTCTCGTCAGAGGGCATTTTGCCATTTTTCTAGCCAAAAGCAACTTAGTAAAATGTCTTCTTTGAGTCTGTTTACAGATGAACTATTTTGAGTGCAAGTTGATTCAAACAAGCGTCCTTTGTTCATCAAAGCCACTGCCAATTCATTGATGAATTCAATAAAATGTTTGCTAGTAGGCCTTGACTTTTATATACAATATATGAATTTATAATCAACAACATGAAAATATGAAAGAAAGCATTCTTCCACCTCTGTATTTGCTTCCTGGGTAACTGCGGTCCACACCAGCCTTCCTTTTATTATAACCCAAAAAACAGGCAGGTTTCATCTTCTCTATCATTCTTCAACTTGTTCTGAGATTGACAGTGGATGCAGTCATTTTGTGTTTTGTCTCCAGAAAAAATACATTCCTAGTGTTCTCCCATTTCATAAATAGCAAGTGGTCTTATCTCCAAAATAAAAGTAAATTTTTTTCAGCTTCTGGGCAGTTAGATCTTTAGCTACCCCTTTACTGTTTTTCAGTTCTATTTTGTAAGGCCATCGTGAAAATAAATAGAAAGTGTGTAGCAGACAACAGTTGTCATTTTCATTGTGTGTGACCGTGTGAGGCATGGCACTTGGCCACAAAGGGAAATGTGAACACCACAAAGCAAGTAACACACAATTATGTCTGTCTTCCTTTTCTGTCAATATGAGTGAAGAATGATGTCATCTGTGTCTTTTTGTGGTTGTAGAAGCATTATAGAGTATCTTCATATGGACTGCAGACATAATATAAGTGTTGAAATGCCTTTACAAAGCTGAGAAGCTATGTTGCTTGTCTTCAAAGTGTTAATATTCACCTGGTGTAAAGGAAATTTGATTATTCAATTAATTGCTGAAGGAAAAACACTTCTTTATGGGATGGTGGCAAGAACTGCTGTTAATCCAGTCACATGTAGTTGGTTTTCAGAATACTGTGAACAGGTGGACAATTCCTTGCCTTTTGAGCATCAGTTCTAAAAAATTAATTCTGTCATTGTGTTCTATGGTGAAGGTGATATCTTTATATAACATGTCAAACTGTTGGTAATGTCTATTAGCTTCATAAGGAGTGCCATCAAACAGAACAAGTTTGTGGTCATTGAACATAAAATAGTTCTGAGACAAGTCTAACATGATAAGGTTATTAGTTCATAAATTTCTATTTGGCTCATTTTATTAAACTAAGATAACTTTATTTTGATAATGATTATAGTTTCAGGTATGGTGATGTTTGTGTACATGTTAGTGACACTATGGAGAAAAACCTACCATTTTCTGGGAAGTCTGTGTTCATCAATATCATGCCATGCAGTTCACAACAGTTTGCAGTGTATAAATATGTAGGTGCAGATTAGTTGGGCACCAAGCAAGTTACTGCCAGCCAATTAATACATGCTACAATCACTGGTCACTGGAATGGCATACCAGTCCTTGGTCTGATGTGGTGCAGGTGAAGCACTTGGGTGCTATCCCTATTCATGTTGATACCTGTAGCCTCTCTGGTTGGATTAGCATGTGGTGATCTGAAATAATTTGCTAATATTCGCTAGGCAAGCTAGTGGATTAGTAAAGACATGATGGGAGGTCTTGGCAGGTGGTTTTTAGTACCCAGTCTTGATCCTCTGCTTCTTCTTCTTCTTGTTCTTTGACAACTTTTCAAGAAGTCACTTGGAAGTTTTGTCTGATGTTGACTCTACTTGTTCAGGTTGGCCTCTTCTTTGTCTCGTCTGGTTCATACAATAGTGGGAGAGGCATCCACACTGCTGGCACGGTGTTCTCAATTTTTGGGAGAAAAGACAGCATGAGTGTTGATTACCTCCACTGACTCCTGGGTGAAGGATTTTGGACAGTGTCTGTAGCTGCTTGGAAGTGCAGAGATAGGGTTGGTGAGGGGTATTAGGTTCAGGCTGGTCAGCAGGAGTGAAAGAGTGGGGATTGAAGTGCTGGAGGTAGGAGCCACACTTGAGTGATTTGGCGATCTTGTGCATGCTGTGTGGAAGAGGAAGGCAGGTGGATTTCTTCTCTGCAGCATGGGCCTTGTGGAGGAACAACAAAAGTGCTGTTTTGGCAGAAGCCATCTTTGAATCTGCTCACCCCAGAGTGTGGATGGCATTGTTGGCAGTCTGCAGCCAGTGCATACATCACCATCTCTGCAGTAGCCTGCTGTGTAGCCTCCACTAGAGGTGGGGGATGCAGCAGGCACCTCTTCTCCTTCTGTTGCCACCTCCATGGCTAACAGCATCTCTGCAGTTGCCAGGGAGGTCTGTGTGGTGGCATCCACCCCTCCCCCCCCCCCCACCCCCCACCCTCTGGCCTGTGGAGTGGGAGAAGGCAGCAGCAGGCATCTCTTCTTTTGCAGCTTGAAGTTCATGGGCCAGATGCTGTATTGGGTGGTGAACTTCATCCAACTTGTCTCTCAGGACTTGTCCTCTCTTCTGCAATGGCAACTTTGAGGACAGCAACCGCATTGTCGGTGGCTGCACACAGCTTAGCATGCATGTCATATCACCAGTGTCTTCATGGTGGCTCAGCCCACCTCCCCCTCTTCTGCCAGCAGTGATTGGTGGGTGGGGGAGTAGACAGGGTAGCTGCCAGTGCTTCCTGCTCAGTTCAGCTAGCAGCCACTTCTTCTTGCTTGGTGGCCTTGTGGACTCCTCTTCTTCTACTTCTGTTTGTGGCTCCAGTTAGTGATGTAACTGCAACTGCAATAATTAGCCGGATTTGTGCCACCACAGTTGATACAAGTTGGCACGCCATTGCATGGCTTTTTACAGGTGCGTGTGTCATGTGCGTATGAACACGTCATATGTGCCATGTCACATGTGCATTATTAGGCAATGTGGCCGAGCTTCTGACAGTGATAGCACTGCTCCTTCCTGCTGTTGTCATGGGCTGCACTGCTGGCCAACTCAAGTGCCTCAGCAGCCAGATGCTCCATGATGGCAGCAAGGAAGTAGGACTTTGCCATGACTTTACCTCCATTTCTGCATCCAGACACGTTTGGATGTGTAGGCGTGCAAGACAAGTGACAATGATGATGCAACCCACAGTGACTTGAACAGCAGAATAATGCATGCTACAGTGTACATACAACACTGAAAGAGAGATGACAGGAAAGTGATATGGCAATGTGGGATACCAGGCAATGAAACCTTAACACTGAGAAGTATTTGTATTGAATCATTGACAGTAAGCAAAAATGGGCTGACAATGTACTTACAAATGAATATATAAGAGGGAAAGAAATATTAACTGGCTGCTCATAGAGGAAGGTTTCCAGGGTGCTTTGTCAGTGCTTACCTAGAGACAACTTTGTATGGGACTACAAGCTTTGGTCTACAGCAGGATAAGGCTTGTGAACAGCAGAGGATTATTGTCTTCTGGGACTGTCTTGTAGGTAGTGGAAAGATCTGGTATGAATGACTCAACAGTGCTAGCTGTAACTCCCACATGTGATTGCATCCTTACTTCCCATATCATTGAGATGGGAAGATCTGCTCTGCAGTGTGTGTATCAAGCAGCAGTGACAGACATTGGCAAGGCTACCATCTCAAAGCAACAGTGGCTACTGAGACTTCTTGACTCCTCTGAGACTCCTACAGAACAGAATTGTGTGTGCTGAGTGTTTCCAAGTCTGCAACAAAACTACTCTCACAAAGTGTTCTCTCTCTGAGTACTATGGGACTTAACATCACAAAGTGTTCTCTTCCCTTACTGTTCTTTACCGAAGCTTACTTTCATTTGTTCATCTGTTGCACATTCCCCAGCCAGAAGAGTGCGCCGTTATAGCTCATGACTTGTACTCACGTACTTGGTACCAGTTTGTACATCCATCAAACAATTTCCCCCAAAAGCACAGGGCCAGAATTTCCAGGTTTGGCGCCACTTGTTTCTGGACACAGGAATGTTGTTCCTACCACAACCAATTCCTAGCAACTCACAATTTTGGTATAGTTGTACTGCTCTGTTGTTCTCTAGATGCCAAGTTTGTTTATGTGCTGAAACAGCTGAACTTTTAAATACAATAGACTTGAAAAACGAAGTTATAAAATTGCTACAAGAGGATATTGAGGCGCTAAAAACACAAAATATAAACATAAGGAAAGAAAATAATAGTTTAATACGTGAAAAGCAGCTCAGAATCACAAGCCTCAGAAAACGAAACTATAAAGAGGCTACAAGACGACACGGACACTGTAAAAACTGAACTATTTGAGGCAAGGAAAGAGAGTGATACACTAATACTAGAAAGGGAGTGCTGTGAGAATGAAAATCACCAAAAACAAATAGAAGACTGTGAAATTACGAACTCAAAAAACAATAACATATCCCATGCTCCATATGCAGGCTCGAACTTCAAAAACAAAAATATACCCAGTGCCTCCAATGAGGACACGAAAAAGTCAACATGTCTAACATCAGCAGATAAATATAAGTAGAAGATAATGGCATATGCCAAAAGAAGAAACAAGCTCACAGCTGTACAAGATTTGAGTTTCTAGTAATAGGAGATTCGCTCTTGAAAAATATCGCTGTTCCCAACTGCAAAATCGACGTGTGACCTGAGATAAGAGTGCAACAACTTGGCAAACATTTCAAAAATATTGTAAAACAAGCGGCTACAGAACAGGACACGAAACACAAACAAAATTACAAAGGTGTTTTTTATACATGTTAGAACAAACTCCTTTAAAAGCAGCAGCAAAGATGAATTAGTGAATGAAACAAGAAACATGATTCATGTAGCAAGAAGTGTTTATGAGGGATCCAGGCTCATACTTAGCGGAATCATAAAAAGGAGGTCAGTGAGTGACAAATACATATCCAAAATAAACAGTGCCATCAAACAGGAGAGTGGTTATATGGTGCTGTCTTCATAGACCCAAACAAATTCCTATGTGAAAATTGTCTGGAAAAGGATGGCACACATTTAAATAGATTAGGTTCAGTAACACTCAGCAGAATGTATGCAGATGTTTGTAAAATCATAAGAAACAAGGGAAACTAACACTGTATAGTGGGGGTGAAAAACCAGGAAATCTTATATCCACAAAAAATAGTGATAACAAAAAATAATATAGGACAAAAACAAACATAGAATCAGGATATTCAGTTATAAAAATAATGCACCAGAATATACAATACTTAAAAAATAGGGTAACCCAATTAGAAATAATGCTAAATGAAGAAACTCCTGACATTCTTGCTCTGACAGAACATGGTCTAAATGAGCATGTAATTCTAAATCTCACTGTTGCAAACAACAATGTAACAGCCAGTTCATGCAGGAGATATAGTAAGGGAGGTCGAGCTGCTATATTAACCCAGAACAAAGTAAGCAGAAACCATATAAACAACCTTGACATACATAAAAAATATAACATTGAAAATGTAGTCGAAGTAACAGACCAAAAGATAGTTCTAAGTAGTTCCCCACAGTACATCTTAAACATCTACAGACTGCCAAATGAGTGCATAGAAATTTTCATTGAAAACATAGGAGAGCTCTTACATATCATCCTAAGCAAGAACTATGCACTTGTACTACTAGGTGACCTAAACATAAACACATTGCAAGACACAAATGACAGTAGGGAGCTCCTAAACACATTGAAGACATATGGCTTATACAACACAGTGGCTACTCAACACGTATAACTGCAAACTCCTGTACTCAAATAGATCACATCTTCACAAATTTAAGGGATGGTACAAAAGTGAAGTTATAGAAACGGCCCTGTCACATCATGATGCAATAAAAATATGTCTAAATCATATCACCACAAATGAAAAGACACAAAAAATATGGGAAAAAAGAAGCTTAAATGAACAAAACTTAAAGCTCTTAGGATAAAACTTGAAAAAGAAGGATGGGAAATACTGGAAAAAGACTCTCCATCATACACTGTATACACTTACACAACTAATCAGTTCATCATTCCTGGAAGACTCATCATCAGTGGATCATAAGGTGACTCATTTTATTGACACACTTTCCTACCATCTCAATATTACATGTCTAGTAATAAAAACTAAAGCCAAAACCACAAATAAAAACAAAAAATGGGTAACAAAAGGCATTTTGGTCTCCAGGAACAAGATAAAAATTATGCACAGAATGTATAAAACTAGCATTGATGAAAACTTTAAAGAGTGCTACTGAAAATATAAAAGAATGTATGCTGAAGTAGTGCAAGCAGCCAAATGACTAGAAGCAAAAAAGTACATAAATAGTGTTGCTAATAAAAGCAAGGCTTGCTGGTCTATTATAAATACAAATTGCAAATCCTCCAGTTCACAGGAACACAGGAAAATACAGTTCATGATCAACAAAAAAAGTATAACTGAACAGAATATAATCATAAATCTCTTCAATGGCTATTTTGCCACAGTAGGCCAAAAACTATAACAAAAACAAATAATAAAAAACACAATAACACCTGGAAACATTTAATCCCCAGGGAAAAACAATGGCACTTTTTCCAGTGATAGAAGAAGAAACATTAAAGATAATAAAAAACCTAAAACTAACAAAGTCATGTGAAATTAACTGAATATCAAGTATAGAAATTAAACACTGTATGCAGGAACTCAAGAAACCTCTTACACAACTAATCAGTTCATCATTCCTAAAAGGAACTTTTCCAAAGTGCTTAAAGACATAAAAAGGGGAATGAATACAATCCAGAAAATTATAGGCCTATAGCTCTTTTACCAGTCATATAAAAAATAATTTAATGAGCTTATGCACAGAGAGTCATTGCTTTTCTGATGCAATATGAAATAATCAACAAGAATCAGTTTGGCTTCCAGAAAGATAAATGCACTATAGATGCAGTAATAGATCTCATTGAAAATGCCATAACAAACTTGGACTCTAAAAGTAAATGTGTAGGAGTATTTATGGATCTAATAAAGGCATTCGACTGTGTAGACCACAAAACTTTAGTAGAAATATTAGGAGTATATGGCATACGAGGAAATACAGGAGACTGGATTCTCTCATACCTGACAAACAGGAGCCAATATACTGAAATTACAAAAACTACTGGTGAAAAAATAAGATCTAAAGCAAGAATTTTACACTTCTCTGTGCCACAAGGCTCCATTCTTGGCCCAATACTCTTCATTCTGTACACAAATCACATCCCAAATATGATTATGTACAGTAGTATAGTTACCTATGCAGATGACAAACTCTAGTGTCCACAGATAAAGACACAGAAGAGCTAGAAATAAAAGCCAATCTAGAAGTAAATAATCCAATCCAAAGATTACTGAATTAAACCTGCACAACAATATTACTAAAACACTTTGTGTAAACTTCAGACTTCAAAACTTTCACAGTGGAATTTCAGACTTAAAAACTTTCGCAGTGGAGATATCAATGTATGCATAGATGAGTGCATAGCAGAGAACACCAAATATGCAAAATTCCTTGGGATAATTATCGATGAAAATGTAAACTGGGATAAGCAAACCTATATGTGCTGCACAAACTCAGCTGCCTAAAAGATACAGGCATTATGAAAACAATATACTATGCATTAATTCATACGAAATTAAGTTACGGCATAATTTTGTGGGGAGGTACCTCAAAAACAAACATTAATAAAATATTTAAATTACAAAAAAGAGCCATAAGAATGATAGCCAACCTTAAATGGAAAGATTCATGTAAACCAGCATTTAAAGCTCTCAAAATACTAACATTACCCAGTATATACCTGTACGAGCTCCTTTGTTGGACAAAATTCAGATATTCTCCCGATACTAGAGATAACAACACACAACACAACCATGACACAAGAAAACGGAACTTCTTCCATGAGCATACACACGACACCAAAAAAAAAAAAAAAAAAAAAAAAAAATATATATATATATATAGCCCTAGAATAATTTTATAATAAATTATATTTTTGTTAAACAGTAGACATCAAATATTATGTACCTGTCGGTGCATGAAATGAAAATATATCTTGATCCATACAATGTACTTTGTCAGGATAAATAAATAAATAACGATGTTTTTGTGCCCAAGTGGATCAGACAGGGGTTAGAAGAGGTATTTCAAGCTATCTGTTGATAAACTGCCAATGGGGTGTTTCCAGTAATGTCTTTTCTTGTTGCAGTGATGTGTCTTCCTCTTCTACAAACTGCACTTTCAGGCTAGATCATACTTAGTGTCTACATCAGTATAAGGAATCATGCCAAAACCCAGAAGAATCACTCACACATCAAGTCACTTCATTTGTATGTTAACCACTGTATATACTCATTTCTGCACATTGATGCAGCACGGAATAGGTACAAACCATTATATAAACTACTGTATAGTGTGTGATGTGGGTTACATAGTTACCTTAACTGTTTGCTTTGTGAGTAGTGTTCAAGATGAATGGTTGTTAACAGACATCCAAAGAACCCCAAATTTCTCAAATTTTACCATCATAGTAATTATGCAAGATGTATGTGGGATTTAATAGTATGCTGATGTTCTACAAGCAGAGAATCTTCTGTGAGCAGCCAGTCAGTATTTGTCTTCCAGTTAGTCATTCAGTTGGAAGGATTTTGTAATTTACTTTCGCTTATTTTCACTGTTTGAATACATATGCAGTAAAGCCTGACATACTGCGGTCTGATGTACCATACAATCTAACATAATGTGGCAGTAAAACATACCCCCCAACAACAGATTGGTCAGCAAAGAGACTGTGATTGACAACAACCAAAACGAGCACAACCATATTGTGAATCATGCATTATTCATTTAACATCTGGATATCTGTGTGTTTGATACGATGTCACAGAAATGAAAGCCCTATTCTTTGAGTGATAAAATTAAAAATTATTGATCTGTGAAGAAAGGCAAGAAAAGCAATTTTGGTACACAGGTAAAGGAACAATCAGGAGATGGAAGAAAGAAAAAAAAAATTTAGAATTTTGTAAATACAGTTCAAAGTGATGTGAGAATGGACAGAAAAAGAACAAAATGAGGAAAAGATGGTGAACTCGATGAATGTCTTTATAGATGATTTTTAATAAAGTGAAGTGAAAGTGTGCCACTTTCTGGGCCAGTTATTATAGTCTAAGCAGCAAACTTCCACTTTTATTTAAGTGGCACAATGACTTTATTGCTTCTAATGGATGGTTTTCAATCTGGAAATATTGGTGTGTGGTTACCAAATTAGCAGTGGAAGATAAGCAACATCTTTCAATGGTGGATCTGCTTCACAATTTCTTGAAATTGTACACAAAATACTGGTAAATGAGCATTTGAATGATCATCATGTGTAGGATTGGGTGACACAGTACATAGTAGAGCATTAGATTGCATTGTGCACTTTTCCAAACTTTCTGTGCATAGTCTCTCATTCTCACTCTTGATATACCATGGTTACACTATATCACATGGATAAATGTCTATTGTACTGACCTACGTCTCCTTTCTAGAATGGGTGTTTCCAAAATTTTGACTTGCTAGACAAGCTCTTAATGAGTTGCACAGCTCTTCCGTAAATCTTCTCTATCTCTTTTGTTAATTCAAACTGTAATGGTTTTGGGCTAATGGACAGACTCCTAATTAGTTCAGGTGCTCATTTCTAAATCTTAACTACCTTTTTTTACTAATCCATCTTGGAAAAGTTTCTAGACTAATTTGCAGGTCACTAAAATCAATCAGGATTGGTCATTGTAAACAGATTCCTTTTCCTACATAAATGAATTACAGTTCTTCATGATTTTTCTGGTAGATCTCTATTTGGCATTATCCTTACCAACAGATAGATCTTTCTTTTACTTTGACAGAGTATTATGATTGTAAACTGACGTTTTCCTCCTCATAGTGAAAGATCTGTGGAACATGTAACTAACTAGACTGTTAATAATATATTGCCATCCCACCTTAAAACAACTTATATCACATTTGGTAGTAGTGACTGATTACCGTGATTGCTTGGTGGTCATGAAGTGAAACAATATTGAGCCTCTTTGCTTATTTATGTACACTATGTTACAGTTGTTTACGTTGAAAATCATCTACCAACATTTGTGCCAAGGGTTGGCTGTCTGCTAGCCTTCCTGCAAGTTACAAGAATTATGTATTGTTGCAATCTCCCCATACAATACTATGTTGTTTCCATACAGTCTCTTCTTGTAGGAACCCCAATTAAATGCTGACTCCTAGAATATGCTGATACAACCATTGGCCAAGCAATATTTGTGGTCTATTGGCAGTGGGTAGACAGTTGATCCTGTGATTTTGTGAGCATTGACTGCAATAAAATTTATACTGGGAAATGTGCCCACAGACGCTCTTAGCCAACTACATGGCAAATATAATCTGAGGCTGTCATTCTTCAATAAAAATTGATGATCTTAACTTACTTTCTTGAGCTACATTTATTACACTTCTGATGGTGTGTCTTGATTGTGAATATCATAAAGAGTTCTGTTTTATAGAATATCAGTAGCATAGTATATATTCTGTGAGCATATATTTTATTTACTAGGCACCAATACAAAATGTTTTACATAATTGTATAGAAGTTCTCTCCATTTTAGTGAACTAGAGCTTGATTGCCCAGTGTAAATATATATATTTAAAATATCCTCTGACTGTGGCCATCACCACCAAATATATGTGATACAAGTTTTAAAAAATTATACCACAGAAATTAATTTCATGTGAAATGAGCAGGTCTTATACTATAAAAATACCATCAGCACCCTTTATTAATGACAATGGCAAAGACTAGAATAAATTTCTGGTTTTGCTGGTGGCATTGTTCAGATTTAGTTTTTGATATAATTTTAGCAGTTTCCTTCTGTCTGTTTCTTACAGGTACTTTGGATGAGTATACTCGGCTAGTTCTTGTAAATGCTATTTACTTCAAAGGCCTGTGGAATATTCCATTCAAGAAAGAAGTCACATCCCCCATGCCATTCCATGTTACTGCAACAGAGAAGAAGACAGTGGATATGATGAAGCTACAGAAAAAATTTATGTATACAGAAGCAGAAAAACTTGAAGCTCAAGTTGTGGAGCTCCCTTACAAGGTATTGCACATTAATTTACAGTATTGAAAAAAACATTCTCTGCTGTACATTTAAAATAGTATATCATTAGAGACATATAACTTCATACAACAATGAATTGCTCCCCCCAAAAATGAGGGGGAAGGTGACTCCTCACACACAAATCCATAATGCACCGGTGTGTGATGTAGATGATTAATTCTAGAAATAGGACCTATGTGACCAGTATGGTTAAGTGTGTTACATATTATTGGTGTTACTGCATTTTTAAATCAAGAAAATACCTTACACGGGTAAGTATCAGTGACTACGTACGGTGATAATGCTGCTGTTATTGTTGTGATCTTTAGTCGAACGACCGATCTGATGCGGCTCTTCATTCTGATCTGTCCTGTGTGAGCCTGTTTATCTCTGCATAACTATGGCATCCCCCATCCATTTGAACCTGCTCACTGTAGTCAAGCCATGGTCTCCCTCTACAACTGTCATTCGCTGGCTGTTACTCCCCAACACCTCCCACCATTATGAAAGTGACATCTCCTCAATGTCTCGGGATGTCCAGGAAACCAACCCTTTATTTAGTCAAGTTGTGCCATTAATTTGTTTTCTGTCTGATGTGATTCTGCCACAGAATGAGGTATCAGACAAGATTTGGTCCCTCATGCAAAAGTTGGTACTTCGAGACTGCACCACAAGTAAAGACAGTCACTGTAAGACGCAGAAATGAATTGGAGATGTAGGTGTATACAAGCCTCGTAGTGTTTCCTTTTGCCACCTCAGTCAAAAAGTTATTTATATCTGATCGCAGTGCTACACAGCCGACTCTGTACGTTATCAGTGATAACCTGCAACCATCACTTCTAATGGTAGTAAAGATCCAGTTGATTGTGACTAGAACAGTAATTCTGAACTTTATATCAGTCAAAGAATTGAACTCTGATGTGGAACTATTCTTCTGCTAAATGTTATAAGTGTCAGTGACAGCATCAGTTTCATGTCACCTGTGTGTGTGTGTGTGTGTGTGTGTGTACTAGTTGTTTCTAAATGTAGGTATTTACAGTGTTCAAGTTTTAATAAATTACTAAAAATATATGTACATATTATACTATCTCCTTGACTTCCTCCTGAACTGGACCTGCAACAATATGCCACAGATTCAGCACCTCTTCATTTGTTATCCAATCTACCCATCTACTCTTTGGCATTCTTTTTTATTTCAAATGCTTGTACGTTTTATAAAAATTTAGTCCACTGTTACAGCACTGTCTAGAAATGTTTCAACCATCTCTTTATACGTCCTGTTTTTTACATTCTTGTTGGTGTAATGTTCGTGTGTCAATTTTCACAAATAAAGTATTTTATTATATAGTTGTATAACTTTTTTTAGGTGGTCATTGGACCACCCTTTTCATCATACCTGTAGTGACTAGAATTGCTATCACCTGAAAACCACTCATTCATCTGTGGCAAATTTTCAGTATCACCTGCATGTCTCTTGTTGCCATGTTAAAATCTGCTTCTTTTGTCAAAACATAGCGGAGTTTACATAATGTCATCTCGCCAAAACCGCAGTGCCGTTGCAAACATGATAGAATCCTGAAATGGTGATTTATTAAATGGGGAATGAGGACAAATCAGGTCAAAAGCCTATGAATAACCACAGTCTTGGTATAAAAATGTATGTGTAATTTCTTTGCTTATCTTACTGCAAAACCATAGTTCTCGTTTCACCAGCTATCTATGACTGTTAAAAAATTACATTATTCTGTTGCAAAAGTCTACAGTTACTTGTATATCATGGCAGATAAGAAAGTGCCACATGTTTATCATATGGCAAAATATTCTCCTCTTTGTGTGCTATAATTTTGCAAAATCTCTTTTCAATGTCATGAACCATTAATGACATATGAGAGACATAGCGAATATTTTGTTCTCGTGTGTGCGCTAATGGAGGAGAACATGCTATGTGCCATACACAAATTCATAGCAATGACTATTTTTCATTGCAACACACTTGAATTTCAAGCAGTGTGATACATGTATGAAAAAAATTGCAATAACTATGACCAGTAACAAAATGATAAGCATATCAACATGAAGCTGACATATAAAGCTATAACTAATGTAAAAGACATTTTTTCTACCACCTATTTGCTTTAAAGACATGTGAGAAAGATTGCAGGATAGCCGACATGAGCATGCTGTTCCGCCAGAGTAGTGTGTCAGCTACTGGCCTGCAAAAAGCTCACAGACTTCCTGAACAAGGCTCCTTACAGTAATACATGTTTGCATACCTGGTGTGAGCCTGGATCACCAGTTCCCAGAACTGCAGGTTCAAGGTTGTGCCTTCACTAACACTCAGGTGAGAACTGCAGATTATCAAGAATATACCATAAATATCCATGGCTTGTCACTAAAATTCACTTATATGTGACCAGCTAATGTCATCAGCAAACCTCAAAGTCCAGAATGAAATTTTCATTCTGCAGTGGAGTGTGTGCTGATATGAAACTTCCTGGAGAATTAAAACTGTGTGCTGGACCAAGACTTGAACTCGGGACCTTTGCCTTTCATGGGGAAGTGCTCTACCAATTGAGCTACCCAAGCACGAGTCACGACCCATCCTCATTGCTTTGCTTCACCAGTACATCATCTCCTACCTTTCAAACCTCACAGAAGCTCTCCTGCAAAACCTGCAGAACTAGGACTCCTGGAAGAAAGGATACTGTGGAGACATGGCTTTGCCACAGCCTGGGAGATGTTTCCAGAATGAAATTTTCACTCAGCAGCGGAGTGTGTGCCGATATGAAACTTCCTGGCAGATTAAAACTCTGTGTAGGATCGAAACTGCCAGGAAGTTTCATACCTCTCCCTGAACTTTAATTCCCTTTCCAAATGTCTCCTTGCTATTGTTTAGTGCTTGCTTAAGGTACTTACTGAATAACATTGGCTGCAAATGTGTCATACTCCCTTCTCAAGCACTGCTTTTTTTTCATGTCGTTTGACAGGTGTAACTGCTGTCCTGTCTGGTTTCTTACAAATTGTTGACATACTTCCATCCTTGTATTTTATCCATGCCACCTTCAGAATTTCAAAGAATGTATTCCATTCAACATGTAAAAGCTTTTTCTAAATCTGCAAATGATAAAAAACATAGGTTTGCCTTTCGTGAATGTGTACAGGGCTATTACAAATGATTGAAGTGATTTCATAAATTCACTGTAGCTCCATTCATTGACATATGGTCATGACACACTACAGATACGTAGAAAAACTCATAAAGTTTTGTTTGGCTGAAGCCGCACTTCAGGTTTCTGCCGCCAAGGCGCTCGAGAGTGCAGTGAGACAAAATGGCGACAGGAGTCGAGAAAGCGTATGTCGTGCTTGAAATGCACTCACATCAGTCAGTCATAAAAATGCAACGACACTTCAGGACGAAGTTCAACAAAGATCCACCAACTGCTAACTCCATTCGGCGATGGTATGCGCAGTTTAAAGCTTCTGGATGCCTCTGTAAGGGGAAATCAACAGGTCGGCCTGCAGTGAGCGAAGAAACGGTTGAACGCGTGCGGGCAAGTTTCACGCATAGCCCGTGTAAGTCGACGAATAAAGCAAGCAGGGAGCTAAACGTACCATAGGATGGTGCTCCATCGCACTTCCATCATGATGTTCGGCATTTCTTAAACAGGAGATTGGAAAACTGATGGATCGGTCGTGGTGGAGATCATGATCAGCAATTCATGTCATGGCCTCCACGCTCTCCCGACTTAAACCCATGCGATTTCATTCTGTGGGGTTATGTGAAAGATTCAGTGTTTAAACCTCCTCTACCAAGAAACGTGCCAGAACTGCGAGCACGCATCAACGATGCTTTCGAACTCATTGATGGGGACATGCTGCGCCGAGTGTGGGAGGATCTTGATTATCGGTTTGATGTCTGCTGAATCACTAAAGGGGCACATATCGAACATTTGTGAATGCCTAAAAAAACTTTTTGAGTTTTTGTATGTGTGTGCAAAGCATTGTGAAAATATCTCAAATAATAAAGCTATTGTAGAGCTGTGAAATCGCTTCAATCATTTGTAATAACCCTGTTTTAAGATAAGTTGCAGAGTCAGTGTTGCGATGCATGTTCCTACATTTCTCTGGAGCCCTAACTGATCTCCCCCAAGGTTGGTTTCTTCCAGTCTTTCAATTCTTCTGTAAATAATTTGTGTCAATCTTTTGTAACCATGAGTTATAAAAGTTATGATTTGGCAATATCCACAGCTGTCAGCATCTACCTTCTTTGGAATTTCAATTCTTACATTATTCTTAAAGTATCAAGGTATTTTGCCTGTACCAAATTTCTTGTATTGCATATTGAACAGTTTGGGCATGGCATGTTCTCCCAAAGATCTTAGTAATTCTGAGGGAATCTTATATATTGCAGGTGGCTTGTTTTGACTTATCTGTTGTACATAAATACACCGTAGATCACTGTAGGCTGTAGCAGAAGGTATTCTTCATTGTACTACACATTAACATTTCTTCATGTCCCAGTTACAGATGGAGAGTGGGAGAAATGATTGTATATCTCTGTGTCAGGTGTTATTTGTCTTCCGTATGTTTGTGATAGTATTCATAGATTCTTGCTGGGAAAGCAGGTGTTTTTGAGTACCAGTAACACAGTATCTTTCTTGATGTGCCTGCCAGTTAAGATTATTCAGCATTAATATTTCACTCTCTGGCCAGTCAAACAAATCTAAAACCAATCATACTGCCTTCCTTTGCATATGCTTGAATTATTCCTGCCTGATATGGCTCCTGCACATTTGAACACTATTTCTTGGTGGTTCATACAAGTGTTTCATAAGTACCACCTTTTGTAGGCCAACAGTAGTTTTCCAGTATTCTGCCAAGACGTAGCAATGACAAGAAAAGTGTTCTGAAGAATAGAACTTTTGTAACATAAAATATAAATTTAAGTCATAGATCAAAGGTTTTCATGGCAGGTATGTACATAATTTCTGATATTTGTTTTACGGACATAAAGCCGTGACCCAAGGCACAATTCTCTGCTAACATTTTGTCTTCAAATGCTGGAGACATCATCAGAGACCTTAACAATTCAGAAAGCAGTTACAGTCTCAAACAAGCTCAGCAAACCAAAGTTTTTATATGTATCGATGCAATGGTTGGTTCATGACATAGTCAGACCCCTGCCTAATATCATGGAGTCACACCAACATAGGTTACAGAGCCTTTAGTGGAGATGAGTTGGTACTGTTTGTTTTATTTAGCACTAGGGCCCACAACTTGTCTAATCTCAATCTTTCTTCTTTTCTGTTAAAGTTATTTTTGTGTTTTGAACACCTGTGGCCTCTTGGTACATTCTAGCATAGTAATGATCAGATCTTGCTAAAACCACAATGTCAGAGAAACAAATTTGGTGGTTCCCTGGGCCCAGTGTATGATCTGCCACTGCTGATTTATCCTTCTTGACAGTGACAGTACTGGGGTTGAGTTCTTGGTTAACCATTATGTGAACTATTTTGTCCTTTGTTCCTGGGTCTGATTTGTCTAAAATTTTGGTCATTTTTCATTAACATTGTCTTCCCTCTTGTGAAAGACATTGAGAGTACATGAAGAGTGGTGTGGAGTTCTTCTCTCTGTGTAAGTGTCATATTATCATCAGCAAACTGGAGCCCCTTGGCAGACATTACTGACATTTTGGTTTTTTTATCTTAAGCTGATTAGGGTTAAAAATTTCCCACATTCACAGTAAGTATTTTTTTTAAATTTCCATTGAAATATGACCTTCATACATCTTTTAAGCAGTATAGAAGTAGCTGGAGAAGTAAGTTAAGAACCCTCTAGATGGTCAATAATATTGTACATTATTTCCAGATGCATCATAGCATTGAATGTGTAGTATTGATTGAGATGTTTCACAATAATATTATATGTTGCACTGCCTGGAAATATTGTCCTGTCTGCAGGCAGTATTGACAGTGACATTTGTTTTACATATATAAAGCCATGGCCCAAGGCACAGTTCTCTGCTAACATTTTGCATTCAAATGCTGGAGACATTATCAGAGACATTAACAACTCAGAAAGTAGTTAAGGTCTCAAACAAGCTCAGCAAACTAAAGTTATAACAGGTAGTGATAGTAGTTTACATTTTGCGGCATGCAGTTGCAGCTACAGCAGTTATAAAGCTAAGTACTGACAAAATTATTTGTGCACTGTTAGACAGTTATTAAATTTAATAGTTTTCAGTGGCGAAATAATGATTTAATAAACTTTTGGAAATGTTTATTCACTGTGTTTTTTAGAGTTTTCTGTGTGATGAAGTTGCTTAGTAAATTTCGTGCTTTAGTTTTCAGCTGACGTTTCTTATTATTTCTAGTAAAATATTTCAGTACAATTTTCATTCAGTGTTTTAACTTCGTTGAGTGTTCCAGTGGTTGCTTGAATTTTTGGTTTTAGCTAATAATTTTGTGAAGTTTTGTTGGTATTGGTATTAGCTGTGGTGTAGTAGTATTAATACAAGTAGTTGCTTTCTTAGTAGACAGAGAATTTAGTTCTATTTAAACTTTACTGTCCGCATGTCTCATACAAATTTATTCGGTTTGTGCCGGCAGTGCTAATTCGGATTACTTGGCTTGTCACCAGCAGTTCTTGAAATTATCAGGAGATCGTAAATTGTTAAGTTTTACTAATCTCATCGTTAGTTCTCGCAAGTTCTCAACTCTTGTTCTTCTACTTTCATGAAATTTCGAAGATATACATACGTAAATAAATACAAAATTTGTTTGTTTCATATCTTTGTTTATTTGCATTGTCTTTGGTACTTAGTATTTCTCTTTCATATGATATGCAGCAAGACAGTCTCCAAGATGTAACGCAACTCCACAAGACTTGCACATCAAGTTTGTTGTTCTTTTTTCTTGTTTTGTTTGTGAAACATACATGGCAGTTTCTTCGTTTTCATTTATTCATTTCGGAAATACATAGGCTTATAAGTTGGTGTTGTTTTATGTGACTGGAAAGTCTGTCAACCAGATCATGATGAGACGTACGTGATGTAGTGGCAACCTCCAAGATTTACTCCACGTATTCATCATAAATAATCGTATTGTCTCTTTCATCTGCCATGATGAAAGGGCACAAGTATTTATAAAAACAAAAAACTTGTTAACATATGTAACTTATTGTTACCTAAACAAAACACCAACAGGATCCAAAAGATACTAATGTGGTGTCGCCAGCCACTGAGCAATACTAAGCACACGACACCATTGTGGTGTCACCGGCCATTGACCTCTGTTTCGTGCACGACACCACTGTGGTGTCACCGGATGGCAGAGTGTTAATAGTTCTACTGGTGCAACTGAACTTAGGTAACATAGACATATAGTTTTTTTCAGTAACTGTAAAATTTTACCATCAGTGAGAAGTGTGGGCTCTGTTGTAGGTTTGTGAGTAGTGGGTTACGGTGTGGGATTTGTTCAAAGTATTTTCATAGGAGGGAATGCAGTGGGGAAGTCAGTGGGCATTCTAGTGAGATCCTCTCCTGGAAATGCAGAATCTGTAGTACAAATAAGTTGATAGAGGAGCAGCAGCGTAAGATCTGTACCCTTCAGGTGCAGTTACAATGTGCAAAGGAGGAACTAGATAGGTTGAGAAGGGTGGAGGGGGTGGGGAATGGGAACTGGCTGTTGGCAAGAAGGCAGCTAGGAGGAGGAGGAGGAGGAGGAGGAGGTATTGAGACAGTTATACTTTGTGAATATGCAATAGATTTGACCAACTGTCAGAGTTGTGTGGAGAGGAGCCTCTTGTAGATGTAGATGTAGGGAACAAGCAGCAGGCCTCAGTAGTTAGGAGGCCTAGGTCAGTTGCAAAGTCTAAATGAAAGAACAAGGTTCTGCTGCTGCTCGGTAGTTCGCATGGTAGAGGTGTGGGCCAGCAGTTGCAGGAAGTTTGGAGAGTGAGTACCAGGTCGCCAGCATTGTGAAGCCTAGTGCAGGGGTGGCTCAGGTGACTGACAGTGTATGGGAGCTATGTAGGAATTTTACGAAGGAGGATCAGGTAGTGATAGTGAGTGGAGCAGGGAACAGTCTTGATAGGAATGGGGAATATGATGTAGGTGATGACCTGGTAAAGATAGCTACTCAAATTGGTGGCACTAGTGTGCATTTCATGCAACTGTTTCAGCGTCATGATCGGCCTCATCTTAATGCGGCTGTTAGGTGCATTAACTTGGGGCTGGAGAGGGTATGAGTCACATTTCAGTGGTGCCAGTTGGGTCTATCAGTAGATTGGGTTTCACTAGACATGGCCTGCACCTCAATAGGTGTGGGAAGAGGAGGCTGGCAAAGCTTATAGGTGACATTGTAGTGGGTGCTGGTGGGATCACTCATGGAAAAATTCCAGTAATAGTTGATGTTATAGCTGCACCTTTTTTAGATTGAAGTCAGCTGATAGGTATAACTGCTTAAAGGAAGTCCCTCTAACTAAGGACTCACCTTTAGAGGATGTAATGTTTCCAAGTAGAGAAGGAATTAGCATATTTCATCAAAATATAAGAGGTATTAAAGATAAAGTTAGTGAACTGTTTATTGATGTTGACTCTGAAATTATTGGTGTATCGGAGCACCACTTAAATAACTTGACAATTCAGAGGCTTCCTTTACCAGGATATAGATTAGCTGGCTGTTTTTCAAGGAGTTCCTTGCGTGGTGGGGGAGTGGCTATACACATGGAAAACAATATTCCATTTGAGTTCATAGATGCATCACGACACTGCACTGAACAAATATTTGGATGTTGTGCAGGGACAGTTGAATTTAGTGAAACTAAACATCTAATTGTTGTTGTTTATAGGTCCCCTAATTCTGACTTCAGAGCATTTCTGCTCAAGCTAGAGAGGGTTCTTGATGTACTTTGTAGGAAGTACCAGAAATGAGTTATATGTGGTGACTTCAATATAAAATTTGTATATGATGGTGCAAGAAAAAGGATGCTGGTAGATCTCCTATGATCTAATTCAGATGGTGTTTTTTTCCAACTAGGGTGCAGGTGAACAGTAGCACAGCCATAGACAATATTTTTATTCATTTTTCATTACTAGATATCCATTCTGTTAGTAAAAGGCTGAATGGCCTCACAGACCGTGATGCACAAATTTTAACACTATAATGCTTTTGCACTCAAACAAATGTCACATATAATTACAATCTATGTAGGAAAGTTAATCCAACAGCAATAGAGAGTTTTTTAAACCTCGTTAAGGAACAAGAGTGGCAGGATGTTTATAGTGCCGATAACATAGATGTTAAATATAATGCTTTCCTTAACACATTTCTCATGCTCTTTGAGAGTTGCTTCCCATGAGAACATTCTAAATGGGGTACTAGCAGTAATAGGCAGCCCGGGTGGCTGACTAGTGGGATAGGGATATCATGTAGAACAAAGCAGGAATTATATCATAATATTAGAAGTAGTCACAATCAAGCTACAGGAGCCCATTACAAACAGTATTGTAAGTTGCTTAAAAATGTTATAAGGAAGGCATAGAGTATGTGGTATGCAAATAGAATAGCTAATTCACAGGATAAAATTAAAACCATATGGTCAATTGTGAAGGAAGTGTTTGGTCACCAGCACAAGGTCGATGACATAAAATCAGTTTGTAGTAAAAATATTTCTGTTACTAATAAATCAGATATATGTACAGTATTTAACAATCACTTTCTGAGCATTGCTGGTGAATTAAATAAAAATTTAGTTTCTACAGGGAATCATATAACTCTCTTGACAAATGTCTTTCCGAGGTTGATGTCTGAAATACTCCTTTGTGATACAGACAAGGGGGAGATTGAGTCAGTAATTAAATCACTGAAGATTAAGGACTCTCATGGATATGATGGAGTGCCTAGCAGAATATTAAAGTACTGTGCTACACATGTTAGCCCTGTAATTACCCATATTTGTAATTTTTCCTTTAGGAATTGTGTCAGTTTCCTGAATTATTAAAGCATTTAGTAGTAAAGGAAGAAAGGGATAATGCAGACAATTTTAGACCTATTTCTATGCCATCAGTGTTTGCTAAAATTATTGGGTTGGGTTGAGTCGGGGGAAGAGACCAAACAGTGAGGTCATTGGTCTCATCCGATTAGGGAAGGATGGGGATGGAAGTCGGCCATGCCCTTTCAAAGGAACCATCCCAGCATTTGCCTAAACAATTTAGGGAAATCATGAAAAACCGAAAGCAGCATGGCTGGACGAAGATTGAATCATCGTCAATCCGAATGCAAGTCCCATGTGTTAACTACTTTGCCACCTCACTCAGTATATAAAATTATTGAAAATGCTGTCTATGTAAGGATAATTGATAATTTTATATCACACGATTTGTTATCAAATGTACAGTTTGGCTTTAGAAGTCGTTTAACAGCTGAAAATAATATTTTCTCTTTTTCTCTGTGGGGTAGTGGATGGATTAAACAAAAGGTTTCGAATGATGGACATATTTTTTGATTTAACTAAGATGTTTGATTGTGTTGATCACAAAATATTGCTCAAGAAGTTGGACCATTACGGAATACGGGGAGTAGCTCACAGTTGGTCAATCTCTTACTTTAGCAACAAACAGCAAAAGGTCATTATTCACAATGCTGAGAATGGCTGTGATGTGGGGTCTGAGAGGGGTACAGTCAAGTGGGGGGTGCCCCGGGGATCAGTGTTGGGGCCACTCCTGTTCCTTATTTATATAAATGATATGCCCTCTAGTATTACGGGTAACTCTAAAATATTTCTGTTTGCTTATGACACTAGCTTGGTAGTAAAGGATGTTGTGTGGAACATTGGCTCGGTTTCAAATAGTACAGTTCATGACCTAAGTTCATGGCTTGCAGAAAATAAACTAACACTAAATCACAGTAAGACTCAGTTTTTGCAGTTTCTAACGCAGAATTCAACAAAACCTGACGTTTCAGTTTCACAGAATGGGCATATGATTAGTGAAACTGAACAGTTCAAATTTCTAGGTGTTCAGATAGATAGTAAACTGTTGTGGAAAGCCCACGTTCAGGATCCTGTTCAAAGACTTAATACCGCCATATTTACTATTCGAATGGTATCAGAAGTGGTGATTGTTTGACAAGAAAATTAGTCTACTTAGCTTATTTTCATTCGCTTATGTCATATGGTTTTATATTTTGAGGTAACTCTTCCCATTCTAAAAGGATATTTTTGGCTCAGAAACAGGCAGTTCGGGCAATAAGTGGTGTAAGTTCACGAACCTCCTGTTGACCCCTGTTCATGGTCTGGGTATTTTGAGATTGGTCTCTCAGTATATATATTCCTTACTGTCATTTCTTGTTAATAATATTAGCTTATTCCCAAGAATAAGCAACTTTAACTCAGTTAATACTCGGCAGAAATCAAACCTGCATTTGGATCAGACTTCCTTAACTCTTGTGCAGAAAGGTGTGCTGTATAGTGCTGCATCCATTTTCAATAAGCTACCACTCAAATTCAAAAATCTTAGCAGTAATCCATGCGCATTCAAATTGAAACTGAAGAGTTTCCTCATGGGTGTGTCCTTCTATTCTGTCGAGGAGTACCTAAAAAATTAAGCTGATTCTTGTTGTATTGTTGATTGCGTTTACTTAAACTTATGGATTGACTTTTTTTGGGTTTATAAACATTTTATTTTTATCTGTTATTACTTTTATGTTGTAATTTCATGTATTGATACGTTCCATGACCTTGGAGGTTTACACCTCTTGGTCCTTCAGAACTTGACGTGTAAATAAATAAATAAATAAACATTATTTACAGTCTCTGATGTGTTACAATCTTTGGACATATTTGTAATCACTGTTTGTTGTTGTTTTCACCAGCATTTATCACGGAAAGTTGAAAAGGCCTTTATAAATGTCTGCTTGTGTCTGTGTATGTGCGGATGGATATGTGTGTGTATGCGAGTGTCTACCTGCCCTTTTTTCCCCCTAAGGTAAGTCTTTCCGCTACTGGGATTCGAATGACTCCTTACCCTCTCCCTTAAAACCCACATCCTTTCGTCTTTCCCTCTCCTTCCCTCTTTCCTGACGAAGCAACCGTTGGTTGCGAAAGCTTGAATTTTGTGTGTGTGTGTGTGTGTGTGTGTGTGTATATATATATATATATATATATATATATATATATATATATATATATATATATATATATATTAATAGAGGGAAACATTATATATATATATATCCCACGTGGGAAAAATATATCTAAAAACACAGATGATGTGACTTACCGAACGAAAGTGCTGGCAGGTCGATACACACAAACAAAGACAAACATAGACATGAAATTCAAGCTTTCGCAACAAACTGTTGCCTCATCAGGAAAGTGAGAAGGAGAGGGAAAGACGAAAGGATGTGGGTTTTAAGGGAGAGAGTAAGGAGTCATTCCAATCCCGGGAGCGGAAAGACTTACATTAGGGGGAAAAAAGGACAGGTATACACTCGCACACACACACACATATCCATCTGCACATACACAGACACAAGCAGACATTTGTAAAGGCAAAGAGTTTGGGCAGAGATGTCAGTCGAGGTGGAAGTACAGAGGCAAAGATGTTGTTGAAAGACAGGTTGAGGTGTGAGGTATGAGCGGCGGCAAATTGAAATTAGCGGAGATTGAAGCCTGGCGGATAAAGAGAAGAGAGGATATACTGAAGGGCAAGTTCCCACCTCCAGAGTTCTGACAGGTTGGTGTTAGTGGGAAGTATCCAGATAACACGGACAGTGTAACACTGTGCCAAGATGTGCTGGCTGTGCACCAAGGCATGTTTAGCCACAGGGTGATCCTCATTACCAACAAACACTGTCTGCCTGTGTCCATTCATGTGAATGGACAGTTTGTTAGTGGTCATTCCCACATAGAAAGCTTCACAGTGTAGGCAGGTCAGTTGGTAAATCACGTGGGTGCTTTCACACGTGGCTCTGCCTTTGATTGTGTACACCTTCCGGGTTATAGGACTGGAGTAGGTGGTGGTGGGAGGGTGCATGGGACAGGTTTTACAGCGGGGGCGGTTACAAGGGTAGGAGCCAGAGGGTAGGGAATGTGGTTTGGGGATTTCATAGGGATGAACTAAGAGGTTACGAAGGTTAGGTGGACGGCGGAAAGACACTCTTGGTGGAGTGGGGAGCATTTCATGAAGGATGGATCTCATTTCAGGGCAGGATTTGAGAAAGTCGTATCCCTGCTGGAGAGCCACATTCAGAGTCTGATCCAGTCCCGGAAAGTATCCTGTCACAAGTGGGGCACTTTTGGGGTTCTTCTGTGGGAGGTTCTGGGTTTGAGGAGATGAGGAAGTGGCTCTGGTTATTTGCTTCTGTACCAGGTCGGGAGGGTAGTTGCGGGATGCGAAAGCTGTTTTCAGGTTGTTGGTGTAATGGTTCAGGGATTCCGGACTGGAGCAGATTCGTTTGCCACAAAGACCTAGGCTGTAGGGAAGGGACCGTTTGATGTGGAATGGGTGGCAGCTGTCATAATGGAGGTACTGTTGCTTGTTGGTGGGTTTGATGTGGATAGACGTGTGAAGCTGGCCATTGGACAGATGGAGGTCAACGTCAAGAAAAGTGGCATGGGATTTGGAGTAGGACCAGGTGAATCTGATGGAACCAAAGGAGTTGAGGTTGGAGAGGAAATTCTGGAGTTCTTCTTCACTGTGAGTCCAGATCATGAAAATGTCATCAATAAATCTGTACCAAACTTTGGGTTGGCAGGCCTGGGTAACCAAGAAGGCTTCCTCTAAGCGACCCATGAATAGGTTGGCATACGAGTGGGCCATCCTGGTACCCATGGCTGTTCCCTTTAATTGTTGGTATGTCTGGCCTTCGAAAGTGAAGAAGTTGTGGGTCAGGATGAAGCTGGCTAAGGTAATGAGGAAAGAGGTTTTTGGTAGGGTGGCAGGTGATCGGCGTGAAAGGAAGTGCTCCATCGCAGCGAGGCCCTGGACGTGCGGAATATTGGTGTATAAGGATGTGGCATCAATGGTTACAAGGATGGTTTCCGGGGGTAAAAGACTGGATAGGGATTCCAGGCGTTCGAGAAAGTGGTTGGTGTCTTTGATGAAGGATGGGAGACTGCATGTAATGGGTTGAAGGTGTTGATCTACGTAGGCAGAGATACGTTCTGTGGGGGCTTGGTAGCCAGCTACAATGGGACGGCCGGGATGATTGGGTTTGTGAATTTTAGGAAGAAGGTAGAAGGTAGGGGTGCGGGGTGTTGGTGGGGTCAGGAGGTTGATGGAGTCAGGTGAAAGGTTTTGTAGGGGGCCTAAGGTTCTGAGGATTCCTTGAAGCTCCGCCTGGACATCAGGAATGGGATTACCTTGGCAATCTTCGTATGTAGTGTTGTCTGAAAGCTGACGCAGTCCCTCAGCCACATACTCCCGACGATCAAGTACCACGGTGGTGGAACCCTTGTCTGCTGGAAGAATGACGATGGATCGGTCAGCCTTCAGATCACGGATAGCCTGGGCTTCAGCAGTGGTGATGTTGGGAGTAGGATTAAGATTTTTTAAGAAGGATTGAGAGGCAAGGCTGGAAGTCAGAAATTCCTGGAAAGTTTGGAGAGGGTGATTCTGAGGAAGAGGAGGTGGGTCCCGCTGTGACGGAGGACGGAACTGTTCCAGGCAGGGTTCAATTTGGATAGTGTCTTGGGGAGTTGGACCATTAGGAGTAGGATTAGGGTCATTTTTCTTCATGGCAAAATGATATTTCCAGCAGACAGTAAATCTTTGACGAGGGTTGTTTGGTTGAATCTGGGAGTGAGGCTGAAGGTGAGGCCTTTGGATAGGACAGAGGTTTCGGATTGGGAGAGAGGTTTGGAGGAAAGGTTAACTACTGAATTAGGGTGTTGTGGTTCCAGATTGTGTTGATTGGAATTTTGAGGTTTTGGGGGGAGTGGAGCTGGAAGTGGGAGATTGAGTAGATGGGAGAGACTGGGTCTGTGTGCAATGAGAGGAGGTTGAGGTTTGCTGGAAAGGTTGTGAAGGGTGAGTGAGTTGCCTTTCCAGAGGTGGGAAACCAGGAGATTGGATAGTTTTTTGAGGTGGAGGGTAGCATGCTGTTCTAATTTGCGGTTGGCCTGTAGGAGGATGCTCTGAACAGCTGGTGTGGATGTGGGAGAGGAAAGATTGAGGACTTTTATTAAGGATAGGAGTTGACACGTGTGTTCGTCGGCTGAGTTGATGTGTAGGTGAAGGATTAGGTGGGTGAGGGCAA
Source organism: Schistocerca serialis cubense (assembly GCF_023864345.2). Taxonomy (NCBI): domain Eukaryota; kingdom Metazoa; phylum Arthropoda; class Insecta; order Orthoptera; family Acrididae; genus Schistocerca; species Schistocerca serialis. Next base: position 1,044,379,698 of record NC_064639.1, on the reverse strand, counting down.
TGGATTGTTCAGTTTGGAACTGGTATAGGGACTGATGGAGAGAAGGATTACAGCCAGAGATGGGAACTTTAAGTGTGAGGCCTTTGGGGGTAATGCCAAATGTCAGACAAGCATGAGAAAATAAAATATGGGAGTGTAATCTGGCTAGGGCGAAGGTGTATGGAAGTTTTGTAAAGAATATATTGGACCCTAAACATGTAAAAAGTTATGATTTTTTTCCATTGCACCTCAAATCTCTCAACAAAATGTCATGAGTGATCTGTGACACTCCTTGAACCTTCATATTTTCTTATTTTTAAGGTAGAGCAATTACTTAGAAGCAGTGTCTTCAGCACCCAAAATTCTGAAGCACATTATCATTGACAATATTATTCAGCAGTAGAGGGAGAACTTCAATACTTTTTCACAATATTATTGTGAAATATTGTTGAACACCTAGGGGGCATTTCAGTACTATCATACAATCTTGTTGCATGTAAATTTCTACTTCAAAAAGCGCGTCATCTCTTGTGGCTACTGTTGCTCTCATATCGTCATGGAATAGCTCTAATGTTATTATGAACTTAGTTGAACTGCCAAAAAAGAACAAGAATTTTCACAGAAGACCATGATCAACAGAGTTAAATGCTATTTCGTGATGAATAAATCAGCTCCAGTTGTACTTGAAAAATCCTTTATTTGGAAAAAATCATATACATGACTAAGGTTTCAGGACATAATTCCCAACTTTACACTCTACAAAAAACAAGGAAAACTAAGAGGTATTCTTCACAAAATTGATTAACTTTAAAAGGGCGGATACAAATGTGAAAATCTGGTTGTACCTTGACTGTGTATGAGAAAGTCATACCAGTCATAAAAAATCTAACAAATTTATCAAGTGTCATGCAAGATCCCATGCGGATGAGACATGAAAAGGTTCTCTGAGTCAACTAGTCCCACATTGGGTAAACAGGGCCTAACCAAGAAAACATGAATGTAATAGCTTCACAAATTGGCATTCCAAATTACATTAATCCTTCTTCCATAGATCCTGAATACAACATTTCATGATGGTGTGGAACATGTCAGTTTAACATAAGTTTTCTTTACACAATATAATCTTTTTTTTACAATTACTACTTGTCACTCAACTGCAAGTTGTTTCAGAAATCCTTTGTTTGGCTATATATCAGACTTTTAATGCTATTTGGCAAATGACAAAAGATTTTTGCGCCTGCATAATTTACCCCTTTGTGTGCCAAAGTTAGGTTTAACTCGGAATAGTGAAGGGGTTATTAATAAAAATTTCATAAATGAATGTATATATTGCAAAAGTTCTGTGAATATCCCGAGTTCCCGAAATAAATGCAGGGTGATCTATGATGGGCTACAGCTATTATTCTGATTAAACACCTTTGTGCAATGAATTCTTTTTCTCTTAGTGATGAATTATCCCAAATTATAAAGGCAGTGAATGAAAATAGGCATAGTAGACTAATTTACTGATATGTTTATCACCAAAATTTTGCAATAACCCAAATAGAACAAACAAACACACACACACACACACACACACACACACACACACACACACACACACACACACCTACATTGTGGTGGCCCTGTACCTTGACTGGGGTAAGGGACTGTGTCAAATGTAGTGGACGAGGAGAAAAAGTAGGAAGGAATCGTTGGGCAGCTAGAGGAAGAGTGGATGATGATGATGATGATGATGATGATGTTTGGTGTGTGGGGCACTCAACTGCATGGTCATCAGCACCCGGAGGGAAGGAGAGGCATCAGCTGCACAGCATAGGAATGTGGCATTGGTGAGCTAGTTCTGCCCACAGGCAAGGAGTGTCATGCATGGCACACAATGATGAGGAATGGAATTGGAGGGCTGGTACAGAAGAGAAAGAGGAAAGCTGCAGAAAGAAAGGTGTGAGTGAAGAGTGAGTAAAGCTAGATGCTAACGAAAGGGGTGGAGGTGGGTGTGGGGTAGGGGCTTGTGGTGTTTGATGTCAGAAGAATTACATTGTGTTGCAAGGGAAATCCCATATACTTAATTCGGAGAAGCTGGTAGTAGGTGGTGGGGGGGGGGGGGGGGGGGGGGGGGGAGGGGGGGGTCTAGAAGGCATCTGATGTGAAGCAGCCAAGCGTATTATATTCTGCCACATGGTGGTCAACGCTATTCATGGCCATTTTGGCAGTGGCCTTAAATTGGTGAAAAGATGTATGTTAATTGTGCCACATGAAAAGCTGTGCAAAAATTACAGAACAAATAGTATATGATTTGACCATTTTCCCAAGTGGCTGTGCCTCTCATAGGATAGGATATGCCCGTGACATGACTGGAGTAGGATGCACTGAGAGGGTACAGCAGACAGGTCTTCCACTTAGAACTTTGACAGGGGTTGGAGCCATGTGGCAAGGGGTTGACTGAAGTTGTGGCTTAAGGATGTACTTGGATTTTTTTCCTAGATTGAGTGGGTGGTGGAACACCATTTTGGGAGTGCTGGGAAGTATTTTGGATAGGATTTTCCTCATTTATAGGTATGATGTACTTGAAGGTTTGGCTAAAGATATAGTTTAGATGTTCCAGTGAGGGATGATACTGGATGATGTGGATGCTCCTTTGCACTTGCTTTATGGAGGTACTCTGAGGATTATGGACATATATTTATATGATGTATGAAATCTGTTTGTAGACTTGGTTCAGGGGTTAATGCCTGTATGGTAAGGCCTCAGTAAGAACTTAAGCATACTGGGCAAGTGATTTCTCATCATTGCCGATGTGGCATTCGTGGGTGGTCAGATTGTGTGAGATAGATTTTATAGTGTGGAAGAGATGGTAACTGTCAAAATGAGGGTCCTGTTGATGGTCAATGAACTTAATGTGGACATAAATTTGCATGGAACCATTAGAGAGGTGAAGGTCGATGTTCAGGAAGATGACACACTGCGCTGAGGAGGACCAGTTAATGCAGATGAGAGGGGAGGCTTTGAGGCTGTGGAGGAGTGAGGATAGGTTGTCTTGTCCCTGGGACCATATCACAAATGTATCATCAATTAACCTGAAGCAGACAATGGTTTAGGGATTTTTGGTGGTTAGGAAGGTTTTCTCTATACCTGGTTGTTGCAACAAGTGCCCTGTGGGCATGAGTGCTCACAAGTGCTTAAGTTTCAGCTCAGAGATGCAATGGTAAGGGGAGTTGACTTCATACACCAATAATCTGGAGGCCCAAGTAAACAGATGGACCTTCATGTATTTAGTTTTTGTGGCTGTGTAGTTGTGACAGCAACAAGAAGTCTAGACTCAGATGCCTGATATTGCCTGCTTCATTAGAAGAAACGTATGTGTTCAGTGACAGAGATGGACATCCATAGAGCCTGGTCTGTCATACAATGCTTGTTTCTGCAAAGAAGTGCAATTTGCTGTGTCATTACAATGGCCTTCATGCAGTATCTCACAATCGAATGCAAGGGGAGGCTTTCAGGGAACTGGTTTCCAAATTGCAGGGCAACATACGGATAAATGTAAGCTAAAAAAATATTGTAATCAGGTTTTTTGAGAACTTTATACTGTACTGTATTTATTCATTTCAGTTGAATGTTGCTGAAGATAACCCAAATGAAGCTGTAATTCACACAAGTTACAAAGTAGTTCACATCATAACACTGACTGGAAAACCAATGTCTGTGGGACCTCTCATAAAGTCATGTATGGTAGCAGAATGCATAGTTCCCAGTGAGTTAGCAACTTTTAATATGTTTGTCTCTCAAAGCAAATGGTGTAACAAGTCCTCAACATTGTAGATGATTTGGAACCACAACTGAGGAATAAAGCCCATAGTTTCACAGTATTTTCTCTTGGACTCAGTGGGAGCACAGATATATCTGAATATGCTCAACTTGCTATTTTTGTACTTGTCTTTTTGGACTAGCAGCTGCAAGCTACAGAGAAACTGTTAGATATTGCACCACTGGATTGCACGACAGTGGGGCTCAATATTTTTGAAGCCATGTAGACAGCATGAACTTGTCTTGGGAAAACCTCTATTCTGTGGCCACAGATGGTGCTCGCATGTTGACAAGGTTACATCGACTACATTGTGAAAGTTTTGCTGGAAAGCCCTTACACCTCCATACAGTTTTGATTTCTCCCCGTGTGAATTCCATATTTTTGGCGCCCTGAAGAAAGACATTTGTGGCTGACAATTTGCTGCATATGAGTAGGTGCATACCTGGGTACAATCATGGCTCCATAGGCAACCGCAAACTCTTTTTCATGTAGGTATTACCCACCTTTTCTCACAGTGAGATAAATGTATTAACAGCTTTTGAAATAAACACTTTACTTACTTTTTAGTGTTCTGTATCTCAGTTGGTAAAAGTGGAACCCTTGTAGGATCACTTTGTTACTTGGCTGTCTATTAAGAACAGTTTTCCTCAGGAATGGGTGGACGTGTCCGGTTCAAATTTATGTCACTTACTAAGGTCTATGGTCCCTTGGTGGTGTAAAAAAAAAATGAGCTCCTAAGTCAATACAATCATAAGATATGGCCATTTACCAGTATGTCACATAGTTTGTTATTCTCAAACTCCATCAGAACTGATAGGGGTACTTCCCCTTGGCATAGAGTAATGAAATTTGGCAGGCAGTAAGGTTTCACAGTACACGTAAAGTAAACAATCTAAAAATGGCTAATTTTAATTATATCATGCAAATTATTATTATTTATTATTATTAGTACTTTTTTATTTGTCTGTCTGTACATCTGTTAAGACTCCTTTGTCTCACAATTGAGTAGATGTATCAAGTTGAAATTTATTGAACAATGGAAAATCCTGGATGGACTCAGCATCTCCACTACACGGTGGGTAGCAGTCTGTTCATAACATTGTCAAGTTGAAATTTATATCACACACTAAGGCCAGTGGCAATTCAGTGGTGTATAAAAATTAAGCTTATAACAGTGCAGTCAAAAGACACAGCCATTTGTGTTACAAATTTGACACTCACAAACTAGCTCACCAAAACATATAAGGTACTTCCTGTTGACCTAGGATCATGAAATCTGACAAGAAGCAAGGCTTCACAATACAGGTAAAGTAAAAACCCAAAATTTGTTAATTATTAACTATATCATATGATAAATCCCCCCCCCCTCTCTCTCTCTCTCTCTCTCTCTCTCTCTCTCTCTCTCTCTCTCTCTCTCTCTCTCTTCCCTTTTGTTTTTACTTTTTTTTGTCATTTGTTGTCTGGCTGCCTGTTCTTCTGTTAAGGCCCTTTTTCTCTGGAATTACCACAACAAATGCAAAATCACACAAAAAATTAAACTTAAAACTTAAAATTCTCAAATGTCTTGGAATTCCCAGGACCAATATCCCACCAGAATCAGTATCGATAACAGGCAAAAATTGTTGAGATTCTCAATTCCCGGGATTGATGAACTTTTTATATACATAATCTAGTTTGTACAGAATCCTCAGAGTATGAGTTCTACTTGCGCTTGGACAATTTTTTTCCATCTGTCTCACTTTCATTTAACTGCACCATATGTATAGAGAATATGAGTGGTCCTATCATATCCGTGGGGCAATCCTTATGATACCCTTGTTTCTGATGAACAGTTGCCATTGAGGACAATGTACTGTGGTCTATTACTTAAAAAGTCTTCGAGCTACTTACATACCATGGAACCTATTCTGTTCACTTGGATCTTCACTAACAGTCTGTAGTGGGGGACCATGTCAAATGCTTCTGGAAATCTAGGAATATGGAATCTCCCTGTTGCTCTTCGTCCATAGTTTGCAGGATATCATTTGAGAAAAGGGCAAGCTGAGTTTCCCATGCTGGTTTTGTGGACAGACAATTTTCTGTATCAAGGGAATTTATATTCAAAGACTTAGAATATGTACAAGAATTCTGCAGTGTACTTACGTTAAGAATATGGACCTGTAATTTTGCAGGTGGGTTCTTTCGCCAATCTTATATACAGGAGTCACCTCCACTTCTTTCCACTCACTTGGTACTTAGCACTGGATGAGAGATTCAGCATAAATACAAGCTAAACATGGGGCAAATGCTGTAGATTGCTGTCTGTATAATCGAATTGGCATTCTGTCTGGACCTGATGACTTATTCGGTTTCAACTCCTTCAGTTGCTTCTCATTGACAGGGTGACTGTTTCAGTGTCCTCCATAGGGGAATCTATGCAATGGTAACGTAATGATATATCTATATGATACATCTGTGTAAATGATTTTTTAACATAAAATTTAAAATTTCAGTTTTTATTTTGTATTACTGCACCAAACTGGTTGCCAGATGACTGGATGGTAACCTTCGACCTGCTTAGTGATTTTACATGGGACCAGAATTTTCTCAGCTTCTCAGCAAGATAATTCACTAAAGTATCAGAGTGAAAGCTGTTGTGAGGTTTCTTATGGTTTCTTGCATTGATTTTTTTTTTAGCCAACTGATTTCTACTAACTTTTGCTTGTTGACATTTTCACATTGTTTTCTGACCTGAGAGTGCAATAATCTCTGTTTTCTCAGCATTTTCAGAATTTTGTTAACCACAGTGGGTCTTTTCCATCCTCAATCCATGTAGTAGACACATACTTCTTCAGAACATGATTTGCAGTCAGTTTAAACTTCACCTATAATTCTTCTACATCCATCATATTGAAACTAAGTGATGTTCTTTCACACTCTAACAAGTAAGTAGGCTGCTAAAAATTGATTATCTGCTCTTTTCAGCATAAATACTCTGCTAGCATTCTTGATGGTTTTATTATCTATTGCCTCTATGGATTTATTATGCATTGTCACTATGATGAGATCATGATCACTAATCCTTGTTTCTATACTCACACTGCTGATAAGATCAGATCTGCTTGTAACTACAAGGTCTAAAATATTTCCATTGCATGTGGGTTGTCGAATCAACTGCGCAAGACAGTTTTTTGGAAATGTGTTCAGAACTAATTCACAAGACTGACTGTCCATAACAGATGCAATGAACCCATAGACACCCCAGTCTTTACTCGGTACTAACCATGCACGATTGGGGTATTTCCATGCTACTGAGCGTATATTTTCTTTGCATGATTCAGAAATGGTTACAGCAGAACCAGGTGACCAGTAAAAACATCAGTTGATTCACATAGGCTGGTTATTTGTGTTCAGATGCCTTCAGTTAGATTCAAATTCAAACTCAATAGAGACAAAATTTTTGTCAACTACAGTGAACACTTCCTCTCCTATGGCATCTAACCTGTCTGTCTGATGTATGTTTCATGCCTCATTAAATATGTCAGAACTTTTTACTTTGGGTTTCATACAGCTCTCAGTTCCAAGAATAATTTGAGCATGACAACTTTCCTGAAGGGCAATAAATTCAGGAACTTTCTTACGAATGCTTCAGCAATTTATTGTTAAAATTTTGACAGCCAAAGTGTCTTTACTTCGTTCGTGATCTGATTTTGTTCTCTTTGTATGAATTGAGAGCATTCACCAAAGGATCTCAAACTATTGCCTAACCTTAAAAATGTAAGAAAACCCCAAGTGCACTCTACGAGTACTCTGATAGTCAACTGCCTGCTTCTGTACATAGTGCACTTCTGGCCTATCAAGGGGAAGTTCTCTTCAACCAATAACACAGCTCCAGAAATCTGCAGACAAGACTGTCATGGAATTGACAGAGCCTCTGGTTGAGACACCCCATACAGCTGCTCCAAACCAAAGGATCCGATCAATTCTTGGTTCGATATTCCAAACTGTGAACTATTCTTGCATCCCATGAGTGAGGCTAGCAGCTTTCACCATGTCTTCCAGCCACTCATGTGAACTGAAAGTGGTTCAAATGGCTCTGAGCATTATGGGACTTAACATCTATGGTCATCAGTCCCCTAGAACTTAGAACTACTTAAACCTAACTAACCTAAGGACGTCACACAAAACTGAAAGTGGTCTCAGAACCCTAGCATGAGACACAATCTGCAGATGAGTGTACCCTGCACCCTCAATACTTGCAGGAAGGACCTCCTCCACATCTCGGATGGAACCTCCTGGAAGACATACAGAGCACATACTGGATTTCTTTCCAGCCCCTGATGATATTTTATGAAGGGGCTTCATAACATGCCTAACCCCCCACCCCCCTCTTGTGTGCCTGCTCGGACTCTTCTGTAGGAACCAGTTGTGCACTCACAGGGAGAACAGGTGAGAGTAGATGGCCAGTCCTCATATTGACCCTCCACCTTGAGTGGTGTGAATGCATTATCCTGCAGTGATGTCAGATCCCCCTCATCATGCATGCTGCAAGATGCCTTGGTAGCAGAGCCTGTGGGCAAAACAAGCATCAACTAACATATTGCATGCAACATCCCTTATTCCCCACCCCTGCCATACCCCAAGGCAGCAGGCTGCACATGGGTGATCTTCTGCTGTTCGCAAACTGTGGCCATCTCCTCCTTCATTTGTACACAGAATGCACATACTGAATTGATCCTGCTACTTTTAACCTGAGGCTTAAAGTGTAGAAGCACACAGAAAAAGCTAAATGCATAACTAGCTGCTCTCCTGACATATTGCAAGTGGCAGCTTCTGCCTGATTGAGTTGTCTCCAGTGGTCACTAGTTGTTCAAAATAAATAACAACAGTGCTATAGACTGCATGAATCTACACTACATAGTTAACTAAAATGCAAGATAGAACATGTGGGACTGGGTCAGGTGTCAACTCCTTCCCATTGCCAGTATCTGTCATGTATGACACCTTTCCCAACTGAATCATTGCATGCATTCTGGCCAGAGAATATGTAACATCATACTGATAAGTGGACTCATACTGACAAGTTCTTTGTAAATTTGACTCAGTATTGTAATCACTGTTTAATATCCCTGCCAGTGGACATAGCAATAGCAGAACAGAGGTACTTCAACTAAACTTAGTCAGCCATGACCAAAGACACCACCACGAGGTCACAACATCCCATCTAATAGCACTTTGGATCTAGGCTAGCGGCTGTGGGTGAGTCTAACATTGTATGCCTTATGTGCTCATCTGTATTGTGCCAAATTAGTTTTCAGACTTTGACCCTACTTTGGACTTGCACATTCTGGTTTGAATTTTTGGTGTTTGTTGAATACTTCACTCATGACAATTTTTGTTTTGTTCATGGATCCCACATTTGCATTAAGTGCGGATTCTTTAGTGGCGAAGAGTTCTTACCCTATCATGTTTTTGGCATTTAGATTATTTCTGTCTTGTGAATCCCAAGTTATTGGAATTGTGGCAGCAACAGCTGTCACTACAGCAGTAACAGTTTGCATCTCAGCAGACACAGCAGCATTTACAATAGCAACAGTATGTGGATCAGTAGGAGCAGCTCTTTTGCAGCTCATGTCTCAGCGACAACAACTATAACCACATCAGTCAGTGGTTGCAGCGTAGCCACTACCGACATTCACTCCCTTCAGCAATGCTTTAGACAACTAGGATGTCTAACTCTGAGGTTTTGACTTGTGTTGTCATGTGTACGGCTGGTACTAACATTTTTGGTTTGGATGACTTTACTAGTTTTGTTTAATTTAGTGTTCACACAGTGCCTTTTTCTGATCTTGTCACACAGTGCATGATGTATAAGGAAATTTTTGAATAAATGATTGGGTGTGCCTACAACTTTGTGGTTCATATTTTCCAGAAGTCTTCTGCAATGCCTAAATTTTGCCAGTCTCACTCACTTCTGTTTGTGGTTTGTGAGGTTATACAGGAAAAATATGCCCGACTTCAGGACCAGAGTGCTATCTTCCCTGACTCGATTAGTCAATGGCTAATGCCTATGACATTCATTAAAAAGCTAAAAAGATTGTGGTGATATAAAGTTCACTGTTAACTCACAGTCTAACATTGCTCTGTAGCCACTGCCTCGCCAAGAGGTGCTGTTGTCAAAGCTGACTGGGAGGGGGGAGGGGGGAGATATTTTTCAAAGATTGATTTAAAGAACGTTTACCTTCGACTGCCATTTGATGAGTTTTCCCAATAAGTTGCTGGTTTTAAATATGCCTTTCAGCTTATTCAGGTACATTTATTTACCATTTGTGGTTGTGAGTGCATCTGCCATTTTCCATAAGAATTTAGAACAATGATTCAGGGTATTCCACACTGTTTAAATTATTTGGACAATATTATCATTATGGTGATGACTCATGTGGAACATTACAAGAATCTAGAATCCTCTAAGTGGCTGTGGGAAAATGGTTTATGCTGTCAGGTGGAAAAGTACAGTTTCTTTGCTCCCAGCGCCAAATACCTGGGGCATATTCTTAGTGACAAGGCTATCACTCCCATGTGCAACAACATTTTCATGATTGGCAACTTGACAGCCCCTCTAAACTTAAACAGTTGCAGATCTTTGTGGGTAAATTCACATACCATGTCAAGTTCATTCCTGAAGTTCTGCAGATCGCACACACTCTCAATCAGCTGCACAAGAAAGGCATCAATTCTGTGTGGTCAGCTTCCTTTCAGCAGGCTTTTCAGTATGTCAAGGATGGTATTAAGGCAGTTCTGTACATGATGCCATATAAGCCGGCTCTGCCATTAACACTGGTGGTGGAAGTGTCTAACTAGGGAATTGAAGTGGCTTTGTTGCACAAATTGTCAGACAGTTCAGAATGCCCAATTGCCTTTGCCACAAAGACACTAAACTCTGCACAACTAAACTACTTCCAGATTGAGAAAGAGTCTTAAGCTAATATTGATGGTGTCAAAAAGTTTCATGTATATTTTTATGGCAGCGAGTTTCACCTGTTGACTTACCAGAAACCTGTGATTTTCTGGTTTAGACATCAGTCTAAGTTCCCAGATAAAATGTCCAGAGTCTGCAGCACTGTGTGTTGTTTTTAAAAGGCTATCTCTGTGACATCCATTTTCATCCCACTGTTCAACATGCCAATGCAGACACACTGTTCTGCATCCCTTTTGGTCCCAATACAGAATTTGATAGTCATGAAATTGTTTGTTGTGCTCTGATTGAGAGCTCTAAATCATTTGGACGAATTCCCACTGTCTGTGCATGAGGTCACCGGGCTGTCATCCTGTGACCCGCGCACCGGGCTGTCATGATGTGACCCTGTCTGTGCAGGATTTTGTTGGTGGTCCAGAAGAAGTGGCTGGAGTATATTTTCCAACAAGCTGATCCGGTTTTTTGTAATTATTTTGTGCTGCGCTGCTGGCTCATTGCCTCACAGGGTGTCTTGACATCTGGCTGCTGGGTCATCATTCCACCCCTCTCTCCAACCACTAATTATTCAGCTCCTTCATGCATCACACTGATGAATAACATGCATGTAGGAATTGGTCAGCAGCACACCCATTGGCCCAGCAAAGATGACACCAAAAACATATGCCGCTCCAGCTGCGCCTGCTCCCTCAATCAGGTAGCCTCAGCACAACCTTTTTTGCCATGGCCGTGCCCTGACAACCCGTGAGAGAGGGTTCACATAGATTTTGCTGAGCCATTTCAGGCAGTTATGTGGCTGTTGGTGTTGGATGCCTTTTCCAATTTCGTGTATGTGGCATGTCATCCACTACCTCCCTTGCCACAATCCATGCTCTTGAGAGGATTTTTGCCATTGAGGGGCCACCTTGTACCCTAGTGTAAAACAATGTACACCAATTTACATCACCTCAGTTCGAGGCCTTCTGTCGCTACAATGGCATTGACCATCTGACCACTGCATCTTTCCAGTCCACCTCCAGTGCACAGGCTTAACAGATGGTCTGTACATGATGGTCCATACCTTCAAGATTCAGTATTGGAAGACTTTGCAGACATCGTCAACTGAGGAAGTCTTGCACAGGATCATTGCGACATATCGATTCAGCCCTATCAGTGGAGTTAGCCTGGCCTAAATTCTACAAAGGCACAGGCATTGCACCCTGTTAGACATCTTGTGTGCAGGCCTGACTATGAGCAGGGTGCCTCTGTCTGGGCTCATGCATTCTGACAGCATCCTGGATTGACCAAAGGGATTGCCATTGTCCACAGGGGCTGTCAACTGTTTAAGGCTGCAGCCTGCTCCACCACCATAACTAGCTCTGGCCACAATTACCATTGCAATTGGCACCCCTGCCATTGCCTCCTCCTCCTCCTCCTCCTCCTCGACCACCACCTCCACCACCACCACCACCACCACCAGATGCCAGAGTCAGCTCCAGGCAGGTTTCCCAGCTCCCTCCCATGCTCCCTCCATTATGGTGTGACCTCTCCCTTTACCCTTGGTTACCTGTGGTAGGTGATGGGATCATGGTTTGGGAATCTATGGAGATGGAACCGCTCCCTCTGCCCCACCGATCCCTCACAATAATGGCACAGGAACCAGCCATGAACTCCTCTACTGCCTCCTCTGCTACCTCAGCTGCTGCCTCTGCCCTCAGCCCTCGATGGAGCCTCCTGCCATGGTCACCTTGAACTGATGGTCTTCGATCCGTGGCAGTGAGCAACACCTCCCCCCCCCCCCTCTGCCCCCTCCCACCCCCACCCCACCGTCAGTAGTACCAGCTAGGTCTTTTTGGCTTTACATGCCAATTTCATGTGGGAGGAATTTAGTATCCGCACTAATAGGCTTTAACAATAGCAGGGAAAAGGCATGACAGCTAGACCATAAGATCACATGATCTTATCCGATAGCAGTGTGGATGCAAGTGAACAGCCATGACCCAGTCTAGTATTGTTTGCTGTATGCACTCAGGTGTATGATGCCTAGTTTGTATTTAAACTTTGACACTGCTTTGGAGTTAGATATTCTCTTTTATGTTATGAGTGTTTTTTCAGTACTCTTCTCATGGCAACTTTGGTTTTGTTCACGGGTCTCGTGTTCACATTTGGTGCAGATATGTCTGCTGAAGTAATATAGTATACCTTCTCAACCCATTAAGTTTTGTTTAATTTCGTCCTTCCCTTCTGGGTGCTTTTTTTTTCCCTCAAGCAGTGTAAATAACTGGCACATTGATTTGTAGTGAACCACAATTTAACAAAATTTTTAACTAGTAATCAGTGAGGTTTAGTTGGGGATCAAGAAGCACTATAGGAATGATCCGGAACAACTACTGAATGAGCAAACAGACTTGAGATACTCTTCACTTCTTCATGCTGCTAAATTGGCTGATTACCCATTAAAAATTTTGTTAAATTGTGTGAAACTGTAAAATTTTGTTAAATTGTGTGACACTGTAAATCAGTGACACAGTTATTTATTTGTTGTAGTGTCTTACGATTATGAATGTATTATTGTATAGATTTAGAATTAACAATTTGTTTGAAGAGTGTAAATTCTTTGCTGTTTACCTCCTGTACTATTATGCAGAGCATTTTTTGACAGTATTTCTAGACATTGGGCTAATAACCCAAAATCTACGATGCCAAGCTAAATAAACAGTGAAACAATTGGCAAGTGAGCGTCTTGTTTTCCATGTAACAATAGTAATAATAATAATAATAATAATAATAGTAATAATAAGACAAAAGCTATAAATACCTATGCTATACCAATATTGACCTACTCATTTGGAGCAGTGAAATGGAGTAACACAGACCTAGAAGCACTCAATACACTTACACGATCACAATGCCACAAATATAGAATACATCACATACATTCAGCAACAGAAAGATTCACATTAAGCAGAAAGGAAGGAGGAAGGGGATTTATCGACATAAAAAACCTACATTATGGACAGGTAGACAATTTAAGAAAATTCTTTCTAGAACGAGCAGAAACTAGCAAAATACACAAAGCAATCACCCACATAAATACATCGGCTACACCTCTACAATTTCATAACCACCTCTACAACCCTTTAGATCACATAACATCAACAGACACAAAGAAAGTAAATTGGAAAAAGAAAACACTACATGGCAAGCACCCGTATCATCTAACACAGCCACACATCGATCAAGACGCATCCAACACATGGCTAAGAAGAGGCAATATATACAGTGAGACAGAAGGATTCATGATTGCAATACAGGATCAAACAATAAACACCAGATATTACAGCAAGCATATTATTAAAGATCCCAATACCACAACAGATAAATGCAGACTTTGCAAACAACAAATAGAAACAGTAGATCACGTCACAAGCGGATGTACAATACTAGCAAATACAGAATACCCCAGAAGACATGACAACGTCGCAAAAATAATACATCAACAGCTTGCCTTACAACATAAACTTTTAAAACAACACGTTCCTACATACAAGTATACACCACAAAATGTACTGGAGAATGATGAATACAAATTATACTGGAACAGAACCATTATAACAGATAAAACAACGCCACATAACAAACCTGACATCATACTCGCCAATAAAAAGAAGAAATTAACACAACTAATTGAAATATCCATACCCAATACAGCAAATATACAGAAGAAAACAGGAGAAAAAATTGAAAAATACATCCAACTGGCTGAGGAAGTCAAGGACATGTGGCATCAGGATAAAGTTGACATTATACCAATTATACTTTCAACTACAGGAGTCATACCACGCAATATCCACCAGTACATCAATGCAATACAGCTACATCCAAACTTATATATACAACTTCAGAAATCCGTAATTATTGATACATGTTCAATTACCCGAAAGTTCCTAAACGCATCGTAACATATACCGTACAGTTAAAAGGAAGTGACGCTTGATCAAGGTCCGCGTCACTTTCATTCCGAACCAGACCTAAGGTCTGAGAAAGGAAAGATAGTAATAATAATAATAATAATAAATCCCGTGGAGGCCCGGGAAAAGAATAGGCCTCTGGTATGTTCTGCCAATCGTAAATAATAAAAATGGAATGGAATGAAATGGAGTAACACAGACCTAGAAGCACTCAATACACTTACACGATCACAATGCCACAAATATAGAATACGTCACATACATTCAGCAACAGAAAGATTCACATTAAGCAGAAAGGAAGGAGGAAGGGGATTTATCGACATAAAAAACCTACATTATGGACAGGTAGACAATTTAAGAAAATTCTTTCTAGAACGAGCAGAAACTAGCAAAATACACAAGGCAATCACTCATATAAATACATCGGCTACACCACTGCAATTTCATAACCACTTCTACAACCCTTTAGATCACATAACATCAACAGATACGAAGAAAGTAAATTGGAAAAAGAAAACACTTCATGGCAAGCACCCGTATCATCTAACACAGCCACACATCGATCAAGACGCATCCAACACATGGCTAAGAAAAGGCAATATACACAGTGAGACGGAAGGATTCATGATTGCAATACAGGATCAAACAATAAACACCAGGTATTACAGCAAGCATATTATTAAAGATCCCAATACCACAACGGATAAATGCAGACTTTGTAACAACAAATAGAAACAGTAGATCACATCACAAGCGGATGTACAATACTAGCAAATACAGAATACCCCAGAAGACATGATAATGTCACAAAAATAATACATCAACAGCTTGCCTTACAACATAAACTTTTAAAACAACACGTTCCTACATACAAGTATACACCACAAAATGTACTGGAGAATGATGAATACAAATTATACTGGAACAGAACCATTATAACAGATAAAACAACACCACATAACAAACCTGACATCATACTCACCAATAAAAAGAAGAAATTAACACAACTAAACGAAATATCCATACCCAATACAACAAATATACAAAAGAAAACAGGAGAAAAAATTGAAAAATACATCCAACTGGCTGAGGAAGTCAAAGACATGTGGCATCAGGATAAAGTTGACATCATACCAATGATACTATCAACTACAGGAGTCATACCACACAATATCCACCAGTACATCAATGCAATACAGCTACATCCAAACATATATATACAACTACAGAAATCCGTAATTATTGATACATGTTCAATTACCCGAAAGTTCCTAAATGCAATATAACACATACCGTACAGTTAAAAGGAAGTGACGCTTGATCAAGGTCCGTGTCACTCCATTTTTAACCGGACTTAACGTCTGAGAAAGTGAAGGAAATAATAATAATAACAACAATTTCGTGTGGCTCACCTTTCCACTACAGATCTGTTACAATGTCTTGTTATTCACTTTGAAACATGAACAGATATAATTGTATGTAACCACACTCACTCTGTATCCTTCCTTTACAAGGCTTTCTTTATGAGTCTATTATCAACCCAGTTCAACTTAAGAAAGATATTAAATATCAGCAAAACAATTATATATAAAGACATACAATTTACATAGTGTATGTTCTGTGTTGAAGTGAACTTTAATTGAAGAAGATATTCTTCTATGGTAGGGTGCCCAGACGTCCCGTATTTTACGGGATTGTCTCTTATTTAGCGGGATCGTCCTTTATTTAGCTTAAGTGTCCAGTTGTTGCGACAAAACACATACAGGACTATATTGCCCCGTTTTTCTTTAACCATTCCTTGTATTTTTCAATAGCCCATTTTCAAGTAACATGTAGCATAACCGTTTGGAGAAGAAACGTGATCATACCCAAAGAATAAAGAAAATACACAATTTGATTAAACCAAACAGAATGAGGTCTATCATTTTCAACTTCCTTTATCTCAAGATAACTGGTGTAAAAAATTTTAGCTCATTACTGCAGTTGTGATAGCTCTACCAAGCACTAATGTTACTGCAGAATGGTTGTTCTCAATCACAAATACTTTATGAACTGCTGAAAAGAAGAGGTTTAGTGTGTAAACTGTTAAGGAAATAATTATAACTAAGCTTCATTTCCTGGATACTTCATGAGTTGATTTTTATAAAATTCCTTTTGGAAAAAATCAAACTTCTACAAAATACAATAAAAAGCATTTTCCAGAAACTACCCATGCTGAAACTCGCCTGCCAACTGAGATTGAAAAATAAGTACCCTATGTAAATAACAGTAATGTACTACCCTTGTTAAAGGGTACTGTGATTACATGTCACAACAACAAAATATTTACTAGATTAGAAATGGAAGGCATTTTGATGTATCTTTTAGTGTAAATCTTAACAAAATGGTACGATGATCTGTGCGGTTGTAGCATAAAGCAACAAATCTACTAAATATAGTAGGCCTATTAACAAAGGTTTATAATAATAACCAAACATTTTAACTTCTGATTTGTGTCTCATATTTTGATTTTGGAAATCTGGTCACCCTATTCTATGGAGAATGTTCATCTATAATAATTAGCTTCTAAATACCTTTTTGCACTGTATAGAAAGTTTGAGATTTAGAAATCCTTTAATTCCTTTCTAAATGTGGCTGTCTTTTTTAAGCTTCTATTCTGTGTGATAGTTTGTTGTGCAGGATAATCCGGCACTTGGTAGATCTTTCTCAATTAATTTAAGGCATTTAATTTCAAAATGGTAATCATTATTTTGTGTATCATAAGTTGTTCATTTTCTTTAAATGATTTAATGTAACCTTTTTTTTCTTTAATTGTTATATGATTGTGCAATTAGACTATTATCAGGTGTCCTATAAAACATAAGCACTATACATTCAGTGTATTAGTGATCACTTAAAAGTTAAACATAATAAGTCAGGTGTCAAGGTGTCCTATGAGTAACATAATTTACTTTACAAATCAATGGGAGATTATGCCATACAAGTCTCTGCACCTGTGTGTATTTAAATAATGACCATCATCATTGTGCTTAAGTGTGTGTGTGTGTGTGTGTGTGTGTGTGTGTGTGTGTGTGTGTGGTGTTGTTGTCATAAAATTGAAATCACTAGCACCATTAGTATGAGTGCACATCACAATTTTTTGAAATTACATGTAAAACATCTGCACTCACAAGCACAATGACAGTGGTCACTATTTAAATATACACAGGTAAAGAGGCTTATATGGCATAATGTGTAGGCAATGAATTTTTTGTAAAATAAGTTGTATTAATCCTAGCACATGTTAAGATCTGATTAACTTTTGACTGACTGGTAATACATTAAATGGATGGTGCTTCTGTTTAATAGGATACTTGATAATTTGCAATTGTACACTGAATAAAGAACAAAATGACAGCTGTGGATGCAATTTCAGTTAATATCCATTTTTTGTTGCTGTCATAAGAAAAGAGAATTTTTCTTCCTGTTTAAATCTATGCAAAAAGTGTTTGTTGTATATTAAGAACAACATTAGTCCTATGAAGTTACTGACAAGAACTCCCATATGAATGTATCACTGCATTGTTTAACATCATCTCTGTCCTATTTTTGCAGATTTCCAAATGTGTTTGAAACCATTGCTACTTCTCTTCTTCTCAATGGCTCTAATAATTAGCTATTCACTTTATTCTTAATCATTCTAGCTACTCTAGTAAAATTCTGTGGTGAACAGTGTTAATGCCTCAAATAGATGTAAACTATGTGTACGACCCAGCCCCATAGTCTAAAGCAGGGGCGGGCAGGAATCCTGTATGTGTGCGGTGCACTTGCACGCGTGTAGTTAACAGGTGTTCTGAGTGCACACAGGGGCAAGCTGGCCACCCACTTATCTCCTCTCCCCACCATACCTTCTGTCCACTCCTTCCTCTGTAATGCATTTTGTTTCCTAGTTTGCTTTATTGAATGTTGGAAAAAGGTTAGTAGGAGTGCTTGAAAGAAATCATGGTTTGAAAGAGTACCTATTAACTACGATACATTTTATTTAATTATCACAGGTGGAGTTTACAATATGTTTAATATCTGGAACAAAATTTCTACGTACAGACAAGCGCAAACAGTTACGTAAATTTTCATCACTTATTTTTGCTCTTAACCGAGGGTTATTAATTCACCAAATGGTTTTCCAGCTTTCGCGAAATTAAGCGCAATTTTATAACTTGCACGTACCACTGGGCTATTATTGTTATTGTCCTGAAAAATTGAAAACAGTGCTCCATAAAATGTTAAATCAGTTAGATGAGAGACATGATGAAAGAAAGTCGCAGATCTCTCGTGACAACAGCAACTAGTACAGATTCATCAAATATCGTCAGATCGCTCTTCTTAAACTCAGTCAATTTCCCCATCCGCTCAGAATCTGACAATAATTTGTACTCCTCCTTGTGAAATTTATTATAATGGCCTTCAATATTAAACTTCTGCTGACCAGCGAGAATACTGCCACATATTAAAAATTTCGAATTTTCACGTTTTTGCACAAAAAAAAAAAATCATTCTCCCATTACTTTTTAAAAGATAGCAAATCTCCACTTCTCCATTTCCTTGTTTCACTCTGCATTTTCCGGTTCTTGAAATACAACATTCACTACGTAGTGGCCGCTTCACATCAACGTCCGCGACTTAGCCTGGCACTAAACTGCCGCAACCTGCCGGCTGTCGCCACTGGCCCATTCGACGATTGCACGCAAGCAGCACACGTGCAGCACTGTGTGCTCATGGGCCGCGTGCACCGTTTGCCTGCCCCTGGTCTGAAGCATCAAAAACTGCATTGTCTTTGGCTGATGCTGTACTACTTCTACTTTGGAAACTAAACTGCGCTTTATTCAGGAGGTTGTATTTACTCAGTTGATTCATTAGTCTATCATTCATAACCTTGGCAGCATGAAGAGAGGCCTGTAATGCCCTACATGTTCTGCATTACCTTTCTTTAGCAGTGGCGGATTGCAAAGACATTCACTTAGGGTGCCCTACTACCATATTATTAAGAACATGCCATTAAAGATCCAATGGTGGTAACTCCCAGATAGTTAAGGTTTGTTTAGGCTCCAGGTCTGTTGCATTCCAGTTTATTTGCCAGTCTAACATGGGATGCACATTGTCCATACTGCACACAGATGCTCCGTCATTATGCTATACACCAACAAAATATTCACGGTCTGGAGTCACTTTGCAGATGCCAAACAAGTACACATAATAGTAACTGCAGCTTCCACATTGTGAAAGGTTGTCTATGACCCATTCCCTTAGACACTATATATATAGTAACTGGTGTAGGGCTGCCAGATATCTACTGAGAGTATGCAGCAGACATGAAATATACAAAAGCAAGTCACAACTCAAACCATTTGCTCTGTGGGAAACAGACTTAAATCTAGAAATTGATTTCAAAGTATCATAAGTGAAATCATCACCACACCAAAAACAAGTGAGCAAAAATGTACTGTGCACTTGGGTGACCACCATGGATGTATCCAGCTTCAACAAAGGCCACCAGGTGGCATGGTTAAGGGATGTAAGACATGGTGATCTAGCAAGTAAATCATCTTGGGAATCAGAAGAACCAGGAAAAAGTTAATAAAGTAAGAATTTCTTCTTGTTTCAACTGACCACTGTGATGTGTGTAATTGCAGTGAAATCCAAACAACAGCATATCTACCATTATCCCCACTCAGCCCAACATCTTCAACTAGAGAGCAAACTTAAATCCACACATTGTAGCCCATTATTGTCCACTGATATTGTCTAATTTTCTGTGTTTTACAACTTGTTTTAGTACATTGTATGTTATTTTTTACTTTATTTTTCTAACTGTATTGAGATAATGTATTTTCCTTTATGTGTTCCTGACATTGAATAAGTAACTAAATTGATGATTTGTCAAAATCTTGTACAGCATAAAATTCATTGTCTTCAACTTCTGTCGTAATAAAGCATTAAGCAACAGATAACAGTTACATGCTTTTTAAGCACACCTAGCAGTTCACAGCCCCATCAGTCTCTGGAAAAGGCATTGCAATTAAACATTAACAGGAAAGACTCACCATTCAGGTTATTGCTCCAATAATTCCACTGTTTCTTGATGAGGAATCAAAATGAAAAATCAATTAACGTAGAAGGTTACTATGAAGTTGCCACTATCCAATTTTATGGATTTAGGACATTGAACAACTGATCAGAATTCCTAATAAACTGATTCTATGACCCCTGAGAACATTTACATGTTGTTGTTGTGGTCTTCAGTCCTGAGACTGGTTTGATGCAGCTCTCCATGCTACTCTATCCTGTGCTAGCTTCTTCATCTCCCAGTACCTACTGCAACCTACATCCTTCTGAATCTGCTTAGTGTATTCATATCTTGGTCTCCCTCTACGATTTTTACCCTCCACGCTGCCCTCCAATGCTAAATTTATGACCCCTGATGCCTCAGAACATGTCCTACCAACCGATCCCTTCTTCTTGTCAAGTTGTGCCACAAACTCCTCTTCTCCCCAATTCTGTTCAATACCTCCTCATTAGTTATGTGATCTACCCATCTAATCGTCAGCATTCTTCTGTAGCACCACATTTCGAAAGCTTCTATTCTCTTCTTGTCCAGACTACTTATCGTCCATGTTTCACTTCCATACATGGCTACACTCCATACAAATACTTTCAGAAACGACTTCCTGACACTTAAATCTATATTCGATGTCCACAAATTTCTCTTCTTCAGAAATGCTTTCCTTGCCATTGTCAGTCTACATTTTATATCCTCTCTACTTCGGCCATCATCAGTTATTTTGCTCCCCAAATAGCAAAACTCCTTTACTTCTTTAACTGTCTCATTTACATAATTACCATATATTGGAATTGAGAGAAGCTTCCCATTGTTTGTGACAGCGTCATCAGAGTAATGTGGGGTCTCATTAAATGGTGATGGATTTTGTTATTTAATAATAAACCATATTTATATTCTGTTATAAATTGTGACCCAATAGTCTGCAGAATCCCTTATGAATAATATAGTTTTTTCCTTCAATTATAGATGCACCCATCCACTACTAGAGACATAACAGTCAGGGAAACCATTAGATTTGATGAGATAAAAACAAAACAAATGATAAAATCAGCTGCTCCACATAATTACTTTGAAATTTTCTATTAAATTTACAACAATAAACATTATTATTTTCTAGGGAGACCAGTTAAGCATGGTGATCATCTTGCCGAAGGAGAACAATGGTCTTAAGAAACTAGAAACAAAGCTTGTCGGTTTGAATCTACCTGATATTCTGAACAAAATGCGTAAAGTTGAAGTGAATCTCTACTTACCCAAATTCAAGATGGAACACAAAATAGATTTGAATGACAGTTTGAAGAAAGTGAGTAAATATACATTTTTTTTCCTTTAGTATATTTCTATTTTTCTATGCAGAGCTTGTTTACGCAAAGATTGCATCTTTGCATATAGTATTTTTCATTTACTTAAAAAACATTATTTGTGGAGAAAAGATAATTTTATATGTATGGTTATACGTGGTTAATATTGGTGAACTGCAAAAAAATGTCACCTTTCTCAAGTGGGCACCTTCAGGTGTTATGCAACAGGGCTATCACCATCTGAATAGTTTTGGGTTGTCCAATGAGCAGCCTCTTTCATTCTTTTCTTTCTTGTTTTATTCATTTACTAGGTGATTACCCAAAGCTGTATGATTACTTATTCATCCAGTCTTTTGTAAGATAGGAAAAGGAGTGAACTCCTTGTATAGTACAAAAAAATTACTTTATTTGAAGTGTTTACATCCTGCCAGAACGTCCTTACAACATTTTTACTTTGTTTACCTATTTTTAAAAGTATAATTACAGTATCAGGTTATCAGATAAAATCTTTTACAGATTCATTGTAATCTTAATTTAACACAGAACTTGATTATCAACAATGAGTTTGGTTTCCTCTCCATGTGCAAGAATGAATAAGTTATTGCGTGAATCAACTCTTAAGCAAGCAATGTAAAGTTACCTAGGGGAGAAACATATTGATCTGATATCAACTCCACAGTACTTAATAAACTCCTCCTGTAATTCAGTGATCATAGTATAAAGCACATGCATCAGTGGGAACTGTTATTTTTTAGAGTTAAAAGGGAAATTCATTATGCTGAGTACTGTTCATAGTTCATAGTTCCAAGACCGTACCCCCCCCCCCTTTTTTTTTATCAAGGGTGCTGCAAAGTTGCCTAGTTACATAAACCTTGAATATGGCAGAAATTTTTCCAGTAAACTGTGACGTAAATAAGATTGGGAGTGTCAGAAATTAGTCTTGCAAGCCTGAAAACTGTGGATCTGACACTAATATTGATTGTTTTTGATTATTTTTCATACAGCACTCTTTTGCAACCCACCCCTGTTGCCACAGGTGAAACGACATATAGTCTGTCACTAGAAGATCTAGCAATCTAAAAAAAATTGGAATTTGACACTAATTTCAGTCAACTTTGATTATTTTTGTGTATCACCTTGTGTATCAAGTTGTGGAAGATGATGGTCAGCTCAAGTGTTTTTCATCTTCCACTGACTCCCAGACATCTTTAACTCACTTAATCTACTCAAATGATCTAGCTTGCTTGCCGAAAGCCTCCCTTAGCATTCAGTAAAGTCAGCTGTATTTTTATAGAGCTTAAAACAAACTGAATTCAGGTCTCTTTGCGCCTTCAAGTGAACCATTTTGAAATTCTCAGATCTGATAGAACACTGTGTGAAGAAATCAGCAACATTCATGCTGACCCACTCACAGTGACTCACTGTGGGAGACTGGCAGTTGAAAGACACGAGAAGACATGCCTAGCAGCAGTTGGTTGCACTGCTGATTGGGTGCAATATTCGAATGTTTGAAAAATTTGGGTACCAGCTCTTTTACCATTCTTCTTTTCATCGAATTTCTCTTCCCAGTACATTGAATTTACTGTAAATAGTTCCCATTATGATGATTATTTTATTTTCACAGTCTCTTGTATGGTATCTATTACTTTCAGTACTAATTTAATATGATCAGATAATGCAGCTTACCTTTTAATTATTTAAAATGCACAAGAGTGTCATTACCTGTGTCACTGTAAATAATTTCTATCACCATAAATAATTTCTATTTTTATTTATTTATTTATCCTTTGACAAAGTACATTGTATGGATCAAGGTATATTTTCATTTCCTGCATTGACAGGTACATAGTTTTTACTGTCTACTGTTTAACAAAAATATAAATTATTACAAAATTATTATAGGGCTATTTCATATTAAATTAGATTTTGTACAATTCTTCTTTTGATACAATAATGGTATTGCAACTGTTTTGAACTGTTGTGCACATACATTCATTAACACTGTAATAACAGTTTTCTATTAGAAAATTTTTGAGACATTTGTTGAAAATAATTTTATTGTTTATTTCTGTCAAGGATGAAGGGAGTTTTTCAAGGGCTCTTGGTCCAGCATATGATGTTTTTTTTTTTTTTTTTTTTTTTTTTTTTTTTTTTTTTTTTTTTTTTTTTTTTTTTTGGCATTGTGTGTCAGCTTATGGAAGAGGTTCCGTTTTCTTGTGTCATGGTTCTGTTGTGTGTTGTTATCTCTAGTATTGGCAGAATATTTGAATTTTGTCCAACAGAGGAGTTCGTATAGGTATATACTGAGTGATGTTAGTATATTGAGAACTTTAAATGCTGGTTTACATGAATCTTTCCATTTAAGTTTGGCTATCATTCTTATGGCTCTTTTTTGTAATTTAAATACTTTATTAATGTTTGTTTTCGATGTACCTCCCCAAAAAATTATGCCGGAACTTAATGTCATATGAATTAATGCATAGTATATTGTTTACATAATGCCTGTATCTTATAGGTAGCTGAGTTTGTGCAGCACATATAGGTTTGCGCTGAGCTTCCCCCTTGTATATTGTAAATGCTTATCCCAGTTTACATTTTCATTGATAATTATGTATATTTGGTGTCCTCTGCTATGCACTCATCTATGCATACATTGATATCTTCACTGTGAAAGTTTCAAAGTCTAAAGTTTACGCAAAAGTGTTTTAGGAAAATTGTTGTGCAGGTTTAATTCAGTAAATCTTTGGATGGCATTATTTACTTTTACATTGGCTTTTATTTCTAGCTTTTCTGTATCTTTATCCCTGAACAGATGAGTTGTGTCATCTGGATAGGTAACTATACTACCATACTTAATCATAATTGGGATGTGATTTGTGTGTAGAATGAAGAGTATTGGGTCAAGAATGGGGCCTTGTGGCACGGAGAAGTGTAAAATTCTTGCTTTAGATCTTATTTTTTCACCAGTAGTTTTTGTAATTTCAGTATATTGACTCCTGTTTGCCAGGCATGAGAGAATCCAGTCTCCTGCATTTCCTCTTATGCCATGTACTCCTAATATTTCTACTAAAATTTTGTGGTCTACACAGTCGAATGCCTTTGTTAGATCCATAAATACTCCTACACATTTATTTTGAGAGTCCATGTTTGTTATTACATTTTTGATGAGATCTATTACTGCATCTATGGTGCATTTATCTTTCTGGAAGCCAAACTGATTCTTGTTGATTATTTCAAATGTCATCAGAAAAGCAACAAGTCTCTGTGCATAAGCTGATTCAAATATTTTGGGTATGACTGATAAAAGAGCTATAGGCCTATAATTTTCCGGATTGTATTCATTCCCCTTTTTATGTATTGGTTTTATCAGTGCTGTCTTTAAGCACTTTTGAAAAGTTCCTGCCAGGAATGATGAATTGATTAGTTGTGTAAGAGGTTTCTTGAGTTCCTGCATATGGTGTTTAATTTCTATACTTGATATTCTGTCAGTTCCACATGACTGTGTTTGTTTTACGTTTTTTATTATCTTTAGTTTTTCTTCTACTGTCACTGGGAAAAGTGCCATTGTTTTTCCCTGGGGATTAATAAACGTTTTCCATGTGTTATTGTATTTTTTCCTTTAGTTTTTCGCCTACTGTGGCAAAATAGTCATTGAAGAGATTTATGATTTTATTCTATTCAGTTATAGTTTTTTTGCTGATCGTGAACTGTATTTTGCTGTGTTCCTGTGAGGTGGAGGGCTTACATACTGTTTCTTCTTTCTGTTTCACAGTCAGTTACTAAATAACACCCGAAACTAACTCCGAGATAAAATCTGCAGGTGGCTTATTTTTTTCATCCAGATCTTTCTACATTAAGTTGATGATCTTCACTTGAAAAAGTTGTATTTTATGAAAATCAGTACAACACAACACTTACTCAGCATAAGTAAATTCTGAAGATCAAACAAATACGTTTTTACTTCGGTATAACTTCAGAAATGCATAAATTCTTGAAACTTTGTGCAAATCTCCTAAAACCAAACATCACAAACATTCAATCAGTTTTTCTATAGCACTTGAAGTAAATAAGATTCACATTGTTCATTTTATTTCTTTTTTTTTCATCATTCCATAACAAAGCTAGTTAATGTTTATCATAGTCTACAGCATCACTGTTTCATTTAAGTATGATAATGTTCTGATATACAGAAAAGCTCAGCACTTCCAGCAACACTCTATGGTGATGGCTGTACATGAAATAAACATCCATTATGATCTTATTGTATCCAAGGAAGTAATAGTTAACATTCTAGCAAGCTTACCAACTAAACCCTGTGTTCACCCACAGTTAAGATTAAACATTGTGTGCTACATCAACATGTGTTTCACTATTTCAGATTTGTTCATGTGGGGCTCCTGGAATTTTCTTGTCTCAGTTAACAAGACAGCAGAGTTTATACCGTAATATTGGCTAAAGCAACTCATATTGTGGCTAAAGTAACTCAGATTGCTTGAAAGTGAACTCTTCATCAACCAGAATTTCACAAACCAGCACTCCATTAACCTAAGAACAAAATGTATTTCATCTGTTGGTGCGATGTGATCTGAAGCAACACTAAAATCAACGTCACTTGCCTCATTATATGGCCCATATCAGATCAGTCTCTAAATGCTGCCAATGCTAACAGTGTTACCTTTCTTTACAACCACACAAGTACAACACTACACTGCACAAACACTAATTAATGTCATCCACACATTACAGGTGTACACTTATCACTTCCTACCAAGCCAGATTAAGGCAACATAAAGAACTTCCTCAGTTACCTTTCTGAAGGATTTCTGGTTGATCCCTAATACTCTTAGCACTAGAATGGAACTGACTATGATGTGATACGTACAAGGGCTAGTCATAAAGTTTAGATTATCACTTCAGAAAAAATCAAGGAGCAACCATGAAACTTGCCCTAGCTAGCCCATAGATGGCTCCCAACTGTCCCACGAACTTCTAGAAGCTTCCCCTCAACCCCCTCCCTGTCTCTCATGTCTCTCCATCCCTCACCCCACCTCATCCCATACCCTCAGCTCACCCCAGTACACCCACCGTGGACCAGGTAAGAGCTGGCAGTCGACTGAGCATAATGTAGCGAGACAGGTGTGTGTGTGTGTGTGTGTGTGTGTGTGTGTGTGTGTGTGTCGACAGGTGTGTGTGTGTGTGTGTGTGTGTGTGTGTGTGTGTGTGTGTCTTTATGTGCATGTTTTTCCTACACACTTGAAAAACGCAGTACCTTGTACCTTTTGTATGTATACCTATCGATGATGCAGTGCTTCTGTCTTTTGAGTCATCTCTTTTATTCCGGAATAATTCTGTATTTAGAATAAGCATTATAAACAGAATGTCTTTGTTTTATGTTTTGCTTTCAGTCACTTTTATATATGTAGCAGATTAAATGTATGTTTTCCACAGGCGTGGCATGTGATTTCCATACTAGCGAAGGCTGCAACAGTTATTGATTGGAACTAACCTAGACCTCGGATTATGCTACAGATCAGTCTGTCACCACAACCTAGATCTCAGGATGGGAGGGAGGGGTAATATCACACTCTAGCCAAACATTTACATACTGTTTCTTCTTTCTGTTTCACAGTCAACTACTAAATAACATCTGAAACTAACTTCGAGATAAAATCCGTAGGTGGCTTATTTATCCTCCAGTATCGCATTTCCCAACAGTTTACCACAACAAATCACACTAAAAACCACATTTTGGAGAGATCGCTAATGCATTATATGTTAGCTTTGCTGCATGCTTAATGTTTTTGCTATATGCATTTCTAAACTCCAAGTGTTTAGTGTTTGGTGTGCTCAAACCACAGTGTTTATGAGTTCACTTGACAAAACAGTGACATTTTCATGTCATGGATTTTGTGCTGCATTTGGCGGACATGAGCAACCTGGACAACTGCCATGGTAATTTACACACTCTATTTGTTGTATTTATACTTAAATATTACAAAAATATGCATTTTAAGTGATAAAGCACACACAACCACTCAGCTGTGTTGTCATTACCCTGTTAAAAATGCTTGTATACTCTTGTATGGATTTACACAGTTTTTGTTATGGATTCATGTTTACATTGGGTCTGGGTGCACCGAGTTCCTTTGCTTTCATCCTAACCGCATGCTCCAAAATTTTACCTGGTAAATTGCACACTGAATTCATATTGTGTTGTTTTTGAACTTGTGGTATGCTGCTGTTATTTGCAAGAACATCAAACTCACTAAACCTGTGCATGACACACCCACAAAAAGAAACTTGCTCATTACCTGCAGTCAGCAAGCAAGGAAACTAAAGTAATGGGACATATTTCCCGTATGGGGTATATTTCACATGCTTTTTCCTCTAATCATTCATGAAACTCTCACTAGGTGGGGATACTTATGTTATGTACTGTAGTGCACTCAGGCAAGACATTTGCAAACTTATTCCAAAGGTGAATAGAAAAGCCAATGGAAGAGAGAGAGAGAGAGAGAGAGAGAGAGAGAGAGAGTCTAAAACTATAACAGTAAATGTCCATTAATGATGCAACTAAGTATAGTAGAGATATACAGAGAGAGGGATTCTATAGTGAAGTTTCATTCACTTTTGATGTAACCAGTGGAATATGAAAATTGTGTGGAGGTTGGTAGGACACACTGAGGCTGAAACATCAGAGCCTTCGGGACACTCATAAGAGCAGTACTCAGGTCCCCAAACCTCTGTTACATAGAGCTAAGCACATTTTGAGTTGTACCCTTAAGGCTAGCTACTACATGTTCGAAAAACATTGCTTGATGTCACTTATCAGCGATTCTAAAAAACTGACTACCATTTATTAAATTTATGTAGGAAATATGCAAAATGTGTTTTGGTAATTTAAATTCTGTAATACATTACTGAGAAAATTTTTTAATATAAATTTTGGGATGGCTCCACCTGAGAACTTTTAATTACAAGCTGTGCTGGTTGTCCACAACTTCAAGCAAAATACTGTATTTGAATATTGACAGTGTGTTT
The DNA here is from genome assembly GCF_023864345.2 of Schistocerca serialis cubense. Classification (NCBI taxonomy): domain Eukaryota; kingdom Metazoa; phylum Arthropoda; class Insecta; order Orthoptera; family Acrididae; genus Schistocerca; species Schistocerca serialis. Next base: position 1,044,350,573 of record NC_064639.1, on the reverse strand, counting down.
CTACTTAAATTCTGTTATTTTAAAATAATCACTAAGTCCTTCCTAGGAATCTCACATTGGCAATAATATCAATAACTACTGCAATTTATGTAATTGCTGTTTATGTAATATTTCTTTTTGTGTAACAGCCATTGCCCCATATCTAAAAGACGTGTGAAGTTCTTGTAATTGGTTACTGCAATGAGAATATGTTCTTCCACGCCATAGTACCCAATATTTTTGCTTAGTCTTCAAACAAATTAATTAATTTGTAGTATGAAATATATTGTGGAAAGAGATATCAGAATTCCTAGCACAATAGTATTGATTTATTTTTTGTGCCCACCATTATATTAAAAAATAAATAAAAAAACTTATTGAAAGCTAGAACTTCCTAGTCTTAATGCTGTTGTTCTGAACTTGCAGCTGGGTATGAAGACTATGTTTGATGGAAATAATGCAGATTTTACTGGTATCAATGACTCAAAACCAGGCCTTGTTGTTAGCAAGGTCTTACACAAAGCTTTCATAGAAGTGAATGAGGAAGGCACTGAAGCTGCAGCAGCAACTGGTATGTAAATTGCTGTATTTATTTTTATTCTCTAGTGAGCATTATGGTCAATGATTGTCAGAGATAGTATGAAGTATAAAGATTTTGTTGACACAATGCATGCATCAAGTAATGCTGATTTGTTAGTCTGTTCAAAATACATTATTATACATCTACATCTACATACATTCTCTGCAAGCCACCGTACGGTGCATGATGGATGGTACTCTGACATTTCCTTTCCAGTTCCATGTGCAAGTAGAGGGAAAAAAAGATGACTCTCGATATGCCTCTGTATGAGCCCTAATTTCTCCTATCTTATCTTCATGGCCTTTATGCAAAATGTATGTTGGTGGGAGTAAAATCATTCTGCAGTCAGCTTCGAATACCAATTCTCTAAATTTTCTCAAATGTGTTCTTAGAAAAGAACATTTGTCTTCCCTCCAGGGATTCCCATTTGAGTTCCTGAAGCATCTCTGTAACATTTGTGTGTTGTTTGAACCTGTTGGTAACAAGTCTAGCAGCCCGCCTCTGAAGTTCTTCAATATTTTCCTTTAATCTGATATGCTATGGATCCCAAACATTCCAGCAGTACTCAAGAATCGGTCACACTAGTGTCCTATATACAGTCTGGTTTACGCATGAACCACACTATCCCAAAATTCTGCCTATAAATCGGAGCCGACCATTCGCCTTCCCTACCACAGTTCTCATGTGCTTGTTCCATTTCATATCACTGTCCAATGTTATGCCAAGATGTTTCAATGACATGACTGTTTTGAGCAGGACACTATTAATGCTGCATACAAACTTTATGGATTTGTTTTTCCTGATCATCCGCAGTAACTTACATTTTCCTATATGTTACACAATTCACATCATTTAGACTTTACACTATACTATACTGAACCTTCAGTTAATGAAATAATGGCTATAATATTCTTAATTTTTAACTCAGACAGTATGATCATGTTCAGATTTCACTTCTTTTTAGAACTAGTGTGTAAGTCTGTAATTTGTTATGGCTGGTTGTCTATGCAGTGACGCTCCTGCAATATTCATTCTGTAGAATATTTCTTGTTTCTGTATATAGCATGTTCCATGCAATTTATTTCCTGACCTCAAATTCTATTCTCAATCTTTCTCTCTCCCCACTCCAACTCCCCATCACCTTATCTCCTCTCTCTCTTATACTCCACCCTCAGCTTCATACATCTTTTCCTCTCCATTTACAACTGCTTCTATATCTGTACTCTGCAAACCAGTGAAACATGCATGGCAGCATGCACACCCAGTTGACAACGAATAAAGGTTTCTTTCTGTTCCAAATATGCATGAATTGCAGGAATAACAACAACTTAACTACTTCTGTGAGCACTGTAGTTAGTACAACCTTATCTTCACTGCCCTACAGGAGTGACATGAAGGAGCTTGTAGTATATTCCTATATTACTTAGTTCTTGAAACATGTAAGCAAGCTTTCATATAATAGTTGTCCGCCCCGGTAGCTGAGTGGTCAGCGTGACAGACTGTCAATCCTAAGGGCCCGGGTTCGATTCCCGGCTGGGTCGGAAATTTTTTCCGCTCAGGGACTGGGTGTTGTGTTGTCCTAATCATCATCATTTCATCCCCATCGACACGCAGGTCGCCGAAGTGGCGTCAAATCGAAAGACCTGCACCAGGCGAACGGTCTACCCGACGGGAGGCCGTAGCCACACGACATTTCCATTTATATAATAGTTGTGTAATGTTCCTGCTCACATATATGATCTAAGATAAACTTTCAGTTCACACATTGTATTGTACTCCAGAATGTTAATAAGTTTATTACAAGTAATAATAAAATAATTTTTTGAGTAGTTAACAATATATTAATGGTATTAATTCTACTTAACTCGATGAATTGAGGGTGTCCAACATTGTTGATCAAGCTAGTAAATCATTTTTTTTCACTGCAGTTAGTAATGAGATGGCTCTTTTGGAACATGTTACATTCTTGTGACATTAGAAATAACCTTTACATAATGAAAACTCTTTTCTGACATTCTTGATTTGTTTATGGTTTTCGCACTTCTCACTTACATAACTTTTCATTAGTAATCAGTATTGCAATTCACTGACAAAAACTGCATCTAACTCACAATTCTAGTAACTCCCTCCATGACAGCAAACTCTTTGGTCTAATATTGGTTATTGACCAAAGTCATTAAAAGGAGCTGAATTGAAATTGACTATAGCTGGCAGGCACAATCATGTTACTAAGGGAGCAAAGTGAGGCAGTGGCTGGTGCAACAGTCAATGCAGCAACACAAATAACTACTTATAACTGCAATAAGTTTTCATAAAATGATTTAAATAGTTGATTTACATGTTCAGATGTTAGTAGTGGATGAAGAGTGCCACTCACAGGATTTTCACCTTTTGCATTTTCAACATCATATTCCAGAACTGCATGTTAGTTAGTTTCATGTTCCATGGATCATTTGGATGGTAAATTGTAATGATGTGGAATGAGTAATATTATAATCACATTGCAAATTAATTTGTAAATATGGCTACATGCTGAACATTAATAAGACTTTTTAAAGTATAGAAGTGACTTCGTAATTCCTACCCACCACCTTCTACCCATCATAATAACAGAAATTATTCAGCAGAACAGGAGGAGTTGTCAAGGAGAAACTTTTTCAGTTTGTTATCAAATTTGCTCTTCTGTAGACATTTTATATCACTGGGTAAGTTTTCAAAAATTTTATTTACAGCATTGTGCACCCATTTTGTGCTAGAGACAACCTTATTGTGGAGTAATGAATGCCATTTTTCCTTCTGGTATTGTAATTATGTATATCATTGTTCGTTTTCAACTGCAGTGGATTATTTACAGCAAACTTTATGTGGGAATAAATACATTGTGAGGCATTAGTCAGAATTCTCAACTCCTTAAACAGATGTCTACAAGATGATCATGGATGAGCACCACATAATATTTTAACAGTACTGCAGAGTAGTCCTGCAGAAAAAACATAAATGAGAGACTAACACCAAAATAACATTTTAATTGGAAAGAAAATGCATCATTTACAACAACAAAACACAGTGCACACACAAATGTCTGCTGACAGCATAATGTGTCAAAGGGCTTAGGACAAAGACTATGCAATACTTTGTAACAACAAACTGCTTTCGATGGGCATGACATCACAACTATTTGGCCTGGTGTATATTAGTACACAGCCAATGGAGGGTACGGCAGGGCAGAGCAATGCAGGTTTTTGTGGCTCATGGGTGTAAATACAACAGTGCAAATTGGGGAGCAGGGCAGGGTTGGGCAGGACAGGACAGCAAAGTGCCTGCATCATCCTGCTGCTTCTGGACTACAGTTTCTTGCATGAGCGCCATGCAGCTGACGGGTGGCATACAGGCCACGTGCTCCCATGGAGTGTGTACAACAATGGAAACTGCCTCCCAGTATGTGCACACACTGTGTCGTGAAGTATTTCCTTCACTGTGCTGCCCTGCCCTGCCATTTGTCAGCTGTATTCCAATACACACCCACCCTTTACATTTCTAACAGGTCATGGGAAAATATTGCAAATTGTGGTTTGAGAAGCATTACTTTCAAAGTAAATTTCTTGTTATGCTAGATAAATTGTGTTGTGTGTAATAATGTGTGATGAATGTTTTAAGTCATGGAGCTTTTGACTTTCATTCAAAACTTAACACTTCGAAGACCAACCACTTGGAAAAATTTCAGCACAGATCAGCCATTTATGCCATTACTTAAAATTTTACTGGCAAATTTGTGTTTGGTATGTATTAATGAATAACACATGCTAAAAAAGACCAATCTTCAAGGTTAGTTTTTCATATTTATTTAAGTTCTTTCATAGTTTACAAATTATGCAGTAATGATTGCAGAAATTGTAATTATCATTCAAGAAAAAGTGTTAGGTGAGTTATTGAGCAATTTCACTTGTAATTGGCTGTTTTATGGAAAATTCGAAGTGTTCTGGCATGCAGGGAGATATGTTGCAATCAAGGCAATATCAGTTTGCCTCTTTTCTGCTTAGTTTTCCAGGGAATTGTCTCATCTTCTCCAAAGAAAGTGCCAAACAACTCTAATGTTCACTACTGCATCTTTTGAAGTGATTCTGTTAATAACAACAGCAACTGTATATGAATTTCAATAATTAACTTTTCTTATTTGTGTGTTCATGAACAGTGATGCTGCTATTGTATGATTACATCGCATATCTTATGCTCTGAATATCAGCTGTAACTGGCTGGTGAGATCACTCGACATGAGCTGTGACTGGCTGACAAAAACACATCATTCAGCACAATCTTGACTTCAATGCTTTTGAAGCTGCCGAGCTGTATTTGGTGGAATTTGTTTTTATACTTTCATGATATGAAAATATGTAGTATACATGTTTCCACACATCAAATATCTCTCCACAACAAATTGCTTTTTTTGCTAGGTTTCGTTTTCTAAGGTTTTGGAAAGTTCTATATCGGTGTATAAAACATTCATCATTCGAAGGATTGGTAAGTTTCACAGCTCAGAGGGAAAGTATAGTCACTTAACATGAAAAAATGTACTTTCACCCAGAGCATAGTGTATTTTCACCCAGGAGAAAGTGTATTTCCACCACCTGAGAAAAAGTGTATTTTCACCTGGAAAAAGCTTCTTTCTTCACTTGTCCATGTATACACCCAATTACTGAACAAAAATATTCAAAATATGTCAGATTACTGTTTTGTCTCTCTTCAAGACTTGCAGTATTTGTAAGTGCAAATGTGACTAAACTAAACTGTTCTAGGAGTTCCAAAATGTTCTTTTTCCTTCTCAGTGGTATAGACATCTAAGAATTTTGAAGTTTCCACCCTATTTATGATCTTCTCGCGATGTGTTGCATTTATCTTTGATGTAATATCCCTAGATGTGCAGAACTAAGTATGTTGTCTGTTTTTTAAATTGAGGGTGACACCATTTGCAGAAAACCAATCAGTGATACTTTTAAGAACCTTGTTTCCCATTTCTTCTGTTGTTGTATGTATGCTTGAGTTGATTACAGTGCTAGTGCCTTTCGTAGAGAGGACTAATTCTACTTGTTGCATATTAGATGGAAGAACATTTACACATATGAAGAAAAATAGCAGACCTAAGATTGAACTTTGGGGAACCCCTTGCATGATTTCTCCCCAGTCGGAATAATGTTCCTGGAATACATTGGTTAAATTACTGGTTACAACTTTCTCCATTTTTTGGTTAGACATAGTTTATCCATTGGTTGGCAAAACTTCAGTTTATCTAGGAGAGTATTGTGAATCTCACAGTCAAATGTCTTAAATAGGTCACAGAAAATGCCATTTTGTTATTTAATGCTTGTAAAATTTAGTGAGTGTACATGTAAATGGTATTCTGAATAGAGAAACTCCTCTGAAATCCAGTCTGTGATTTGCTAAGTATGTTATTATTACTCAGTGAGATACTATTCTAGAATACATCACCTTCTCAAAAATTTTGGAAAAAGATGTTAACAGTGAAACAGATCAGTAGTTATTGACATTTCTCCTATAACTTGTAGTAACAGCATAGTTCAGTCTCTCTTGAAAATTGCTTTGAATTAGTGATGAGAAGTCTATTTCTGATGAACAGCTTTATAACTTCTGGGAAAATTCAGCAGATTTTTCTTAGACTGCAGTGTAGACTGTTTTCATGTTTTTTTTCTTCAAAATACTCTTCGAACTATCAAATTCACTAAAAATAAGGTCAAACTGAGTTACTTTATATAACCAGTTGTCTGTCAGAAATGTTAGCCCACCACTAGATAGGACTTCAGCCCAACCAAAATATTCCTCCTATGTAGCAGGAGGACTTAAAATATCACTAAATGGTGTTCCCAGTGTATCATCACAGTTCATTGCACGATATGTGATTTAGCCAGCTAGGTAGTGGAATCCTTCTGCAGTGCAGTCAAATCCCTCTTTCACAGCAGATTCTTCTGGTGCATGCATAAACTGTAAGTTGATGTCCTGCAGCTCTCTTTCACCATATATACTCTCTTTCACGATCTATAATTTCCAGTGCTTCACTCATGTTGGGCAAACTACCACTGAATAGCAGCATAGTGAATGCATTATTGTAGCAGAGGTAGACACAAAGCCCATGCCTACCACAATAGTGCAAGTTTTATGTCAACTAACTCTGCAGATGATGAAGAGATTGAAGAAATGTATGATGAGATAAAAGAAATTATTCAGATAGTTAAGGGAGACAAAACTTTAATAATTATGGGGGGACTGGAATTCGATAGTAGGAAATGGAAGAGAAGGCAAAGTAGTAGGTGAATATGGACTGGGGCTAAGGCATGAAAGAGGAAGCCACCTGGTAGAATTTTGTGCAAAGCATAACTTAATCATCACTAACACTTGGTTTAAGAATCATGAAAGTAGCTTGTATATATGGAAGAGACCAGGGGACACTAGAAGGTTTCAAATTGATTATAGACAGAGATTTAGGAACCAGGTTTCAAATTGTAAGACATTTCCATGGGCAGATGTGGACCCTGACCACAATTTATTGGTTATGAACTATAGATTAAAACTGAAGAAACTGCAAAAAGGTGGGAAATTAAGTAGATGAGACCTGGATAAACTGAAAGAACCAGAGGTTGTAGAGAGCTTCAGAGGGAGCATTAGGGAACAATTGACAAGAACAATGGAAAGGAATACAGTAGAAGAAGAATGGGTAACTTTGAGAGATGAAATAGTGAAGGCAGCTGAGGATCAAGTTGGTAAAAAGACGAGGGTTAGTAGAAATCCTTGGGTAACACAAGAGATATTGAATTTAAATGATGAAAGGAGAAAGTATAAAAATTCAGTAAATGAAACAGGTGAAAAGGAATACAAACATCTCACAAATGAGATCAACAGGAAGTGCAAAATGGCTAAGTGGGAATGGCTAGAGGACAAATGTAAGGACGTAGAAGCATATATCACAAGGGGTAAGATAGATGCCGCCTACAGGAAAATTAAAAGAGACCTTTGGAGAAAAGAGAACCACCTGTATGAATATCAAGACCTCAGATGGAAAACCAGTCCTAAGCAAAGAAAGGAAAGCAGAACAGTGGAAGCAGTATGTAGAGGGTCTATACATGGGTGATGTACTTGAGAGCAATGTTAGGGGAATGGAAGGAGACATAGATGAAGATGAGATGGGAAGTCAAGAATTTGATAGAGCACTGAAAGACCTAAGTTGAAGCAAGGCCCCGGCAGGAGTAGACAACATTCCATTAGAACTACTGATAGCCTTGGGCAAGCCAGCCATGACAAAACTCTTGTATCTGGTGAGCAAGATGTATGATACAGGCGAAATACCCTCATAATAAAAATACAATTCCAGAGAAAGTAGGTGCTGACAGGTGTGAAAATTACTGAACTATCAGTTTAGTAACCCACAGTTGCAAAATACTAACATGAATTCTTTACAGATGAATGGAAAAACTGATAGAAGCCGAGCTCAGGGAAGATCAGTTTGGATTCTGTAGAAATGTAGGAACATGCGAGGCAATACTGACCCTACGACTTATCTTAGAAAATAGATTAAGGAAAGGCAAACCTACATTTATAGCATTTGTAGATTTAGTGAAAGATTTTGATAATGTTGACTGGAATGCTCTTTTTCAAATTCTGAAGGTGGCAGGGATAAAATACAGGGAGTGAAAGGCTATTTAAAATTTGTACAGAAACCAGATGGCAGTTATAAGAGTCGAGGGGCACGAAAGAGAAGCAGTGGTTGAGAAGGGAGTGAGACAGGGTTGTAGCCTGTCCCTGATGTTATTCAATCTGTATATTGAGCAAGCAGTAAAAGAAACAAAAGAAAAATTTGGAGTAGGAATTAAAATGCATAGAGAAGAGGTTTGCCAATGACATTGTAATGCTGTCAGAGACAGCAAGGGACTTGGAAGAACAGTTGAATGGAGTGGACAGTGTCTTGAAAGGAGGATATAAGATGAACATAAACAAAAGCAGAACAATTATTATGGTATGTAGTCGAATTAAATCAGGTGATGCTGAGGGAATTAGATTAGGCAATGAGACACTTAAAATAGTAGCAGGGTTTTGCTATTAGCGCAGCAACATAGCTGATGATGGTCTAAGTAGACAGGATATAAAACGTAGACTGACAATGGCAAGGAAAACATTTCTGAAGAAGAGAAATTTGTTAACATCGAGTATAGATTTAAGTGTCAGGAAATATTTTCTAAAGTATTTGTATAGAGTGCAGCCATGTATGGAAGTGAAACATGGACGATAAACAGTTTACACAAGAGGAGAATAGAAGCTTTTGAAATTTGGTGCTACAGAAGAATGCCCAAGATTAGATGGGTAGATCATGTAATTAATGAGGAGGTACTGAACAGAATCGGGGAAAAGAGGAATTTGTGGCACAACTTGACTAGAAGAGGGGATTAGTTGGTAGGACACATTCTGAGGCATCAAGAGATCCCCAATTTAGTATTGGAAGTAAGCCTGAAGGGTAAAAATTGTAGATGGAGGCCAAGAATTCAATATACTAAGCAGATTCAGAAGGATGTAGGTTGCAGTAGTTACTCAGAGATGAAGAGGCTTGCACGAGGGTAGAGAATCAGGGAGAGCTGCACCAATAGCAACAGATGACAGGACTTTCATTAGCTGCAAAACATTTGTAAACACACCAGGAAAGCATCTGAAAGAATGTAATGTCCATCTTTTTGGTGTGGACAGTTCTGGAATTGGGAAACCAATTTGATTTCTTAAAAAAAAACAAATAACACTTCCTTGATGCAGAACAAGGTATAACCACTTTGGAAAAGTCTTCTCTTTACCATATTGTTCATTCATTTCCACTCAACAAGCAGTTCATCTTCGTTCTTGCAAACAGCTTGCCTAATATTTTAGTTACTTTCTCCTGCACTTGCTTCTTTTGACATTTTTGCTGATGCTGCTCACTTTATGTTGTAGGCAGTTCTCACTATAGCTCAGGTTTGTGCATGCATGCACCCCCCCCCCCCCCCCCCACACACACACACACACATGGCCATTAGTCTGTGGACTTACATGCTAATTCTTCTGTGCCTGTTCACTGATTGGTTTATTGTCAAACTCACACTGATCTGTAGCTATTATCTAGTCTATATTTCATTTTTGGTGGGAGTCACATTAGCCAGATGCTTAAGGGCACTTCTCATTGTATTCTTTGCCTGCAACTTGTCTGCTATGTTTGGAACAACTGCATCAGCTGCACTCATATTACCACTTAAACTGGGAGCACTTCTTGGTATTTTACATGTGGCACTGCTTCTGGCTTAAGCATTTTTGTCAATGGCAGATTAAAAATTTTTGCTCACAAGTCACGGGTGTAATCATCATGTATAAAATATAATGTACACATGATTGTTGTCATAATACTGAATGGCTCTTTTTGGTGCCACTTCGTAATTTAGACTTTCTGCAGTCAGATGTCTTTAGGGGACAGCATGGTATATTGTATCTGTGCCTTTTCTCTTTTTAAAATTTTAAAGTTACACCCAGGCTTTTTAAGACAAAACTTTAATCAAACAGCACAACAACATTGCAAAGATTAACTGAACAACATAACAACACAACTCTGTTATGCACCCCAGTACATGTGAAGCACTATGCTCCAATGACATCATGCACAAAACAACAAAATGTTAAGTGATTTGTGCATGTCATTTGGGCTCACCCTTATTATTGGCAGTGCATGCTTTTTACAGTATTGTTGTAATTATGATTTCTTGTAATTTACAATGAAGAAAAATTGTTATAAATAAACATGATCAACAGAAAATGAAAAATATATTTTAAATAAATTGTTTTGTGAAACACGAAGCTGTCCTAAGTTAAATTTTGTAAAATGCATATTTTTAAGAGTTACTATTGATTATGAAAAATTGGCTAATAAGACATGGGCATTTTAACTTCCTACAGTAGTGTGGATTCTAATGCTAAGCCTTTATTATTTTATACATGCAGGAGACCAATAAATTAAAAATTATTTACATTATGAACAATCAGTTTCATTTTTACATTCACAAATGTGTAAAACTTAGGTACAAAAGTAATTTTCCCATGATGGGTCACTGTCAAATAATGTAGCTCTATGAAACTTGGTTATTTGACAGTGACCCAATAAAGTAGCTCTATGAAACTTAGCCCCCCCTCCCCATGATCCATGGACTTAGCCATTGGTGGAGAGGCTTGCGTGCCTCAACGATAGAGATAGCCGTACCGTTGGTGCAACCACAACGGAGGGGTATCTGTTGGGAGGCCAGACAAACATGTGGTTTCTGAAGAGGGGCAGCAGCCTTTCCAGTAGTTGCAGGGCAACAGTCTGGATGATTGACTGACCTGGCCTTGTAACACTATCCAAAACGGCCTAGCTGTGCTGGTACTGCAAATGGCTGACAGCAAGGGGAAACTACAGCCGTAATTTTTGCTGAGGGCATGCAGCTTTACTGTATGGTTAAATGATGATGACGTCCTCTTGGGTAAAATATTCTGGAGGTAAAATAGTTCCCCATTCGGATCTCCAGGCGGGGACTACTCAGAAAGACGTTGTTATCAGGAGAAAGAAAACTGGCGTTCTACGGGTCGGAGCGTGGAATGTCAGATCCCTTAATCGGGCAGGTAGGTTAGAAAATTTAAAAAGGGAAATGGATAGGTTAAAGTTAGACATAGTGGGAATTAGTGAAGTTTGGTGGCAGGAGGAACAAGACTTCTGGTCAGTTGAATACAAGGTTATAAATACAAAACCAAATAGGCATAATGCAGGAGTTGGTTTAGCAATGAATAAAAAAATATGAATGTGGGTAAGCTACTACAAACAGCATAGTGAACGCATTATTGTGGCCAAGATAGATACAAAGCCCACGCCTACCACACTAGTACAAGTTTATATGCTGACTAGCTCCACAGATGACGAAGAGATTGATGAAATGTATGACGAGATAAAAGAAATTATACAGATAGTGAAGGGAGATGAAAATTTAATAGTCATGGGTGACTGGAATTTTTACTGGTAGGAAAAGGAAGAGAAGGAAACATAATAGGTGAATATGGAATGGGGGTGAGGAATGAAAGATGAAACCGCCTGGTAGAGTTTTGCACAGAGCATAACATAATCATAGCTGACACTCGGTTCAAGAATCGTAAAAGAAGGTTGTATACATGGAAGAAGCCTGGAAATACTGACAGGTTTCAGATAGATGATATAATGGTAAGACAGAGATTTAGGAACTAGGTTTTAAATTGTAAGACATTTCCAAGGGCAGATGTGGACTCTGACCTCAATCTATTGGTTATGAACTGTAGAATAAAACTAAAGAAACTGCCAAAAGTTGGGAATTTAAGGAGATGGAACCTGGATAAACTGACAGAACCAGAGGTTGTAGAGTTTCAGAGAGAGCATTAGGGAACGATTGAGAAGAATGGGGGGAAAAAAATACAGTAGAAGAAGAATGGGTAGCTTTGAGAGATGAAATAGTGAAGGCAGCAGAGGATCAAGTAGGTAAAAAAACAAGGGCTAGTAGAAATCCTTGGGTAACAGAAGAGATACTTTACTTAATTGATGAAAGGAGAAAATACAAAAATGCAGTAAATGAAGCAGGCAAAAAGGAATAAAAAGTCTCAAAAATGAGATCGACAGGAAGTGCAAAATGGCTAAGCAGGGATGGCTAGATGACAAATGTAAGGATGTAGAAGTGTATATCACTAGGGGTAAGATAGATACTGCTTACAGGAAAATTAAAGAGACCTTTGGAGAAAATCGAACCACTTGCATGAATATCAAGAGCTCAGATGGAAACCCAGTTCTGAGCAAAGAAGGGAAAGCAGAAAGGTGGAAGAAGTACATAGAGGGTCTATACAAGGATGATGTTCTTGAGGACAATGTTATGGAAATGGAAGAGGATGTAGATGAAGATGAAATGGGAGATATGATACTGCGTGAAGAGTTTGACAGAGCACTGAAAGACCTGAGTCAAAACAAGGCCCCGACAGTAGACAGCATTCCATTAGAACTACTGATAGCCTTGGGAGAGCCAGTCCTGACAAATCTCTACCATCTGGTGAGCAAGATGTATGAGACAGCTGAAATGCCCTCAGACTTCAAGAAGAATATAATAATTCCAATCCCAAAGAAAGCAGGGGTTGACAGAAGTGAAAATTAGTAAACTATCAGTATAATAAGCCATGGCTGCAAAATACTAACACAAATTCTTCCAGACAAATGGAAAAACTGGTAGAAGCCAACCTTGAGGAAGATCAGTTTGGATTCCATAGAAATGTTGGAACACGTGAGGCAATACTGACCCTACAACCTATCTTAGAAAATAGATTAAGGAAAGACAAACCTACATTTCTAGCAATTGTAGACTTAGATAAAGCTTTTTTTGACAATGTTGACTGGAATACACTGTTTCAAATTCTGAAGGTGGCAGGGGTAAAATACAGGGAGCGAAAGGCTATTTACAATTTTTACAGAAACGAGATGGCAGTTGTAAGAGTTGAGTCACATGAAAGGGAAGCAGTGGTTGGGAAGGGAGTGAGACAGGGTTGTAGCCTCTCCCCGATGTTGTTCAATCTGTATATTGAGCAAGCAGTAAAGGAAACGAAAGAAAAATTCGGAGTAGGAATTAAAATCCATGGAGAAGAAATTAAAACTTTGAGGTTCGCCGATGGCATTGTAATTCTGTCAGAGACAGCAAAGGACCTGGAAGAGCAGCTGAACGGAATGGACAGTGTCTTGAAAGAAGGATATAAGATGAACATCAACAAAAGCAAAACGAGGATAATGGAATGTAGTTGAATTAAATTGGATGATGATGAGGGTATTAGATTAGGAAATGAGACACTTAAAGTAGTAAAGGAGTTTTGCTATTTGGGGAGCAAAATGACTGATGATGATCGAAGTACAGAGGACATAAAATGTAGACTGGTAATGGCAAGGAAAGTGTTTCTGAAGAAGAGAAATTTGTTAACATTGAGTATAGATTTAAGTGTCAGTAAGTCTTTTCTGGGAGTATTTGTATGGAGTGTAGCCATGTATGGAAGTGAAACATGGACAATAAATAGTTTAGACAAAAAGAGAATAGAAGCTTTCAAAATATGGTGCTACAGAAGAATGCTGAAGATTAGATGGGTAGATCATATAACTAATGAGGAGGTATTGAATGGGATTGGGGAGAAGAGAAGTTTGTGGCACAACTTGACTAGAAGAAGGTATCGGTTGGTAGGACATGTTCTGAGGCATCAAGGGATCACCAATTTCGTATTCGAGGGCAGTGTGGAGGATAAAAACCATAGAGGGAGACCGAGAGATGAATTCACTAAACTAAACAGATTCAGAAGGATGTAGGTTGCAGTAGGTACTGAGAGATGAAGAAGCTTGCACAGGGTAGAGTAGCACGGAGAGCTGCATTAAACCAGTCTCTGGACTGAAGATCACAACAACAATAACAACAACAACACGAAACTTGGATCATACATGCTACTACATTGTAGTAGAGAAGGTAAGTAAAAGAAATATACAATGAAATATACAGGAATAATGCTATTATTCAAAGATGATAATACACTGAAGTCACTGAGATTTGTAATAGTTCCTTGGACATTAAAAAGATGAGACATGATGCTCAGTAGGGTGTGTGATCACCACGGATGGCTGTGCATGCTCTGCAGTGTGTTTCCATGCTGGCTTCAGTATTAAGCTCTTGTGGTAGAGCATCTGGCCCTCCACCAGAGTGGTGGACAACTGTTGGATGGTTATTGGTGCATGTGAACATGCTGCAATATATTTCCCCAACTCATATCACAAGTGCTTGATTAGATTTAAGTTGGGGGAATGGGCAGGCCAGTCCATTTGCTGAAAATCCTCTCCTTCCAAGAGCTCCTCCACTGCACTCCTCAATTCTGTCATGCATTGCCATCCATAAAAATGAAGTCAGGGCCAAATGCACACCTCAAAAGACACACACAAGGAAGGAGTATATTGTCACAATAATGTTGACTGGCAAGTGTACCTTGTTCAAAGATTTGGAGGTCAGTACACCCATTCAGTGTTTTGCATCCCCTTGCCATAACAATGTGGACCACCAAAATGATCATGTTTGACATGTTCCCAGCTCTCGCCATATAAGGGTACATCCAAAATCACTGCTCAGACTGTATCTGCTCTCATCTGAGAGGAGCATGTGACCCCAACTTCTTGTCAGTACAGTTCCTGTACTCTTTGCACCATCCCAAATGCTGCTGTCGACATGTGAGTGAAAACTGAATACAGTGTACTGGTTGGTGGGCAAAGATACCACTTCGATGTACCAAAAAAGGGGAGAGACAGAGAGAGAGATGCAGGAATTCCTGCCAAAGGCTCCCCCAGTGATTGGCTGGCATAGATGGTGACATCATGTGTGGGAATCCCTACCAATTGACTTGGTCCAGGGCACAGCTACAGCCAGCCTGCAGGGGAGCAGATTTCAGGTGTGGCAGAGATGAGACCAATGGTATGGCCTCCACAGGCAAAAAATGCTCAATCTCCATCAATGGTGAAGGGAGGGGCCTCTGGTTGTGGGGTTGGGATCTGTAAATAATCTATGGAGAGGAAGTAGTTCCATCTCCATCAACTTACATTGCCAGTCATTGGCGACTTCTGTTTAATGCATAACAGAGGACAGAGTTTCTAGTGTTAAGAGGCAGGCTGTTGGGCTTGCTTGTCCTGGAGCAGTTACCGAGGCATTGGAAGGCCAAGGGACCAGTGCATCACATTGATGTTGGACCAGCTGCTCCTCACCAGCCACAACATCAAACATTTGCCACCCCTTCTTGATGAAGATGATGCCCTAGGCCCTTCCAGGGCTCTAGCTGAAAGTATGAGCCCAGACTTGGGATCTCAGGTGGTAATATGGTTGTGCAAGGGGGGTGGGGGGAGGTGTCACTGAGTTGGGTGCAGCAGTTCAGACAAGTTGTGGGGTTTGGACCTGTGTAAAATTTTGGCCAGGCTACATCCATTTATGGGGGTGGACAGATCGAAGGCAGAGAAGCTGGTAAGTGCTTTTCCAGAAGTTTCTGTCATTGTTTTGTACATCTGCATCTTGAATGTCCTCACTATCCACTTGGCTTCCAAAATGCATGTGGGATGGAAAGTGGTGGTGGTTGGTTGCTCAGTGCCACTGTGCTGACAAAATACTCAAAAGCAGATGCCATGAACTGAGGGCTGTTATCAGAAACCAAGGTAGAAGGACCCCCCTCCCCTTGATTGCAAATATAATGGTTAGCGTGTGTATAATAACTGATATGGTAGTTGTAGTCATCGTTGCAACATGTGGCATGTTAGAGGGGGCACCATCAACAAGCAACCACATTGTTCCATGAGATGGACTGTCAAAATCAACATGCAACTGATTGAGCAGATGGGAAATGTAGGGTGGTCAGAGCATGGTCAAGCTTTGAAACACTCTGCTGGGTCAGATTGGTTGTGGGCATAGGCTTAGCAGTTCTGGATGGAGCATTCAGTGGCCACATCAACCCCAGGCCAATACACACGATACCACACTATTCCCTACATTTTGCACATTCCCTGATGTGCATTGTGGAGCAGCTTCAGTATATATATAAATGACTTAGTAGATAGTGTCCGAAGTTCCATGCGGCTTTTCGCGGATGATGCTGTAGTATACAGAGAAGTTGCTGCATTAGAAAATTGTAGCGAAATACAGGAAGATCTGCAGCGGATAGGCACTTGGTGCAGGGAGTGGCAACTGACCCTTAACATAGACAAATGTAATGTATTGCGAATACATAGAAAGAAGGATCCTTTATTGTATGATTATATGATAGCGGAACAAACACTGGTAGCAGTTACTTCTGTAAAATATCTGGGAGTATGCGTACGGAACGATTTGAAGTGGGATGATCATATAAAACTAATTGTTGGTAAGGCGGGTACCAGGTTGAGATTCATTGGGAGAGTGCTTAGAAAATGTAGTCCATCAACAAAGGAGGTGGCTTACAAAACACTCGTTCGACCTATACTTGAGTATTGCTCATCAGTGTGGGATCCGTACCAGGTCGGGTTGACGGAGGAGATAGAGAAGATCCAAAGAAGAGCGGCGCGTTTCGTCACTGGGTTATTTGGTAACCGTGATAGCGTTACGGAGATGTTTAATAAACTCAAGTGGCAGACTCTGCAAGAGAGGCGCTCTGCATCGCGGTGTAGCTTGCTCGCCAGCTTTCGAGAGGGTGCGTTTCTGGATGAGGTATCGAATATATTGCTTCCCCCTACTTATACTTCCCGAGGAGATCACGAATGTAAAATTAGAGAGATTAGAGCGCGCACGGAGGCTTTCAGACAGTCGTTCTTCCCGCGAACCATACGCGACTGGAACAGGAAAGGGAGGTAATGACAGTGGCACGTAAAGTGCCCTCCGCCACACACCGTTGGGTGGCTTGCGGAGTATCAATGTAGATGTAGATGTAGATGTATGCAGGGATGGAGTATGGGAGGAACTACCAACGGGCATTCAAAATCATCCATAGCTAACAAAATGATCTTCTCAGTAACTTTAAGCCTGTGCTGTAAGGAAAAATAGATGGCTATGCCGGGTTAGTGTTTTAGGAAAGTGCTCTGGCCAACCCTCCTGTACAGCAGACAAAACCCTGCAGAAGAGTGGATCACAGCCAATTTCTGCTGCTGCTTCATGCACTGTAATAAAAATTCATGCTGAGTGTGTCACTGATTTGCATCTAAGGCAAAACACAGTGCTTCATGCCAATCAAATTTGGCATGTGGGCCACATGGCAAGTGGGAAGGTGCAGCAATATTTGAATACTGTGTGGTGGGCCAGTAATGGATCTCATAGATATAGTTACTTAGGAACAACACTCACTGTTGCACTTGCTGCATCATTTTATTCATAAGTTTCAAATAGGGGTCCAACAGCAAAATAAGGGGCTTGTGATTGGAGATCAGGTGAAACTTAGTACTGTAGAGGTGCTCATGAAACTTCCAGATGTTGTATATGACAGCCAACACTCCTTTCTCAGTTTGAGAGAAAGTCTTCTGTGCCACATGTAATATCTTAGATGCTAATGCAGTGGGCTGTCTTCTGTGCCGTAACTATATTTGTGGGACAACACAGCATTAATGTCACAATCTGAAACATCAGTGGCAAGCATTGGTTTGCCAGGATGGAATATTGCAAAAGAAGAAGCTGACCTAAGGCACTTTTTAAATTGGCTGAAAGCCTTCTAGTATGCCTCTGACCACACAGATTTAACAGCCTTTTTACACAACTGATTGGGCAGATTGGAAACGTGGGTCACATTGGGAATAAACTTGGCATAATAATTTACTTTGGTGGGCAACAACTGTAATTCTTTGGGCTTCTGTGGAACTGCTAAGCTAGTGATTGCATCCAGTCAATCCTGTGTGGGTGTAAGCATATTGTTACTTCATATAAGTCCCATGCACTTGACACACGGTGCATAATAACTACATTTCTTGGGGTGACAATGCAGCCCATGGGCTTGGAGCAATGAAACAACTGAAGACTGTAGCCTGAGTATTTCTGAAGTTCTATCAATACTCGTGCCAGATGGGGAATCCAAATACTGTTGGATACTAAATGATTTATCTGGTGTAAGGATGATTTTGTGTACAAACCACAGTGTAAAGCTATGATGAAAATTCAGAGACCCACATTAATTAACTGACTTATATAACTTGCATGATTTAAGCAGCACAACTCACTAGTCATCCAGATGGCTCCACTTTCACCTGCTTAACAATGCAAGCAAGGGATCAAAAAGCCATTCTGCTGTGACTGTTCATTTGTTGGTAGGGCAGTCATAGGTAAGCTATCGACATTGATGGTAAAAGCTACCCATTAGCTGACAATCACTGCTGAACCCTGCAGGCAGTGTGGTAGTCACAGCTCCCATCAGTGCAATGGGATGTCATTCCAAACACCAGTTAAATATGGAACAGATATCATTCGTGCCTCCTGAGAATGTGCTGATTCCAGTGCCATTCCAGTGTGAGATACTGTTTGTATGTCACCTTTTCCTATATTTCTCTACACACCCCTTAAACAATAGCTCTATACCCCCCCAGTCTGTTCTTATCAGTTTGGTATATGATAGGTCTTGCATCACAGGTCATTTAGGAAGTTGGTCATAGCTCATGCTGGCCTCCTGGTATTGGTAGCTCACGTGCCACATTTGGGCAGACTTACACTCATCTCTATGTCATTCACTGCCAGATAACAATAGCATCATTTTCACAATGGTGAGGGAGTGTAATTCATCATATTTCAGGCAGTTTGCACAAAATGTTTATAAATTAAATACACAAACATTTCTTATGAATCAGTCTATCAGTTTGTTGACACAGTATTAGAATTGCTACAATAGTTCCTGAAATGAGCCCAAATATACCAAAAGAAACTGTGACAGGGGACCTTAATTTATTTATGGTTAAAGAATAGGTATACAGGGATGAACAAAAATATGGAAACACGGCGAGAAATACATGCTTGAACATAAATGGAAATGCTAGCCATACCTGCAGATTTCATTGTGGTATTTGACATGAATGGCATGAGTGTAGCGTCCTCAATATGTTGCAAGTGTCAATTGTCAGAACAGTGTTCTGTGTAGTTATGAGTGCATTATGTTGGAGCTAAATGAATTTGAATGTGGACAAATTCTTGATGCTGATATGTTGGGTGCTTTTATAACCAAGGTAGCCAAAGTGTTTGGCGTTTCAAGAGACACTGTATTGAAGATTTATACTGCATACAGGGCAAGTGGAGAAACATTAACCACTAAGCCACAACGTGGATGAAAGTGTGTGGTCGTAGAATAGGGTTGTGATGGAAAATAAGGAGAGAATAGTTGCAAAAGCCACTGCGGAACTGAAAGTTGCACCCACAAATCCCATTAACACCAAAACAACGTGAAGGGAGCTCCATAAACAGGGAATTGCTGGGCAAACTGTAATTCCAAAACCACTCACCAGTGATGCTAATGCCCTTAACAGGGTAATGTGGTAGAACTTTACATCTGTGATGGTTATGCCCATACCTACTGTGGCTATGCTGAACTCTTATTTGGGATGTTACGTGTTGTTCTCTCCACATTCCTGTGTGGGTAATCACATGCTTTAAGCAGACATAATTTCTGTCTCCTCTGACTTCATAGTGCCCAAGGGGGCTAAATTAGCTAATACCTAAACAGTGTTTGTGTTAAATTCACATTCATATTCTGTGAAAATTATTCAGCTCATTTTGACTGATTGTAGCTTTCTGTCATGGTGCAACTCAGATGTTATGACAACACATTGGGTAGCATGGTACCATGCGAAGTACGAGTTGTGTTCAAAAAGTAAGGTGGCTTTATATTTTTATGACACAATATTTCTTTATTCATCAATATTCATGTTGTTCCCTTCAAAGTAAACCCCCTTAGACACAATACACTTGTGCCAATGCTTCTTTCAATCATCAGAGCATTTCTTATAAGCACTTTTTGGCACAGCCTTGAGTACTTCCAGTGATGCAGCTTTTATTTCAATTGTTGAAAATCTTCATCCTTTCATAGGCCTCTTCAGTTTTGGGAACAGGAAGAAGTCACAGGAGGCTAAATCAGGTGAATATGGTGGCTGAGGCATGGTTGTCATGTTTTTTTTGGCCAAAAAATCTCTCACAAGCAACGATGAATGAGCAGATGGATTGTCGTGATACAAAACACATGAATTATTTTTCCACAATTCTGGATGTTTTTTGTGTATCGCATAACGTCAAGGTAATACTCCTTATTGACAGTATGACCTTGAGACAAAAACTCATGATGCACTATACCATGGTAACTGAAAAAAAAAAAAAAAAAAAAAAAAAAAAAAAACAGTGAGCAAAACCTTGACACTTGATCGAACTTGGCGTGCTTTTTTCTGTCTTGGCTCTCCAGGATGCTTCCGTTGGGATGATTGGACTTTGGTTTCAACGTCATAACCATAAACCCATGTTTTGTCACCAGTTATGACTCTTTTGAGCAAATCAGGATCATCACTGATGTCATTCAAGAGCTCCTGAGTGATGGTCATGTGATAGTTCTTCTGATCAAAATTGAGAAGTTTTGGAACAAACTTCATTGACACACATCTCATGCCCAAAACATCCAAAAAAATTGCATGATATGAGCCGACCGACGTGCCAACATCCTTAGCATCTTCTCTTATGGTAATTTGACAATTTTCCAAAACAATTTTCTTCACAGCTTTCACGTTATCATCTCTAGCTGACGTGCTGGAGCATCCAGAGCAAGGTTCATCACTGGTATCTTCTTGGCTATCTTGGAAGAGGTTGTACAACGTATAAACATTTCTTTTACTTAGAGCAGATTCACCTTATGCCACTGTCAACATTTCAAGTGTTTTAGTGCACTTGATTCCATTTTTCACACAGAATTTGATGCAAATTCTATGCTCCATTTTTTGTAATAATTGAAAATCGCCGAGGACGCTAAAGCATGTCTAACCTTTCTGTCTGTCAAAAACAAACAAAGAATGTGGTACACCTGAAACTGTGAACATATGTTTGGGACATGTGTATAAACATTTCAAAAACAAAGTAAGATTGATAATTGAATGTACATTGCTCGCGCGATTTGAAAAGTCACCTTACTTTTTTAACAGCCCTCGTTATTTATGTGATCAGCTTGTATCATAGTCATTTATTTATTTATTTGTTGACATGTCTAGTTCTGTAGGACCAAATTGAGGTGAAAATCTCCAAGGTCATGGAGTGTGTCACTCCATGAAATTGCAACATAAAAATAATAATAGATAAAATAAAATGTTTATGAACCCAAAAAGAGTCAAGTCATAAGTTTAAGTAAATGCAATCAACAATATAACGTAGAAATCAGCTTAATTTTTCAAGGATCTCCTCAACAGAATGGAAAGACTGACCCATGAGGAATCTCTTCAGTTTTGATTTGAAAGTGTGTGGATTACTGCTAAGAGTTTTGAATTCTTGTGGTAGCTTATTGAGAATGGATGCAGCAGTATACTGCACACCTTTCTGCACAAGAGTTAAGAAAGTGTGATCCAAATGCAGATTGGATTCTGCCCAGTATTAACTGAGAGAAAGCTGTTAATTCTTGGGAATAAGCTGATATTGTTAAGAAGAAAAAACAGTAAAGATTATACATACATTGAGGGGCCAATGCCAGAATACCCAGACTAGTGAACATGGGTCGACAAGAGGTTCGCGAAATTACACCACATATTTCCTGAACTGCTCATTTCTGACCCAAAAATATCCTTTGAGAATGGGTAGAGTTACCCCAAAATATAATACCCTACAACATAAGTGAATGAAAATAAGCAAAGCAGACTAATTTTCTAGTCGAATGGTCAGATACCGTTAGAATAGTAAAAATGCCAGCATTAAGTCTTTGAACAAGATCCTGAACGTGGGCTTTCGACAACAGTTTACTGTATATCTGAACACCTAGAAATCAGAATTGTTAAGTTTCACTAATCATATGCCTATTCTGTGAAAATAAAATGTTGGGTTTTGTTGAATTGTGTGTTTGAAACTGTAAAAACTGAGTCTCACTGTGATTTAGCGTTAGTTTATTTTCTACAAGCCATGAACTTATGTCATGAAGTGTACTATTTGAAACAGAACCAACATTGCACACAACATCCTTTACTATCAAGCTAGTGTCATCAGTAAACAGAAATATTTTGGAATTACCTGTTTTTTTTTTTTTTATAAATACCCCCATTTGACCATACCCCATTCAGACCCCCACATCACAGCCATTCTCAACACTGATTAATGACATTTTGCTGTCTCTTGTTAAAGTAAGAGGTGAACCAGTTGTGAGCTATTCCCATCCAGTACCTTACAGAGAAAAGAGAATATAGCATTTTCAGTTGTTAAATGACTTCTAAAGCTAAACTGTACGTTTGATAGCAAATTATGGGATACAAAATGATCAATTATCCTTACATACACAGCCTTTTCAATAACTTTAGCAAACACTAATGGCAAGAAAATAGTCTACTCGTAGACCTACCCTCCTATATAAAAGATACCAACTGTTTCCTCAACAGTTCCTGGCACTTTAGCACACAGTGCCCTGCTCGTCACTATTGATACCACCTTCCTTTACACTAACATTGCTAATGCCCATGGCCTTACCGCTATTGAACACTATCTTTGCCAATGCCTGACAGATTCCAAACCAACAACCGTGACCTATTATATCCTTACTCACAATTACCTCTCCTTTGAAGGCATTACCTACAAACAAATCTGAGGTATGGCTATGAGCACCCACATGGCACCATCCTATACCATCCTATCATGGGCCATGTAGAGGAATCCTTCCTATACACCCAGAATCCTAAACCCCTCACCTGGTTCAGATTCATTGATGGCATCTTTGCAGTCTGGATCAAGGGTGAGGGCACCCTATCCACATTCCTCCAGAACCTCAACAACATATCCCCCATTTGCTTCACCTGGTCCTACTCAATCCAACAAGCCACCTTCCTAGATGTTGACCTCCACCTCAGAGATGGCTACATCAGTACCCCTATCCATATCAAATTTACTAACCACCAGCAATAGCTCCACTTCGACAGCTGCCACCCATTCCAGACCAAGAAGTTCTTTCCATACAGCCTAGACACCAGGGGTCATCGCATCTGCAGTGACAAGCGATCTCTCTCAAAATATGCCAAGGGTCTCACTGAAGCCTTCACAGACCATAATTATCCTCCCAACCTCTGTACACAAACAAATCTCCCATGCCTTTTCTTTCCAGTTTCCCACCAGCTGCCAAAGTCCCACTGTCCGGCCACAGAGGAGTGTTCTCCTCGTAACTTAGTACCACTCAGGACTGGAGCAACTGAATTACAATCTCCATCAGGGTTTCATCTACCTCTCATCATGCCCTGAAATCAGAAATCTCCTGCCCACTATCCTTCCCACCTCTCCCACAGTGGTATTTCGCCATCCATCAATCCTATAAAATATACTCATCCATCTTTACACAACCTCTGCTCCCAACCCCTTACCTCATGGCTCATACCCCTGTGATAGACCAAAGATGCAAGATCTGTCCCATACATCCTCCCATCACCACCTACCGTATTTACTCGAATCTAAGCCGCGCTTTTTTTCCGGTTTTTGTAATCCAAAAAACCACCTGTGGCTTAGAATCGAGTGCAAAGTAAGCGGAAGTTCTGAAAAATGTTGGTAGGTGCCGCCACAACTAACTTCTGCCATCGAATATATGTAGCACTACACAGGCATGCTTTGCAGGCACAAAGATAAATACTGGCGCCAAAACCTCTGCGTCAGTAAATAAATTAAAAAAAAAGGTGGAAGACGAGCTTTTTTTTCCTCCGCCCCGAGTTTCGACCACTGCATTTTCATACATTATCCATCGAAGTAATTAAAAATTCCGTATTGTTCATCTTCGAATGCTGCAGCGTTTCAATGTACTATGAAAATCCGACTGGCAAGACTGTTAGGGATGTTTGTCAATATGGCCAACTCTACATTCTGAATTTTTTCCTACCTGTGAGAAGAGATGGCTGCTGATAGGAACTTTTATGAATTGTGAATCACATGCAGTATTCTCTTCACCATAAGAATAATATGAATATAAACTTTTGCCACGTATTCTTTCGTATTTGCTGCTATCTCATTTAAATTCTGTCTGCCTAATAAACTACTAAACTAGAGTGAGACAACAGCAAACACGGAAGAATATACATAACATGTCATGTTTATATTCGTATTATTCTTATGCGTAATAGTGATACAGTCAGAAATGAAGCACGGCAATTGATTAGATTTTTAAATCTAAGATGACTCTAATTTCTGTGCAGAATTTAATGTACTAAAGAGGCGTCTGCAAAGATTTTCAAACGGAGAAAAATTTTCACTAAACTCTCGTTCAGAACTTCTTCTATCATACGCAGTGTATTATTTGGTTCTTGTTGATCATTATCAAAGTAAACAGCAGTGTAAGTAACGACAAATAGCAGTCTCTTGCCATTGTTTCGCTAATGAGACGATTCCTCTCTCTCTCTCTCTCTCTCTCTCTCTCTCTCTCTCTCTCTCTCTCTTTTTTAAAAAAAAAGTGGCGGTAGCACGCACAAAAGCAAGCCATGCAGCGAGCGAGCGGTCACAGGCTGTAAACACTCATTATGAGAATGCGACGAACAATGCATGACACAGTACAGTAATGCATCTTCAGCTTAGAGTGACGTAAACATCTATAACAAAGAGAACAGCACTTATCAGATCAAATAAAAATAAGCAATCAATTCAAACCAGACGAAGCACTTGAAAAAGGAAGGGTACCCGTATAAATAAGGACGGAGTGCCTGACACATAGCAATGGCTACCTGGTAAAGCTTAACTGCTAAGCTTACATCTCGAACCAAACTAATGTAGCTGTATCGTCATTCATTCGACCTAAATTGTGTCTCATATTACAATGGACCAACTTTGTTTCGATTTGGAGGTGCAGCCTAAAACTTTTCTCTCCCCTTGAATTTCGAGTCTCAAATTTCGGGTGCGGCTTAGATTCGGGAAAATTTTTTTCCTTGATTTCGAGTCTCATTTTTCAGGTGTGGCTTAGATTCGAGTGCGGCTTAGATTCAAGTAAATACGGTACTCCAGTCTGATCACAAACATCACCTGTCCCATCAATGGCAGGGCTACCTGTGAAACCAGTCATGTGATCTACAAGCTAAACTTCAACCATTGTGCTGCAATCTATGAGGCCATGACAACCAACAAGCTGTCTGTCCGCATGAATGGCCACCGACAAGGTGTCGCCAAGAAACCCGTGGGCCACCCAGTTGCTGAGCATGCAAAAATGACGTCTTTCATTTCAGTGACTGTTTCACAGCCTATGCCATATGGAACCTTCCCACCAACAGTAGCTTTTCAGAATTGCGCAGGTGGGAACTTTCCTTACAATATATCCTACATTCCTGTAACCCTTGTAGCCTAAACCTTCATTAGTCATTATCCTCACCCATCCAGCCTCTCTGTTCCTATTCCGCACAATACAGCCCTCATTCCACCATCACACCAGTCTTTTTACTTCTCTCCTTTTCTGCTACTCTCTCTCTCTCTCTCCACCTCTCCCCTGCCCTTCGTCTAACCTCACGACTGCACATAGCTGCCCTACCCTCTCCACCTCGTCCCTGTGCACTCCATAGCATCGCTGCACTGTCCACCATCCCTACCCTACTATCCCTCCCCCTCCCCACCCCAGCCTCCTCCTTGCCCCCTCCCCCAGTTGCCACTCCCATCGTGCACTGCTTCTCACTGTGTGGCTACAGTTGCCTTATTGCCTTATACTGCAGTCATGCGTGTGTGAGTTGCGTGTGCATATGTGCCTGTGTGTGCGTGTGTGTGTGTGTGTGTGTGTGTGTGTGTGTGTGTGTGTGTGTCTGTCATCTATTTTTGATGAAGGCCTTACGAGCTGAAAGCTGTATTTGTAACAGTCCTTTTGTTGTGCCTATCTGCGACTCTGTATCTCTCCTATATGGTGAGTGGCAACTTTCATTTCATAATATTGTTACCTTCCATCCTGGATTTTCCTTTGTTTGATTGTTCTCTAAAAAATGTAATTTCTACTCCCATCGTTTATTATCTTGAACAAGGCTTCTTTCTAACGTGCCACAAATGTTTTCACTTAAATTAGTCTATCCTATTGAATACCTGAGTGACTTGCTATTGGTGGACAACATAACAGCTACAATATTTATCCTAATTTTGCAGTACAACTGTGTCCATAAGACATGCCTAAGGAAACATTTGATTCAGTCTAAAAAATGGATGATTTATTTGTTACTGAAACTAATTTTCATTCCAGGTGCAGTTATGTGCCTGAGGATGGCCCCAATTCCACAGGAGCCAATAACTTTCAAGGCAGATCACCCTTTTGTATTCTTTATTATTGATTGCAAAACAAAAACAAGCATTTTTGTTGGGCGCTTCAGTACTCCAAATTGTGATTAGCTGTAGATGAGAAAACCTTTTCATTTAAAAAAAACTCGTAATTTGTTTATTTCTTGTTTAGAGCACAATGAAAAATGTATCACTGCAGTTTTACTAGAATTCATTTTTTTATCTTATTGTTATAAATACATTAATATTTTATTTAAAAATTTTTTTGGAAGTTCCTAAGAAGTAACAGTATACTGTCAGAGATAACATATGTACACAGAATGAAATAAATATTTTATGTGAACTGCATTTTTGCTTCTAAATCCAAGGCAATGGTCCTCATGAGTAAGAGTATTAAAATCCTAGTGATTAACTGCCAGAACATTCATAACAAAGTGGCATAGCTTGAAGTGCTTCTAAAAAGCAGTGGAACACACATAAAACCCAAAATCAGTAGCAGTGAGGTTTTGTGGAGAGGGAGGTGTATATCAAAAAGATGACTAATGGGAAACAGAGATGGTGAGTTTGTTGCAGTAGACAAGAAACTCAAATCCACTGAGATAGAAATTTAAGCTGCATGCAAGATTGTTTGGGCAAGACTCTGAGCATAAACTTATTATTAGATCTCACTCCTAGATGTACCTGAAAACCTTAGAGAAAACTTCAGGTTGTTAGTCATAAATTCCCCATTCATACTGCGATCATTGGTGGAGGCTTTACCCATCCATCAGTGAATTAGGAAAATTGGAGTTTTGTAAATAACTGGTGTGACAAGAAATCCTGTGACACATTGCTAAATGCCTTTGCTGAAAACTATCGTTTGTATGTCCTATCGTGATGGAAATACATTTGATCTATAGACAAGTATCAAAGTAAAAATGATCACAAAAACAAGTAGAGAGATTTCTCCATTCAGCAAAGTAGATAAAGAGGCAGTAGTGTCACATTTCAGTGAGGGATGTGAAACATTGAGCTCTGGACAGAAGCATGTAAAGGAACTATGGCTCAAGTTAAAAGAATAGTTGACTATGCACTAAATAGTTATGTTCTCAGTAGAAGAGGTCATGATGGGAGGGACCCTCTCTGGTATACTTCTAAAGAAACAGATTCTACTCCATAATAGAGTGAAACAAAGTGTAGGACTATAGATAGAGAGATGCTAAATGAAATGCATTTGGCTGTGAAGAAGACAATGCCTAAAATCTTCAGTGACAAACAGAGCAAAATATTATCAAAAGATCTCTCACAAAACTCAGAGACATTCTGGTTATATATAAAGTCAGTTAGTGGTAACAATGTTAGCGTCCAGAAACTAATGGACGAGACAGCAACTCATACTGAGAGTAACAAAGCAAAGGCAGAAATTACATTTTCAAATGTTCTTTCACAAAGGAAAATCCAGGAGTATTGACCCAATTTGCTTTTTGCACCACTGTAAAGATGAGTAACGCAGACATTAGTGTCATTAGTATTGACAAACAGCTGAAATCACAAGAATTGAACTTAGGTCCTTCAAACAAAAAATTGTGCATTGTAGTTGGAAGAAAGCATGTCTTACTCAGGTACAAGAAGAGTGGCAGAAGTGATCCACAAAACTGCAACCCAATGCCCTTAAAATTAATTTGTTCTGGGATCTTAGAAAATATTGTAAGCTCAAATATAATTAGGTATTTTGAACAGTGTGACCACCTCCATACCAACCAGCATGGATTCTGAAAGCATGAGTCATGTGAAACCCAACTCACACTTTTGTTACATGACATCCTAAAAAACATGGATCAAGGCAGTCAGATAGATGCAGTATAACTCAACTTCTCAGTACAATACCTATGCTTATTATTTTAAAAAGTACTATCATATGGAGTATCATGTGAAATTTGTGCCAGGATTGAGGATTTCTTGGTAGGGACGATGTAGCATGTTATCTCAGATGGAGAGTCCTCTGTAACTGTAGAAATAACTTTAATAACACCCCACAAAAGTGTGTTGGGACCCTCACTATCCTTGCTATGTATTAATGGCTTATAACCCGTGTCACATAGGATGCCGCTTCTGTGCACGGAGATGGAGTGATAGGGAAGTGTGGAGGGGATGAGGTCTGCACATTCGTGATGGCAGAGGGCAGACAAATGAGGTCCATGTTTATGAACTGTGTTGCTGCGGACAACAATTAGGCCCATTTGCCTTTAGTATATCATACAATATGTCCAAATCTATGAGGGAATAGTATGTTTTAGAACCGATATCGATCAGTCATCTGCATGAGAGAAGTCTTACTTAGCATCTTGAGGTTGTGTCCACTGCTCCATAGCAATTGTCTGTGTGACATCATTAGGAGAGAACAGCTGGCACAGCTTTGTGAAGATGTCAGTTACAATTTTTCTCAAAATGACGATTGTCTAATGACAATATCATCATAAATGGATACAGTAATTGCCATTTATTGCGATTTGGACTATATTATAAGTAAAAGTGTAATACACAACAAAATAAACTTCATATTTAAACTGAAATCATTATATTTGTTTGACAACTGCTTTTACGCCATATAATTTTTTAAAATGTGTAATGCATGTATTTGGGTGTGTTTTGCTGCAGTTAAATGTAAATCACTATGAGTTAAGCAAAGACTAGTGCAAAAGATTTTTCGGTCTCAAGAGGCATTATGAGTTTGAATTAATTTGTTTGACATTACAGTGGGAGAACGCATTTGAGATACACTGAACAAGCAAACAATTAAGCATCATCTGTGAATAACTCGATGGAATGCTGATGATAAAATCGAAAACCACCAATATCTCGGCAGGTAACCCTCCCCTTCATTTTAAGGCATTTATCAATTAATGTCTTGAAACTGACGGGAGTTTACTTGTCAAAATAATAGAGTTTTTTACGAATTTATCCGGCTACATTCTGATAAGTAATTAGAGCATACAACACCATGGGAAAAGCTTAACTTCTCCTTGGGCAATGTTTGAACATTATAGTGTGAATGCTTCATAGGCTACATATACCTAATCAATAAAAGGAAGTTCTCATGTGCTATGTATGCAGTTGATATGTTGACAAAAACATTTTTAAACTGTGCATCTCTAAAACCAAGAAAGATTATTAATTTAATTTGCTTAAAAGTCCACATCACTAAAATACTAATAAATTTTAGTAATGTAGACTTTGAAGCAAAGTAAAGTAATAATCTTTCTCGGTTTTAAAGATGCACGGTTTAAAAATGTTTTTGTCAGAGTCCATGTCTGAACCATTACATTGTCAATTTAGGATGATAGATTCAAGGGTTTAAACCATCTTCACTTCCCTGTCAAAGTCTTATTTCTGAAATTTTGCAGCATGCTACACACAGTGTCCCCACGATGAAGGGTGATGCTGTCTACTGCTTCACGCAAAAGCATTTCAGTGTCTGTTATCTTGAATGTTTTATTTTCTTTACCACATAGCTTGTAACCTGTGCACAAATTAATTCTATTGGCTTCTGCTGGCAGTGAGTGGATAAACGCAAAACCTTGTGACCACATACACATGAAAGAAAGTCAAACTTTCACATTCTGTTATGTGACTTTTATAAATTAACGAGCTGCAAGAGTTTAGCATGAGTTTGGCTTATATTGCCCAGAATATTTTTATTTGACAGCCAGAGCACAAATCCGCGTTCTAGGTGCTCGTACTTGGTCTTTTCTCTGTAACAGCTGAGTGATAACTGCCATGGTAATTACAATGGCCAACTTTGAAGCAAGGTATGGCAGGAATTGTTCAATGAACTGCTTCTTTAAAGTGGCAGCGTTCATTTCCCAATGATAGTTACTGCCAATTTTCATACACTTAAATACAGGTTTAGTCTCAGGAACCAAACCAGAAGAAGAGCCAGCATGCAGAATAAGTATCTGAGAACCTTTTCCTGTGGTAACTTTAAAACTGCTAGTACCATCACTCATTTTCCAGCAAGTATTCATGGAATGATACTGATTCATCCATGTTCCATCACTGTAATACGCCGTAGAACTACATCCCCCTCTTGTATCATGTATCTTTATAAGGGATGTGGTTTGTGCTGCTGCTCTGCCGCTTCTTTCAATTACAAACTCTCTTTTTAATGTACTTGAAACCAATGTCTTAAAATTCTTTGTTTTGACGAAGCCTTACCTTTCAAGCCAATTTGCTCAGGCATAAATGTAACAAGTTTTTTTGATGTTGGTTATTCCCTGCTTATATACATTTCAAAAATGGAGTGCTTCATAATATCGTAGTCAAAACCATCCATTTGTGTTACAGGTTTTTGTGATTTAGATGCTTTCTAGGCAACACAAAAATAAATTTTCCTGAGGTTTCTACAGCTTCGCCACTTTTGTCTAGTATTCTCCATACAGTTCTCTTGCTGACACATGCTTCTGCATTTCGTTCTTGAGTCTTCAGTATGTCAAAAATAGAAGTCTCACTTTCAGATTCATATTTGAAAAAGTTATGAATGCAGCACATAAACCTCCTTGACTTAGGTGCCTGGGAGAGGGTTCATCAAACCACCTTCAAGCTATTTCTCTGCCATTCCACTCTCTGATAGTGCGCGGGAATCACAAACACTTTAATCTTTCTGTGAGAGCTCTAATTTCTCTTATTTTATTATGATGATCATTCCTCCCTATGTAGGTGGGTGCCAAAAAGGCATTTTCACTCTCTGAGGAGATAGCTGGTGGTTGAAATTTCATGAGAAGACCCCGCCACAATGAAAAATGCCTTTGTTTTGATGATTGCCACCCCCACTCACATATCATAATCATGGCATTCTCTTCCCTAATTTGTAACAACACAAAAAGAACTGCCCTTCTTTGAAATTTTTCAATCAATCCTATCTAGGGCGGAAAAGCATGGTGTCAGTAGTCTCTTTAGTAGACCTATTGCATTTTCTAAGTGTTCTACCAATAAACTGCAACCTTTGGTGAGCTTTCCGCACATTACCATGTGATCATTGCAATTTAAGTTATTTCTAACTGTAATCCCTAACTATTTAATTGAACTTACAGCCTTTAAATTTGTATGCTTCATTCAAGAAACCAAAACTTAGTGGATTCCTTTTAGTATTCATGTGGATGACTTCAGATTTTTCATTATTTAGAGTCAATTGTCACTTTTCCCACCAGACAGATATCTCGTCTAAATCATGCTGTAATTTGTTTTAATCTTTTGATGACTTTATAAGATGGTAAATTACAGCATCATCTGCAACCAGTCTAAGAGGACAGCTCAGATTGTCTTGTAAATCGTTTATGAGATCAGGAACAGGAGAAGGCCTACAATGCCAGATATCATTTCTGTTTCACTCCACGATTTTCTGTTGATTACTGCATACTGTGGCCTGTCTGACAGGAAATCACCCAGTCACACAACTAAGATGATACTCCACAGGTATGCATTTTAATTAAAGTTGCTTGTGAGGAACTTCACTTTTATTGCCATAATTTGACATATTCATTTGGAAATCACACTAAAACATTACAGATAAACTATCACAGCTATACTGTTACAAGAAAGTAACACTGACATCTGAATGAATAATTCAGTCCCTCTGTGAGTGAAACTGCACTGTCACTAAATACGGCATGTGGGAGAGAGATTCTCACAGTCTAGATTCTAACTCACAGCTAGCCACCCAAGGAGAGAATGAATCTTATTGGCTGCTAGCAGTTAATGGTGGGGGATGCACAGAACGGCTGAAAATAGGCCAGCCTTCCTACATGACGTGAACTTTAGCAGACAGCATTAACAGCAACCTCAGACTTTTCATAGGTCATGCAGCTACCTGTAATGAAGTAATTTCTGAAAAAAGAAATCAGTACAAATAATCGATCAGACCTTGATAAGATTTCAAAGTGATGCAATGACTGACAACTCACTTTACATGTTCAGAAATATAATACTGAACAGTTCACAAAATGGAAACAAGTAATAATCTGTGACTACAATATCAGTGAGTAATATCAATTGGAATTGATCAAATACTACAAATACCTGTGTGTAACAATTTGTAGAGATATGAAATACACCAGTCACTGTGGCTCATTCATAGGTAAAGCAAGTGGCAGGATACTAGGAAAGTGCAATCAGTCTGCAAAGGGGATTGCTTATAAATGTATTTATTTATTTTATTTACTGCAATATATATTCCATAAATCCATTTTTGCGTGATAACACATGGATGTGGAATGAGTCAAAACATTTAATTCATTATCACATTTGTTTCCATTAGGACAATAAACAAAGACTAAGAAAACAAACTGAAAAGAATAATAAAGTAACACAATCAGTTAATTCTAATTACACTCACAAACAGAGGTTAAGATACAATTTTCAGATCTTATCTAAACAATTTTTTAGAGAGTGAAAGTGACCATCTCCTTGACTTACAAATCACTGATTAATCTAATTAAAGCAGCAAGATATATTGAATCAGGAATACACAATAACACTTGGTAAATAATCTTAGCTGTCTCTGGTACAGAATTCTGCTAGAGAATAGAAAATTTTTTCAAGCAAAACCTCCTTTAGCTTACTTTTAAGTGGTACATTATTACCATGGAGACCCTTAATAGTATTTGGAAGGGCAGTGAAGATTTTTATGCATGTGTATTTTACACCTTTTTGCACCAGAGACAAATTTTTTTGGTCATAGTGTATGTCACATTTCCTTCTTGTGTTCTGATGATGGTATATTTCATTCGTTCCATACTGAGAAAGACTGTGAAGCATGAATGTCATGATTGAAAAGAGATTTTGTGAAGTAGATGTCAGTATTCCTCTTTGCTTAAAAAGTTTGTGACACGAGGTTCTTGGAGGCACTCTACACAAAATTTGGACAACCTCCTTCTGACTTGTGTATATATATATATATATATATATATATATATATATATATATATATATGTGTGGGAAAAATATATCTAAAAAGAAAGATGATGAAACTTACCAAACAAAAGCGCTGGCAGGTCGACAGACACACAAACATACACACAAAATTCTAGCTTTCGCAACCAATGGTTGCCTCGTCAGGAAAGAGGGAAGGAGAAGGAAAGACAAAAGGATATGGGTTTTAAGGGAGAGGGTAAGGAGTCATTCCAATCCCGGGAGCGGAAAGACTTACCTTAGGGGGAAAAAAGGACAGGTATACACTCGCACACACACACATATCCATCCACACATACACAGACACAAGCAGACATTTCTGAAATGTCTGCTTGTGTCTGTGTATGTGTGGATGGATATGTGTGTGTGTGCGAGTGTATACCTGTCCTTTTTTCCCCCTAAGGTAAGTCTTTCCGCTCCCGGGATTGGAATGACTCCTTACCCTCTCCCTTAAAACCCATATCCTTTTGTCTTTCCTTCTCCTTCCCTCTTTCCTGACGAGGCAACCATTGGTTGCGAAAGCTAGAATTTTGTGTGTATGTTTGTGTGTCTGTCGACCTGCCAGCGCTTTTGTTTGGTAAGTTTCATCATCTTTCTTTTTAGATATATATATATATATATATATATATATATATATATATATATATATATTTTTAGTGGTGAATTGCCCCAAATATCAGCACCACTTCATTACTGTAAAGATTGTACTTGGAATTGGCATTTTTTAAATTATACACAGATCTCCAGTTTGTGGCTTGGAGATGTGATTTAAAATGTGGATAGTTTCATCATTAATTGTCCTAGCTATTTTCCAATTGGGCCACTATCATTTTCATAGATACATGCACTATTTTTAGTGAGTCTTTGTCCATCATGGTGAGAGAGACCATTCAGGGCTTGCCTGATAGTTGTATCACCTATTTTGGTCTGGTGTATAAATATGTTATCGGTCAGTGTGCTTATACATGAAGTTATTATAGTAGGGAAGCTAACTACGGAAGCAAAATTATATGCAGACATCAGATTTTCTAGGTCTGGTCAGTCTTGGAAATTTGTTAGAAAGTTTACATTGAAGGCCCCAAGCACTATCACATCTCTCACATCTCTTTTGTGTTTAAATAATTTTATTAGGAGAACATCTCACTTCTTCAAAAAGGGACTAAAGTTCCCTGAAGGTGCTCTGTACACTGTAACTGTTGATATATGGGAGTTATTTAAAGACAATTGTAGGGCACACACTTCCAAATGTTGTTCTAAACAATAATTCTACACACCAATTGGTCTACATGTGACAGTGTTTTAACATAAATGGTATCACTACCTCTTTCTTTTCACTGTCTACAAAGTAATGTTGCCAAGTAATAATTATTTATCACAAGTTTTTCTTTATCACAATTAATACAGTGCTCACAGAAGCACAAACATGAACATAACCTATATCTCATGGCTTATGAATATCAATTATAAATTTATTGATCTTACTGCTGAGGCCTCTAATTTTCTGGTGATAAATTGCCAGTTTTTGTTTAGCAGAGGCAATTACGTTGTTTTCTCTAAAAAAAGAAGTTTCAGTTGAAGGTCTGGGCAAGGCATTTTTCATTTCACTACCCATTTCTCCAGTTTGGTTTGTTTCCACACACTGTGTAACATGCCATCACTCAGCTCCTTGTTTAGCAGAGGCAATTACATTGTTTTCTCTTAAAAAAGAAGTTTCACTTGAAGGTCTGGGAAAGGTATTTTTCATTTCACTACCCATTTCTCCAATTTGGTTTGTTTCCACACACTGTGTAACATGCCACCACTCAGCTCTAAGCATACAAGAAAATCTCACTAAATGCTCCCATAAGAAATAAACACTTATCCATACTGTTCAAAGGTTGTCAATCTACATAGTCAATTAACAATATAATCACATACACAGCAGAATTATTTTACTTTACATTTTGTTTAGGTGCTTTAAACATATTAGTTCTCAATACTGTTTGTAATATGATTTAATGTTTTCCACATGATGTTTGCCCTCATCTTTACCAGACTTTATGGCTTCCAACTCAACAGTATTTAGACATTCAATACCTATAATATGATATGGACCCTTGTAGACATGGTGGAACTTCTGTATGTCTTTGTTTACCTTTGTTGAATGCACATGAGTCTTAATTAGCACAAGATCTCCATCTCATAGCTGATGGGCCGCATTATTGTATCGTGCTTCTCCTTTCTCTGCTGAGCATTCCATGGCCAACTCTATCTCTTCATCCCATGTTCGATCTGTGGCTGGGGAGATAACCAAATCTCAGAAAATATACTTTCAGGTGGCTGGTTAAGGAGAATTTCTCATGGTGCAAATCCCGTCATGGTATCACGTATACTGTTGATTACTCCTTTGAAGTTCTCTAAACAATCCTTCCATTTACTGTGCTTGCAGTGGTAATAAGCATGACACATGCAGTTCAATTCCTTTATAATTCTCTCTGCCAGATTGGATGCCAATCTGTATTTCACTATTAAGACTTTTTCAACATTGTTCCTCTGTAGCATCTCCTTCCACTCTCTTGAAATAAACTGTGGATCATTGTCTGTCAGAATTTGCTTGGGTTTGCACACATTTACAAAGTAATGGTTCTCCAGGTTACTGGACATTACCTTACCTTTTTCTCTTCTTAGTGGGTAAAACTTCACATACTTTGAACACACCTCTAATATTACCATAAGTTGTGTGCAATTGCCATGAGATTTTGGCAGAGGACTGAGTAAATCAGCAGCCACAATATCCTTAATGCCTTTGGGATTTATGGGGTGCATAGACCATTGACATCTGACAATAGTTGTCTTTGTTGTCTGATGTACATGAGATGTTCATAGAATCTTGCAAATCGTGGTATTCATACCAAAAAATATATACTCCTCCTTGAGTTCCTCTAAGCACTTACCTGTGCCAAATTGGCATTACTGAAATGTGTGTACAACACCAGCTTTTTGACTACATATTCTGGAATACACAACCTCCAGTCTTGTGATGACTCATCCACACGCTGATACCGAATATTTTGATGAACCAAGTAGTACCTTCTCAATTTTTCTTCCCCTGCACAGCCATACTTCACCTTGACACTCTTCAGTGCAGGATCTTGATTTTGTTCCCTTTGAATGTTCTTTAGCAACTTGGTCACAAAGGATTCATATTGAATGCCTTTTATCAAATTAATGCTCAGTTCCAACCCTTGCGGACTACTCACATTGATGTATTCAACACCCGGTGGCATCCTTGCTAGGAGAGTGCCCATCTAGTGAGGCATCTATGACATAGCTTGCTCTCAAGCAGGAAAGACAGTGCCTTGTGGTCTGTTACAACCTTAGTAATTCTGCTTGCCAAATAGAATCTGAAATTGGTAAATCCCCATAGAACTGCAATTGCCTCTCTCTCTCTGTTATGGTGTATTATCTCTCCCATTTTGTCAGGGTCCGGGTTGCAAATGCAATGGTCTTAATGTTTTCAGGATCAGCCTCATTCACATGGTACAAATACACAACCAGTCCAAAATCTGAACTATCACAGGCCAGGTAAAATTCTTCATTCAAATCCAAGTGTGAAAGTAATTGTGAATCATATAGCTGTTGCAAAATCTCATCAAATGCCTGCCTGCAGCCTACAGAGTTAAAAAACATAATGAGGAGATATAACAATAAAAAGAGGTGATAAAACGGTGACTGTTTAAAACTGGTACATGGCAAAAAAGTGTGAAGAAAATATAAAAAAACAAAGAGGTCAGTGATGCTGATTAAAAACACTTAGGAAATAGACAGGCACAGTTAAGAAATACGGCAACGTCTGGTTTCTGTTTGCAGAACTTAAGGGGACACACAACACTGAACACTCACAGAAAACACTACACTATAGAGTATGATGGCATATGGGTATGGGGGGGAGGCCCAGACAGATAAGGGGGGGGGAGGGAAGGGGGCTGGCCGATGGAGGGAGAGGGCACAGAAAAAGGGGGGAGCAGGACGGACACGAGAAAGGAGTGCGGAAGACCATGGACGGGAAAGAAAAAGGAGCCAAGGAGTGGGTAGGTAGAGAAAAAACAGGATGGAAGGGGTAGGGGGGGGGGGGGGGGGAGAGGGAGCCCGGGAAAAGGTCAGAAGGAGGGAGGGGGAAGCGAGAATCATAGTTGATAGGAAGGGATAAATGGAGGGAGAGAGGGCATCATCCGGGAGGGGGAGTTGATGGAAGCCACCTCGGGAAAGGAGATGAAGGGTGTAGAGATGGAGGATAGGGGGCACACAATGGTGAATGCGCGGCAGCGGTCGGGGGTTGGAGAGGAGAGGAGCAACCAGGGGATGGGGGGATCAAGTTGGTGGGAGGTGTAGAGGCTGCGGACATGTTCGACAAAAAGAAGCAGATGGAGGAAAGGAATCAGGTCCTAGAGGATCCGTGTGGGGGCAGGAGGGATATATGGAAGGCGAGGCAGAGTGCATGGGGCTTGAGGATCTGGAGGGACTTACAGAATTTGGGGCAGTGGAGGGGGGGGGGAGGGGGGGGGTGATATCCCGGTGGGACTGGCATAACAGAGGATGGGATGGATTAAGGATTTGCAGGTGTGGAAGATGGTAGAAGTTTTCAACCTCCATGTCCTGCCATAGAGGAGTTTAAGGAGATGGAGGCAGTTGTGGGCTTTGGACTGGATAGAGCAAAGATGAGGGTTCCAGGTGAGATGACGGTCAATGGTGAGTCCAAGGTAGGTGAGGGTGGGGGAGAGGCGGACTGGACGAGCGCAGATGGTAAGGGAAAAATCAAGTAGCCAGAAGGAGCGAGTGGTATGACCTACAATGATTGCCCGGGTTTTGGAAGGATTGATTTTGAGGAGCCACTGGTTACACCATGTAGCAAAAAGGTCAAGGTGATTCTGCAAAAGGCATTGGGACCGTTGAAGGGTAGGAGCGAGGGCAAGGACGGCAGTGTCATCGGCATACTGTAGGAGATGGACCGGAGGGGGAGTTGGGGCATATCTGCCGTGTACAGGTGGTAGGGGAGAGGACAGAGCCCTGGGGCACACCCGCGGAGAGGTAGAAGGTGTGGGAATTGGCATTGTGGATGGTAACGTAGGAGGGGCGGTGGGGGAGGAAGGAGGTAATCAGACAGACAAGGGTGATAGGAAGGGCATAGGTCTGGAGTGTAAACAAGAGACCAGGATGCTATACATGGTCGTAGGCCTTTTCGAGGTCCAGGGAGACAAAAATGGCAGAGCAACAGATGGGAGTTAAGCTGGAGGGAGAGGAGATGAGTGAGGCATAGGAGTTGGTCTGGACAACTGTTTTTTTTTTTTTTTTTAATTGTATTTCAATTCCCCAACGGGGCGGGCTGGCAGCAGCATATGCGCTGCTCTTCAGCCGAAAGACATAGAACAAAACAATAGAAGACATTTAAAAACAGCAAAGGAGAGAAGAAGGCGAACATAGATATAAAAAGGGAGAACATCATGGAAGGCAATAGACAAAGAAAAAAACGGGGTGACTGTAAAATGGAGATAAAAAACTGTTTAAAAGTAGCACACACAAAAAGCCACACACTGCGACGATTAAAAGAACACAAGGCACAGTATGACTGGAGCATAAAGGTGTTGACGGATGGCATAGCACACAACGTAACACTGACGGTGAACCTCAAGGCAGTACACAATTAAAATCACACCTCTTGACGCACACGAGAAACAGCACTAAACACAACACTGATGTGGCACACTGATGAGGATCAATACAGAGGATCTGCCAGGTTCAAGGAGAGGAGGGAGACCTGTAGAAGGGAGGGAGGGGAAGAGATGGGGGAGGGGAATGGGGGGCGCGCGGAAGAGGGCCAGATAGGGAGGGATGTGGGAAGGAGAGAGGCAAGTATGGGGTGCAGGGTCTCAGGGGAGGGGGGGATGGAGGAAAATCCGCTCTGGGAGAAGGAGGAAAGAGGAGAAGGGGGCCCTGGAGAGGGGGGGGGGGAACAAGGCCGGGTTATAGTTGGAAGGAAGGGTATATCTCACGGCGAAGTTCGTCATCCGGGAGGGGGAGGCGTTGGAAATTTCCCTGATGAAGGAGATGGAGGGTGTGGAGGTGGAGAGAGGGAGGGATACAGCGATAGAGGCGCGGCAATGGGCGGGGGGTGGAGAGGAAGGAGGAAACCAGAGGGTGGGGGGGATCAACTCTGTGAACAATGTAAAGGATGCGGAGATGTTGGAGGAACAAGAGGAGGTGGGGGAAAGGGATCAGTTCATACAGGAGCCGTGTGGGGGAAGGATGGCGGATACGGAAGGCAAGGCGGAGCGCATGGCGTTCAAAGATTTGGAGGGCCTTGTAAAAGCGGGTGGGGGCGGAGATCCAGGCGACGCTGGCATAACAGAGGATAGGACGGATGAGGGATTTGTAGGTAGGACAACTGTTTTTTTTTTTTTTTTTTACTTTATTGTTATTTTAAAACCTGTACAACAGGCAGGCTGTCAGCAGCACACTACGCTGCTCTTCAGCCATAGAAGACACAAGCAGCAAAAACAGGGAGAAGACACATAAGTCACAGAGCGGTGGGCAATAAAACAGGAGACACATAGAGACAATCACGGAGCCGTTCACACTCGTCGATAATCCACACTGCTAGCTGATGAGACGACGCACAACCACTGAAGATGATGATGGCACTGGTGAACGATGGAGGGGACGGTGAACACTAAACACTAAACACTATCACACAAAACACTGATGGCGGCGACCTCCGGCGTGCGAATGTCCACGTAACGTGTGCGAGTCCGGGGACCTGCCAAGAGGGGTAGAAGGGGGAGGTGGGGGAGAGGGGAGAAAAAGGATGCCAATGGCTGAGGAGTCGGGGGCAGGAGGAGAGGAACAGGGGAGGGGAGGCCCGGGGGAGGAGGGGGGGAGAAAAGGAGGAGGGAGGGAGAAGGGAGAGGAGGGAGGGAGGGAGGGAGGGTGCCCGGAGGAATAAGTACAGGAGGAGGGCGGGAGGATCAAAGTTGGTAGGAGGGGTAGATGGAAGGGAGGAGGGCATCATCAGGGAGGGGGAGCTGGCGGAAGCCATCTTGGGAGAGGGTAATAGGACAACTGTTTTTTTTTTTTTTTTTTTCTTTATTGAATTTCAATTCCCCCCAAAGGGGGCGGGCTGGCAGCAGCTTAGGACGCCGCTCTGCAGCCTACAGATTTTCTGACAAAGAGCAGGAGAATAAATAATAATAAAAAACAGGCGATAAAATCGGGGACTTAGTGAGTAACAAGGTGAAAAGAAAATGGGGAAATTAAAACAAGCAACAGAGGGATGATGAAGCGAATAAAAAGACATACGGAGCAGACAGGGAAAACAATAGACAGTTAAAAAAAAAACACGGCGACAGTCTGGATTCTGTTCGCAAAGTATATAAAATTCACACCCAGCGACAGCATGGTTTCTGTTCGCAACACAACACTGAATAGGCACTAGAACACAGCACGAAAAAGTCGGCAAAGGTGACACCACAGTCGAGAGCAGGTGGGGGGAAACTGGACAGGAGATGGGAAAACAAAAAGGGGGGAAAGGAGAGTAAAAGCGAAGAGAGGGGGGGGGGGGGGGTGGGGGGGGTGGGGGGGAACCAGGAAAGGAGCTGATGGAGGATGAGGACCCATAAGAGGGGTAGGGGGCAGACGCGACAGGGAGGGGGGTAGGCAGAGGAGGGGAATACAAAGGACTGTGGGGGAGAAGGGAGGTAGGGAGAGCCGTAGTGGGGAGGAAACAGGACGGAAGGGGGGGGGGGAAGAGGGAGCCCAGGGAAAGGACAGAGGAAAGGAGGGGATAGGACAACTGTATTATCATACCTAATTTAACTAATGAATTGCACACAGTGCTATTGGGTGCATTGCTACATTTGTGAAAATATTACAGCGCTATCCATCACAAATTAATACAAATGTTCCAAATCAAACATTCCTATTTATTTATATACTATACAAATATGTAATAAAAATGGGGGTACATATTTTAAAAAAAATGCAGTTTCCATCAATTTTACCTATGGCAGCGCCATCTAGTGAGC
The DNA here is from genome assembly GCF_023864345.2 of Schistocerca serialis cubense. Taxonomy (NCBI): domain Eukaryota; kingdom Metazoa; phylum Arthropoda; class Insecta; order Orthoptera; family Acrididae; genus Schistocerca; species Schistocerca serialis. The sequence continues at coordinate 1,044,309,024 of NC_064639.1, read as the reverse complement.
CATCCGTAGCACCATCTGTGTTCCCCCATCATGCTCAAACAGATTTGTTCTTCTTATTTTTTCGTTTGATGCTAATTTTGTGACATATTTGGTCCAGTCACTATCAATGGATAACCCTGTATATGCTATGGTTTGTATAGTGAGCAGCATGCATTGGAGAAATGGTATTATTAATGTTATCATCAACCATTGTGTACACATCTCCATTGTTGCATCTGCATTCAACCTGCTTGGTGGCCTTTAGCTTATTACGTTCACTTTCAGTATTTCTCAGCCTATCAGCTAGCTTTCTGTTCCCCTCAACTGATCCATGCACTGTTTCTTGCAGTGAGTTAATAGTTTCAAAGAGTTTGGATTTGTCAGGGTGCACACCACATGTCACACACTTACATTTTGTATTGTTTGGCTTTTCGCTGTATTTTTTTTTCTGTGTGTGTGTGTGTGTGTGTGTGTGTGTGTGTGTGTGTGTGTGTGGGTGGGTGTGTGTGTGGGTGGGTGTGGGTGTGGGTGTGTATAGCACAAGACTTGGAACTTCGTGGAGCACTGCTGTTGTATTTCTTTTTACCCTTGACACCTGATAACTTATGAGAATTCTTAAAAACTGGAGGTACAACTTCATTTAATTATTTACTCATCTCATCCTGAAGACTACACTTGTGAGATCTGTCTTACAATATTCCTCCAGTGTGTGGGACCCATATGAAATAGAACTAACAGAGGATATACAGGGTGAGTCACTGACTATTGCCACTAAGAATAGCTCAGAAAGTATGATAGAAGTTGAAACGTTTCTGGGACAAAAGTTGCATAGGACAACAGGGGCCATAATATGACGTTGTTTTTTTTTTTGCTACATGGGGTCGCATCAGAGATACAAAGGTCAACTTTGTTTTTTTAAATGGGATACTGCAGTTTGGTACTCATTTTCTGACAGTGGCTATTGAGATGAATTCAATGATGTGTTACAGTAAGGTTTTTGAAGATCAACGAATGTCGCAAAGGTGACATGAACGTCCATTTACAGGAGATGTTCGAAGTGATGACCATTGGTACCAATGCAGTGCTGCAATATTCTTATCATGGATTGAATGGTATTCCTTATCAGATTGGCACGTATCGAACCACATGCTCAGACAATTTTCTCTCGCATATCTTCAGGTGTAGTTGGAATGTTTTTATAAAGAATGTCTGTTAGGAAACCCCACAAGAAAAAATCCAGAGGCGTCAAGTCTGGCAAACGAGCTGGCCACGACATGTCTCTTCTGCATCCAATCCAATGATTTGGGAATTGTCTCTGCAACTCATTTCTAGCCATGAGCGAAAAATGGGTCCAACACCCATCATGTTGATACTGCATTCTGTTCATTGTTCCTAAAGCTACTCCTTCCAATAACAGACCCAATGTTTCTTGCAGGAATGTGGCATACTTCCTACCATTAAGATTTCCTTCAATAAAATAGGGACCTATAATTCTGTCCTCCAGAAACCCACACCATACATTCAGCGACCATGGTTTTTGGTGTGCAACTTGCCGCAGCCAACATGGTTTTTCAGTTGCCCTATAATGCATATTATGCAAATTAACATTTCCGTGGTTTGTGAATGTAGCCTCATCAGTAAATAAAATCAAATTAATAAATATGTCTTCCCTCTGAATCTGAAGTTGAGCTGTTCAGCAGAATTCAATATGATGCATACAATCTGTACTAGTTAATTTTTGGTGGAGACTGATATGGTAAGGATGATATTTATGGTGAGGTAGAACATGACCAACACTACTCTGGCCCATGCCAGATTCACTTGTGATTTGACATGAACTAACACAAGGATCTTGAACCATAGTGGCAAGAGTACCAATTTCTGTTTCCTTGTCAGTAACTTTCCTTTGCCGGATATGTTTCCAGTGCGTTAAAGATCCAGTTGTTCTCAGCTTATCATACACATACTTAAATGTACAATGTGTAGGATATCTTCCAGCGTATAAGCCACTAGCTCTCATTTAATTTTCTTTGCATTCTCCATAAATGAGAAGCGTATTGACTTGTCCTTCCAAGGAATACATAATTCACATTTGCTTGATTCAACGATACTAGTCTTACCATTTCTATGTGTTGTACTATGAAACCATCGAATGGTGTTTACATGTCAATGTTGCATTAGATGGATGTGCCGTATTCGGCGAATATTTACTATTTGCGTGATATATAAGAGAGAGGTGTCAGAGCATGTGCTTTGATAAGTGCCGAAATGATAAGAAATACCACTCAATCCATGATAAGAAGATTGCAGCACTGCATTGATATCAATTGTCATCACTTTGAACACCTTTTGTAAATGGATGTCCATGTCACTTTTGTGACCTTCGTCGACCTTCAAAGACCTTAATGTTACACATCATTGGACTCATCTCGGTAGTCACTATCAGAAAATAAGTACCAAACTATAGCATTACATTTAAAAAGAACAAAGTTGACCTTCATATCTTTGCTGCAACCCCCCCCCCCCCCCCCCCTAGCAACAAAAAAACCAATGTCATATTATAGCCCCTGTTGTCCCATGTAACTTTTGTCCCACAAACCTTTCAGGTACTACCATACTTTTGGAGTTATTCTAGGTGGTAATAGTTAGTGACTCACCCTGTAGAACGTATACAAAGAAAGGCAGCATTAATGGTTACTGGTTTGTTTGACCAATAGCGTATTGCATTGAGGTGCTGGAAAAACTGGTCTGGCAGTTGCTTGAAGATAGATTACTGGTTTGTTTGACCAATAGAAGATTGCATTGAGGTGCTGAAAAAACTGGTCTGGCAGTTGCTTGAAGATAGATGCAGCTATTCTGATAAAGCCTACTTACGAGGCATCTCTGGAAAGTAAGTACCATTTTGAAAAAAGACTGACAAAAACCTCCTTTTTTCAAATGAAAATGTATTTTTACGAGAAAGAGCATTTCTTAAGCTAATTTTCTACATAGTTGCCATCATTTTTCAGACACTTTTCATACAGGAAACCAAATTTTCTACACCCTCTTCATAGAAAGATACTTCCAGTCACCCACTGTCATCAGTGCCAGAGTATCTTCCTCCAAAATCATTTTTCAAGTTCATGAACTACTGGTAGTCACAAGGTATGAGACTGGGGCTGTACAGCAGGTGATCTAACTGCTCCCAACGAATTTGTTGAATAAGGTTCTGAGCGACACCAGTAGAATGGGGATATGCACTGTCATGAAGCATAAAAATGATGATAAAACAATTGAATTTTGAGTTATGAATGTAATTCAAATTAATGGTCATACAAACAAAGAGCAGTTTTATCAACATTGATTCAAGTGTCTGTGTCATTTCTGATATGTAGTGCTCCTAGCAATTTCAATCTTTTATAAGTGCACAAGACCAGAAAGTTAATTTCATAGACAATAAAGATAAATATTATAAATTCGTTTTACTATATTTTGACAGCTGAGTATAAAATGACAGTTACTGGAATTCACAGTGTGACCTGCAAAAGGTATAATGATTGTAATGCATTTTATATACATAAGTGGCAACTACAAATGTTTGTGCACAGAAAAATTCAATGCAGTTTGTAACGTCTACGCTCGGGCGTACGTTAACTCTTTGAAGCCTGTACTATGGTAAGTTGACGGGCTTCACCTTATAAGAAAGGATTTTAGTAAATATGTTGACCGCGTGTACCTGAATGGAGGCAAAATCAGACTTACACCCACTCAGTAACAACAATGATACGTCAAGCAAGTCTAAAGTGCAACTACACGTTAGGACGGGCAAGAAACATACACAGCAGATGCTACCAATTGTTAATAATACAGTCGCCAGCCTGATTAGGCATTAAGTGAGTTTTTTTCTTGTACAAGCGGATGTACGTACAAGCATAACAACACGTAGTAATACTGCATTATATGGTAAATTTTAGAACCAGAAAAATCTACTGAACTAATATTTTCCCTTTCTGTACTAATTTGGACAAGCTATAAATACACAACATTACACTATAATGATTACTACAAACTGCGTTTCATCTATTGATCCGACTGAAATTGGGCATAGGTTACCCTAGAAATAGCACTTTTGAAACACACATACAATGTCAATTTTAAGAAGGGTAAAACACTGATAAATTTAGGTTTTATATTGACTTTAACTTTGCTGGTCAAATCAGTTCAGTACACTTCAGAATTTAAATGAATAGAAAAGAAAAGGGGGGTGGGGACCCTGAAACTGTAATTGTCACTGTATTGAAATTCTTTGGCTATTGAACTCATTAAGCACTCAAGGTTTCCAATATATGAATTACTACTCTTTTTGTCTTATTTCTTGCTTATTTAACTACCATTATTTTTGTCTCAAATTAATTATACTTCATTACTAAACCAATTTGAACATTATCTTCCAACTTTGTCAGACCTATGTTCTTTACTTGTATATTCATTAACAATGAAGTTCCTTAAACATCATTCTAGCATAGATAGGTCTGCAGGTGATTCTTATTAACATAAACTTTAGATCTTCATTTTGGGACACTCGGATTGCACAACATGTAGAAAGGACCCCGTCTAGGTTAGTGATGAGGATAATTAAATGATAGGACAATTCTGGTAAAAGTTAAGTTGTTATTGAACAGTCAGGAACAAAAGTAACACTGGTCCACACGAATACAGTACTAAATGTTTCAACCTGTTTGTGTCGATGCGGCGGTTGGCGGGCGGCGAGATGGTGAGGCGCACAGCACACATACAATCACAGCTATAGCTCTTGATGTATCGGCACTTTGCTTCTTCTTAGCGTCGCAATCCTTTTCCATTTAGTGCCTATGGAATATAGCCATGCTGTATAGTCGTCGGAAACAGCACATCCGAGGCTCAATGAAATCACGTTTTCCAGGAGAGCCTCCTCGATCCAGAGAGTGTTTCTCAGACCGATGCCCAACTCCGACTATATCTGCTGAGCCCGTTATGCCATGCAGCGCCCGTGTGCATTTTCCCGCACTCGCCTGCCATCCACCTTTTACCGCTCCCCTACAGACAGTGTATTCACCAAAGGTTTTGCATTCCACATATCCTAATACATTGCCTACGTATGGACCAGGTGCACAATTACAATTTTAAACATGTTACAATAGATTCAACATGGGTTACACTTCAATTCTGTTATAGCATTGCTTGAAATTTGACATAAATATTAATATTCACATTGAAAGTTGCTTACAGTTTCTTTAACATAATGACATGAAAAGAAAAAGAAATAAAATCAAAACATTGCTTACACTAATTTATCGAAAATCAGAAGAAAAAATTATTATATGTACAGTTATTGTTACAAGTTGTAGAGACAGGTATACATACAGTCATGATAACTTCTGAATGGTTTGCGTTAGGACATTCAAATTGCATGGTTGGTTGTGGAGCATGATGGGAATTTGTATGCATATGCATGGTTTGGTTTAGCAATGAAGCCCACTTTCATTTGGATGGATTTGTCAACAAGTAAAATTGATGCATTTGGGGGAGTGAGAATCTGCATTTCACAGTCTACAATAAGAAGTCTCTTCACTCTCAATGGCTGACTGTGTGCAGTGTCCAGTCATGGAATAATCGGTGCAATATTCTTTGATGGCACAGTGACTACCGAATGGTATGTGAAGCTTTTGGTAGACGATTTCATCCTTATTATCCAAAGTGACCCTGATTTCAAAAAGATGTGGTTCATGCAAGACAGAGCTTGATCCCATCGAAACAGGAGAGTGTTTGATCTGCTGGAGGAGCACTCTGGCTCTGGTGTACCCATAGGCCAATGGAATGTGCCTCAACTGGCCTCTATATTCCCCAGATCTGAACAAGTGTGACTCCTTTTTTCTGGGCTATGTTAAAGACAAGGTGTACAACAATAACCCCAAAAATATTGCCGAGTTGAAAACAGCCATTCAGGACATCAATGGCAGGAGTGATTTTCCGACACTTCAGCAGCTCATGCAGAATTTTGCTATTTGTCTATGTCACATCATTGCCAATAACGGCAGCCATATCAAACATGTCATAATCCAAATCTGAATATCTATAGTGACATTTACATGTTGAATAAAGTGTGATCATGCTGTAGTTTGTAACTAATTTGAATTTTTTTTCTTTTTTTTCCATAAAGTTCAATAATTGTCACCCTGTATTTGAGTCAAGCTCACAGAGAAACAGTTTAGTGTCTCACAACTAGACATGATGTGAGTATCCAAAATAAATACCGTTTCAGCATTATAACCTGTACTGGAAAAATTAATTCAGAAGACTACTCTATTATAGTAAATGAATAATCAATTTGCTATCAATACCAATCACAAAATTCAAGTTATTACTGTATTGAAAAGATACTGCCAAGATTTTATATAGGGTAGTATTAAATGAAATTACCACAGAATTTTACAATTCAATTACTATTTTACAAAATGCAGCTATTAAATAAAATTTTTTTTCAAAACACAGTTAAAAGTAAACAAGTCTGGTTTACCTGAATCCATTCACTCTCTTGAAAATAAGTATTCTCAAAATTTTGTAATAAGTATGCCCAAAATTTTATATATCTTACCCAAGTTTTTGACATTGGTGTCTTATAATTCATTGGTAATGAAAAGTTTCCCATCACCTCTCAATTTTCCAAGATACAATTTTCTACAAATAAATTTTCAAACACAAAATTTGTTCAAATTTATGTAAGGCTTTAACTCAGTGATATTACATAATCCAAATAGCTTTCTAGATTTTTGGTATATTAACTATTAACCTGTTGGCACTGGTGTGTGTGTGTGTGTGTGTGTGTGTGTGTGTGTGTGTGTGTGTGTGTGTGTGTGTTTTAATTTCAGAGGGACATATAAAGATATCAGAAAACTTCTTTAACTCTGATGCCATAAGTTTGGATTTCTCCTGTGTTTTTCCCAACACCAAATCTCCTTCCCTATACTCTGTTGTTCTTTCTTTTCCATCATGTCTCCTCTTCCTTAACTCAACCTGTTTTTTCTCCCTGGTCTGCCTAACTGTTTCTTCTCTTTCCTGTGCTGTTGTGGCTTTACAGACTGAAAACTGTACACTTTTAGGTATAAGATTAGCTGACTTTGTGTTAAACATAATTTTGGATGGAGACAAACTGGTAGATGAATACTGTAAGCTATTCATTATGTCTTAAAAACTATTAATATATTCAATCCAAGTGGCATGATTCTTATTACAGTACATTCTACAAAGTCTTCATATTTCTTGCATGTACCTTCTGTTGGATTTGAGGAAGGGTAGTAAACTGAATCAGAATGGGTTTTATTTTTTCTTGAGCAACAGATGCTTTCCATGCTTTGGAAGTGAACTGAGATCCAGTATCTGAAAGGACTGTTCTAGGAACACCAACATTCAAGAAATAATTACCTGTAATTCTGAAAATGATTTGTTTGCTTAAAGCCTTTCTAAGTGGGTATACTTCTATGAATTTTGGAAATATGTCAATTACAAATACATAGTAATTTCCCCCTTTGGTTTCTGGTAGAGTCCCACAGTAGTCACAAGCTACCAAGTCTGTATGTTTGGAAAAATATTTTGCTTTACTCCTCTGCACATTTCATCAGTTACCTTAACACCTTGACATCTTTCACAAGTGGCAGGTTTCTTTTTTACCTTCCTACCAATGTTGCAGAAGTAAGTGCTCTCTTACATCTTTTGGATGTGCTTAGTTGAGTCACAATGAGCAACTCTCATGTACCTATTTTACTAAAGTTTCAATTTGTTGTTCAGACTAGCATATTTTCCAGTTACCTATGGACTAGGTCTTCTAAACAAAATCCCATTATGTACCTTGTAATATAGTCCAATTTTTTCTTTCCCCTTTTTCTCTACAAAGCTCTTGACCAATTTTCAGTTGTGATGATCTGGATACTTTCTAATTTCATTGAAAATTTTCAAAGCTTTCCTTTTTTCTTTTCCAACCTTTAAGTATGTAGTTTTGAATTCCTTTTCCTCTTCCTGATTTCTATTTTGTGAGTTGTTCCCAGTGGTAACCTACAAGGGGCAGCCACTGGAACTATATTCTCCTTTAATGTGTCAAAGTGTGTGATCTCATAATTAAATTTTTACAAGAATGTGGCTCATCTGATAACTGTATTCTGGTATAATTTACACTCCTGTAAATAACTAAGTGCCTTGTGGTCATAATGGATAATTACTTTGTGACCTAAGAGGTAACTTATAAATTTACCGAAAGCCCAGTGTACAGCCAGCAATTCCTGCTCAATTACAATGTACATTTTCTCAAACCTTTGTAACACCCCACTCGCAAAAACAGTAGATCTGTGTTCAAGTCTTCCTCCAATTTCCCTCTTCTGAAACAGATGAGCACCCAAATCAGTACTGCTGCTGTCTATCATAATACAAAACGGGAGAGCCATGTATGATTCATACAGCATTCGACTCAAACAGGGCTGACTTTTTTGTTTCATCAAATGCACCCTGATACACCTTACTAACCCCAAACTGCATTTTTTATCAATAAATTGCACAGACATGAGGTAGTTGAAGCATTGTTACAAATAAACTTTTCTATAAAAGCCTACTAACCTGTAGAAAGATTTCAGTTGCTTGTTGTTACTTGTTGCTGAAAATATTGCAGTTGCTTTGATTTTGTACTTATCTGGTGAAATTCCCTTTTCCAAAATGATGCATCTTGAAATTTTTAACTTCTTTACCACAAATTTACATTTTTCCAATTTTAATGTTATTCTCCCCCTCCTTTAACCTCAAGCAAACTTCCCTTAATAATTCAAAACATTCTTCCCAAGTCTTTCCAGTTACCATATTTACTCTAATCTAAGCCACACTTTTTTCCGGTTTTTGTAATCCAAAAAACCACCTGCGGCTTAGAATCGTGTGCAAAGTAAGCAGAAGTTCTGAAAAATGTTGCTAGGTGCCCACCACAATTAACTTCAGCCGTCAAGTATATGAAGCGCTACACAGGGATGCTTTGCAGGCACAAAGATAAATACTGGCACCAAACCCTCTGCGTCAGCAAATAAATTAAAAGAAAAGGTAGAAGAATGTAAACATTATGCTGTGTATTCTTTCGTGTTTGCTGCTATCTCTTTTAAATCCTGTCTGCCTAATAAACTACAAAACAAGAGTCAGACAACAGCAAACGCAGAAGAATATACATATCATGTCATGTTTATATTCGTATTATTCTTATGCTGAATAGTGATATAGTCAGAAATGAAGCACGGCAACTGACTAGATTTTTAAATTTAAGATGACTATAATTTCAGTGCAGAATGTAATGTACTAAAGAGGCGTCTGCAAAGATTTTCAAACGGAGAAAAATGTTCGCTAAACTCTCGTTCAGAACATCTTCTATCATACGCAGTCTATTATTTGGTTCTTGTTGATCATTATCAAAGAAAGGAGCAGTGTAAGTAACAACAAATAGCAGTCGCTTGATTTTGTTTCACTTTTGAGAACATTCCTGTCTTTTTTTTATTGTAAGCGGCGGTAGCGCGCACAAAAGCGAACCATGCCACGAGCAGCTACAGGTCGTAAACACTCATTATCAGAATGCGACAAACAATGAATGACACAATACAATAATGCATTTTCAGCTTAGAGTGATGTAAACACCTATAACAAACAGAACGGCACTTATCAGATCAAAGCAAAATAAGCAATCGATTCAAACCAGACGAAGCACGTGAAAAAGGTAGGGTACCCGTACAAATAAGGACAGAGCGCCTGACACATAGCAATGGCTACTTGGTAAATCTTAACTGTTAAGCTTACGACTCGAACCAAACTACTGTAACTGTATCTTCAGCCATTCGACCTAAATTGTGTCTCATGTTACAATGGAGCAACTTTGTTTCGATTTGGAGGTGCAGCCTAAAACTTTTCTCTCACCTTGAATTTTGAGTCTCAAATTTCAGGTGCGGCTTAGATACGTGAAATTTTTTTTCCCCTTGATTTCGAGTCTCATTTTTCACATGCGGCTTAGATTCGAGTGCAGCTTAGATTCGAGTGCAGCTTAGATTTGAGTAAATACGGTACTAGAATATCTATAACATAAACAGTTATTTGAGATAAGACTTCATATCCCAAACCAAAATTCAATGCCCTAAAAAACCTCGTTATGGAAACACTTAATCTGTGTGGAATAACATAATATTGATAGCTCTCACCTTCATATAGGAAAGCAGAGTACCTTTGTGAGTCAGGGTCAAGTGATATTTGAGGGAAGCCAGAAGTCAAGTCCAACGTGGTCATGTACTTTACACATTCAGATTTATGTAAGAGCTCATCAATATTATCTGGATGATCATTCTCTCTCTTTAAAAGCTTATTTAAATGTCTAGAATAAAGCATCAGCCTAACATCCCCATTTTCTTTTGAAACTACTACTAACAAATGGTTATATTGACTATTAAACAATGGAAAATCCAGGATGCTGCTCACCATATATAGGAAACATTGAATTTCATGTAAGCACAACAAAAATTCTGCTATACATTTGAGTTTTCAGCCAAAAATTCTTCTTCTAAAGTAGAAAACGCACATTCATTTGCACAAACAGAACTCATACACATGAGCACGGTCTCTGGCCGCTGCGGGTGGACTGCATACAGCAACTCCACTTGATAGGAGAATAAATCTCTAGGGTGTATGGAGCAGGCTTGGGCAGGGAGAGGGGAGGGCTAAAGGGCAGGGGCATGTGAAGGTGCAGTGCTGCTTGTGGGAGCATGCAGGAACTTGAGTGGGGGTGGGGGGTGGGGGGGGGAGGCAAGGTAGGGTTGCAAGATGGAGTCTGGTGGTTGGGGAGGGGGGAGAGGAGGAGAAAAGCTAGTGAGTGCATTGGTGTTCATAGAAGGTTGTACAGTGCCAGAGTGGGAGCACGGAAATGGATATGTGGGTGAAGGACAGGGACTAATGAAGGAGGGGACTGGGGGGGGGGGGGGGGGGGGTTAATGAGAACATAGAATACATTGCACAGAGGGTTCCCACTTGTGCAATTCAAAAAAACTGGTGTTGGTAGGAAGGATCCAGATGGCTTAAGTTATTAAGCAGTCATTGAAGCAAAGCTTCTTGTGTTGGGCAGCATGTTCAGTAACTGGATGGTCCAGTTGTCTCTTGGCCACAAGTTCCTTGGTGGCCATTCATCCTGATAGACACTTTGTTGGTTTGCATGCCCATGTACAAAGCAGCACAGTGGTTGCAGCTTAGTTTGTAGACCACATGACTGCATCCACAGGCAGCCTGCCTTTGATGGAAATGACAATGTCTGTAACCGAACTGGAGTAGGTGGTGGTGATGGGAGGATTTATGGAAGAAGTCTTGGATAGGAACTGTGATTGTTGTGTACAGATGCGAGCTGAGTTGTTGACCCTTCGCTCACAGCTCCAGGCTGCTGCCAAGGGGCGTCGACCACGTCCCAAGTGTCCTTCGATAGGTCCACTGCTGTGGCCACCCCAGGTAATGCCTGCACTGAGGTTGACCCCTAACCCGTGTTCAAGTGGGAGATCATTCCAAAGTCTGGCAGGCAGCGAAAAACTTTCCAAGGGGCCAATCGTAGGGCCTCTATGGTTTTTTTGACAAACAGGTTTCGGACGTTATCTGCTGCTGACCATGTCTCTGAGCTGGATGCAGTCATCCATACTGATCCAGGGGAAGCTTCTCGGCCCACAAGGTCTGGGCATTCACAGAGGGTGGGTTTGCTGGTAGTTGGGAGCTCCAATGCTAGGCGCGTAATGGGGCACCTTAGGAACATGGCTGCCAAGGAGGGGAAGGAAGCCAGTATGCACTCTGTGTGCATTACGGGGAGAGTCATTCTGGATGTGGAAAGGGTGCTTCTGGATGCCATGAAGAGTACAGGGTGCAGGCAACTGCAGGTGGTGGCTCAAGTCAGTACCAGTGACATGTGTTGCTTTGGATCAGAGCAGATTCTGTCTGGTTTCGGGTGGCTAGCGTAAATGGTAAAGACTGCCAGTCTTGCTTCCGAGATTAAGGTGGAGCTCACCATCTGCAGCATTGTTGATAGAACCAATTGTGGTCCTTTGATGCAGAGATGAATGGAAGGTCTGAATCAGAGGCTCAGGCGGTTCTGTAACTGTGTAGGCTGTAGATTCCTTGACTTGCGCCCTCGGGTGGTGGGTTTCTGGGTTCCGTTTAATAGGTCAGGAGTCCACTACACACTGGAGGTGGCTACATGTGTAGCAGGGGCTGTGTGGAAGGGACTGGGCGGTTTTTTAGGTTAGAGGGTCTCAGGGAACCACAGAAGGAACATCCGTCTAAAAGTGGGCAGGTAAAACACAGTAAGGTAGCTGTAGAAATGATTGGTATTGTAGTTGTAAATTGTCATAGCTGTGTTGGGAAAGAACCAGAGCTCCAAGCCCTAATAGAAAGCACTGAAGCCCAAATAGTTGTAGATACAGAGAGCTGGCTAAAGTCAGAAATAAGTTCAGCCGAAATTTTTTCAAACGATCTAACATTGTTCAGAAAGGATAGATTAAATACTGTTGGTGGTGAAGTATTTATTGCTGTCAGACGTAGTTTGCCTTGTAGCGAAATTTAAGTAGATAGTTACTTGACAATCGGACTAAACTATTTATTGGATCATTTTACCGACCCCCCAACTTAGAAGATATAGCTGCTGAACTGTTCAAAGAAAACTTGAGTCTCATTTCCAATAAGTACCCCGCTCATACAATTATAGTTGGTGGTGATTTTAATCTACCCTTGATATGCTGGAAAAATTATACTTTTAAAGCTGGTGGCAAGCATAAAACATCACCCGAAATTGTACTGAATGCTTTCTCAGAAAATTATTTTGAACAATTAGTTCATGAGCCCACTCGAAGCGTAAATGGTTGCAAAAGCATACTTGACCTTTTAGCAACAAATAATTCTGGACAAATAGTGAGCATTGTGACGAATACGGGTATTAGCGGCAACAAGGCAGTTGCTGCTAGGCAGAATACTGTAACACCTACAACCATGAAAAAGAACCGCAAAGTATATCTATTTAAAAAAGCTGATAAAAATGCTCTTAACGCCTTTTCAATAGACAGTCTTCACTCCTTCTAATCCGATCATGTAAGAGTAGAAAAGTTGTGGAATGTTTTAAAAGAGATAGTATCGACAGCAATTGAGAGATATATACCACATAAATTAATAAGTGATGGTACTGATCCCCCATGGTACACAAAATGGGTCAGATCATTGTTGCAGAAGCAGCGAAAAAAGCATGCCAAATTTAAAAGAACACAAAATCCCCAAGATTGCCAATGTTTTACAGAAGTTCAAAATATGGTGCGTACTTCAATTCGAGATGCTTTTAATAAATTCCACAACGAAATTCTGTCTCAAAATCTGGCAGAAAACCCAAAGAGATTCAGGTCATACATAAAGCACACCAGTGGCAAGACACAGTCAATACCTTTACTGCGTGATAACAACGGTGAAGTCACGCATGACAGTGCCACTAAAGCAGAGTTATTAAACACAGTTTCCGAAACTCCTTCACCAAAGAAGACGAAGTAAATATTCCTTAATTCCAATCAAGAACAACTGCCAAGATGAGAAACATAGAAGTAGATTTCCTTGGAATAACAAAGCAGCTTAAATCACTTAATAAAGGCAAGGCCTCCAGTCCAGATCGTATACCAGTCAGATTCCTCTCAGACTGTGCTGATAAAATAGCTCACAGAAAGATCCATACCTAAAGACTGGAAAATTGCTCAAGTCACACCAATACCCAAAAAGGGAAGTATTAGTAATCCTCTGAATTACAGGCCTATATCACTAACGTCAATTTGCAGTAGGGTTTTGGAACATATACTGTATTCGAACATTGTGAAGTACCTCAAAGAAAATGATTTATTGAGACATAGTCAGCACGGTTTCAGAAAATATTGTTCTTGTGAAACACAACTAGCTCTTTATACTCATGAAGTAATAAGTGCTATCAACAGGGGATGTCTAATTGATTCCGTATTTTTAGATTTCCAGAAGGCTTTCGACACCGTTCCTCACAAGCGTTTTCTAACCAAACTGCGTGCCTACAGAGTATTGTCTCAGTTGTACGACTGGATTCGTAATTTTCTGTCAGAAAGGTCACAGTTCATAGTAATAGATGGAAAGTCATCGAGTAAAACAGAAGTAATATCCAGCGTCCTCCAAGGGAGTGTTATAGGCCCTCTACTGTTCCTGATCTATATTAATGACGTAGGAGACAATCTCAGTAGCCATCTTAGATTGTTTGCAGATGATACTGTCATTTACCGTCTTGTAAAGTCATCAGATGATCAAAACGACTTGCAAAATGATTTAGATAAGATATCTGTATGGTAAAAAAGTGGCAATTGACCCCGAATAAGGAAAAATGTCAAGTTATTCACATGAGTACTAAAAGAAAGCAGCTAAATTTCGATTATGCGATAAGTCACACAAATCTGAAGGCTATAAATTCAACTAAATACTTAGGGATTAGAATTGCAAATAACCTAAATTGGAATGATCGCATAGATAATATTGTGGGTAGAGCAAACCAAAGACTGAGATTCACTGGCAGAACACTTAGAAGGTGCAACAGGTCTACTAAAGAGACTGCTTACACCACACTTGTCCACCCTTTTCTGGAGTATTGCTGTGCGGTGTGGGATCCGCTTCAGGTGGGACGGATGGATGACATCGAAAAAGTACAAAGAAGGGTAGCTCATTTTGTATTATCGCGAAAACATTCTGTTGGCACCCACCTATATAGGGAGAAATGATCATCATGATGAAATTTGAGAAATCAGGGCTCACACAGAAAAATTTAAGTGCTCGGTTTTCCCATGTGCCATTCAAGAGTGGAATGGTAGAGAGACAGCTTGAAGGTGGTTCGTTGATCCCTCTGCCAGGCACTGTATTGTGAATAGCAGAATAATCACGTAGATGTACTAAGTGTGTTGCAGAATGAGATACATGTTATGAGTGAGAGACTATCTGTTTGTTCTTTGGAGGAGTAGCTCTGACTTCATGATATTTGTTGATAGATATAGTTCTGTAATGAGAAATAAGTTTGCTGTGATCTAATACTCTCTGTTATTACTATATTTTCACAACACAACATTTTTTAAAAAAAAAAGAAAGAAAGAAAAACGATGGAACTATGAAGATGAACTGGATGACAAGAAAAGGCACTTATTTCTCCTACAGCACAGATAAGCAAAATCACAATCTTAATATTCTCGGAGTACTCTGCAGGCTCTATGGCAGTAATAAGTTGATTTGATGCTTAGGATAGAATACCGCTCGCCATTTGTGCTTCCATCACTTTTTAAATCAAACCATTGTTTCTTCATAATGATAATACATGCTATTCAGAAATGCTAGCCGGCTGTTGTGGCTGAGCAGTTCTAGGCACTTCAGTCCGCAACTGTGCTGCTGCTAAAGTCGCAGGTTCAAATCCTGCCTCGGGCATGGATGTGTGTGATCTCCTTAGGTTAGTGAGATTTAAGTAGTTCTAAGTCTAGGTGACTGATGACCTCAGATGTTAAGTCCCATAGTGCTCAGAGCTATTTGAACCATTTTGAACCAGAAATGCTACTGCGAATGTCTTATGAGTAGAGCTGCAGTCGGGTGGTTGTTCGGTGTACTACTCAGATTAGCAGCCTTCAGATATTGGTAATTCAGGAACACCTGATCATGAGCTAATACAGCTGTACATTTCTAAATAACATGTCAGACTGGATATAGCAGACAATTCAGAAGCATGGTTACACAGGCTAATGAGGATAAGTATGAGAGAAAGAGCAAACATTATGTGCTTCATCATGGAAGTTGAAAAGTTACCAGACATTGTGTAACTCATGGATTATAAATACTGTAAAGAGAGACTACAAGATGTTTTGGACCAACTGACCAAACTGGATGAGGGGAAGCATGACCTGTTAGATGGTTCAAATGGCTCTGAGCACTATGGGACTCAACTGCTGTGGTCATAAGTCCCCTAGAACTTAGAACTACTTAAACCTAACTAACCTAAGGACATCACACACATTCATGCCCGAGGCAGGATTCGAACCTGCGACCGCAGCGGTCGTGCGGTACCAGACTGTAGCGCCTTTAACCGCTCGGCCACTCCAGCCGGCTTGACCTGTTAGACAGTGTCACTGCAACTAATTACAAAATCTTATCAACTTTATAGCACTCATATTTCTCCTCTTTGTTTATTCATGTACAAAAATAGCTTTAAGTAATTGTAAACAGTACTACCAAATCTGATAAATGTGTGATATTTTGAAAGTTGATGTTTGTTTTCTGTACAGGAAGTTCATGTCTCAAGTAGAAACTGGAAAAGTATAGATTTCTTCATAAATCGGTGAGCAGGTTGAGGAGCCTGTAATGCCTATCCCCTAGATATGGCTGAAGATGCATCCTTATCATTGATGTTAAATATCATCTGCTGCACATCCAATCTCCCTGCACTTTGTGGCATGGGGTGTGGGTAACTGTTTGCACACTGTAAATTTTGGTGGCCTCCCTTCCATTGTGTTTGTTTCTTCTATTTCATCTTTTGGCACATTCCGTGCCCGTCCTTCAAGTCGAGAAATGTGTTACAATGCACTGACATTATGGTTAAGTAAGTATCCATTGTTGGCAGCATCATTTTCATGTAGGTAAACATACTCATTTTGTTGGAGGTCTTGATCTGATGTAATCCAGAGAAAATTCTATACTTATTCAGTTCAATCACATTCTGCGTTGTGAAAGTAAGATGAATGTTCTTGTCTAACTATATTGCTGGAGTGTTGAGAAATGATTGTACATTTAATGAGTCAGATATGATCAAGATCTTGTTCAGTACGAGTGGCTTGATGAACTGAGAGCTTACATGTAGCCACTGCCTCTGCAATATTCACTGTCATGCTCTGAGGGAGGGTGTATGACCATTCTGCTTGGAGATTAGGGCAAAAGAAAGCACTAACCACATACGGGTGATCAATTACTATTGACCCATCAGTGAATATTTTAATCACATTTGGCCACTGCAGATACGTGTTTGTTGTGAATATGCTGCTAATTTTTGACATTTCACTTTTGGGGAACAGATGGATGCAACACTAATGGATAACTGGTAAAAAGGTCTTTCAACGTGCTTCTTACTTTCATGACTGGATACTAAGAAAGTGTTCATGTTATGCAATGGCTATTATTTTGCAACATCTTCTTGTTTCAAGAGAGAAATGGTAATTAAAAAAAAACCTATACCTCAGCTAGTTTCTGAACAATGGAAGGATCCAGAGTTTGAATTCCCTGTAACATAAATTTATCCACCAGGAAATGGCATCTTTATTGCTTCCAAAAGCATAGCATTGATCTGTGTAGAAAACATCTCTCTGGTAGAGATTCTAACATGATTATACAATACCAAATTTTGTCTACTTGGTCAAAAGCTAACCATGTGCCACTGTGATAAATGACTCACAATAATCTAGTTGAATTCATGTTGTGTTGGCAGAAGAGCCAACACCTTGTTACTAGTGGGGGCCGAAATGCACGCGTTTTAGCTCACGCAGGCTGGCATGAGGAAGGAAGGACTCTACTGACATGAGGTCTGGAACATGACAAGGAATTAGAATTCAGAAGGTGGACATAATTAGTTTGATACTTAGCTTTAATCCATTAATGATGAATGTTGCTCTTGACGGTACATGATTCACAATATTGTCTGTACAGAATATATTCTTTAAGACTATGGCACCTTGGTAGGTCGTAGCAAATGAAGTAGCTGAAGGCTATGCTAAACTGTCGTCTCTGCAAATGAGATCGTATGTAGACAGTGAACCATTGCTAGCAAAGTCGGCTGTACAACTGGGACGAGTGCTAGGGAGTCTCTCTCGACTAGACCTGCCGTGTGGCGGCGCTCGGTCTACAATCACTGATAGTGGCGACACGCGGGTCCGACGTATACTAACGGACCGCGGCGAATTTAAAGGCTACCACCTAGCAAGTGTGGTGTCTGGCAGTGACGCCACATTCCTCCCTCACAAATCGGCGGTCGGTTGTGGTATAAGGCCTCCGCCCGCCATTGGGATGACACCTTGTTGACATATGCGACAAGGTGGGGAGCCTAACAACAGGCGAGGCTATGCCACTCACACCCTCACACACTGCCATTCGGACCGTGGGGAGCTAGGGAACACCTGAAAACGTACTCCAGGGTGCATGCCAACATGTGGTGTATGTGCCCGTAGACAGACAGGAGGGGCTGAAGGGTCGACCTCCATCAGGCTGGGGCACCCGACGGGCGAAGACAACATATGGTCCGGAGCGGGCGAGAGTTTGATGTCGGAGGACAACTGGTCCCAGGGAGTGATCCGTGGTGCGTGACCCAGGAGGGCACCCGGCGGCTGCAGCGACATGTCCACTGCGGGCATCGCCAGCGGGAGAACAGGCGGCGGCAGCAGTGCATCACCGTGGGGCAAAATGGTAGGCAGCGTCAGTAACACCTGGGGCTGAGGTGAGCCAGTAGATGGGCCCCCGGGGCGCTAACCAGACGGCACCGTCGCTGGAAGCAGACAGCGAGTGGCAGATCCTGTGTGACGACAGAGGCGCAGCTGATTGAGATGTCGGCGCACCTCACCAGAGGCCCCTGAAACCGGATACATAGTGCGTCCGAGACAGCGAACAATGCGCCCTTTGAGCCAATGCCGTGAACCTTGATAGTGGCGGTAATAGACAACATCACCTGGGGCAAAAGCAGGTGTCTGCTGCTGCACAAGAACCTGATGCGACGGATGTAGCAAAGACATCAAGGTTTGATGATGGCGACTGTGGAGCAACTCAGCCGGCGAGCGACCAACTCGGGGCCGAGAGTGATACAAGGACAAAAAGAGCAATAATGCATCCTCCCGAGAATGCGACTCTTTCAACTTCAACGTCTGTGACTTGAAAGTCCTGACCAGTCATTCAGCAGCACCATTTGACTGTGGTGAAAACGGCACGGACATCAAATGTTGAATACCATTGGCCTTGCAGAATGACTGAAATTCTGTGGACATGAATTGTGGGTCATTGTCAGAAACAGTTGTCTGTGGAAGACCTTCAATGCAAAAGATAGCAGATAATGCTTGGATGGTGGCAGATGACGTCGTGGAAGACATCTGGTCAACAAAAGGTAAATTACTGAATGAATCTATCACAACCAACCATCAAGCATTCAAGAATGGACCAGCAAAATTGATGTGTAAGCGTTGCCAAGGGAAAGTGGCTCTTGGCCATGCAAAGAATTTCCATGGTGTTGCTGATTGTTGTTCGGCACACACCATGCAAGAAGAGCACATAGTCGTAATTGCGGCATCGATTCCGAACCAAGTACAGTGCTGACGAGCAAGTTGTTTCGTTCTCACTGTACCCCAAGGTCCTTAGTGGAGAAGCTTTAAGACAGAGGACTGTAACGAACGTGGGACCACAACCCTGGACTGATCATTATCAGAACGCAACAGCAAAACACCACGTCGTACAAAAAGTCTCTCCTTGTGAGCAAAAAACCAGTGAACCAACAGGTCCCCGATCCGTGACTTTGACAAGGGCCATTGCGTAGCAACAAAATGCAGAATGGTAGCAAGGACAGGGTCGGCAGTTGTGGCCGTAGCTACATGCCGAAAATCAATTGGAAACGATTCGACCACGTCATCGGTTTCCGCATCAATGAACATGCAAGCAAGTTCGGAGGAATCGAATGCCCTATCCTCAGCAACAGGCAAACAGGACAACGCATCAGTGTTTCCGTGTTTAGCAGTGGACCGATACAAGATATCGTAACAGTACTATGAGAGGAAAATAGACCAGCGAATGAATTTCTGTGCTGTACGTGGAGGTACAGGCTTGTTCGGATGAAAAAGCGATGTCAAAGGTTAGTGGTCTGTGATTATGGTAAAGGGACGACCATACAAGAAGTCATGAAGCTTTGTAACACCAAATCGAATACGAGAGCCAATGCTTCTTTCTCGATCTGTGAATTATTTCTTTGCGCAGACGAGAGCAATTTGGACGCAAAGGCAATAGGGTGATCATGCGAGCCATCTTTGTGCGCAAGCACAGCACCAATCCCGAAATCCGATGCATCCACCATCACCAAAAGAGGCTTCCGGGGCTCGAATGGTGTAAGGAAAGTATTGGAAAGCAACGCCGATTTCAACCGGCAAAAGGCGCGTTCACATTCCGTCGTCCAGATGAACAGAACACCCTTACGGCGTAAGCGATGAAGCGGAGCTGAAATGGAAGAGGCATGCGGCACATATCTGTGATAATAGTTGATTTTTTCCGGCACACTCTGGAGCTGCTTCAAATTCTGCAGCGAAGGCAAGTCTTGTATGGCACGGAGGTGCATGGGAATGGGATGTATGCCTTGGGCATTGAGTACATGTACCAGGTATGCCAAGTCACTGGCAAAAAGCACACATTTGTCCTTCCGTAAGCGAAGACCATTGTGTCGCAAGACCTGAAATAATGTTCTGAGATTGGCTAAATGTTCTTCTTCCATCTTTCCGGAGATCACAATATCGTCCAGATAGTTTGCTGCAGTAGGGACTGACGCACAAACAGTTTGTAGATATTGCTGAAACAATGCAGGGGCGGATGCACACCCAAATGGCAGTCGTTTGAATTGATACAAACCAAGATGCGTGTTAACCACCAAAACGCACTGGGATTCTTCGTCCACTGGTATTTACCAGTTCGCAACTGCTAGGTCCAACTTCAAAAGATATTTGCGCGGGCACAGTTTGTCAAAAAGATCTTCTGGGCGGGGTAAAGGAAAAGTTGCAATCACTAGTTGTGGATTCACTGTTGCCTTGAAGTCCACACAAAGTCTCAATTTTCACGAAGGTTTTGGCAAAATTACTAAGGGTGATGCCCAGAGAGAAGCCTGCACACGTTCAATTACACCTTGTGATTCCAAATCGTGTAATGTTTTTGTAAACTCATCACGCAATGCGTGGGGAACATTGTGCGCTCTGAAAAATTTCGGTTGCACATTTACTTTCAGTTCCAATTGTGCTTTATAGTTCATAGCGCAACCGAGGCCTGGTGCAAAAATGTCTGCAAATTCTTCACATAGACGAGAAACACTGTCTGAAGGCACAGTCTGGTTCACTGATAGGACCTGATTTACTATAGACAAGTTAAACAACCGAAATAAATCGAAACCAAACAAGTTCACTGCAGAAGAAGAACGAAGGATGCAAAATGACATAAGTTTTGTTTGTCCTTTATATGTTGCAAGAAGGCTGCACTGTCCTAACACAGGGATCTCTTGACCTGAATAGCTAGTTAACTTAACATTTGTGGCACACAATGGAGGTGTGGCCAGCTGTTTGTTAAACAACTAAAATAAATCAAAACTTAACAAGTTCACTGCAGAAGAAGAATGAAGGACGCAAAATGACACAAGTTTTGTTTGTCCTTTGTATGTTGCAAGAAGGCTGCACTGTCCTAACACACGGATCTCTTGACCTGAATAGCTAGTTAACTTAACATTTGCGGCACGCAACGGAGGTGTGGCCAGCTGTTTGATTGTCTTGATTGATCAGTGAAACTGCAGCTCTGGTATCGAGCTGGAATGGTATCACTTTGCCGTTAATGTCGAAGTCTACAAAAAGTTTATTGTCCTGCTGACAAGAAGAGCGACTGTCTCGTACAATGTGAACTGACACTGGTACAGAATCACTTGCGACTTGACAATGTCGATGCACACTATGTGTGGGACGAACACAGTCACTGTTAGAGAGAGTGGCACTGGGCGGAGTGGAATGAACAACGTGAATTTCCATGGGCGAAGTTTCGCGAGCCTGAGTATCCTTGGTTTGATTCCGATTCTGGCGCAAAGCAAAGGGCCTGGAATGGTTTTGAGTTTCTGATCTGAGCTTTTTCTGGCAAACACTCTGAACATGTCCTTTTTTATTACAGTAAAAGCAAATAGCTTGACGTGATGGGCAATTCTCACGCGAATGTTTAGTAGCGCACCGCGGGCATGATTTGAGGACTGCATTTGCTTGTCGGTGTGGCACACGTGGCTGTGACCCTGGCGGCAGTGGCGTGGCTGGGCACGAGGGCTGTTTACTGCTCCGTGCAGCTCGCCCGGCAGCCCGGTTAACCTGACACACAGCTGGCGAAGTTTCAAATGAATCCTGAGCAAAGTCAAGTGTGTCCTGCCGATCCAATATGTCCATCACTTGTTGAAGGGAGGGATTGACTAGTTTCAAAATCTGTTCCCTTATACAAACATCAGAAACGTTCTGTGCAGTTGTGTCACGTACGATAGTATCTGAATATGGGAGTCCACATTGACACTCAAAAGCACAGTCCCTAGTAAGGCCTTGCTAGGTTGCAACCCACTCTCGATTAGTTTGACCTGCCATACATTTTGTATGAAAGAAGGTATACCGTTTCGCAACTAGATTGACTGATTCTTTGAAATATGCATGTAATGCAGACAAAATTTCTTCGTACGACAGAGTTGCTACGTCACGTCAGGGAAATAACTTGACTATCACATGGTAGGTTTGCACACCAACGGACGACAAAAGAAAAGGCTGCCGCTCATTACCTTGAATTCTGTAGGTGGCGAGATGAAATCCAAATTGGCGTGACCACTCCATCCAGCTTTCCAGTGCAGCATCAAAATGTCTGAAGGTCGGTGCAACTGCATTTTGTGGCTGCGTTAGTGGTGGAGCGGCGGCTGCCGCATTGTTTTGCATTGCACGTTGACCCTGGACAAGCTGTCCAAGTGCATCCAGTAATGCCTGGGTCTGCTGATTCTGTAAGCAATAAAATTCGGACAGTACATCTGGAGATTGTGGCGAAGCCATGACAGAAGGAAATCAGGGCAGTATAGATAAGAACACTGTTTGTACACTCGTCGCCAATGTTGTGTTGGCAGAAGAGCCAACTCCGTGTTACTAGTGGGGGCCAAAATGCACGCGTTTTAGCTCACGCAGGCTGACGTGAGGAGGGAAGGACTCTACTGACGTGAGGTCTGGAACATGACAAGGAATTAGAATTCAGAAAGCAGACATAATTAGTTTGATACTTAACTTTAATCCATTAATGATGAACATCGCTCTTGACGGTACATGATTCACAATATTGTCTGTTCACAATACATTCTTTAAGAATATGGCGCCTTGCTAGGTCGTAGCAAATGAAGTAGCTGAAGGCTATGCTAAACTGTCGTCCCTGCAAATGAGAGTGTATGTAGACAGTGAACCATCACTAGCGAAGTCGGCTGTACAACTGGAACAACTGCTAGGGAGTCTCTCTCAACTAGACTTGCCGTGTGGCGGCGCTCGGTCTGCAATCATTGATAGTGGTGACACGCGGGTCCGATGTATACCAACGGACCGCGGCTGATTTAAAGGCTACCACCTAGCAAGTGTGGTGTCTGGCGGTGACACCACAATTTGCACCAGTGATCAGTACAGCATGAGCACTGTGGCTACATTTGGACCTCACTTGTCTAGCCTCAGAAGAAAATAACTGATATGGACATATCATACCAGTTATGACCCTAGATTAATCTCAGGAATCACAAATGTGATGTTACTGGTATCATACTGTGGTAACTCACATGATACTGAGCCTACATTGGACACTAAAATTTGGTGAATAGGAATGATTTAGCGGGAATTTATGGAAAAATTAATTGATTTCTTTGTTTTCTGGGTGCCAGGCTTAATCATCATTAATCAAACCAAAAGTTGCTTTTTCAATGGATGTGTGTAAAACACTGAAACACATATTCTAATACCAAAACAGCTGACTGTAACCTCACCAAAATATTGATTTGGTCATCAGCAGTGTAGAGTGTGCTCTCTGTGGGTATCAATCTGCAGTGGCATGTGTCTTGGACTGTTGTTTTGTCCTTATCCTCCGTGAGTGGACAGTGTGAAGAACGGTTGACAGTAGCCCACAGGTGAATGGCCTATTGGATGATCAGCACCACAGGCAAGGGCCAAGCAGCCAGTGTGTTTACCATTCAGGTGGTAGCATTCCAAGGGATTAGCTCTCTGACCAGTCTTAAGTTTTGCATATGGCCACATTGCAAAGGATGCAACCAAGAAATCAGTTTTGAACTGAATAATGGTGTTCATGAGAGGCACTCATTGGCAACAGTGTTGAAACTTGGATCAGAACAGTAATCAGACTGCAAAAGCAGCATCATGAAAGAGACAGAATACTGGCTTCAGAAAAGAAGAGTCAAATACTTATGAGAATAAGCATCAGTCTGGAATGAAACTCACTAAAGACTAGAATAGAAATCAGAACATCATGGAGTAGATTGAAATCATCATGGATTTGTGACAGCAAATCCTGACTACTGAGTCTTGAGATGATGTCTCAACATAAAGTCTCCCCAAAGAATGATCTTGAAGCCTCACTCCTCTTCAAGTGTCTCCAATGGAAATGTCAATAAATGTGATCACTGACTCTCATTACTTTCCCAAAATGATACCTGCACTCTCCAGCTCTCTTATTATTGGCTGATGATATATCAGTACCAGCCAGTTGATGATTCCTCCTGGACAGTTCTGTGGGTTTAATTTGTTGCCTACATAATAGTGACCCCAGGAAAAAAAATAAAAGCTCTCACAACTTAATATCGTGTGGCAGTTTTGCCAAAGATGGAAGAAGCTAACAAAATTCTGCAAGCAACAAATGACAAGATACATCAGCTAAAGCAAGAGATTGGGCTTTTGGAGCTTGCAACGCCAAAGAATGATAGCAAAATGAAATCCATGATTTTTACCAACTCCTGTAGTAGCAGCCACACCACGAGCATACTCCCATGCCAAAGATTTTTCGTGCACAAATGCGCTGTTATCAACCGCACCACAGTTGCAGTTAAGACACCTCCGTTCACACCTACACAACCAGACGTATGGTTCGTGATAACAGTGAATATCTTCAAGTATCAATGCATAACTGAAGACCATGAAAAATTCACTCTCACAATTAGCAACCTGGGTCAGAGAGCAACAGCGATAGTCTCTGATACAATCATACATCCGCTGCTCCAACAATCATACACCACACTTAAAATGGCGTTGATCGCTCACTGCATGAAATTACCTGAACAGTGAATTTCCCAGGTAATGTATCAGTAGAAACAGGGGGACAAAAGTCCATCTGAATTTTGGAGACATTTACACACTATAGTTGATGCAAGCATGATATCCAGTGAATTGTTACTGCATGTCTGGAGACAGCAGCTTCCTCACCAAGTTCAACTGATGATGACTGCATATGAAGGACAGTCTCTTGACAAGCAGCTGCAAATAGCTGACAGAACTTTCACTACTGTAAAGTTGACACTCGTAGCATCTGTAGCAACATCATCTGCCACCTCTGCAGTGGAAGCCAATGATGACTCATCGGAATAGATAGAAGAATCGAAGTTAAGCTGTGCAGCCACAGGTTACAGAAAAAACCAGGCATCACTGATGGGATCAGGAAACTGCAAGATGTGATGGAAAATATGGCTACTTGACTACATAACTGGGAGCTGCAGACATCCACCAGGTCCACCAGTAACAAGAAGAGGTCACATTCCAAACAGGATCAAGCTCACATTGACAATTTTCGCTGGTATCACAGACGATTCGGGCCACAAGCTACAAGAGGCACAAAATCTTGTGGATACCAAAGTGGTGAGGGCAGCCTGCTCTAGGCACCACGGGCTGCGGCATTCATGAACACTGCCATATACAAACGGGGAACCAGCTGACAGTTGCAGGCAGCAACATGCACAGTCAAGGTAACGTACTTGAAGGCCTCCTGTATGCTGTATCTTTATGCCACTCTGCATCGCCCTGGGAGTATAAGCTAACATCACACAGATTACAAATGGTTGATAGACTCTCAGCAGGCCTCAACACCGGCTCAGAAGTGAGTACCTTGCTGACCCCAAGTTTTGTAAAGAAGGACACATGGGAGCCTTTGAAATTGATAGCAGTTAACAATTCAAGTATAAACACATACGGTTATAAAGAGCTCATGATAGATATTGGTTTATCTACCCATTACAAGTGGAATTTTGTAGTGGCAGATATTTTACAGCCGATCTTAAAAAGCACAGATTTCTTGTCTCATTTTGCACTCACCATGGACTTGGCAAATAACTGTCTTACTACCAGATCAAATAGGGGCATAATAAAAGGTTTTCAATGCAGTGCGGCAGAGGCTGTATTAGGATTAGTCAGCAGCTCAGCTATACAGTCTCCCCAAGAAGACATGAAGACTCCAATAATTAAGCATAATACAGAGCATTATATACACACCAGCCCATGTCTGCCAGTGTCAAGATGCATCCACAGATTAGCCCCTGAGTGATTAGTGGAGACAAAAGCAATACTTTAGGAGATGATCCAGGCTGGAGTAATAAGAAGTTCTGACAGTTCTTGGACATCCCCTCTCCACCTAGTATGCAAGAAAGATGGCACATGGCATCCCTGTGGTGACTACCACCGATTGAACGTGATAACAATCCCAGACAAATACCCTATACCAAACATTCAAGGGGTTACCTATGCTCTGGCGGGTGTGTATTATCAGTACTTGATTGTCATAAGGCATATAGTCAGATTCCTGTGGATCTGGCTGACGTGGCAAAGATGGCAGTGATCACACCCTCTGGGTTATTCAAATTTCTATTTATGGGATTTGGACTAAAAAATGCGGCCCAAACTTGGAAAAGATTCATTGATGAAGTGCTCTAGGGATTACCTTTCTGTTATGCATATCTGGATGATATTTCGGTATTCTCAGAGGATATGCAATCACATGATAGTCACATTCAGGAGGTATGACAAAGGCTCGATAAATGTGGAGTAGTGTTAAATGAACGCAAATGCATCATGGTCAAGAGTCAAGTAACTTTTCTCAGATATATAGTCTCAGCCAATTGTATACAGCCATTACCAGAGAAGATCGACATGTTGCAAAACCTACCCAAACTCACAGACTACAAACAACTTAAGCGTTATTTCGGTGTGGTAAATTTTTAGCAGCATCATTTACCAATTACCGCCAAAACACAGAAACCACTTACAAATGCACTGGCTGGCAAGAATACCACAGGAAAGGGAAAGTTGCAATGAATACCAGAAATGACCAAAGCTTTTGGCGACTTACAACAAAGCTTAGAGGAGGCAGTGTTACTCGTACACTCCATACCTGCAGCACCATTGAGTATTGTTATAGACGCCAGCCAGGTCGCAATTGGTGCAGCCTTGCAACAACAGATTGATGGACACTGGCAACCTGTTAGTTTCTTCTCAAAAAAGCTGCAACTCTGACAGACTAAATGGAGTGCATATGACAGATAGTTGTTGGCAATATATGAAAGTGTTAAATATTTCCACCCATATATTGAAGCCAGGGCAGTAACAATTTTCACTGATCATAAACCTATAGTGTCAGCTTTCAGCAACATCAACAATAATTGCTTGCCAAGGCAGTTCTGACACATAGACTTTGTTAGTCAATTCATCACAGATATAAGGCACATCAGAGGTGCAGAGAATGTGGTTGCAGATTACTTTTCTCATGTCTGCAGTGTGATCAGCACAATAAACTATGAAGAACTCATGACACCACAGGAAGCAGATCTGGATCTACAGATGTTATTGACAGACCATACAACAGGGTTACACTTACAGCCGATACTCATCCCAGGAAGAAGTCTTAAGTTATGGTGCGATATATCACAGCAGAAGCCAGGCCCTTACATTCCACAACAATTTTGTAAGGCGGCATCTGACAGTGTTCATGGCCTGGCACACCCAGGGGCAAATGCCACAATCAGGTTACTGACAGAACGTTTTGTCTGGCCATCAATTAAAAAGGACGCCAGCGAATCGACTCACGCATGCCTACAATGTCAGCGCTGCAAATTAGGATGACACGCTCACACGGAAATCGGGAATTTCATAGGACCATCAGCAAGATTTGCCCATGTCCATGTGGATGTAGTGGTCCACTCCTAGTTTCTGATGGCTCTAAATACTTGTTAACAGTAGTAGACAGATGCACGAGATGGGCGGAGGCCACTTTGATCACTGACATAGTGGCAGAAACTGTTGCAAAGGCATTTGTCTCTCAATGGCTAGCTCACTTTAGGTGCCCCCTGCATATCACAACATATCGAGGCCACCAGTTTGAGTCTAGTCTGTTCAATGAGCTAGCTAATTTATTTGGGTTCCAGCACCACCATACAACAAGCTACTATCCAGCAAACAGTGGTATGGTGGAGAGATGGCACAGGACGTTGAAGGCAGCTCTCATGTGTCATCAGAGAAGCTGAACATAAGCATTTCCATTGGTTCTCCTTGGATTACAAACCACATACAAGACAGACATCAGTGCCTCAGTGGTGGAATTGGTGGATGGGGAACCATTGAGAATCCTGACAGATTACCTAACTGTCAACGCATCACCAATGCCAACAAACCTCTCATCATTGATACATGAAATCTGTGAGCATGTGGAAACAAAGAGAAGGCCTACAGTATCTAGACATGGTGAGCAATCAGTTTTTGTGCATAAGGTGTTGGCAGACTGTACACATGTTATGCTCCGCACAGATTCAGTCAGAGCGCCACTACAACCTCCATATACTGGACCTTATCGAATAGTATGATGCAACACCCATACTATGGACCTCTCACAGAATGACAGAACTATTAGTGTGTCCATAGAGAAGGTAAAACCCACATGAGTCTTACCAGAACTGGGGTATTATGACACTCAACAGGATGAGAAGGACCAAAGTTTGGAACTCACTACACATGATACGGCAGAAGAACCAATGGCAAGAGGACATGGAACCACAACACAACAGCCCACACCAGCTCCCTCATCCTCACAGCAACAAGTCATCCATACAAGAGCAGGGAGACAAGTCTAGTTTAAGTATGTATTTATCCTGGGTGCTCTGCACTTTAAGGGGGGAGGGGGGGGGGCTGTGTGGGAATGTGGGAGTAGCCAGTGATGCATGCTTTGTTACTCCATGTAAGTGCAATGGACGTTAGATATAAGTATTTACTCTTTGACTGTTAATTCAGTTAGTTTTCTTTTCCAAGTTGGAAAAATAAAGTATTTTGTGCAAAGCTGTATGTGGGTTTAATTTGTTGCCCACAGATGTGTTTCAGTTTTTTCTGAAACTTCTGAAAAATTTCCAGTTGGGAATGTGTAATAGATTAATAATTATATTTGTGGTGATAGACATGATTACATGTGGTGTTCTATGCAAAAACTAGTCGTGTCTAGACTTTTGAATTTATAATGAATTTTTACACACAGTAGAAAGCTGAAAGCTGCTAATTTATAAACCTCAACATCTATATTCCTGCATTTAAATGGTACTCATGCAGACACAGTACATCAATTACATTTCTACATCTGAAAGCAGCATTTGCAGCTAGGACCATCAACAATGTCACAGGTTCTAGGAGTATTCCTAGTGGGAGATGCATCACTTAAGTGATCTTATAAATAATAAGCAACACCATAAAAGTTAAATGATTCACAGGACTTTAATAATGATATGCTTAGAATAGGAGATAAAGCATCATGTGTCATAAGAACAAACAATTTACATCAGTCTCTCTTATAAGTAAGCACAAACACTTATATTCCTTGAAATGAATGGTGTTGTGCATAAACAAATAATAAATCCACATAAAAAATTCTATATCAAACCATATCCAATTCCTTTATCAGCTAAGAAAGGTGCCCAAACTGAAACCAAAGGAATGGAAAGATGAGGCATTATTGAAACTTCAGATGTCTGCTATGAAAACGTATTAGTAGCGATTAAAAAGCGGGATGGATCAGTCCATTTGGTATTAGGTACAAGAACCTTAAATAAAATAACAAACTGAATATTTAATTTAGTGACATATATCCCAAACTGTGATCTGGGATGCAGATTTTACAACTCATAGATAGTAATAATACCACAGCACACTATCCCGTTGGCATTATGAGTTACATGTTATCTGATCATGAGAGAAACTATGGAGCAACAGAAAAAGAAGCTCTGGCAATGGTATGGTCATTCAAGAAATTTAAATAGATATTTTATGGGAATCAAACAGTAGTGCACACCAATTAGAGTGCATTATAATTCCCATTGAGAAGTAGACTGTTTTACAGCAGACTTACTCAGTGGGGTTTCTTCTTACTAGAATTTAATTTTTCTATTGTTTATGTCAAAGAACAAGACAATATGGTGCCACATGTATTATCTCAGCTCCTATTAGTGAAACCAGCTTGTCAAGATGTAAATGAATGATGGTACTTTGCTATTTATTTTCTGAAAGTTGGCAAATTTGAAAAAGACATCAAATGTTTTTGCAACAGTTTCTCTCATCTCCTAAGTGTGTGTATAAATTTCTAAGGTACCAAACTGCTGAGGTCATCAGTCTCATTTCCTACGTGAAGATGATTTAACAAAGTCTATTTAGAACAACTTCAAAATTATCATTTTCAGGAAGTTATATGAGGATGGTTTGATAATTTTTTATCCAATAATAGTTCGCAGCTCGTGGTCGTGCGGTAGCGTTCTCGCTTCTCACGCCCGGGTTCCCGGGTTCGATTCCCGGCGGGGTCAGGGATTTTCTCTGCCTCGTGATGACTGGGTGTTGTGTGATGTCCTTAGGTTAGTTAGGTTTAAGTAGTTCTAAGTTCTAGGGGACTGATGACCATAGCTGTTAAGTCCCATAGTGCTCAGAGCCATTTGATTTTTATCCAATAATACCATAAGGTGTTTGGGATTTTGTGGATATGGATATTTTGGTTCCCTGTGTTATGGCTGGGTAGGAATGGCATAAATTTTTGTGGTAGTTACTTGTTGGTCTAAATTGGTGAAACTGTATCTTTTAAAAACAGATAATGCTAATATTGTAACTGATAAACTGAGTTATCATAAGTTTAAGAAGATAAGTAAACCCAGAAAGTTATTGTCTGACAATGGATCTCAGCTCACTGCTAAGTAGTCCAAAGAATTTTTAGCACAGGAAAATGTAAACCATACATTGTTTTCCAAATACCATCTGCATGCATATCCAGAAGAGAGAATTGTGCATGAACTAGAGAAACCCTGTAGAACCTGTTGTGCAAATGAGCATTTCAAGGGGGTGAAAATTGATTGAGAAATTTGAGAGGATGCTGAATGAATTGCCCCATTCAGTTATATAATTGGCTCCTGTGGAGGTAGTAGAATACCTCAGAGTACTCCTTTCCTGTGTACTTCCATAGACTTGCAAGACAACAATGCAAACAAGCAAAAAGATAAGAATTTCTATAAAGCTATTAGTACAAGCTTAGCTACTGCTCAAACTGTATGTTTTGTCTCACATGTCCATAATTAAAGTTCATCAGTATTTAGAAATATAAGAATTATTTTATTAAGTGGAAGTCAGAAGAATAATGAAACTCTAAAATCACTTTTAATATGGCTTTTACTGTTGATGGATATTAAACAGTTGTTGGTTTTGAAAACTAAGAGAGGAGAAATGACATATTGAAAAGCAAGTAGTCATGATTTTAGTTTTTAGTCCAATGCTCAGATATGTCTTTCAGCATTCCATTAATGTTAGCAGAAGTGACTGTCAAACTGTAGAGAATACTGAAAAACAAATACTCACTATTTTATTTCTGACATCAATGCTCAGAAACAGCTTTCGGCTTCCCAGTAGTGGTAGCAGTAGTGACTGACCAGCTGTAGAGAACAATACCTATTACAAAGCGACAGCATTAGTATGTTTGGTTATTAATGAATTCATTTTCTTTTTCAATATTTTTGAGTTCAGTTTGGTAAGAAATTATACTTTGTTTCCTCTCCCTCTCATACTTCCACAAAATTAATATAAGTTGCTTCTCCCCTTACCCCTTTCCCCCCCTCCATCTCCACCTCTACTTCACCTTTTGCCAGCTGAATTCCTGTGTTTTCTCTTGGATGGCTGGATGGTAATTTCAACCCTTCTACCAAATGTGATTTCACTGTCTTACATATTAAGTTCATTGCCTGGTTATTAATATTTACTTTATATTGGTTAGTGGTAAATCTTAGTTGAATTTCTTCACAAAATTATGATAACTTAGATAATAGTTATGTCAAAAATGTATCACTATACATTCTTTTCAGGTGTTGCATTTGTAATGTGCTGTGGAATTATGAATCCACCACCTCCAGTTGTGTTCAAAGCTGACCACCCATTCCTGTTTCTTCTCATAAATAGGGTTCACCAAGCTATCCTTTTTGTTGGAAGAGTTCATGATTTAGCATCAAGGTAAGGGTTTTTAATGTTATTTTTCTTATTTTGTGTCTAAAATAACCAATTGTAGCATTTTATTATTATTTTTTTGTTGCTGTGAGTCTAAAACAACCAAGCTAAATTTTTCTGTGGATACCACAAGTATTTAGTTGATTTATTGTCATTTTACAGATGTGACTGTTGTCTTTTAAAATTAAAAGTTACTTATAATATTTGTAAAATTGTAATAGTGGCCTGTCCTATGTCAGTGTGTAACATCACATAACAAGATATGTAGGATTAATAAAAATATGGATGTGTGTTGCCTTGAGCAGATGAAAAAGTTAAGCATGAATATAATAGTAATAGTCTTTAAACTCACAATGTGCATCCATTTTGCACTTCAATTTGCAAGCAAATTAAATATTTCTTTTTGAGGTTCAAGAGTTTCAATGATGAACTACATAAATAACACTCAGTGCCTGTTTATTAACATATGGGGATCGCGATGTTACGTACGTTAATATCGAATCCAACATCAAGTATCTACTCGTTTATAATGAATTCACTTTATTTTTATCATGTCAGTACAAACACATCCACTCGAATACAGAGTTCAGAACACACTGAGATCAACAGTTTTCAAAGAAGTTCGTTCTCAAAGATGAGACGGTCGACTCTTGCAGTCGATAACCGCCACAGAGCCCCCGCCGGTAGTGCGGAGCAGGATGATGAGAGGCGTGTGTGCACCCGGCCGGCTGATGGCGCAGGTGCGCGTGACTGATCGTGTTGTGGCAGGTGCTAGTGCGATGCGCAATTGGACCGTTTCTCGATGTCTTAGTAGGCGCGACCAGCGGAGGGAAGAAGGTGCAGAAGGTGTCCACAGGTTGACCGTGCCATGCTGCTGATGGCACGGTGGAAGCAGAAGGCGGCAGTGTGTCGGTGGGGAGAACATCGTCGTGCTGAGGCCGTGCGGCGCAGTGGGGTTTTGATCCGATCAAAGGCGCGGAGTGCGTCGAAGATGCGATGTGATGTATTGCCAAAGTATTTGCCAGTGAGCACCGCGGTAAGTGCAACGTGTCCGGTAACAGTTTGTTATTGGCTGTATGACATAAAGGAGCAAGCATGCTGTAGCTTAACAGGTTGCGTAAGAGATGCCAGATGAGCAACACTCGCAGTAATGACGGAGTTATAGAGGCGCTGGATGTCATAGTAGGGGAGAAAACAGCAAGTTGCACATGACTGATCTTGGCAGTGGATGACTTCAGTATAGATGGAAGCATCACCTCAGAGTCCATGAACCCTGTGCATGAGGTATGGCGATAGCAAGAGTTGGTGGAAGGTGGACGTGGTCGGTGAAACCATGGTCAGAGCAGGAAGGCGATGAGACGTAATGTGAACATGAAGAAGTTGAATCGGCAGATGAACTACTGCTGCATGGCGGAGCTGCGTGTGTGCTGTCGCTGTCGGCACTGCGGTCGAGTCGTAAGGCTGCAAGCTGGTCACGCGAAACTGCTGCACGGTCATGTGTCAGAGCAGAAAGATGCTCACTCGTCGAAGCAGAAATGGCAGATGTGTTGATCGTACATTGCAGAGGTAGCGAAGAGGGCGGCAAAGCAAGTGGCACTGGAATGCGGCTAGTTATGCCTTGGTACAGAAATGAAGTGTCTGCAACTACCAAGGAAAGGTAGCAGCGGCGTAAATAAGTTGCTTGTATCACATCAGTAACGTAGAATTTCCACTTGAGGCGGTATGATGATGACAGTTGTGACATCTGGGACATAGATCCATGTAGCATGATTGTCAGGGTATTAGTTGTAGCTGGTAGTAATGGCAAAGGATCGTCAGCAGTCGGAGGTGGAACAATGACAGGAGCATTTTGTTGCATGTCGTGCTCGGTCGGTGTCAGCTGCAGCATGTGTAACTGATCTTGTACCAACAAGTTGTATGTCGCAATTTGCTCACGTAGCTGTCACAGTTGTTCAGGCGAAAATGCATCTCGTTGCATGTCATGCTCGGTTGGTGTCAGCTGCAGCATGTGTAACTGATCTTGTACCAACAAGTTGAACGTCGCAATTTGCTCACTTAGCTGTCGCAGTTGTTTAGGCGAAAATGTATGTCGTGAAGCAGTCTGCTGTGTATCACTGAGTAAGAAGGGGTCGAAATCAGAATCTGTCTCTATCAAAGGATAACCTGGTGTACAAGACAAGGTCGGCAGCACAGTATTGACATAACAGTTTGAGTAGAACAGATCGTGTGTGCGACCGCGAATGTGAAACTCAGTACTCAGCGGCAGCGGAGTGAGAACACGTTCACTGTTGTATGAAGCATTGATACGGCTGCAATCGTCTTCTGGGTGAGTGAACAAGTTGTGGGCGCGGTCGAGTAGTGAACGGCCAGGCGGTAAGCGTGCGTAGTGTCGGCGACTTGTTGACAAGATGTGGGTGTGGTAGCCGTGGCGGGATCATATGTCGCGCAGCTGTTTGTTTTGACTGTGTCGAGGTCAGTGAGCCAGCAGGCGGCAGCCGTGACGTCGCTGTCGGTAGCGGTTGAGCAGAGTCGCTGCGGCTCGGGTGCTGCATAGAGAGAGGCATGGCATGTCCAGTGTTGCACTGAGAAACAGCTGGCATTGTCGTCGGTGTAACTCTGAAAGACGGGCTGTGCGGAAACCGGGTCGAACGAATTTGCGCGCGGCGCAGAAGACACAGTAGCCGTGAAGGGCATTTCTGAATTCGACCAGGCATGCGATTTAGTTGTAGTTCGGAGTTCATGTGAACTGGGATTTGAAACATAGTCCCCATCTGTTGCAGTCCATTGTTTGGCATGATTGTCTGATGTCGCCGCACTGCACAAAGTTAATTCATTACACAAAAGCAAGTCAAAATTGTCCAAATTAATCGGTGAAGGAGCACTGCTCTGTCCGGAAGTGAAATTACCAACGCATTGAGTGGGTTTTGACAGATGACGTGTGCACCTCAGTCGCATTGTCAATGTGTGAGAACGTGACAAAAGTTACCAAAAAGCACGATTAACACAAGAGTCGGGAATTTACACACTAATTACACTTCCTGTACACTGCATCCAGATGCGGCACAATGCGAAGTCGATGGACGTAGAAATCTGACAAAGGTTTGCTGCATTGTTTGTCCATGGTGATGTTCCAGTACACATTTCTGGCGTCGTAAGTGGTGTTCGTGAGTGTCGGCGTCTCACTATGGGGATCGAGATGTTACGTACGGTAATATCGAACCCAACATTAAGTATTCGCTCATTTATAATGAATTAACTTTATTTTGATCATGTCGGTACAAACACATCTGCTCGAATACAGAGTTCGGAACACACTGACATCAATAGTTTTCAAAGAAGTTCGTTCTCAAAGATGAGGCGGTTGACTCTTGCAGTTGATAACCGCCACAAACATAAACGTGAAGTTTACACGAGTTATGCTCAGCACATGATGTCTTACAGAAGAATGCTAACTGAAATATCATATTAAAATAATTTTCAAAGTCATTGCTACATGATCACATTTTATCTTTGCCCATTCCTTCAGAGGTTGCATCCTATCACCTGGCAGTAGCTGGCACCCATGACCCACACTGGTTGTCGAAATTCTCATTGCCAGATCTGCACTGCTCACTTGTAACTCAGAAAAACTCTAAAATGCATAGATAGCAGTAATAACAAGTAAATGAGCCCAGTTCATGAGTTTGCTGTATTGTATAACATTAAACTTGGACCAAGTGAATGAGGTAAATGTCAATCTGAATTACCACAAGGAATACTCGGCAACATTTCTAAATCAGCTATTGGCATTATTGTTGTAAATCAGCTGCAGATACAAATTGTGTGTTGTATATAAACAGTATTAATTATTAAAGCTTTTGTGTTTTAAAGATGGAGGAAAATAAAGGGAAGAATTTTTTTAAACTTCTTCAAGAAACTCCTCTGTAGTCGAAAAACAACAAAATAGTCAGCTATCTGTAAAGTAAATGAAAAGAAACAATATAATTCTGAGTCTTAATACTCTTGAATATAGAATACTGCTCACCTTGGCAGCCTAGAATGCTAGGAAAACAGCTTGTGACATACTCAGGCAGTGTGGTTTCAAACCATATTATCATTATAACCAATATGAGTCATTTGATAGAATGGCTAATTTGATAGCAGGGTTTCAGAAGTTTGCTGAACATGATGAAGATGCATATGGAAACAGGATACAAATAGCAGTATATGGAATAAACTGTCCCCACTAATATATTTCGACAAATATCATACACGTGCATACAGTACAAGGTATAAGAACAGACTGAATTAACATGGTGGCTCGGATGAGCGACCTGAGTCCCAAAGATTCATGTTGTCTATGGTCAATATGACCTATCGACACCATACAGCCCCCCCCCCCCCCCATCCCCTCCGCAGTACAGAGTACTACATGTGAGTCTTCAGGGAAGACCATGTGGGTATCGATGCTGTTGGTGGTCGTACGAGCTGGTAGACGCACGACTGGGACCTCCACCCCAACCGGGGCGGGGTGCAGAGGCAAAGCGGCAGGAGGCAGGTCCACCTCGAAGTTGTTGAGCCAGCGAGAATGGACAATGTGGCGGCCAGCCTGAGAGCAGGCAGGTTGAACGGCAGATGGCGGGGTGTAGGTGTGGCAAGCCCGGATGCTAATTGAGCCACCCTGCAAGATGAAGGTGCGGATTGTCGTCAGGTTGCACTCATGAAGGAGGATGAGGCTATGCACAGCACTGACGTTTAACTGCTCATTGGGTGGTGGGGCTGCAGTGTCTGTGAATAGAATGAGAACTCGGTTGTTGAGAGTGACGATTGAAATGTTGTCCACGCAATATGGGGGTACGTTGCAGAACAGGATGACTACGGGAAAGGGTGTCCCTGTAGTCGATGAGGTAGCAGCAAAACCCGCAAATGGGGTGGAGGGTGACATGTCTGAGAAACCCGCAAAAGACGACAGGGAGACTTCGAGGGAACAAAACGGCGTGGTGGCCGAGGAGAAACATTGTCGGACTCCATAACGGGAGGGAGACTGGCGGGAGAGTCATTAGGAGAACCAGACTGAGCCAGCAGAGGGATGTCGGGGTCCACAAATGCTGGTTTGAGTCAGTGTAACGAAACACTTTGCTGACTGTCTTTGACGATGATGTCGAAAGTTGTATCGCCCCACCGGAGGGCTCTAAAGGAGCCAAGATAAGGTGGTTGCAGAGGTTGTCAGACCGAATCATCTCTCATACATGGGAGCAAATGTTGAGAGCGGTTGGCACGTAAGTGTCCGTCGGGGAGTGGCTGATAGGTGGGTGCAGGCATGCACGTTTGAAGTGGGAGTGTATGTGACTTATGATGGAATCTGGGAATGGGGGGGGGGGGGGGGGGGGGAGTCTTCAGGTACTTGAGGCTGAATGAGTTCTCCTGGTAAGATGGGGTTCTCCCCGAAAACGAATTCTGAGATAGTTCCCTGTAAGTCGGAATTGAAAGTTGAACAAAGGCCGAGCAGTACCCATGGAAGTGCTTCAGACCACAGGCAGTCGTGGCGCCTGAGCACCGTTTTTAGAGTGTGGTGCCATTGTTCCACTTACCCGTTGCTTTGTGGGTGGTAGGCTGTGGTGTGAATTTTCTTAATGCCGCAGACCTTACATAAATGGTGAACAGGGAAGACTAAATGTGCCAACCCTGGTCGGGGGTGATGGTGGTCGGACAACCGAAGCTAACAATCCATGAGGAGATAAAACCCTTGGTCACAGTTTCGGCAGTGATGTTAGGTAAGGGGACTGCCTCTACCCAGTGGGACATGCGGTCAATTGTGGATAGAATGCATCTGTGCCCTCTGATGGGGGAGGAGGACCAATGTGATCAATATGTACATGACGAAATCGTCCTGGAGGGATGTCGAATTTGCCCAGTGGTGGGGTCGGGTGGCAGCCAAATTTGTTGTGTTGGCAGGGGTCACAGCTGTGTGCCCAGGTCTGACAGTCCCGTTTTATATTTTTCCAAACGAAATACTTGGAGATGAGCCATGTAGTGGTGCAGATGCCAGGGTGAGCGAGGTTATGCAACGTATTGAAGGCCTGCTGGTGCCAGGGGTGGGGGGGAGTAATGGGCGTAAGGTACTGGTAAGAAGAGTCGCACCACACCTCATCCACAACACCGGGGAATTTAGCTTTAGTAAACACAAGGGATGTTTGAGGGTCCGTGAGGAGAGCTTGAGATTCCTCATCAGAAGCTTGTACGGCAGCCATGTTGGATAAGTCAATGATGCATGAAATAGTATTGATCTGCAAAAAAAATCTGCGGCGATGTTTTCCGTGCCTTTGACATATAGAACGTCAGTTGTGAATTGGGAGACTACATCAAAGTGATGGAAATGTTGAGGGGGGTGGGTCCTCAGGGGAGGTTGCAGAAAGCATCTGCGAGTGAGTGGTTTGTGATCCATGAGGATGGAGAACGAGCGACCCTCCAGATTGGCCTCGTAGACTCCAAGAAGTTCTCTATTGAAAGTGGAGTATTTCTTCTGAGCTGTTGATAATTTTTTAGAGAAGAAATGAAGAGGGGAAACCATGGCTGCCTTGCGTTGCTGTAGTACCGCTCCCTCTGTGATGTTACTGGTGTCTGTAGTGATGAACAACTCGGCCAAGGGGTCAGGGTGGGCGAGTGTCACAGCGTGAACTAAAGAAGTCTTTAATGCATTGAAAGCCTCCAGCATAGGTGCAGTCTAGCGAATGGGTTTGAGTCCTGAAGTCTGTTTACCTGACAGTGAGTCTGTCAGCAGGGCCCACATGTCAGTGGCAGAAGGCAGGTGATGACGGTGGTGATTTACTGTGCCCAGGAAATGTCGGAGTTCTTTGTAAGTAGCCAGGGGTGGCAGTGAAGTGATGGCATTCATGCGAGATTTGGGAGGCTGTATTCTGTCGGCGGAGACAGTGTATCCCAAGAAAGTGACAGAAGGCTGATGCAACTGGAATTTTACTTTGTTCACCTGGATACCATTAGAGTTCAAGGTCTGGAGGACCATGGATAAATGATTTTCATGTTCCTCAGCTGACTTGCTGAAAATGAGTATGTTGTCCAGATACGCGAAGCAAAACTCAAAATGTTGTAAGATGGAGTCAATGAAATGCTGCCACATTTGCAACATGTTTTTTTAGGCCAAATGGCATGAAGTTGTATTGGAACAAACCAAGCGGCGTGATAATATCTGTTTTAGAGATGTCATCTGGCGCTACGGGAATCTGGTGGCAGGCACGTTTACAGTCAATAACACTGAAGAATTGAAGAATATTATACAACCCCCTATGCATTGCTTCCACAAAGATAGTCAAGACAAGATTAGACTAATTATGGTGTGCAGAGAGGGGTTTAAGCAATCATCCTTCTTCTGCTCCATACAAGATATGATCAAAAATTAATCTGAATATTTTGTTTCTCTTAAAGAATCTTTATTTCTTCTTCAACATCAATTTTGTTCCCTTCAAAGTAATCCCCCACAGAAATAATACACTTGTACCAGCACTTTTTTCAGTCGTGGAAGAACTTTTGGAACTCACTTTTCGTTATGATGTTCATGTCCTTCAGTGATTCTGTTTTTATCTTATCAGTGGTGGCAAAACATCATCCTTTCATGGTTCTCTTCAGCCTTGGAAATAGAGAGAAGTCACAAGCAAACACATCTGGTCAGTTTGGTGGCTGAGGCGACAGAACAGTTTTGTTTTTTGGCAAAAATTCATGAACAAACATAGAGGTGTGAGCAGGAGCAATTTCCATGAGTGGTTTTGCCACAATTTTGGTTGTTTTCTGTGGATTGCTTCGTGTAGATTGTGCATATCTTCCAGGTAGTATTCTTTATTGAACATATGACCATAAAGCAGGAACTCATGATGTGCTAACCCTTTGTACCTGAAGAAAACAGTGAGAAAAACCTTCACATGTAATTGAACATGTCGAATTTTTTTAGGTCTTGGCTCTTGAGGCAGTTTCCATTGGGACAGTTGGGCCTTAGTTTCAATGTCATTCCCATCTACCTACATTTTGTCACTTGTTATAATCTTTAGACACTCTGGATCATTGTTGACTTCATTCAGTAATTTCTGACTGATGTCCATACAATATCGTTTTTGGTTGAAGTTCAACAATTTCACAACAAATTTTGCTGCTACACGTTTCATGCCCAAAAAAAAAAAAAAAAAAAAAAATCACTTGGCATGAACCAAAGGATATGCTGACATCATTAGCAACCACTCTGATGGTGATTTGCCATTTTTCCAGAACCATTTTCCCTACTTCTTCCATATTGTCATCAGTAATTGATGTGCTAGAGCATCCAGGATGGTCATCGTCTTGATCTTCTTGACTTCTTTAAAATGTTTATACCACTTGTAAACTCTCCTCTTACTCATAACAGATTCGCCAAAACTCACAGTCAATTTTCAAATGTGGTGCTGCACTTTATTCCATTTTTCAAGCAAACTTTAATGCAAATTCTTTTATCCAACTTTCTCAAAAGTAAAAATTCACTGAGTACTTGAAAACAAAATCAAATGGCTCTGAGCACTATAGGACTTAACATCTGAGGTCATCAGTCCCCTAGAACTTAGAACTACTTAAACCTAACTAACATAAGGACATCACAAACATCTATGCCGAAGGCAGGATTCAAACCTGCGACTGTAGCGGTCGCGCGGTTCCAGACTGAGGCACCTAGAACCACTCAGCCGCAACGGCCGGCATTTGAAAACATGTATAACCTTTTTGACTGTAAACAATAAACTAAATCTTCAAAACAGCTGAAAATGCAAACATACATCAGGCACATGTGTACCAACAAGATAAAAAATGGGAAATCAGATGTATAAGGCCAGGGGAATTAAAAAATTCCCATTACTTTTTGATCACACCTAGTATGTGAATGGAACAGGAAGAAATTCTAATAAGTTATACAATGGGAAGCAACCTCCACCATACACTTCACAATGATTTCCAAAGTATACAGGGTGTATGAAAAAGGACCTTACAACTTTACTTATCTGTATAAACTTATGCATAATGTGGGGCGGCGGGTGGAATAATTTTGCTATATAATATGTTTTGTAATGTAGAAAAGATGCATTTCCCTGCCGATGCACCACATGTGGGGCGGCGGATGGAATTATTGTTATTTAAATGTTCCTATTATTTATTTAATGCTGTTGTTTGCCATTCTCAACACTGGCTCTCTAACTACAATATTGGCAACCAGAAAATGATTAGCAAAACGTGAAGCCTGTAATTAGAATTCCAAGTGCCCACTTCATCTGAGAAATACACTTATAGCTACAGCTTATAGCTCTGAGGAATTAGGAGATTGTCTGGGATTCATAATCAAAAACGATTCTCTAAAAATGTTCACTATATTCTGAAAGTCACAGACCAAAAAGAATCCATACAATCCAACTAACAGAGCAATTCAGAGTCTAATGCGCTGATGCAACTATAACTGTACAAATTAAATGTTTAAGTGAATGCTCGCCATAATTTGATGATAATGTTCATCAAACGCCACGCTAAATAATGGTAGAATGTTTGTCCCGTGGCGGCACGTGAAAATATGACATACGCAAACTGAAGATAGATCATTAAAGATATCCCAGAATTAACACTTCGCTCAAAAATGATTTCATGGTTACGCGTATCCCGAGTAACTTATTACGGCATCCGAGGCTGTTTATAGCAACGATACCGACGCAACGCGACTCCTGGCACAGATGGTGTGCTAATCAGCGTCTGGGGAGAACTGGGGCCTTACTTTCTCGCGCAACGTTCTTATATATAAAGCCGCGGTGCGGACGGCTAAGGGAACACCTGATCAAATCGGCTCTCCCGACTAGCCGCTGGGCTAGTAATGCAACACTTTAAGTTATTGAATAAATCATCGCTTCCTTTGCTGATGGCCGATGAAGCTCTCAATTTAAATGTGCAATCAGCACACAGGTAAGTAATCATAATAAAAATCTGATGTGGCTAAGTCAATTATTTTGGGCGAGAGAATTAATTTAATTACACTACCCGCAGCAGACGAGCTCTGAACTTGCCCTTTGGAGATACGCTATCGCTATAGTTCTATAGTTATTCAGTTGAAACTTCTCACATCTTTATGACTATAGCAGATCTCCCTTCTACTTAAATTTAAACATCCTAGCCTTATTTATTCGCCTACTTAATCTATCTTGCTTCCTTAATTTTTAAGACAAAAACCAGAAAATCATGAATTTCAACTAAAATCTTAATTTGTGAGATCCAGAATACTGTTTCTACTAAATTATTATGAAAAAGGAATCTAAATATAAATTTGTAAGTCTCTAGCTCTTTTCTGTTGCGCCAATGATTTTTACAGAAAAACGTCCAAATTTTGAAATGGGTAAAGTTATTGAACTGATATTCAACACATATTGATTTATTATTACTCCTGACATGCTAGAAACGTTTCAGGTTATTTACTTGATTTTTAAAGTATTGCGCAACATTTATGACGTCAGAGCTAGTTACAGCGGACTAGGCTGGCACACAATGGAAAGACTGATGAGAATTTTATAAGGCGTGAGTAGGCTCCTTCCCTACAATAAGACTTACAGACTGAGTCTTGGTGCCATCTTGAAAGCAAACAGATCAAGTTTGGACTCAAATGATACACTAATATCAACAGCTCACTGAGTTTGAATGAGGTCATGTAATAGGGTTATGAGAAGCTGGATGTTTCTTCTGTGGTATTGCAGAAAGACTTGGCAGGAATGTAACCAATGTACATGATTTCTGGCACCGGTAGTCATGGGAAGGTACAGTAGCAAGAAGACCAGGCTCCGGATAGCCGCATGCCACTACCAAGAGAGAAGACTTGTCATGTTTGGCATATGGCTGTGGCGCATTGTACTGTGTCTGCAGCAGCAATGCAAGTAGCAGTTGGCACCACAGTGACACAATGAATTGGTATAAATTGGTTACTTCAAGGACAGCTCCGAGTCAGGTGCCACATGGCATGCATTTCACTAACCCCAAGCCACTGCTGTTTGCAACTTCAGTGGTGCCAAGTGAGACCTCAGTGGAGGGCGGAGTGTAAGTATGTTGTGTTTTCTGACGAAAGCCAGTTCTGCCTTGCTGCCAGTGATGGCTGTGTGTTGGTTACGAGGAAGCTAGATGAGCACCTGCATCCAATCTGGTTGCAGCCTAGATGCACTGGATGCACTCCAGGGGTGCAATTTCATGGCAGCAGGAGCATTGTCATGGTTATCCCATGCACCCAGGCTGAAAATTTATATGTCCGTTTGGTGATTCAACAAGCTGCACTGCCATTCATTAATAGCACTCCAGGGGGTGTTTTCCAAAAGGATAATACTCACCCACATACCACTGTTGTAATCCCTGACGCTCTACAGAGTGTCAACATGTTGCCTCCATCTGTTCAATCATCAGGTCTGTCTTCAACAGAGCACTTATGGGACATTATCGAATGACAATTCCAATGTCATCCACAATCAGAATTAGCCATCCCTGTGTTGATCGACCAAGTGCGATGGCATCGAACACCATCCCGCGAAACTGACATTCAGCACTTGTGCGACACAATGTGTGCATGTTTGCATGCTAGCATTGTATGTTCTGGC
Source organism: Schistocerca serialis cubense (assembly GCF_023864345.2). Taxonomy (NCBI): domain Eukaryota; kingdom Metazoa; phylum Arthropoda; class Insecta; order Orthoptera; family Acrididae; genus Schistocerca; species Schistocerca serialis. Next base: position 1,044,265,049 of record NC_064639.1, on the reverse strand, counting down.
AGTTACACCCTTTATTAATGTACCAGCATTTAACATTTACAATGGCTTTTCTCAAGCTTGCATCAACCTGTGATCTTGTATTGTTAATTACTTAAATTTGATACCTACACAAATGTACTCCTGAAATTTCATTTCTCTACATTCATAAGTTCTTGGTGTTGGGACTTTTTTTCCTTCAGTGTATTCAAATTTCTTACCTTTTTTATTTGCTCAGTATCTGTTATCAAATATTTTGCAACACTTTTTATATTTGGTATAAATTTTTTCCCACTGCAGAAAAAGTCTGTCATGGTAGCTGTCTCTTCTAGCTGACTGACTTGCACTGCTGTTAGACTTTCGTAGGGTATGGCAAAATCATCTGTAAATGTTAATAGTTCTTTTTTATCTATTTTTAACCACTGATTTTATGTTAATCCAGATTTGGCGCTAATAGATTTGTATTTGGACATCCTTCACTCAAACAATAACAACAAGAAGAGGTGGTTGTGTTGGTTTTGGTTGTGGCAGTGGTAGCCTACACTAGATTTGGACCCTGACTCTCATTGCAATGTTAGTCTAGTGTCTAACATAGAGAGCCCTGTTTCCTGGAAGCAAAATCACTTGCATTAGTTTGTTAGATTGAGCAAACATGAAAACCTTGCTGAGCAATAGATAGCTGAATTTTAAGGGTTCAGCGCATATCTGCACTTATTCCTCATAATTTGGCTTCTCATTTTAGATAAGATTGTTGTAGTTCTAGGATGCAGTTGAAGATAGAAAACTTCTAGAACACTGCAATCAATTGCTAATCATGGTAGCGACCTGTCTTACCTATGAATTTTTTAGTGCTGACTGATTCAGGCTTTTGTTTTTGTAGGATCAAACATTTCTATGCTGTGCAGGTCAGTAAGTAATTACAGCTGTCAATGGCTGTCAGTTGAGCCACTGTAAGCTTGTGAAATAAGCATTTGGAGTACTCATTTAACTTGTGGCCATTGTCAGATGCTGGAAATGAAATGAAGGCCTGATTTGGAGTTAGGATAACAGAGTTAAAATATGAGTTGTATGATAAGTTTTTAGTAGTATGCAAATTAGTGCACTGTCTGTCTTCATAACATCTAAAATTATTGTTGATGTGTAGCCAACACTGATCAGGACAGTCTGTTCCATAAAGAAGGTTGAACCCATATAAATTTCAAGTAGAGAAAAATAAGAGTACTGTTAAGTTCCAAAATTCTTATTGTCAGTTTTTGTGTAACCTTCCATTACAATTCCAGAATAAATAGTGACATTTTATTCAATTTAGCAAAGATAAAGACAGTCTGGGGAAAATGTAAAAAAAAAGTCTGGAGGAAGACAATGAATACAAGATGAACAATTGATAAAAAAAAAAAAACAAGTTTATGTTTGCTGGAGAGTTGTGACAGTTGTTACACAAATGGGGTAACAAATGGCTAGTCCCAATGTGATGTTTTCCACATAAAAGGCACGTATAAGGACACTACAGACAAATTTTGATGCTAGCAGACTGGAAGATATGATTGTTTTTGGCAGGATATATATCTCTTGATGACAACATACTATGAACAGTGAGGAGCACTGGGCATGGTCAATCTTTGACATAGTCAATGTCTTGCATCCCACAGAAGAAAAAGACCCATCAGAGTTTTCTTGTAACTTCATTGTAACCTGAAAATTGTTGTCTTCATAAAATGATCTTTCTTATTTATGAATATGTATGTTTGCACAATTTTGTGCTCTTGTATGTGCATATGTATTATGTAGACAGATAAATATTTGATCTTGTTGATGTTCCATTCATTAGCTACATAAAGATATTTGAGTAGTAGGAAAGACATTAAAACAATTTCCTCCAGGAAACTTTACTGGGATTGGCTGCCATATTGGGGTATCCTTCAGTGGTGACATCAGTTTTACATAAATACATTTTTACACTAAGTGCTACATATTGTTTTTGATCTACAGGGAACACACTGATAGAAATCTAAAATAGAAGGTATGGTTCATTTTTATGAAATTATTGCATTCAACTTAAGGTTTTGAATCTTGATTGTTCCACTGTATTGTATTTTCTGTATTGTATTATAACACTTGTTGATTTACAAGTTACTATAGTTAATGTGTTTCTAATGCATTTTTCCTCTGTTCAATTGGTGTAATTTCTATTGCAGCAATAGCCCTCATGAAGAGACTTGTGGTTAAATGGAAGAAGGACCTCTTCAATTCTGTTTCTCAGCAATGTAATTGATGATATGCTAGGATAGTGTTGCATCAGTGTTGTTACTTTAGTGGTTATCAAATACTAATCAACTTGTTCTTTGACACACTCTTGGTTTATTCAATACTTGAAATGTTTCATAACAAGAAATGTAACAGTTGTGTAAGAAAGAGTACACACAGCTTTATATGAACTCTTGATTATTATAAAGTTTAATTGTTAATAAATACAATTGCTACTCCTGTTTTTGTAATAAATGCTCTAACAGAATGTGAAGCAAATTTTCTTATCTATGTTAACCACCAACACAGGTGATGGTTTGCAACTACCCTGTACCAAAAGTACATGAAATAAGTTTTGTATGTTACTTTTGTTTGCATTTGATTTATGTTGTTGCATCCGCCCCCTTAGCTGAGTTGTCAGCACATCTGATTGCCATGCAGCAAGCCCGGGTTTGATTCCCAGCTGGGTCAGAGATTTTTTGTGCCTGGGGACTGTGTGTTGCCTCGTCCTGCTCATCATTTCATTATAATCAATACATAAGTCACCCAGTGTAACATCAACTGAAAAGATCTGCATTTCGGTGGCCAAACTTTGCAGGTGGGTACTCCCAGCCATATGATCATTTCATTTATGTTGTTGCATATCTCTTGCAATCTTTTCTACAGTATTTTGATAAATGATTAAATCAGTAATTAAACTGTTAAAGAAATTTTGATTGTATGGAGGAAAGGTTTTCAATCACCAGCAACTGCAACATAATAATGCAACTAATAGTATAGTCAGTTCCTAATGAGTTAGAGAGATGAGCAATTTTGTATTTTTGAGAAACTTAAGTCAAACATATGTTTTACTTGTATGAGTTTCCATCCTCATCATACTAGTATTCCACAATTTAAATGTGAGATTATTCCCTTGTAGAATTTTTTTTATAATTTTCCTTGTGTATTGTAGTTTACTAGTGATTTTCATGCCATTATTGTATAATTTAATGCTCAGTGATGATCAGTTTTGAATGTGCCTTTTTTGCTCTTAGGCACTGAAGACCACCACTGAAATTCATGTGTTAACTTCTCACCTCAGGTCAATATGACCTTTTTTTTTTTTTTTTTTTTTACACAGGGAGAGCAAAGGAAGCCAAACCAATGGGAAACCTTTTGTTTCTGGCCTGTCTCTTTAGTTATAGTTGAAACAACTGGCAGCCCCATTGTTTATTCAACTTTTTTGTTTTGACCCATGGAATCTGTTCTTAGTCTGCTTCTGTTTCTCATATAAATTAATGACCTACGTATGAAAGGGAAGCAGTGGTTGGGAAGGGAGTGAGACAGGGTTGTAGCCTATCCCCGATGTTATGCAATCTGTATATTGAGCAAGCAATAAAGGAAACAAAAGAAAAGTTCAGAGTAGGTATTAAAATCCATGGAGAAGAAGCAAAAACTTTGAGGTTCGCCGATGACATTGTAATTCTGTCAGAGACAGCAAAGGACTTGGAAGAGCAGCTGAACGGAATGGACAGTGTCTTGAAAGGAGAGTATAAGATGAACATCAACAAAAGCAAAACAAGGATAATGGAATGTAGTCGAATTAAGTCGGGTGATGCTGAGGGAATTAGATTAGGAAATGAGACACTTAAAGTAGTAAAAGAGTTTTGCTATTTGGGGAGCAAAATAACTGATGATGGTCGAAGTAGAGAAGATATAAAATGTAGGCTGGCAATGGCAAGGAAAGCGTTTCTGAAGAAGAGAAATTTGTTAACATCGAGTATAGATTTAAATGTCAGGAAGTCGTTTCTGAAAGTATTTGTATGTAGTGTGGCCATGTATGGAAGTGAAACATGGATGACAAATAGCTTGTGGTCTACGGCCCTGAGACTGGTTTGATGCAGCTCTCCATGCTACTCTATCCTGTGCAAGCTTCTTCATCTCCCAGTACCTACTGCAACCTACATCCTTCTGAATCTGCTTAGTGTATTCATCTCTTGGTCTCCCTCTACGATTTTTACCCTCCATGCTGCCCTCCAATGCTAAATTTGTGATCCCTTGATGCCTCAAAACATGTCCTACCAACCGATCCCTTCTTCTAGTCAAGTTGTGCCACAAACTTCTCTTCTCCCCAATCCTATTCAATACCTCCTCATTAGTTACGTGATCTACCCACCTTATCTTCAGCATTCTTCTGTAGCACCACATTTCGAAAGCTTCTATTCTCTTCTTCTCCAAACTGGTTATCGTCCATGTTTCACTTCCATACATGGCTACACTCCATACAAATACTTTCAGAAACGACTTCCTGACACTTAAATCTATACTCGATGTTAACAGATTTCTCTTCTTCAAAAACGCTTTTCTTGCCATTGCCAGTCTACATTCTATATCCTCTCTACTTCGACCATCATCAGTTATTTTACTCCCTAAATAGCAAAACTCCTTTAGTACTTTAAGTGTCTCATTTCCTAATCTAATTCCCTCAGCATCACCCGATTTAATTTGACTACATTCCATTATCCTCGTTTTGCTTTTGTTGATGTTCATCTTGTATCCTCCTTTCAAGACACTGTCCATTCCATTCAACTGCTCTTCCAAGTCCTTTGCTGTCTCTGACGGAATTACAATGTCATTGGCGAACCTCAAAGTTTTTGCTTCTTCTCCATGAATTTTAATACCTACTCCGAATTTTTCCTTTGTTTCCTTCACTGCTTGCTCAATATACAGATTGAATAACATAGGGGATAGGCTACAACCCTGTCTCACTCCTTTCCCAACCACTGCTTCCCTTTCACGCCCCTCGACTCTTATAACTGCCATCTGATTTCTGTACAAATTGTAAATAGCCTTTCGCTCCCTGTATTTTACCCCTGCCACCTTCAGAACTTGAAAGAGAGTATTCCAGTTAACGTTGTCAAAAGCTTTCTCTAAGTCTACAAATGCTAGAAATGTAGGTTTGCCTTTTCTTAATCTTTCTTCTAAGATAAGTTGTAAGGTTAGTATTGCCTCATGTGTTCCAACATTTCTACTGAATCCAAACTGATCTTCCCCGAGGTCCGCTTCTACCAGTTTTTCCATTCATCTGTAAAGAATTCGCGTTAGTATTTTGCAGCTGTGACTTATTAAACTGATAGTTCGGTAATTTTCACATCTGTCAACACCTGCTTTCTTTGGGATTGGAATTATTATATTCTTCTTGAAGTCTGTGGGTATTTCGCCTGTCTCATACATCTTGCTCACCAGATGGTAGAGTTTTGTCATGACTGGCTCTCCCAAGGCCATCAGTAGTTCTGATGGAATGTTGTCTACTCCCGGGGCCTTGTTTCAACTCAGGTCTTTCAGTGTTCTGTCAAACTCTTCACGCAGTATCTTATCTCCCATTTCATCTTCATCTACATCCTCTTCCATTTCCATAATATTGTCCTCAAGGACATCGCCCTTGTATAAACCCTCTATATACTCCTTCCACCTTTCTGCCTTACCTTCTTTGCTTAGAACTGGGTTGCCATCTGAGCTCTTGATATTCATACAAGTGGTTCTCTTCTCTCCAAAGGTCTCTTTAATTTTCCTGTAGGCAGTATCTATCTTACCCTAGTGAGACAAGCCTCTACATCCTTACATTTGTCCTCTAGCCATCCCTGCTTAGCCATTTTGCACTTCCTGTCGATCTCATTTTTGAGACGTTTGTATTCCTTTTTGCCTGCTTCATTTACTGCATTTTTATATTTTCTCCTTTCATCAATTAAATTCAATATTTCTTCTGTTACCCAAGGGTTTCTATTAGCCCTCGTCTTTTTACCTACTTGATCCTCTGCTGCCTTCACTACTTCATCCCTCAGAGCTACCCATTCTTCTTCTACTGTATTTCTTTCCCCCATTCCTGTCAATTGTTCCCTTATGCTCTCCCTGAAACTCTGTACAACCTCTGGTTCTTTCAGTTTATCCAGGTCCCATCTCCTTAAATTCCCGCCTTTTTGCAGTTTCTTCAGTTTCAATCTGCAGTTCATAACCAATAGATTGTGGTCAGAATCCACATCTGCCCCTGGTAATGTCTTACAATTTAAAACCTGGTTCCTAAATCTCTGTCTTACCATTATGTAATCTATCTGATACCTTTTAGTATCTCCACGATTCTTCCAGGTATACAACCTTCTTTCATGATTCTTGAACCAAGTGTTAGCTATGATTTAGTTATGCTCTGTGCAAAATTCTACAAGGCGGCTTCCTCTTTCATTTCTTCCCCCCAATCCATATTCACCTACTATGTTTCCTTCTCTCCCTTTTCCTACTGACGAATTCCAGTCACCCATGACTATTAAATTTTCGTCTCCCTTCACTACCTGAATAATTTCTTTTATCTCGTCATACATTTCATCAATTTCTTCATCATCTGCAGAGCTAGTTGGCATATAAACTTGTACTACTGTAGTAGGTGTGAGCTTCGTATCTATCTTGGCCACAATAATGCATTCACTATGCTGTTTGTAGTAGCTTACCCGCATTCCTATTTTCCTATTCATTATTAAACCTACTCCTGCGTTACCCCTATTTGATTTTGTGTTTATAACCCTGTAGTCACCTGACCAGAAGTCTTGTTCCTCCTGCCACCGAACTTCACTAATTCCCACTATATCTAACTTTAACCTATCCATTTCCCTTTTTAAATTTTCTAACCTACCTGCCCGATTAAGGGATCTGACATTCCACGCTCCGATCCGTAGAATGCCAGTTTTCTTTCTCCTGATAACGACGTCCTCTTGAGTAGTCCCCGCCCGGAGATCCGAATGGGGGACTATTTTACCTCCGGAATATTTTACCCAAGAGAACGCCATCATCATTTAATCATACAGTAAAGCTGCATGCCCTCGGGAGAAATTGCGGCCGTAGTTTCCCCTTGCTTTCAGCCGTTCGCAATACCAGCACAGCAAGGCCGTTTTGGTTAATGTTACAAGGCCAGATCAGTCAATCATCCAGACTGTTGCCCCTGCAACTACTGAAAAGGCTGCTGCCCTTCTTCAGGAACCACATGTTTGTCTGGCCTCTCAACAGATACCCCTCCGTTGTGGTTGCACCTACGGTACGGCCATCTGTATCGCTGAGGCACGCAAGCCTCCCCACCAACGGCAAGGTCCATGGTTCATTTTCTTTAAATAATTTGTCAGGCTTTATTGACGCATTCTTAGACAATTTGTTATATATTTTAATTGCCATATACTTATGACTATTGTTAGTTTTAGCTAATCTATTTTGTGGCAACAGCAGAGAAGTACAGGTTCTTGTATATTAGTCATGCCTTTGATTTATTACACTTAAATTAGGTAGTTCAGCAAGTATGTAGTTAACACTGTCAAGAATATATAAATTATTAACTGTTAAAATGCTATATTTAATGAACATTGATTTACAATGTGTCCTATTATCTACCTTAGCCATTACTCTGATTGATTTCTTCTGAATCAGCATAATTTCATTTATTTTTCTGCTGTTTCCACAGAGTATTAACCCATACTTTAAAACAGATTGAAAAAAGGCAAAGTACACTGTCCTTACATATTCAAATGTCACACAACACATCAATCTCGTCAACAAATATATAACTCTTGACAACCTAACCACTATGTGATCAACATGAGAGTTCCATGTTAGACTGTTGTCAAGTATGATACCTAAAAACTTTCCTTTTATTTTTCTATTTTTGTAGCCTTTGATAGACTGAACCACATATTCTGGGTCTTTTCCTCATTTAATAGTAGATCACTTTGCATTAAACCATGACGTTGCATTTTCTTTTGCCAATTTCATACCACTTACAAAGTTATCAAATACATGGTTTACAGATAGAAAAGTTGCATCATCTGCCTACATATATGTCTTTACATTTATATTTCCTGGTAAGTGATTTGTGTGTACGAGGAAGAGAAATGGTCCTGATTTAGATCCCTGTAGCACTCCGCGTTGAACCTCGAGTGTGTTTGACAGATGACTTCCTGAACTCACCACCTGTTTCCTTTAATTGAGGTATGATCTGATGAGTTTTAAACTTTTATCACGTATTCCATAGTACTCAAGTTTACAGAGCAAAAGTGAGTGGTCAACACAGTCAAAGGCTTTGCTCAGATCACATAAGGTTACCTGTGTGTGAGCATGGTCCTCGAATGCTGCTAAAATGTCTCTGACTAAGAACTCTATGGCATGTACAGCTGACCTTCCTTTTCTGTAACCAAACTGTGATGCAATTAACATATCATTTAGTTCTAGGTACAGGAGATACCTACTGTATATGACCATTGGAAAATACAAAGGGTACACCACACCATAGACAACAGGGTTAGCTGGGAGCTTCATGTCCTCCAGACCATATAAAGGTTGTCATCAGCTTCTTTTACCATTAGCACAATCTCACAATTTGGCGACGTCAGTGTCACGAAGTACACTTATATTGGCATTTTCATTCTATTACGTGCTATGGAATCATCTTATGGGGCAATCCGTCACATCAAAGAACGTTTTCTCTCTGAATGAAAAGGTTGTCCAAATTATGCACAGACTGCAACTGAGAACTCCTGTCATTGTCTCCTTAATTCTAATATAACAATATTATGAAAAGTATAGTTGCTACTCACCATGCTGTGCACAACAGAAAGATTGTCACACAATAAGGTTTCTGCCAACAGGCCTTTGTGAAAAGTAGACAACAAATGCACACATGCACACACACACACACACACACACACACACACACACACACACACACACACACAAACGCAACTCACACACACATGACTACAATCTCTGGTAGCTGTAGCCAGACAACAAACAGCAGCGCATATGGGGGTAGGGAAGAGGCTGGGGTGGGTAGGGGGAGGAATAGCAGAGTAAGGGTGGGGGACGGTGAAGTGCTGCTGCAAGAGAGCATGCAGGTACGAGGTGGAGAGAGGGTAAGGCAGCAAGGTGCAGTCAGGAGGTTAGATGGAGGGCGTGGGAAAAAGAGGGGCGAGGGGAGGGGGGTAGTGGGAAAGGAGAGAAGAATGCCAACAGATTTTCCATGTGGTGTGGAAGTTGCGATTCAACTCATTAGTGAAGTGTCCATGAGCTGCATATCACACAAAGTGCCTGGCACTTGCTCAAAATTTAACACTAGCGGCTATGGGTTGGTAGTGTTCTCCTTTGATGCATGCAGCAACTGTTCTGAAGAGATGATGTGCACAGCAGCTGGCAAAGCAAGTTAACCTTACTTTTAATGTTTTTATCATTTGCCATTGTGTTCATAGGCTTACCACTTGTAGGAAAGATGATGCACAAGTAAATAATTAGTTTACTGATAACATGCATGTAACACACCAAAGAATAAATAGTAAGCAAGTAAGTACACAAATACAAGACAGAAATGGAAAGTACTCTAAGGTAAATATAACAGTCAATGCAAAGACATTCCAAATTTTTTGTCTTAAAGATTGACTATTTGCAGTGCCACAATGTATTCTTTAACTCTATAAACATCCTGTTGTCTCACGTGCATAAGAGGATCTACAGAATATGTATACAAATAAAATACTTAAATAAATGACCACCTTTGCTGCTCACTGTTTTGGCAAAGCGACCCATTGCAGTCTCTTCTGTTTCTCTTTGTGTCCACAAAATGGCCTGACATGAGTGTATATATGTAATAATCAGTGCTATGTTTGAGCTCTATCAGTTCATAAGTTACTCTTAATTCAGTTCTATCACTATTATGATGAGTTACATATTTTGGCTTGTTACCATTGTACAGATAAACTGTCCAACAAGATTTTTCACGTCTTTTCAAGAAACTCTCAAGAGTCAGGAAATTATTTCAGAACTGCTATGAACTGCCAGTGTACAGTATGTTTGAGGATGTATAATCCTTAACACTTGTGTTTTAGCAACAGTACTCTATTAAGATAAGTACTTGCTGCACAATCCTATATTTATAAGCAGGAACTAAGATAGGGATAAGTTGTTCCATCATATACATTTTTCAGGATGTGGGTGACACTATTTAGGACAGCTAGCTAAGAAGATACATGCCCTTACCCACTTTATTACATTCAAATATGTTGTTATTTTGAAGCTCTGAACTGCTGGACCTGTAATTTAATTTTCTTGGTGTGCCACATGAGCACAGCTCGGCTGTCTTCTACATCTACATCTACATTGATACTCCGCAAGCCACCCAACGGTGTGTGGCGGAGGGCACTTTTACGTGCCACTGTCATTACCTCCCTTTCCTGTTCCAGTCACGTATGGTTCGCGGGAAGAACGACTGTCTGAAAGCCTCCGTGCGCGCTCTAATCTCTCTAATTACTGTTGGGCTTGTGCTGAAATTTAAGAATTCTTGACTAGATTCTACCAGTGAATGCACAGTACCTTTTCACTCAATAACTTTGTATGTTATTTCTAAAATGTACAGTAACTTCCCTCATTATAAACAGTACATATCAGAGAACACAGCTGGTAAATATATCTTGATATCTGACACTTAAGATTGTTATCTGGTGAATATCAAATGATATTTTTGACATTTTCCTTCATTTCTGCCATGATGCCACTCAGCATTCTCATGGCACATGTGTTTATTTGTTGCTGCACTGTGGTATTCCAAACTGGGATGCTAACTCTCAAAGGTTACACAAAGGCCCAACAGATTCCACAACTTGTGGTAATACTGCAATTCCTGTCCCATTCTGAAGATGCATGGCACCCACTCCTATGCATGTCACATGCAAAAAGATCATGAAAAATCCACAAACTGCTTACTGTTCTTAAATATTAAACTATTATATGATTTTCACTATTGCGGCCATCATTCATTGGCTCGGTGGACACAGGGATTCATATCACTTTGCTGGACTTATTAATGTGCAGAAAGTTCTGGTTGAGAATTACAAATTATTTGGAAATAAAGGAGATGGCTCACTGAAAGGCAGAATTGCTGTTTCATTGATAGGTACACAAACGGAAGGTATAGAGCTTTGCTAGCTTTCAGAATGCACTTCCTTTCTCAAGCTTGTAGGGAAAACGTGTACAGAAACATGCACACGTGCGCACACACTCACACACACACACACACACACACACACACACACACACACCTGTCTCCCTACATTGTGCTCAGTTGACTGCCAGCCTCTAGCCTCACCCATCTGTCTCCATCCCTCACCTCACCCCACCCCATGCCACCTCACGTACCCCTCTCACCCCAGTAGATTCACTGTGAGCCATGAAATAGCTGGAAGTCATTTGGGCACAAAATAGGGAAACAGGAATGTGCATGTGAGTGAGTGTGTGTTTGTGTGCCTTTTTTTCTCTACAAGCTGGAGAAAAGAACATTCCAAAAGTTAACAAAGCTCTGTACCTCCTGTTTGTGTATTTATTGACAACACAGTGCTCTGCCAGATTGATATGCTACACCACATATTGCTCCATAGACACATGAAAAAGTGCCGTAATACCTATATTTAAACTCTTGGCCTTTCCATGACAATATTGTCTTTACGTCTTTTGTTTGTTGTATTGTATTGGATTCTTTCCAAACTGGAATCAGGAAAACATTAATTCCTTTTATGAGTTAATGTTCGATTACTTTGCCTGGAAGCTACTTGAGTATTGCTACATCTCTGGCAATCCTGTGAAAACAGGTTTAAGAACATGGAGAAGAGAAGGGTTTACTCAATGGAACTGTTGAATGTGGAAAGAGGGAGTGTAGAATCATACACCTTGTAGGGAAGGTAAGATTAAGAATTCATTTTACATTCAGGTCACAAATTTATTTGTAAATATGGCTACATGCTGAACATCTATTAGTGTGTGTGTGTGTGTGGGTGTGTGTGTGTGTGTGTGTGTGTGTGTGTATTTGTTTGTTTGTTTTTTATTATTATTAAATAGTGTGTGTGTGTGTGTGTGTGTGTGTGTGTGTGTGTGTGTGGTTGTTTATTTTTTATTGTTATTAAATATACAGATAAGAGGAATGACAACCAAGTTGTCTGTCCACATGAATGGCCACCGACAAACTGTGGCCAAAAACCAAGTGGACCACCCTGTTGCTGAACAAGCTGCCAAACATGATATCCCTCATCTCAATGACTGCTTCACAGCCTGTACCATATGGATCCTTCCCACCAACACCAGCTTTTCTGAATTGCACAGGTGGGAACTTTTCCTGCAGTACATCCTACGTTCCCGTAATCCTCCTGGTCTCAACCTTCATTTGTCACTGTCCTCACCCATCCAGCCCCCTCCTCGTTCCTATTCCAGCACTCACATCCGTCATTTCACCGCCACTCCCAGTCTTTTAATTTCTTTTTATTTCTCTCCTTTCCGCTACTGCCCCCCCCCCCCCCCCCTCCTCTCCCCGCCTTCTCTCCTGCCCTCCATTTAAACTGCAGCACTTCACTGTCCGCCACCCCCACCATACTGTACCTCCCCCTCCCCACCCCAGCCTCTTCCACACCCCCACCCAGTTGCCACTCCCATCATGCACCTCCATACTCCCACCCAGTTGCCACTCCCATCTTGCACTGGTGCAGCTGCTCGCAGTGTGGTTTCAGTTATCTGAGACTGCAGACGTGTGTGCACATTGCGTTTGCATGAGTGTGTGTTTGCACATGTGTGTTTGCGTGTCTATTGCTGACAAAGGCCTTAATGGCTGAAATCTATAATTGTGTGAATCTTTTTGTTGTGCCTATCACAACTCAGCATCTCCGCTATATGGTGAGTAGCAACTTTCTCTCTCTAATATTGTTAAAGATAAAAGTTGCTAATTCCTACCCACCATGTTTTACACATTACAATAATATAAATTCTTCTATGGCATTGAAGGAGAGTTTGTTCTCAGATTTTCATTTGCTGTCTGTCAGACATTTTACATCACTGGGAAAGTTATCAAACATTTTAGTTGTGGCATTGTGCATCTCTTTTAGTGTTTAATAAAGTCTTAATATGGAGTATCGAGTGTTATTTTCCTTTCTGGTATTGCAATTATGTACATCATCATTCCTTTGGGACTGAAGAAGATAATTTATAACAAAATTCATGAGGGAATAAACAGACAGTGAAGTAGCAGTCAGAATGCCCAACTCCTTAAACAGATATCTACAAGATGATCGTGGGTGAGCACCATATATTATTTGTACAGCACGTTTTTATGCAATGATGAATTTCTTTCTCAGAAATGAATTACCCCAGAACATTATTCCACATGACTTTATTGAGCAAAAATATGTCAACTTACTCATTTGCCTCTCCCCAAAATTTGCAATGATTCTAACGAGGAATCCCTTGAGTGCAGGGACACAAATTCATTATTTAGTAAGGTGCATTTGAGTGTTGAGTTAACAATTATGACAGTAAAAATATAAGGTGCTTGTGACGTACCACGTGATCAGGAGGGCAACAGAAAATGAGTGACCTGCAGGTACAGAGGTCAATCTTCTATGGGATGTATGTATTGCACGTGACAAAATGGACATTATTGACATTCAAGAAATGTTCAAAACAAGTCATTAACTTGTGCCATGAACACAGAATCAAAAATGGCATGCCACAGTGATCACAAAGGTTCACACCATCAAGATCAAAGGCAAACTCCCTGGGAGTTACAAACCTTGCAGGTCATTCAGCAAGGTATCTACTCTTAAGGAATGCAGATAGAATCATAATGGTAAGATCTGAAGGAATGTGATGGCATGCAGCCAAATACGGAACAATCTGCTGTGGAGCTTACCATGAAACTGGCTATCCTTATGGCATAGCTGCATGTAATGTGACAATATCTTTCATAGGTATGGAAAAAAAAAAACATCCAGAGGCTGAATTTGTCCAGTGGTTCCAGGTGCCATGAGTTGCAACGTTATATATTTTTCAGGAAGGATAGTTTGCACTAAATGAGTATGATTTTTACACGCAGACTAGATATCAAGCAAAAGCAAGTTATTTTGACTGTCTATTGGCCAAAAGTTGTGCTCATACCATAGCTGTAGTTCTCTTATGCCAATTTTCCCAATCTTGCTCACTGTGATGTAAATATTCCCTACTGCCCTTCGCAAGATCGTGAACACGAGAAAGAGCCATAGGGAGCAAAGCAAACTCTGTTGGTACCTCTAATTTCCAGAGATCCCTTCACAGGCATTTACTCTTCCAATCTTGAATTTTTGGAGTTGGAAACAAATTCCATACTGAATGATGGGATAAGTTTGTTTATCTCATCTACAGATGTTCATGCTGATTCTACAGTTTACTGTGCTTTGTTAAGTTGCTGCTTCATTTGGAATTTCGTTGTCTTATGTGTTCCAATTCTGTAGCACTATTTGGTGTTATTCAACCATGCTCTGCTACCCTTTAAATCTATGTTGTATACCATCTGATGTGCAAAATGTATTAGGCCGCTGTCATGCACATCCTGTAAATTGTATCAAGCATCCTTGAAATGCACAAACACCAGTTTTTATAACAAGTGTGCCTTGCGTGCCATTGAATATCTGTAGCTTTTCTTGTGGACTACATGGTCATACAGCTGCAGACTTCTTTACTATGCTGTGGATGATCTTCCATATACATATTATGTTTAGTACCTGCTCCTTGGACAATGATTGTCCTTCAGTATGTTTCACTGAAGATGGGATGTACATGTTACATGCACAAACTCACCTCATACACTGACTTCTTCCGCTGCCATGGCTGCCCCTTTATAAACAATCATCACCCTCAGTATTGTTAAATAAGGGCTCTTTAACAAAATTACAATAAAAGCTCTCATTTTAAAACCAATGACACATTTCAACAACTACAATAACTTTTATAGAGTAAATACAAAATTGAATTTTCAAGTATATAATAACTTAACCATTTATAAATGCTCAGATATGTGGTGTTAACGATCTTCTTACTATTTTAATTAAAAAGGTTCATGGTTCGGGGAATGTTCCTACCAATTACAGGACCTACACCCTACAATACAATTACAGTATAGTAACTGGTTTCTTTGTATCCATTCCACAAGTACATGTTTACCTACACCCCTACGTCAGATATTACTGTTTATGGTCGAAAAATACATGTTTTTAAAATCAGTTTCAATGGACTGTTACATTTCAGTCTTCGCCTGATTCTTTTGTTGGTACTTATACATTCATGAAGGTTGCATTGCCTTTGATATGCAGAGTATATATTCTTTCATTATATGGAGTGAAAGCAATAACAGATCTATGCATATCCTTTGAGACTACAAACTCAGCTCCATGCTCCCTTTGCTATTCATCTTTTCCTCAATAACGTAGGGAGAATTTATGCTTATGAATCTCACCACTTACCTTCCACCTGATTTCCTGAAGAGCAACAACTTCTGTTCCATACCTTAGCACATCTTCTGAAATACTATTCATAACTCCCTTCTGCAGCATTGTACATATGTTTCGTGTTCCAAATTTAAGCACTGGTATATGCCTATTACTGTTCCTTGGCACAATTTGTCTTCTAAGGTCAGTCCAAGATTCCTTGTTAAATTATTTGTGATGATAGGCTTTTTACGAGGCAAGGATATTGACCCTGCACTCAACCCCAATTTGGAGGACGAGGCATTCATTTTGGGTTTAACTCTCCTAAAGGAGCAGATGACCTAGTCTAGGGACTTCCCCACCCCAAGGTGTGGAACGCACTTTGTCTGGGTCCTCTGCTGGGACCAATATACCAGCATAGCTGCTGCCGCGATAGCCCCCCCCCCCCCACCTCCTCCCCCTGCCCACAGTTTCTTCAGAGTTTACACAGAGACCCAAAACACTGTTTTGTAAAATAAGGACTCAAACTATACAGGTTGTTTTAAAAATACTTTTACAAACTTTGGGGCCAGATTTATGACACAAAAACAAGGAAAAAATTTCTTGTAAACATATGTCAGAAAATCCTTTCTTTTCAAGTTATTAATGAAAGTTGTTGTTCAGCTGCTTTCCAGGTACAACCCAGCAATTCCACTTACCTGTGCACCAGTTTCACTCATTGTGTCCTAGATGGTGTTTCGTTGCCAGGGAGACTTCTTTAGATTTGTCATTCATCTGCCTTCAACATATCCAGTGTGTGCATGTACTACAGGTAGCGAGTTAACTGAAAGTGTTCTGTTCAAACATGGCAGGGTATTCATTTCGCAAGCTGGCAGGTATGGTTTTTATGTATGGCTGCATGAATGTCATGGGTACCAGGCTGCACAGCTGTATCAGATGGCATTTCCAGACTGAAGACAGTAAAGTCATCCAGCCATCGGTACTGTGTATTGTTGCATTGCCAAGACAGGATCTGCAGCACCACAGACAAACAATTGAGTGGCATGTTGTTTGTATGCCTGACCAGAAAGAGCATGTTCTGTGGGTTTCAAAGAAGGGACAGGTATCAATGCATGACAAGTGGCCTTGGCATGATGCTTACCCCCAAGTTTAGCAGAGAGGACACTTCTCAAGCAGCTCATGCATCTGTACCATCTTCAATGTATGCATGACCTTATGTTTGATGATCACCCACCACAGGCGAGCTTTTGTCGATGATTTATTGCACAAACTGCCAACCCATTATCTGTCTCTTCAGTTTCGTTTACTGAGGCAACATTTGGGAGAGATGAAATACGTGTCCCCAACCAGCATATATGGGCCACTCACAATCACAATTCTCATGCTACAGTTCAGCAGCATCAGTTTAAGATTAACGTTTGGGCTGGAGTTGTAGATGACTGTCTGATAGGGTCATACGTCCTCCTAGCATGCCTTACAAGTGCTGTATACAGGGAATAATTTCAGTCTCAGTGTTTGAGATTTGCTGGTTGGTATCTGTCATGATAGCTGTATAAATACAGGAGGACTAGTCTCATGGCCTGCATGTTCCCCCAATCTCAGTCCTTTGCATAACTATCTCTCAGGACACATTGAGCAATTGGTCTATGCAGCAGACCACCCAGATGCAGAAACTCTTCATTGATGGGCGCTAAATACTACACTGTTGAGCGCCCATAACACCATATCCATCCATCCATCCATCTTCATTGATGCGTCATGGACGTTTGAGAAACCAGTTGAAACCATCTGGGAGTATCCGAAAAGATGCGACAGTCCATTATTTTCAGAATGCACGTGTGTTTCAAAGCAGGAGGATAACATTTTGAGCATTTATTATGAATTTCTGTGTTGATGAGCACCAATCACCTAAACTGAAAACTTGAAGGTGTTTTTTGTGTGTGTGTAAGGAACCCATCCCCAAAGTTCCTAAAAGTACTTTGGAAACACCCTGTATAATCAGCTACAAAAAGATATCAAAGACACAAAGGAACTGCAAATTTAAAATATGTCTTAAAGTACTAAAGAGACAATGCAACAAAAATTATTACAAATAAATAATCAGCTTGGCCAAGTTCGTAAGTTCAATCAAAAACCAAGGTGTACTATCAAAGCAGTTTGCTGTTCCTATAATCTTGTCTTGTGTAAACTGGTGATAAATTGTGTATATATGACTATATTATGAATTTCTTATGTATATTCTGTTACACATTAGTCTTATCTTATTTACTTCAGCTATGAACAATACATATATGTGTGTAAATTGACGTGAATACAAAGAAACTTGTCTGTAGCTGAATGAATAATTAATAAATAAATTGTGATTGTCTCTATCCAGGAGTACACTGGAAAGCAAGCACAAATGTGGAGATTAAAATACCCTCTGCCATAGACATTATGGTGTTCTGTAGAATACACTTATACAGTTTGATGTAGACCTATGTCTACAGTGCACTATCTTTTCAATGTTAATAGTTGGAGAAGGTGTTGGTGATAATGATAACAACAATAATAACTTTATTCATCATCAGATGATACAAGGACCATTCTTCTGAATTCATCAGTTCATAACAAGAGAACATACATATGCACATTAAAAAAGAAAAGAAAATAGAACTGTGATATGGCAGAACAGGTTTACAAGTAGTTTGCTTACACATGAGACTTGATGTGAAAGTAGAGAGTATTTCACCTTAGCAGCTAAGATTTATTTTAGGTTAGTTATTTTAGAAATGACTGAAAACAAAAACTGAATGATTAAATGTTATCATGAATGAATTGTCTTTATTCTTTGCAACACAAAGTTACTTGTCTAGTGAACAGTGTTTGTTGGCAGCCAATATTCTTCTTAGGCTGGCTTGAAATTTTGTATTAGGGAATGATGTTACTGAACTTGGTTATGTATTGGAAAGCCTCAGTCCTGTCCACAGTGAGTTTCTTTAATAATCTGCACTTCTACGGCTTAAGAGACGAAACTCATCTTTGTTTCTGGCGTTGTGTTTGTGCAGATCAGAGTTTACATTTTGTTAATGTGTTTGGACCAACCTGGTATTGTGGTTGTGCAGATCAGAGTTTACATATTGTTTAAGTGTTTGGACCAAAAAGATTGATTTAACTATATACATATTTATAGGAGTTAATAGCCCAGCTTTATGGAATAGGTCATAGATTGAGTGTCTTTGTTTTGCACCACAAATTATTCTTATAGCCTACGTCACCAACTTTATAAGTTTGTAAAGGTTTGCTTGAGTTGTGGTATCCCATACTTTTGTCTCGTAGTTCCCACAGGATGACATCAACACACGATAAGCAGTCCATAGTACATGGGTGTCACTGTAGTATTCACTAAGCATATTTATTGCAAATATATTTCTAGTCAGTTTGCTTACTAGAGGGCGAATGTATGTATCCCATTACATTTATCTTCTATTATTATTATTCCTAGGAACCTTACATAGTTTTCCTTGATGGTAGTAGCAGTTCCAGTACACAATGGAAATTTACAATAAGTCTGCCTTATAGGGTTTAAATCCATTACTGCTGTTATTTTGTGCTGACACTAAGATGAATTTCATTGAAGAACTGAATTATTTCATTTTTAATTCAGTTGCACAATATTTTGAGTTTGTCATAATCTTTATGCTTGCACGCAATAGATGTATCATCAGCATAGAGAATTATCTTTGAATTTGAGGAGCAGTATTTTATGTCATTTACATTAGTCAAGAAAAGACAGGGTCCCAGCACCGAGCCCTGCAGTATCCCATATTTCATATCGGTAATGTTAGATCTGTGTGTTCCACTCGCTGTTCTCAGTAGCACAAGGTGCTTCCTCTTAGATAAAATTTTATTAGATAAGGTTGGTTGGTTGGTTTCGGGGAAGGAGACCAGACAGCGTGGTCATCGGTCTCATCGGATTAGGGAAGGATTGGGAAGGAAGTCGGCCGTGCCCTTTCAGAGGAACCATCCCGGCATTTGTCTGGAGTGATTTAGGGAAATCACGGAAAACCTAAATCAGGATGGCCGGACGCGGGATTGAACCGTCGTCCTCCCGAATGCGAGTCCAGTGTCTAACCACTGCGCCACCCCGCTCAGTTATTAGATAAGGTACAGTGCCCCTAATGCCTGTGTTCCAAAACTTCTCTGTGAGTATTATTATATTGACACAGTGAAACCCCATTTCAAGATCAAGGAATGTGCTTTAATGTATTCCTTGTTTACAATAGCAGTTATTTAGGTCACCACAATTGATTTGTTTTTCATGAAAGCATTCTGATTTTCAAAGATGAGATAATTTTTATTTCAGAATGTGACAATTTCTATTCTGTATTAGTTCTTCTATGATCTGTGTGAAAGAGGCAAGATGAAGATTGGTCAATAGCTTACTGCTTTCAGTCTACCTCCTTTCTTGAAAACTAGGGTACCTGGGCTATTCGCAACAGGTCAGGAAAACTTATTGATATTAAAATGTTTGTAACGGCAGTGGAAAGGGGTCCAGATATGTTGTCAACGCAGGAGTTTAAGATGTTCAAAACCCACTGGCAGCTGCCATGTAAGAGGACAAGTGCACTTGAACACCCTAACTTTTGACATCTTGCAGATTTATTGGTTGTTATTCTTTGAATGCTGTTAAACGTAACATAGATGGTGCTACCTGAAAGATATGGCATTTAAATCTACCGCACTACTGTTCATCGAGACTCTGTGAAACTTGGCAACAGGGTCACGGACACACCTTCAGTTGTGCATGTTTTAAGGAGCTTTTGCACATGCGTAACTTGTGTGATGTAATTGCCTAACGAGCCAAATACATACAGTGTTGTTAAATAATGTGCACAATTCCTGATGTGCACAGCTAGCCCTTGCCTTTCAACTAGAAGTTTATGTCAGGGCCACCAGGTGGTAGCACAGTGCAGCGGAATTTTACCTCCGTTTGCTCGGCATAAATCCTAGTAGATGCTAGCACATTCCTCAGATATGCTAATTCACTCATTATAAACTGTAGTAAAATTAGATCGGACGTCAGTATATGTTAAAGTTGTACTATCAGTAAATCTATTTTGTGGGTTTCTTATTGAGTTATAGTATATTAAGTTATGAATTTTATTGTAAGTAATCCATTTGAGGTGCTGACGAGGGACCTGGCTCTCTATCCTACCCTTCAACAGTCCCAACACACCCTCCAAACCCACCTTGACCAGTTCACCACTTGGTGTAACCAGTGGCTTCTTTGTCTCAACCCCTCCAAAACCCAGGCAATCATCATAGGTCTCACCACCTGCTCCTTCCGTCTCCTTGATTTCTGCCTCATCCTTCGTGGTCGTCCCATCCAGCTGACCCCTTCCCTGAGATACCTGGGCCTCACCCTCGACCGTCACCTCACCTGGACCCCTCACCTCCTGACCATCCAGCAGAGAACCCATTCCCGCCTCCGCCTCCTTTCTGGCCTGACATGGGGATTGCATCCTTCCACCATCCTCCACACCTACAAATCCCTCTTCTGTCCTATCCTCTGTTATGCCAGCGTTGCCTGGATCTCCACACCCACCAGTTTTTACAAGACCCTCCAAATCCTCCATGCGCTCCGCCTTGCCTTCCGTATCCGCCTTCCTTCCCCCACACGGCTCTTGAATGAATTCGTCCCCTTCCCCCACATCCTCCTTTTCCTCCAACATCTACGCAGGCCTGATCCCTCCCACCCCCTGGTTTCCTCCTTCCTCTCCATCCCCCACCCATTGACGTGCCTCTACTGCTGTATCCCTCCCTCTCTCCACCCCTACACCCTCCATCTTCTTCATCAGGGCAATTTCCAGTGCCTCCCCCTACCGGATGATGAACTTCGCCATGACATATACCCTTCCTTCCATCTATAGCCTGGCCTTGTCCCCCCCCCCCCCCCCAGGGCCCCCTTTTTCCTCACCCCTCTTTCTCCCAGAGCGGATTTTTCTCGTTCCCCCCTGAGTCCCTGCACCCCCTCTTCGGCTGTTTTCCTCTCTCTCTCCCCTCCTCCTCTCCTCCTTCCCCCTTTTCCCATTTCCCTTGTCCCCCCCCCCCCCCACTCCCATGCAGATCCTCCCAGGTTAGTGTTGTGTTTCAGTGCCGTTCTACAGTGTCATCTTGTGATGTGGGTCAACCTGTTTATCGTCCATGGCAGTTCCTTGCTATGCTGCCCGTCATGTGGCCGTCTTACTCATTCTACGGACTTTTATGCTCTGGTCGTACTTTGCCTGGTGCCTTTTAATGTAGTGTGTGGTTTTTTTGTGTAACATACCTTTTTAGATTTTTATCTCCGATTTACAGTCACCACTTTGTATGTATTATTTGCTTCTATTCAGTCTTTTTTTGTTTCTATATTCCGCAATGTTATCTCCTTTATATTGTTTTTAAATGTCTTGCTGTCTATTTACATGTCTTGGCTGAAGAGCAGAGCTTATGCTGCTGCCAACCTGCCCCTGATGGGGAATGGAAATGACAATAAAGGAAAAAAAAACTGACAAGGGAAACTCCCCATCGCACCCTCTCAGATTTAATGGTAAGATGGTCCAGTGGATAGTCCATAAAAAACTGAACACAAATGAAGCATGAAAACAGGAAGACACTGTACTGGACTGTGAAAAAAAGCAACAGTGAACGGTCCAAGAACAAAAAATGGAATAAATAGCAGTTTGAAACAGCAATGGGGTCGTGGGTAAGTGGTCACAGTATTGGACTGCAAGCAGCCGAACCGTGTTCAAAATTCCCTAGTGCCAATATACTCGTACATTGGTTATAGAATATGAGTTACGTGGTAAGAATACATTTCTGTTGCAAGCAAATGTGATGAATAGTGAGAGCAGGCGAGATACCACATAGACATCTCACAGAAATAAAAACAACAAATAAAGGGACGTGAACAATGTTACAACAAATGAATTCAAGAGTCAAAACTTCCAAAACGGAACACAACTTCAAAAACGTTAAAAACATATCTTTTGACAGGGAAAACTATGATTGTGAAACTGTAGCGTTCATTCGTTGCAGCTTATGTGACAAACTGTTATGTTTTCGTCATTTCTTTGGGAGTGATCACATTCACATTCATACAAACACGTGAATCGGGCAAGGAGGCACATCTCACTCACTCATCAGGCATACAAGTTAGCTGCGTTGATAAGAGATTCCTATCATATGACACACGTACTGTCATTAATACCGTGTATGACACACCAGACGTGTCTTCTGGTGGAGGATTCGGTTGACTCGTTGCCTTGTCATCAAAGATATGCGGTTCCCATTCGAAGGCTACTTTCTTTGGGCTGCTAATATAGTAGTTGTGCAGAATCAGCTTTCATTATAGGACCCTTCCTTACACCTCGCTGTTGCAAACAGACGCCACACCCGACACAGACATAAATTTGAATATAACAAATGGATACGTCAATTACCAGACGGACAGTTCATAATTTTGTGAAAAAAGTGGCACGATACAGCTTTAAATACGGGCTCATTCACTTTGAGGCCCAACATTGCCACCGATTAAGCACGACGCCATCGCTCTTCGTCTGTGCTCGATGCTGTACTCCTTGAGCTTGGACCGTTCACTGTTTCTATTACGCTTACACAGCTCAGCACACCTTCTTCCTTTTTTTATGCTTGATCTGTATTCAGTTTTTACGGGCTGCCCACTGGGCGCTCTTGCCTCGAAATCTGAGGGGGTGCGATTGGGAGTTTACATTGTGAGAATCATAAGGGCCTAAAGCACATCAGCGGTGACTGTAAGGTAGTAGCATTTATTCGCGCTTCTGAAATCTGTTGCCGCGCGGGATTAGCCGAGCGATCTTATGCGCTAGTCATGGACTGTGCGGCTGGTCCCGGCGGAGGTTCGAGTCCTCCCGCAGGCATGGGTGTGTGTGTTTGTCCTTAGGATAATTTAGGTTAAGTAGTGTGTAAGCTTAGGGACTAATGACCTTAGCAGTTAAGTCCCATAAGATTTCACACACATTTTTTTAAGAAAATCTGTTGATCTTGTGGCGAGTCAGATCTATGTGTGCTGTAGGCCCACATTGTATACAATTACGAAAATGCACGAAAAGCTGTATCACTGGTTTTCTGATATTCACTTAAATGTGGGATCGTCGGCGGTATGTTTTAGGCCCTTGTGGATCTCGGCGCCTCATTTGTATTCCGGTCAAATGACCATGTTGATAGACATTACTACTTGAGTTTGATCGTTTCCACTTTGTGTTTGAAGTCGGTTGTTTACTATGCGCGAATCAGCTACCATGTGCAGTGTAAACGTGAACTGTGTTGAATCTATTTTAAATGCTAACGGAAAAGTAAAGCTGTGAACACGGGTCATGAACTGTGCTTGGGTAGTTCAGTCGGTAGATCAGTTGCCCGCGAAAAGCAAGGTCCCGAGTTCGAGTTTCGGTTCGGCACACAGCTTTATTCTGCCAGGAAGTTTCATATCAACGCACACTTCGCTGCAGGGTGAAAATCTCATTCTGGGAACAGCAAAACAAATTACTAGGAGAAGTTAGCCGCAAAGGAACTAGAGCCTCCGATAACAGAGCCTTTGATTGAGAGAGTAACGAAATCAAATAAGCGTGAACATGAACAAGGAAGTGTCCAGATAGCACAAGTTGTTATGTGGGTGCAGAGTAAGAATACGGATTTCAGCCTGCACTTTATTACGTACAAAATACCAAAATTTCCAAAGCAATTCCTTCTTTTGTCAGATAAGTTATGCGTCTTATTATTATTATCATCAGTGTTGTTATTATCATTTGTAGTAGCTGTATAAACTTGTTGATAAGCATAACTGTTATACAGCAGATGCTATTAATTTCACATCCCCAAAATCTTCTGAATCTAAAAATTTCGGAACATGCAGAATTTATACTCGCGACCTGCCAGTGTCAAATTTATACTATGATAATGACGACTAACGGTTCGGTTTTAGGGCGATAAACTACGGGGTCATCAGTGCCCTTGGTAGTAGGTATCAATAACTGTTAACAAATAAAGCAAAAGCCAAAACTGCATTTCGCGATGCTGAGCTGTAGGAATGATTTTCGTGCTCACGGCGCCAGCGCCTGTCGTGACGCAATACTACAAGAATTGCAAGCGTGGGGGCAACAGGTTTCCGACGCGGCCAGCAGATGGCATGCTCGGCGATGACTGGCTTCAGTTGTCAAAATATTCTGAGGCCGGCACAGTATCACGTGAGTACCGTAGGAGATTAATCGTTTACGGAATTAGGGGTCATTCTGCGATGTTCACAACGATAATGACAGAGGCATTACAGTACGTCATTGTCTCAATGGTAGTGTCTTCTCTAATAATTAATGGCATTATCACTCAGTTTCTAGCAGCAACCCAATACGTCAGACATTCGTAGCTTAAAAGTATGAGAAAGAAATGACTAAGTTGTCATTCTCGGCGCTGTTACTTTGGGCAGTTTGCACTTCTGAATCAATTAGTTCATAGGATTTTGCATACCGGTAATATGAAAATTTTAATATGCTTCTCTACGCTTCCCGGATGTGGTGATTTGGCCATACTTCATTACTGTTTGACAAAGCTATTGGTGGTTTTGGAGATCATATTTCTGAAATTTCCGAAAGTTATTTGCAAAATTAAATTCATTTTCCACCGTTTGCCTTAATTTCACTATCGTTAAAAAACTACTAAGGAAAATAGTTGTGGGATCACCTGAACAAGTCGAGCAGTTTCCACCTCGTAGTATTTAGCACGACTTTAAAACTTAGTGCACGCCTCTTTTTTCGACGCTTTGATATCTAACCATAAGTGAAAGTGTACTGGCAGTGCAAGATGGAAGTAGTCATATGGATAGGAAGGCTGGAAGGAAGGCTAAACATACCGTTGACATCGAGCTCAGTAGGGACGAGGTGCTAGAGTTCTGTTGGGAAAAAATGATTTATTACATTTTGGTGTACATACAACGCAGTCAGAACCGCATTATACTAGCAGTACATACTGAGCACATAGTAGCTTGTAACACATCATAACAGACCATCGCACTACGAATATCATTCTTTATAATTATTGAGGAATGAACACCAAACGTATCACTGTTTAAAGAGTCACAAGTGCTGCGACACTGTACATTTAGGCTACAATCTTTTAAAAAGTCAGTGTTTATTTTACAAACTGGCGCATTTGCTGGTGCGAGGATACTAATACCGGTAATGCAGGTAACGAGAAATCGGTGCTTCAGTTTGCTTAGTTTCTTACACGACGTAACTTGATGATCGCCATGCCAACGCACACATACGTAATATATAATACAGTTTAAATCACCTTCTGATGATCAGCAGCACAAACAAATTGACTAGTATCTAATACTTTTTTGTTGGAGGTCCTGACAAGTTCCTGTGTTGGAAACACCCTTAAAACTGACTTACGGTAGGATACGGTCTGCAAAGAGTCTGTTTGTCCATCCGTCACGTGCTAAGGGCGTGCACCGTCCTGGACATTTTATCTGGCGAAAATTAACCTTAAGCAGTTTTTAATTGAAAATAATACTACTGTTTAATATGTGTGTATGATAGTACTGCAATTCAAATAAGAGGCAGCTGACATGAAATTGTGTGTATTTCTGAAAGAACAAAGTGTTTTGGATTTAACGTCTCCCCTTTGATGTCGTTAGAGGGAGTATTTTTTCGAATTGAGAAGGAAATCGATCGTGTCCTTTTCAGGAGGACTATCCATCCCGGTATTTGCCTAATACCGTTTTAGAAATGTGCGCCGCCTCGCCCAGTAAGAACATTTTAAGGTTTAATTGCTTGTAATTCTCCTACATTAAACCACATTTTGGACATTAAAAATCAGTATAAACGGTTTTTTACATGGTCTGTCTTCCACTTTAATCTACAGTGAATTATTACAATTTTGCTCTATAGTGTTGTCGACATGTTGTTGCATTTCATATTAACAGATCTCCCCTAAAGATCATTTGTCGATACACCTCCGCACCAAACTACCCAGATAGCTAAACGAAACAGTCCAGTTGGGTAGCCAGAATTCGTTTAAACTGAGATCAGTGATAATCTTTCTCACTTTCTGATGTATGCTGTTTTGAAATCTCGTGTGTGATTTCTAAGTTTTTTCGGCTCGTCAGTGAATTTTAATCACATCTGGCCACTGAAAATGCACAGTAGTGAATATGTAGTTTGACGTTCCACCTTTGGGAGGCAGTTGAATCTTGCACGCACTGAGCAGCTGAGAAAAAGGAACTTCGAACTAAGGACGTGCTCCCGATAAGTAGGGGCTGCTACATAGCACTACACAATTTGTTTCAAAAGAGAAACGATAATTGGTCCAAAGATGCTCATGTAATTTAGTTAATTTCTGGAAACGATGCCTTCCAGATTTTAAATACTCCAACACAAATTTATCCGTCAGGAACCGACGCCAAATATGAAAACTTCTCCGCTACTTCCGTGAGCAGAGCATTAATCTATGTTAATTGCACAGCCCCTATACAGATTCTAACGCAGTAGTACAGTATTTTCTCTAATTTAGCGAATGCTAACTTGAGTCGCAGTAGTAGAAAATCGAACGTAGTCCTATTGAGGGCGCACCAGCGATCGATACAAGGAGATAGGACGAGCACGCTGGCGAGTCGAATCAGTTCACGAAGAATACTCGTTCCAGTCTCGGAAGCGAATGTCTGACATGGGCATACCGACAGTTGGGGCGGGGGTTATTTCCTGGAATCGTCCATTCGAAGCTGCGGATGTCATACGGTGTCCCAGCGCCATCGGCGGAATGGGACGCTTTGTTTATGAACACCCCTGTTTGTGATTTGCGAGGTTACATTACCTCATTTGTTATCAACAAAACGTCAAATAATAGAACGATCTAGTCAGTGGATAATGTCATGGAGAGAGGTGGCCATTTATTATAGGTGTATATCGTAAGCATATAGAGGGTGCTATAAAATTCTCCTTGCAGACTTGGAGGACTTCTAGAGGGGACTGAGTAGATAATATTTTGAATTGTAACCCATTCCCGGAAAAGTACCGTTGCTGGGCTGCAACCATTGGCAAACATGTTGGCACATCCGACTGTACAACAAATTTGATTTCGTACACGTTTATCGATGTTTCAGATGTGACTGAGATACATGCACGTGAATAATCAGGTCTAAATGTTTTCTGGCATTTTGCTTGCTTTCATCAACATGTTGATTCTTGCAGCTGATTTCTGTATCTGTGTCGATCTTCTGGAAGCCGCTGTGAAGTGCAGCGTGTAGCCCGGCCAATAAAGACCAAAAAGATCGTTTGGAAGAAAAATTCGTCGTAAATTTTTGTACAGTGGTAGGATGGGATACCATGAACAACGTATCAAAGATGTGGTGAGGTGTCAGCGTAGGGGCGGGAGGGGCTGGGAGCGTTTAAACTCCATTTTGTTTTTCTTGAATAACTTGAAAACCGCGAATCAGGCAAAAATGTGTCCCTATACAAAATTAAACTATATTAAATATCCTGCAAAAAGATCATACTAATTTTTTCTCTTGGACTAACAATTTCCACATTGCAGAGGATGGAAAAGTCGCAAATTATTAAAAATAGTGGTATAAAAGTAATGTTTATTGTTGAACTAGCATTTTCCCCATGGCTTTGCCCACATATACATTTGATGTATATGTTGAACACACCTCCTCTCTCTCTCTCTCTCTCTCTCTCTCTCTCTCTCTCTCTCTCTCTCTCTCTACCTTTTCCTCCCTCTGTCTGGCCACTTCATCCTCCCGCCCCTGTCTCTCTCATCCTTCCTCCTCTCTCTCTTTCTGTCTCTTCATGTCCTCCTCCCCCTCTCTTTCTGTCCGTTTCCTTCACAATATCTGACCTTATCTTCCTCCATCTTTCTCCGACCTTATCTTCCTCCATCTCTCTCTGACCATATCCCCCACCCCCTCTCTTTCCATCCCCACCTCCCCCTCTTCTTTTTCCACCTGACCCCCACCCCTCTGCATCTTCCACCTGCCTCATGCATCTCCCACCTCTCCTCTCTCTGTGCATTTTCTCCTCTCCCTCACTCAGTCCACCGACTCCTCTATCTCAATCTGTCCTCAGCCATGCTCAGTGACATGTGTAGTTCCTGCGATACAGTTCAAGAAAACAGGCCAACAATAATGCCACAACACACCTGTCATGCAGGGCAGCCTACATATTGGGGCCTGTAAAACTGTTTCTTTTCCCTGACATGTAGGCTGCCCTGCAGCACAGGTTGATTTGCAAGGTCGTTTCCCCACACACCATGCCTGTCATGCATGGCAGGGTATACGCCAGGGCTGGAAAAAGCACTTTTTGCCCACATCTCCGCTCCTATTGGAGCCCGGAGGATATAGACGCCACAGTGGTGATACTTATGACGCCTGCTGTTTCTGAGTTGAGCTTGAGACAGATTTGGGCGGAGGTCCTGGACACACACAAATACACCCTGCTTTATATATAGGGGAGTATCTTGCAATAGTCGTCAGGTGTATTTTCTCTAATGCTTCAGCAGATATCTGCAATTTCGTTTTTGCATTGTATAATTGGAGTCAGCCCAAACAAATAGTGCTCAACATGGCTTTCATGCAGTGGCCAGTGTCGGAGGAAAGCGTGCCTTCTCTAGAGAGTGGTCCCTGATTAGAGTAGTGTGATATTCGTTATATCAGCATGTCGCAGCAGGGATAGTAAAACACAAAGAATAAATAGCAATCCAGCAGCAACTCAGTAGCGATACATGCTTGGTGGCAGCAGTCAGTGCAGACCAGTGTGGTGCTGGAGTGCTGGTTATTCTTAGAGTTTTACTGTCCCAGTTGGTACACATCAGTGTAACAAATATCGCACTATCCTAGTCTGGGACCGCTGTATCGAATGGGCATATAAAATTGCGTTTTAAAAATTATTTCATTTGTAATGCAGAACAAACAGATGCTTTCCATCAACACCTGGCTGTCACGTGGAAGATTGTGTGGTGAGCACTATTTTTATGGGCCGAGTCCAGCCACACAATGCAAGAACGATATGGAACTGTGTTGTATTCGCGCGCGCGCGCTCGTGTGTGTGTGTGTGTGTGTGTGTGTGTGTGTGTGTGTGTGTGTGTGTTCCTAAGAGACCAAACTGCTGCTGAGGTCATCAGTGGGAGAGGCCATGCAATCCGTGACATGGCGCCTCTAACCGCGCGGGCACTCCGCGCAGCGAGTCAGTTGGTGACGAATAAATTAATGACCAGAAAGTTATTTCATTTCTCTCATCATTAATGGTGTTACTGGAAGACTGCATGATTGTCTTCTATTCGGGATTTGCTGACAGTTGGTGTCGGCTGCACCGAGTATAGCTACGTATCGCTTACCTTTCAAGGTGGGTGTGCACATGTCTGATGGAGTGGGACTCATCATGTTCAGGTCTAGCACAGTAATCTGCTTTAATGCATTGCTGGACTTACGTCGAAATATCTGAAGTTCTGACCTAGCTGACCGACTTCCGTTGCAGAGGGAGCGAATGTAAGCCTCTGGGTTTCGTGGGAGAGCTGAGGCTTAAGAGAAGCAATTGATACCCCTCATGCTGTGAAACGTATTCCAGTAATTGATAGTAGAGACAATGAAATGAACTTTGTTAAATACATATTGACAGCATGTTGCGCTTTGGGCCAGTTCTTCAATTTAGTAGACAGTTGACAGCTCCAGCTGTTAAGCATTTTTGCATAACAACTTGCTTAAAAACTGCAAATAAGCGCTCAATAAACTGAAATTAACTCCACTATACAGACACAAGAACAGCGAAGTTATTTTGTCTACTCTCGTCAAAACTCGACAGAGAATGTTGGGAAGTTACATAGTCGGTCTGTAAATTGAAAAAGCCGTTCAGAATGACTAAGAATCTATTTCCCATGTAGCAGTGTAGAGTAGTGTGCAGAGGTTTGCAGATAATCCGTCCGTATGATTTTTTGCGTTAGTATTATTAGTAACTCATATCCGTATTCAACGTAGTGAAACATACGTTCCAGAAAACACTCTCGTGACGTGTCTGCACATTGTGTGTCACCAGTGATTCATAAGGTGTGCCATTGAAGGGTCGGTATACCCTGCACTTCCTTTCCATTCTCTTGCATCCCGAGAACGTAATTTATCCATTAATACAGCTCTACTGCACTTAGATGTAGTGTACACGTTTAATACTTGTTCTTAACCAGTTCATTTAACAATTGACATTGATTATATACATAATTAAAACATTTTTTTTAAAATCTGCGCCATCCCATAAAACGCAGTACTATTAGTCCTAGAGAAAAATGCGTACGATCTATTTTGCAGGAAATTTAATGCAGTTTAATTTTAGTTTAATTCTGTACTGGGAATCATTCTCGCTAGAAGCCGCGGTGATATATTCAAGAAAAACATAAAAAAGTGATCTTTAATCGCTCTCTCACGCTCACATCACACCTTTCAGAATTTTTAGTATGTTGGCACTCCCACCCATGACTGAACAAAAGTTTGCGATTACACGAATTCTTTTCCTGTAATTTCCTTTTACTGACTGGGCTAGTGTTTCTTCCCAAGCCATTCGCATATGGAGCACACTTAGGATGTTGGCTTAAGAGCCTCTGTGCACGCTATGATTAGACTAATTTTGTCTTCGCTGTACTTATGGGAGTGATCCATAGAGGGCTGAAGTCTATTCTTAATACTGAGTCTTGAATTTCACGGCATAGTTTGCATCTATCTTCAACCGTCTACCAGCTCCGGTTTTTCAGAATCTCTGTGACCTTCTCCTGTGAGTCAGACTTACCGGTGACCATTTGTGATGCCTTTCTTCGTTGTTGTTGTTGTTGTGGTCTTCAGTCCTGAGACTGGTTTGATGCAGCTCTCCATGCTACTCTATCCTGTGCAAGCCTCTTCATCTCCCAGTACCTACAGCAACCTACATCCTTCTGAATCTGCTTAGTGTATTCCGTCTCTTGGTCTCCCTCTACGATTTTTACCCTCCACGCTGCCCTCCAATACCAAATTGGTGATCCCATGATGCCTCAGAACATGTCCTATCAACCGATCCCTTCTTCTGGTCAAGTTGTGCCACAAACTTCTCTTCTCCCCAATCCTATTCAATACCTCCTCATTAGTTATGTGATCTACCCATCTAATCTTCAGCATTCTTCTGTAGCACCACATTTGATAAGCTTCTATTCTCTTCTTGTCCAAACTATTTATCGTCCATGTTTCACTTCCATACATGGCTACACTCCATACAAATACTTTCATAAATGACTTCCTGACACTTAAATCTATACTCGATGTTAACAAATTTCTCTTCTTCAGAAACGCTTTCCTTGCCATTGCCCTTCTTCGTATATGTTGAATATCCCCCATTAGTCACATTTAGTATGGGTCCCCCATACTTGAGCAAAATTCTTTTACGTGCTGCGCAAGTGTCTTGTAAACGATCAGAGACTGACTATATTTTGCCAATGATCCACCAATGAAGTCTGCCACGTGCAACTGAGCCAATGTAGTAGTCCGTTTCATATCCCCACAGATAGATGCAGCCCAGTTTTCTGCATGGTCCGACAGATCCCAGTTGATGTTTTAGTCATAGAATAATTCGATTCCGTATATAGTGAAGTGCACAGTTATACGTTTCAGAATATTTAATGCAAATTTCCAATCTTTGCGCCACTTTGAAATCTGTATGACTGAATATTTATTCAGTTTTTTGCAGACAGTACTTCGTTATAGATAACTGCATCATCCCTTGAAAAGTCTGAGATTAATATTGATATTGCTTGACAGTTCATTAAAACAGAACATGAGCAGCACGTGTTCCACTTGAAGTTATATCTGCATCAGCTGTGGTCTTTCTAGCAAGCAGTCCTCAAACCTTTTATAAACTTCGTTTGATAGTCGATATGACAGTACTTTCGTTAACAAGCGTTGTTGTGGTACTGGGTCAAATGTTCTTTGGAAGGTAAAAAATACTTGTATTGACCCACACCATTCAGAATGTCATATGAGAAAATCCCAATTTACGGTTCACATCACCGAGGCATTCGAAATTTAGCTATTTGGCATGGAGGAGATCATTCAATTCGAGATACCTCATCTCGTTGGAGCTCATAATACGTTCTGAGATCCTGCAACAGATAGTTGTCAGTTACAATGGTCGATTATTTTGCTGGTCACTTTTGCTACCATTCTTGTAGAAACGTTTTGCTTGTACTTCTTTCCAGCCAAAAGGCAAAAATTTTTATTCGGGATCTACTGTATCTGATGCTTAAAAGAGGTGTTAACTTGCGGGCTTTCAAAGTTAAAAAAAAAAAAGAAATGAAATGGTGGTGTGATAGCCCTCAACTACGTACCCTCCGACTCAGAGTTGAAATATTAAAAGTTTTGGCTGGTTTCGTTGTCTAGGGGCTGGGATACGTAGTTGCCGTATTACAAGCCAAATACTGCTGAGTCTACAGTATACAATATGAATATACACATGAATCGAATGGTCGAAGGTTCCTATCACACAACAATTGCGAATGTAACGTAGAAATTTATAAATGAAAGATTTCAATTGAATAAAATCTGCAGGTACTATATTAGCGACTTTAAATGATGAGTACGATAGTAGAAGTACTTTTTAGAATGTAGTATATTTCCGTAAAACACTTATTGGTGTCGATGGTCCAGCAATTAAATAAAATATAAGTTGAATAATAGGGAAACAATAGATTCCTACTGCACGTAATTAGTTATGAACGACAACATAGCTCGCGAGATATTCAGTTCTAAACGCACAGTACGTCTTCACTGTAGAACCACGGAAATCTCAGAAGTTCACAAGTCGGCGCTACGAAATATTTCTATCTCTCGAGCCTACGTGCAAAGTGGTCCACTGTCCAAGTCTTTCTTCGACTGTACGTCGCGCCTTCACGTCCAGCACTTTCCGTGTCCTGTGCGACTGTCCCTCGCGCCGCACCGTTCCGAACTACCTCCTGTCCTCCAGAAAAGATGCTCCTCCCCAACCTCCATACGTGATTGGCTAGAGCGCTCCCTCCATGTTTCCAAACCAACGTGCACTCACAACATATTGAAACACATCCGAAGTACTGGATTTACATTTAAATAACTTGAAATTGTATAAATATTCCCACGACTGGACCATAAATTCTCTCTAACACACATTATTAGATTCATAAACAAATTAAACAAACATATATCAAAGGCATAGAACAAAAGATAGGCCAGTAGCCTGATGTCTCTGTGCTTTCTATAACACAGTAAATATTTAACCCGTTTCTTCATGAATAGTATATATCCGATATAAACAAAGACACAGATGCATAAATATATTTATAAGCATGCTGCTACCATTTTTTCGGCAACTGTGCAGTACTTAAGGCCTGACTCCATCGACAGTAATCGGCCACTTTGACCTCCAATAACTCATCTACTATTTAAGTTACATGCCTGTAATTCATACCAATTTAGGTTTACACTAATAGCTTTTTTCAAGACACGGCGATCGACAAAATCGGATGAAGAGCGTATATTTTGGAAATTCGTTGCTGAGTGTTAGTTGTATAATTTACCGTCAGTTACTAAACTTTAAACTAATAAAGATATTGAAAATCTCTTTACAACATCAGAATCGTCGTGCAAATAATAGTAATGTAAATGCTTTTTTTGAGGTATCATGATTCATCTGGCTACTATTAATTTCTATACGAACTGTGCGGCCACACCAACTTAGAATATTTTCTGGGCACCACAATTCGCCCGTTACCTCACAAACTTGACAGAAAATTCTCGACAGTATGTGACAGGTATTGCATCAAATAATGGGGCCATGTTCAGTTTGAGCGATTTCCGTTGTTTCTCAACGCCACTGACACTAATATCTATACCACTCACGTTTGCAGTGGTGCGAGAGAAAATAGTGGTAGTGTTTCTTGATTCTCCTGGAACTTTGAAAATGGGGTTCAGCATTTCTGTTTTTGCTCCGCTACCCTCATTGTAAGTTTCTCTGTTTCATCCATCAGTATCTGAGTGCTAACTTTATTGCTACTGACCATCTTTACATATGACTAGATGTTCTTCAGTTCTTGTGAATAGTCTATCAATAAGAGTCTGCTACGATACTCGTTGAGGTCTTCATGCATTGCCCTCTTCATGGCCAAACGCGGTTTATTCACCATCCGTCTGTCCGTAGTCCTAAGCTTTGTATTACACCCATTGTGCAGTAGTCGTTTCGTTAAAAGTTTCTTTACAGAGACAGTCTGCTGTGGGGTGTTGCTCCCACAACTAACAGCTGCATTTCCATTCTGTACTTGCTCAACTATTTTTCTGAACTCGAACCTTACTCCCCGACATTTTCCTGTCCCGAGATAAATGTTTTGAGTTTATCCTTGAGATGTGACATTACTGCCTCTTTATGTAGTTTACTGGACATGTGCTTATGAACAGAAACATTATGATCACCAGTTTAATAGCGTGTTCGCCCACCTTTTGAATGCAATACCGACCCTACGTGGCATGGATTCGATAAGTCCGGAGCTATATGGCATCACATGTTTACCCAATTCCTGTACTATAACAATCTTCCCTTGTCAAAATCAGTTGGGTCAGCGGATTTCCCCATTTGCAGCCCATATCGCTTCTAGAATAAGTCTCCATTTGTCTCTGTTCCGCATTTATAGGGTGGTCAGAAACAGTCTAAGAAACATGGAAAGATGCTGCAGGGGAGTTGTGCTGAGAAATTATTGTTAAGAAAAAATTCTATATGTTGCGTTATTTCAGAGTTATTTGACGTTGAAGTCAAGCACCAGGTCACTGCGTATACAAATTCAAGCATTTGCACATGCTAAAATGCAGTAATCTGTGGGTCGGTGAGTTAGCACTTGTTGAAATACTCTTTATCAATTACAATGTGCCTTTTTAGGAAGTGACAATTTAAGTGAAGTTAGCAAAAGCCGAGTCTGTTTGGTTTGAGGAGACCAAACAAAGAACTCGTTTTGCGACGCTGTCTGTGGCAGGCTGCTTGAATCTACACACGATGTCCTGGATGGCTAACTTCAGTGCTAAGTAACATGGAAACGGCGCAACATATTGATTTTTTTTCTGAACAGTTATTTAGCAACACAATGACCGTTGCAACATCATTATAAGCTTTTCAGACTTTTTCTAATCACCCTGTATACTCTCCTTGGGTAGCAAGAATTTTGCAGTGGGCAATGGTCACAATGTTTCGGTTCATCAGTGAACATACCTTGCTACTTGTTTTTAGTTGATCATCATTGTTGTTACAATACACCATGACCACTGATACTTGTTTCAGGTCAGGTCTATTTATTGGTTTGGATCTAATATACAAGGTGACCATAAAGTCCCTTTACAACTACAAAATTTTATTACAACTATACAATTTCTGACTTCGCGGCATTGCATCAGTCACACTGGGCAGTTAAGCACGGTTAGATGTGTCTCACATGTCGCGCTAGGAACAATGCACCCTGTGCTATTCGGTGGTGTCACAACCCCAGGTATCACATCAGCAATGGTAAAACACAGGTGCTGCCAAGAGATGGTTCCCATGTGGCACCGGCGTGAGTGCGCATTGGAGTTCTGTGACATCAGTATAACACTCAGAGAACTATGTGTACCCGAAAATAGAAGCAACTTCCACCTGAGCACTGCAGGTAGGAGCAAAGTGAAAGTAGGGGCTCGCGCTGGCTTGCATCCGGCGGTGGCTCGTGGCGGTGGCTCGTGGCGGTGGCAGCGCGCTCTGCGAATAGATCTTCGCTCCAATCCTGTCGCATCAGCAACGGTGCCTAGGTGAACACTTATTTTGAGAGGAAATTCTCAGGTTCAAGTATGAAAAGGATGTCGCTGCCTCATGCTTGTGGGACCTGTGTGTGTTTTGGCAGCTGACGCCTGCTTCACTTCATGGGGGCTGTGTGTAGCCTCCTGTGCGGTCCAATGGACAGGGGCGGCAGGTGGTATCTGCATATGTTGATTGCGTGATTGTTGCGTTATTTTGCTAGCAGGTCTGTAGGCTATGCTGTGCGTTATTTGGGCAGTTTACGAGTTGATTTCGTGTCTGCACATCAGTGTACTGCATTATTTGGGAGCAGTTTGCAGGTCCATACTGAAATGATTTGGATAATTTAGGAGTTGTTCGCATGTGTACAGAGCATTATTTAGGAGTAGTTTGCAGGTCTGGAGGCTGTGCTATGTGTTATTTGGACTGTTTATGAGTACTGAGCATGTCTACACATCAGTGTGCTGCATTATTTAGGAGCGGTTTGCGGGTCTGTGTGCTGTGTACTGAAATTATTTTGGTGTAGTAGTTTGCATGTGTGTAGGCTGTGGAATGCATTATTTTCACAGTTTAAATTAGCAACAGTGTCTGTTGCATTAATTATGAGTAGTTTGAAAGTCTGCAGACTGTGTTGTGATGCCAAGAACATAAGCGTGGGTGTTTTTTGTCAGTGTGATAAATATACTATCTCTCAAAATCCATCCCTAAATAAATTGCTCCAAAATAAATAATGTACACTCCTTCCTTATTTTCTCCAGCAGCCAGCACAGGCTGAGTCATTTTCCCTTCCAGACAGTCATCTTGGGTTATGTTATGGAATGGACGACAGTGTCCTCTGGTGACAGTATTGTGTACTAGGTCCATACCTCGTGGCAACCACACTGTTTCCTGCCATTTACCCCCCACCATCTTGTGTTACATCATGGAACGTACGACATTGCTCTCTGGTGGCTGTACTGTGTACTAGGCCCAGAGCTTGTGGTGAACACACTGTTTCCCGCCAAAACTGCCATCCTGGATAACGGTACTTGTGTCATCAGCAGATGTCATGGCCAACAACTTGGATTGCGTCACGGAATAGACGACAGCGCCATCTGGTGGTGGTACCCTGTACTAGGTCAGATGGACTCCTGACCCCATGGTGACCACACTGTTTCCCGCCATTTCCCCCCCCCCCACCCCAAACCGCCATCTTGGATTACGTCATGGATGAGAGCGCCCTCTGGTGGTGGTACTGTGTACTTGGTCAGTTGGAGTCTGGACCTAATGGTGAACACACAGGATGGCTGTACTGCATCAAATAGCTTAAATAAAGACTGGTTCATGCAAAATAATAAAGACATGTGTAGCACAGGCTGAGTCCTCTTTCTGCCATTTCCTAGGAGGAGGCGGCGGTTGGGTGACGTAGGTAAGTGGAGGTGGTCCAAGTGCCCTTTCTTTCCCGCCAATTTGTTAGGTTGGTAGAGGTAGCCTAAGTGACATATTTTCCTGCCAAAATTCAAACTTCCTGCCAAAATCCACCATCTTGAATGACGTCATGGCCGCCATCTTGGATTACATTGTCTTGATGGAACTTATGGGACACCCAGTGAGGTAGAACCACCTGTGGTGGATGTGACATCATTGCCGCCATCTTGGATGACATCATTGTGATGGAACTTTTGGGGCACCCAGTGGGGTGGTACCCTCATTGCCCCAATACTGACGATGCCCTCCAAAAATTAGGGGGTGGGGGAAGGGAACGTGAAAGTCTGGATCCAGGAGTTCACAGCACATCTGCCGCCAAACTTCCCTCATGTCAGAAAAGGTGCTATGAAATTGAAGCAGAAGACCATCAGGTCTAGGGGATTTGTTTTTCACACCTCGCCACATGGCCATGCGCTTATCTTCCAGCACAACACCCTCCAAGAATGTGGCATCGCCTTGTGTCTACCCGAAGGTGGCAGGTCGTGCAGAATGTCCTTATCGTCATTGTCAGGCCATTGACTGACAGGTACAGAATGCAGTAATAATCTGTGAGGACACAGGAGATGGTGGTGTGTGTCTCAGCATGTTGACCATCCACTGAAGTAACAGCTGTGATGACTCACCTCTTATGATGTCCCCATTCTCTGATGATGTGATAAGGAGAAGCTCATTCTTCTGGGGTGGAATCTTGCAGTCACATTCGAACCTGCATGCCATCCAGTCTAGCGGTTGTGATCTTCAGAAGCAGTACCTGTGTCCAGTGGCTGGCCTTTTGGCACTCTGGCAATGGTTGTTGCGATGCAATTCTGTCAAGACCATGTAGTAAAACTCAGAGATCGATCGTTGCCAAAGGGCTCTGTCTTGTCCACACATCATGAGCATGTGGCGAATAGCTGGTTCAGCACCATGTCCACCAACATGTCACGGAATCATAAGTATGACGTCGTAGCTCACATTTGTGCCAGGTATCAGTGACAGCTATGTGGCAAGCCTCTTCCTGGGGAACATTGACACTAAGAGTCCAAGGTCCTCTACTATGGCTTGTCTGTTGTAATGGCAGAGTCACAGCACAGATGAAGGCCTGGTGGTCAGTGAATGCAGTGGGCCACAGCTCGACACCAACAGTCACTGACTGAAGACCTCGAGAAATGAAAATCCTGACCAAACTGCTGGCCGAGTGGCTGGTGAATTGTGTATATCTTCATTGGTCACTGGATTAGTGCCCATGTATCATGCAAAGCGAGGTCCCTGATGATTGCATGAAGGGCCAGGCATGGGACATGGTGAGGGATCTGATCCTCAGGGTGGGAGACCCTGTTTAAGTCCCCACCTACTCTATAGCGCCTTGAACCTTGGAGCTACCTCAGTACAGTAATAGAGAGTTCACTTTCGACTCTTCGCAGTACTAGATGGGCAACACAGATTCACAAGGTGGACTGTGTCGATGGAGAGCACAACACCTCTCACTGACGACAATTACTGAGTGTCTGTTAGTTCTACGCGATCGCATAGTAGTATGGCCGTACAGCCACCATTGTGGGTAGTTGGGTTGACGTAAGACATGTATCCATAAACATCCAGACGTATCCATAAACATCCAGGCGCAGATCAAGCCATACCTCTTGGAGAAACATATCAACGTCCGCCATCTAAATCGTGCCCTTAAACAGCCGGGTTTTGATCATGCCATTAATGCTGTTGACTTTGCCTGTATCTGTCCGATACACCAGGGTACTGGATAATAAGATGACGTACCCTGCAGTCGTTTAAGCCTGTAAGTGCCACGTCGCCCGTGTGACTGTCCCTGTGACCCGCAACATTTATATTACGGTTCAGCAGAGACAAGATGTCCGTCAGACAATCCACCGGCCGCGGGCATCAGGTGATCGCTCGAGTCTGACATCATTCATTCCATCTCCATCGCCCAGTCACCAGGCTGGAGGTGTGGTACGTTAGGCGATGGATGGCGTCCATCTGGTGTCTTATCCGCAAAATCGTCAGTGGGTTGAGCATCGTCAAACCGTCCTTATCCTTGGGCGGACGTTGCTAGCAGTGAACCAGGAACTGTTGGAGTGGGGTCCACAGTCCGGACCACAGAAGGGATTGGTCCTCATAATCCTGCAACGTGTCACCATCTCGCGAAGCATTTCCTGCGGACAGCCTCCTCTTCTTTCATCGCTTGGGTGACTTCTGCTTGCGTCCTGTGGATCATGAGAAATAGTAGGCACCTCCCACATCTCCGCGTCCGAGCTTGACTCTGTCTTCTGGTGCTCTCCTTCCTAACACGGCTGGAGTGTAGACGTGGTCGCTGCTGTCGAATATGTCGCTGTGGGCGCAGAAACCGGGCCCAAGGGGGTCGGTAACTGGAGCGGAACGACGTCCGCGTTCGACACATTCCTCGCTGCCTCAACGTATGTAAAAAGCAGCAGCATCGTTTGCGAAGTAGGCATGGTGTCTGCACGTGGTGTTTGTACAAGGTGTCTCAGCAGGCATTCAGAGCGAACATGCCCTTCCTGCCCACACCTCGAACAAGTCCTCAGTTGACTGTCATAAATGACGATCGGCCACCAACAGTCACGTAAGACGAGATGTGCTTGCGCAATTCGATTCGTGTCTGACGCACTTGGTTCAGAATGGGATACGTCTCGAACGTGCGTCACTTTTGTCTCTCACGTGACTTAAGCCTAGTTTACACGACGACACTACTTTGCAGGCAACTGCGCTACCGCCCACTGCGCATGCGCAGCCGCGCGTTTGCGCAACTCGTTGGTGAAAGTAAACACTTTCGGCGTGTTCCAGCTTTGGCGACGCTAGTTGTATCAGTGTTGAGGTTATGTGTGTTCATAGAATGTAGCCAAACTGAAATATGAAATGGGAAACAGAGAATAATGTTCGGTTTTTGGATATCTATGCACTGCATAAGTGTTTGTGGGATTTCAGTGATGCTGATTTCAAAAATAAGCAACATATTGCTGCCGCTGAGACCGTCATGTGCGATCATAACATAGATGCTTTGACAATATCTGAGGTGCAGTGCAAAATTTATTGAGTTTGGAGCACATATACAACTGAATTAAGAAAAATACAAGCAAGTGTAATTCTACCTGTGGCAATGCTCTCGTCTAGAAGACGGCCAAGCTGGTCAACTGTTTGTTAAAGAATATTGTTGACAGGAGGGAAGGCTATACAAATTCAAGAAGCTGCATTCTTTATTCAGTATTCATCTATTTGAAACGTCGCTGCAGTGCTCC
The DNA here is from genome assembly GCF_023864345.2 of Schistocerca serialis cubense. Lineage (NCBI taxonomy): Eukaryota > Metazoa > Arthropoda > Insecta > Orthoptera > Acrididae > Schistocerca > Schistocerca serialis. The sequence goes on along the minus strand of NC_064639.1, from coordinate 1,044,224,003 downwards.
CAATTCACATATGTTAGAATTTTGAAATGTTGCCACTGTACAGATCTATCTTCAAGGGAGTAGTTTGCAAACCATTCTCTTCTTAATGGGGCCTGCTTCGAGTAATTATTGCTGCTAGTGTTAAAAATTATTACCTTTCATGTTAATAACAATTGGTGTTAATGAAACAGCGTCATCACCAGCTAAAAGCGTATCTTATAGCATGCCTACTGTCCTCGATTGTAATGCACGCAATATGATATGTAATTTCAGTTCTGGCTATAGTGCTTCGTGCATTACAGTACCTTTATTCCTTATCGCATAATTAACTCTATTTAGAAGAAAATTGAACAGTTCTGGTTACATTCAACGATAATTAAAAGAACTTCTTGGATCTTCCCTTATAAATTATTTCAGCAAGAATACTGAGCAAGCGAGCTGACGTCTTTTCTTCGTCCAGTCACGAATCGAAACACGTTTCTTATTTTTTTCTTACGCAGTGATTCAAACCCAACAAGCTTTAATTCCATCACAACTCGTGCGACGTGCAGCTGCCAAAACTTTCATTTCAGACACGACTCAGGGACCCACAAAACGACGAAACTGAAGTGTATACTGGTGTCGCCGTGTCTACAGTCATATATGAAACCACTTGCGTGCAACCCATTCCACGCAACGAGTGGCGCAACCCAATGTCGTCGTGTAAACTAGTAATTCCCCGTAAGCCCGACAAGCAGCTCGAAGATTCGTAGTTTCCGAACGCCGAGGCCTGCTTAGTCGACAGTCAGAACACTCACACTGCCATCCGAGTGTTGGAAACGATATCCATCGGTGGAACGGTGAATAAGACGTTCGCACGCTGCTTCATCGACAAATTTCAGGTAAACTATACTGGAGACGATCGAAAGATGTACACCGAGAAGTTCCTGTGGATCGACGTGCCTTACTTCACGCAGGAAACGTTTTACTTCGCATACCGTAGATCGTGCGTACTGGGTGTGGAACGTTAATTTTATTGTGGCTTTTCTGTACGACAGAGCCATTGCCGATCGAGGTGACCTGTTTACACTGCAATGCCACTCACTACCCGCGTGAATAAACAACGGCCAGCTCGCGGAGCGCAGCACGGAGCCTCGCGCACGTCCGCTTCGCAACACGGCCGACTGGACCACAGTGCCCAGTCTATAATTCCCATAATAGCAACCAACGCTCCCGTCAGATTACTACCATCAGTATGACCAGCTTAAGTGAAGTTCTTATCAATCTGACAACACTCAGTTTATTGTACTTTAGCCGCAAGCAAGGTTATCCCTACAAGCCTAATGACACTCGCTCTACAACCCCTTTTTATGCAATGAACACTTTGTGACTCGAGTTTTCCATTACTGGTTGGTTACCTGCGACCGTCCATAATTTAAAATTATCCTCTGATTATGGAAGTAATTTCATTTCCACAAATTAATGGCTTTTATTCCCCATTGCATACCACGTGCATATTCGCGACCGTCCATAATTTAAAAAAGAATCCCCTGATCATGCAAGTAATTTCAGTTCCGCAAATTAATAGCTTTTATTCCCGACTGCATACCGCGTGCATATTCGCGATCCTCTCTTTGAGTAGGCTCGGCGGTACTCTAAATATTCCGCAGTATTACAAAACTAATTCATGTTAACAGAATCGTCCGTCGGTTCTTGGTAGAACAACATTATAATAAATGAAAAGCAAGAGTTTGCTTTTGTTCTACAATATTACCTTTATTGTTAACCGGTTTTCGGCTTACAAGGCCATCTTCAGATATTTACCGAGTATTATCCCCAAAGAAGTTACAATGTTTGCAAACAACTTTGGAAGAGAAGTATCACGTCTAGACTGAATTAGAAACATACAGTAAGTAACATCTTTGATAGTGTGGTGGTAATGCAGTGAAAAAGTGAAAATTGAACAGTACATAAATAACAATGGAGTAAACAGGAAAACCTTTAGCACAAAATAGGAATAGCATGTCTACATAACAGTTTCTATTAATAAACAAAACTAATAAAATAAAATTAGTACTAGACAAGGCTGCATCAGGAGGTATGAAACACAACCAATTAAAAGAAGAGACAGTTATCATTGTAAATACAGAATACATAAGAAACTTAAGCAATATCAATAACATAAACAGAAATAAATAAATGCGGGAAAATGGAGGCGTTTGAGGGAACCTACAGTAAATGCAATCTTTGAGAGTGTGGTGGTACTGCATTTTAACATTAACATTACAATCAAAACAGTGGCTGTGTAACAGTTTTCATTAAATAAATGAGCAAAGTAAAATATGAACAGTATTTGATGACACAACTACAAGGGATGTTAAACATGGACAGTAATACAAGTACCAGTTAAAAGAAAGCCTTAACTATTGAAACTACAGTCTATATGGAGTACAAAGACAACTTCAACAAAACAGCTTAATGAATACAGGAAAATGGGTATATGTAGGAAGAGACAGCGTGGGAAGTAATGAACGGCAGAGATGATTATATGAAGTTTAGGAGAGGGGAAGTGTTGAGCTGTGTTTGGTCATTAAGATTAGATCTGGACTGTGAGCAAGATGTTTGTTAATTTCGAGGGCTTCCAACGGGTTAAGTTTAAGGCCTTTGTTTGCTAAGTGAAGTACACGGGACACTGGGTGATAGCTGTGACCCTCACCCAGTACATGCTCAGCTAATGCAGAGTCTGAATTCTGCAACCTCCAGCTGAGTTCATGTTCAGCCAGCCTAGTTGCTATGTCTCTGCCTGACGGAACTAATTCACTTTACACGCGGTGCACGTTCACGTGGGACCTGCCCTGTTAAACAGCTCAGGCTCGAATGACTACTTAGGTCCGGTTTCTACATAGGGTACAGGGTCCAGACTGTGTTTCGGCTGTGCTCGGAAGTATGGAATCGCGAGTAAATTCGTCTTATTAACTTTTCATAGACGTCAGGTACCTCGTTTTCGCATAGCTTGCTGTGTCGCTTCTGGGTGCGCCTGTCGTGTTGTAGGCTGTGGGGTGGGAGAGCGACTCCGCGACAGCTGACAGGTGCGCAGCGGGAACACAGTACGTCATACGGAAACTACGAGGGTGAGTCAAATGGAAACCTTAAATTTGTAATAATAAATCGAAATTTCGCGCCGTTATCCTGTAAGTTGGTAAGCGTGCTACAAACGGCGCGCAGAATGGCCTGTAGGTGGCAGCATAGTGCAGATGCACACACACCGTCGCAGTATCTGTATAAAGATGGCCGCCCCACTTGCGACTTGCGTTCTGTTATTCGGTTTTTGAGTAGTGAAGGCGTGAAACCTATTGAAATTCATCGACGAATGAAGGTTCAGCACGGTGATGCATGTTTGTCACAGCAGCAAGTCTACGAATGGAGTCGGAAGTTAGCAAATGATGTAACTTCAATGGAAGATGCTTGTCGTCCAGGTCAGGCACAACGAGTTGTGACTCCACAGAACATTGCAGCAGTTAAAGCCATAGTGAAGGAAAACCGCCGAGTGACACTGAATGAGATTGCAGCACGTTTACAGATTAGTCATGGGTCAGCACACCACATTGTGAAAGTGGAGCATATCATGCACAAAGTGTCTGCAAGATGGGTCCACGGCAGCTGACTCCTTAAATGAGAGAACGACGAGTTGATGCTTGTGAAGAACCTCTTTGGCGCTTTGAACGAGAAGGCGATGGCTTCCTTGCGAGAATCGTTACTGGGGACGAAACCTGGGTTCACTTCCACCAACCGGAAACGAAGAGAGCGAGCAAGGAATGGCGCCATTCCTCATCACCAAAGCCAAAGAAGTTTCGAACAGAACCATCAGCAGAGAAGGTTATGCTGACTCTCCTTTGGAACGAAAAAGGCGTCATTTTGGAGCCCTACATGCCTAGAGGGACCACTGTCACCAGTGCATCATACACAGATCTCCTAAAAAATCATCTGCGGCCTGCAATCAAATCAAAGCGACGTGGATTGCTGTCAGCAGGTGTCCTTTTGCAACATGACAATGCAAGGCCCCGCACTGCCCGTACAACAGTTACAACAATCACAGACCTGCATTTTGAGTGTCTTCCTCATCCACCATACTCACCAGACCTTGCCCCAAGTGATTTCCGTATGTTTGGACCACTCAAAGACGCAATGGGAGGAAAGAAGTTCCGTTCTGGTGAAGTGGTACGCCATGCGGTGCATGAGTGGTAGCGCGGACTACCAAAAGAATTTTTTTCTAAAGGAAAGTATGCACTTTGTAAGTGCTGGAGGGCTTGGATTGAACGTGGGGGAGATTATGTTGAAAAGTGATACAGCTTTGTATTTAAGGTTTTCATTTGACTCACTCTCGCACATCAAGGGGTCAGTACGCCGCCAGTTGCGAGTCGTTTGGTGTTCGGCTCTTTAATCTCTGAGCGAACTGCTATGAATCTCTCTCGAACACACGTGTCATGTCTTGACTTCGTACTGGGCTCTGCGTGTTTTTCTTAAACATTGATGAAGAGCTCGTAATACTTCTTCAGTAACATCCGGAACTCTATGATATGGCACACAAAGATTACGACAATACTCTGTCAACGACGATATATGCAGGTTCATCGGCGAGAAGCTTAACAGATCCAGTAATTATATGATATGTTTTCCTGTTCGCGTTACCTTTTGTTGTAACTGCTGAAGGTAATAGTAATATTATTTTTCAGATTTAGCTATAATGTTGCTTACTTGTAGGTGACGAGTGCAGAAGCTGATGGGAGCTACTGAATTTGTATTTTACTCGAGTTCCTGCCAGAACCAAAACCATATGTGGCCAGGCTGCAAAGAAGAAGATGAAATGCAGTTTTTAATTCTGTTTCTTCAAAACGGTGGGACTTTTACCAACGTTAAAATTTTCCTACATGATAATGTAAACGGCGAAGAAAACGACTATGTTGAAGTAATTGTATCCTTGGCGGATCGCATTACTCCCTCTCCTGCAAGCTTTACAACATCAAGGCGTGCTGACCAGATAAAAAAGCCAAAGGGCGATAGAGAGCACTGGGTGCACTCGACTGCAAATTGTAGCTCATGTCGGCACCAATGACTCCTACCGTCTGGGTTCAGAGGTCATCCTCAGTTCATACAGGCGGTTGACGGAACTGGTGAAGGCGGGAAGCCTAGTTCGCGGGGTGGGATCTGAGCTAACTATTTGTAGTGTCGTTCCCAGAACCGATGACGGTCCTCTGGTTTGGAGCCGAGTGGAAGGCTTAAACCTGAGGCTCGGACGATTCTGTGGAGATCTGGGCTACAAATTTCTCGACCTCCGCTATCAGGTGGAGAAATGTAGGGTCCACCTGAATAGGTCAGGCGTGCACTACACGCAGGAAGCGGCTACAAGGGTAGCGGAGTACGTGTGGAGTGCACAAGTGGGTTTTTTAGGTTAGAGAATTCCCTCCCTAGGCCCGACAAGAGCCTCCTGAGACGCGACAAGGTGGTAGTAGGCAAAACGCAACAGGGAATAACAATATTAATGTGGTAATAGTAAACTGCAGGTGCTTCTATAGAAAGGTCCCAGAATTACTCTCATTAATAAACGGTCACAATGACGATATAGTACTAGCGGCGGAAAGTTGGCTGAAACCGGATGTAAACAGTAATGAAATTCTAAACTCAGATTGGAATGTATACCTCGGAGACAGGCTGGACAGTGAAGGGCGAGGCGTGTTTATAGCGATAAAAAGTGCAATAGTATCGAAGGAGCCGACCGTAGTGGCCGAGCGGTTGTAGGCGCTTCAGTCTGGAACCGCGCGACCGCTACGGTCGCAGGTTCGAATCCTGCCTCGGGCATGTGTGATGTCCTTAGGTTAGTTAGGTTTAAGTAGTTCTGAGTTCTAGGGGACTGATGGCCTCAGATGTTAAGTTCCATAGTCGTCAGAGCCATTTTTTTGAAGTATCGAAGGAAATTAACGGAGATCCGAAATGTGAAATAATTTGGGTGAAGGTCACAGTTAAAGCAGGCTCAAACATGGTAATTGGATGTCTCTATAGGCTCCCTGGCTCAGCAGCTGTTGTGGCAGAGCACCTGAAGGAAAATTTGGAAAATATTTCTAGTAGGTTTCCCGAGCATCTTATAATTCTGGATGGAGATTTTAATTTACCAGATGTAGACTGGGAGACTCAGACGTTTATAACAGGTGGCAGGGAAAAGAATCCAGTGAAATTTTTTTAAGTGCATTGTCTGAAAACTACCTTGAGCAGTTAAACAGAGAACCGACTCGTGGCGATAACATATTAGACCTTCTGGTGACAAACAGACCCGAACTATTTGAAACAGTTAACGCAGAACAGGGAATCAGCGATCATAAAGCGGTTACTGCATCGAAGATTTCAGCCGTAAGTAGAAATATTAAAAAAGGTAGGAAGATTTTTCTGTTTAGAAAAAGTAACAAAAAGCAGATTTCGGAGTACTTGACGGCTCAACACAAAAGTTTTGCCTCAAGTACAGATAGTGTTGAGGATCAGTGGATAAAGTTCAAAACCATTGTACAATATGCGTTAGATGAGTATGTGCCAAGCAAGATCGTAAGAGATGGAAAAGAGCCGCGGTACAACAACCGAGTTAGAAAACTGCAAAGGGAACTTCACAGCAAACATAAACATAGCCAAAGCCTTGCAGACAAACAAAAATTACACGAAGCGAAATGTAGTGTGAGGAGGGCTATGCGAGTGGCGTTCAATGAATTCGAAAGTAAAGTTCTATATACTGACTTGGCAGAAAATCCTAAGAAATTTTGGTCTTACGTCAAAGCGGTAGGTGGATCAAAACGAAATGTCCAGACACTCTGTGACCAAAATGTTACTGAAACAGGGGATGACAAACTAAAGGCCGAAATACTAAATGTCTTTTTCCAAAGCTGTTTCACAGTGGAAGACTGCACTGTAGTTCCTTCGCTAGATTGTCGCACATATGACAAAATGGTAGATATCGAAATAGATGACAGAGGGGATAGAAAAACAATTAAAATCGCTCAAAAGAGGAATGTCCGCTGGACCTGATGGGATACCAGTTCGATTTTACACAGATTACTCGAAGGAACTTGCCCCCCCCCCCCTCCCCCCTTTTTGCCGCGGTGTACTGTAGGTCTCTAGAAGAGCGTAGCGTTCCAAAAGATTGGAAAAGGGAACAGGTCATCCCCGTTTTCAAGAAGGGACGTCAAACAGATGTGCAGAACTATAGACCTATATCTCTAACGTCGATCAGTTGTAGAATTTTGGAACACGTATTATGCTCGAGTATAATAACTTTTCTGGAGACTAGAAATCTGCTCTGTAGGAATCAGCATGGGTTTCGAAAAAGACGATCGTGTGAAACCCAGCTCGCGCTATTCGCCCAGAAGACTCAGAGGGCCATAGACACGGGTTCCCAGGTTAGATGCCGTGTTTCTTGACTTCCGCAAGGCGTTTGATACAGTTCCCCACAGTCGTTTAATGAACAAAGTAAGAGCATATGGACTATCAGACCAATTGTGTGATTGGACTGAAGAGTTCCTAGATAACAGAACGCAGCATGTCATTCTCAGTGGAGAGAAGTCTTTCGAAGTAAGAGTGATTTCAGGTGTGCCGCAGGGCAGTGTCGTAGGACCGTTACTATCCACAATATATATAAATGACCTTGTGTATAACATCGGAAGTTCACTGAGGCTATGCTGTAGTATATCGAGAGGTTGTAACAATGAAAAATTGTACAGAAATGCAGGACGACCTGCAACGAATTGACGCATGGTGCAGGGAATAGCAATTGAATCTCAATGTAGACAAGTGTAATGTGCTGCGAATACATAGAAAGAAAGATCCTTTATCATTTAGCTACAATATAGCAGGTCAGCAACTTGAAGCAGTTAATTCCATAAATTATCTGGGGGTAGGCATTAGAAGTGATTTAAAATGGATTGACCATGTAAAATTAATCGTCGGTAAAGCAGATTCCATACAGATTCATTGGAAGAATCCTAAGGAAATGCAATCCGAAAACAAAGGAAGCGGGTTACAGTACGCTTGTTCGCCCACTGCTTGAATACTGCTCAGCAGTGTGGGATCCGTACCAGATAGGGTTGATAGAAGAGATAGAGAAGATACAACGGAGAGCAGCGCGCTTTGTTATAGGATCATTTAGTAATCGCGGATGCGTTACAGAGATGATAGATAAACTCCAGTGGAAGACTCTGCAGGAGAGACGCTCAGTAGCTCGGTACGGGCTTTTTTTGAAGTTTTGAGAACATACCTTCGCCGAGGAGTCAAGCAGTATATTGCTACCTCCTACGTATACCTCCCGAAGAGACCATGAGGATAAAATCAGAGATTAGAGCCAACACAGAGGCATACCGACAATCTTTATTTCCACGAACAACACGAGACTGGAATAGAAGGGAGAACCGATAGAGGTACTCAAAGTACCCTCCACCACACACCGTCAGGTGGCTTGCGGAATATGGATGTAGATCTAGATGAAGTTTTTTCGACCTCAGTAAGAAGGGACAGCAATAAATTGTTGCAATTAGTAAAATTCATTCTAATTTATTTTACGAATTTCACAGCACCATCAGCGAGCCTACTAAATATCGTGTGGAATTATCTATCTTCTTCTCTAACTCGGAATAAAGGCTGAACGTAGTAACAACGTTTCTTTCTTTCTCGCTCGTCTTCTCCTCAATAAAACTAAATAATTCCAGAGAGTCACAGCAACATCCTCGTCTGTTTGCTACTTTGATGACTGAATGCAGCTCGCACGCGGTATGTTAAGTGGGAATGCACGCGACTCGACACGGTAGCAGCACAGCCGAAGCACAGTCGAAACAACCTCAAGTGAAAACCGCCGTTAATGCGCCAAATCGAACGGTGGGCGCCGAACTGCACCCTACGTGTACAATGGGGCTTTTCGGTCGACAACGCTGATTCGCTGGATCAAATATGGGATAGATCTGTTTAAGACAGGATCGATATCTGTACCATTACAGGTAGACCGTACTACTCTTCACATAAGGAGAAATTGTACCAGCACATGTCGAAATTCGAAAATGATATTACTGTTTCCATTGTTCGGAACTTTAAGACTGTCACGCAAATACGGTATCGATGGTTTACGGAGGGCATACTCAACGCCATGCAGGATCGTACAGCCACGTTCGGATGAGTCCCGCTTGTGATGGACGTATACATGTGTGGAAGCCCATGGAGAACGAACTTTACCAGATTGCATTCGTCTTCGTCGTATGGGTCTGTGCCTGGCGTGATGGTATAAGGTGCTACTCGTTACACAATACGATCACCTCTGGTTCGCACAGCATAGCCGGTAATTTAGGCAAAGATTGTTACATTTATGGCATGTTAATGTCAGTGGCTCTGCATTGACTTCGAGGTCGCCGTTGCGTTATCTTTCAACTAGGTACTGCAATACCACGTACTGCCCGTGCTGACCTGGCCCACCTCATTACATAGGTGTTCGAATGTTGCCCTTGCCGGAACGACCTCCGTATCTCTCATCCATTGAAAACATCCGGTCATGGACTGCCGCGAATGGCACGCCACAACTCTGCAGCCACTACGATTCATGAACACTGGTGCACAGCTTTAAGTAGCGTGGACTGGTATACACGTATGTCATCCAAGACCAAATACGAGCAACTAATTGGAAGTCTGTAGCGAAGAAACAAAGGGAAATATGCAGTTATATCTAGGTCATCAGATACGCAGTGCTAGCTCACTTGGAGAAGGATGTGCGTAGAAAACAAACACAATTTGTTGATTAAACTGTCTTGTCATTCGTCTGAATGGAAGTGGGCTACGTGGTGGTTGCAGAAGTGTTTAAAATCCAGATTCTTCAAGAACTGCTTTGTTTTGCTCGCCCTGTGAGAAGGCGAGTTGTCATGTCTGGAACACAACTCCACTCAATAACACCCACTGCTTCTTTTAAACTCAATATTCTGAAGACAAACTACAGCATATCAGCCGCCGGTTATAGTCCGGCTCTTATTTGTGATTTTAAGTAATTTGCAATTCGCAGCAATGAAATCGCACTCTCTTTTGTTAGGTGAGCATTACTTGAAAAGTTTCACACCAATAATTGCCGTTTCATATCTTTCTCAAAATTGGTGCGGCTGTGTTTCGCCAACAACTACTCTACTTAATATCGAATATCAGCTACAAGAATTTTGACTATCGAGTCTGAGCTTTTTATTCCTGTACCGTATGGAGTGGTATCCACTGACTGGAAAGCTGTTCAAAATGAGTACTGCTGGAAGGTCAAGTGAACTTTTATTACCAACGGAATTTCTTTCGTATCTGAATTTATTAAGCCATGGAATGATCGTGACGTCAAAGGAAAATAATCCCAAATTCTAGCTGTATTCATTCGACTCGTTGGTGGCGCAGTGGCTAGCACACTGGACTCGCATTCGGGAGGACGATTTAGGTTTTCCATGATTTCCATAAATCGCTCCAGGCAAATGCCGGGATGGTTCCTGTGAAAGGGCACGGCCGACTTCCTTCCCCGTCCTTCCTCAATCCGATGAGACCGATGACCTCGCTGTCTGGTCTCCTTCCCCAACCAACCAACCAACCAACCATTCGACTAGTTGGTTTTCAAAAGACTCACTTTGTCATAAATTAGTGTAATCTTTCCGTTTGAATCTTAAGAATGACAGCCACTGAATGTCGTTGGCGGCGCGACGGAAGAAGCCCTACCATTGTTTCTGTTTTGAATCACGTTCACACTTTTACTTATAAAATACTTTATTAAAATATACATATGTTCACTTTACAAAAGACACACGAAGACTATCTATTGCGCCTCATCACTCACTCATATATACACAAACATAGCTGTCACCACAATCGATACTTCTCGAACATACTCGATATAACTTATTCTAGAACGATGTTCTGGAACTTTCTCATATCCGATATAAATGTATTACATAATTCCAACACACCTCCTTACATTTATATCGCGATGTTTAACATATTCCTAAATTTAATGAATTTTTCTTTACATAACGACTTTGTGAATATATCTGCAACATTTTCATTTGAATCTACTTTAACAATATCAATGAGTCCCTGTAAATAATACTCATTCACAAAATGGTAATGCACTTCTATGTATTTTGAATTCTTTGTAAAATTACCAAACTTCGCTATATTTAATGCTCCTGAATTATCTTCATATATGACAATAGGTTTTTCAAATGTAACATTAAAAATGTCTAAAATATCATGTACAAGTTTCACCTTGCTTACAGCTTCAGACAATGCTACATATTCTGCGAAAGTTGAAGCCTTTGTAACACTCGCTTGTTTTCTTGACTTCCAAAATACAACATTACCAAATAATCTAATTACATAACCAGAAGTTGACTTTCTATCCACACTATCACCTGCCCAATCTGAATCCACAAAACAATCTAATATCTCAGCACTTTCATTCCTATAATAGTTTAATTTCAAATCTTTAGTTAAATATAAATATTTCAAAATTCTCAAAGCATATTTAAAATGAGTACTACTGTAACAACTTTGGAATCTGCTCAAGTAATTCACACTATAGCTAATATCTGGTCTAGTACCCGAACTTACATACAAGAGTGCACCTATCAAGTTTCTATAGCTAACGTCATTACAATCTTCATACGCTGGTTCTAACTTTAAATTTACTTCCATTGGAGTTTTGTACAAGATCGAATCTTGAATTTTATATTTCGCAGCTAACGAATCAATATATTTTTCTTGACTCAAACTCATAACTCTTGTTTCACAATCATAATTAATATCGATGCCAAGATATCTTTTTACCTCACCTAAATCTTTCATATTAAATCGTTTTGACAATAAGCTCTTAATCTTAACAATTTTTTCTTTTCTCACACAGCAAATGAGCAAATCGTCGACAAAAATAATCAAATAAATCAAGACATCTCCATCTCGCAATACATAAAGACAATAATCATATTTACTCCTTTTAAAACCTAAACTTCTTAAAAACTCGTCAAGACAATTGTACCAAGCTCGTGAGCTTTCTCGCAAACCATACAATGCTTTATACAATTTACAGACTCTATCCGTACCATCATCATGTCCTCTTGGCTGCTTTACATAAACTTCAGATAAAACTTTACAATTTAGAAACGCAGTCTCTACGTCCATTTGTTCTATAACCAAACCTTCTTGACAACAGTATGACAACAAAATCTTTAATGTTTGCATATTGGTTACTGGAGAATAAATATCCTCAATGACTTCTTTTTGTTGAAACCCCCTGACAACTAATCTTGCTTTGTAAACACTTTCTGATTTCTTTGTGAAAACCCACTTTACATCAATGGTTTCTTTATCAACTGGTTTATCTACTAATTCCCATGTTTTGTTTTTGTTCAAACAATCAATTTCCTTATTCATCGATTTTTCCCAATAATTTGATTCGGCGCTGTTAATCGCCTCCTCAAAGCTTTCCGGACTATTTGCACTGCAAAAGTTTACATAAATAAAATTGCTGTAAACATAATCATTTAATATTTTTGGTTTTCTTTCTCTAGATGATCTCCTCAACTCAAGTACTTTCTCTGGTTCATGATTATCAGAAAGCTTTTCATTTTTCTCAATTTCCTTCTGTTTTTCTATTAGTTCAGTTTCATTTTCTATACTTTCGTGTTCAGAATCACTAGAATATTCACTTACTGAATCATAATCTTTAAACCCAATACATTTAACACCACTTTCAACAATGTCCACATGTCGAGCAACAACTATCTTATTATTTATTAGCACTCTGTAGCCTACTTCACAATAACCGATTAAAACCCCCAAATCGGCTTTCCTATCCCATTTCGACTTCCTCAGTTGCTCAGGTACTCTTACAAAAACTCTATTCCCATACAACTTCAAATGATTAACATTAGGTCTTTTCCCCAGTAACATCTCATAAGGAGTTTTCTTTTCAATGGTGTTAGCTTAAGTTCTGTTTTTGAGGTACGCTGCTGCACAAACCACTTCAGGCCAAAATCTCGTGTCTACTCACGCTTCGGCTAGCAGACATCGAGACATGTCCATGATGGATCTGTTATACCTTTCAGCAGTACCATTAAGCTCATGCACATAAGGTGGACAAGCATTCAATACAATTCCTTTTTGTCTCACAAATTCATAGACATTTTCATTTAAATATTCCTTCCCATTGTCACATCTTATCTTTTTAACAATTTTCCCAGTGAGATTCTCAACTTCATTAATATACTCTACAAAACAATTGTATAGTTGATCTTTAGATTTTATGGTGTAAACACGAGCTGCCTTACTGTAATCATCAATGAAAGAAAGAAAATATCTTTCCCCATGCATTCCAGTAGTTGAGTGAGGCCCATTTAGATCTGTGTGAACAATTTCTAAGATTTCTTTTGCTTTGGTTCTATTATTTTTAAAAGGAACATTATGCATTTTGTTTTCGATACAAATTTTACATTTCATAAATTCTGATTCTAGTTCTGAAGGAACCCCATCTAACAATTGATGTTTACATAAAGTATTTAGATAATTGAAATTAACATGTCCCAAAATGCGGTGCCATTTTTCCTTTGTTGTCATATTATTGTCTTTATTCATAACATTAACATTAACTTCTCCTTTATTAATAGTACTACTCATTTTATACAACCGACTCTCTTTCCATGCTATCGCAATCAATCCATTAGCTTTATCAAAAATTTTTGCATTATTCCCTACCGATACAATTTTGTGATTATCTGTAACTTTGGAATAACTGATCAAGTTTTTGTCTATGTCTTTTACAAAGAAAACATCTCGCATATTAATTGGAACCATTTGATCATAGACAGGAAAATTACTAATTACATTACCAACTTTAGTAACTTGCAAAATTTTTCCATCAGCAATTTTTACATTTATAGGTTGTTTTAAAGTTATACTCTTAGAAAAATATTCCTCATTATTAATAACATGATCAGTACAGCCACTGTCTAATAACCAATTGATTTGAATTTGATTGTTGTTACTTGACTCTACTGTTTTATTTTGACCTATCATAGAATTAACCTCTGTTATAAAACTACTCATACCATGATCACTCTGATGGTAACCTTGCTTGCTGTGATGCCGACCGCTGCTAAAACCATGCTGCTCTCCTCGACCACGTTGCCTGCTGCCATAACCTCCACGCTGCATGTTGCCGTAATTTCCATGCTGTACATTGCTATAGCCTCCACGCTGCATGTTTCCATTACCTCTGTCGCTACTTTGAAAATGTACTCCACGATGCCATGTGCCTCTGTTACTTGTTCTTCCCAGGTTACAATCACGTTTGAAGTGACCTGCTTTGCCACATCGATAACATACTTGCTCCTGATTTCTTGAATTCAATTTTCTTTCTGTGTGAAATGCATTTGATTTTACCTCTTCATTTCCAGTTTTTGCATTCAATAATTGAATCTTACTTTTAACGTATTCAACTGTCTGGTCCTCTTCCTTCAAGACATCCACTAAGTCCCCAATATAGCTCATTGACTCTGGTAACTTCTCCTTTTCCGTTACTTTAGCGCCTGCAGATTTCAGCTCATTTACAGTTTTTTCAAATACACTGAAAAATGTCCCCGTATCACTGTAATCACTTAACCTCAATTTGTCCAACTTGTTTCTGCATAATATTTGAAGGGCTGTAGACTCTTTCGAATATAATTCATCAAATTTCTTCATGATCTCGAAAGCACTTTCTCTGTCACTCACGAATTCTAGTTGCTTATTTGTGATTACACCATAAATATAGTTGATAGCCTTCAAGTCCTCTTCATCCCACGTTTCGTTGTCTGAGCTCACTTTTGCCCTCGTAGTCGCTGTATGACATTTCTTCATTTTTAGGTACTTGATTATCCGCTGCTCCAGTTCCCATAGTCCTCGCCATCAAATACAGGAATAGTTATATCAACCATGTCGAACTTTCTGAATAACACGCGACGGCCACAATATAATATTTAACTTCTACTTTTCTTTTCAATAACCACGCTCTGCTACCATGTTTTGAATCACGTTCACACTTTTACTTATAAAATACTTTATTAAAATATACATATGTTCACTTTACAAAAGACACACGAAGACTATCTATTGCGCCTCATCACTCACGCATATATACACAAACATAGCTGTCACCACAATCGATACTTCTCGAACATACTCGATGTTACTTATTCTAGAACGATGTTCTGGAACTTTCTCATATCCGATATAAATGTATTACATAATTCCAACAGTTTCGAATATCCAGATGTGATTGAAACCCGCACCAACAGATGAGGCTATAACGTGCTGCTATAGCGTCCTAGTGTACGGCAATGGATCGCAGCTCTCACATTCGCAAACCTTCCAAGACGCCCCTCACATACGCTTGTTAATTTTTTCGTGTACAGAGCTGAAAAAAGCCGCGTATAGAAACGCCTGCAGCATCCGTTCAGTGTTAAAAGGTTTTGTTTCTGGGCAAGCTGCAGGTCTTGTCTCCCGTCTTGTCTTCTCGTTCGGCGCCATCGATCCACTTGCATTGTTGAGTTTGTTATACTACTCAATCCGAAGTCTTGTTGACGAGACAAAACGCCGTGTTATGGAATGCATGTGCGGCCATGTGTCGGTTAAATCTCAAGTGTAGCACGGGCCACATTGGGTAGTGACGTGTCCTTCTCGTGGGAATGCCCAGCTCAACACCCTTTGTTCCTCTCAGAAAAGAACGAATTAAATAAGTTACCAGCGCTGTATTAAGGTTCTTCTTTCTACTTTCGCTGACATTTCTGCTTTCACTGTGAGTTTAGTTAACTCCGCACAAGGCCAGTAACACGTATGTGCCGTGGGGCCTCAGGTGAAATGAACTAATATTTTAGATGTATTGCCGGCCGAAGTGGCCGTGCGGTTAAAGGCGATGCAGTCTGGAACTGCAAGACCGCTACGGTCGCAGGTTCGAATCCTGCCTCGGGCATGGATGTTTGTGATGTCCTTAGGTTAGTTAGGTTTAACTAGTTCTAAGTTCTAGGGGACTAATGACCTCAGCAGTTGAGTCCCATAGTGCTCAGAGCCATTTGAACCATTTTTTTAGGTGTATTATGATACTTCCACGTAATATGTGAATGTAACGTCCGATAAAATTTTGTTGCATTAAAATTTTACTGCACGAACACATTTTATGCACATTCACTTTTGAATCGCACATGGCGTGAATCAAATATTGGTGGGGCCCGCGGTTCTTAGCCGTATTTTATAATACTATGTGTCTAGTAAGTAACGGGCGAATCCTAAAACTTCAGCTAACGTAAATAGCGTCTCAAGAGTATAGTTTCCCTGCTCAGTAAGAAACAACAATACTTACAGAGAGTGTAATATTTTAAAATGTGCTTAATTGTGAATTTCGCCGTAGGCTAAATAAAGTTGGCCGCTTACCTCTGGAGAACAGTAGTAAGTAGATCGGCTCTACAGGGTTAGAGGATGAGAGAGGCGGAATGTTTTAGTGTTTGTCTTCCATTTCTGAAAACTCGTAAGTGTGCGTCACTCGTCCGATCAGCTGCTGTGATATAAATTTTGACACTGAAGTAACATGGATTCCTGATAAATGCAGCACAGATACTATTATGAATCAGTCATTTGCACAGATGGTAAAACCAATAACAACACTTCACCACGCAAATAGTCTCACAACTGTCAGATCACCGAGGTTGGCAGCAATCTGAAGCAGACCACAGTCAGTACGAAATGTTCTGAACGGTACCGGCTTAGATCATCACTTATCTTGCCCCTACTGTAGCCTGCCTGTTGGAGGCTCATAATATTCTAATTTATGTAGGTTACCAATTACCAACAATGTCGGTAGATACGCGGTCCGAAGTCTCGCTCCACAATGTCAGTATTAGCTCTTGAGAAAAAAAAGTTTGACGCCCACTGCACTAAAGCTTCGCGTCGCTATTGACTGTTACTAGCTCCAGCCCCATTGTAAGGAAAAAAACTACTGTTTAGGAATAATGAGTATTTAAATTATAAAACTGAAATACAATAATTTTTGGACTGCTACCTACCAATACCATGAAGCCACTGGCACTGACCACATTCTCAGTATTTTCTTACTTTTGTGTTTACAAACTGTAAGTTGTGAAGGTAAAGGTAACCACTATTCCAGGTTCTTACCGGCGAGCAGGTGCTGACTAGAACAAACCTTATTGAAACTGATTGTAAGCTATGCAGCACACAAAGCTAGAGAACTCACTTTGCACTGACCGCAGGCGAGTAGACGAAATGAGTGTCCGCACACAGATTTTGCCATGCTTCCTTTAAACAGACCGCTTTGACAAGTGAGTTTGCGTAAAGGCAGTATTTGTGATCTCTCTCCTGCGTCACACTTTCCACTTTTTGTTAAGTCAACAGCTTTGTTTTACAGTACTTTTTATATCATTTGTGCAGTCGTATATAGTCCTTCCATTTTCCTGCCAGAGAACCACAGCTCTAGTTCAGCAATAAATGCTAAAAGGCCAGTTGGTTAAAAATGCTAGTCAATGAATCTGCCTTGCGAGTGGCCGAATGATGTTGATTTCAAGATAGTGACTGATAATTTGCACACAAAATAACGTGACCTGTAGCTGCCCAGACGGCGCTGAAGGTGAGAGGACAATGGTAATGGTGGGAGCTCGCTTGTGGACCGCCAGGAAGCAGTAGGGGAAGGTGCAATTTGGGAGCTGTAACCTATGCGCTAATGCATATCTTGTAAGCTATAGCTAGCGTGTCTGCAAACGACTGTATTGAGAGGTTATGTCAGTAAGATTAATAATTCAACAAATATTGGGATTCACCATCAGTAGTTTCCCACAAGAGTACCGAAAAAGAAATGGTCACAGAAACTAAGGCACTTTCAACAGTGAGTTCCATGCCTATGCAGAAACACACAGTAACGGCCTTCATAGAGCAGTACATAAGAAAACCCATTATCACAAGAGTGCAAGATATCAACCCAGAATTCTTTATAGTGCTCTTTCCTTAAAATTTAAACAGACGCCAAAGTTGTCCAGTTTAGAAATGAGCATAGAAAAAGTTAATAAGTGAAAGTGTTTGCAGTGTTAGAGAATACATGAACTTTCAGGAGGACAGCAGACCTACATCTACCTCATAACTCAAGTTACATTTAGCCATGTGTCACTGGGTGTACTGACTGGCTGATGCATCAGCTCACTGCAGAAGTTGGTTGTTCGTAACTAGCGGTGTTCTTATCTAGTGCTGCTTAAGGCAGTGCCAGTGTTATGATATGATATGAAATGAGTATGACATGAAAACTGTAATTTACTCTTTTTATGCATGCATGAAAATTAATTAATCTGCCAGTATAGAGTATTAAATTAAATATTTCTTGTTTCTTTCCATTACTGTATGTACAGTAAATATGTGATTTACTATTGTATTTAATTACTTTATTGTATTATTGCAAATTCATGTATATTTTTCGTGAGGTATTTGTCCCGGTCACGATCAACGGACCACTCTGTGTACATATATTTGGTCCGTTGATCGTGACCGGGCCAAATACCTCACGAAATAAGCGTCAAACGAAAAAACTACAAAAACGAAACTTGTCTAGCTTGAAGGGGGAAACCAGACGGCGCTATGGTTGGCCCGCTAGATGGCACTACCATAGGTCAAACGGATATCAACTGCGTTTTCTTAAATAGGAACCCCCATTTTTTTATTACATATTCGTGTAGTACGTAAAGAAAAATGAATGTTTTAGTTGGACCACTTTTTTCGCTTTGTGATAGATGGCACTGTAATAGTCACAAACATATGGCTCACAATTTTAGACGAACAGTTGGTAACTGGTAGGTTTTTTAAATTAAAATACAGAACGTAGGTACGTTTGAACATTTTATTTCGGTTGTTCCAATGTGATACATGTACCTTTGTGACATTATCAGTTCTGAGAACGCATGCTGTTACAGTGTGATCACCTGTAAATACCACATTAATCCAATAAATGCTCAAAATAATGTCCGTCAACCTCAATGCATTTAGCAATACGTGTAACGACATTCCTCTAAACAGCGAGTAGTTCGCCTTCCTTCATGTTCGCACATGCATTTACAATGCGCTGGCGCATGTTGTCAGGCGTTGTCCGTGGATCACGGTAGCAAATATCCTTTAACTTTCCCCACAGAAAGAAATCCGGGGATGTCAGATCCGGTGAACGTGCGTGCTTCGACGACCAATCCACCTGTCATGAAATATGCTATTCAATACCGCTTCAATCGCTCGCTAGCTACGTGCCGGACATTCATCATGTTGGAAGTACTTCGCCATTCTGTCACGCAGTGAAACATCTTGTAATAACATCGGTAGAACATTACGTAGGAAATCAGCATACATTGCACCATTTAGATTGCCATCGATAAAATGGGGGCCAATTATCCTTCCCCCCATAATACTGCACCATACATTAACCCGACAAGGTCGCTGATGTTCCACTTGCCGCAGCCATCGTGGATTTTCCGTTGCCCAATAGTGCATATTATACCGGTTTACGTTACAGCTGTTGGTGAATGGCGCTTCGTCGCTAAATAGAACGCGTGCAAAAAATCTGTCATCGTCCCGTAATTTCTCTTGTGCCCAGTGGCAGAACTGTACGACGTTCAGAGCCGTCGCCATGCAATTCCTGGTGCATAGAAATATGGTACGGGTGCAATCGGTGTTGATGTAGCATTCTCAACACCGATGTTTTTGAGATTCCCGATTCTCGCGCAGTTTGTCTGCTACTGACGTGCGGATTAGCCGCGACAGCAGCTAAAACATGTACTTGGGCATCATCATTTGTTGCAGGTCGTGGTTGACGTTTCACATGTGTCTGGACACTTCCTCGCAGTGGCTAGCACAGTGGACTCGCATTTGGGAGGACGACGGTTCAATCCCGCGTCTGGCCATCCTGATTTAGGTTTTCCGTGATTTCCCTAAATCGCTCCAGGCAAATGCCGGGATGGTTCCTTTGAAAGGGCACGGCCGAATTCCTTCCCTGCCCTTCCCTAATCCGATGAGACCGATGACCTCGCTGTCTGGTCTCCTCCCCCAAACAATCCAAACAAATGGACGCTTCCTGTTTCCTTAAATAACGTAACTATCCGGCGAACGGTCCGGACACTTGGATGATGTCGTCCAGGATACCGAGCAGCTTACATAGCACACGCCCGTTGGGCATTTTGATCACAATAGCCATAATCAACACGATATCGACCTTTTCCGCAATTGGTAAACGGTCCACTTTAACACGGGTAATGTATCACGAAGCAAATACCGCCCGCACTGGCGGAATGTTACGTGATATCACGTACTTATACGTTTGTGATTATCACAAAGCGAAAAAGTGGTCCAACTAAAACATTCACATTTCTTTACGTATTACACGAATATGTAATAAAAATGGCTCTGAGCACTATGGGACTTAACATCTGTGGTCATCAGTCCCCTAGAACTTAGAACTATTTAAACCTAACTAACCTAAGGACATCACACATCCATGCCCGAGGCAGGATTCGAACCAGCGACCATAGCAGTCACGCGGTTCCAGACTGAAGCGCCTAGAAGCGAATATGTAATAAAAATGGGGGTTCCTATTTAAAAAAAAGCAGTTGATATCTGTTTGCTCTATGGCAGCGCCATCTAGCGGGCCAACCATAGCGCCATCTGGTTTCCCTCTTAAAGCTAGACAAGTTTCGTTCTTTGTAGTTTTTTCGTTTGATGCTTATTTCGTGAGATATTTTTTCCCAGTCACTATCAATGGACCACTCTGTATATCCTTTTATTCATTTCTTTCTCTGTCAACACCTCTCAAATCCCATGTCATTGTATATGATAAAATGGATGTGCAATAATTATCAATAATAATAATAATAATAATAATAATAATAATAATAATAATAACGGTTTAAAAGTATAACGTGCAAGACAAAGTCGCTTACTGCAATACTGACAATGTAAAATGAAGAGCTTATGTTACATAGGAATTATGTATCAGTTTCCTTAACCTGCTGGTCAATATTACCTCAATATAAAATTTTTGTCATGTCATTGCCTTAAGTTGTGAGGCATTGAGAAATAAGTTACTTGTTGCCATGTTTACCTCCTTCTTGTTTATTTTCTCTTTTGTATGGTTGGAACGGCTGGCAGTTCCTGCAACCCTCTGAAGAACACTTCTCGGTTATCTCTTAGCGAACGCAACGACAAACATACGTCACACTTGCAGCATGTGCGGTTACACAATCTGATGACGTTCTCTAAACTGATAACTACATTTTTAAATGCTTTTGCGTTTATCATTTTCACAAAAAATAAAAGCTGAACATTCAGTTCTTATATACAATTCCACTAAAAAAAAGGTCGTGCAGCCACTCTTAAATTTATCAAATAATGCAGTTATAAAATCATAAACTTGTACCGGTTCAGTGTAGATTAATTTCACTCATAATGAAAATGACTGCAAGCATCATTCCAACAATTCTCTAATTTAACAGAAGCAGATTATTTTGGTATACGTGGAGTTTCTCTACATAACAGCCAAGAAAAACAGTTAAGTATTCTTTTGGTGAGGTGGTGAAATAAGCTAATTTCAAGAAAATGGAAAGAAAAGGAAAAAAAGAAGAAAGAAATTAGTTTGATGCTACTCTTTATCTGAAAGACTCTCTTTTGCCTGTCTACATACATTTTGCTAGTTACAGAACTGGCTTTACTATACGTTTTATGTATGATCAGTGAATGACTCATTTTCTCAGTTCCTTATGCATAAAATATGTGAAAACGTGTTTTTTAATAATGCTACACATGAATCACAAAATACGTTGTATTTTATTAAACATCACATTATAGGTATAGCATTTCTATGGAGTATCCTGTCAGTACTTGGAGGAAGATGGACACATTATAAACTTCAATACACAGTATTGATGTTTCACAATAATATTTATTTAATAGTTCAGTAAAATCCTGGAACTGTACACCAGACTTTTTTACTAGGAATACTGCTGTCCAGATTGTTTTCAGCAGTAAAGACAAGATTCATCATTTAGAACAGACTGTAATTTATAGGATTTCCTGCGAACTGTGTGCCAAATTATATGCAGGCCAATTAGGCGCGAGTATAACTATGAGACAGAACGAGGACGAAAGGAGTTGGAGCCTGAAAAAGAGAGATGCCACTTTTGCTGAACATACTCTGATTGATTGTCATTCTTATGATTAAATGTGATGTTTTCCATAAGAAAGTAAAGGAATAAAACTTAGTGCAAAACTTCTCTAAATTCTTGGTACTAATAAACTACAATTAAAGATTTCTGACCTGGTCATTAATGACCAAATACAGTATCGTTATTCACCCTTATTGCAGTATCAGCAGGCAGTGAATATTTTTCTCGCCATCGCGTAATACTCTTGTTATGACTTCCTCACCCACATCCCATAGACTTCTTTCTCTTCTCTGCACCCCCCCCCCCCCCCCCCCCCATCACCAAATCCTTTCCGGTCTGCTCATCGTGTTCGCCAATTTACCCCTCAAACATAGCACCCTGTGCCGTTACTCAGTTACACGTTTTTTGTTTATATTTCTGTACATTTAAGCTTTGAGGATGAAGTAATATAAGATATATTTGGTCAGAGCTTCTCTGTGAATTATGCTTTTGTTTTGTGTATATTCATAAAACGTTACACAGCTTTGAAAAAAATCTTTGTGCAACTATGAACTGTCAGTGATGTTGTGTAGACTATGTGTTTATTATTAAATGATCTGACGATGACCCAGAAAGCTGGAAGCCTGTCCATAATGAACTATTAAATGAATACTATTTTCGAATATCAGTACTATGTATTCAGGTTTTTAATATAACATTTTTTTGTTATAAATAACGGAAAAATAATGTAATTCTGCAGTTAAACGGTTTTAGAAGTTTGCAGGCAAAACAGACTTGCATGTGATAATTAAGCTAAGGCAGAAATAGAGGCAATACATACAGTGTGTAATGTTCCAGTGCACATAGCCTTAATCACTTTTCTCTTGCAAAATACTGCATTTGTATCAGTGGGTCGAAGCAGCTTTAGTGACTATCAAATATTTGTTTTATTGAAATATTTACATAGCTTAAATAATTATGCCTTCATTACATTGCAGCTATTTCGCAGAATGGAAAGTAGTCCGGCGAGAACAGCTTTGAGTATTGTGTCTGAAGCCAATGAGAAATTCTGCTTCGACCTGTACAAAGTGAGTACTGTAAACATTATCACATACTTTTAGAGCATTGACTAACGTAGTAAAACAGCCTACAGACTGAAAGAAAACATTGTCGACTGGTGTAGATTACGTAGAAATGTTGTGCTAAAAGAAAACATTATCGAACAATAACTAAAATCGGTGTTAAATACTTAGCAAAGACGTGGAATGGTATGTTATTGCATTCCTTGAACATCTTAAGAAAAGAGGCTGGAGCAGGTGAATGTAGGTGGTGCCCATTTGTAGGACATACGTGGTCTATAAGTCAGCCCGTCTCCCATCACGATATCTTGTTTTTGCTGGACTGGAAGAGTGCAGGGTAGCGTGAGCTCATCGGACATAATATTAGTCACTTTGGATTGCTGTACAAAGTGTAGAACTAGACTAGTACCACGCTCTCATGTGACTCTCAGTGGTGCTCAAATAGTGTGTACTCTTATGGAATCATCGCAGTAAGATGGGCTGACGTGGAGACACAGTGACAGAAAGCCCAAACGTTAGGGTGTGCCCATAACCTCACCGTAAATGAAGTTGCCCAGCGTGGTGGTGATCAATGCGGACTGCCAAGCGCGTTTACAAGGAACTCGCAGCCAACCATGTAACGCATAATAAGAACAGTGGTCGTAAAAACATCCTAACCGACAGGAACCGGAGACGTGTTTAGTATTTCCGTCTGCTGCGGTACCGATAACGTCCCCGAGGCTGCGAGGAGCGCAACCGACGTTTCATCTGGGCTATACCTCTCGCACGAATCTAGGCCAGCCAGACGGCCAGTATTCTTTTGTTCTGTGCTACACGACGCGCATCGATTCTCGTCATATAGCTACCCATACAACTATCCTGCTCTTTTTCTGGACCATAATGGTTTTCGCAATCAGTATTGTTAAGCTAGTCGATCTCATTTAAATGATGTCGATATGTGGAGAGCTATGTGTGTATTAACTTGAACTGTTTTTACACCTTTGTTTATGTATGCTGTTGTATTCAGTTCCGTTTCGTCCACATTGATTGTGTGTGTGCTAAAATGTAGTAAAGTGTACCAATGTGAAATTTTGTAATAAATCACCGAATGTGTGCATGTTTGTCATGTTCTCAATATCCATGGAACCTCAACAAGTATACAAACAGGACGCAGCTTACAAATCTTGCTCCGTCTACAGTTCGCCCATCTGTAATGGGAGTGGGGAGAAAAACGAGGTGTAAAGTTTTTCCAATTACATCAGTTTCAAACGCGACAGGAGTCCCTTCTGTGAGTGAATAAAGTTCCATCTCAACAGTTTGAGAACGAATGTTGGGAAGGGTACTGCAAGCAGTGGGCATCTGGTGCCAGATACCTCTCAAAACAACGTTGCTCACAGCTGATAATAGTACTACACGTATTCATTCAGCCAAGCAAGAAAAAACCGTAACAGTATCAGACTGGAGGAGTTTAGTATGGCGTGATGAGTCGCGATTTTGCCGATTTCAAAATAATGCAAGGTGTGTAGCGCATAGATGGTCCAAAACGACGTTTAATCCGCAGTGTGTAGAAGGTGCATTTCAAACCGGAGGTAGGTCTGTGAGGCTTAGGAGGTGTTTTTCATGCCACGGGTTGGACCCACTTATTCACGTTACCTAGAACATGAACCAGGATATTTATTTCAACATTCTCAGTCGACAAGTGTTGCCCATTCTTCAGCATCTTCATGAGGAGCATGCTGTGGACAGTTCCAGATTCCAAGATTACAGCAGCTTTGCTCAAGGGGCTGCATGCATTCATTCTAGATTCAACACTTAGGCTCCATATAGCACCTCGAGTAGTTCACAAAACCTTCCAATGCTAACGCCATATAAAATGTCTTGGAAGTACGTGGAATGGAAGGTGAAACACAGTAATCAACATCCTGTCAGTCAGGTTGCTCTACAGGGTCTAATCATCAATGAGTGTCTCCAGTTGGAAGTGGTACACCTGAAGAAACTTGTGGACTCTCCTCATAGCTGAACAGAGGGCATTGTCAAGGTTTGTGTGATTTCTCCCGGAGCTGACTAATTTTTTGGCCAGTGTGCAAATCTATCAATAGGATAATTTTTTGCAGTTGTTTTAATGTTAAAATCCATTCCCTTAAACTATAATTTCAACAAGTTCCCTATTTAAAAAATTTCGCTGTTGTGCCTATGAATTATTATCTCTAAGGCAGTGCGCTGTCAAGCGAAAGACCCTGGTTCTCTGTTGATATGACTAGGCTTCCTGTTTGTTTTGGTAGGCACCGCTAGGTTATGCATTCACCAGTTAGGGGAATGAAGTTCAGCCCTGCACTGCTTTATAAGATATGTTTAACTAGAATGAACAGTCATATGGCTGTCGTAAGTGATGTTATTGCATATTACTGGATCATTTAATAATGAACTTCGGACCAAAACCAGAATACTGCAACTTCGAATGTTCTGTGTAATCTATTGCATAATTTGGTAAACCTTACCTTGGCCAGGAAGATCGCCTGATATCTGCCCAATTGAGAACGTTTATAGCATTTCCATCAATCAATGTCAACCGCATAACTGCTTGCATAAAGACCAGATGTAGAACACTGTGTTACTGACTTGCTCAACACACACACACACACACACACACACACACACACACACATACACACACACATGTACAGTAGAGCGTCTATTATCCGAACGTCGGTCAACCGAACGACCGCTTAACCGAACTGTGTACTCGCTCACACCTGTTACTCTCCCACCCTACCATCCATCATCCCCCTCACTCCCAAACTAAGTTTCCCACAGTAGTCGCCGCACTGAGCCACCGCTGGCGGAACATTGATTCTAATGGGGCCTTCACAAGGCGCTGCTTACGTGCATAAGTAAATATGAAACGGGTTCTTGAAGGGCCTCAGTTATTCATGTACCAACTTTAGATTTTGAACGTGATGACTAAAATATAGTTGCCGTTAACTGAATTGAGTGTGATTTTGTTAATTTCTGTTTATTGACTGCAACGCAAGGCTTGAGAGAATTTCGATTGTTGCCGTGGAGAGGTGGAGAGGCCAAGATAAAACTTACTAAACTCATGGAATCTGTATAGTTTAAAAACATGAACTTTAACTTAAATTATCTGTTGCAATTTAAAAAGGTTCTTATAACGAAATCTCTCGCATTTACAGTTCCTGTTAACACTGAAAAATAAATTAGTACTTTGGCGCGTAATGGCCGACCAGAGGCTGCATCGGAAGATGAGCTTACCGCAGGGCAAATTACTGAAAAAGTGCTTATTAAAAATAGTTAGCCACTGCGAGCATTTGAGGTGACAACTATTACAAAGAAATTCATTTTGCAATAATAATAACAAGTTTATTTTAGCAATAAATACGAATAACGTACATAAAATATGTGTAGCCGCTCAATGGCTGCCTTCCGTATAGCGAAACAAAACAGTGTGTGTCCCACAAAATACGTCCTTCCTCCTAGGCCATACAATTGCGTCTCATTCGATCCTTTTTTATTTTCATAGACCTTAAATAAAGATGCTATCGCTGCATATCAGCTGTTTCAAGAACATTAACTATATCTTTTACACTAATTTTGTTCATAAAATACTTAATTACGGTTTACAACCGATAAAAATGTCAATATTTATGTGACGTACCGTCACACAGCCCACATGCAGTGGAACTATCTTGGACCTTGTAACTAGAAATAGGTCGGACCTTGTTGACATCATCAATACAGAAACGAGAATTAGCGATCATGATGTCATTATAGCAATAATGGTTATGGAGTTTAATAAGTCAGTTAAGAAAACAAGGAGAGTGTTTCCGCTAGAAAAAACAGGTAAGCAGTTGTTAGTTCCAGTAAGATGGACGTAGAGAAATTATGGGCAAAGTTTAAGCATATTGTAAATCACGGTCTGGAGAATTATGTGCCTAGTAAGTGGATCAAGGACGGTAAAGACCAACCATGGTTTAATAATGAGATTCGGAAAATTGAGAGGAAGCAGAAGCTGTTGCAGTCTCGGTTCAAAAGAGAACGCTAAATGACGACAAGCAAAGTTCAGTAGAGATTCATGCGCCCGTGAAAAAATGTGTGCCAAGCATACTACTACCACCGCCATATCCATACGTTAGCAAAAGATCTGGCAGAGAACCGGAAAAAAATTTGATCCTATGTAAAATCGCTAAGTGGGCCTAAGGCTTCCATCCAGTCACTTGTTGACCCATCTGGTGTGGTAGTTGAAGATAGTAAAAAGAAAGCCGAAGTTTTAAATTTCACATTCAAGAAATCGTTCACGCGGGAGAATTGTACAAGCATACCGTCGTTTCACCGTCGTACAGACTCCCGTATGGACGAAATAGTAATAAGCATCCCTGACGTACAGAAACAACTGAAATTGTTGAAAACAGGAAAGTCGGCAGGTCCGGATGGAATCTCAGTTCGTTTTTTCAAAGAACACTCTACAGCATTGTCCTGTTACTTGGATTGCATTTATCGCAAATCTCTCGCCTAGCGCAAAGTCCCAATCGACTGGAAAAAAGCGCGGGTGGCTTCTGTATATAAGAAGAGCAAAAGAACGGACCCGCAGACTTACAGACCAGTATCACCAACGTCGGTTTGCTCCAGAATCCATGAACACATTCCTAGTTCTAATGTAATAAATTTTCTTGAGACAGAGAATCTTATGTGCACCAATCAGCATGGTTTTAGAAAGCATCGCTCGTGCAAAAGTCAGCTTGTACATTTTTCACATGATATACTGAGAACTATGGGGTTGGGTTGTTTGGGGAAGGAGACCAGACAGCGAGGTCATCGGTCTCATCGGATTAGGGAAGGACGGGGAAGGAAGCCGGCCGTCCCCTTTCGAAGGAACCATCCCGGCATTTGCCTGGAGCGATTTAGGGAAATCACGGAAAACCTAAATCAGGATGGCCGGACGCGGGATTGAACCGTCGTCCTCCAGAATGCGAGTCCAGTGTCTAACCACTGCGCCACCTCGCTCGGTTGAGAACTATGGATGAAGGGCGACAGGCAGATTCCGTATTTCTAGATTTCCAGAGTTCCCCATCTCTAGATTTCCCCATTCGAGGCTGTTAAATGAAGGTATGAGCGTTTGGAATAGATTCCTAGATACGTGAGTGGCACGGAGACTTCTTAAGTTACCGAACCCAGTACGTTGTCCTGGACGGCGAGAGTTCATTAGAGATAAGGGAATCATCAGGAATGTGTAATAGGTCCGGGTGGACAGCAATCTGCGGTTTTTTTGCTGATGATGCTGTGGTGTACGGTAAGGTGTCGAAGTTGAGTGAGTGCAGGAGGATACAAGATGACTTAGACAAAGTTTCTAGTTAGTGTGATGAATGGCAGCTAGCTCTAAACGTAGAAAAATGTAAGTTAACGCGGATGAGTAGGAAAAACAAACCCGTAATATTCGGATACAGCATTAGTAGTGTCCTGCTTGACACAGCCATGTCGTTTAAGTATTTGGGAGTAACGTTGTAAAGCGAGTTAAAATGGAACGAGTATTTGAGGACTGTGATAGGGAAGGCGAATGGTCTACATCGGTTTATGGAGAGAATTCTAGGATAGTTCGTGTCTAAAGGAGGCTGCATGCAGGACTAGTGCAACCTATTCTTGAGTATTGCTCGAGTGTTTTTGGGATCCGTACCAAGTCGAGTTCAAGGAAGACATCGAAGCAATTCAGAGATGGGCTGCTAGATTTTTTACCGGTAAATTCGAACGACACGCAAGTGTTACGAACGTGCTTCGGGAACTCAAATTCGAATCCCTTGAGGGGAGCCACCGCCCTTTTCGAGGAACACTATTAAGAAACTGTAGAGAACCGCCATTTGAATCTAACTGCAGAACGATTCTATTGGCTCAACATACATTGCGAGTAAGGAGCACGAAGGTAAGATACGAGAAATTAAGGCTCATACGGAGGCACACACACTCAGTCATTTGTTTGAGAGTGGAACAGGAGAAGAAATGCGTGGTGGTGGTACGGGGAACCCTTCGCGACACGCCTTACGGTGGATTGTGGAGTATCTGATTGATGTAGATGTAGACGTAGATGCACACCACTGGCCATTAAAACTGCTACACCAAGAAGAAATGCAGATGATAAACGGGTATTCATTGGACAAATATATTACACTAGAACTGACATGCGATTACATTGTCACGCAATTTGGGTGCATAGATCCTGAGTAATCAGTACCCAGAACAACCACCTCTGGCCCTAATAACGGCCCATGCAGCTTCAACATGATACCACAGTTCATCAAGAGTAGTGACTGGCGTATTGTGACGAGCCAGTTGCTCGGCCACCATTGACCAGACGTTTTCAAATGGTGACAGATCTGGAGAATGTGCTGGCCAGGGCAGCAATCTAACATTTTCTGTATCCAGAAAGGCCCGTACAGAACCCGTCCACTGTTCGAAGTGCCGTCAATGCCAACAAGAGGTGACCGAGACGTGTAACCAATGACACCCCATACCATCACGCCGGGTGATAAGCCAGTATGGCGATGACGAATACACGCTTCCAATGTGCGTTCACCGTGATGTCGCCAAACACGGATGCGACCATCGTGATCCTGTAAACAGAACCTGGATTCATCCGAAAAAATGACGTTTTGCCATTCGTGCACCCAGGTTCGTCGTTGAGTCCACCATCGCAGGCGCTCGTGTGTGTGATGCGGCGTCAAGGGTAACCGCAGCCAGGTCTTCGAGCAGATAGTCCATGCTGCTGCAAACGTCGTCGAACTGTTCGCGCAGATGGTTGTCGTCTTGCAAACGTCCCCATCTGTTGACTCAGGAATCGAGACGTGGCTGCACGATCGGTTACAGCCATGCGGATAAGATGCCTGTCATTTCGACTGTTAGTGATACGAGGCCGTTGGGATCCAGCACGGCGTTCCGCATTACCCTCCTGAACCCACTGATTCCATAGTCTGCTAACAGTCATTGGATCTCGACCAACGCGAGCAGCAGTGTCGCGATACGCTACAATCCGACCTTTATCAAAGTCGGAAACGTGATGGTACACATTTCTTCTCCTTGTACGAGGCATCACAACAACGTTTCACCAGGCAACGCCGATCAACTGCTGTTTGTGTATGAGAAATCGGTTGGAAACATTCCTCATGTCAGCACGTTGTAGGTGTCGCCACCGGCGCCAACCTTGTATAAATGCTCTGAAAAGCTAACCATATGCATATCACAGCATCTTCTTCCTGACTGTTAAATTTCACGTCCGTAGCACGTCATCTTCGTGGTGTAGCAATTCCAGTAGTGTATATGTTGTGTACGGGATACTACCGCCGTGTTTATCGCTTACTCATAGGTTTTGTCACCTCAATGTATGCATATGTTATTTATATGCACCATTTTCTTATAATGACTTTTTATAATATTTCCACGTACATTTAGACAACATTGACACAATACTTATTGGCTGTGATGGATAATAAAATGATTAGCTTGCCCTTATGATAATCCTCCTGCCAAGAAGTGAATTTAGTAATTTGCTGCACCAAGGCAGAGAAAAATGCTTCTGCTTCTCATTTCGACATAAATGTAACACCAGGAAACTTAAATCTGTACGTAAATGACTGCTACGACTCCTGGTGCTACTGCTGCTGCTGCTTATGACGATGATGATGATGTTGATGATGATAATGATGATGATGATGGCATGCGTGTTGGACTCACGACACTCAAGTCAGGCAAGGCTTTTAAGCGGTGCTTTCTTTGTAGGAAATTCGTCGATCACATCTTCATAGTCTAGTTGCTGTTATGTCAGAATTTATGGAAAGGACGGCAACACTTTGACTCTGTCCTGCGTCATGGATGACGGTAAATAATTATTGTCTCTTTCGAGGGGTGAGAAAGAGCGTCTTTGCAGCGACTGACAAAAATATTTGCAATGCAATCTCCAAATTAGGAAACAGTTCTTGAACGTTGTTTTCACACAAAACTCTACACAAAGTACTTAGGAGGAGGTTATTACACTCATGTTCAGAAAAAAAAACAGAACACCTTGAACGACTACAGATAGGACGTTCACATTCGGGAGGGCATGTACATTAGTGTGTTCCGCAGAAATGATTAGCTTTTCAGGCAACTCGGTTCAGCGTGCGTCCTGTTGTCTAGTAGGCACAGTGTCCGCCATGGGCCCTGATTACATATTCCATAAGCGATGGCATCGACGCTTGTCCTCTGTTATAGCTATCCATGCTGCGTTCACCTAGTTCCAGAGTTCATCTGTGGTAAAATGAAATGTTCGTATGGCATTGTTGGCCGGGAGGCCCCATTCGGGGGAGTTCGGCCGCCGTATTGCAAGTCCTTGATGAAAGACACACAACACACAGTCCCCTGCCGGGAATCGAACCCTGGCCCCCTGCGTGGTAGGCGGTAACGCTATCGCTACGCAACGGAGGCGGACTTCATCTGTGGTGATTGGCATTGGGTCACAGCACTGCACCCGTCGTTTGACCATATCCCACACATTTTAGATTGGCGACACGTCTGGTGATCTGACGGGCTAGGGTAAAAGGCTGACATCCTGTGACACCAAGAAGGCACGAGGTCGTGCATTGTCCTGCTGAAAAATGGCATCTGGGGTGCTGTGCAGAAAGGATATGGCTACGGGTAGCAGGCTGTCATTCTCGTAGGTCACACTGGTCACAGTTCCCTGGTCATTTACCATCTGTGATTTGTAGTTGTACCCAATAGCACCCCACACCATAAAGCCTAGAGTTTATGCTGTATATCTAGTGCGAATGCAGTCACTGTGATGCCTCAGGCAGGCATGTTTTACGGTAGGTGGTGTTGCGCCGCGATATCGATGTTGACTTTGCGCCTGCGGGCCGACATGGTTTAATGCTAATCATTTCTGCAGAACATACTAATGTACGTGTGTCAACATGAACATTCTATATCTAGTCATTCAAGATGTTCTGTTTTTTTTCTGAACGTGGGTGTACTTTGTTGCTCTTCAGTTTGCTTGCAAGCAAGTAATCTGACCACTCAAAAATTCTTCAGAGTCGTCTTTGTGGAGCAGTTGCAGTTCTCTAGCACAGTTCAATAGTTCACTGTGGTCTCGTCAAGAAAAATTAATCAGGAACTCAAAATTACCATAAAACTCTTCCAGCGATTTTTTACTTTTCTCTAATTCTGATATCAGTCTGTCTATAACAACTTTCTTCTGAAAGTAGCAACAAACTCAACTGTTTCGTCCACTTCAAGTTTTCTTGACTTTCCCCTTTTTGTGGTTGTTTTGTAGATATTTATCTTACTGTAGTCGACGCAGCGTTTTTACATGTGTCGTACATAGAACACATCTCTCGAACATCTTCAAGTAAAGAATCGTACAACTTCATTACAGCCCCAATATCAGTATCAGCACTTTGCAACAGTTTATTTGTAACATTAAATCTCTTATATAACACTGACCAAAAAGTTGCTATCGCAGTTTCCAGACTCTGCAGACTGGTCAGCATTCCAGTCGCGTCGCATCATAGTGAAGCCTTTAGAGTTTCATCATAAAGAGCGTGAGCAGCACACGGAAAATACACAGCAAGAGAGTGGATTTGTTTAATTCTAGCTTGGTGGCCAGAATAAGCACCAGCCATATTGCTTGCATCGTCGTATGACTGACCCCTGCATAAGTGAATATCCGAATCATAGTTACTTAATAAAATTATTAGTGAATCAGTTAATTCTTGTGATTTGTGCCCCGACTTTGGGACAAACAGATGACTCCGTCAACAGGAAATACATCTTTTGATAAATACCTTTCATAAGATAGCTGATTCGCATGTGTAACATTGGGGACGGAGTCTTAATATGGTGGAGAAAATACGTATGTAGTTTCCTTCACTTCATCTACAATATACTTCACCACCCTTTTTGACAGAATTGATGTAAACTTTTCACATGTTTGAAAAGAAAGATATGGGATGTACCCTTTTCCTTTGCATCTTTGAAGTTCTATGTGTTTAGCTAGAAAAGGGTCCAATTCTGTCATTAGCTTTAGCGCCATCTCGGAATTTCCGCTGTGTGTTGACCCAAACGCCTAGTTGTGCCCCTTGAAAGATAGGCCTTGTGTGGAAAAGTTCTTGACCACACCAACAGCTCGTGTTATAACGTCCCTCCAATATTTTACTTCTGTCTCAAGCTGAGATGTTAGTGTCTTTTCCATTCTTCCTGTGATTTGTCCTCTAGCTTTTAAAGTTAACACATATTTCCTATTTCAGTTGAATTTTCATGGGCAGTTAATCGGGACTGGCCATTTTTCCAGTCATTAAATACCTCATTAGGTTTTGGAAACTGTGATGTTCCATTAAATAATAAACACGGGACACAAAATATTCCTTGTGGTTCATAAAAGCAAACGTTTATTTAAGTACCTCAGAAAGTCAGTATACTGCCTGCGTACGTTACTGAAATCACAATCCAAATTCTGTGCCACATGACCTTGTTTAGCGAAGTGATCGCAAAGGAATTCATTTACTATTCAGATCGCAGGATCGTCAGAAACTGAATCGCTATTATCATTCGCTTTCTATGCTTCATTTGGGTTCACCGAAACGATTGTTTCCGCGCCATTGTTATTCTTTTTAATATCTGAAACGCTTGATTCGGACAAACCATATGGTGCACTGTTTTCGAAGCCGTTCACATCGTTATTACACTCAGATGTTTCTAGACTCGAGCTTCAACCACAGTTGGAAGTCACGAACGATGGCGGTCGAGTTGGTTTGTTCTGCACACCTGTATCACGCATTCTCCGACAGTCAGTGAGCGTCCACTGCCCAGGAGTGTTCTCAGCGCTCTGTTGTGAATCCCGTAGCTAATGCGAGCATTAAACGTTATCGTAGCAAGTTGTTCAGTGAATGTTTATTCCAATTGTTGCGGGTTGCATCGCTGATGGTGGTGGTAAGCGAGAAACTCTGCATAAGCAAACGAGAGATATAATTTGCCGGATATAATCTTTCTTCAAGCGCAAAGCACGTGATTGCGCGTCGAGTCCGTGCAAACCACTTGTGGCAAGTAGATGCGCAGATGGAAGGGCATGCATGGGGAGAGCTGTAGGTGGGGTTGCGGTCGGTCGCTGTAAGGGACATGCCGAGTACTGGAAGGGAAGTGTCGTTCTAAACTGAAGCCTACGCTCACATTTTTTTGTAAATATTAAGCGGGGCCTGTCCATGCCCACTAAAGATGGGTCGTTCGAGAACTAACGAATCTGAAGGAACGGTTCACCAAGATGAACGGAACGAGCGAGAAACGAATTCTAAGGAACGGTCTTTCATAGCTTACTTCGGTCGCGGATTTCTACTTATAGTTCCCAGGAACGGGAAACGGTCAGTCTCGTTCATGCAGCGGCACGTCGGCCGGTCTCATTCCAGGCTAAGTCCCGTTCCCGTCTATCTCGGTCTCGGCCTCGGCCTCGCTCGCCCGGACTCGTCCTTCTTCGCGCGGCCACTAGTCGCAGTTCCACTGCCGACTGCTCATAGTTAGTTCGGTATCGAGTTGTTCGTTTCGTTCGCTGCGCACGCTCATTCTAGATCAGTTTCAAACCTTTTCTGAACTCTGAACTTCTGGTTCTTTTCGTATTCTATTCAGCGTCCATGACCGGTAATTAAAATGTATTTTATAACTACGTAAATTACATAAAAATTACGTGGTAGGTGATACATACATTTTTTCGGGTAACAAAACGGCGAATCAGCTTACTTCACTATTTCGATAAATAGCAATAGAAATATTTAAGAAGGCAAGATATTTTGCTATTACACATGCAAAGGAAGTTGGCACGGCACACAAGAGTGGCTATTTTCTGTCTATTTTTATCCAAAGTAAAAGGACATGTTCTCTGTTATGGACGGCAGACCGACGTACAACCGAATGAAGCCCGCGCTCCATAATCGTGTGTCTGGTTCAAAAATGGTTCAAATGGCCCTGAGCACTATGGGACTTAACTTCTAAGATCATCAATCCCCTAGAACTTAGAGCTACTTAAACCTAACTAACTTAAGGACATCACACACATCCATGACCGAGGCAGGATTCGAACCTGCGACCGTAGCGGTCGCGCTGTTGCAGACTGTAGCGCCCAGAACCGCTCGGCCACCCCGGCCGGCCGAGTGTCTGGTGTCACATTTTGTAAAGAGAATATGATAACTTCTACAATATTATTTCGGTACCACAGGGTGGCGCACGAAAAATCGGCCCCGAGTACTAGACTGCTCACTGTCGCCCACCAATCATCATTTATTGTTTCGAAGTTGTTGTTTGAATTAACTTTTTTGTTATTTCTTCACTGCCTAATTATTACATGTTTATCTATCCTGGTCGTAGCAGTCAACAAATCGTGTGTAACTGGCGAGCAGTCTGTACTCGGGGCCGGTTTTTCGTGCGCCACCTTATGTTATTTCACTACGATCAGCCACATAATGCTACAGTTGGCTAAACGAGAGGTTTTGCAGAATTACGAAAATTACAAGTGTGCGAGAATTCTGTTATGAATAAAAGCTCTGTACTCCACGGGGGAGGCAAGTGCCCTCTCTTGGCGCCTTCCATCTTCAGTCACCTGTGCTACTAATTTTTCACAAGAACCATATAACAAGCACAAATGAACGGTGAACGAGTAAAAATGAACGGTACACAAAAAAGAGCGATCACCAGTGAAATAGTTCCCAACGATGAACGAGTTTGCCCATCTCTAATGGCCACACTTGCATGGTGACCATTCAAAAAGATTTGTCACCTTTACTGTGGTTAGTATGAAAAAAGAATTTCGCCGAAAATGCAGCGATTTATTTTGGCCTGGCTTATTAACCACTTGTAACTTTCAGATAAGTTTGAGTAAAACCTACACATTTCTCTTGCTGACATATTAAAATTTGCATGTTTTGCCAGAACACAGAGGAGTTTACACTGCCCCACCTCACTGCAATGTTATGTAGACACAGTTGCGAGAGAATTCTGGAACAGTGAGGAACTGAGAAAAAGTAAGCTCAATATCTTATGAAAAATTACATTTTTGGTACAAAATAAACGTGTAATGTCCTCACTTACGCTGTTCCAAAACCCATAGCATTTCTCGTTTCACTGGCTACCAATGGCCCTTAAAAATTAGTCTTTTATCGAAAAATCTGTAGTTTGTGGAATAACGCAGTAGATTATGAAGTTTTGCATAAAACCATACGGCAAAATACTCTCCCAGTGCTATCATTTGCCAAAATCTCATTTTGATATCTCAAACCGTTTATGAAATATGAGGATTGTTGTGGATATTTCACTCTGGCTTTCCAGAATGGCATTATTGCTAAAGGAAAATTCAATATGTTAGGTAAATTTCATATGTAGCAACATGTTATGCAATATGCCCCAAACGCAAAATCATAGCGATCCCTATTTTTCATTGCAACCTCTTTCGAATTTCCCGTAGAGTCTTACTTCCACGTAAGTATCATAATAACTATGACCATTAACGAAATGATGGGCACATCATAATCAGCCTGACATATAAAGCTACAAGTAAATCAATTTTTTTTTTAACGAATGGTTTCCGCTTGAGAAAGATTGCATGCAGGCAGTGCGTCTCAATTCCGTCCCCGGCGACCGGCCGAAAGGCGGCACACACTGTCGGCCTCCCCTTCCGAACAGACGAATGAATTCGCCCAGCACTTTGGACGAAAATCAGTTTTTCTGTCCGTGCCTCGACGTGCGCGAACCGTCATCGTTCGTGTATCGGACTGCAGCTGGCTTGTTTGATTTTTGCACTCTTTTTCCAACTCCAGTTAGAACTAGCTGGCTGTGTATCATTTTGAAATAGCACATCGTTTTTTGCAATCTTTTCACAGTTTCATCTTTCTTTATTGCCTTATCTTTTGCAAGTTTCCGGTACTGAGAATTACTTAATCTTGTTCTACTCTCACTCATTTTAATTCTACATCTACATCCAAACTCCGCAAGCCAC
This sequence comes from Schistocerca serialis cubense, assembly GCF_023864345.2. NCBI lineage: Eukaryota > Metazoa > Arthropoda > Insecta > Orthoptera > Acrididae > Schistocerca > Schistocerca serialis. Next base: position 1,044,186,747 of record NC_064639.1, on the reverse strand, counting down.
CTGGCGGTGTGTGGCGGATGGTACCTTGAGTACCTCTATCGGTTCTCCCTTCATTTCCTGTCTCGTATTGTTCATGGAAAGAAAGGTTGTCGGTATGCCTCTGTGTGGGCTATAATGTCTCTGATTTTATCTTCATGGTCTCTTCGCGAGATATGCGTAGGAGGGAGCAATATACTGCTTGACTCCTCGGTGAAGGTATGTTCTCGAAAGCCGACCAGGGTGGCCGAGCGGTTCTAGGCGCTACAGTCTGGAACCGCGCGACCGCTAAGGTCGCAGGTTCGAATCCTGCCTCGGGCATGGACGTGTGTGATGTCCTTAGGTTAGTTAGGTTTAAGTAGTTCTGCCGGCCGAAGTGGCCGTGCGGTTAAAGGCGCTGCAGTCTGGAACCGCAAGACCGCTACGGTCGCAGGTTCGAATCCTGCCACGGGCATGGATGTTTGTGATGTCCTTAGGTTAGTTAGGTTTAACTAGTTCTAAGTTCTAGGGGACTAATAACCTCAGCAGTTGAGTCCCATAGTGCTCAGAGCCATTTGAACCATTTTTTTTAAGTAGTTCTCTAGGGGACTGATGACCTTAGAAGTTAAGTCCCATAGTGCTCAGAGCCATTTGAACCATTTTTATGTTCTCGAAACTTAAACAAAAGCCCGTACCGAGCTACTGAGCGTCTCTCTTGCAGTTTCTTCCACTGGAGCTTATCTGTCATCTCCGTAACGCTTTCGCGATTACTAAATGATCCTGTAACGAAGCGCGCTGCTCTCCGTTGGATCTTCTCTATCTCTTCTATCAACCCTATCTGGTACGGATCCCACACCGGTAAGCAGTATTCAAGCAGTGGGCGAACAAGTGTACTGTAACCTACTTCCTTTGGTTTCGGACTGCATTTTCTTAGGATTCTTCCAGTGAATCTCAGTCTGGCACGTGCTTTACCGACGATTAATTTTATATGGTCATTCCATTTTAAATCACTCCTAATGCCTGCTCCCAGATAATTTATGGAATTAACTGCTTCCAGTTGCTGACCTGCTATATTGTAGCTAAATGATATAGTATCTTTCTTTCTATGTATTCATATCACTTTGCACTTGTCTACATTGAGATTCAATTGCCATTCCCTGCACCATGCGTCAGTTCGTTGCAGGTCCTCCTGCATTTCAGTACAATTTCCCATTGTTACAATCTTTCGATATACTACAGCAATATCCGCAAAAAGCCTCAGTGTACTTTCGATGTTATCCATAAGGTCATTTATATACACTCCTGGAAATGGAAAAAAGAACACATTGACACCGGTGTGTCAGACCCACCATACTTGCTCCGGACACTGCGAGAGGGCTGTACAAGCAATGATCACACGCACGGCACAGCGGACACACCAGGAACCGCGGTGTTGGCCGTCGAATTGCGCTAACTGCGCAGCATTTGTGCACCGCCGCCGTCAGTGTCAGCCAGTTTGCCGTGGCATACGGAGCTCCATCGCAGTCTTTAACACTGGTAGCATGCCGCGACAGCGTGGACGTGAACCGTATGTGCAGTTGACGGACTTTGAGCGAGGGCGTATAGTGGGCATGCGGGAGGCCGGGTGGACGTACCGCCGAATTGCTCAACACGTGGGGCGTGAGGTCTCCACAGTACATCGATGTTGTCGCCAGTGGTCGGCGGAAGGTGCACGTGCCCGTCGACCTGGGACCGGACCGCAGCGACGCACGGATGCACGCCAAGACCGTAGGATCCTACGCAGTGCCGTAGGGGACCGCACCGCCACTTCCCAGCAAATTAGGGACACTGTTGCTCCTGGAGTATCGGCGAGGACCATTCGCAACCGTCTCCATGAAGCTGGGCTACGGTCCCGCACACCGTTAGGCCGTCTTCCGCTCACGCCCCAACATCGTGCAGCCCGCCTCCAGTGGTGTCGCGACAGGCGTGAATGGAGGGGCAAATGGAGACGTGTCGTCTTCAGCGATGAGAGTCGCTTCTGCCTTGGTGCCAATGATGGTCGTATGCGTGTTTGGCGCCGTGCAGGTGAGCGCCACAATCAGGACTGCATACGACCGAGGCACACAGGGCCAACACCCGGCATCATGGTGTGGGGAGCGATCTCCTACACTGGCCGTACACCACTGGTGATCGTCGAGGGGACACTGAATAGTGCACGGTACATCCAAACCGTCATCGAACCCATCGTTCTACCATTCCTAGACTGGCAAGGGAACTTGCTGTTCCAACAGGACAATGCACGTCCGCATGTATCCCGTGCCACCCAACGTGCTCTAGAAGGTGTAAGTCAACTACCCTGGCCAGCAAGATCTCCGGATCTGTCCCCCATTGAGCATGTTTGGGACTGGATGAAGCGTCGTCTCACGCGGTCTGCACGTCCAGCACGAACGCTGGTCCAACTGAGGCGCCAGGTGGAAATGGCATGGCAAGCCGTTCCACAGGACTACATCCAGCATCTCTACGATCGTCTCTATGGGAGAATAGCAGCCTGCATTGCTGCGAAAGGTGGATATACACTGTACTAGTGCCGACATTGTGCATGCTCTGTTGCCTGTGTCTATGTGCCTGTGGTTCTGTCAGTGTGATCATGTGATGTATCTGACCCCAGGAATGTGTCAATAAAGATTCCCCTTCCTGGGACAAGGAATTCATGGTGTTCTTATTTCAATTTCCAGGAGTGTATATATTGTGAATAGCAACGGTCCTACGACACTCCTCTGTGGCACACCTTAAATCACTCTTACTTCGGAAGACTTCTCTCCATTGAGAATGACATGCTGCGTTCTGTTATCTAGGAACTCTTCAGTCCAATCACACAATTGGTCTGATAGTCCATATGCTTTTACCTTGTTCATTAAACGGCTGTGGGAAACTGTATCAAACGCCTTGCGGAAGTCAAGAAACACGGCATCTACCTGGGAACCCGTGTCTATGGCCCTCTGAGTTTCGTGGACGAATAGCGCGAGCTGGGTTTCACACTTTCGTCTTTTTCAAAACCCATGCCGATTCGTACAGAGTAGATTTCTAGTCTCCAGAGAAGTCATTATACTCGAACATAATACGTGTTCCAAGATTATACAACTGATCGACGTTAGAGACATAGGTCTATAGTTCTGCACATCTGTTCGACGTCCCTTCTTGAAAACTGCGATGACCTGTGCCCTTTTCCAATCTTTTGGAACGCTACGCTCTTCTAGAGACCTACAGTACACCGCGCCAAGAAGAGGGACACTAATAGTGAATAAAAAATCATTGTCTAGACACTAAGCAGCTGTACTGTTTACAGTTTCAAATTGAACTTTACTGCCAGCCAAGCAGCCGTCTGTTAGAATAACTGGCGGTATTTCCTTTGAATTTGAAGGGGTGTCGTTGGGTGTCGGCAATAGATACTCCTATGACAGTGTTAGCGGTGTCTCCCATCACAAGGCTCAGTTGTGAACAGTGAGATTTGTCTTCCTAACGAAGGCTATATCACAAGAGAAGGCACGACACTGAATGAAGTTAATAATAGTTCAATAAATAATTGAGGACGTACGGTGCAAGTGCTACTCTGAGATGAAGAGGTTGGCAGCGCTGAACGGCGCAGAGGAATGCAGAACTGCACAGCATGGAACAGAGTGTTTGTAGGACGTCCTCGCCGGCCACGCTGAACCTCATCCCTTGATATTGCGCAGCGCGGTGCAATCAGTGTGAACACAGCTTTGTAAGCCGCCACAAAATCCTCCACCCCGGGTAGCCGCCTAACCTGCCTAAGCCTAAATACACCCGTGCTTCTGCATCTGCCTCTGCTCATGGATATCGTCAAATGCGGGTCTTGTCACTAGGATGCATGTAGACATTTTGCAGATTGCTTTAGACGGCTCTCCACTTTCTTTAAGAAAGTGATAATGTTGCTTGCTTTAGATTTCAACTGATCTAGCCCGGTTATGTCATTGAACGTTGGAAGTATTTAACTAGTTCCTCTAGAATAATTATAGGTCACACTTGCGCCTGGAAGTGTCCTCACTAACACATGATATCCGCCTAACCCAGTGGTTAACACACTTTTTTGGTTCCCAGCACCATTTATATGTGATATTTTTTCCTCGGCATTTTAACTCGGACACTGGTTTGTCTAACGCAGTTGAAATACGACGATGATGCGGCTAGGTTCGTTTAAATATATGATAATAAATTAAACACACATTTTGAATTCACAAACAAAATATTAAACGGTTTTGTCACTGATACTGTCAATGGGACACACGTTCTTGTTGTTCACATCTTTTCAAATCTCGGAATACAGCTATCCTCATTTCCTGTTTTACATCGATTTTCGGACGATATTTACACTTTACTACAGCGACTGCGGAAAGCCTAGCTTTTCAAAAATAGTAATTGCAAATTTAATTAGTTTTCGTTGAGGTCTATCACTGCCTTTGAGCTGCAGCTATTTACCTTTCACAGATGTCAAAAAATCGTGAAGTTCCATGGTGTCAAAGTTTGGCAATTTACTGACGCAAAACAGTTCAATACGATTTTCTTTCTCTAAAGAAATATATTTTTGTCAATAAATGAGATTTGAATCCAAGCGAATTTGTCGATATTATTTGTTTGAAAGAATTTTTCGAACCGTTTGATAAGGGGTGATATGTGATCTGCAAAGACAGATTTTGTATTGCAAAACAAATCAACTTGATTGGTTCAAAAAATGTTCAAATGTGTTGGAAATCTTATGGGACTCAACTGCTAAGGTCATCAGTCCCTAAGCTTACACAATGCTTAACCTAAATTATCCTAAGGACAAACACACACACACACACACACACACACACACACACACACACACACACACACACACACATGCCCGAGGGAGGACTCGAACCTCCGCCAGGACCATCCGCACAGTCCATGACTGCAGCGCCTTTGACCGCTCGTCTAATCCCGCGCGGCCAACTTGATTGGTAATTAGACACTGTTGCAAGAAGTGAACAATCATTGATCAGGTTCATTATTTTTCTTTTCCATAGTTGTAAATTCTTCTGAAAGCCGTTATCTTTTCACTTAATTTTAAAGTTCAATTTCTTTGTCAACAAGCTTTTGCCGTCTCTCTAATTTGTGGCAAAGCTATCTTCGCTGTCGTGGCAACTTTCTAATACGGCGATTCCTTCCTATCCCTCAAAACATTGGTCAGCACATATATGTCTTGTACAACACTGAATTTTATCCATTGGTACTCCACGTCTACTCCCCCAAAGATTGAGTCTCCTACGTCTTATATAGATTTAAACTGAGTACATAACTGTAGTGGGTTCAGTGTTTACACGCTCAAAGTATTCCCCGTCTTGAACAAAATTTTGACCCACAAAAAAATAACAATGCGATCTGCCTTTTTTGGATGAACATAGTCTGTAGTAGGTAACTTTCATGGTGCAGCGAAAAATAAAGTCCGCAGCTCGTGGTCTCGCGTTCGCGTTCTCGCTTCCCGAACATACAGGGTCCCGCGTTCGATTCCCGGCGGGGTCAGGGATTTTCACATACCTCGAGATGACTGGGTGTCCGTGTTGTCCTCATCATTTCATCACCATTCATGAAAGTGGCGAGATTGGACTTGGCAAAAATTGGGAATTTGTACGGGCGCTGATAACCATGCAGTTGAGTGCCCCACAAACCAATCATCATCATCATCATCATCATCATCATAAAATAAAAGGCGATCTTGCACATAGTAATGCAAAAGTACGACCAAAACGTTCGACTATTCTGACACAGTCTAAAAGTGTGAATGTGTCCCCCCTTTTAAGCCTCCGATCGACAGTCGAACACGTTGGCCAACCTGTACCTGATACCCAACCCAACAGCGAACCCAACATGTTGGGAGTGTTCCATACACTGTCGAGCTTCAGATCGAGCTTATTGGTACAGCGTCAAATGGATTCTGAATCGGCTTTATCTGTGTGTGGGCTTAGAACTGGCTATTAGAGCGAATTAAATTCGATCATATGTCTTAATTGTCACAACTAGCTGTCAACGAGCTGCAAGATTACAAAAAACTGTTTGCGAATCAATAAGCAGTCTTTTGAAGACCTACTTGCACAAGTTTCCAATATTATTCAAAAACAAAGTACTAGGATGAGGGAATCAATTTCTCCTAAAGAACGGCTTCTTGCCACACTTCACGTCCACGGTGGGTCTGGGGGCCCGAGGTATTCCTGCCTGTCATAAGAGGCGACTAAAAGGAGTTTCAGACGTTTCGGCCTTTATGTGATGGTCCCCTGTAGGATTTGACCTCTTTTCTTCAAAATTTTTCCGAAGAGCGAGCCAATTGGGCATGGTGCATTGTCTCCATCGTGCATTGAGATCTTTAGCCCACTTTCCCGTCGTTGTATTTCAGTCCTGCTCATTCTCCATCTCTTGGGCGAGAACACCTTCCTGGGTGCATTTTCCACCATGACCTATGCAGTGTCACTTTCTGCATCGACGATTACCATAGACTTCTTTGCACCTGATATCCAGCACAGTAGCCAGTCCATTGTGGTGGGCTCGCCATGTACCCTGTTGGTTGTCGCCCCCTGACCACACAGGGATCGCTCTGCTGATGCCTGCGCTATTAACTCCCCACATATGCCAAGGGGTAGATGCCCATCCCCCTTGGGCATCGGGACTCCTGGCAATGGCCAACCTGCCAGGTGGCATTTGCTGCGGCTGGGTGGCACCCGTGGGGAGGGCCCCTGGTCAGAGTGGGTGGCATCAGGGCAGATGAAGCATAGTCCATCATCTCTTGCTGGTGGTGAAACACTTGCAGTCTCTAAGTGTTCACCATCTCAGTTCAGTGCACAGATGTACGACCCCAAAACATTCCCCTTCCTGGCCACACCATGGGAGGAACATCAGGCTAAGGATGGCAGCGGATCTTTTTCAGCCTGGTACCTTGTATGTTCAAGAGCTGATGGGGAACCTTTCATGACGACGAAGCCTCAGTTTTTTGTTGTTCATTTAGAGGACAAGTTTGGGGAGGCAGAGGGCTTGTCCAAAATGAGATCTGGGACAGTTTTGATCAAAATAGCATCCTCTGCCCAGTCACAGACGTTACTCGCTTGTGACAAGCTGGGGGATTTTTCTGTAACCATCACGCCCCATAAGAGCTTAAATATAGTCCGGGGTATCATATTTCACAGGGACTTTCTTTTGCAGTCTGACGATGAGCTGCGCGCCAATTTAGAATGGCGAGGTGTACATTTTGTCCGGCGTGTCCACCAGGGTCCGAGGGATAATCAGGTTGCCACTGGTCCATTCATCTTGGCCTTAGAGGGTGATACGTTGCTCGGGAAGTCAAGGTGATGGTCTATCACTGTGATGTAAAGCCCTATATCCCTCCCCAATGCAGTGCTTTAAGTCCTGGAAGTTCGGCCATATGTCTTCCCACTGTACTTCCAGCGTCACATGTCGAGATTGTGGACGCCCATCATATCCCAGTACTCCATGTGCCCCGCCTCCCATCTATGTCAACTGCAGAGAGCACCATTCGCCTTGCTTGCCAGACTGCAGGATTCCCGAGAAAGAAAGGAAAATCATGGAGTACAAGACCCTGGACTGACTTACGTACACTGAGGCTAAGAGAAAATTTGAACGCCTGCACCCTGTACGTTTGACATAGTCTTAAGCCGCTGCTACAACAGTTCTGACACCATGAGCTTCGCCAACCCCCATCACCTCTCAGAACCGGAAGGCTACACCTGGCCCCTTGATGGTGGGGGGTATTTCCCTCCTTGTTGCTCCCGCACCACTTACATCAGGAGCAACACCCCCCAACCATCGGGGACGTCCATCCCCACTTCTAAGCTGGAGAAGCATAAGTCTTCTTCAGCTTCTCTCGCTAGGAAGGGATCCCTTGGGTCACTCCCTTCCCAGGTTTGTGCTTGTGGGAAAGATGACATCCACCAGTGGCTGAAGAGCCCAAAAGCAGCTGGTCGTAGGGCTCACGCTCATCCTCAGTCTCAGAGACTGAGCCAGTGAAGTCCTCCCAGCCAGGGAAACCCAAGGAGCAGCGAGAGAAATCCAAAAAGAAGACGCCTAAGACCAAGGAAATTGCGGTAGCACCAACACCACCGCTACCTACAAGCTCTGCATCTGAGGATGGGGTGGAGATTCTGGCGTCCGCTGAGGACCTAGATCTCGCCAGACCCTCAGACACAATGGATATAGACTGCTCAGGCAAAACGTCGGTGGCAGCAGATGACTCTGAGGTGTAAACTGCCTCAATGAATGTTCCATGCCTTCCCAGTCTCACGATGACGTCATCCTCCAGTGGAATTGCGGTGGTTTTTTCTACGACCTGGCTGAGCTACAGCAACTGTTAAGCTTTACACCTACTATCTGCATCACCCTCCAGGAAACCTGGTTCCCGGCAATGCTAACCCCTGCACTCCGTGGTTATGAGAGATATTACAGGAACCGTAGCGACTATAATCGAGTGTCAGGTGGAGTTTGCGTTTATGTCCTAAACTCAGTCTGTAGTGACACTGTGCCCATTCAAACCCCTCTTGAAGCTGTGGCTGTCAGAATAAGGATGACGCAGGAAATAACTGTCTGCAATGTATATCTTCCTCCAGATGGTGCAGTACCCCTGAATGTATTAGCTGCACTTATTAATCAGCTCCCTAAACCTTTTCTACTTTTGGGAGATTTTAACGCCCAAAACCACTTGTGCTTACTGGCTGAGGCAGAGATGTCGAAACTTTACTGTCTCAGTTCAACCTCTGCCTCTTAAATACTGTGGCCACCACACGTTTCAGTGTGGCTCATGGTAGTTACTCGGCCGTTGATTTATCAACTTGCAGCCCAGGACGTCTCCCATCTATCCACTGGAGAGCACAGGACGACCTGTGTGGCAGTGACCATTTCCCCATCTTCCTGTCACTGCCCCGGCGTCAGGCCCACGGACGCCTGCCCCGATGGGATTTAAACGAGGTGGACTGGGAAACCTTCACTTCTGCTGTCACCATTGAATCTCCCCCACACGGTAAGATCGATGTGATGGTTGAGCAGATGACTACAACAATTGTTTCTGTGGCAGAAAACACGATCCCTCGCTCTTTAAGGTGCTTCGGCGTAAGGCAGTCCCTTGGTGGTTGCCGGAAGTCGCTGGAGCAATTAAGGAGCGTCGGCGAGCTCTACAGCTGGCATAAGCCACATCCTTCCCTGGAGCACCTGATAGCCTTTAAACAGCTCCATGCCCGCGTTTGCAAACTTACCAAACGACGGAAGCAGGAGAGTTGGGAGAGATATGTCTCGACCACTGAGTGCCATATGTCACCTTCCCAAGTCTGGGCAAAGATCAAACGTCTTTTCGGGTACCAGACCCCAACAGGTGTTCCTGGTGTTACCATAAATGGCGTGTTATGCACTGACACAAACGAGATTGCCAAGCACTTTGATGAGTACTTTGCTCAAGCCTCTGCGTCGGAGAATTATCCCCCAGCCTTTTGCACTTTCAAACGGCAGCTGGAACGGAAAGTCCTCTCATTCACTACACGCCACAGTGAACCCTATAACGCCACATTTACAGAGCAGGAGCTCGTCAGTGCCCTTGCACATTGCCCCAACACTGCTGCTGGGCCTGATTAGATCCACAGCCAGATGATTTAACAACTCTCATTTGACTACAAGCGTTATATCCTTGTCATCTTCAACCGGATGTGGTGTGATGGCGTCTTTCCATTGCAATGGTGGGAGAGCACCATCATTCTGGTGCTCAAACCCAGTAAGGTTAAATGATGATGGCATCCTCTTGGGTAAAATATTCCAGAGGTAAAATAGTCCCCCATTTGGATTTCCGGGTGGGGACTACTCAGGAGGATGTCGTTATCAGGAGAAAGAAAACTGGCTTTCCACAGATTGGAGCATGGAATGCAGATCCCTTAGTTGGGCAGGTAGGCTAGAAAATTTAAAAAGGGCAATGGATAGTTTACAGTTAGATATAGTGGCATTTATTGAAGTTCAGTGGCAGGAGGAACAAGACTTCCGCTCAGTTAAATACAGGGTTATAAATACAAAATCAAATAGTGGTAAAGCAGGAGTTGGTTTAATAATGAATAAAAATAATAGGAATGTGGATAAGCTACTATGAACAGCATAGTGAACACATTATTGTAGCCAAGATAGACATGAAGCCCACTGCAGATGATCAAGAGATTGAAGAAATGTATATGCGATAAAAGAAATTATTCAGATAGTTAAGGGAGACAAAAATTTAATAATCATGGGGGACTGGAATCCGATAATAGGAAATGGAAGAGAAGGAAAAGTAGTAGGTGAATATGGACTGAGGCTAAGGGATGAAATAGGGAGTGCATGGTAGAATTTTTCACAGAGTATAACTTAATCATAGCTAACACTTGGTTTACGAATCATGAAAGAAGGTTGTATACATGGAAGAGACCTGGAGACACTGGAAGGTTTCAGATAGATTACATAATGGTAAGACAGAGATTTAGAAACCATGTTTTGAATTGTAAGACATTTCCAGGGGCAGATGTGGACACTGACCATAATTTATTGGTTAGGAATTCTAGATTAAAACTGAAGAAACTGCAAGAAGGTGGGAATTTAAGGAGGTGGGACCTGGATAAACTGAAAGAACCAGAGGTTGTAGAGCGTTTCATAGGGAACATTAGGGAACACTTGACAAGAACAGGGGAAAGAAATATAGTAGAAGAAGAATGGATAGCTTTGAGAGATGAAATAGTGAAGGCAGCAGAGGATCAAGTAGGTAAAAAGACAGTGGCTAGTAGAAATCCTTGGGTAACAGAAGACATATTGAATTAAATTGATGAAAGGGGAAAACATAAAAATGCAGTAAATGAAGCAGGCAAAAAGGAATACAAACATCTCAAAGTGAGATCGATAGGAACTCCAAAATGGCTAAGCAGGGATGGCTAGAGCACAAATGCAAGGATGTAGAGACATATATCACTAGGGGTAAGACAGATACTGCCTTCAGGAGAGTTCAAAAAGACCTTTGGAGAAAAGAGAACCACCTGTATGAATATCAAGAGCTCTGATGGAAAACCAGTCCTAAGCAAAGAAGGGAAAGCAGAAAGGTGGAAAGAGTATATAGGGGGTCTATACAAGGGCAATGTACTTGAAGGCAATATTATGGAAATTGAAGAGGATGTAGATGAAGATGAAATGGGGGGTATGATACTGCATGAAGAATTTGACAGAGCACTGAAAGACCTAAGTCGAAACGTGGCCCCGGGAGTAGACAACATTCCATTAGAGCTACTGATAGCCTCGGGAGAGCCAGCCATGATGAAACTCTACCATCTGGTGAACGATATGTATGAGAATGATGAAATACCCTCAGACCTCAATCAAGATGTATGAGAATGATGAAATACCCTCAGACTTCAACAAGAATATAATAATTCCAATCTCAAAGAAATCAGGTTGACAGGTGTGAAAATTACCGAACTATCAGTTTAATAAGTCACGGTTGCAAAATACTAATGTGAATTCTTTACAGACAAATGGAAAAACTGATAGAAACTGAACTCGGGAAAGGTCAGTTTGGATTCTGTAGAAATGTAGGAACACAGGAGGCAATACTGACCCTTTGACTTATCTCAGAAGGTAGGTTAAGGAAAGGCAAACCTATGTTTATAGCATTTGTAGACATAGTGAAAGATTTTGATAGTGTTGACTGGATACTCTCTTTCAAATTCTGAAGGTGGCAGGGATAAAATACAGGGAGCAAAAGGCTATTTACAATTTGTACAGAAACCAGGTGGCAGTTATAAGAGTCAAGGGGTACAAAAGGGAAGCACTGGCTGAGAAGGGAGTGAGACAGGATTGTAGCCTATCCCTGATGTTATTCAATCAGTATATTGAGCAAGCAGTAAAGGAAATATAAGAAAAAGTTGGAGTGGGAGTCGAAATCCATGGAGAAGAAATAAATACTTTGAGGTTTGACGATGACATTGTAATTCTGTCAGAGACAGCAAAGAAATTGGATGAGCAGCTGAATGGAATGGACAGTACCTTGAAAAGAGAATGTAAGACAAACAAGAAAAAAAGCAAAATGAGGATAGTGGAATGTAGTCAAATTAAGTCATGCAATGCTGAAGGAATTAGATTAGGAAATGAGACACACAAAGTAGTAAATGAATTTTGCTATTTGAGGAGCAAAATAAATGATGATGGTCAAAGTAGAGAGGATATAAAATGTAGACTGGCTATGGCACGGAAGAATTTCTGAAGAAGTGAAATTTGTTAACATCGAGTATAGATTTAAGTGTCAGGAAGTCCTTTCTGAAAGTATTTGTGTGGAGTGTAGCTACACTATGTGATCAAAAGTATCCAGACACCCCCATATTAGATGCATTGTGCTGCCACCTACTGCCAGGTACCCCATATCAGCAACCTCAGTAGTCATAGACATTGTGAGAGAGTGGAATTGGATGCTCCGCGGAACTCACAGAATTCGAACATGGTCAGGTGATTGGGTGTCACTTGTGTCATACATCTGTACACGAGATTTCAACACTCCTAAACATCCCTAGGTCCACTGTTTCTGATGTGATAGTGAAGTGGAAATGTGAAGGGGTGCATACAGTATAAAAGCGTACAGGCCGACCTCGTCCATTGACTGACAGAGACTGCCGACAGTTGAAGAGTGTCATAATGTGTAAAAGGCAGTCATCTATCTAGACCATCACACAGGAATTCCAAACTGCATCAGAATCCACTGAATGTACTATGACAGCTAGGCAGGAGGTGATAAAACTTGGATTTCATGGTTGAGTAGTTGCTCATAAGCCACACATCATGCTGGTAAATGCCAAGTGATGCATTGCTCAGAGTAAGGTGCTTAAACATTGGATGGTTGAACAGTGGAAAAGCGTTGTGTGGAGTGATGAATTGCGGTACAGAATGCGGCAATCCAATGACAGGGTGTGGGTATGGCGAAAGCCTGGTGGACGTCATCTGCCAGTTTGTGTAACGCCAACAGTAAAGTTCAGAGACGTTGGTGTTGTGGTGTGGTCATGTTTTTCATGGAGGGAGCTTGCACCCCTTCTTGTTTTTCATGGCACTATCACAGAACAGGCCTACATTGATGTTTTAAGCACCTTCTTGCTTCCCATTGTTGAAGAGCAATTCGGGGATGGTTGTTGCATCTTTCAACACAATCTAGCACCTCTTCATAATGCATGGCCTGTGGCGGAGTGGTTACATGACATTTCTTGTAATGTACTGGCCTTCACAGAGTCCTGACCTGAACCCTGTAGAACACCTTTGGGATCTGTTGGAACACCGACTTCGTGCCAGGCCTCACCGACTGACATCGACCCCTCTCCTCAGTGCAGCACTCCATGAGGAGTGGGCTGCCATTCCCCAAGAAACCTTTCAGCACCTGATTGAACGTATGACTGCAAGAGTGGAAGCTTTCATCAAGGCTAAGGGTGGGCCAACACCATACTGAATTCCAGCATTATTGATGGAGGGTGCCACAAACCTGCAAGTCATTTTCAGCCAGGTGTTCAAATACTTTTAATCATTTAGTGTATGTATGGAAGTGAAACATGGATGATAAATAGTGGAGACAAGGAGAGAATAGAAGCTTTCAAAATGTGGTGCTACAGAAGAATGCTGAAAATTAGATGGCTAGATCAGGTAATTAATGAGGAGGTACTGAACAGAACTCGGCAGAAGAGGAATTTGTGGCACAACTTGACTAGAAGAACTGATCGGTTGGTAGGACACATTTTGTGGCATCGAGGGACCACCAATTTAGTACTGGAGGGAAGTGAGGGGAGTAAAAATTGTAGAGGGAGACCAAGAGATGAATACGCTAAGCAGATTCGGAAGGAAGTAGGCTGCAATTGTTACTCGGAGATGAAGAAGCTTGCACAGGATAGAGCAGCATGGGGAGCTGCATCAAACCAGTCTCTGGACTGAAGACCACAACAGCAACACATATTTATCCATATAAAAATGACTGTTTTTCTGTTATGAACATATGATCTCAAAAAGCAATGACCTGATTTTTGTGCAGTTTTTGCAAAATGATTGGAATTGTCTGAAGAAGGTTTGTAGCTATATAGCTTTCCCAACAACAATGTACTGGTTTTCTGTTAAAACCAACTGTGAGAAAGACAGTGCTGCAGTTCTCAACATTTTGTTATTGAGTTGGAACTTTGTACAGTTATTGCATTCTCCACATAAATAATTATGGCTACTAAAGGTGCATCAGTTTGTAGGTTTACCATTTAGGCATGAAAAAGAAAGTGATTAGGTGCTTCTCAAGGAAGCAAGAATCACCAAGCAAGCAACAAGTCATATCATTTACAGGTTGCTCCATCACATGCATCAGAATCGGAAGACCAATGCACAGCAAGAAATGTAGCCAACTGTTTATGAGGTACTTGATTGCATTCATTTTTTGAATATACATTTTACAGAGGCTCAGACATATAATATTTCAAAAGATTCTAGCAGGATGAAAATATTGCAACTGTGAAACTGATTGTCTGGGATGAATGCAGTATGGCACATAACAAACTGCTTGAAGTGAAGCGACAATTGAAATCTTCAATATTTATGAGAAAATTCGCAACCATTCAGTGGCTCTCTCATTTTATTAGTAGTTGACTTGTGACACACTCTACGAGGTATACCAAAGTCAACACTGGCTGATGAAGTAAATACTTGCCTCAAAGCATCACATCTTTGTTGACACGTGCATGAACTCCCATTAGAGACCAATATGTGCATACGTCTACAGCAGAATGCATCTCCTACATTTTCAAAACAGCTGTTAGATATTGGCAACAGAAAAGTTCCAGCTGATACCGCCACAAAATATATTTCATTTCCATTAAACTTCTGTGTCACTGTTCTGTCAGTCGAACAAATAATTGAGATGGTTTTCCCAGAAATTGCCACAAATTGCAAAAGTCACCAATAGCTTTGCGAACATGCTACCTTAGCAGCTAGAAACTTCAGAGCACTGATATTCTTTTGCACAACATTGGTTCACCTCAGTTGTGCAATGGAAACAGGCTATCCATAAAAAAAAACTTATGCTAAATGTTATTGAGGTGACAATTCTGAATGGCAAGTTACTGTATCCGCCTGGAACTACACTGCTGCACATACCAGACAGGTATTGTGGGCTGCCGCCTCTCCAGGATGATGTGAAGAATAGCTCACATGAACACAAGTCACCAAGATGTTTTCAAGTGTCACCTTTCATGACTCAGGCCATTTACTTCATAGCTTCACACAACCTCCACAGTGTATGGCGGTGCCAACCTCGCCAACATGTAGCTTACCTATCATGGCACCACTTTCTTATGCTACATCATGTGCCCACTCAGCACCACATGGGTATCCCTCTGTGGGAAGGTAATCAGGCCACAGCCAGACCCTGCTGCAGCCAGTACCACTGTGGGCTTGATGCTGGCCACACTAGCAGCCCACCAATTGGAATCATCATCCACATTGTGAGCACCTGTCACTGAAGCGAGGCCACAGTCTGCCACTCCCAGGTGCCACAAGTTATCCCACCAGCAGCCATTGACATTGAGCCATTGCCTCTGACAACAGCTGATGCCTAACATCCCAGAAGTATTGTCATTCCACCAGCAACTATCATCATCAAGGCATTATCTCCAACATCTGCCAATGCCCAGTGTCCAGGAAGCATCATTGTCCCACAAGCAGTTATTGTCATCAAGCTGTGCCTCCATCATTTACTGACACTCAGTGTCCCAGAACCATCGTCATCCCACTGGCATCTATCATCATTGAGCTACACCTCTAACACCCACCAACACCTTATGCCCCTGAAGCCTGTTGTCCTCTGAGTGCTTGGTTGGATCCTACCATTGATCATCCGTGGTACCTTCTGCTTGCCACTTACTGTGGCTCACGGTCTTCATTGTGTACAATGTCTAGCAGTGACATTTCTGTATGTACGTAGTAATGTGGACATTCATCCACAGACGCTGTATTTGAGTTTTATTTCCTATATCGATAACAAACAATTGTGCAAATGTGTACATTTCATTGGTAGTCTGTAGCCCCCACCCCCCTCAGTCATGGGCACAAAACAAGTCAAATGGAAAAGATGTGCTCATTTCACTTATTTCTATCATTCCCACCAACATGCTATTTCATTTCAAATGACTACAGATCACTGTTGGACTACCATTCTCAATGAACACCAACAAAGCACAATGTCAGTCACTTCAAGTGTTGGATTAAATGTTTTTCACGTGGTGTGTTCCATGCTAATGGGTGAGACAGGAGAAAAATTTATTTGTTTTTGCCCAAGATGGATAAACCAAAGATATTGCATATCCCAGAGCACTTGAATAATCTTATTCACATATGACATTCATTAAGGGCTACAAATTGACCACAACCTAAATTGGAAAACTCACACTCAAGACTTAATGAAATGCCTTAGTTCAGCTACATTTGCAGTATGCAAGATAGCGGAAATAGGTGATTTAAAAATGAAGAAGTTAGTTTATTCGACCTACTTCCATTCACTAATGAGTTATGGAATCATCTTTTGAGGAAACTCCCCTCACAAAGAGAACATTTTCAAAATTCAGAAATGAGTCATTAGAATTATATCTGGTGTCAGTCCTAGTTCATCATGCAGAGACATCTTTAAGAAACTTGGTATTCTAACTACTACTTCTCGGTACATGTACTCATTGATGTCCTTTGTCATTTCCAACATGTCTCTTTTTACACAAAATAGTACAAAACATGATTATAATACCAGAACCAAAAACAATCTGTATAAGGACTATAAAAGCTTAACATCAGTACAAAAAGGAGTCAAGTACATGGGTACTCATATATTGAATAACTTAACTGAGCATATCAAAGGTCTTGTAAGTGATAAAGATCAGTTTCAGAGTGAATTAAAGAACCTGTTTGCCAACTCCTTCAACTCCATCAATGAATATCTTCACAAGAATTATAGCTCATAACTCTGTCTGCATTAGAATTGTACAATATCCATGTATCTGAGTAAGAAAGTATCTTAAAAAAGAGGGCGGTGGTTTCCTTGCCACCGGATTTGCCCTCTATTTTGCAAGACGATGCAATGACTGTGGTTAAGGTCTTACGGTTTTGTGTCCTGTCCAATTTGTTGCCTCGGATTTTAGGGAGAGGATTTTAATGTGCTGCTAGGTGACTGGCTCACCCAGGTTTTAGGTAAGAGGTCCACCAGTCACGATTACCTACTTGTTTCCCTTAGATTTCTGTTCTCTTTTCCTTGTGTTTCCTTTCCTTTTTTAGTGTGTTTCTTCTCCTCTTGTTTTGCCTCTCTCTGTGAGAATCTGGAACTGTGTCAGGTCTGTGTCTTTTAGCCGTTCTCCTTGTTCGCTGTCTGTCTTTGTCCCTTCACCGCATGTGTTCCTGTTTCTATGCATTTGGGCGCTGATGACCATGTTGTTTAGTGCCCAAAAACCTCAAACCACACACACACACACACACACACACACACACACACACACACACACACACACACACAAAATTGACTCTTTCCACATCCCAGAGACTCATCTCCAAGGGATCCATGGTAAACGATAAGTGTGATGTAATTTATTTATTTCTACATATATATGTGTCTCATTTATTTGTATCCACTTCCAGTAAACTAAAAAATAATCAAAAGAGCCATTGCAATGCATTATCTAGTAGTAAATAAGTAAAAACAGATCAACATATCTTTGCCTTTAAGTAACAAAAGCAATTACTATACAGTAAGAAATGTAACTGCCATAAAAATCCAACACTTTTCTCAGTTGAATGAACAATATTGTTTTAAAGGATTATGTGTCTAAAATTTCAGGCTTTATGCAAAACTACAGGCAGTTTCCTTTACTCACCATATGGTCTGGAGGTTGCATTATCTCTTGTTTATCTGGGAGCTAAGGAAAGAACTGCTAAGGAAGTTGCTGATACTCTGCATCTACCACCAGACAAAAAAACAATTTTGGATGGTTTGAGTGATCTCCTGCAATCCATCAAGGTGCGTATAAACCATATAAGCAAAGTGCAGCCAGAACCCTTATGTTGAGTTACCCCAGCAAATTAGTTCGTAAGACATTATTGAATGGAAATATGCAAAATATGTTAGGAGATGGAGTCATTTGTTTCCAAGCCTTGCTACTTTACCCAAAGAGGAAAAGTAGCTGAAGTTAATTGTTTGAGCAGCTGGAAATATGCTTATTCCAGTTCAAGTTTTCATCAGTATATATACCCAAAAATTTGTAGAATGTTATCCTGCTTGCTGATCCCTGTTTATATGCTGCATCAGTTTTTGACATGAGTCTATTTCTTGTGCACAACAGAATATAGTGTGCTTTCTCAAAATTTAGGGAAGGTATGTTTTCAGAGAACCACACCACATTTTAAAAAAAATAAAACCATCATTAACAATTTCATCTGTTGCATCCTCTTTGATAGGATTTATTGTAACAGTAGTATTCTCTGCAGAAATGACCAACTCTGCTTGGTGTATGTTCATTGGAAGGCCATTCACATTGTTAAGGACAGGAGTGGACTCAAAACTGAACCCTGTGGTAGCTGAAGTCAGTTTACAGCCACAAAACATTGCCAAGTCATGGAATTTAAACTTTTTCCATACATTACAAAAAAGGTATTACTAATGTCTCTGTTTCAATATTGTGAAGGGGCACAACTTCTTTCCAGTGGGTGAATCTATCTATCTTACAGAAACCTTATAGTGACTCTATTGGAAGATGGTTGAGGACTCACTAGACCATTGTCTACCACCTGAAAAAAGTCATCAACAGTGGGGGAATTTTCCAACCAGTGATTTCATATACCTTGTAATTTTAGTCTTCTGGCAAGATGTACATGTTGCAGTTCATTCTTACATATCTTTATTGGAATTAGGCAAGACAGATTTGCAAGATATGAGCTTTATTGAAGCTCTCACTAATTAATGAGCAACACTGCAATATTTCTTAAAACCATGTTCCTAATTTGTTTTTGTGCATTTGGATGTCTCGGTTGATGTGTCATGCCACACTTGAAATCCATAGGGTATAGTCTGCTGAAACTTGATGTGAGTTCTTGAAGTTCTTTATCTTTTTTCTTGTGGAACAGTCATTTCCTCATATTATGTCATCTGCAATTCTTTTAGCCTAAGTAGATGATCAGCAACCTCTTTTTATGGCTAAGTTGTACAATATAAGTCAGATGAGAATTGTGGAGTATAAGGGGAAGATAATGGAGTTGCCATGTTGAAAGCTATTAATTTTTCTGTTTAAATGCAAAAGTTAATTGGGCAAGGTCTTTTGTAGACAGAAAATTACCTTACTTTCAGTAGATATTTGAAATACTTTTTCACAAAATAAAGAGGGTGAAGTTCATCGTCATAAATGGGATAAGTGTTCTAGACAGTGGAACACTTCTTTGAAAAGAAACCCATAGGCTTCCAAATTTCAACCCATTTCTGTTGTAGGTCTGCATCTGCGGCCCAGTTTGATGCATACACAAACAATATAAGCTCATACCACACACTTGAAAAGTCAGTAGTACAGCTTGGGCTAGGTTTCACTTCCATTTTTCAAACTATTCTGTTGCTTTTGCAGTCAAGCTGAATTTCCTTTTTCTATTCTTCTTACTTCCCTTCAGACACCCATTAAGAAGATATTGGTTTTGTGTAGCATGTGCTAGATAACAGTGATAGGGGTTGGATGTGCTGAGAAATGTTTATAATTGTTTCACAGTTTCTGGACAAGGTATCTTATTCTTTCCAACTTGAGACTGTTGACTTTCTGGTCTACAGTCTGCACCAAAACATAAATGGTAGTAGAAGCACATATTTTTTTTAAATTATTTCTCAATCAATTTGTGCTCCTACTATGAGAATGATGTATCTGATTCATATTTCTTTCAGCTTACACTTTAGTCTGTTGATTTGAGTGTATGATTCATCATATTGGAATGAAGAACCTATAGCCATTACAACTTCTGTGTTGGAGCTAAGTGAACTTAGTTAAGTGATCACATTTCCATCATTTGATATACCTTGAAGGCCATTTCACCTACT
Source organism: Schistocerca serialis cubense (assembly GCF_023864345.2). Classification (NCBI taxonomy): domain Eukaryota; kingdom Metazoa; phylum Arthropoda; class Insecta; order Orthoptera; family Acrididae; genus Schistocerca; species Schistocerca serialis. Next base: position 1,044,166,664 of record NC_064639.1, on the reverse strand, counting down.
CTTTCTTCAGTGACTACCAAAATTTTTTGAATATGGCTGGGACATTTATCTAAACATAAAATTTTAAGAACTGTTATTGCTTGTATTTTTTGTGGGTAAGATTTCATTTTTAACAACTGTTAACTTGGTTTTACATTGCCTAGCTCCAGGTCACTGAGTAATATTTTTATTTGACCTTCTCAGTCAACTTCAACACTGTTACAGTATTTTCTTTAGCCAATGAATATTTTTAGATGCAGGGCTGGCAACAAAATCCTATATGTTTTCAACAAATTGTGACTGTAATTTTATTAATACATAATTAAATTTCACAGTTTTAGTTGTTATGCATGTGATACAAAATTGTACTCCACTTTCTCAAACCAAATATTGGGTTTTCGTAACCAAAGCGGTGGCATGTTAACTGTGACCTCATCCACTTCAACTTCACCTTTAACTACAGCATTATTTTTTGTTGGCAGTGTCCATGGTTTTTTTTTTATTTTTCTATGATATTGCAGTGTTCATTTGAGGGGAGTTATTCCACATATTTTAATTCTCTATTTGTAAATAATTTAATGAACAAACCACCATTTCCTTCAAAACTCTTTTATTTTCATGCAAATTACAGTTGTTTTTTGGGGAAACAAAATACAGAGCAGGTAATAAGCAGAGCAGTTTCAGAAAAATGCACGGACGTACTATTACAAACTGCTGGAAAAATATCCCTGCAGATCATATGCATTCAAGCAATATAACTAATAGAAGGATTTGATAAGCAGTCTTTTTTGTTCAAAGTTCTCTATTCCAAATCCTACCAATTACTCACCGATAGTTTAGAAGTAGTATTAATAGATTAAAATAAAAATTTCTCTGTCACAGGTTGATTTTACAAGATTTGAAGATCTGTTACTGAAAAAAGAGTGAGTGTGCAGTATACCATTTTTTATGTTATTGGTGACTTAATGTAGTGCAAATTTCACATTTATATTACACCTGATGCCATGCATTTGTAAGTAATGAAAGATGATGATAAAGTTACTGAAAATTATAAAGAGGGTTGGGTATTGTGTAGAGCAGTGGTCGCCAAACTGCAGATAGTGAGCCACATGTGGCTCTTGGGCCCCTTCATTGTGACTCTTTCGCAAAATGCCATGTGCAGGTGCTTATGTACAGTGTGCTTCATGACCCATGCACAGAGGTCAGTTTTTGGTGTGGGGAAGTCTATTTTGAAGAAGAGATGTTAGATGGGGGTGAAGGTGAAATTGCCATTCTCTCCTGGAATTCAAACCATATGGAATCACTGCCACCTGTACTCCTTTTGCTGCTTGTGGCTACATCTTTGGAAGTGGAAGTTGGATAATGTTTCAGAGTCAGACACATGAAGTAATTTTTAACATGCTGAAGTTCATGCAAAATAAAGCAGTGGAAGGAATATCCTTGCAAAGCATGGAAAAAGTGTGTGATTGGGTGAAAGAAGACTAAAATAATTATATTAATAATGAACTAACAAGCAGGTGTTGACAGATGTGAAAATTACCGAACTATCAGTTTAATAAGTCACAGCTGCAAAATACTAACACGAATTCTTTACAGACGAATGGAAAACTAGTAGAAGCCAACCTCGGGGAAGATCAGTTTGGATTCCGTAGAAACACTGGAACACGTGAGGCAATACTGACCTTACGACTTATCTTAGAAGAAAGATTAAGGAAAGGCAAACCTACATTTCTAGCATTTGTAGACTTAGAGAAAGCTTTTGGCAATGTTGACTGGAATACTCTCTTTCAAATTCTAAAGGTGGCAGGGGTAAAATACAGGGAGCGAAAGGCTATTTACAATTTGTACAGAAACCAGATGGCAGTTATAAGAGTCGAGGGACATGAAAGGGAAGCAGTGGTTGAGAAGGGAGTAAGACAGGGTTGTAGCCTCTCCCCGATGTTGTTCAATCTGTATATTGAGCAAGCAGTAAAGGAAACAAAAGAACAATTCGGAGTAGGTATTAAAATTCATGGAGAAGAAATAAAAACTTTGAGGTTCGCCGATGACATTGTAATTCTGTCAGAGACAGCAAAGGACTTAGAAGAGCAGTTGAATGGAATGGACAGTGTCTTGAAAGGAGGATATAAGATGAACATCAACAAAAGCAAAACAAGGATAATGGAATGTAGTCTAATTAAGTCGGGTGATGCTGAGGGAATTAGATTAGGAAATGAGGCACTTAAAGTAGTAAAGGAGTTTTGTTATTTGGGGATCAAAATAACTGATGATGGTCGAAGTAGAGAGGATATAAAATGTAGGCTAGCAATGGCAAGGAAAGCGTTTCTGAAGAAGAGAAATTTGTTAACATCCAGTATTGATTTAAGTGTCAGGAAGTCATTTCTGAAAGTATTTGTATGGAGTGTAGCCATGTATGGAAGTGAAACATGGACGATAAATAGTTTGGACAAGAAGAGAATAGAAGCTTTCGAAATGTGGTGCTACAGAAGAATGCTGATGATTAGATGGGTAGATCACATAACTAATGAGGAAGTATTGAATAGGATTGGGGAGAAGAGAAGTTTGTGGCACAACTTGACCAGAAGAAGGGATCGGTTGGTAGGACATGTTCTGAGGCATCAAGGGATCACAAATTTAGTATTGGAGGGCAGCGTGGAGGGTAAAAATCGTAGAGGGAGACCAAGAGATGAATACACTAAGCAGATTCAGAAGGATGTAGGTTGCAGTAGGTACTGGGAGATGAAAAAGCTTGCACAGGATAGAGTAGCATGGAGAGCTACATCAAACCAGTCTCAGGACTGAAGACCACAACAACAACAACAAGCAGTCATTTTATTTCAATGTAGACATTACATGTCATCTAAAGCACCTTAATCTTATACTACTAGAGGAGGGAAAAACAATTTTTTTAATATTAGAAGAGGGGAAAGGAAAAACAGTTTTTTTATTTTAGAAGAAGTTATTTCATTTGAAAACAGATTATTTCTTTCTACACAAGATTTTGAAAGATAAACATTGATTGACTTTCCAAGCCACTGAAACATAATCAAGAATGTATTTGTATTTATTTATTTATCCTGTGGATCACATATTGTACAAAGTACACATGATATAGGACAAGTCATTTTTCTTAACAAATATGTAGTTTGGAGAAAAAAATAGGCAATGGACTGCCATTTAAAAAAATGTACACAAAATTGTTCATTGATGAATATAGTAACTTCACATACAGAGAATACAAACAATTTCCATGGGGAACTAAGAAACATGTAGGCAATGTAGTGCTACTTTAAATTTACACAAATAATCACTGAGATTACAGAATAGTGAAAATGTCAACTGGAAACACAACAGAAGGACAATGTCATTTAAAAACTACATTAAACATGAAATTAACATTGAGATTTCACAGACAATTAAGTTTTAATACTAATAGAATGTGTACTTGTACATTCAAAAAGCGAGTTAAAAAATTTTGGGAAGTGAAACTGAAACATAGTTGTCTATAGTAGAAATTAGGTTATTATTTTGCCTACAGAATGTTTTACTCTAATAACAGTATTTACAAAGGAACTTTATAATTTTTCATTTCCAGGAATTCTTGTACTGAATAGAAACAGTGCTTTGTCAGAAATGCCTTTAGTTTATTTTTAAATATTGGATCTTGGGCATTTTTTATTTGTTCTGGAATTTTATTGTGTAATACGACGCCCAGATGAGTTATATATTTTTGGTATGATGATGTCCTTGAAAAAATTTGATGGATATTAGATTGCCCTCTGGTATAATGAGCGTGTATATCATTGTTTTGGATTAATTTGCCTGTTCTTGAGAGGTATTCCCTGGTGAATAGGATTGTTTCTTGGATGAATAGGGATGGGATGCTTAGAACATTAAGTTTTATAAATTGACATTTACAGGATTCCAGCTTTTTGAGGCCACAGATTATCCTCAGTGCTCTTTTTTGTTGTTTAAATATATTTGTGCTGTGAGTTGAATTTCCCCAAAAGATGTAACTCTGATATTGATGTTTGCTATTTCAAAGCAACACCTTTAAATATAAATGAAGCTTTTCTCAGCAGGTTTCAGGAACTAAGAAACAGCAAAGCAACATTAGCCTTTGTTGAAAGAGTCTTAACATGACTGTAAAAGAATTAAACTTTTTCTCCCTTTAAGATCAACATTGGCAACTTTGAAATGCAACTGGTAGATTTGAAGCTTGAAACTTGAATGTCTTTGTGCTGTACATAAATATTGGAGAGAAATAAATGCGAGCTTAATGTGTGTTTCAAGGATGCTTGGCCTGCTGATAATGAAGAAAAGCCTGTTGAAATGGTGATTATCCCATATGTTGGGAAGACATCAGAAAAAATTGGAAGAATACTCTGGAAACACACTGTAAAGTGTATGTTTTGCCCACCATTCAAGACAAAAACCTTGTCATGATCAGTCAAGGATTACCAAGGGCTCCAGAAACTGGGAGTCTACTTCATCCCTTAGCAGTGTGGAAAAATGTATCTAGGACAGATTATCCAGATGGTACAGGTGAGATGCACTGAGCATAAACACCACACACACAATGAACAGCTGACAAAATCCACTGAGGCAGAACACTGCATCTCCCAGGAACATGCCATGAATTATGACAGCACCAAGTTGTTATAAAAATTCAACACTTTCTGGTATTGTATTCTAAAAGAAGCTCTAGAGATCCAACTACATAAATAAACACAGTGTCTTTCAATTAAGCAAGACCTTGGGACAAGCCATGAGATTGATCAAAGCACAGCAACTATCTACATGGAAATCGCTCCCATCATAAAAAGTGAAGAGGGTGAGGAACTGTTGTTACCATGCTGGCATAGACCCATGTTTGACGGTGACCGCAGCACTACTGAGGACCCCAGATTGACCCCCAACATCATGCTTCCTCCATCACTGCACCAGCTCCATGCCCAGAGGCTGATGGCTGGAGCCTGTGGGAAGAGGAGAGAGGATATTATAAAGTTGGCAGCCAGCAGAAATCAATAAGTCATCAGGAACAGCTGAAGATGGCAGCTTGTCAAAATATCATGCTTTCTTGATGAAATCCAGCTGAGTACCTGAGAAATATTCAAGATCAAATAAGTGCTTTGTTCACATCACAAGTAGTCTGCATTGAAAGACATTGAGAAGGAAGATATGTTGATTTTCAACACATAGAATAGTATCCTGACTCATATAATTAGCTAAAAAATAGTGTTTGCTTTCTTCTGCTACTCAGGTGTATGTACTCATGCAAGCAATCATAGTGTCATTGATGAGAACCTGAAATCATGCCTAAAATTAGAAACAACAGCATACAAACTTGATTTATCCAAGCTTTCAAAGGAGATCCAAGGCCATCACTTACATTAGTGTTTGTCAGTCATTATCATGATTTAATTTTATGGAGACTTCACAACTTAACTTTAACAATAAATAATATGATTACTAAGTATGACAACAAGTTTCATCCAACATTCCTACAATGTAACTAAGTCTTAAAACCTCAACTATAGTTTCTTATATTAATTTAAGGAAATTTTTTGGAGTGAAAGAATATGTAGTGTGAGGTATTGAGAAAGGTATGTTGATATGGTTTGGTCATGTAGTGACTATGAATAAAAGGAGGAAACAACCATACAAAATGAGTGTGAATAGGAAAGTTGGAAGGGGTTAAACTTGGCAAATGTACTTCAATCACTTTGAGGATTTTTTTCAGCAAAGGCCAGCTTAGGCGTTACCTTATTAAGTTAATAACAATGTGCCTACCTATATAGTTTATGTTTGAAAAATTTGGCTCTCAAAAGAAATTCTAGTCACTGTACTGTTGATACGTGGCCTGTTGACTAACAAGTTTGCCAACCACTGGTATTGGGTAATAAGAGACAGTACAACCTTCTGGACACTGATTCTTTCCTCTTTGTTCATCAGAACAAAACATTTGGGCCTGTTCGTTCAGGCTGCTGAGAAAATGAACCAAAGATGGTCTCAAAACCCAGGTGACTGGCATAATTTGTGTTAACATGCATCAATAATGTGGGCAATTGCTTCCAGCTTGTTAATATTCACTGACAGACGCACCTTCAGATCTGAAAAAAGTCTCTCTTTCAAACATATTTTGGATGTCACTGTTGTAGTTGTAGGAATTCCAGATGATTTTGGGATCACTTGCACTATCACAATCATAATCCATTGGCTACTGTCATAGTTCATTGTATGAATGTTGGAAGCTTGAACTATGTCCCTGTTCCCAATATTATCATAATGGTGATTGAGGTACTGTTAACAGCAGTGCACCAGTTTTGTAATAAGGCCTAAGCAGGTTGCTACCTGCATGTTGTGTCATGCCATGATAACGTTGTGCATTTTTCATCATCTGAAATGGAATGCTGAATTGTCAGTCACCCCCTCTTATGTAAAAAGATAGAAGTTGCTTGATACCATGTTTTGTGTATAATAGAGGTGGTCATACTACTCCCAATGAAATTTTGTAACATTTTTTCAGTGTTTATCCTCCTGAGTTTTATCAATGAATGAAACACCTTTTAGCAGAAACAGCCTTCTGTTTGTCAACAAGTAATCTATATGCCATTAGTTAGTCAAGCTGTATTCACTACTGACTCTACACATTTCTCAAAAACTAGCCCAGAAAAACTACACTATTAGATGTTTCAGGCCTCTGAATAGAAGTGCGCTCCACTACCACTTAGCAATAATAAAACTGCCAACTTGTGCTGACAGAGTACCAGAGGTGGTATCACCAAAGCACCCATACAATGTGTTGGCCAAGGGGACCCTTTGCACAGATCTACTCACTGTTGAATGTCAGCTATAGATATTCCTTACAGCTCCCATGGTACTCAGAATAGAGTACTCGTGGTGGTGAGATTTCTCTCACTGAATCTGATAAGTCATTACTGAGGATATGTGAATGTAGACTTTCCTATTATATACCACTGATGAAAAGCTTTTGGGTTGCCATTCGGGTGGCAGTATTAGGACGTGTGTATCTTAACACTGCCACTTGGGTGGAAATTAGATAGCTTTTTATAATGACTGAGAATGCTTACCTCGCTTATCTTGGTTGGCAGTATATACCCATTACCTCATACAGGGTGCTGAGTAGTCCACAGACAAACTCAGGAGTAAATGCCTGTGGTCTGCCCATGGGTTTCATTTTAACCTCAAAGGGACCTTGCGTACTAGATAATTCTGACACATCAAATGATTGTCACTGTGTTTACCCGTGGCCCTTCTGTAATCATGTTGTTTAGATTTCTTTGACTGCATTTGATGGGTTTTTACTGATAACATTTTGGCATCTATCAATCAGACAGATCTATGTTCTCATTGTACAACCATTACTCACTTACATGGGATTGGATAGTCCATAGACAACTTTACAGGCAAATACTGTGCAGTCTGTCCAAGGCTTCTGTAATGCCAGAATTCTGAAACCATGCTGTAATGGTCTAACAGTATGTACTTGTAATGCTACAGAGTACATGTGGTGGTGGTGGTGGTGGTGGTGATGATGATGATGATGATGATGATGAATAGTCACACAACACAGGTACAATACAAGCACATTTATATTAATGAAATGAGTGTACATGGCAGAAGCATCAAAACTAACAAAGTCGTAAGGGGCAATAAAAGTCAGAGTGTTTTGTGCAAGGTCCTCATTGATTGCCAGCGATGATGTTTGTCGAGCACAGTGACGGAGGTATGAGGTGTGTGAGTGGTGAGACTGCATGAAAATGGAGACACACATTGGCATCTGCAGCAGAGTAGTCATCAGGAAGCAATGTATACTGGATAGTGTAGAGATGGTAGTAATGGAGGCAGGCTGGCATGGAGTGGGGTTGGTAACAGCATGAATATGTTGTGATGTCCAAAGTTGGAGGAGTGAGGGGTGTGTCGCCAGGACTAGATTGTGCTGGTGATGGTTGAGGTCAGTTGGAGGCAAGCATCGAGTCATGATTGTGAAGATCCATTGGCAGAAAAGTGGAGGTGAAAGCAGTGGTATAGATGTCTTGTGGTAATTTGACAATCTTATGGAAGTGCCATGGGATGGAGTCATCTGCAGTCTGAAGTTTGGTAGCCTATGTGCTGACCTTCAATGAGGGGGGCATTGTATGTCAGCTTGCTGTTGAGTTATTCAGAGAGGACGTTGTGGATGTCCAGTTGCAATTCAAACTCTGATGGTATGGAGCTGGTAGTGGGCGTTTTGACAGATGTAGCAAAGGGGAGAGCTTGGCAAGTGTTATTATCTGGTGAAGTATCTTTAGTGTCCACACATGTTTGAGTCAGTTAACAGACACTGTTGTAGATTTCATGCTTAACAATATGTAGAAAGTATGGTCATCTCTGTGAAGGACCTTGTGTGGGCCTGAGTACAGGAGATGTAGGGCAGGTCGTACAGTGTCATCTCATAACATAATGAAGTCACAATCTTTAAGTGCTTTATGTAGAATGACTTTGTGCACCAAGTGTAGAATGCACAGAGGTATGCACAGGTAAGCAATGTGTTGCTTAGCATAAGAGACCTGTTCAGGTAGGTCTAGGGGTGTCACTGATGGTTCTTAGAGCACGAAGTCTGATGTAATTTTTGCAAGTCTTGTGGTGGTGTCAATTGCCGAATAGTCTCTATACGTTGTGGTGTGGTGCAAATGCCCAAAGAATTTACAGTTTGTCCAAATAAGATGACTTCTTTCAGTCAGATTTGGAATTCATCTTCGTTGATCATCATACCTTTGTGAGAGAGGCTGTCAAGAACTTTTTGATGTGCGTACTGTGGGAGACATCGTCTGGTGATCAAATCAAGATATCATGAAGATAACCACAACATAATGAGAACTTTAACAGTAAACCATCAATAAAACGTTGCCATATTTGTGCCACATTCTTAAGTCTGTATGACATAAACTTAAACTCAGAAAAATCAAAAGGCATGATAATGAGCGTTCTGTGAATGTCTTCTGGACACATGTCATCTTACAGCCAATGACACTAGAAACATAAGCGTTTGCAAAATAATGGGTGAAGCCCTGATGTTTGGTACCAGTTTTAGGGGTGAAGCCCAAGAATTGTCAGAGGGGCAAGCTATCCCAGCTTGTAAGAGATCATCCACTAGCAGTTTGGCAGGCCTAATTAATTCCAATGGTAGCTGCCATGGTCTGTGACGTTTTTGGGAGAGGTGGCGGGGGAGGATGGTGATAATCTTATGAACTGTTCCATTTTTTATGGCTGACTATGAATTGTTCCTTCAGGGGAATCCACAGAGACATGGTAGAGAATGTGAGAGGGAGTGACGCTGTTCCGACCTTTGTGTTGGGAGATGGAGCCGTTGCTGTAAGTATCTCCATAGATGGTGGTAGGGGTGGTGCCGAATCAGCATGGTGTAGAGATGTTGGTGAAGTTCCTGCTTGATGTCTTGAATTTTGTGTTGGGTGACATTGTTTTCGGGTTGTAAGTGAAAGTTTGTTTCACATGTGTTGAAACAGAGCTGTTTAACGTGTTTAATATGGTCAGTGGTGAGGAGGTACTCCTGAAAGAGCTGTTGACCATTGGGTATACCCGCAGCCGGCAGGAGGTGGGATTTGTGTTGTGAAGTGGGCTGTGCTGTTAAGTTGGGCTGTCAAATGGATGTAGCCGATTACACCTGTGGGGGAGTGGCTGCTAGTCAAGAGAGTTAGCTCGCCGACATACTAGTCGAGAACCAGATCAGTCTGTGCCAATAACTGATTCAGCTACATCTGCGATGATATATGTTTGAGTGTATATGTCATTGAGGCAGAGGTCTAGTGTGCAGACCTGTTATCCGTAGACACATATGTCATATCATTTAGTGTATGGAGCTGGACAAGCCTGTACACTGGCATTAGATGTGGCAAAGAGTGCAGAAAAGTATTGACCTCAGAACTGTTGTTGATGAGGAATAGTTGGTCACTGATGTGGTCAGGTACAAAGAGTCTTTTCTCATGAAAATGGTGGGGCACGTGTGGTCTGTCATTGTCATCATCGCTGTGGGTGTCCAGCTGACTTAGATATCCTGCGTTGCCCACTGTGCCTCCTGTGAACCATGCATGAAGTTTGGGAAATTGCATGGTGAAGGACAAGCAGGGTCAGTATATGGTACATCTCACCAGCAAATCTGATGCTGCATGGGCACAGTGTAGTCAGTGGCCTTCTGCACAGGTGCAGGCATGGGTGCGATGTGGTCGGTGGTGTTCAGCACAAGTGCGAGTGTGATATAGTTGTTGATGCTCTGCACAAGGGCAATACATATGGAGGGTAAGTGAGGGTTTGTTGTGGCAGTGCAAAGTTCATGGCTCTGAATGGGTGCAGTGATATCAAGATCCATGGATGGCAGATGAGTTCAGCATGGCTTGTGGTAGGTGGGAGTTCGGTTGTGCACCATTGTAGTTGCAATTCATGCTCATTGCCTTTGTTGTTGACATTATTTATGTATAGTCTTCGGAGTATGATAGTTTATCTTTGATCAGTGAGTTTATGGCTTGCATTCAAATGTTCTTGCTCATGGGTAACCATGTTCAGTTCGACTTGCAAGGGAAGCTTCAAAACCCACAAGGTCCATAATATGTGGTCGGACATTAGATGGAGATAAGCTTGCGTGCAGAGATGATGCTGTAATTGTGATGGAATCGTGTCCCGTAAAACTTTGTCATAAGTTATGTGATGGATTTGTTCCTCCGGATAGCAGTGAGGTGGTGGAAAAAAGCTGTTTTCAAAGTCTTATTTTTTTTTCTGCCGGAGGAGATGAGTGTGATATCACTTATTGTATCTGCATGGTCCTCCATATGGCTAAGCACAGTAATGAATTTCATACCATCACTGACAACTTCACTTGAAGCAAAAATGCTGTTGACAGGGGCGAACCTCAAAGTTGATCTAGCCAAAAAAGAGGTAGCTTAAGATGTGTGCGGTGCCCAGTAGGTTGCCAAGGCAATGTTCGTAGTTGAAGAACAGGAAAGCAAGTATTGTCTGTACACAGCACAACATGATGCACAATAGGAAATGCAGGAGACAATGCAGCTACATGAGGTCTGGAGTGATCAGGTTCACTTGTGGTATAGTTGATAGCTCTACAAAAGTGAGTAGGCATGAGTCCAACCAGTTGGATAGCTGTAACTTGGGAGTAGCGTGGTTTGTGAGTGAAACAGAGTGCTATGTGAGATCACATACTACAGTGTCTGTTATATTGTGTTGTTTGGAGATGGTTTAGCACATTCCAGAAGAGTGTCGGTGTCACTTTTTATCACACAAGATGCATGCCAGGTGCTGTCCACGGCACTTGGCATCGTGGCACAACAGCCTCTATCCAACGACATAAATTGGGTAGCACAATGAGGGCACAATGGCAGCACTGCAGTTATGCATTAGATGGAAATGTTCAAATTATGTATGAACATAGTCATCAGAGTCACTAGTGTAGTGCTATAAGTAAAGATGGAAATGAAGATGAACAGTCACACAAAACTGATACAATATAGTATAGTACATTTTTGTTAATAAGAGGAGCATACCTGTCAGAAGCATCCAAACTGAACAAAGTCATAAGGCAGACTGAGAGTCAGAGAGTTTTATGCAAGGTCTTGGTTGACTGCCAGCTATGATGCTTCTCCATGCAGTGTTCCCAAGTGATCGTACACTATTGTGACACAGAACATAACTTGGAAACAGATTGGCTCCCTGTTCACTTTTGAGTGATCTATCATAATTTTTGTTGTTCTTTATTACCAATGATTGCTGACCCTGATGCGTCAAAATTGTCCATCTCCATATCCTTTATGAGTCCAAAACAGAGTAACGACAATCTTTTCAGTACTGCTTGTGTACTTTAACTTTTTTTTGGGGGGGGGGGGGGGGGGGGAGTGGGGGGCGGGGGGAGTGAATGTGCAAATAGTGTTGTAATTGTTCTTTTTTTATTTTTGCTCAGTAGTAGAAACCCAATTATGATGATACAAACATAATGACAACACAACACCCAGTCCCCAAGTGTAGAAAATCTGCGACCTGGTCAGGAATTCAACCTGGGTCATAATTGTTCTTTGTTTCCAAAAGTGTTGAAACGCATCCATGTTATATCACTTCTCACATTTTTTTCCCACAATGGCCTCACCTTCCTCTAGTTAATGCAGCACAAATCTAAAAACAAGTCCCATTCACTGAGCTTTATAGCTCACCATCATCTTCCTAAGCACTAAACACCCAGGAGACACACAGTTTACTGCAGGAAAGGTAATTTGTAACCATTTTAGCCATGAAGGTCTGCACAATGAGGGCAGCAAATTACAGTAAAGTACAAAATAATAGTTTCATGTGTCATTCACTTTTGGCCAGTTTTCTGTCCCTGACAATAATAACCAAGAATGATTGTTATACCTCCCTTGATTTTTCGAATGATTCTTGCACAATTTGAGTCTTGAATATGGCTGTTGGTACTACAAAAATTGATTAATCTCGCACAACTATTTCTTGGCAAGATGCTTGATTGTTGAGACCATGTTGACAGATTCACTGACAAGCCCCAAGTAAGGCACCATATGCCACGTGTGGATAACAATATGTGAGTTGCTGATCATGTATGATTAACTCTCTCATCTTTCTTCATACATCACTTCCTGTAGCAACTTCATCAGGGGTTTATGGAATTATTGGACTGTTAAAAATGATATTAGTAATATTGTATACCTGTGAAACAGTGATACTTTCTAATTTTCTTGTCTTAACTGCAGTGCACCGATGGATTCATGCTTCATACTGCCAGCAAGATGTATATCCATAACAAGTTTACCATTATGGAGAGTTTTTTAGCAGATGCAGTGAGACTTTTAGCAGAAGCTGAATTGGTAGACTTTGAAAATGAACCAGATAAAGCTAGAACAATTGCTAATGAATGGGTGCAAAAGAAAACTGACAATAAAATCAAGAATTTCATTGCTGATGGTAAGTGCTGTTGAATTGATGGACTACCTTACCTCACACTTTTCATATGTCCCCACTACCAAAAGTTCAGTGAATTAAGGGAAGGAGGACAGTCATGCCATTGTACTAGAACTTAACAACCAATCTATCGTCTTGGGAAGGTGACATCCAAAACTGATGTACATCCTAACTGAGGTGGGTTGGGCTGCTTCTTGCATGAGCCAGATGATGCAGTGGATTGCTAGAGGCATATTTTCCAGTAACACAAACAGTGTGTCCCTCAAGAATTTAAAGTATACTGATCCATCCAATCATGCACAGGACATTAATCTGTGGGGATACTTGAGAAGTGTGGTTTACATTACTAACATTAATGATATCAGTGATCTGGAACAGCATATCCATAATGCTCCATGCAGCTGATTGAAAGGAAACAGTTATCATTGAATAACTTTGGTTGTCCATTTTGAGACATTGCTATGTATTCTTTGCTGTTTATGGGAGACCGTTTGAGCATTTAATGTGATATGGCTATTTTGTGTCACATAATGCTGTTGTCTGTAACTGAGAAATAATGCTTATTGTGACATGTACATAGGAATATTTTGACTTGTTTCATTCTAGGAACCAATCCTGATTATTGTTATGAATGTTAAGAAACAATCAATATTACCAACTAAAAATGAATTTAGGTTTACATATGGAACATACATATGGAACATGTATTTAATTAAAATATGCAGGCTGTTTTTATATCCATGTATGATAATATGTATGGTTGAAATTATCTTTACACTAATTAGTCAATATGCTGAACAGTTCTCCCACATTTCTTTCAGTTGCCTTTTCCATGTAAATTTTACAAGGCCTTCCCAATTATCAACCAAATTTCTTGAACTTGGATACAATACCATAAAGACGATACTGGTATCACTTCTCTGCATGTGACCTGCACTAGAAGCAGCAACAATATTTGTAAAAAAAAATGACTACACATCATGCAGGAACACCATCAAAGATCTTAGAATCTTAAATTGTATTTCCAATATAGTTGTTATTTAATCATATTTGTTGCTGATAAAAGCAAGTGTGTAAGTGCACTACAGAACACAGCAATATTTTCTTGCATATTTTGCATCCTTTCTAGAATTCAGAGTCAGTTTCTTTCTAAAATTCAGAGTCAGTTTCTGCATTCAAGTGCAAAGATTACCAACAAACTTTCATCAGACATCATATACCTTTTCTCCTTAAAGATTAGGATAGGAAAAAGCCTGTTTCATTGCCAAATTATTCCTTAGGCTTTTTATATCTTTTTTTCCTTTTCATGCATATATCATTATTGCTGCTGGTAATCTATATCCACACATCCTTTGCAGCTTTTCACACTGTCATCTGTGTTTGTACTCTATAGTTATTTCATACATATTTCTAAATTTGTTCAGCTCAAATTTTTAAAGTGTTTTATTTTTAATAACTCTGTTTCTTCTTACTGACCACTTTTATATAAGTGCTTATGTTGTTGCTTTGTCAACAGAAATATGCAAATCATATCCTGTTACTGTCTTGTTTAAAATAAAGAGTGCAAACTGTAGTATATCTCCACTATCCCATATAATGGATAGAGCATCAGCATAGAGCAAAGCATGTATTGAAATATTTTTCTGCACGGAAATCTCTGGATGGACCTACTCATCAGATATAAAGTGAGAAACTGGAAATCTATACAGATTTGAATGAAAATTTTGGGCTACCTTATTAAACAGTCCTTCTATAAATTATCTGGTTATCTAGATTTGAGGATTGAAGGTTCCTGTTATCTGCATAACAAGCAGTAATGCACATTGTAAACAGATCATTACTCTTTCAAAATGTAGAGAACTGTTAGTCTTTTTAAGAAATATAAATATCATAATGTGAATAAAAAGCTGACAGCAAGAGACAAACTGCAGAGATTTCATCTAAATTAAAAATCAGCAGCTTTTCAAAAGTAATGATATGGCAGCTAATTTTAAAGTGTTGCGTTTAGCTTGCATAACCAGACACTGTAGTTACTGTTTATCAAAAGGACATCTTTTTGTATTAAGTCCAAGATTTAATACATCATCAAGAATCCATCCAGCTGTTAATGAGGAATGCAACTATTTTTATGTGTAAACAGTGTAAAAAAGTAAATTTTATTCATTTACAAGCACTTTTGTGTAACAAATTTATTCCAAACTTAAGAATTTATTCTTACTATGACTGAGACAATTGTCAGATGCAGAATAAGTCATATCTAGAAGATAGGGCCTGTCCACCTCACTGAAAAACTATTTTTTTTTTCAGGTGCTCTGGATCCCATGACATGTTTAGTCCTGATAAATGCTGTTTATTTCAAAGGAAAATGGGAACATCCTTTTTCTAAGCATAGCACTTTCCCTATGCCATTCTATATGTCTTCATCTCAATCTAAGGAGGTGTCAATGATGCAACAAGAAAGAGAATTTATGTATGCCAACTTGCCAGAACTAGAAGCACAAATACTTGAACTTCCATATCAGGTAACATTTTTAAAGTTATGTGAAATTAAAATAATATTATCTAATTGTGCCTTTAAAATTTGAAAATACAAAGGTACTACACCATACATTATGAAGACCTTTGTATATTAATAAATAGAATATAAATATCTGTGTTATTCTCATAATTCCTTTTTCCTGTTCTTAGCTATGCAGAGTCATGGAAGCACATCTGTTCTGTGGTACACATGTTTTATGTCCTTGCAAGGTGTGCAGTCCAGCTATGTAACATAAGTTACACCACTGTCAGGAAAGGAACTGTTAATCAGAAAACACATATCATATCTATACCCTCCTATATTTGTAAAATAGTTTTTAATAAGGCTCCACAGTCTTACCTCTAACTGCATGAAAGATTAAAAGGTCACATCTCTGTCTCTGTTGATCGCTGCCTTGTTACAGTTGCCACAAGAAATTCCAAGATGCAACCACTTGAAGTGGAGCATTACAACCATTTTTTATCACTATCAACATGGCATCCTAGCTGATCAATAACCAACAAAATGTTCAACCACATCTCAGATTTACTGAATCGATATCTAACTTTCATCACTGATTACCATGGTTCACCATAAACAGCATCCAAATTTACTTTTATCTTGTCACATGTATTCCCATATAAAAAGAAACAGTGAATCACTGAACAAATCTGTACTTTTTACATTTCAGCAAAAAATGACTGACAAATCCAGACTACATTAAATGCATTCACAGTTGCAAATATGAAAAACCATCAGATGTGAAATGGAATGACGACAATGAAAATTTGTGCCAGACCGTGAGTCAAACCCAGATTCCCTGCTTATTGTGAGCCTTACCATTAGGACAGCTGAGCACAACTCACAGCCAGACCCAAACTTCCATATGTCATCAGCCATGTGCCTATAACCTGTACTCATACATCCATTATGTATATTCGCATACGGGGAAGACATTTTACTGGAAAGTCACTAGCCCGGTGTCAGCGGATAAGTACGATATTGCAATGCCCTTGTTATTCAGAATTATGATAATTATGATTCAATGTTTCATTCCTTCTGGTGCTGATTGAGGAAAGATGTGTATTAACCACACGGGGAATTAATAGATTCTTGTTCTTGGCCTCCCATCATATTTAATTTTGGATCTATCCAAGGTCTTCTTAAGTGCTACGGTATAATAATATAATAAATATACTAATGTCGTGTGATGAGGGCCTCCCGTCGGGTAGATCGCTCGCCCGGTGCATGTCTTTCGATTTGACGCCACTTCGGCGACTTGTGCGTCGAAGTGCTATGGTGTTATCAAGTGTAGAAAGCATATACTAAATGTACTGTTTATTTGTTGAGTATTGTTCAACACATACAAAGGGATTTAAGATGAGACTTCTTTATTGAACATAACATTCTGCAATATTTAAGGCAGAATAGAATACTGCCTGGACATCTGGATTCCAAATGGACTGATTACCACTGAGAGCCTGCACGTAGCCCATCTTTGCAAACTGAGAAATGTCCCACCAGCATACTCATTTTTTTTTTTTTTTTTTTAGATTAATTTCATTTCTAGTTTCTGGAAACTCGTGCTTGGCTAGTATATTCTCTCTACAAGAGCTTGTTGTATACATTACTGCTGGCAGTCTTTTTACAACTTCTGTACCCTTATCACTAACTCTTCCATCTGTGTCTGCCTGAATCAAAATTTCTGTTTGTTTGTCCATACAGCTTCTTCCATATTCCTTATCCCCACATTGATTTATATTCAAGAGGACAGTGATTCAAGTGCCTTACTGGCAGTTCTGGTTCAAGTTTTCTTTGGTTTCCCTAAACTGCTTAAGGTAAATTCCAAGTGGTTCCGCTTAAAAGAAAACAGCCAATTTCCTTCATCATCCTTGTCATTTATGAGCTTGCTCTCCATCTCTAATGACATCATTGGTGATGGGGTGATAAATCCAATTCTACCTTTGCTTCTTCCATTCAGAATTCTCTTTGTAACATTCTCATCTATACTGCATCTCTGGCCCAGAAACTTGACAGACTCATCTATTATTCCTTGCTTAATTCAGTTCTCCTTTGATCTATATTTTACATTCACTATAAATACATTGTTGTCATATTGAGGTTATCAAGAGATTATTTTGTACGTGAATACAATAATATTGTTATTTATTTTCAGATATCTTTAAATTTGTTTATGATTTTCTATTTGTTTTTTGTAGGGTAATCAATTGAGTATGTTGGTGATTTTGCCTAATCAAATTGATGGAATTAATGAGCTGGAAAATAAAATCATGAAAGTCAATCTTCATCAAATATCAGACAAACTATATCCCATGAAAGTAAATGTTTTGTTGCCTAAATTTAATATAGAAAAGGAAATGCAGCTCGATGAAATACTGAAACAGGTAAATAAATTGCTTTGTAATTGATCCATCAAAATCTCATGTTATTTATTGTAGCTTATATATTATTTGCATGGACAAATTGATAATTACTAAACACTAATAACTGTTTAAGTACTAGATACATATTTATAATGGCTATGACTTGTGATGCCGTGAAAAGAGATTTTTGTTTTTTGGTTATAGATAACGTGATAATTTCAGAAAATCTGGCTAGTGTTATTTTTTCAATTATCCCCTCAATTCGCACACTTCCCAGTGTTCACTGTTGTCACCCCAGTTTCAACGTAAAGACAAGGAGCAAACTTACACATTGTGTTATTATATAGTGACTGTGGAAGTAAGTGCAAGAATTCCAGAACATTTGAAAAGTCATCTAAAAAATCTGCTTTACACAATATTATTTTGGTCACATTTGCTGAATAATAGTTTATTCACTTTTGCCATATTATCCCAGAAGGCAAATCCATAGGACACACCAGGGCAAAGACAGCATCTCAAGCCTTTGCAGTACTCCTCCCCTTCCAGTGATGTGAGTCTAACCCTGAGTGTCCTGTTATTCCCCAATAATGGCTGGGTACAGGTTTGGTTATTCCAGAGTCCTGAGCTGATGGCTGACCAGCACCATTAATGTTCTGATTCTCTGGGACCAAGTGCCACGGGTGCCAGATGGCATGGAACTCAATGACCACTAGAGGTCTCTGCAGCAGTTGCACTGTACGCCGTGACTGCGCGTGCTCCTGGCCCTGAGTCTAACGTGAGCGCACCATGGTGGAGCATGTGGTCCCAGTGGCCAATAGCGACATACCCTGTCATGTATTTGGGTGGCTGCCTCTCACTCAGCAAGGCAGTCTGGTAGTCACGTTGAGTCGGTTGATATCTCGCTTACCGACATCTTGTTTGCGTTGCATGTGCTTACTTCCCATTTACAAGTGGATGTTCTATTGATTTTTTGAGGTTATCTCTTGTGACCCCATTGTTAATACTTTGTTGTTGATCTTGGTGTCTGGCTTGGTTGCTGGTCATCGTGGTTGTCCTTCCATTCCCACTCATCCCTCTTGTTTCTTCGTGGGCCGCTCCCATTTGGTCCCACCGTGTTTTCAATTGTGGCAACCCTGTGACCATTCCTGTCACAGATACAACATTTTGGCAATGAGATAAATGGTAGTAATTGTTAGCATGGAGGATAAGTTGGTATGTCATCTGGAACAACAGCAGCAGCTCATGCAGCTGCAGTTAGACATCTTACAAAAGTCTATGTAGTTGCTATCAGACAGAGTTGATGCCCGGGACGCATTACAACAACAGCTTCTGAGTCCTTGGGTGTTCGATGCTTTCCCACGTCCACCATTGTTCCCGCCATTTAATGATGCTAAAGAAGACTGGGTAACATACTTACATCGGCTGAAACAACATTTCACTGCTTTGCAAGTCATGGATGACCCCTTGCAGCGGTCGTTGTTTTAGTCTTGGGCCTCCCCAGACACATTCTTTCTCCTCCACAATTTGGCACCCTTGTCCAATCTTCTTGCTATCTCTTTCCAGGAGACATGCCTTTTGCTGACAAACTATTACTCTCTGCGCTACCATGTGGTCTCCTCTTGGCTGGAGTTTCACCAGTGCCATAAACAGCCTGGTCAATTGTATCGTTCCTGGGTCATGGACTTGCAGGGTCTCAGCCATTGATCCGATTTTACATTCTGTGTAAGGCTTCGTATGCAGACTCCGTGATACGGGATGTGGTGGTTCAGCTGGCTCCTGATCCTGAGGTCCGCACTGCAGCATTGAAACTCGATAATCCTTTATTGGAAGATGTTCTCCGCATTGCCCACTCATTTGAAATTGCTCAGGTGGCTAATGAGCATCTCATGGCATGGCTGCAAGTGGTGGTGATCAATGCATCTCTGCAGGTTCCGCCCTCGCGACGTAGACATGGCCCGGCCAACAGAGGCCAGCACTGTCAGTACTCCTCTTTGTCCGATATCTCTAAGGCATCAGAGCCTCCAGTCACCCCTCATCACTGGTCATGTGACCCCCTTCTATTTTGCCAACAGTGCTTTACCACACATTCTTGAGCTGATTGCCCCTACTGCTGGAAGACGTGCACGCTGTGTGAGGAGGAGGGCCGCATCCGATCTATTTGTCATAGTTGGTCGACTTGCTCCTGTCCTGCCCCAACTGGGCCTCAGGATACCGTCCATTCTCTGCAGTCAGATGAGCTGTCAGCGTGGAAGCTTTTCCTCATGCTCTGCCTTTTCACTGAGGATGTCAGTTTTCAGGTCGGCACTGAGGCCACCGTCTCCCTGATTAATATTGCGACATATACCCTCCTGGGTTCCCCTGCAGTGTCACCTCCCTCTTGGAGTTTAGTCACCTATCGTGATGGTTCCATTCCCCTTTGTGGGCAGTTCATCATCCAGGCGACATACAAACATGTTCCCTGGCTCCTTACCCTATTTGTCATCTACCATCCATCGGCTTCGAATATTTTTGACCTGTACGCGTTTCAACCGTTTGGCTTTTCAATTTCCGGTGAAGTCAAGGTCATTTCCACGGTTGTTCCTTTTCAGGACTCAGATGATCTGTGCTCAATTTTTGCATCATTATTTGCA
Organism: Schistocerca serialis cubense; assembly: GCF_023864345.2. NCBI lineage: Eukaryota > Metazoa > Arthropoda > Insecta > Orthoptera > Acrididae > Schistocerca > Schistocerca serialis. Next base: position 1,044,146,160 of record NC_064639.1, on the reverse strand, counting down.
ATGGATCTCAGGTGTGCTTCATGTTTTCAGGCACACATCACACTTAAGCTGGATGCGCAGCCTTGCTTTTTCCGGGCGAGACCCATTCCAGTGGCCTTACGGCCAGCAGTCAAGCAGGAATTTGATCAGCTCTAGGCTGCTGGCATCCAAGAGCCTACGATATACAGTGCTTGGGCAACATCATTGGTGGTCATACGGAAACCCAATGGGTCCCTTCGGCTGTGTGGGGACTTCGGCGCTACTGTCAATGCTCAGTCCTTAATAGACACTTACCCCATTCCCTGATAGGAAGACCTTCTCACCAAGCTTGTGAGGGTGTGAGTACTTTTCTAAGATCGACCTGGCTGAGGCATACCACCAGTTACCCTTCGATGCCGATTCCCAGAACATCATGGTTATCAACACACCTTTCAGATTATACAAGTACAAGTGCCTTCCATTTGGTGTCTCTACGGCACCGGCAATTTTCCAGTGGTTCCTGGAGCAGCTTATGCAGCCTATCCCAGCCTGCATGAATTATCTGGATGACATCTTGGTCACAGGGCATTCCCGCCAGGAACATTTGCGCAACCTCAGCACCTTATTTCATGCTCTGCAATATGCAGGTTTACGCAGTTGGCTGGACTAGTGTTGCTTTTTCAAACAGAAGTGGAATACTTAGGCCACTGGCTTAGCAAAGATGGCATTCGCCCTTTGTATCACAATGTCAAGGCCATTGAGACCTTTCCTCGTCCCAAGGACTTATCTGAACTCCAGGTGTTTTCGGGCAAGGTTACTTATTACTTAAAGCTTTTACCCCAAGCTGCCTCCATTGCTCAAACCTCCATCACTTGCATCGCAAAGGGGTGACTTTTGATTGTACTCCTACCTGTGACCAGGCTTTTCTCCAGAATGAGATTTCCACTCTGGAGCAGAGTGTGCACTGATGTGAAACTTCCTGGCAGATTAAAATTGTGTGCCGGACCAAGACTCAGACTCGGGACCTTTGCCTTTCGCGAGCAAGTGCTCTACCACCTGAGCTATCCAAGCACAACTCACGCCCGGTCCTCACAGCTTTACTTCCGCCAGTACCTCGACTCCTCCTTTCCAAACTTCACAGAAGCTCTCCTGTGAACATTGCAAAAAATTGGTTCAAATGGCTCTGAGCACTATGGGACTTAACATCTGTGGTCATCAGTCCCCTAGAACTTAGAACTACTTAAACCTAACTAACCTAAGGACATCACACACATCCATGCCCGAGGCAGGATTCGAACCTGCGACCGTAGCAGTCGCGCGGTTCCGGACTAAGCGCCTAGAACTGCTAGGCCACCGCGGCCGGTGAACATTGCAGAACTAGCACTCCTGGAAGAAAGGATATTGCGGAGACATGGCTTAGCCACAGCCTAGGGGATGTTTCTGGAATGAGATTTCCACTCTGCAGCAGAGTATGCGCTGATGTGAAACTTTGTGGCAGATTAAAACTGTGTGCTGGACCGAGACTCGAACTCGGAACCTTTACCTTTCATAGGCAAGTACTCTACCATCTGAGCTACCCAAGCATGACTCAGGCCCCATGCTCACAGCTATACTTCAGCCAGTACCTCAACTCCTACTTTCCAAACTTCACAGAAGGTGAAGAGTAGCTCAGATGGTAGAGTACTTGCTCGCAAAAGGCAAAGGTCCCGAGTTCAAGTCTCGGTCCAGCACACAGTTTTAATCTGCCAGGAAGTTTCAGGCTTTTCTCCATTTAAAGACAATGCTGAAGTCCGCCTCTTGCCTTATTACCTTCTCTCCAGACTGCCCCTTGGTTGTGGCAGCTGATGCATTGACATACGGCATTGGGGCAGTCCTTGCACATCGGAATACTGATGGCTCAGAACAACCCATAGCTTATGCATCTAAGACCCCAGCACAACAGAACTACTCTCAGATTGAAAAGGAGGTCCTGGTGATAGTGTTCACCATCTAAAAATTTCACATCTATCTCTTTGGGGCAAAGTTCACCCTCCTGACAGACCATAAACCCTTAGTTATGCTTTTCGGATCCCACTCTCACCTTCCAGAGAGGACGGCTCAATGTCTCCAGCACTGGGCATTATTTTTACGGAATTACATGCACACCATCCAGTATAAGCCCACCACCCACCATGCTAATGCGGACACTTTGTCACGTCTCCCAGCAGGCCTAGATCCTGCATTTGACAAACAGGAATTCCTCTGCTTTCACATTGATTCTGCCCACTGGGATGTGCTGGACAGTACACCTCTTATGGCTGCTCGCATTGCCACAGTTACATGCCATGACCCTATCTTGTGGCAGGTTCTCCGCTACATGGTCCGTGGTTGGACCTCCTATATTACTCGTTGGATGTGGACCGCCTTCAGCTCCTGGCGCCTTCTGTCCCACAGGCCCTCTGTGGTTGATGTCCTTCTGTTGGCCACGGAGTCGGATGCCCATCGGGTGGTCATCCCTCCGGATTTTTGACATCACATGCTCAGTTTGTTACACCGCGGCACTGGGCTATGTCCCGCATGAAAGTTTTGGTTTGCTGGCACATCTATTGGCCAAGTGGCGATATTTACCACTTGGTCCGCAGGTGCACTGTGTGCATGCGTCACCACGCAAGCCCCCCTCAGTCATTCGCACCCTGGCCTGTGCCTCGCCAGCCCTGGGTTCGCATCCATCTCAATTTTGCGGGCCCATCTTTGGGGTCCATGTGGTTACTTATCATTGATGCCTACTCCAAATATCCGTATGTCATCCACATGGCGTCCACCACTACAGAGGCCACACTCACGGCCCTGGCCCAAGTTCTCGCCATTGAGGGACTGCCTCACACATTGGTCTCTGATAATGACCCCGAATTCACAGTATCCTCATTCCACAACTTCTGTCTGGCCAACGGTATCAAACATATCCGTAGCCCACCTTTCCACCCTTCCTCCAATGGCACAGCGGGGAGGCTTGTCCGCACATTTAAACAACAGTTGACAAAGGCGGTCGTAACAGCTCCAACCACGTAGGCCCTCACCCTGTTCTTGAGCACATATCGCACCATGCCAATTGACGGACATAGTCCAGCGGAGTTCCTCCATGGGCGACAGCCATAGACACTGCTCCATTTGCTGATGCCATCACCCTCCCACCCCAGCTCCCAGCCCTCTCAGCGTTACTTCCCTGGAGTGGTCATGTGGGTCCATATGTACAGGAGCAGGGTGAGTTGGATGCCCACCACGGTCGTCTCGGCCCATGGGCAACGTGTAATGTCAGTGCAGATGTCGAAAGGGTTGGAGTGCCGCCATCATAACCAGCTCTGCTCCCATACCCCCGCGGGACTCCCGCCGCCGCCTCCTCCTACACTCCCTCCTTCGGGTACAGACGTGGTCCTTGAGTCACCGCCACTGCCCCCAGTTGCTGCCTCCCAACGAGCCTGCCACCAGCCCTCCTCACCCCCAGGTGCATTGGAGGCTCCCTCCGATGCCCTGGCCTCTGGGTCAGCCATCATGGACACCTCGGATGTCCCTTCCTCCCCGACAACGGCATTTGACGCACCTGGGTCTTCTCCCATCTGCCGCCCACTGCAGCACCGTCCAGGGCATTTTCGCCTCTGCACACAAGTTTCAGGGGGGAGGGATCTGGTACTGAGCGCCGTGGGTTTCGAATCCACACCAGACAGCATGGAACTCAATGACCACTACAGGTCTCTGCAGTAGTCGTACTGTACACTGTGACTGCATGTGCTCCTGGCCCCGCCACTGTGGAGTTTGCTTACTGACATCTTGTTTACATTGCGTGTGCTTACTTCCCGTTTACGAGTGGACGTTGTTTTGATATCGTGAGGTTATCTCTTGTAACCTGTTGCTAATACTTTGTTGTTGATCTTGGTGTCTGGCTCGGTTGTCTGTCGTCATGCTTGTCCTTCCATTCCCATTCGTCCATTTTGTTTGTTGGCAGGCCGCTCCCATTTGGTCCCACCGCATTTTCATTTGCGGCAACCCCTTGATCGTTCCTGTCTCGCTTACAACAGATTCCATTAACTTCTTGGCGTGCTTCAGTGAGCACTGTTGGGCTAACTCTGAGGAGTGGCCTTCCTTGCTCTCCTAAATGTTGACATGACCAGGTATTCTTAATTAACTGCTAATTCATGAAAACGTTTTCACATGGCAATAACTTGAATTTTCATTCACATCTTGAACATGATCTGCCTCTCCCTGTGGACTTCCCTATCATCGAAAGTTGTAAAAAGCACCCAACAGAGACAGCATTATGACAGGCAGTGTTTATAACATGGCCATTGGGATTTACTTTAAAAGATGTCAATTTATTGAAAATATGATCGTGAAGACATCAGACCTCCCAAAAGCTACAACAAACGAAATATAAACAGAGCTCATTACCAGAAGCAAATCACTATTTGTCAAACCACGATGAATTCCAGTTGCTTAACTAGAGCTTTTTAAGAGAAATTCTTTTGACAAACAGAACTCCAGAGTAAACATAGGTACAGTAGGAAGAACTACTAGCTACATGTGTATGCCTGCATTGTCCCTGAGTTGCAGCCCAACTGGGGGCCTGTGTTAAGTGAAGTTGAGAGGACCACTGGTGAGCTGGCCCTAATGCAGGAAAGGCACATAAAAAAGGTGAGGTGTAGGTTGGGAGGATAGGAAGATTAAACAAAGATAGATTAATCAACAGATGCATTGAAGTAGAGTGAAGTGAGAAGAGAGTGGGAGGGATGGGAGAAATGAGAACAGGGGTAGAATGTGTGGTATAGTGACTAGCAGAGATTGAGGTCAGGAGATTTACAAGATCAAAGATTGTGTTGTAAGAACAGTTACCAATTATGCAATTCAAAGAAGCTCTTATTGAGGGAGCAGGGAGTGGATGCACAGGTTATGAAGCAGCCACTGAAGTTGAGCATGGTGTGCTCAGAAGTGTGATCTCTCACTAGGTGGTCAACTTTGCTCTTGGCCAAAGCTTGGCAGTGACCATTGAAATTTGGATGAACAGCTGGATCTGGTCATGTCCATGTAATAGTATATAAGGTAGTTGGATTTAGAAAGAGTGTAACAACTGCTGTAAATACTTTTACATTGAAGCAGACCACTCACTGAAAAGCAGAAGCATTGAGTCGTCGATAGGCGTGTGTGTGTGTGTGTGTGTGTGTGTGTGTGTGTGTGTGTGTGAATACACTAGCTTGTCACACCTGACCACCAAAGGCTCAGAACTCTGTTAATGATTTCCTATGACAAATCAAAAAATAGTGAAGCCAAAAAAGCAAACTACATAAGTTTGAGGAACAAATACAAGGCAGAAATTAGGTTAAGCAGGTGCAAGGCAAATGATGATTATATTAATATGTCCCAAAATAAATGCAAAGCAGCCTGGACTGTTATCAAGACTCATCTGGGTAGAAAAAAGATGTTAACAAAAATAATTCATGTGATGCTTGTATCACACCGGATGATTTCAACACTTTCTTCATTAATGCTGCCAGTATGAATAACAGTGCTGCAAATGAACATATCCATAAATGTGACAACAACCATATCTCAAGTAATAGAAATTCATTTCTACAAAATTTTGAGGATATGGTTCCTGTGTTTAAATGGAAAGAAGTAAAAGTAACCGATATTAAAACTGCAATAGCAAAATTAAGTTACTCAAAATTAGAAGACGTTTATGGTCTCTCCAATTTGATAATAAAAAAATAACAGATATAATAGCACATCCACTCTGTTCTCTTATGAACTGGATGTTTGTCAGTGGCTGTTTCCCTTCATCTTTAAAAATGGCACTCATTACTCCACTGCACAAGAAAGGTGACAAGTCTTGTCCTAATAATTACTGTCCAATCTCCCTTGTACCATCAATCAAAAGTAGTGGAATATTGCATACAGCTCCAAATCAGTCAACATCTGTCTGTGAATAATATTCTTAGTGACTCTCAGTATGGCTTCAGGTGTTTCAACGGCAAAAGGACTTGAAGATGTTGTTTCATATACAGGGTGTTACAAAAAGGTACGGCCAAACTTTCAGGAAACATTCCTCACACACAAAGAAAGAAAATATGTTATATGGACATGTGTCCGGAAACACTTACTTTCCATGTTAGAGCTCATTTTATTACTTCTCTTCAAATCACATTAATCATGGAATGGAAACACACAGCAACAGAACGTACCAGCGTGGCTTCAAACACTTTGTTACAGGAAATGTTCAACATGTCCTCCGTTAGCGAGGATACATGCATCCACCCTCCGTCGCATGGAATCCCTGATGCGCTGGTGCAGCCCTGGAGAATGGCATATTGTATCACAGCCGTCCACAATACAAGCACGAAGAGTCTCTACATTTGGTACTGGGGTTGCGTAGACAAGAGCTTTCAAATGCCCCCATAAATGAAAGTCAAGAGGGTTGAGGTCAGGAGAGGCCATGGAATTGGTCCGCCTCTACCAATCCATTGGTCACCGAATCTGTTGTTGAGAACCGTACGAACACTTCGACTGAAATGTGCAGGAGCTCCATCGTGCATGAACCACATGTTGTGTCGTTCTTGTAAAGGCACATGTTCTAGCAGCACAGGTAGAGTATCCCGTATGAAATCATGATAACGTGCTCCATTGAGTGTAGGTGGAAGAACATGGGGCCCAATCAAGACATCACCAACAATGCCTGCCCAAACGTTCACAGAAAATCTGTGTTGATGACGTTATTGCACAATTGCATGCGGATTCTCGTCAGCCCACACATGTTGATTGTGAAAATTTACAATTTGATCACGTTGGAATGAAGCCTCATCCGTAAAGAGAACATTTGCACTGAAATGAGGATTGACACATTGTTGGATGAACCATTCGCAGAAGTGTACCCGTCGAGGCCAATCAGCTGCTGATAGTGCCTGCAGACGCTGTACGTGATACGGAAACAACTGGTTCTCCTGTAGCACTCTCCATACAGTGACGTGGTCAAAGTTGCCTTGTACAGCAGCAACTTCTCTGACGCTGACATTAGGGTTATCGTCAACTGCACGAAGAATTGCCTCATCCATTGCAGGTGTCCTCGTCGTTCTAGGTCTTCCCCAGTCGCGAGTCATAGGCTGGAATTTTCCGTGCTCCCTAAGACGCCGATCAATTGCTTCGAACGTCTTCCTGTTGGAACACCTTCATTCTGGAAATCTGTCTCAATGCAAACGTACTGCACCACGGCTATTGCCCCGTGCTAATCCATACATCAAATGGGCATCTGCCAACTCTGCATTTGTAAACATTGCACTGAGCTACGTACTGATGTGCTTGATGCTAATACTGTAGAGCAATGAGTCGTATGTCAACACAAGCACCGAAGTCAACATTACCTTCCTTCAATTGAGCCAACTGGCGGTGAATCGAGGAAGTACAGTACATACTGACGAAACTAAAATGAGCTCTAACATGGAAATTAAGCATTTCCGGACACATGTCCACATAACACCTTTTCTTTATTTGTGTGTGAGGAATGTTTCCTGAGTGTTTTGCCATACCTTTTTGTAACACCCTGTATATTGTCATCATTCGAATCAGGATTATCAGTTAATGCCACTCTTGTGGACCTCAGCAAGGCAATTGACTCTGTCAGTCACAGGATACTACTAGAAAAACTGCACTGCTATGGTGTTAGAGGCTCAGACCTATCTCTGATCAGATCGTATCTGAGCAACAGAAAACAAATTGTGCATTTTAACAATATGAGGTCAAATGTCTTGGATATCATGCAGGGTGTACCACAAGGCTCTGTGTTTGGACCTTTACTTTTTATAATACACTCCTGGAAATTGAAATAAGAACACCGTGAATTCATTGTCCCAGGAAGGGGAAACTTTATTGACACATTCCTGGGGTCAGATACATCACATGATCACACTGACAGAACCACAGGCACATAGACACAGGCAACAGAGCATGCAAAATGTCGGCACTAGTACAGTGTATATCCACCTTTCGCAGCAATGCAGGCTGCTATTCTCCCATGGAGACAATCGTAGAAATGCTGGATGTAGTCCTGTGGAACGGCTTGCCATGCCATTTCCACCTGGCGCCTCAGTTGGACCAGCGTTCGTGCTGGACGTGCAGACCGCGTGAGACGACGCTTCATCCAGTCCCAAACATGCTCAATGGGGGACAGATCCGGAGATCTTGCTGGCCAGGGTAGTTGACTTACACCTTCTAGAGCACGATGGGTGGCACGGGATACATGCGGACGTGCATTGTCCTGTTGGAACAGCAAGTTCCCTTGCCGGTCTAGGAATGGTAGAACGATGGGTTTGATGACGGTTTGGATGTACCGTGCACTATTCAGTGTCCCCTCGACGATCACCAGTGGTGTACGGCCAGTGTAGGAGATCGCTCCCCACACCATGATGCCGGGTGTTGGCCCTGTGTGCCTCGGTCGTATGCAGTCCTGATTGTGGCGCTCACCTGCACGGCGCCAAACACGCATACGACCATCATTGGCACCAAGGCAGAAGCGACTCTCATCGCTGAAGACGACACGTCTCCATTCGTCCCTCCATTCACGCCTGTCGCGACACCACTGGAGGCGGGCTGCACGATGTTGGGGCGTGAGCGGAAGACGGCCTAACGGTGTGCGGGACCGTAGCCCAGCTTCGTGGAGACGGTTGCGAATGGTCCTCGCCGATACCCCAGGAGCAACAGTGTCCCTAATTTGCTGGGAAGTGGCGGTGCGGTCCCCTACGGCACTGCGTAGGATCCTACGGTCTTGGCGTGCATCCGTGCGTCGCTGCGGTCCGCTTCCAGGTCGACGGGCACGTGGACCTTCCGCCGACCACTGGCGACAACATCGATGTACTGTGGAGACCTCACGCCCCACGTGTTGAGCAATTCGGCGGTACGTCCACCCGGCCTCCCGCATGCCCACTATACGCCCTCGCTCAAAGTCCGTCAACTGCACATACGGTTCACGTCCACGCTGTCGCAGCATGCTACCAGTGTTAAAGACTGCGATGGAGCTCCGTATGCCACGGCAAACTGGCTGACACTGACGGCGGCGGTGCACAAATGCTGCGCAGCTAGCGCCATTCGACGGCCAACACCGCGGTTCCTGATGTGTCCGCTGTGCCGTGCGTGTGATCATTGCTTGTACAGCCCTCTCGCAGTGTCCGGAGCAAGTATGGTGGGTCTGACACACCGGTGTCAATGTGTTCTTTTTTCCATTTCCAGGAGTGTATATGTAAATGACTTACCCAGCACCATGTTATGTAAATCCACTCTCTATGCGGATGATACAACTTTTGTTAAAGCAGGGAAAGATTAAGGAAAATTAAACGAGGAAAGTGAGGCTCATCTCAGAGCAACCATCAAGTGGTTCCAACTCAATGATTTGCATATAAATCATGATAAAACTGTAAATATTCTCTTTAGCTTGGGTGTTAAGAGTGATAAGATTGATTGTGTCTCAGCTAAACTACTTGGGATCCATCTTGACTCAAAATTAACGTGGAAGAGTCATACCGATTATATTTGTACTAAGTTAGCATGTGTGACATATTTGTTAGGTAAACTAAGGTCATGTGTTAGTGGTAAGTTATTACTCAATGCATACTATGCCTTTTTCCACACCCATTTAACATATGGCACTTTGTTGTGGGGAAACTCACCTGGAGCAAAACAAGTTTTCATTTGGCTAAAGAAGGCAGTCAGATGCATCCATGGAGTCAGAAATAATGAGTCTTGTAGACCATATTTCAAAAATCTAAAAGTACCAACAGTTGCAGCCCTCTTTATACTAAGTTGTCTGATACACACAAAAGAAAACCAACACAGTCACAAACTGCGACAATCTATCCATCACCATGACATACGTATAAAACAGCAAATTGACACCCCAGTTGCTAGATTAAAGAAAACTCAAGATAGTTACAGGTACATGGGAGTAAAACTATTTAACATGTTGCCAGTAGAGGCACATAATGTGTCACTGAATGAGTTTAGAAGTGTCACAAAGAAATGGCTTAGAGAAAAAGCTTTTTATACAATAGAAGAGTTTATAATGTGCACTAAAGATGATCTTAAGTACTGGTACTAATATAGTTTCACTTAGATTAAACTTATACATGTAAATATAATGCAAATACCTTGTGCAGCATCAAGGACAAAATTTTGTATCTTATTAGACAATAATTATCTACAATATATTACACCATTTCTGTTAGTTATGTAAACTGTATATGTACACAAATGACGACATCAATTGCATTTTTTAATGCCTAAAGATGAATAATAAAATAAATAAATAAAAAAGGATAAGTCCAGAAACTAGTAAGTTTTCCTTCTTTTGTGTGTGCCTACCAATGACTCAACACTTCTGTTTTTCGGTGAGTGGTCTCCTATAATCCTAAATTATTTACATTCTACAAGAACTTTCCTACAACATTTATCAGTTGCCGCTGAGTTACAGCCTAGCTTCAAAGTCAGATGTCAGTAATGATAGCTACCCTCGATTAGTGCTATCCAGAATTAAATCAGTATTGAAATCTCCACATATAATGACTTTTCAGTTGTTTTTAATAAGCCCTATTAGTACCCATTCAAATTTCCTCCAGATGATGATTCAGACGTATTTTGAAGGACAGCCTGCATACTGTCAAAACCATTACCTTGTGTGTTTGCAAGTCTGTTACTAAAGAACGGCACTCTAAGAGCTGTTCAGTGTAATACTCATTTAGATCTATAGCCTAGGATTTTACTCCTTTTTTGTGTACAGCATATAGCCATACAGTTTTCTTTATATTACACCCTGTAGGTGTCATTGCTTATTTTATGTGGCTTCCAAATGATGTTATGTTATGCATAGCACATACATGGAAACACCTTTTGATTTTGCAGTTTTCTGTAGTGGTCTGAGAACCCATCTTTCCAACTGAACAGGATTATTATGTTTTGATGAAAAATTCAAAATATATTTTAGTTGTTAAGCTTAGTGGTGTCCAAACAGTAATTTTTGTTTATCCGCTAAATGATTTTATGATGTCTGCAGTTATTTGGTGGTGCTGTCTTTTGAAAACATAGACCTTAAAAAAGTCTATGTGAAAACAAAAACCAAACCACAGTAATTAGACAGGAAGTATTCTAGTTACTCTGAATGGTTGTGGAAATTAGTTGTGGAAGTAATAACAACTTTTACCAATACAGGGGGCTAAGACTATATTTCTCTAAATGAAAATGCGTAAATAGTAGCCCCAGAACAATTAATTTAGCAGAGTTTCCTATGAAGCACAAAACTCTCCAGAAGCCTTCTGAAATATTCAGAGTACAAAACAAGCATGTGTGTGCACATAGTATGGTGCCCTCACTGAAAGTTGTTTTTTGTTGAGTCTGATTTTACAATGTTAGGTTAAACTAGAAGTTTGTGAATATAAGCTCTTTACAGACTTTTGTCTTAATATTCCAACTTTTAAAATTAAAAATGTTATATTTCCTGTTAAGGCTTAATCATATCTATAATGATGTCAGCTTTGTAACAGTTACATATTTCAGTGGATGCACTGGATAAAATTTTTAATTTTAGAACCTACAAGTGATGCAGCTCTGCACAGAACAATTAATATAGAAAACAAGCAAGAAATTCTAATGATTTATGACAGTAATTTCTGCTTAAATCCTATTGCAGCTGGGAATGAAAGAGATTTTTGATGAGAAACTAGCAAATTTAAGTGGAATAATAGGCAGTTCACTTTTATGTGTCAGTCAGATATTCCATAAGGCATTTATTGAAGTCAGTGAGGAAGGAACCGAGGCAGCAGCTGCATCTGGTGAGTATAATAGCTGTTTCTTTTCTATCACTGCAGCTTTATCTGGTTCCATATTCAGCAAGAAATATGGCAATGCTTAAAGGTCTTAAAAATACATATTTTTCAATTGATACTCTGTAAAATGCCTGTTGTAATTTTACTAACTGTTGTGCATATGTACATGTGTAACCCTGACAGTGTACTGAATAACATGGAAAATAAGTAACTGTGTAAATTAAATGTATTGTATCTTGGAAACCATTTGGAATAGAACATATCTCCATATTATGTTTTTTGCTTCAAATGATAAACCCTGTCTTATTCCTGAATATTGACAATTCCTTCTGGGATACTGTGTGTATTTTAGGGCATGTTTTATGGCTTACTAGGTGTCAGCCACTTTCTTTCCAAGATTAGGGGAGAGATGTAAATAAAACCTTCTGGTAGATCACAAAATTAATTTTGTGTAATCTTGTTGCAATCAGTTCTCAATTATTTACAGCATAAATACTCTTTTTACAGACTTCAGGAAAGAAAGGGCTTTTAGCTTTTATTTCATAAAGATGAAGAGCTGAAAAAATAGACACTTGTTTTTTGTTTTTTCCCCAGGACTAGAAGGGAGATTAGGGTTTAACATTCTGTTGATGTTGATGTCATTAGAGACAGAGCACAAGCTCAGATTGTTTTAAGCATGGAGGAATAAATTGGACACACAGTTTCAAAAGAACCACCCTGGCATTTTTTTTGTAGTGATTTAGGGAAATTATGAAAAACCTAAATCTGGATTGCTGGACACAGGTTTTAACAGTTGTTTTCCTGAAAGTGAGTCCAGCATACTAAACTCTGTGCACCTCACTTGGTCACAGGACAGGAATTTTGCAGCACTTCAGGCATAGTTATAATAGTCGTCATTGTTTCTATCCCTCAGTCATCAACCATTTCATACACAATATTTATATTTAGATAGTAGAAAATTAGCAAGCCTGTAGATTACAGGAAAAAATGCATGCAAAAAGAAAGGAGAACGAGATAAATTCTGCTCTTACTACTCCAACAAATCTCGTATTTGAGCCATTCTAGATGTATCTTACCAGTGAAAAACATGTGTTAATCTATTACGCATTTGATATGTAAGGACTGAGGTGGGAAATTAACCTTAAAAATGTTAACTGTTTATCTGCAGCTGATTGGTGGTTGGCACATATATGGTCTCTTATGCAGAAGCACAGGCACCAAAACACATACTATTGTGGCCACAGGGACAATGGCTGTTTATAAGCAGTAGCCCATGTAGATAAATGTGGGTGAAAAGGAGAGGGCTTTAACAATTGAGAGGAGAAAAAGATGTGCAGCTACAGCCTTTCCTCATCATCCACACCAGCAACTGTTTATGGAAAACATGTGTGAAATGATGTGAAGAAGCACAACATTAAAACACTAGACTCTCATTCAGGTTGATGGCAGCTCAAATTCTCATTTGGCTAACAAGATTTAGGTTTCCCATGATCTCTCTCAACTGTATATGTCAAATACTAGGACTGTAACTTTTGAAATGACATGGCTTATTTCCGTTGCCACCCTTTGCCAATATGAGATTATGTTCTGTCTCCAATCACATTGTCAACAGGATGTTAAACAATAATCTTGATTACTTCCTTAAGCTGTGTAGCACAAGGGGAACATGGGGCGAATATGGAGAAGCAAGAGTGGGGAGAGGTTGCTCTCAGTGGCAGTGGCAGAATAATGATTGATTATGCTAATAATCACAAAACTGAAGATCTAACATAAAAGAGAGAGAGATATTGCAGTTGGGAAAAGGGAAGTATAATGTGAGGAGAGGGAAGAAATGAGGTGGAAAATAATAAGAGAATAAAGAGTGAGATCAAGAAAGAGAGAAGGGACAGTTGAGAATGGGGACTGGCAGGAATTTACACCAAGGGAATAATGCTGTAACTATCGGTACTAAGCTGTTGAAAGTGTATGGCAACAAAGCACCATCAAATGACAGAGTGGTTGTGTGGTGCAAATGCTTCCATTGTGGTCAGCCAAGTCTGATTGACAAAGTACAAAGTGACAGGCTAACTCTATTTGAGAAACAGGAATTTGCACAAGAAGCAGAGGCCCTGGTGCCAAAAGACAGGTTTGTTATGATCAAGGCTATAGTGGAAAGAGTCCAAATCCACCATAGATTAAAACCATGGATTACTTTTCAACATCACCATTTTGAACATGCTGGGTACTGTAACTGCTCAGACCCATTCAAAAACCTACTTGGCTGAGGCATCAGTGGAAATGTTGCAGTTGTGTCAGGAATCCAGATAACTTCTTTAGCCACTTAATCACTATGGATGAGTGCTGGGTGTATGATTATAGCACCAAGACAAAGGAGAAAACAGGCAGTGGAAACATATGGCTTCATAAGCACTGAAAATGATGAGGCCCAACAATCATAAAGGAAGGTGATGCTGATTGTTTCTTGAAAAGATAATGCAATTGGATGGATTTAAAAAAATTACTCAAGTGGTGGCAGGAGAACACACATATAACAGATTTGAAAAATCTGATCTGATGCAGTCCCCAACAATCGGTCTTTCTTTCTCATAATGTCTGGTAAGACTCCCATGACCTGGGGTCCTGGCCAACTTTTCCAAACTCTTCCCATTTCCTAAACCACCAGTCCTTTTCCTTCACCCCTGTTCTTTCCCCTTCCATCCTTCTACCAGAAAAAGGAGCCACTGACTCTGAAGGCTTGCGTATTTAACAACCTTTATATGTGTGTTCACCTGCCACCACTTGGTTCTTGGATTTTTTATCCATCCAGTTACATTATGTTTTCAAAAATTTATTATTTTTGTGAATGTTTCTAGAGATTTCCATGGTGTCATGCTAACATATCATGCTCATAAGGGGCAAACCATCACAGGAGCATACTAATAAAATCTCTTGATGCTATTGTGTGAGGCTCTCCAGATGAAGTGCTGTGGAAGCTGTTCAAGACAGAGTGAGGTGGCACACTGCATTTAGGAGGACGGCAATTCAAATTGTGAACAAGCCATCCAGGTTTAAATTTTCAACAATCTCCCTAAATCACTCCAGCCAAGTGCCAAGATGGATCCTTTGAAAAAGGGCATGGTCAGTTTCTTTCCCCATCCTTTCGTAATCCAAGCTTTTACTCCACCTGTAATGATTGTGCTGTCAACAGAATGTAAAACTCTGATCTTACTTCCTTCTGTCAAAGGGGGTGCTTTTGCTCCATGACAGTGCTCCATCTCATACTAAATAGGGCACAATCAAACATACTGCTCCTTTCAGGGATCAAATTTTGCTCCACCTTCCATATTCTCCTGACATGGCATCCAGTGACTTATCCTCTTTCCGTGGAGGAAGAAACCACTGCACATTAGGCAATTCTATAATGATAACAAGATGCTTTTTGAGGGCTAACATTTCCCAAACAGCCAAAGTGCAAGCTTCTAAACCAAAGCCTCTGCCAAGTTGTCCATCATTAGGAAATGTGTTTTGCATTGGAGGTTAAATGTCTAGAGAACGTCTAAGACCAGCGCTAAGTTACATGTTTCCACTTTGATTTTTTTTTTTATGTGATAGTTAATATCACAAATCAGAGGAAAGGTGACTGGGGTAGGTGATATATCAGTATAAGTCTATATTGTCTATGCAGAAGAAATTGCACCTCTTCTACTAATCATCTGCTGTTGGTAAAGGGAGGAACATAGCATTCTAAGTGATTGGAAAAATGTACAAGTCATTCCCATTTTTGAGAAGCATCATTGAATAGATACACACAAATATAGGCTTACATCACTGATGTCAGTCTGCTGTAGAATTATGGAACATGCTTTGTGCTAAGACATGTTTATCCTGTGTGCCTTGACTTACGGAAGGCTATAGTTACACTCTATTGCCTAACCAATAAAATAGGTATGTACAGAATGTCACACTAGTTTTGTTTTTTAGTTTTGTGATTGTATCAAACAATTCCTTGTGTATAGAACAAGTCATTATAACAGAAAGAAATCTTCAGATGTCAAAGTAACTTCGAGCATACTTCAAGGAAGTGTTATAGGACTGTTACTGTTCACAATATAAATAAACAAGCTAGGAAATAATGGTGGAAGCTCCCTGACACTGTTCACATGTATGTTGTTGTATATAGAAATGTTGCAATGAGACAAAATTGTAACAAAAAGAAGGAGGACCTGCAGAGAATCGACACTTGTTTCAGAGATTGACAGTCGATCCTTCACATAAACGAATGTAACATAGTGTGCATCAGTAGTTGGAAAGATCTATTATTGCATGCGTGCATAATTGTAGAACAGCCATTGGAACCAGTCATATCAATCAAATGTCTGGGAGTAAGCATAGACAGCAATGTAAAGTGTATTCACCACATAAAACTAATCCCCAGGAAGTGTTGTCCACCCATGAAGGAGGTAGCTTACAAAATTCTCATTCCACTGATACCTGAGTATTGCTCATCAATGTAGGAGATTTACTAGTTAGGATGGCTGGATGAAGAGTCACAATGGCAAGCAAGTATGCCGTGGCTTACCCCAGTTCACTACTACTAGTGCCACATCATCATAATGCACCTGTGGTTAACTTACAAAGGCATAATTTATGAGTGAAATTGAAAATTAAAATAACTTTTCCAATTTTCGTCAGTGTATGCTTCAGTATATTAATGTTAACTTTGTTGAGGCCTCAGAATGATCAAATGAATATGTTAGGCAAAACATACAATCTTAAGGAAAAAAAGTGGCGCTGAATAATAGGATAAAAAGCTAAAAGTTGTTCAGAATTTGCAAATATATGTCACAATTAAAAGTTACTAGTTTTGACTTGATCAGAGCAATATTTTGGTCCAAATCGACATTTTTATTGAAAAATTGAAGGTGCTAAGCATTAGACTCAGAAATATCAAAATTTGTATGTAGCCTCTGTTTGATGTAAAAAAATTAAATAAGTGACACCAGTAAGCTACTTCTACTAACTTTCAGTTATTTACTAAAAACCAAATTTGGAATGAAAATGTCCTTGTTCATGATAGATTAAGTGTCATTCATATTTGTACTAGAAATTTCTAATTACAGCACTTGATCACACTCAAGCAATAAAACAGCTGCGCTAAAAGAGGTAGTTCAGAGCTCATGTTCTATTCTCAGTTACATTCAAAAAATTCTACCCGGCATGGTTTAAATGCAATCGAGCAAAAACATTTTCAGTAACTAAAGCAAACTTAACTCCAAGAAGATTGTAAATTGTTTAATGACAGCTATTAATTAATAAGTGTCCAATAAAGGGGCCATATACAGGGTGTACCAGCTATCTTGTCCACCCAAAATACCTCCGGAACAATAACAGCTATTGGAAAACGACTTTCACCGGTATCAATGTAGGGCTGGGGCCCATGAATGTACATATTTGGAAACATTCTAAAACAAAAGCATATGTGTTTTTTAACACAAACTTATGTTTTTTAAACGGACCTCCTATATTTTTTCTTCAGCAATCCATAGCATGACAAAGCACATACACAATGGCGTTGATTGCATCACAATATTCCCATTACTTCCCGAGATATTGAGACGCGAAGTTGACGCTTGAAACACCCGACATGCGCTGCTAGCGCACGTCCTGAGGCTCAGGCGTGGACCCCATGCTGCCCGTCGCGATGTGATTGTACAAACAAGGGTCAGCTGACGGCAGTCAGTGTTGGGAGTGGAGTGGCCATTTGACAGTAGGCAGTGTTTCATTTTTTGTTTGGTGTTTGTATTTTCAAGTGTTTTCCACTATGTGTCTTCTAGATACAGAGAAAAATGATGTATAATGTAAGTAGGGAAAAAGACGTGTATTTGAGGCATTAGGACCAATTATAAGGATAGAATTAAAAAAGATACAACATTGGATGAAATTTGCTGTAAATTAATGCTAGATTTCACAGAGCATTCAAGTAGAGAGAGAAAATCTGTTGGCAAGTATTTATTTTCATCTCTTCATCCCTATAATAAGTTCATGACATGTTACATTTTGCTTTCTCTCATACAATCTATCAAATAGACTAATTCAATTGCAATTATGACAGAATCCAATTACAATTTTTTTTTAAATCTGTAACTAAGGACAAGACAGATCAAATATTTATGAAAATTTGCAATGATGTGATTTTGAAGTATTCCTGGCATGGCTGATTGATGATTGGGTACATCATTTGCACTGACTTGTAGTATAATGATAAATATGTAATTTTTTAATTATTTTATTGTAAATGTGCATACAAAACACTCTAATGACCAACAAGAATGAAACTTTTGTGGCTTCATTCATTAAAATTTGTTACAAGGTGTGACAAAGGATGTTCTCATGCTGGTTTCGGATAGAAGCGGCAATGAAGGTATTAATTCCTTTGCATCACATGAATTAAGCTTGGACAACTATATTATTTGGAAGAATGTCACTTAATCAATAAAAAAAGACCATTAAATTAACCACTTTCTGCTCTAGAACAGATTTCTGGATTGTGTGAGGGAGTCAACAATAGCACATCAGGTTTTTTAATGTTCAGATGAATTTACAGGTTCAACTAACGATCAGTATAAAACAATCACATTACCAAAATGGAACTTGTAAAGGAAAATGCATGTGACAACTCATAGTCTGTCTTAAGTAACACTCAAGATTTTGATTTGACTTTGTAGAATAAAAGCTAAATTTTTGGTTGGAGTCTCCCCTTAGGGCATTTCTCATTTGTGGATTTATTTTTTAATTTTTTTATTTAGTTCTTTTACTGCTGTTAAAACTAATTCCATTGAAGTCTCTGTTTATAATGTAATGGAAATTTGAGTAATTCCACAGCAAATGAGGGGGACCGAGGCATTAGATGCTCATTTAAGTTTCTAAATTATATTGGAGAACTTAGTTCTCTAGTCATGATTTACAAGCATTCCAATATCAACCCCAAGATACGAGATATTTAGGAAGACCACACAGTCAACGAGCTGAACAGTTTATGCAGTCACAGAACAAGAGTATATCCAATGCTGATAACAGAGAGTAACAATGAACCTTGGAAATTGTACTGCACTCAGATACATTCCTAAACAACAAAAGTTTGAAAAGCTGTCCATTTCTACTCATGCAAATCAGTGTAGGACACACCTTACATAAGCATCTATGTGTCTTTTTCCTCGCGTGTACAAAAGAGCAGGTACAGCTCTGGAGAAAAAGAAAAAAATGATAATTTATATTGGAAATATTGTCAGATAGAAAGGTGTTATAACTTAATTTATCAGAAACTTTTAGCTAAAGCTGAGTAGCTATAACTCACTCACCTTTTCTGTTACAGGTGTCATGTGTCGTCAGAAGAGATCTCTCCAGGAGGTCATCTCATTTACAGCGGACCATCCATATCTCTTTTTTGTATTACACAAAGACAGTAACACAGTATTATTTTGTGGGCGGTTTTCTTAATTTAACATTTTCCTGTACCTCCATTATAGGAGTAATAAATGATAATATACATGAACTCTGTGTTATAATGATCCTGGTGTTGAGTTTCAAGTTTTAAATATGAATACCAATTTTTGAGCATAGAAATTCCAAGACTGAAATAGTAAACAAACAGTTGATTTGAACATTATTGGTCATCCACTGTGCATTGGGAAAAAACTCTTTCCTTTTTTCTTGTTCACTGTTTTTTCTCTCCCACTTTCCACTCTTTTTCTCTCCCACTTTCATATTTCTATGGTTGCAATGACACCATCAATTTAAAAACAGGTGAGAGGATAGAATCTGGCCACTTGGAGGGATAAGATGTACTGGTCATGGCTGGAGTAGGTAGTTGTTGGAAGGCAGAACAGGGGAGAAAGCTAGCTCAGCTTCAATAGCAAATTTGGTCTTAAACAGCCACAAATAATATCAGATGCTAATGGAATGGCGCAAGACATATGACACTCACCTACCAGCCCACTCACCAAGTATTCTATGGTGTTTAATGCATCTAAGTGTATCTCATCAATCAGCTACAGGTGAATGATTGCCTTTCTTCATTTTTATCCATGGGTTTTTCATTTTCCAAAGCCAGATGCCTGAGAGCACAATGAGCAACTACTGGTGTTCAAAAGAGTAGCAAAAGTAGGGAAAGAGAAAAATGAAAACAAAAAAGTTGAAAAAATACAGTAAAGAATGACCAAGATTTCTCATCAACCAAAGTTATTTTACCTGTACGGAAGAAGACCACTTCTTGCTTCAAATACACTCTTGATCAAAAGATAACAAAAAGTGCAGCATTGAACCCACAATGGTTCACTCATGCCTGCACTTCCAGTGTGTCAAATGTAGTCTCTGTTTTAAGTTCAGTGTCGAAAATACACCATCTTTTGGAGGATAGAATCCTTAGATGTCGTTGAGTACCTCAGGTGCAGACTGCAGTCTCAATAAGACTGGCTGTTTAACACACTGTCTTTTCATGACTTGAGTGATGGTAGGCCAATACAATATCAATTCCAAGAGTAGCTGCTCCGTTAAAAGACTGACATCTGACCTTAACTCCACAAAAAAATCAAAAAATGTCTGTAGAGATTACATCTACCTCTGGAATTGGAAGTTTCTCACTGAACTATGTAGTGAAAGCTCAGATAGTTGATATGTGAACCAGAAATATGGCTGTGTATCTCTCACTCCAGACAGTTCAAGAATTAGCTTGTGTACTGTAGAGCCAGCAATATTGTTCATATACAAATGGATTCCACCATCACAGAAATGCTGAAAGTGTTACAATAAATATGGCAGCAGCATTACCACCACCGCCAAGAGCAACAGGTGGAACATCAAGAACTGCAAGGAAGGATGTGTGGCATAGCAAGAGGTGTGCCAGGATCACACATTCAAGCTACTTCTGCAACAAAAACAATCATTGGAGCTGCTCCATTACAATCCATAGCACTGCATCCACCATCTCCAGTGTTTCCAGCTTTCCATCCAGCAAAGAGGACTAACCATCTTACTTTAAATGACCAATTTAGCATTTCGAAGCATATTAAGATAATAGACTCATAGAGTTTTTGCATACATTTCATTCTCTTTCCTGTGGTGACTCAGAACTGTATAAATTGATTTAGAAATTTCTCAACATGTCATTAACTTTCCAAGAAATGTGTGGTTTGTAAAGTGGCAGTTTCAGAAACACCTTCTTGTGATGGCTTATGTTTAAGTTTTCAACTTTCGTGTAAATGACCACACCTGTCATATGAGGCATGAATAACAAATCTTTGCTACATCAGCTGCACGTAGGCTTTCACAGTCGTGAAACATTGCAATGTTTCAAGTACTGTTGT
The DNA here is from genome assembly GCF_023864345.2 of Schistocerca serialis cubense. Taxonomy (NCBI): domain Eukaryota; kingdom Metazoa; phylum Arthropoda; class Insecta; order Orthoptera; family Acrididae; genus Schistocerca; species Schistocerca serialis. The sequence continues at coordinate 1,044,125,033 of NC_064639.1, read as the reverse complement.
CATCAAAACCATCCTCCAATGAGCCTGAGGGAGAAGTTCGGGTTGATTACACCAAACAACACCCATTTTGCAGTAGTTCATTTATTCACCTAAACACATGCAAGGCTCACAAAGAACTGAATATGGCAGAACAGCCCAAAGACAATGCCAGAGTCCAAAGACAATGCTCAGAGTCCAAAGACGAATGCATATCGATGCTGGTGTCGACCTCATCGGTGCTATAAGCCTTCGTCAGAAGATTTGGTATATAGAACATTCACAACTGAGAGGCATTATAATTAATTTAGAGAGATCCACTTTGATTGTACTAATTCTTTATTCAAACTGCAACTGTTCTCCCATCTTCAGGCCACAAATCAAGCGTTCCTAAAAACTAATAGTTCATCCGGAGACCTGCTGAACTCTCATTACCTCATATTATTACTCTGTTACAAATAATCCTTACAAGTTATCTACAACACTCTGCATTAACCATTAAGAAGAGCTATTCCAAGTAGATCCACGAGTGGTACCCACATTAAGCAACATTGGTACATATCATAAACTAACCTTACCAGAGCCGTATGTGTTATCATTTACCAAACAGCCAATTCCAATGAAGGGGTGTCTTTGTGGCTGAAGTCTCATATAAGGAGATAGCTCAAGTATCAAGATTTTAGTAGCGACAGAATGTGCAATGACCACTACAATGGATCTCAATGCTTTCACACTTTTTGTGTTTGCTGTCAGACAGGACCGGGCAGATATTATAACACAAAATGAGATCTAGATCACTGCATCGAATAAGGAATCTTTGCAACAAATGACTGTAATGTGGTGGACCCAGGTTCAATTCCCACTACTTCCAAGGATTTTTCCTTGGTTGGAGGATTGTAATAGGATGCACTCAGCTTCACAATGCCAACTAATGAGCTTTTTGACTGAGAAGTAGTAGCTCCGAGGTCCAGATGACAACAGCCAGGAGAGTGGTGGGCTAGTCCTGTGTCCCTCCATACTGCATCCAAATGACACCATTGGCAGAGTATGACATGGAAGTCAGTTGGTCCTACTTGGCCTGTCTGGATCAGATTGCAGGGCTTTCATTGCTTTGGAATCGCCTCCAGTAGTTGGGCAATGCAGTAGTAATTAAGAAACCAGTGGCTTCTTAGGGTTACCTATAGAAGGATTTTAAGGCAACTATAAAACGTCTCAAAAATGAGATCGACAGAAAGTGCAAAATGGCTAAGCGGGGATGGCTAGAGGACAAATGTAAGGATGTAGAGGCCTATCTCACTAGGGGTAAGATAGATACTGCCTACAGGAAAATTAAAGAGACCTTTGGAGATAAGAGAACGACTTGTATGAATATCAAGAGCTCAGATGGAAAGCCAGTTCTAAGCAAAGAAGGGAAAGCAGAAAGGTGGAAGGAGTATATAGAGGGTCTATACAAGGGCGATGTACTTGAGGACAATATTATGGAAATGGAAGAGGATGTAGATGAAGATGAAATGGGAGATAACGATACTGCGTGAATAGTTTGACAGAGCACTGAGAGACCTGAGTCGAAACAAGGCCCCCGGAGTAGACAACATTCCATTGGAACTACTGACGGCCCTGGGAGAGCCAGTCCTCACAAAACTCTACCATCTGGTGAGCAAGATGTATGAAACGGGCGAAATACCCTCAGACTTCAAGAAGAATATAATAATTCCAATCCCAAAGAAAGCAGGTGTTGACAGATGTGAATATTACCGAACTATCAGTTTAATAAGTCACAGCTGTAAAATACTAACACGAATTCTTTACAGACGAATGGAAAAACTAGTAGAAGCCGACCTCGGGGAAGATCAGTTTGGATTCCGTAGAAACACTGGAACACGTGAGGCAATACTGACCTTACGACTTATCTTAGAAGAAAGATTAAGGAAAGGCAAACCTACGTTTCTTGCATTTGTAGACTTAGAGAAAGCTTTTGACAATGTTGACTGGAATACTCTCTTTCAAATTCTAAAGGTGGCAGGGGTAAAATACAGGGAGCGAAAGGCTATTTACAATTTGTACAGAAACCAGATGGCAGTTATAAGAGTTGAGGGACATGAAAGGGAAGCAGTGGTTGGGAAGGGAGTGAGACACGGTTGTAGCCTCTCCCCGATGTTGTTCAATCTGTATATTGAGCAAGCAGTAAGGGAAACAAAAGAAAAATTCGGAGTAGGTATTAAAATTCATGGAGAAGAAATAAAAACATTGCGGTTCGCCGATGACATTGCAATTCTGTCAGAGACAGCAAAGGACTTGGAAGAGCAGTTGAATGGAATGGACAGTGTCTTGAAAGGAGGATATAAGATGAACATCAACAAAAGTAAAACGAGGATAATGGAATGTAGTCAAATTAAGTCGGGTGATGCTGAGAGAATTAGATTAGGAAATGAGACACTTAAAGTAGTAAAGGAGTTTTGCTATTTGGGGAGCAAAATAACTGATGATGGTCGAAGTAGAGAGGATATAAAATGTAGACTGGCAATGGCAAGGAAAGCGTTTCTGAAGAAAAGAAATTTGTTAACATCGAGTATAGATTTAAGTGTCAGGAAGTCATTTCTGAAAGTACACTCCTGGAAATTGAAATAAGAACACCGTGAATTCATTGTCCCAGGAAGGGGAAACTTTATTGACACATTCCTGGGGTCAGATACATCACATGATCACACTGACACTGACCGCGGTTCCTGGTGTGTCCGCTGTGCCGTGCGTGTGATCATTGCTTGTACAGCCCTCTCGCAGTGTCCGGAGCAAGTATGGTGGGTCTGACACACCGGTGTCAATGTGTTCTTTTTTCCATTTCCAGGAGTGTATTTGTATGGAGTGTAGCCACGTATGGAAGTGAAACATGGACGATAAATAGTTTGGACAAGAAGAGAATAGAAGCTTTCGAAATGTGGTGCTACAGAAGAATGCTGAAGATTAGATGGGTAGATCACGTAACTAATGAGGAAGTATTGAATAGGATTCGGGAGAAGAGAAGTTTGTGGCACAACTTGACCAGACGAAGGGATCGGTTGGTAGGACATGTTCTAAGGCATCAAGGGATCACCAATTTAGTATTGGAGGGCAGCGTGGAGGGTAAAAATTGTAGAGGGAGGCCAAGAGATGAATACACTAAGCAGATTCAGAAGGATGTAGGTTGCAGTAGGTACTGGGAGATGAAAAAGCTTGCACAGGATAGAGTAGCATGGAGAGTTGCATCAAACCAGTCTCAGGACTGAAGACCACAACAACAACAACATAAATTCTCAGTCAAATTAAATCTTATATCAAGACATGGAGAGCTGTTGTCAGAACTCAAGGGCAGCTATTTTTTTTTAACTTTGCCTGACAGAATTATATTTACAACTAACCTATAAGTAGTGAATCGCAAGAAACATCTATACAGAAGACACCCTTCAGCTTTAATTATTTGTGGTAAGAAGAGCTCCAGCCATATTTCAGAGGCATCTGGAACATCAAACAGTGATGTTTCTTATTGTGTGAAATATTTAGATGACATAACAGTAATTGTTTAGCCTCAGAATCATCATCTCTAAAACTCCCAAACAGTTTCCAGCCACACCTATGATGCAGAATGAAACTCCAGGTAATGCTTCTGTGTCTATGTTCAAGGAAGGAGCATTAGGGTTTAATGTTCTGTCAATAACAAGGTAATTAGAGACAGGCCAAACTTCGTGCAATTCTAGGAAATATTAATTACTGTGCACAGTCTATTCCCCATGGTGCTGATATTTCACTGTCCTTAATCATGCTGTGCCACAAAGATGCAAACTCTGAATGGTCCCCAGTATGTGAACAAGCATTTCAAACACTTGTGTAGATTGATACATGGCCAGAAAACTGTTGACTGAAACAGCTGTGTGGTGCAAAATAGACTACGGGCCTTGTAATTCATGATAAATTCGAGTTATAAGTGCATTTTTGGATAAGCCACTGACTGACACACTTTTTAAAAGTATCCCCTCTCAATATCTTAACAAGTTATTAAAAACAGCTTCTTTGACATAGGGGCTTTTCTCTGTTAAAGTTAATCTTCTGTATGAAAATCTTTTCTATGCCTTATTTCATAGTTGTGGATATCCATGTTCCTTTTTGTGATATTAGTGTCTTCTTTCACTAGCATTACAGTTTGAAGTATATACATGGTTATAAACTGTGAGAATATTGTGTCTAATGAATAGGGGTTTGCAAGAAGTTCCTGGTTTTACTTTTGCTATGATCCTCAAGGCTCGCTTCTGCAGTATGAAAACGCTTTTCATATTAGTTTGGCATATCTCACCTCACCGTACTATTCCCTAAGACAAGGAAGGATATACTAATCCATAATATACAGTCTGTAGGGTTTCAGAGTTAAGATATGATGATGATCTTCTTAATACATATAGACTGGGTGTTATTTTTTTACAGACATAATCAGCTTGCAGCTTCCATGAAAGTCGATCATGTATGCATAGACGCAAGAATTTACAATCTATATAGGTTTTTGGTAGAATTTCATCGATCACAGTATTTTGTCTGTTTGGACCACTTGGTTTTAAATTAATAATGTTAGTTTTTTCTGTGTTTACTTTTAGGTTCTCTCTTTCAAAGTGAGCTCTTGCCTTTTCAACAAAGTTATGTATCTCTTTACCTAGGCTGGGCTCATTGTCTGCATAGCAGACACCAGATATATTGTGTGCATACATGGTGATCAATTGCTTATCAGGAGACCTTGGGAAATCATTTACGCAGCATATGAATAGGACTGGACTTAAAATGGAGCCCTGAGGAACACCAAAATGTATATTTCTTATACTTGACCTTCTCCTCTCCAGTATTTCTCCCACAGAGTACATAATCTCCGTGCAATGCTGTCTACCTTTCAAATATGTTTGTAGCAATTGCATGAATTTTTCAGTGACACCACTCTTTGCAATTTTTGATAAGAGCACGTCATGAGGTACTCCATCAACAGCCGTGAGAGGTCCAGGAATATTCCTGCTGCTTGGGATTTTTCATTTAATTATTTTCGAGTACATGATGGAGAAATTGTACTGCTGCTGACATGGTACTTCGACCTCTTCTGAAACCGTGCTGGAAATCACTTAATATATCAGCATTGTTGTAATGTTCCAGGATTTATTTTAATATTATTTTCTCTATCAGTTTGCTGAAAGTTTAAATTAGGGCAATGGGTCTGGCATTCTGCACGTGCTTTATTCCCCATTTTTGTGTATTAGTGTCACTACAGTCAGTTTCAACTTGTCAGGGAACACATCGTCTTCATTAGATGAACTAGCGGTTTCATTAGTTCATGTTTGCATTTCTTCAATAGATATGGATATATTTCATCTCCAATGCAAACTCCAGGTTAGAATATTAACAATATAAGAAAAGACAGATGTCACATTAAGTTGCAGATAGGCACCAAAAAAAGAGACTTACACATTGGCTTTCGGCCAAAGCCTTCATCAGAAAACTAATGTGTAGTGTTTTTTTCATTGTGCCTGTCTGCAACTTAATATGCCATCTTTACAGTAATTAGCACTCTTATCTTTTCCTATGTTGTTGCCATTATATGTGCAGTAATAAGTGTCTTGCCATTACAAACCAAATACCTTTAATAATCGTATTTGGACCCTGAAATCAAAGAAAAGATAAGACAGTGGTACAAGTGATGAGCTTTATTCTAGGGTTATTATGTAACAAGATAACATACAAACAAACCACCCATTACACTGTTGCAGATACATTCTCCTAACTATCAATAGGATAGGACCCTAAGCATTAGATAATAATGAGGTTGTTGTACCAAGCTTCAGAAAGTTATCATTAGTTTTCCAGTAGCCACACAAACTGCAAAAGCCACCAACAAGAATTACACTAAGGAATGTTGGTGAATGTGGCTGTATGGCTCCTACTCATTGACTCATTTGTATCCCAAAGGAACCTCTGCTGCAAACATTTTTTACACTACAACAGAGGTGGCAAAGAACTTAGCTAGTGAGCTGCAACCTGGCACGAGTGCCATAGCACTCAACCTAGCTGGCACATTTCCCGCACCAACATACCACACAGCCTGAGGCTGAGGAGGGGGTAACCTGTGAGCTTGCTGTTGCACTGTTGCAGTTGCACTGTGTACATTTTGCTGATCGGGCTTCACCCACAGTTCACTGAATACTAAATTTAAACTTATCAGTGACCTACTTTCCTTCCCCTAATTCTTGCAATGGAAGCACTTCTTTGCTCCCAATACCTCCAGCTAAAACACACTAATTCCAACATTGAACCCTGCCTCTTCCAGTTCATATCACCATCCAACCATGATCTGCCCATCTGCCCCCCCCCCCCCCCATCCCATCTAACCATATGCTGGTCACCTTCCAAGATTTCATTATCTCCAAATTAGCCACACCATCCTTCTCCATGCCCCTTCCACAGAACACCAACCTTTCAGTAGAAGAAAGAACAGCTATACACTACCTCAAAACAAATCCCGACCTAATCATCTTACCTGCAGACAAACGTTCCACCACTATTATTAATCACAGTGGCTACCTGGCAGAAGGCCTCTTCCAATTATCTAACTGCTCTGCCAGAGTGATCCCATCCCAAAAGTCCAACACAACCTCCAATCCCTGCTTAAAGCCTTAGGCCCTTCCCAGAACATCTCCCTAGAATCCATTTCCCTCCTCAGCCCTATGACACTCTGCACACCCACCTTCTACATGCTACCAAAAATCCACAAACCCAGCAACCTTGGATGCCCCCTTCTGGCTCGTTATTGTGCCCCCACTGAGAGTACTTTGGCTTTCATTGACCAACACCTCCAACCTATTGCCCACACTCTAGCCTCCCATGTCAAAGACACCAAGCACTCAATCCCGTCTCCGGCCATCCTGATTTAGGTTTTCCGTGATTTCCCTAAATCGCTTCAGGCAAATGCCGGGATGGTTCATTTGAAAGGGCACGACCGATTTCCTTCCCTCGCCCGAGCTTGCGCTCCGTCTCTAATGACCTCGTTGGCGACGGGATGTTAAACATTCATCTCCTCCTCCTCCTCCTCCTCCTCCTCCACACCAAGCACTTCCATCTCCCCCATCCCTACCCCTTTACCTCATGCATCCTACTCATCACTGTTGACAGCACCTCCCTATACACCAGTTCATGCTCTTGGTCTTACCGCTATTGAACACTGCCTTTCCAAATGTCCTTCACACTCCAAACCAAATACCTCACTTCTCGTACACCTTACTAACTTTATCCTAACACACTACTTCTCATTTGAAGGGAAGATATATAACAAATCTGCAGCACAGCCATGGGCACTTGGGTGGCACCCTCCTATACCAACCTTTTTATGGGTCGTCTAGAGAAGACTTTCCAAGCCTCCTCAACACCACCTCTCCCATTCACTTCACATGGTCCTCCTCAACCCAGTGTGCCACCTCCTAGATGTTGACCACCTCCTTTCTGATGTCTCCATCTGCACCTCTGTCCGCACTAAACCCTCCAAACACCAACAGTACCTGCATTTTAACAGCTGTCAACTCTTTCACTCCAAAAAAATCCCTCCCATACATCCTGGTCACCTGGGGACAGAGTATCTGCTGTGACAAAAGCTCCCTTGCTCAACCTGCAGAGGGTATACCAAGGCCATCACAGACACACAGTACCCCCAGACGTAGTCTGCAAACAGATCTCCCGTGCCATTTTCCCACAAACCGCCAATCCTCCCACCACCCCAAGAACCAGCCACAAAGTAGTGTCCCCTTCATCACTCAGTACCACTCTGGACTGGAAAAACTGAACCACATCCTTCACCAGGGCTTTGATTACCTATCACCATGCCCTGAAACAAGGGACATACTCCCGAGATACTTCCCACCCCTCCTACAGTAGTGTTCTGTCACCCACCCAGCCTCCACAACATCCTAGTCCATCCCTATGTCACTCCCAAGCCCAACTCCTTGCCACAAGGATCATACCTCTGTGGAAGATCCAGCAAAATCTGCCCAATCCACCCTCACAGCACTTCCTATTACAGTCCTGTCACGGGTTTATCCTACCCCATCAGGAGCTAGGCCACCTGTGAAAGCCATCACGCTATTTAGCAGCTCTGCTGCATTCAATGCATAGCCTTTTATTTCGGTATTACTGCCAACCAGCTGTCCACCAGGATGAACGGCCACCGCCAAACTGTGGCCAAGAAAAAAGGAGACTACCCCTGTGGCGCAAAATGCAGCAGAACATAATACACTTGATTTCAGTGGCCACTTCACTACACAAGCAATCTGGATCCTTCTCTCCACCACCAGCTTTTCTGAACTGTGCAGATGGGAGTTATTCTTACTACACATTCTCCATCCCCCTAATTATTCCGGCCTCAGCCTACAGTAACTACTGTCTCCACACCCTTCACACAACAGTTTCCAACCCTGCTGTCCTGTCATCTCCTGCCTAGTCTCATCTCCCACCCTGTTTATTTGCTGTCCTCTGCAAACACATCTGCCTGTCTTTCTCTGTTCCTCTTCCTTTTCCCTCACCTCACTGTCCCACAACCTCCCGACACTGCATCTGTTGGCATTCTAGTACCAGCACACCCCACCAGACAGCATTCATCTCTCTCCCCACCCATACACTACTATCCCTTCCCTTTCCCCACCAACTCCAGATTGCTGCTTGTATCCCACGTGATAGTTGCATTCCGGCCCGAGGTGCTGGAGTTAGCAGCCATGTGTGTATGAGGGTGCTTGCTTGTGTGTGTACCTCTTTTACTGATGAGGGCTGTGGCCAATAGCATTATGTAAGTGTGTATTAATTGCACCTATCTGCAACTTAACATGTCTTGTTTATAGTAAGTAGCAATTTGTCTTTTCCTACATTGCTGGTAAATCTTTAAATTCTTTCTGCACATTACTGTAATGTCATTTCATAGCAAATTTGGAGTACCTGTCACTTATGTGACTGCACAATAAGTATCAAAATTTCTCATTCCTCTCTTCTGTCATTTTCATTAATTTTTACAGCCATGTGACAACAGATAGCCAGACTACCTCTTTTTGTGCAAAGTCACGGACTTGTGAACGTCCTTCATACCACAAACAAATAGTGAAGGGTAAACAGTGCTGTCTCTATGGTTCTGCCAAACTGAAGAGAGTTTTGCTGATCGGAAAATACGACAGTGCAATATTCGATGAAATGGTATGCTCTTTTGGGTACTTCCGGGAAGGAACAAGCAAAGCCAAGACAGGCCAGGCCTTAGCCTACCCATGGCTGCACATGTGGATTTTGGTACATGTCAGTAATTGGAGGCATGCATTGCACAATGCATTCTGAATGTGAACCCAGTGACACTTTGACCTGTTGTGGTACATACTGTTTCTCAATTTCAAATTGTGGAAAAAAACGGCAGACAGCATACTGAGTAGGTCCTGCACCAGTCTCGCGACTCATGCCATTGTTGGTTTTTACGCACTTCTTGGCTTCGGGGCAGTTAAAAACTGATTTTACCCATCCAATGTGGTAAAACCTTGCTGTGGTGGATGGGAGTGGTGCCACAACTGTTGAATGCCAAACTTCTGTGTCATGCACCTTGCTCGTACAGTAGATTTAATGAACAACTCACACTCCGACTCATGCCAAAGCAATTAGAGGAATTTTTCACAAGGTTGTCAAACAAATGATGTCTGCACCATACCATCTGCAGAGACACAGAGCAATGCGAGCAGCAAATGATGAAAACAGCTGGGGCTGACCTAACAGTGGCAGCAGTAAAATCTATTCCTTTTGTTATAACTTCCTTGCATGCTGCGTGGTTCTTTACTGGATACAGGAGCAAGGAAAAGATGCTGCTCATGAACAGAGAAATCAGGTATTAATTTCTTCTACATCTAATATCAAATAGTAAAAATAGTACATAACTTTGGTGCTGTAGTTGCAGTGTCAGTTGGTAACAGTAGTTTTGAATGTTGAAAATATATAGGTATTGCAGATTTACAAATCAGTCAGTCTTCATTAAATGAACCATTCAGTAGATCATGAGCCCTGGCCACTATGAAAGTCTGTAAGTGTCATTCAACTGGCAAACACACAAAATGGGCTCAATGCATGAATGTTCGAACTTGATACACACACTGATGGAGCTCAGGAAAGGGGATATTTGCATATTATTGGCACTGGCTTAATTGTTCATGGTTGTGCCCCCATGCCACTGTAGAGGCTGTAGGAAACGCGGCAGCTTAACTGGTGGCACATGTATTTGAAAGCGCATTTGACCGGATACCATCTGATACGACACCTTTCAGAAAGGAAAATGTCCTTCATAGATACTCCATGGAAGACAACCACGAACTTTATTGGATCTCTTACATCCTCAACACCATCGGACACTGCCAGATCTCTACTATTTTGGCCTCTGGCTCTAAGTGCATGCAAATTTGAGAGATCACTGGGCTAGGCACCAGCCAAAGTGAGATTCACACATGGTCACATAATGTACACTAATGTCATCAAGAATGGTGCTGTTTGATGCCACTAATTGATCTCCAGTCACTCCACAGTAATCTCCATGAGCCAAAGAGGACCAGCTTCAGAAAACTCACCTATTACAATCTATAGGACAGCAGGACTCTGTGCCAGCAGATACGACAGTCAGGGACAAGCAGTCTCACCTCAAATAAGGGCAGCACAGGTGACTCAGATAGTGACAGCAAGCAGTCAGTGATAGAAATCTTCGGGCCTTTCTTACATGACTGCCTCCCACTGCAGCTGCCCCAGCAGTGGTCTGACTACTCAGACGATATCACCATCTATACAGATGACACCACCCAGAACGATGCTGTGGTAGAAGGCCAACATCATCTTCACTGGACACTCGATTGCCTCCACCTGCTATCCCCTGGGGTCAACACCACTTGATATGCTTCTGGCCACTTACCTGTCACTTAGGAGGAAGAGATTTGGTGCCTGGAAATAATAAAAATGACAACACTGAACAAGAGATGCTGCAAACCAGAGATTGGTGCCCCCAAAAGAGCAGACTGTCATTGACAGCATCATTGATTCAGAGGCTAACACCAAGGACACAAGCCATGCTCTTTGCATGTTACAGGCATTTACAGCCAGTGACAGTGACCACTGTCACTTTATTTACACCTCTTTATGCTGTGGAAGAAATTACACATTAACCAGATAGCTCTGGTGGCTGACAACATGTACTATTATTAGATCTTAGGAGGACTTCTACTGGGACTGCTGAAGTACTTTTTGGTAGCTTTCTTTGTTTAAACTCAAAGATTTGAGTGTACACGCACAGGACACCCACTCTATACAAGGTGTGAGAGAAAAGTAATGAAACTGACAGCAATCTGGCAATGCTGTGTTGTTCTGCTTGTGTAGGCCAACGTGTTCATTCCTTCCACATACTCAGTCCAAATTTCAGTTCTGTACAGCCACCATGTAATTTTTGAGAGGACCATCAGTGAAGTTGTGAGGTACAAAAATGGGACACTGGAATTTAGACCAATGTTATGCAATCAAGTTTTGTGTTAGGCTTGGGAAATCTGCGAGCGTTACCTCTGATAAGGTGAAACAGGTCTATGGAGAACATTCCCTATTAAGAGCACAAGTTTTTTGCTGGCACAAATCATTTTTGGAAGCTGAGAACATGTTGAAGATGAACCTCACTCAGGGAGACCTTCAACTTCAAAAACTGACCAAAATGTCAAATGAGTGCATGTTCAGATCAGACTGGCGTTTAGCAGTAAGGACGATGGGTGACCTGTTAAACATCTTCACCATACATCAAATTTTGACCAAAGATTTGCACATGGAAAAGGTATGTGCCAAAATGGTGCCAAAACACCTGACAACTGAGCAGAGGACAACTGACGAAACATGTGCGTTGATCATCTTGAGATGATAGCCAATGACCATGAAAGGTTGAGTTGTGTGATCACAGGTTATGAAGCCTGGATTTTTGAGTACGAGCCTGGGTCAAAGCTGCAAAGTGAAGAGTGGCACAATGAGATATCTCCTATCAAGTGAGACTGGACACTGCAGACATGTGGATGCTGCATTATGACAACACCCTATGTCACATGAACATGTCCATCAATGAATTTTTTACCTCAAAAGGCATCCCTGTTTTTCCACAGCCTCTCTATTCACATGATCTGCGTTCTCATGACCTTTTTTATTCCAAAATTGAAAAATGTCTCAGAAGGACGTCATTTTGGGATTCTGGAGAACATTCAAAAGAATGTGACCATGTTACAGGGCCCTACCGGTTGAAGCCTTTAGTGCTGCTACCATGACTAAGAACACTGACTGTTGGTGTATAGCTGCCTGAAGGAACTACACCCAAGGGGACAATATTATTGTTTGAAAAAAATAAATAAATAAAAATTTTGGTAGATAAAAAGGTCAGTCTCATTACTTTTCTTGCACACCTCTTACAACAATGAACTGTTTTCTGATTACTTCAACCATTCAGTTACTTTTTGTAATTTTTAAAATTTAATCTACAGGTTTGTCCAATCACAAAACCGCGGGCAACTGAAGAAACAAGACATGAAGCTCACTACAGTTTGAAGTGGGCTGCTCATTGCACATTTATCTATAGTGAAAGTGGTGGCCAGTACAATCACAAGAACATTGTGGAAAGAGACCAAGCTACAGGTTTGGGGCCCTGGAGTGAAAAGGTAGTGCTTCCAAGGCTTCCAGATCTTCATAAAATGGTCAGCAAAATGCTGAGAAGTGGAAAGCTGAGGTGTAGCAACCATTTGTGTGACTTTTTGACAGTTTAACAATATTATGAAAAGGATGGGCTGCTATTCACTGTAAAGATGACACATTGAGTTGCGGACAGCCACAACATAAAGACTTAAGACACTGAGCTTCCGACAAAGCCTTCTTCAGAGAAGAAAAGAAAACACACAAAGGGCACACATGCACCCTCAAGAGCACCCCCCCCCCTCCCCCCCCCCCCCCCCCCCACACACACACACACAAAGAGACACACATGGCACCACTATTTGTGGCGGCATTCTGGTAGCAACAGCCACTATAGATAGCAGTCATGACGTATGCCTCCTTGTGTGAATGTGTGTGTTTCCTTTACTTTTTTGAGGACGGCTTCGGCCAGAAAGTCACTGTGTAACAGTTTTTTCGTTCTGCCCGTCTGCAACTCAATTTTAAGGTGAGTCCCAATCTATCCTTTGCAGGATAGACCTGGACCTGGACTTTCCACTTTTTTATTTTCAGAGATTTAGTTGGTCCAGTCTCTCTTCACGTATAAATATCACAACAGCATTATTATGGTTCACATATTTTTCATATGAAGACAACCATCATATGGGAAGAGCAGTGAGATTTCTGGACCTGCATTATATAGAGCACATTTGGAATATATTGGTACCCCCAAGGATTTCCCAGATTTCTGCACAGGAATACAGTTATTGAACCATCTCATAGACAGTGTGACAAGTCACTTGTTCACATGTGTGGTGGCTAGAGGTATAGTCTTTTTGTTGAAAGTAATTTTCTGCTAAAAATGACTTTACAGAACTATATGTCCCTCTATTTTCTGGACTTACTACTTACATGTTCTGGATAATCTAATACACCAAATACCTTGTAATTAAGATTTATCTTGTTCTACATTTCTAACATCCTGTTTTGAGAAAGTGTTCTTTATTTTTTTGGGATGCAACTGTATAAAGCTTATGATATTTATTTACATTTTTTTCCAGTATCTGAATGAGTAAAATTAAATAGAATTTAAGTGGTAGAACAATAAAACAAACAATACTATACTGGTGATTAATACTACTTTATTAAAAATTTTGTTTTGTATCAGTTTCATCCCTCTTATGAACTCTTATGAATTGTTTACACAGACTCAAAACTGAATTAGGAATGATGCTGTCATTGCATAATTTCACGTAATGCTATGAATGACATTTAAAAGCCACTTACGAAACACTACAATTTCATTCATAAACACATAATAAATTCTGACAATATTTGTACTTCGAGTGAATGGTCATAATAAAGAGACCAACTCTGTCCATGGTTTCATGTGGTCCACTTTCATCTAATCTCATTTGGTAAAGATACCCGACTTGACACACTCAATAGATTTACAATGACTTGAGACACTCAAAGCTTTTTCTGTTAATAACCAGTCCCAGGCAAAGATGTGACCATGTACTAACAGGCAATAAAAAAATGCCCATGCAACAATAATCATTTGAAGAAAATATCTTTTCTAAACAACTTTTCATTGGCTGCTTTTGACAAGTTTCTGCTCTGTAACAAATTATCACTTCAGCAATTTCCATACACACATTTCTTTCCTGTGTAACACCATAACAGAGAGAAATAAGCAGATCTAATAAGACTTTTCTCTCCTCACAGCATTTGTATTCTGCTCTGGTGTTCAGGAGCATAAGGTAGATTTTTCAGTAATGAGACTGGCTGCCTTCAGATGACAGCTAATTAATAATGAGTTTCAATCTTAATAAAAAAATTATCACGGTGCTTATACAGACCTCATTATTAATCAGTAGTCATTTGATAATGACAGTAATTCCATTACTCCACTAAGCCAAACAAGAAAAACACAAAATGAAGAATTCTGCAAGTATGACAGAGAGCTTTTTTGATTTGCTGATTCCTCTACTTGTTCTCAAAACTCAGGTGAATACACAATCACTGAAAAAAGGTCTGATCCTCTAAAGTAAGAAAATGATCAATTGATCAATATTTCTTTAGCAAGGTACGAGAACATCAGATAAGAATAAATAGCCACTCATATGCACCTGCCTTTCAGCATCATTGTGCAAGCTGACAGAAAAATCTCTTTGTAATCATATATCTATGTTTGTACTTTCATCAGTGATTAATCACAAAAATGCTGTCAGTTACTTATGAATCCAGCACAGAGGCAATTTAAATTGCTTATTGCCAACTGCATAAAAATGTTAACTATAAAGCATTAAGTAAATGGTAGACATCACAAGCATTGACATGTGACCCACCCATCTCTCTCTCTCTCTCTCTCTCTCTCTCTCTCTCTCTCTCTCTCTCTCTCTCTCTCTCTCACACACACACACACACACACACACACACACACACACACACACACCTTCCTTGAATACAAACTGAAAACTGATTGCCTGGTGGTGGTTCACAATTCTGACATACATTTTAAGAAAAAAAAAAAAAAAAAAAAAAAATACTTTAAGCAAGATCAGCATAATATTACCAGGAATGAAATGTATATAACAGACTGTTGATACAACAGAAATTTTAAAAATGCATCAGAGATCAAAGAGGATATGCCCACCAATCACTGTCACAATTAAACGAGTTAGTATAATTTTGCTTTAGCTAGTATGGGTACAGAATTGTGCAGACTTCATAAAATTGTGAAATGTAAACCAAGTGCGCACACATACACACCCACATATAAAAATGACACTGAGCTTTAATAATGGCAACACTACAATCACAGCAAGTAATTACTTGTTCATACTGTCAACAAAATAATGGAATTATTTTAAAACAATGGTATCATTTGTAAGTTATCAGTACAAACACTGTCTTTTAGTTAAATAAATGGAAAAATTTGGAATGATGTACAACAATATAAACTTTTCAGATACATGCAGAAGCTCACAGCTGAAATTGTATTTCTTGTCAAAATCCATAAGGAAACAAATTGAAAACATGTAATAGTGAGAAACTGGACAACATAAAAAAGGTACAGGTAAGACCTTCCAATAAGAAAGTTCTTTAATTTATTAACAGTGAGAGATACAAAGCACATAAAATGGTATCAGATGTGGGAAAATACTGCGGTGGAGTGTACAAGTGCAGCGCCACAATGTACATTTTTGCAATATCAAAACACACAAATCATTGAAATGTATGCACTTTTGGTTTAAAAATAGTTTGTGTGTATCATTTTGAGTTGCAGGACTCTCACTGTTTATGCTCTATTAATAAAGATAAATATGAGCTGAAATTACAAAATCTTACTTTTTTACTCAATTTTCATAGAAAGAAGTGCAACTTTTTTCTTCAAGCTCAATCATACCACTGCTAAAAGAAATGAGAGAGGCATGACATCAAGGATGGAAGCACAAGCAAAATTCTTTATCACAAAAAGAGAACAGGTTCTCCATCATCATTAATGTAAATGCTCAGTGTCAAACATTAAAATATTTTACACACAAGCAGGTGTTGGCTATAAATGTCAGTGGTAATCAAAATTCTGTCTCATTTGAATATGATGGAATTATCAAATACAAAATTCTAAAATGTGTAAAACAACTGCTATTCAAGATACCACCATTGCCAACAATGTGATTATAATTCTGTAAACTGAATTCAGTCAATAACATATCAATTCTACCACTCTGCATAATGCAGCTATGAGGATACACACATCTCAAATGCATGTGCACAACAAGCTTCTGCACTTCTTCTCAGATCAGTAACGTTCATTGTGTTTATTCTTGTACGTATGCACCAGTTATTTACATAATTCATACATCACGAATTAGGAAAAGAACTTATGCACCTTGCAATAACTGTGTCACACACATAGTAAACAGTACAATGAAAATGCCTCTACACTCTGTAAGAGGTCTTTGTCGATATGCCACGTCATAAACAGAACTATCACTATTCTGTTTTTTGGGTGACTGGTGGAAATTCACTTTCATCATCAAATCGAAAACCACCTTTTGGGGGTGATTCTGTTGCAGCTGCCATCTCATGGAATTTTTCAGATTCTGAAAACACCAGAAAACCAAAAAATGAATGAAAATATTTCAGAATTAAATACAAAATAGTAAACATAAAAGCGTAGTATCATAATTTAATATTTCTAGGTAGATGATTTACAATAATTTGAACTCATTTTCAACTTTCTTAAAAAATGAATATTGTATGCACAGTTTGCGTTATTTTATAGAACACTTACTTGCTAATGTTATTCACATTTTCAACTGGAACACTGTTTATCTACAGTTTACGAAAATTAAAAAATCTGGAGTTATTTTACCACATAGTAAGATTACTCCTATGATAAAATAAATTAATTTGTTACCTATGATGCTCTATCACAAGCCAAATTCCCATTTACACAAAAATTTATAACATACTACATCCTGAAATACTGAATGTTAAACATAAAGTGCACTTAGTCTAAGACACCATGAACACAGCTCACAAAAAGAGTGTTCAAGGATTTGATTGCCAAACATTTACAATAGAGTTTTCAAAAATATGCAATAACACATCAGAACACTATTGTTTGACACATGGTGGACTAACACCCCTACAAATGGAAAAGCTACGAAAGACAAAATATTTACAGTCAATTAAAAAACAGAAAAATATTGGCATTTATCAAAAGAGTGAGTCAATTCAAAAGCTCTGAAGCCAAGCTAGGGTCAATCCTGGGCAAGTTTGCATGTGAAGCAACAAATGATGTGAATTATCATCATCCCTCTGAGTTTACATAATAATCACTATTATGCTAACATAATATGCCATGTAACAAAAGTAAACCTGCTCTTGCTTCTGTATCCATAGGTAAGCTGTTTATGTGATCATACTGAACATTGGCAATAGCTGGATTTTCTTTCTGTTCCAGTTCATATGCCATAGTGTTAACTTCCCTGTAACTATCATTTTATCAACAAATGATGGCACATTCTATCTCCATACAGTACTCTCACCTTATTCGCACCTTACATAACTCTTTTCTTTTATTCCCTTTAACTGTTTCAAAAGTCATTTGAGAAATAGCACTTGTATAGTTAGCTATATTATAAGCACATGAATAAAATCAGTTTGATAATTCACACGAAAAAAATTTCATCATTAACATGCAACAAAGCTGGGGTTCTAATGCACTTGTATCATCTACACTCTAAGTTTAAAATGATGAAGGCTTAAATTGTTATGTTCTCTCATCTTTCTTTGCATGTTAGAAAGAAAACTAGTTTAGTTTAAACTTCAAAGACAGGGCAGGACAGAAATACAAGTGATTGAATACCATCTCCAACCTTTTTTTTTTTTTTTTTTTTAACCATTAGATTAACAGTACCTTTCTTATGCACAATATTGTGAAAATCCATTTTATTTTTAAAAAAAGTTTAGTGTGACCTGATTAGAGACAAGTTGTTCCCAGAACATCTAACAATCTCCAAGAAGTTAAACTGACTTTTTCCAACTGTGTCACATTACTGAGCAATCAGTATCCAGAAGGGTCAGTAGATGCAGAACTAGGTAGCAGAGGCCATCTGGGTGAAATAAGAGGAGGAACAGAAGAAAAGAATGAAAGGAGAGAATTATGAGGCACCCAAGGAACTAACATGTATGAGAAAACAAATTTATGCAACCATGGTTACATAATGTTACTAAGGAGAAATATGCAAATAAGGTACACAAAGAATTTAATGTTTATCATTCACAGCAACACACTGTGAGTTTTCTTAAATAGTAATAGTTGTTTAATGTCCCTGATAACTTCTTTGCACGAATACAGCAATGCAGTCTATTAAAAAGTGTTTAGCAGAGACTGATGAACAGTACTGGCTATCTGAAGTTTAGTTTTCACTTCTCTCACTTTCCTCACAACATACCACTTTTGTTTTTGAAATTATAACATTTATTAACTATAGTACACTGATAGAAAAAAAAAATTGCAACAGCAAAAAATAATTAATGTAGGGTAATGATATTTTGGGAACACATTTGTCCAGATAACATATTTAAGTGATTCACACTGAAAGATCACTGGTTAATGTAAGCCTGAGATAAGCCAGAGCAAATATGAAATGCTGGTACAGTAATAACCAGTGTAACTGACAGAATACTAAATGCAAGCATGCAAATTTGCATGCATTGTATTGTACAGATGGTGTATATCAATTTGTGGGATGGAGATTCATGCCTGTTACACTTGGTCAGTCAACACAGTTAATGCTCGTTGTGGATGGTGCTGGAGTTGTCACCCGATGATGTCCCATATGTGCTCAACTGAAGACAGATGTGGTGATTGAGTAGGCCAAGGCAACATGTCAACAGTCTGTAGAGCGTGTTGGGTTACAACAGTGGTCTGCTGGTGAGTGTTATCCTGTTGGTAAATATCCCTGAAATTGAGTTCATGAAAGACAGCACAACAGGTAGAATCATCAGACTGATGTACAAATTTGCAATCAGGGTGCCTGGGATAACCACAAGAGTGCACCTACTGTCATGTGAAATCACACACCAGACCATAACTCCAGGTGCACATCCAGTGTGTTTAGCACACAGACATTGGTTGCAGGCCCTCAAACTGCCATCCACCTAAACAATACACGGCCATCACTGGCACCAAGGTAGAACCAGCTTCCATCAGAAAGGATGACAGACCTCCACTCTGTCCTCCAATGAGCTCCTGCTTGACATCACTGAAGTCGTAAATGGTGATGGTTTGGGGTCAGTGGAATGCATGCTACAGCATGTCTGCCTTGGAGCAGTCCTTGAAGCAACAAATTCTTAACAGTTTGTTGTGTCACTGTGGTGCCAACTGCTGCTGAAATTGCTGCTGCAGATGCGGTTCAATGTGCCAGAGCCATATGCCAAACACAGTGGTCTTCCCTCTCAGTAGTGCCATGTGGCTGACCGTAGCCCAGTTTTCTTTCTACCACACATTTCTGTGGCCCTGCCAGTACTCATTTACAGTAGCTACTTTCCTGCCAAGCCTCTTTGCAATATCACAGAAGGAACATCCACCTTCTAGTAGCCCTATTACACAACCTCGTTCAAACTCAGTGAGGTGCTGATAATGGCATCTTTGTAGCCTTAACGGAATTCTTGACTAACATCAACTCAACATGCCTAATGTCAAAGATAACTAACACTTGCAATCGTTACATTGGGAACTTAAAGCAAACCTGATTTGTGTCCTCATAGTATTGGTACTACTGCCATTCTTATGCAACTGGCGTGAAATCTGAACGCTTGTGCATTTCTCTACCTGTCACTTAGTTCTTGACTTTTCAGTTAAGGCAATAAAACAATGAAATTAAAAAAATATACATCAAGCAAATATCCCCCTTATGGCACACAGGAATGTGTCACCACTAAGGTCACAGAAAAAAAGAGAAATTATAAATAGGAAGCATGTATCTAGAATTCAACACACTGGAGTCTTCTCGAGGACCAACAAGTGTGAAACAGGTACTTCCTTATTAAAGAAAGGAGAAATAGTCAGGTAAAAACTTCTGTTGTGAGTTGTCTGACAAAATGATACCAGTGGCAGCTACCTGTGTTAGCTGCACAGAGCAGTAACTATACTCTGAAGGACTTATTATGATACCAGAAATATTACTTACCAGTGAATTTCTGACTGCTGAAAGTTTTCATCTATAGAACCAATTTGTTAGCAATACACTGGAGCTATCAACTAACAATGTAAAGTACATGTGCTTAAATGTCAGTCATTTTAAACAGTGCTCACTGCTCAGTTGTAGAGACTCATCAAATACACTGTATTCACATTTCAGATGAGAGAAACATTAAGATGGATTCTAGGCACATTAGCTGGACCGTACTGAGGTTAATCGATGCATTCTATATCACTGGTTTTTCATCTGACAGGTAATGATTTATCCTTTTAGAAGAACTCAGAAATTATTTAATTTTCTCAATATTTATGTTTGAGTTCTGGTCAAGGCATTAGAATTATTAAACTTTGTTACTTAATTCTTTAACTATATCTACCATGAGAAACTGCAACAAACTGTGCTTCAAACAGAGAAGTCATTTCACCCCAACTGCAAACACACAAATAAATCCTCTCCCTCACATAAAAACACAAACTGAAATATGGTAGAACCCAACAGCAAAATGAACCTGTCATTACAGAATTTTGCAGTCTTGGAAGTCCAAAATTTATTCTTATGGAAAAAGAAACAATAGTCAGAAAAGTAGAGGAAACTGATTCTAAATGCACTTTTATTCCTGCACTCTACCGACACATGGGTCCGTTGTTAAATACAATCTTAGCAGGAATCTGATTTCATTAACATTTGGATTTTTCATTTCTGCTTGTAACTTCCACAGTTTATGAATACAACCGATACAGTTACAAACAAATATAATAACAGAACTCACACAAATGGTACAGTGGAGACAAACTTGTGCTATTGAGATAAACAGGACTCATTGTGATCAAATATGCAAACACAAAATAAAAATAATATAGATGAGGGTAGGCTTATTTACTCAGAAATGTATATTCCTAACACAACTACATACTAACATCAACTAGCTGCATATGTGGTTCATTTTTCAATGAAAACACACACACACACACACACACACACACACACACACACACACACGGGGAGGGGGAGATGGGGGAGAGAGGGGGAGATGGGGGTGAGAGGGGGAGATGGGGGAGAGGGGGGGAGAGGGGGGGAGAGGGGGGGAGAGGGGGGGAGAGGGGGGGAGAGGGGGGGAGAGGGGGGGAGAGGGGGGAGAGGGGGGGAGAGGGGGGAGAGGGGGGAGAGGGGGGAGAGGGGGGAGAGGGGGGAGAGGGGGGAGATGGGGGGGAGAGGGGGAGATGGGGGGGAGAGGGGGAGATGGGGGGGAGAGGGGGAGATGGGGGGGAGAGGGGGAGATGGGGGGGAGAGGGGGAGATGGGGGGGAGAGGGTGAGATGGGGGGGAGAGGGGGAGGGGAGGGGAGGGGAGGGGAGGGGGAGAGGGGAGGGAGAGGGGGGACCTCATTACCTGCTAAATGTTCTTTTTCGTACATCAGTTATTTATTGTATGATGGAGTTGGATATAACTAATAAGATGGTACAATAATAAGTATGAGTTGACACTGCACCATTACTGAAGACACAAAGCAACACTGAATGTTATGATTTGAGCACTTGTTTCCATCAGCTCATTATTTGTCTCAGAATGAACACAGATTATATTTTCTTTCCATTTTCTCTCCTTCCCTATCGCTGTCAGTTTCCCTCTCATTTCTTCAGTATCTCTCTTTGCTAATTTACACTTCTTTGTAAACACACAGTGCATGCACATTTTTTCATTCTCATCTGTGTATAATTCCCATACTTTGTTAAGATATTACAATAAAAATAATCCATTACTGATAATATAATGTAAATGGATAGGTAGAAAAATCTACTCACCAAGTGATGGCAGGAGAACACACACACACACACACACACACACACACACAAAAGAGGTTTAACTTGTACAAGCTTTCAGAGCCAGTGGCTCCTCCTGGCAGAAGAGTTGAAGAGGAAAGAAGAGGAGTGAAGGAAAAGGACTGGAGAGGTTTACAGAAAGGAGAACAATTCAGAAATGTCACCCAAAACTGCGGGTCAGGGGCCATTTACCGGACAGGATGAGAAGGAAACAATCATTGCTGGGGACTGCACTGGGCAGGATTTCAAAATCTCATCCAGTGTAGTCTCCAACAATCAGTCTTTCCTTCTCATCCTGCCTGGTAAGTTGCCCCTGACCCGGGTTTCTGGGTGACTTTTCTGAAGTATACCATTTCCCTAAACCTTTTCCTTCACCCCTCTTCTTTTCCCTTCAACTCTTCTGCCAGAAGGAGCAGCCACTGGCCCCAAAAGCTTGTAAAAGTTAAACCTTTATGTGTCTGTGCGTGTTCTCCTGCCGCTGCTGCTTGCTGAGTGATTTTTTTTTACTTATCCTTTTGCATTATACTGTTAATGTAGGAAAAATCCTAGTCACATATTTATCTTTTTTTAAAAAAAAACAGTATTTTATGTTGGCCTACAATGATTATCAGTTTCATTCTCTCTCTCTCTCTCTCTCTCTCTCTCTCCCCCCCCCCCCCCCCTCACACACACACACACACACACACACACACACACACACACACACACACACACACACACACAGATGATATATATATATATCACTTTTCTGAACATACTCATCAGCTGTGTAGTCTATTCCCAAAATACAGTTATACATATCAAAAATAGTTACAGATAATCCACATCACAAACACAACTCATTAAACTAGGTATAATGAACTTAGGAAATTAACATTTTAGCACACCACA
This sequence comes from Schistocerca serialis cubense, assembly GCF_023864345.2. NCBI lineage: Eukaryota > Metazoa > Arthropoda > Insecta > Orthoptera > Acrididae > Schistocerca > Schistocerca serialis. The sequence continues at coordinate 1,044,101,906 of NC_064639.1, read as the reverse complement.
TCCCTAAAATAAACATAATCAGTATTGACTCTTGGCTGTCTTACCAGAGTTCTGCTATACATGCATCATGTCAGAGTGAAACAATTACTAATTGTGAACATTAGTGCCTTTAACTGAACATATTATGGGCATTTTTATGGGACAGTGCTATCCTATGACAACAAATGGCTGCATGCAAACTAAATTGCCTCCATTTTGTTGTATTCATAAACTAGTGGTTCATAAAGTAATTTGTTAATTGTCCTGAAGCTCCAGACATACCAACAGTACCTGACATGGAGCCTGGAGAGCAGCCCTTCAATATCCCAGCGTAGCTACTTATGGCGCCTGGAGTAAAGGGCAACAAAAAACATGCTCAGTCAATTTCAAAAGGATTGGTGTAAGGAGGATTGGAGTTAACAAAAAGAGGATTAGGATTTCATGCCTTTTCATAGAAAAAGAAAAATAAAAAGGTCACTAAAACTATAACTACAGCTATTACATGCAAAAAGTAGACCTGGAAGAAATTTACCGATTACATATGCCCGTTAAGTACTTTCCAGACTGCTCTAAATGGATAACTACTAGTCAGAAGAAACTCTAACCAACCCACCTGTATTTCTCAGGCAAAGGTTAGTGTTAGGGTATGGGTTCTCTACTAGCAAGATTCCAAAAATGATTTAAAATGCTACATAGTGAAGTACTATAGAGAATATTCACTACATGTCTAAAGGTCAGCATACCCACTTGTAAAATTACTTCCTGCTTTATCAAGCAGAAAGCAAGAAAATTTATACTCCTACTCAGTGCAATCTGACCCAGCCTGTTTTTAAAGCACTGATATTAACTCTCACTGACAGTTAACCAATTCTCTCGCCCAAAGTGCAATAAACACAATAAACTTGTTCAGTGAGTAATGAAGAAGACTATACTACCTCATTAATTGTAATTAAATGTTCACTTTCAATTCCTAAGGAAGCATTTTTGTCCTTATGCCCTCAAGTCATTTCTATGGTTCATCTAAATTTTTCTTCTGGTTCATATTCTTGCATCACTGTCATCTTTCATGAGTACAAGATAAAACTAGTAAACTTAAGTACTAGTATTTAATTATGATGATACTTTTCAGAAAATCACTTCCTTTTGAATATACATCCAATTATTCTGATGGATAAGAAAGAGTTACTACAATTGTTACTGAACAACCAATTACTTTGATCTGTGCAATAATAAAAAATCTGGGCATAAATTAAAGAATAATTGCAATGGTTACTTCGGAAGGATGAGCAGGTCAACCAGACCCTAGACTGGGATACACCCTTCTGTTTTCATGTGCGTCCTTCTCAGCCTAGGACCTGAGTGATCTGAACCCATTTCCATACTTTCCAAATATATGCCTCTTACCTCCCTGAGCTTAGAATTTTGAATGACAGACAGCTTTTTTCCTGTACATTTAAATGAGTCTACTGGCAGTGTATTATGAAAATTGGCCTCCTGAAGGTGAGCACTATCTAGTCCACCCCAACATTAACTTCAGATGCAATAAGCATTAACTACAATTTGAGAGTTAAATAAGCTGAAAACTGTACTATGTACCTAGCTGCCACTCGGTAGCTAATCTCAAAACTGACTGGTAGTCTCTCATAATTTATTATGCATTTTATCAAATTCACTAGGAAAAGATCTCCAAAGATAACACATTTTTTTACTCTTCAGTTACAGTGTGGGTCAAAGTATGCTCAACATCTACAGTTAACAGATTTTTCTTCTCTGAACCCCACAAAGCTTCAAACAACACAATTATTATGCTACAACCTAGAACCTGTATTGTATGAACATTTGGCTCCAGGATAGTGTGTCACATTCCTATCCCAGGCACATACTGCCTCTCCTCAGGCATTCCTAAACCACACACCAGCAGGCTCTGTTCGAGCTGCTACCTACCCCTCCCAAAGCTCTCTCCCCACTTCCCATCTCTTTCTCCCTCTAGCCTATCCACCTGTGCCATCCTGGTATTGCGTGTTTTCAGCCAGTCTGAAAGCTAGTAAAGTATTCATTCTTTTTATGTGCCTGTCAACAACTCAATGCTTCTAATAGCTGAATAAGATTTGATTTTTAAAGAATTGTCAGGTATTATTCACATACTCCTTTTTGTATATTGGGCATGTTGCTATTTGCATTTTGTGAAACACTAAGCTGCTTTATGATATGACAATATTATGAAAAGGATAGACTGCTACTCACTCGCAGTGGAGACATTGAGTCACAGACAGGCACAACAAAAGAACTGCTAGCTATCTCTTTCCAATCTCTCTTTCCAATCTCTCTTCCCACCTCCCAACTCTTTCTCCCTCGACCCTGTCCAGCCGACAACTTCTCACCTCAGTCCATAGGCCGACTCCAACTGCATATGATAAGTAAACAAACAGCATCTTAGTTGCAGCACTTGGAGGATTATAACTCCTGACTATCAAAATAATAACTTTTTTGAAGATACTTTTGATAAAATTACACTTCATATTTTTAATCAGTAAAGTAGGCATCAACAATTTTACAACAGACATGGTTTCGAAATCTTGCTTCTCGATTCTCCTCAAAAACAAATCAAATATTTGTACTTATTACTGAAAAATGCAGTCTGCGAAGAAACTGTCCAGCGTGTACGTAATGGGCATTAACATTCCTTCAAGTATCTCCTCAGACTAAGATTGACATGTTAATGGATATTTACACACATATTTTAATAATACCTCTAGTCCTATTTTAAACATTATAGAGAAATTACAGCATTTTTCTTTCTGTAACTGTCTTATTATTAAATGCCATAAGGATATGGCCTCTGAAAAATTCGATATTCTTATTAAGAAGTTTTGAGAATATGTCTGTCAGAATGAGTAGAGTACAAAAATGCTGTGTTGATGCTTATTTCAGCAAATCAAAAGGAACAATAAACATCTCACTATGGGAGTTTTATATAATTGTGATTATTATTTTCTACACAATTGTGTCTGTGATATAAGCTGTAATGGTTCAAAGAATTATCATGGGCATTTTTCCATCATATTTGCTCTCAACATGTTCATACTATTAAAAATAAAATAAGTAGGAATATTCTTTATCACATACTATATTAAGTGTTATCCTGCAAAATTTGTGTACAAATTAACAACAATCTCTTGAAACCTTAACTGTTACACTTTACTCCAAAGTGTAGCTTCCAGACTGCACTAACAATTTATCAGTTGTTACAGCAAGGAAGAAAAAAAACTAATATTTTTTAGCATGGTGATAACCAGACATTTCCAGGGTGAAAGTATGCAGGATGGAAATGTAGACTCCCTTAGTAATATAACAATGTTGTTGGCAACTGGCACATAAGCTCAAGATTCGGTTCCCAGGGACCACCTTGGATTTATCTGGGGTTGGAAGTTCTGGAACAGAGTCTACTAAGCCAGGAGACAAAATGAGAAGGTGTGTAAGTAGCCAAAAACAGCAAAATTAGCACACAAGCTCACAAAATAAAACACAAGATCACATAGAGGTGTCCAATAAAAGAGTACCTGCTCAAGGCTGTAGGCAACACAAAAGTTATTTTTATTTTGTAGCCTTGTCAGCATATTTTAGATATGATCCTGGCACTATAGAACACTTTCTAAATGAAGCAGCTCCCACAAACACATGGATAAAATAATTCTTCCTTATTTTTTGATTAAGTTGTCACTGGTTCTCTCCGCTTTATCTCTGACTCTTGCATTTTCTCTGTCTACCCATTTCCACTGTTTGGATACATTTTCTGATTAATTATCTCCCAGAGTGCTAGTGTAATCCACAACATTAACACTTTCTTTAATAGTGTTCTACCACAAAGGAGTATGTCACAACATCACAACCCAAGTTTTTAGTTTTTTATGCACCATACTAAAATTACAGTCAGATGTCAAACGCTTATAACCATTTCTTTCCTGTTTTCTCAATTGTTCATGTTTCACACCCACACAGAGCTGTACTCCAGATATAGCTTATCATGAATATTTGTTTTCCAAAGTTTATACTTTTGGATGTAGCAGAAATTTCTTTTGCTTTTTGCAGTCCTTGTCTGAATCTTTCCAGTTTTAACATTTAGCCATTCAAAATATCCACCTTCTGCGTGTATCGTTACCTTATGTTTCTTTTATTACAGTTAGCAGCTTCTTTGGCTTCTTCTATTTTTCTAACAATAATGACTGTATGCATTGAATACAGAGTATGGATTATCTTCTATCCCTGTATCTGATACCACACTGCCTAAGAATAGAAATCATTTTTATTTCATTCCTCACTTTTAAAAGACCTTTCCAAACCAACAAATGCCATGTATGTTTCCGCATTTTTCCTAAATCTATGCTCTATTAATTAACACAGTGCTGAAATTCCTTCTCCCAAAATCAAGCTGGTCCTCTGTTAACCTACATTCAATTTTCCATTGCATTCTTCGATCATCTAGTCTTGTGAGTGTTTCTTGCACATGTGATGCTAGACTCATTGTGTAATAACTTTCATGCCTAATTACTGTTGCTTTCTTCAGATGTGCAATAGTTATATTTTATTTTTCAAAATCTGAAAGAACTTCCTCAATTTCATAAATTTCATTCATGAGCTTTTATGGTTCTTGGTTTATCCTTTGGCATAACAACTGAAAGTGTTCCACTGGTATTTCATCAATACCTAATAATTTCTTCAATTCATCAATCTATTCACATGAAATTGCCAACTGAGGAACAAATTTTTGTACTTGTTTAATAATAAGTCTAACAACACAATATGTTGTGTGCAGCAAGTCTGTAGCTGACAGAGGTGCCTACTCTATCAGCTATGAAACAGATTCTTGCTGTTACGTTTATTTTGGCAATGTAAATAAACTTATGATTAAACAAATATTAATGTAATAACACACACACAGTTTCATAAAATCCTTCTGGGTCACAGATCACATCATATTGTAAGGTGAAATAATGTTCTGACCACCACTGTAATGAGTAAAAAAGGTGGTTCACTTTACGGTATGGTATGATCTACTGCCCAGAAGATTTTATGGAATAACAATGGCTCTCGCCATGGGAGCATGCTCACACACACACACACACACACACACACACACAGAAAGACAGAGCAGTGTTAAAGGACGTTAAGAAATGCCAAGAAAGTCAAAGGATGTTGACAGATAATAAGCACTTTGCTGAGTGTTGCTATAACTGACAGTGATCACCTGGTGGTGCAGACGCATTAGTAACAGGTTTGGAAGCAGAGTGAGCATTCTCAGGGCTTATACAAGTTGCACCAGCTGCCTGTTCTGCTGGCTGCTCCAGTTTCCCATCCAGTCTGAAACCATGAGTTTTGCAATACATTTAGCTGTTAATGGAAATTACACAAAACACTGTAATGTGTGATCAGCTCATTGCACATGAAATATTGATTCTAGAATTCTATTATTTCCATAATTCCAAATGCCATCAATACTGTCTCAAAATAGGAGACCTGTATTCCAAATGGTGTTAGTAAAGTGATGGCCCATGTTCACAACCATATAAATGCTGATATAACTGTTGAGTCAAGAATTCCTTCATAATCTTTGTGATGTTTTACAACACAAAAAAGACATCAAAGACTAGCAGAAAGGAATTCATTTTCACTTGATGCTGTAAATAAAAAAAAATGATACACTGTCACTATGAAATTAGTGATACCAGGTATACTTTATTTCAGGTTTCCCATCTCATGGTAGAATTGGAACATTTGTATGTGGATTGCTCAAGAGGATAATGCAGAGCATATGTCCTCTTGGATATGAGAGCATCCTATATCTGTGCATGAAATATGGTTATAATTATGTGTGTATTCCGCTGCCACTTGCTGAGTAGATTTTTTTACCTATCCAATTACATTATTTGGTCAAAAATTGACTGTTTTCATTATTATGTGCGTGAAATATGTATTATATGACAATTACTTGCACTCAATACAACAATTAGATTTCCTAATCAGCAAATAAAATGTTAAACCCCGGCTCACATCTGAAAAACAGATTAAAGTCCTGGTGACAAAGTGATCTGTTATGGAGTACAATCTAAAAAGGGACAACAATGTGAAAGAAAATCAGCTGTGGCCCCTTCAAAGGAATCATCCCTGCATTTACATGAATAATTTAGTGAAACTCCAGAGAGCTTTCACCTGGAAGGCTGCATAGAAATACGAACCCTGCTCTTTCTCAATGCAACTCCACTGCGGTTACAACTGCACTAACTGTCTCAGTACCAACCTTGACATGAGTGAAATAAAAGAGAATGATTATTTTTCACTGAAATCTGATGATAGAAAAAGCTAAGAAGCACAAAAACCAAATGAAATGTATTGAAATCTGATGTATTAAAGTAAGACTGGTCAATGAAAATGGAATTATACAAGATATTGTGTTTTGAAGGAAAAACCAGGCCAAAAGATGCACCGCCTGCATAACAAAACACTTCCACATCTACCATACTCACCAGATTTCTTCCTAGCTGACTGCAATAGTTTAAAATGTCTGCAATTTTTTAGCAGGGAGAAGGGTCACCAAAATCACACCTGTAAAATGCCTTTGAGGAGTTTCTTCGGCCTATAATGTCAAACTTCAACAAAAGTGGCAGTAATGCTCTTATTCTTCTTGGGTGAAATATACAGCATCAAATGACGCTCATACTGATTAATGACAGATCATTTGCAACAAGTAGAGTATCTGGAGGTCCACTACCAATTCCAACATTTCATGTACAATAACCTGATAATCATGCTTCTAGTGTTCTACAAAATATTATTAAAATTACATATAAGAAATGACACACAATCAAATACTACAGCTAACAGAAAACCAAGATTTGCATTTTTCTGGCGTGAGTAGTTTCTGGAAACTAAATTAGTAACCAAACATAAAATGTAAGTAACACAACTCAATTCAAACAAAGAATTCATTACAGTGAAATCTATAAAGTTAATATACTCAATTATATCTGTCATGCAAGAAGATTAGTCACCACAACACACTAAACAATGCAAAATGCTCTATTAAAGTAACCATTTCATTGCAGGTATGAAAAACTTCCAGGATTCTTTCAGACAGATTAGGAAGAAAATAGCAAAAAGAATATTTAAGTTGTGATATTGGCCCAGTCCAAGAGAGGTGGAAAATGGAGGAGGACACACAGAGGTAGAAACAATGCAAAATTAACTGAATGTATCATAGTCCTTTCAACACTGAAAACATTCAGAAATACCAAAATGTAAGACCACAACCATTGTTATCAAAGTTGTTCATTTTCTTTTTAATGCAAAATTAACTGAATGTATCATAGTCCTTTCAACACTGAAAACATTCAGAAATACCAAAATGTAAGACCACAACCATTGCTATCAAAGTTGTTCATTTTCTTTTTAATCAAAATTTTATTTTGCAGTTATTGATTACCCTTTAAGGATTTACAAAACTAAATTATGCCAGTTGCCAGGCAATCAACTGATGCAGTTTAAATGATTTCATAAATTTTCTTAACTTTGAGACAGAAATTTTTGCAGAGTTTCATATTGCTGATGATGAAGTAAATTTTAACACAAGTCTCACGAACCAAGGTAAAATAAATAAAAAATTCATTACACCATGCTAAAATTGAATATGGAGTTTTTAATCCTGCAGCAGTGCCCAGTGTTTTGAAACTTCCTATCAAATTAAAATTGTGTGCCTGGCTGGAACTTATAACTGGTACCTTGCCCAGAAGTTCTGCAAGGCCTGAAGTTGCGGGGAGGGGTTGTGTGTTGTGGATAGTTCAGTATGAACAATCCTGCAAAGGCAATGTTCTATGTTTGGGTCCTAGTCCAGCACAGGTTTAAATTTGTCAGGAACTTTCAAAGCTAAAATTATTCAAAATCTGAAATCTACTTCACACTAAGGATTGAAGATTTTGGTCGGTGGCAAACCATACAAAGTAGTCAAGAGTAGATGTTCATTCCATCAGCATAAAATGCAATATATATTCTTTCTCTGAATCCTGATGCAAAATAATTGTGTTATTCATCTTCTTGTTGTGCATGTATGGCACCTGTGTGTGTGACGGGCGGGGGAGGAGGGGGTGGAGGCTGTCGTGCAAATGTGCAAGTGACAAGTAAAAGGGACAGCAAGAATGGGGTATTGTGACAAAATGTGGTGAACACTTATTTGGATCGTCTGTCTCTCTTTAACTTGGTGATGGTCTATGGGCAATGAAAAACTCAAGGTGGTCGAATGAATATATGAAATTACTTCCTTTGGCTATGAGTTATACTTAAATGTAGTTGGGAGTTTTCCTTTTAGGCTATATTTATTTAAACCTTCTTTCATTACTTATTACTAGTTGTAGCTTTAAATGCTATTATTGAGTGTTTTATTAGAACAAAGTGTCATAATGTGAAAATGGCAGTGTAGTAACATGACACACTTCTGTTCATGTTGGTTCACAAATTTTACTGTTCTTGACTGTTTGACAAATAGTGTGCACCAACTGTTTTAGCTAATATCACCCAAACCATGCAAACTGTAAATGAACAGAGTGCAGAACACAAAAAACATTAAAAACAGATGGAATTAAATAAGTTGACAGTGCTGGAACACAATTTGAAAAATGTGTCTCAAAATAAGTCTTTAAGAAACAACCACTGAAACAATCACAACTCTAACACATCTAGGAATGCGTGTTGAAAGCAATTTCAAGTGGCATGTCAGAAAAATCATTAGGAAATGTGTAATTTTCCCAACAAAAGGGGGAGAGTTTACAAAACGGTTTGACTGGTCACCAAGTACAAATTGTTTGACAGTCTGGGATTTTCTCAAATGAGAATAAAGGGCCATCTAAGGAAAAGCAATGTGTATCCACAAAGGCTCATTTGGCAAGTGTGGCAGCATCATAGGATGCTCATCTGCATCCAAAGGCACATGCTACAACATAAATTTTGCGCATCACGTAGCGTGTTCTGCTAAAGAAGGGCGAAGCAAAATATTACTTCCCCCATAAAATATTACTTCCACCTCAAAATATCTCATGAAATGACAATGACAGTAACACCAGAGACAATCAACTTTCATGGTAGCTTTACCAACAGTTTTCCTTCCCACATATTATTCATGACAAACAGGATAGGGGAGGGAAGCTGATTGCGGTTAGTTGGTTTGTGGGGTGCTCAACTCTGTGGTCACCAGCGAAGGTGATTGTGGTACATCAAATAGCCCCAGCTATGCTTCTTCAGTTTTCTGGCTGAGTATAGGTGTACATGCAAATGTATACAACAGTTGCATATTAGTATGTGTATGACCCAGATTATCGCAGTGTCCGCATAGTTTGCCCTCTGATGTACCTGGTCTCAAGATATTGCTAATTACGGAGAACACCTAGGCAGCAGAAAAAGTTTCACAGCAGGGGTTGTCAAAGTTACGAACTACATAGCAAAGCAGTGTGTGATGCTCATAGAGTCTTGTGTACGTAAGAGGGGAAGAGATGCAATGAAATGCTATTCCATATGATTTAGAGACAATATCATTTCAGCATATGATTTTCTGCTGCACTGGAGAAACTAGCTGACACATTCCAGACAAAGAATGTGTTGAGTTCGGAGAAACTCACTCCTTTGTTGTACTTCAAGTCTGCCTATTGTTAATTTGTTTATTTGATTTTGGTTCAGTTTGACATCCATATAAATGAAAAAATATAATTACAAATCTCAAGAGGCCAAGCAAGAAAAAGGATGCTGTGTGTATTAGATAATCATTGAAACAGAAATATCAGCCTTTAATACAAAGTGTTTAACGTCCGGTCAACTGCCTTGTTCTAAAACTAAGTGGGAATCCTCAATATATAAGAAGCAGATTAGGAGCCAGAAGTTTACAGCCTTCAGTAATGCCCTCATTAAAAAATCCATGGAAAGCCTGACATTTGGTATCCATCCAAATGCACAATTTATATGACTGACATGTTTGCATGTAATCTCTTCAAACATGTGCTGATTATTACGAGTAAGAAACTGGTTCGAGTGTAAAGACAAAATTGGTTGCTTTCAAATAGACATTAGTTACGAAACTTCTCAATTTTCGAAGCTCATGTGCTGCTAGAATTTCACTGTTGACTGTCCTGATCTTGTCCTCTAGTACACGTTCTGAATTACTTTCCTACTGAGCCTATTATTTTCATTCCTGCTCACTACTTTTTCTTTCCTTTGCTGAATGAATGAAGCTCTGGTTTCAATAGCTGATGCTTATACTATGTTTTAGTTTGTGCCACTGTTTGATTCTAGCTTGCAAGTAAAGATTTGATCTCAACATGATTGCAGATGCATCTTGGATGCAATTTTCTCTGTTAAATTACTTCACACGAATGACAGTACTGTTCTTGGGCAGTCGGATACTGACTGATACCTTACCTCCTTTTCACTATACATTCTAAGACAAGAAAAAACAACACACCATAAAAGAATTATCCGAATGGGATAGAAATTGGTAAATATGATGTACATATACTGAGAAACAACTGGATGATTTATTCAAGAGAAAGAGCTTCTCAAATTGAGCACATCAATAACACATTTGTCCACCTTTGGCCCTTGTGCAAGCAGTTATTCAGCTTGACATTGATTGAAAAGAGTTTTTGGATGTCTTCCTGAGGGATATCATGCAAAATTCTGTCCAAATGGCACGTTACAACCATTTCTCCTGGTTGTTAGGCTGTATGGCAGGCAACATTCAGGTTGGTATCCCATCACTGTCCAGGGCATCTCCAGGCACGTTTTTGGCCTGAAATCTCACTGAGTGGAGTAGAATTGTCTTCATTGATGAGTCCCACCTCAAATTCAGCCCCTATGACAAACGAACACTTGTCTGGAGATGCTCTGTACAGCGGTTGGATACCACCTCCACTGTCACCAACCATACAGCCCGACAATCAGGAATAATGTGGCATATCTTTTCATATCAGGACCCCTTTGGTTGTCATCCATGGCACCCTTACAGCAATGGTACATTGGCGATATTCTATGCCTCGTTTTGTTGCTCTTCATGGCAAGCTATCCTGGGTTTACATTTCAGCAAGATACTACCCACCCTCACACCGTGACAATTTTACTGCTTGAGCTTGCTAAGCCCTACCTTCGCCAGCAAGGTCAGCAAATCCCTAACTCAGAATTTTTGGAGCATTATGGGGAGGGTCCTCCAACGAGCTTGGGATTTTGATGATCTAATGCACCAATTGGACAGAATTTGGGATGATATCCCTCAGGAGGACATCCAACAACTTTATCAATCAATGCCAAGGCAAATAACTACTTGCACAAGGGCAAGAGGCAGATCAATGCATTATTGGCTTGCTCAATTTGTGAAGCTCTCTCTGTTGAATAAATCATCCTATTTTCTTTGAAATCATAATCATTTGCTTGTTTGCACACGTGCATCACATCTACCAATTTCCACCTCATTTGCAAAATTCCTTCATGGTGCTTTTTTTCATCTTCAAGTGTATTTTAGCACTCCAACTCTATTTCAGGTCAACATGGTGTCACTATAATGTGTCTCCCCGTACAAGTTCATAAAGAAATACATACTTCATGAAGATCTAGATTGCTACAGAAAAATGGCAATTTGTATGGGAGGAGTATTATCATGGGAGTGGCAATGATTGAAAATGGTATATTTACCCCAATATTTTGGCATTGGCAACATGAGCCCAGTTCCATGTGGCAAATTTGCAAGTTAGCTATGGAGGTGGGGGTGGGGTGGAGTGGAAAGAGTGAAGTTTTATAATACATGACTATGACAATTTAATCTAGTATCAGCGGCATATGATGCACTGCAATGCTGATGTTTGGCATTACGTGTGAACTACTCATGGTTTTGATGGCTCCTTTGGGTTCTATTATGCAATAGGTTACATCAGTCTGAGTCCGCTGTATGTAGCAGAGCCGTGATGGTGGAGAGGAGAACTACACAGTCCAGTTACACAGCTTTTAGTATAAATTAAATATGACAGTCAAATAATTCCACATAAATGCTATGATAAAATAAAGAAGGTATTGGATATGCACGCGCAACCCCCCCCCCCCCCCCCTCGACACACACACACACACACACACACACACACACACACACACACACACACACACACACACGTAAGAGGTGCATTTAAAGCTAAATTTTGGTTAATAGCAAAAAACTGTGCTGGCATAACTGGCGCCAGCACACCATGCGGCATAGAGGTTACAAGAGTATCAATAGAGGCCAATGACAAGACTTGCTGGAAACATGCCGCCAACGCCCTCTCAGCTGCCAGTATTTAGGATTGCTGCACAGACCAAAGGGCCAGTTTAGCCAGTTACTAAGCCAGTCAGTTTAGTTAGTTACGCCGAGTTAGTTGGAGGTTGTATGCCGTGGAGTTCCAGCGTGTCACTGAAATGGATCTGCAGACTTAGCCTCCAGCACTGAGACAGGCAGCACATAACAACCTCATAGTGAACATAACAAACTTCTGCTTCAACTGCATTGGACTATACAGAAGAGAGCTTGTACCACAGCACACTGAACTTGAGTTAAATATCTCTTTGTTTATGAATAAAGAACCCAGTTATTAATTGCGAGCAGTTTATGTTATAGAGCAAGGATACTGGCCACCAACCAACATCCTCTTCTTGTTTCCCATGGTACAGCTTTACAGAGACAAGACGACATAAAAGCAGCTAAGGAGAATACAACAAAAACAGTTAATATGACCTATCAGAATCTGATACAGTACTTCAGATTACTGTATCTGACTGATTTTGTACAAACTAGTTGATTCAACCCATCAAAATTAGCTAAAACCTACAGCTTAATGATTTGGGGAAATTCATTCATTCACACATCATGTTCTGCAAGCATCATCATGAAGGACAGCATTTAGAGATATGGAGTGAGTGGCATTATACATCAACAGACAGAAGCAACCACTGCTAGGTCTTTCTGTGGAGTATATTAAAGACAAATTATGACTAGTGCTCATCTTCTCATACTGATAATTATGGGAATTCTTTCTGGATTACTTTATTAGCAGGAAATCAACTACTCTGAAAACAGCCACATCTTCACCTCTTTTTTTTTTTTAAATAATAATAATAATAATAATAATAATAATAATAAACATTTAAAATAAGAGCAAAAATACCCAGACACACTTACAGATCTTCTCTCATCAAAATTGAAAAGGTATTCAGTTAAAATATGTAATGAAACTATCAGCACACACATCACAAACATGTGGGATAGGCATGTGTCAGTACCATGGATGATTAGTAGGATTGGGAAACTACATCTTATTTTTCACTATCTTCAGCAACTTATTCTTCTATCACCACAAGAAAAGCGGGCTGGGAAGGAGGGAGATAAAACTTACAAAACTGTTTCAGGCCAGAAAGCAATCTCTGAACAGAGGATGTAAATAGGGTCTGTAGGTAACTTATTTCACATCCCATCCACAGAACCTAACTTTTCATGAATGAATATCTTTCTGCACTGCACATAAGAATTTCATTAAATACTTCTAATAACATTATGTACTTACTGTTGTTAAACAATGCTATATTCTTATGTCATTGTGCTACCGCGTATTTTTCTGTCTGCTAAATAGTAATGAAATATTCTAAAACAACAGATGCTGTTAATCAGTAAGATGAAAAATATGTGGTGCCTTTTGGGGGTGAGTGCACAACAGCAATATGATCAATATCTGCAGAACACTATAATAAAAACAGAATGTAACATGATGCAGTTATCCATTTATGACATAACTGACTGCCTTTTTGCTGTAATTAACATCCAAAACATGAATAGTGGACTAATAATACTGACCTGTGTTGCTTCAATAGAGTACAGTCACCACCTTCATTTGGGTCCAGATTGTAAACATACAAATAACCATCAGCAGAAGCAACAAGCAACCTCAGGACTTTTTGTATGCTGTTGAATAAAACCATTAATTGAATATTAATATACTGAAACGTATTGCAACATAATAAGAAAGAGAACATATGGCACTTGCTGAATTCATTTATCAAACACAAAATCTATAGATGAAGGGTAGTTCTGAAATAAGTTGCACATATGTCCAACAGTAATAAATACAAGAGGAAATTTTACTGTCTGCAGTTCACAGGTTGCATATCATCTGATGGAAGCATTATGGCACTTATAATGGAGTTATGATGAAACCGGCAATTTTGACAGTGTGTGCACCACACAGCATCACAATGTGTGATATATATTTGCTGCACTCCTGAATGAAAGAGGCTTTGGTGACTGTCCATTACAAATGAGTACATGGCATAATTTGTGGAGAAGTCTTATAAAGCTTGCTCAGGTATATGGCCCAGACATGATGTCACAATAATTAGTTTGATGATGGTACCAGTTGTCTTGTGATGAATGAGTTTGTGGAGGAGTGCCAATGGCACTGACTATAGAGACACCGAGTACAATTGACTACCAAGATGACAGCCATGTGCTAGATTACTGAAAAAGCAGAGAAAAGGTGAGTGCCTTGAAACATTATTCCCTATCACATTTTTTTAAAGTGTCAGTCAGCAACATCTCCTTCATTACAAACAGGAAATCAATCAACCTCCAGTGTATTAAAGTTGGATCTGTCACCAACCACACGGAGTTTCAAAGTGACCCTGTCTGATAGCCAGTTCACATTGTGTTTTGGGATACAAAATAATTTGATTGTTCAACTTTTACTTACTTCCTGAAGTGACGAGAGAGAGAGAGAGAGAGAGAGAGAGAGAGAGAGAGAGAGAGAGAGAGAGAGAGAGAGAGAGAGGCAGGGACAAGACTACTTCAGTTGTGTATTTTGCTTCTTCAAGTCAACTCAAGGGCCTACACAAGAGCAACAGTAGCAGCAGTTCTTCTGGAGACAGTTGGCCATGTAAGGTTCACTACCATTCCTTACTGTTCATCTTGACTCCACCAAAATCAACTTGTTCCAAGCTATAAACAGGGAGCTAGTTACAAAACATTACAGAAGGAATTGTGATGAGGAAAGTAGTTTCCATTTCTGTCGAGATATAGAACACAAGAGTTCTACAAGAGCAGTACTAAAAACACTTGTTAAAAGTATAATAAATGTCTCAACAGCTATGGAATCCTTGGTAAAATAGATGTGTTTCTATTTTCACTGTGTTTTGATTTCTTGAACAAAAGTCCAACACATAATGAATTTGTGAAATTTATTTTCAGAACTACCATTACAATTTTTTCAAAGAATAGTTACTTAAAACACTCTGAGAAAAGACAAGATCAGTGCAACTGTGACAAAAATATCACATAAATTATAACTTTTACCACATTTTTACACAATAAGAGCAAGACATATACAAATGAAAATTTTGGAGCATACAAAATTAATTTAGTCCAACATAAACGAAAGAGTACTCAATGCACTCCAAATGCCCATGCCGCAACAGCTGAACAGTGCTGCAAAAATTTAAATGTAGTATTGTGTCTAACACACCTTCAACTCCGAACTGACTGAAAATCAGTATCAGTCCGTAGCACTGGGGAGTGGAAACTACTACAAGTAAAATTTGTTAAATGAAATAACATTCAACTGTAGGCAGGCCCAAGACTGACCAACATCGTATATTATGTAAATAGGCTTCGGAAAAAGTGCAAGATAACGCAAAATTCTTTCCTTCCGTTCAGTCAAGGCTCATTCTTAAAACACGAACCTTCCATATTGAATATATTCATGTGACCTCTTTATGAAATGGGTGTGCCACATGATCCCAAATGTGGGGGAGACACTGATTTACTTATGTCTATTTTCCAGCATTTAGTTGAGCATTCAATAGCAGATACCAAAATTCAAAACTCCCATGTATGTATTTAGGTGATGAAGTTTGTACAGTTACACGTCCACAGCTTCATGTGATGTTTTACATGATGCTGAGGTTTCAAAAACAAACAAAAATTTTATTCAGTGTCTGTCTATTCTTAATTTCCTACACAAACAGAAACATTGCTCCAATATTGTCATCATCAGTGTTGCCACGACACCACATCAATGGAAACAAATATATAATACTATCTGAAGTGACACACTTGCTGTCAATACCAACCACCGTTTGTCACTCTCAATGTTCTGCTGTTACTCTTCCCACCTTCATCCCAGAACTACTTCTGTAATAGTGGCTTGTGAGAACATTGTTGTGCTGTCGACCACGAAACACGATATTATTACAAAATGTCTTAGCTCAAATTATCTTTTATATAATTTCAAATTAAGCTGAAGGTCAATTTTATGAAAGATTCATTGCATCACATTCAGGAAATCACATATTGCAAGTTCTGCAGAAATGAAAATTGTGTTTATGTTTTATCGATTGAACTGAGTGACATGTGGCTAGGAGGGTTAAAAGCATACAAAAACAGAAATCACTGCAGTAGTTGTACAGACTGTGAGCAAATGAATGAAGTATTACTGTAGTAATTTTCAATACCATAGTTAGCAAAGTAAAGGCTTCAGAAATTTCATTCTTAATCATTAACTCTGGGATACAAAAGGCTTATCAAATACAGACTGATTTCCTTTCTAGACAACCATATTTGTAAACACATTTCAGGTGACTAACTAACCTAGTTTTTTCATTGTAATCTACGATAGAAAATAGTTTACCAGCACATGCAGTAATGATGATTATTATTATTTAAAGAAACCTCATCTGTGAAGTAGCACTAATTATTCCTTTTTTCTCCAGAAACTCTCCGACAGTAAACATTCCACCTACATTGTCAGTTCACAACAGAAACAGTGCACTACAAATATTTTCTTTAACCACATAAGCAACCAAATTTCAGCAAATAATTTGAGAAAAAATGAATTTAACACCAGTTCATTAAAATTTTCTAAATATATACATACACTGTGATGGCACAAACATTTCTGAGTCCCTGGAAAGGAAGATGAACGGTGGCAAATGCTCGACCTTGGCTGAACACGGTTGTTACTTGCGACGGTAGATAATTGGCAGATGCTGACACAGCCTTTGACAGGTAACCCATCCAGCCTTGATTTTCTGATGGCACACGTCGCAATCTAAGCACACAAGGGGGGAAAAGCAAGTCAAAACAAATTAAACCAACTACTCACACAATTATAGTTGCTTCAGAGACTGGTGACAATATCTTATGATAGGAAAAACAGTGAATTCATCGGAAATCCATTAGTCTCTCATTTGATTACTCATGCACTATTCAGTATTAGTATAACAGATTTAATTGTCATGGTAACTTAACTGAGAAGAATCACAATGTTTGGCAAGAAATACATATTTTAATTGTAACTTTAAGAAAAATCTGACTTACAAATGTAAAATATTTACAGCTTTGACACAGAATAACTTTAAGAAACTCTGAGAATATAGGACTAAATAAGATTTCTCATATCTTCTAAATGCAGCTTGAAGAAATTTAAAGTGCATATTATGACACTTTATCAAGCCCCTCTACAACTGTCCACAAAAAATTGTTGCATTTTTGTGATGCAGTAATCGGATAAAAAAAAAGTTGGTTGCCTGAATCTGGTATGACAAGTATGGAGACAGTATAAGAGGGCGGATTCCTTCCAGGAGGAGGAGGAGGAGGAGGAGGAGGAGGAGGAGCACCATGCAGCCGTAGTCTCCTTATACTGCAACATTTACTAGAAGGGACAGCAGCCCACTGGATGTTGTTCCCTGTCTGGGTAAGGACTTTATTTGTATCATCAAAACAAGTATTGGGCACTAACTGTTTCTCTAGTTAAATGATTGGCCCATTCACTCCCTGGGGTACCCACTGGACTTGGGACCTAGAGAATGACAACTGAGTAGGCAGTTCAACTAATGTCAGAGAGAAATTCATGAATAGAAGCTATCACAGGGTGACAAGAGTAACAGCAATTAACAGCCTGGAGACTGTTCACTGAAGCACCGAAAATTAAAACACAGTCACAGGAGGTCTGCTTAATAAAATGTATGGTTCTGCTAATGGCTGTCAGCTCCACTGTACAAACACCACTTGTTTCTGGCAATAGGTTCCTGACTGGTGAGAGATGAAAAGCATATCCCGCCCTGTCCATGGTTTTAGAGCCGCCAATGTAAATGACAGAAGTACCCTGACACTCATCAGAACTGAGAGGAATAGATGCCAAAAGGATTACAGGATGACAAACTTTTGAAATAGTGAACTGGGTACTAACTGGGGTGGGGGAGCAGTGGAGGGGGCACATTCTAAGGGGGTTAGGTGAAGCTCCTGGCAGACAGCCTCAACGTGCACTTCAGCTGGTAATCCTAAACAAGGACAAGTATCAGAGGGTTAATGCCCCTTGCATTGAAAAAATAATTCAGTAAGTTGGATGATTAGCAAATTGTCAGATGGTGATTACATAAGTGACCAAGAGCTAGTACTGTCAGAACTGAAGAGGGAGAAAGATCCCCACTTCAGCAATGATACTTTCTATGGATCTAGTCCAGAAGATGTCACTTGTCAGTCTTACTTCTCATCGACAGACTGGGTCCAATAATTTCAAATCTGTACTTGCTGCTGACTCATGGACCTGGCAACCAAGAATCCAATCACAACAAGACCACAACACAGTAAATACAGAGGAGAGTAATGTAATCTGCAAACCAAGAGATGTGGGCAAGGAAGCAGATAATATTAAGCTTTTGCATGCAGCTAATATTTAGCTGACAAATACAGGCAGCCATGATAGATTTTTATCCAAGAGCAGGCCCAAAAATCAGGAGTGCAAAACAACTTCCTAGTGCTGGGTACTAAAGTAGAGTCCTGAGTAAGGGTGGAATGTGATATGACATCAATGTATGTCTGTTTTTGTGGGAGAGAACTGCTATCCATGGAAAAGGGTTCAGGTGGAGGCCCTGCAGATGGCACTTCGGAGCTGACTTTCAGCCAAGGCTGCAGATTGCGAGCTATATCAAACGCAAAATTCATCAACATACAGTGTGAGGGTGAACAATGGTCCAACAGCTACCACTAATCCACTGATGGTGGTGGTGGTGGTGGTGGTGAAGAGGAAGAAAAAGAAGAAGAAGAAGAAGAAGAAGAAAAATGAGAAACTCAGCACAAAATCCTGCAGGACACCACTCTCTTGGATCCACGGAGAGCCAAATGATATACACACTCCAACCCAAAGCAACCAGTGGAATAAAAAAACTGACCAATAAAAATTGGTTGGTAGCCCCAATCCCCAGTGATGGAGGGTAAGTAAAATGTTATGGCACCAAGTAGTGACATACGCCTTATGTAGACGAAGAAAGACCACAATGAAGTGTTGTCGCTTAGAAAAAGCCTGGTGGATTGCTGTTCCCTGCCTAATCAGATGGGAGGTTGTGGAGCATCCCTTCCAGAAACGACATTGATAATGGAATAAAAGGCCCTGCAAGTCAAGAGCCCAGTATAATTATCGCACTACCATCTATTCAAGCAGTTTGAAGAGCGTGTTGGTGAGGCTGACTGGTTGGTATCTGTCAATGGGTGAGGGGGTTTTTACCTGGTTTAAAGATTGGGATGATGAACCTACCTTCCCACTGTGAAGGGAAAGCCATCTAGCCACATACGGTTGATGCTCCTGAGTAGATGCAGTCTGTGTAACAGACAGATGTTGGGTCATCTGATCATGAACCAGAACAGGGTTGGAGGCCATGTCGTGTAATGAGTCAAGAGCCTGAAGAGTTGCCAATCAGTGAAAGATTCATTATATAATCTGGCAACACTAGGGATGAAAGACAGTGAGACGTCTTCAATTTATCTTTTATGCATACATACATCAGTACAAATACCGCCATGGGGGAAGAGATCTGGAACAGTTGCTGGTTGGCCCACGCCTGAAGAGATATATTTCCAAGAAGAAGATACAGCAATCCCAGCATTCCTTCTTATTGTATTTAATTAGATAGTGAGCCTTAATGGGAAACTGCTGCAAAGTGAGAGGACTTGAGGACTTCATCTGACTGGCTCCATTATGTCACAGAGATGGAACAGGCTGCTCTGCACGGATACTCAGAGAGTGCCACTTCAGCTTGCTCCATCTCCTTGGCAAATTCTAGCCAATCAGATACTATCCTTATGGCATAAAAGTGCGGACCTTATCTGTTTCATGAAAGTCATACTTAGCCCTAATGACAATTATTGGGGTAGCCATCAAAAGCTTTGGATTTTATCCAAATTTGACATGTTAAGTTAACTGAGAACTTTTTATCTGCACAAAGGAAATGTTTTCCAGAGAGAGAAGAGCGCAACAGTTCTTTTTCAATGTCTCACTGAATCCTGTCTCCTGAGCACCTGGAAATTAGAGCTGCATAATTCTGTATCCACCCAATAAAAACGTATCAGTCATTGCCATTAAAATTTCAGATCTTACATAGATTTATCATGAAATAAACAACTAAAATATGTATAACTGCAATCTGTAGAAACCACAGAAAATAAAGTTAGTGTTACAAGTAGACATTACATGAATGTGTTCCTCACAGTTTTGTTATCACTTATTTAGTTCAAAGAACCACTTATGCCTAACCTCCTTTATTCCACTTACTTTCTTAATTAACAATGAATAACTTTAGCAATACTTTAATTCAGTAACATTTCTTTTTTCAAATTTGAAGGAGCAGGAAAAAATGGTTATACCACTACTATCAATTATCTTTTGTGTTTGTCCACAGCTACAGTAGATCTTTTAAGTGTTAAAACCATTTTTGCTACCTTTGTCTATTTCATCATTCAACTGTGCACTATCAGCTGATTTGGCATATGGCCATTATCAAGTACTTAAAAACACTGAAATCAGTCAAATGTTTTGTGAAATGATTTGTCTAAAAGTAAGAAATAAAACAGATGAAAGAATTATCTGATGCATAACATCTGCTGTACATGATTCTGAGCATTATTCAAAGGCACATCAAATGTTTCTCTATTTTATTTCTTACTTTTTGGTAAATCATTTCACAAAAAACCTGGCAGATTACTTGTTTTGTTCATGATCTTATTGACACCTCATTAGCTTTCCTTGCATCCCCTGTTCTCAAAATGTTCTAAATTTACTACTCGATTCAAAGGCAAGCATTCTGACAGTTAAGTACCACACCAATGTGCCTTTTTAAGGACAAAATAGCTAGCCTTGAAAAGTAATTTTTTGATACCTCATTTGACTTCCTACTGTCTGCTATTCTTGAAATACTCTAAACATAGTACTTCACTCAAAGGAAACCTTTTGGCAGTTAAATATCACCCCAATGTAACTTTTTATTTGCAAAATAAGAGGCCTTGAAGAGATGGACTTCTGACACTTCATTTACATTAGCTAGCAACAACTGTTCGCGAAATTTTTCAATTTTTCCCTCGAATCACTAGGCTTTTATTAATTATCCTGATGAGTTTCAACCTTAGACCTCACACGCGTCAATCTGACAGCCCATTTGTTCTTTCCCCATTACTGATTTTTAAATTGACAAAAATTTTCTTTCAAATCACTAATTAATTTTTTCTTAATTACCCTGCTCACTTTCAAGCAAATAAACACTTATATGCAAAATTAGTGTCCATTTTAGTCATACCTTGGCAGTTATTGTTAGATGTGCCAGTGTTATAAAAGCTGAACTCTGAAGTGAGGTTACTATATGTTTGAGTGCATGTAATGGTGAGAAATAAGTGTGTATAATGTCATCACTCAAATGGATGCAAATTAACATACTGAGAATTACCTAATGGTGTAAGTTAACACCATGAAATACACAGTAACATGTTAATGAGTCACTGTAACTAATTACCAATATCAATTTGTTTTTTAAGCTTTAGTTCCACACAGTCACTGTAAAATTTATCTTTTGAAGAGTTTCAAGGACACTATATTTGAAATATCAGTTTCATGATCACAAATGCAAAATTATTGCTTTAAATATATAGTACATTAAAGTCAACACAATGTCATTTAATGAAGCATAATGGAGATGGATGCAAACATGTCAACATTTACCTTACTGAATCAGGAAAAGAATGCTATATGCCCATAACAACAACAAGTTAAAACAGTGCATTGTGAATCACATAAAAACTTGAGGTCTTGCAACATTCATTCACTGTTTTCTGTGAACCTCATCATGGACACTCCTTAAGGATGTGGAATGAGTGAAGATTTATGTTAAGAGAAGCAACCATTACAGACTGCTTCTATAAAAGCCACTGCTTCTCCACTTTCGCTACTCAGCTGCTATTGCATACCGGGAATTTAAGTAATTTTACCGAATGTAACAAGGGACTGGAAAATTTTGTGAAAATGATAACGCAAAAAATAATGCAAAATAAGCAGTTTATAGCAAAATAACATGAAATAAGCAATTTTTACAAGCTATTGCAATATTTGTAATTTTACCATATAAAAATGTTACAAATCTCAGGACCGGTGTTTACTAATATCCGTAACTGATAGTTGCTGAATGTTAAAACAGCATTTTGATTTCTAATTTCCTGAAGGTTTAGGTTCAAGTACAACATTAAGCTGACAGTTCATTTCCTGCTTAACAAACTTTTATGTGGTGACGACAATAGCACCAAAATTAGCACAAATAATGCAAAATTTGGCCAAAAACATTGAATTTAGAAAAAAACAATACTGAATTTGAGTAAAAACACCAAACTTGAACAAAGAAACACTAAATTTGACAAAAAGGATACTCAAATTTGCCAAAAATAAAATCAAATTTTGCCAAAAAGTAGCATCAAATTTTGCCAAAAAGTAGCATCAAATTTGGCCAAAAAGTAGCATCAAATTTAGCAAAAAAGTAACATCAAATTTGGCAAAAAAGTAACATCAAATTTGGCAAAAAAGTAACATCAAATTTGGCAAAAAAGTAACATCAAATTTGGCAAAAAAGTAACATCAAATTTGGCAAAAAAGTAACATCAAATTTGGCAAAAAAGTAACATCAAATTTGGCAAAAAAGTAACATCAAACCTGGCAAAATTTTAACCTCAAATTTGCCAAAAAATAACACCCACTGAAGCAAAAATGAACAATGAATTTGAAAAAAAAAACAATAATAAATTCGACAAAAATATGAATGAATTTGACAAAAAATAATGACACATTTGGCAAAAAATAACGCCTCATTTGGCAAACAAAAAAAAAATGAACATGGCAATCAATGATACTGAATGTGGCAAAAAATAACGCCAAATTTGATTAAAAAAAGTAACAATAAACTTGCCAAAAAATAACAGGATTTTGCAACAAAAGTAACATCAAATTTGGCACAAATAACAGTTAAATTGCCAAAAATATAAACATTGAACTGACAAAATAGCTCCAATTGAGCAAAAATGTACATCAAATTTGAGAAATAACACTAGGTTTGGCATAAAAACATCAAATTTGGCAAAAAGTAACGCCAAATTTAGTCATAAGTACCACTGAATTTAGCGAAAAATAACATCAAATTTGGAAAAAATACCACCAAATTTCACAAAAATAACAATAAGTTTGGCAAAAAATTTTCAAAAAATAACCTCGAATTTGACGAAAAATAAAACCAAATTTTGTAAGAAAATACCACCAAGGTTGGCTATAAACTAAAATGATTTTTCCCTGTCCCTACATATAACGAATGCTATCAGCTGCCTAAATACTGAAAAAGTTAAAAATCTGTTTAAAATGAACATTCTTGAGTCCAAATATTCTAAAAAAAGTAAAAGTGACTATTAAGTAAGGAATTCTTTTAGTTTAATTTTAATTATCAAGATATTTCATTTCTTGCCTGATGTGTCTATTAGGGTTTTCCACCAGAATATAAAATTCCATCCTGAAGCCTACTCAGGGATGCACATTCTATACAGAAAATATTTTTATTTCCTGTATTCTGTTGTGAATTTCACAATTCATCCCTCATTCAATCTTATTGCTAATCAGAAACACCATTACGGAATAAGGGTACTGGGACACAAGTATAAGAATCCCTAAAAAGACTTGTGAAAAATGTTTGGTTATTGTAACAACATTATGAGAAGGAAAGTTGCAGCTAGGCACAACAAAAAGACTATCACAATTAAAGCTTTCAGCCATTAAGGCCTTTGTCAACACTAGACACACACACACACACACACACACACACACACACACACACACACAAAACTCTCACACAGCACAGTGTGGTTTCAGTTGCCTTAGACTGCAGAGAGTGAGTGTGTGTGTGTGTGTGTGTGTGTGTGTGTGTGTGTGTGTGTGTGTGTGTGTGTTGACGAAGGCCTTAATGGCTGAAAGCTTTAATTGTGAGTGTTGTTTTCGTTGTGCCTATCTGCGACTCAGCATCTCCACTGTATGGTGAGTAGCAACTTTCCTTCTCATAATATTTTTACGCTCCATCTTGGATTTTCCATTGTTTGATGTTTGGTTATTGATGTCACAAAGATTCTTACTGCACATTTCATTAGAAATACTTTATTTTATTTTACTTTAGCTCAATTGTCTCACGAGACGATGGCACAGAACAACAGTGAGCTAGAAATTCTGTTGGCATTCTCCGCATGACGGTGACACATCAGATTGCCATCCAACAGCATGCCTCACATATGGAGTTTCATTCATTGATCTAAAGTTTTGGCATCCAAAAGCCATTTTTTCCCCCAAGGAACTGCACAGTATCAGTTTTTGTAACATTGTGCATTAAACTTTTTGTTGCCAGTCAGTTTTAAGTCTGTTCCACTTGGCTACTTCTGGTATGGATGTGTATTGGCTCTTTATCAGTATCTTTGCCAATGGCAAATATCACAGATATGCAACAGTTATCTAATGTCCATGACAAACAGTTTATGTACGTAAAGAACAGAAGTGGACCAGCTATCTAACTTACCAGGACTTCACATTTCACATTTCCTCACTCTGAATTCAGTTTCATTCCCACTGCATTAATTTTAATGTGATCCACAGTTTTTGCTGTTAAAAATGACACCATCCCACACAAGGAGGAAGTGTTTTCTGCTACTGTTAGGAAAAAATCACTGTGTTTAGTGACCAATGATTTGAATAAAACATCGTATGTCTCACAGCTGCTGTCATCAGAAAGTTAAATTTCAACTGCCAAACAGAATCTGTTTCATGCCTAATAATGCTCCAAAATGCCATATCGATAAGTTGTAGTTACATAATAAAGAAGCAACAGTACATCAATAACTGTAACAATTCTTCTTCTACACCAAGTAATAATATTTGTTTATGCAAGAAATACTGTGAACAACACAATTGATAGGCAAAACCAAATGAATATTCACCACGATCTCAATTACTGTGAGATAATAGGCTATTTATGTAAGACAAATATATTAACAGTAACTAGCTTATCACACCTACCTCTGAAAAGAGTGGTTTTCCAGTGAGTTACAATTATCTTTAAAATTATAAAACAATACCTTAACAAAGTAAATACTAACTCTTCTCGTGGTTCTTCCAGCTTGAACACATGAACAGTTTCAGTATTGCTGGAACAGCAGAGGAAGTTGGAATCTATTGAAAAAGCAAGACTTGATATGCTGACACAGCGTTTCACTCCACGCCGAAATTCATAGAGCTTTGTCCCATCGTTCACTAAAAAAACTCTAATGACAGTCCCTTTCTCGGATGCAGTTGCCACTTTGGTACCTGATGTACTAAATGCTAATGCTGCTAGTGGGCTGTCATGAGCTGGAATCATGGTCTTTGCATGCTGGCAACAGACAAAATGTGTC
This sequence comes from Schistocerca serialis cubense, assembly GCF_023864345.2. Taxonomy (NCBI): domain Eukaryota; kingdom Metazoa; phylum Arthropoda; class Insecta; order Orthoptera; family Acrididae; genus Schistocerca; species Schistocerca serialis. The sequence continues at coordinate 1,044,076,108 of NC_064639.1, read as the reverse complement.
AATTAAGTCTGCTGTACTTCTAAGCAATTAAAAAGCAAAAATATCAACAATAGCAGAAATAACAGCAGAAATAACAGGATAAACTCACCAAATTGATGGTATCAAAAATTTGAACCTCTCCAATTGTATTCGAACCTGGATATGCCAAATAACAGCAGTCACTGTTAACAGAGAGCGTGCATAGCCCAGAAGGGTTAGGTGGAGTATCTCGTATTGTGTGTAGTACCTTCATATCACGAATATTATGTATATACAGAGATTCTTCAAGGCATACCACAAGTCGCTACAACCAATGAAAAAATCCTTTCTTAGTAAATTAAAATATCATGCAACACTGTAAAAAACAAAAAATGATTTTTACATAAAGTAAGAAGAATCAAGGGAATAATCAGACAAGCTAAATACCGATATTTCCTGTGAAATTATGTGCAGAATGTAATTCCATTTCCATAAAACCTACTCAGTGTTTACGGGACACAAAACTGAATTAGAATCCCAACTCATAGCTGTTGTCATCATAGCTGCAAGTTACTGACTGATTGGCATAGAGTCCTCTGTGCACAGAAAACCGGTTGGAAGCTTCAAGGATATAACAACAGAATAAGGGTTGGAAACAGTATGGATTCCAGAAGCTCCTGAGACCTCTATTTGTACATGGAGGATACCAGAATCCACTTTTACACTTGATAAAGACAGTAATGGGAGTAATCAAATGCTGGGTTTCAACTTATAATTTGGTATAGATTTGCCCCAATGAAATTACTGCGTCAAACTCAAAAACTGTGAATTCTTATACAGCATTCAAATTTAATCTGTTGGCAATTGGTTGCTGTTCTTCATTTCTGTATACAGTTTTTGCTTTGTAATTTCAACTATCGTAATATTTATGCAACTTCCAATGAAACAAACCAACATAATTTTAAAATAATTTCCATATGAAGTACACAGCTACGCATCTCAAAGAATTTACGAGGGTTGAATGAAAAGCAATGCCTCCACCTTCGTTAATTGGGTTTGGATGGGAATATTTTAATAAACCAAATGCAGAAATAATCCTTCAAATGTGATCTTTAATTACCAATATTCACTTTTCCACATAATCACCAGCCAACTGGATATATTTCTGCCAACAATGAACAAGTTTTTTGAAGCCATCACGAAAGAAGTCGACACACTTTTTACGCAACCACAGTCTCACAGTTCTCTCAATGTCTTCACCAGAAGCATAATGATAACCCTGCAAATCGTCTTTCATTATCAGCAACAGAGGAAGTCAGACGGTGCTAAATCTGGACTGTATGGAGGATGCTTTATGGTGGTGAGATTCAGTCTCTGAAGTTCTGCTGTGGTGGCACGTGATGTGTGTGGTATGGTATTGTCATGCTGCAGGAAAACATTTCCCTTTTCCTTTCGGACCTTTGTTAGCCGTCGTTTCAGAGTTCGCAGCATTGTGATGTAATGCTCTGAATTTATTGCTGTTCCACGATCAAGGAAATCAACATGGATAACACCATCTGCATCCCAGAACACTGTGGCCAAGATTTTTCCAGCTGAGGGCTGCGTCTTGAATTTCTTTTTCTGGGCTGAGTGTGTTGATATTTCATAGACTGACGTTTCGTCTTCGGGTCATAATAGTGTATCCATGTTTCATCTCCTGTCACAACTGAATGGAGAAAGATGTCACCTTCATTCTCGTAATGCGAGAGGAGTTCCTGGTAAATTTCATGACTGTGCACTTTCATTTCAGGAGTCAGCATCCGGGGTACACATCGTGCACAGATCTTCAGATGGCCAAGCAAAGCAATAATGTGACCCGTATGTTCTTGTGAAATGCCGATCGTGCGTGCAATTTCTCTCTGAGTGATACGATAGTCAGTCTGTCAACATTTTGCTTGTGAAACTTGGTGGTTGCTGTCACAGGATGTCCAACTCTTTGTTTGTCACGCAAGTCAGATGTTACCGCCTCAACATCTTTAAGCTTACTCACGCAACGATGCACAGTACTCACATCAACACAATCACCATATACTGCTTTCATTCTCTGCTGAATCCCCTTTGGAGTGACACCTTATGCTGTCAAGAATTCAATGACTGCACATTGCTTAAATCGCATTTACCAATGGTCTGCACAGGGTTCCATTCTTTACATTGTAACAACATAACTGTTCAATGCTAAGGCTTCCTGCCAACTGGAGCTGTAGAGAAGAGGCTACGGAACAAGTCAGTACCTGCCACATACCAATGCTGCCAACTGTTGAAGAGTTACGAAAGTGGAGGCATTAATTTTCAGTCAACCCTCGTACTACATAACACAATGGGAACAAATAGCTCATATATATGCTTGTGTCTGTATATGTGTGGATGGATATGTGTGTGCGAGTGTATACCCGTCCTTTTTTCCCCCTAAGGTAAGTCTTTCCGCTCCCGGGATTGGAATGACTCCTTACCCTCTCCCTTAAAACCCACATCCTTCCGTCTTTCCCTCTCCTTCCCTCTTTCCTGATGAGGCAACAGTTTGTTGCGAAAGCTTGAATTTTGTGTGTATGTTTGTGTGTCTGTCGACCTGCCAGCACTTTCATTTTATATATATATATATATATATATATATAAGAGCAAGTTCCCATCTCCGGAGTTCGGATAGGTTGGTGTTAGTGGGAAGTATCCAGATAACCCGGACGGTATATATATATATATATATATATATATATATATATATATAAAAAGAAAGATGATGAAACTTACCAAACAAAAGCGCTGGCAGGTCGATAGACACACAAACAAACACAAACATACACACAAAATTCAAGCTTTCGCAACAAACTGTTGCCTCATCAGGAAAGAGGGAAGGAGAGGGAAAGACGAAAGGAAGTGGGTTTTAAGGGAGAGGATAAGGAGTCATTCCAATCCCGGGAGCGGAAAGACTTACCTTAGGGGGAAAAAAGGACGGGTATACACTCGCACACACACACACATATCCATCCACACATATACAGACACAAGCAGACATATTTAAAGACAAAGAGTTTGGGCAGAGATGTCAGTCGAGGCAGAAGTGCAGAGGCAAAGATGTTGTTGAATGACAGGTGAGGTATGAGTGGCGGCAACTTGAAATTAGCGGAGATTGAGGCCTGGTGGATAACGGGAAGAGAGGATATATTGAAGAGCAAGTTCCCATCTCCGGAGTTCGGATAGGTTGGTGTTAGTGGGAAGTATCCAGATAACCCGGATGGTGTAACACTGTGCCAAGATGTGCTGGCCGTGCACCAAGGCATGTTTAGCCACAGGGTGATCCTCATTACCAACAAACACTGTCTGCCTGTGTCCATTCATGCGAATGGACAGTTTGTTGCTGGTCATTCCCACATAGAACGCTTCACAGTGTAGGCAGGTCAGTTGGTAAATCACGTGGGTGCTTTCACACGTGGCTCTGCCTTTGATCGTGTACACCTTCCGGGTTACAGGACTGGAATAGGTGGTGGTGGGAGGGTGCATGGGACAGGTTTTACACCGGGGGCGGTTACAGGGGTAGGAGCCAGAGGGTAGGGAAGGTGGTTTGGGGATTTCATAGGGATGAACTAAGAGGTTGCGAAGGTTAGGTGGACGGCGGAAAGACACTCTTGGTGGAGTGGGGAGGATTTCATGAAGGATGGATCTCATTTCAGGGCAGGATTTGAGGAAGTCGTATCCCTGCTGGAGAGCCACATTCAGAATCTGATCCAGTCCCGGAAAGTATCCTGTCACAAGTGGGGCACTTTTGGGGTTCTTCTGTGGAAGGTTCCGGGTTTGAGGAGATGAGGATGTGGCTCTGGTTATTTGCTTCTGTACCAGGTCGGGAGGGTAGTTACGGGATGCAAAAGCTGTTTTCAGGTTGTTGGTGTAATAGTTCAAGGATTCCGGACTGGAGCAGATTCGTTTGCCACGAAGACCTAGGCTGTAGGGAAGGGACCGTTTGATGTGGAATGGGTGGCAGCTGTCATAATGGAGGTACTGTTGCTTGTTGGTGGGTTTAATGTGGACGGACGTGTGAAGCTGGCCATTGGACAGGTGGAGGTCAACGTCAAGGAAAGTGGCATGGGATTTGGAGTAGGACCAGGTGAATCTGATGGAACCAAAGGAGTTGAGGTTGGAGAGGAAATTCTGGAGTTCTTCTTCACTGTGAGTCCAGATCACGAAAATGTCATCAATAAATCTGTACCAAACTTCGGGTTGGCAGGCCTGGGTAACCAGGAAGGCTTCCTCTAAGCGACCCATGAATAGGTTGGCATACGAGGGGGCCATCCTGGTACCCATGGCTGTTCCCTTTAATTGTTGGTATGTCTGGCCTTCAAAAGTGAAGAAGTTGTGGGTCAGGATGAAGCTGGCTAAGGTAATGAGGAAAGAGGTTTTAGGTAGGGCGGCAGGTGATCGGCGTGAAAGGAAGTGCTCCATCGCAGCGAGGCCCTGGACATGCGGAATATTTGTGTATAAGGAAGTGGCATCAATGGTTACAAGGATGGTTTCCGGGGGTAACAGACTGGGTAGGGATTCCAGGCGTTTGAGAAAGTGGTTGGTGTCTTTGATGAAGGATGGGAGACTGCATGTAATGGGTTGAAGGTGTTGATCTACGTAGGCAGAGATGCGTTCGGTGGGGGCTTGGTAACCAGCTACAATGGGACGGCCGGGATGATTGGGTTTGTGAATTTTGGGAAGAAGGTAGAAGGTAGGGGTGCGGGGTGTTGGTGGGGTCAGGAGGTTGATGGAGTCGGGTGAAAGGTTTTGTAGGGGGCCTAAGGTTCTGAGGATTCCTTGAAGCTCCGCCTGGACATCAGGAATGGGATTGCCTTGGCAAACTTTGTAAGTAGTGTTGTCTGAAAGCTGACGCAGTCCCTCAGCCACATACTCCCGACGATCAAGTACCACAGTTGTGGAACCCTTGTCCGCCGGAAGAATGACGATGGATCGGTCAGCCTTCAGATCACGGATAGCCTGGGCTTCAGCAGTGGTGATGTTGGGAGTAGGATTAAGGTTTTTTATAAAGGATTGAGAGGCAAGGCTGGAAGTCAGAAATTCCTGGAAGGTTAGGAGAGGGTGATTTTGAGGAAGAGGAGGTGGGTCCCGCTGTGACGGAGGACGGAACTGTTCCAGGCATGGTTCAATTTGGATAGTGTCTTGGGGAGTTGGATCCTTAGGAGGCCCTGGACATGCGGAATATTTGTGTATAAGGAAGTGGCATCAATGGTTACAAGGACTCCCCAAGACACTATCCAAATTGAACCATGCCTGGAACAGTTCCGTCCTCCGTCACAGCGGGACCCACCTCCTCTTCCTCAAAATCACCCTCTCCTAACCTTCCAGGAATTTCTGACTTCCAGCCTTGCCTCTCAATCCTTTTTAAAAAACCTTAATCCTACTCCCAACATCACCACTGCTGAAGCCCAGGCTATCCGTGATCTGAAGGCTGACCGATCCATCGTCATTCTTCCGGCGGACAAGGGTTCCACAACTGTGGTACTTGATCGTCGGGAGTATGTGGCTGAGGGACTGCGTCAGCTTTCAGACAACACTACTTACAAAGTTTGCCAAGGCAATCCCATTCCTGATGTCCAGGCGGAGCTTCAAGTAATCCTCAGAACCTTAGGCCCCCTACAAAACCTTTCACCCGACTCCATCAACCTCCTGACCCCACCAACACCCCGCACCCCTACCTTCTACCTTCTTCCCAAAATTCACAAACCCAATCATCCCGGCCGTCCCATTGTAGCTGGTTACCAAGCCCCCACCGAACGCATCTCTGCCTACGTAGATCAACACCTTCAACCCATTACATGCAGTCTCCCATCCTTCATCAAAGACACCAACCACTTTCTCAAACGCCTGGAATCCCTACCCAGTCTGTTACCCCCGGAAACCATCCTTGTAACCATTGATGCCACTTCCTTATACACAAATATTCCGCATGTCCAGGGCCTCACTGCGATGGAGCACTTCCTTTCACGCCGATCACCTGCCGCCCTACCTAAAACCTCTTTCCTCATTACCTTAGCCAGCTTCATCCTGACCCACAACTTCTTCACTTTTGAAGGCCAGACATACCAACAATTAAAGGGAACAGCCATGGGTACCAGGATGGCCCCCTCGTATGCCAACCTATTCATGGGTCGCTTAGAGGAAGCCTTCCTGGTTACCCAGGCCTGCCAACCCGAAGTTTGGTACAGATTTATTGATGACATTTTCGTGATCTGGACTCACAGTGAAGAAGAACTCCAGAATTTCCTCTCCAACCTCAACTCCTTTGGTTCCATCAGATTCACCTGGTCCTACTCCAAATCCCATGCCACTTTCCTTGACGTTGACCTCCACCTGTCCAATGGCCAGCTTCACACGTCCGTCCACATTAAACCCACCAACAAGCAACAGTACCTCCATTATGACAGCTGCCACCCATTCCACATCAAACGGTCCCTTCCCTACAGCCTAGGTCTTCGTGGCAAACGAATCTGCTCCAGTCCGGAATCCTTGAACTATTACACCAACAACCTGAAAACAGCTTTTGCATCCCGTAACTACCCTCCCGACCTGGTACAGAAGCAAATAACCAGAGCCACATCCTCATCTCCTCAAACCCGGAACCTTCCACAGAAGAACCCCAAAAGTGCCCCACTTGTGACAGGATACTTTCCGGGACTGGATCAGATTCTGAATGTGGCTCTCCAGCAGGGATACGACTTCCTCAAATCCTGCCCTGAAATGAGATCCATCCTTCATGAAATCCTCCCCACTCCACCAAGAGTGTCTTTCCGCCGTCCACCTAACCTTCGCAACCTCTTAGTTCATCCCTATGAAATCCCCAAACCACCTTCCCTACCCTCTGGCTCCTACCCCTGTAACCGCCCCCGGTGTAAAACCTGTCCCATGCACCCTCCCACCACCACCTATTCCAGTCCTGTAACCCGGAAGGTGTACACGATCAAAGGCAGAGCCACGTGTGAAAGCACCCACGTGATTTACCAACTGACCTGCCTACACTGTGAAGCGTTCTATGTGGGAATGACCAGCAACAAACTGTCCATTCGCATGAATGGACACAGGCAGACAGTGTTTGTTGGTAATGAGGATCACCCTGTGGCTAAACATGCCTTGGTGCACGGCCAGCACATCTTGGCACAGTGTTACACCATCCGGGTTATCTGGATACTTCCCACTAACACCAACCTATCCGAACTCCGGAGATGGGAACTTGCTCTTCAATATATCCTCTCTTCCCGTTATCCACCAGGCCTCAATCTCCGCTAATTTCAAGTTGCCGCCACTCATACCTCACCTGTCATTCAACAACATCTTTGCCTCTGCACTTCTGCCTCGACTGACATCTCTGCCCAAACTCTTTGTCTTTAAATATGTCTGCTTGTGTCTGTATATGTGTGGATGGATATGTGTGTGTGTGCGAGTGTATACCCGTCCTTTTTTCCCCCTAAGGTAAGTCTTTCCGCTCCCGGGATTGGAATGACTCCTTATCCTCTCCCTTAAAACCCACTTCCTTTCGTCTTTCCCTCTCCTTCCCTCTTTCCTGATGAGGCAACAGTTTGTTGCGAAAGCTTGAATTTTGTGTGTATGTTTGTGTTTGTTTGTGTGTCTATCGACCTGCCAGCGCTTTTGTTTGGTAAGTTTCATCATCTTTCTTTTTAGATATATTTTTCCCACGTGGAATGTTTCCCTCTATTATATATATATATATATATATATATATATATATATATATATATATATATATATATATATATTATATATACAAAGATGATGTTTTTTGATATATATATATATAAACAAAGATGATGTGACTTACCAAATGAAAGTGCTGGCAGGTCGACAGACACACAAACAAACACAAACATACACACAAAATTCAAGCTTTCGCAACAAACTGTTGCCTCGTCAGGAAAGAGGGAAGGAGAGGGAAAGGCGAAAGGATGTGGGTTTTAAGGGAGAGGGTAAGGAGTCATTCCAATCCCGGGAGCGGAAAGACTTACCTTAGGGGGAAAAAAGGACGGGTATACACTCGCACACACAAACATATCCACCCACACATATACAGACACAAGCAGACATATTTAAAGACAAAGAGTTTGGGCAGAGATGTCAGTCGAGGCAGAAGTGCAGAGGTAAAGATGTTGTTGAATGACAGGTGAGGTATGAGTGGCGGCAACTTGAAATTAGCGGAGATTGAGGCCTGGTGGATAACGGGAAGAGAGGATATATTGAAGAGCAAGTTCCCATCTCCGGAGTTCGGATAGGTTGGTGTTAGTGGGAAGTATCCAGATAACCCGGACGGTGTAACACTGTGCCAAGATGTGCTGGCCGTGCACCAAGGCATGTTTAGCCACAGGGTGATCCTCATTACCAACAAACACTGTCTGCCTGTGTCCATTCATGCGAATGGACATTTTGTTGCTGGTCATTCCCACATAGAATGCGTCACAGTGTAGGCAGGTCAGTTGGTAGATCACGTGAGTGCTTTCACGCGTGGCTCTACCTTTGATCGTGTACACCTTCCGGGTTACAGGACTGGAGTAGGTGGTGGTGGGAGGGTGCATGGGACAGGTTTTACACCGGGGGCGGTTACAAGGGTAGGAGCCAGAGGGTAGGGAAGGTGGTTTGGGGATTTCATAGGGATGAACTAAGAGGTTACGAAGGTTAGGTGGACGGCGGAAAGACGCTCTTGGTGGAGTGGGGAGAATTTCATGAAGGATATATATATATATATATATATATATATATATATATATATATATATATGGAAAATATGTTTTTATGAGGCTGGGACTGATGATCAGGAACTATCCTGCCATTTCTTTGAGAAGATTTACAAAAACCTAAATCAGAATAGCTGGACAGAGCAACTATAGTCTCCTGCAAACATGTGGTTGGATAAATAGTATATTGTCAGGCTTCCAGCAGCGTCAGGTGGTTGAAACCACATGAGCTTTCAATGAAACTCTCCTTGGCCATTGTCATGTGGTAAATAATTGCTGTGTCACAGCGGCCTTGCCGTTATACAGCCACGCTGCTGGCTATGATGTCACTGGTACTCTGTTCCTTGCCAACTGTGGTAATGTTTACACTCCGCATCCATCACACATGCTTCAACCTCATGATGGCCAGGTTCCAGACTGTGCTCGGCTGCAGATTGCCATCCTTGTTGACGGTGTTTTCACATATTTTTATTCCTACCCTGCCTTTATGATGCTATCCCAAAATCCCTTTGTTCTCATAATGACAGATGTTTTGTCAAATATAATTCAGTGTTGATTTTCTAATGCGTGTTCTGCCAAAGCTAATTTTTCAGGGTAGTTAGGCATAAGCACTTCTAGTGTTCCATCCAGTGTTGCTCAACAGTGCTTACTGTTTGGCCAACTTAGTAGCAGGCACATTGAAACAGTATTTTGTGCTGTCCAAGCATTCGAAGCCCTACATCATCCTTCTCAGGCCTCATGAGCTGTTGTATTTTTGCCTGGGGCCTGAACAATGACTGAACAAGCCTACTAATCTTTCTGACATTGTGCCACAGAAAGGGAAAAAATGCAAGTTTCCATTCTCTTCTTTGGTGGTGTTTTATCTGCGTGTCTCACCAGAAATAGCCTGTGATACCTAGTGGTGACCGTAACCATTTTCTGGAAAGACTTTTCGAAAGTGGCTTAGTTCTAGTGACACATTTTTCAGTGTCTGAGACGACTTTAGCATGGTGGGTGAGGGTGTTCAAAACACCACATTTTTGTGCCAGATGGTGGTGGCTAAGAGTGTCCAGATACAGATCCGAGTGTGTAGGTTTCCTGTACACACCATGGCTGAGGTGGCCATTGGTTTTCCAATTAACGAGGACATCAAAGAAGGGCAATACACCACCTACACCAACTTCCATCGTAATCCTAATGAGATCGTGAATGCCATTCCGGTCTTCTAAATATTCTTCCGTTTTCTCATGTCTGTGGGGACAGATGATAAAAGTGCCATCAACGTAACAACAAAAGAAACTTGGCTTATCTGAAGCTGTGCTCAAAGTGATGTCTTGAAATTTCTCTATAAAAAGTTTGGCTACGGATGGCATCACTGATGAAAATACTGGACGCCATATACGAAATATGATGATGTCAACATGTTCTTAGACAATTCCACAATTTTACTATCAAATAACTGGGAGAGAAAATCTATGTAGTCTTGACAAGAACATGCGTAAACAGGGGGACTACATCAAAACTGACCATTATATCACCTTGCACAAGACGCAGGAGTTCAATTTGGATGATAAAATCATTGCTCCTGATGCGATGCACACACGGACTAACACATGGTGTACGGAGGCTGACCAGATGTTTTGCATCTGACCCAGTAGTGTTCACAGTAGGGTGAAGAGGAGAATATGTTTTGTGGATCTTTGGTAGCTCATAAAGCGTAGATGGGCTCAATGCCTTTCAATGATGACTGTTTCAGGAGGTCTTCCTCATTACTCTTGGCGTTGGGTGCTTTGCAGTTTCCAATAGGTAACCTCCTACAGAAACAGCTGAATTTTAGCATCAGCTTTGTTCAGAATGACTTGTGCATTGCCCTTGTCAGCTGGCATAACCACTATGAGAGGGTTGCCGCAGAGTGTGTGAAGTCCATTACGTTCAGCTCAAGCCAAGTTAGATGGTGATGATTTAGATTTTGAAATAATCCAGCAAGTCTCACAACGAATTTTGTCTGCACTCTCATTAGGCACCTTGCGGATAACTTGTTCAACCCCTCTTATAATATTACAGATAAGGATACTCCAAGGCACTAGTAAGAAGTTAAAACCTTTCTTCAGTGGCAAGACGACATCTGCGTCAGTATCTCTGTCTGTCATACTAATGATAGTTCATTCTGTGTACAGGAAATCCACAAACAAGGATCAGTACCGGCATGCACTTAAGTCACCACCATCCTGCACAAAAATGTAGCATTTTTAACACCCTCATCCATCATGCTAAAATCTTCTCAGACACTGAAAATCTGCCACTGAACTAAACCAGTTCCAAAAAGTCTTCAGCAAAAATGGCTCCAGTCACTGCCAAGTATCACAGGCCATTTCTGGTGAGAGATGCATGAAAAACACCACCAAAGAAAAGAACACGAAACTTGCATTTTTGCCTTTCTGTGGCACAGTGTCAGGAAAGATTAGCCGGGTCCTGAAGATAACAACGTCTCAGTGTTCAGGCCCCCCAGCAGCAAGAATACGACTGCTCACGAGGCCTGTGAACAATGATAGAGGGCTCAGAATGCGCATGTACAAAATACCATGTCAATGTGGCTACTTCTGTGTCCACCAAACAGTATGCACAGTGGAGTGACACCGGACAGAATATGAGAGGTGCTTATCCCTGTGCTGTCCTGAAAAATTAGCAATGGCAGGACACATTTTAGAAAATTGACACTGCATTTTATTCAGCAAAACACTTGTCAAAGGGATTTTGGGATAAATTCATAAAATAAGAGGTAGAAATAAATAGATGGGAAAACACCATCAACAAAGATGGCAGTTTGCATCTCAGTATAGGCTGGGACCAAGCCACTGCGAGGTTAAAGTGGGTGCGATGTATACAGGACATAAACAGTACCATAGTTGGCAAGGAAGAGAACACCAGCAACATGACAGCCAGCAGCATGGCTTTATAACAGCAATGACACAGCAGTCATTTACCACTTGACAATGGTTAAGGAGAGCTCGACTGAAAGCTTGGGGGATTTTAACCACCTGCCACAGCTGGAAGGCTGAGAAGATTTTATAAATTAATATCACCATGAGACCAAGCATTCATACACGAGGTCAGTTTATAACAACTGTAATGCATCATTCGGGTGGCCCCAAATTGTACAATGTTGTACGATTTACACAAAATTTGCACCAGATAACATATGACATAACAAATGGTTTTGTACTATCTCACTGCATACACATCCTGCCGGGGACTTGTGGACTACAAACATGCTATTTTGCCCTTTGGACTCCTTCCAGTCTGTTTGTAAAATGACTCCATGCCCATAAACATCCAACTATACCCCACGCATGTCACGTCCCTCCTTCAGTCCACCTGAAAAACTGAGTAAACATCCCCTCATGATGAATGAGATGTTAAGCTCAGGAGAATGACAAGACGTACAATCATGCACTATAGATTTTGACACGATTTTCTAGTAAAAGTATTACTTCATCAACATGTATTTTAAAGTGACAGAGTTTTAGTTATCCCCATCTGCTATTTAGCACTACAGTGAGTCATGTATGTAATCTTTAATTGTTTAGTAAGCATTGCTTATGAAGAATGTTTTAGTCACTTTTCTTTAACAGATGTATTTTAGCAGTCTAACAATGGAAAGTCATGGCTGGAATAATAATAGGTAAAGGACAGGTTACTACTCACTACAGAGAGGAGGTATTACAAGGCGTACAACTTTGCTTCCGCCGTTTTTTACTCAACATTTGAGGCTTTAATGAAACAAATTTGTTACACATGTATCATTCAAAGTATTTTCCATCGCTGGTCACTGCTTTCTCCCATCTTTCGGGCAGAGTACGAATCCCGCGTTGAAAAATTTTTTCATCTTTTGAAGCCATCCACGAATCGATCCAATTTGTGACATCTTCATGAGATCGGAAGTGTTGGTCAGCCAGGCCATGTGCCATTGTTCTAAACAGGTGATAGTCAGAGGGGGCAATGTCTGGAGAATACAGCGGGTGGGGTAGGACTTCTCATTTTAACTTTTCCAAGTACATTTTGACCTCTTTTGCAACATGGACTCAAGCATCGTCATGCTGCAAAATCACTTTATCGTGTCTTTTGTTGTATTGTGGCCATTTGTCTTTTAATACTCTGCTCAAATGCATTAATTCTGTTCGATAAGGAGCACCTGTGATTGTTTCACTTCGTTTTAACACCTCATAGTACATGACGCCAAGCTGCTCCCACCAAATGCAGAGCACGATCTTGGAGCCGTGAATATTCGGTTTGGCTGTCGACGTGGAGGCATGGCCAGGATATCCCCATGATTTTTTGCATTTAGGGTTATAATAATGAACCCATTTTTCATCCCCGGTTACAATGCGATGCAGAAATCCCTCCTGTTTTTGCCTCTGAAACAACTGTTCACAAACACACAAATGCCTTTCTACATCTCTTGGTTTCAGCTCACACAGGACCCAAGTTCCTTCTTTCTAAATCATGCCCATAGCCTTGAGACGTTTTGAAATGGTTTGCTGTGTCACTCCCACTAATCATGCCAATTCTTCTTGAGTTTGATGTGAGTCTTCACTCAGCAATGTCTCCAATTCTGCATCTTCGAAAGCATTCTCTCTTCCACCACTATGCTGGTCTACGTTCTTGAAGGTTCTTTCACTAATAGCGACCTTACCATACGTACTTGAGAACATTCTATGAGACTCAGCCACTGTTTTCTTCATACTGAAACAAAACAATAACACCTCCCACAAATGACAAGAATTAGGCTCGTAAACTGACATTTTCAATCAAGAACAACTTTAAGATGGAGACACAAATCCACTAATGTTTGAGTGAGGTTATGCTGACCGAGGTCCAAGCTAACTGCCTGACATCTGCGATCTGTTTCTTTCGACCGCTACTTGCCGTTGTCACCACCTATCGGCAAACAGCGGAAGCAAAGTTGTACACCTTGTAAGTCGCTGATAGGTACAATGAAAACACTGCTAAAATATTAAGCTTTCAGACAAAGTTGGACTCCAGTGCCCAGAGACAGTGACCACATGTTTATGAGTTATGCTTGTGTGAAAGAGTGTGAACGTGAGTGAGTGTGTGTGTGTGTGTGTGTGTGTGTGTGTGTGTGTGTGTGTGTGTGTGTGTTTTCTGTTTCAGAAGAAACACTTTGTCTGAAAGCTTAATATTTTAGCCATTTTTTTCACTGTGCCTGTCTGTGACTCAGTGCAGTCTACCCTTTCTATGTCGTTATTTAAGTAATATTTTTCATCTCCTTAGGTAATTTATTACACAATTTTATTCCTTGATATAAAATGCTGTTTGCAATTTTTGTTTGTTTTTCTTTGGTAACTGCAAGCAGTTCGAAGTTCTGTAATTATGTATAGACCTATCAGGAAAATATTTGGTTATGTTTTCCCTGATTTGGACAATAGATAGGTATATGTGCTCACTAGATGCAGTACGGCTGCTCAGTTTTTTAAATAATTGTTTAAAATGGGCTGACTGCTACTTCTAGTTATTACTCTTATGGTCCTTTTATACAGTTTAAAAATTGTATTCATGTTCTGTGCCTTTGATCCCCAGAAAAGAATCCCGTAGCGATGATCTTAAAGATGGCTGTAATTCCATCAACTGTGTGTCAGTAAGCCTGGAAAGGCTGGAAAAAAAAAAAATCAGGCAACCAGTTGGAAATAAAGGTTTATTGCAACCCTTGGACTAGGCTTCAACAACTGTAAAATTTTCTTCTTCAGAAGGTATAAAGAACCTTGTTACATTAGATGCTGATTAAGTACATTCAATAACATCCAAATGGGCTCGCTGTATTTGACATCCATCATAAGAACGGAGATCAAGCTTTCCAACAAACCTTTATCTGCAATTTTTTGCCTGATTTTTTCCACCTCTTCAGGCCACAGCTATGAACTGAATGCACATAGGAATATTATGCCACCAGAAAACATTGCCTATTACAAACTGATGACACAAACCCTAAGAACATAACATGCTGATATTCTTTTTGCCATTGTCTTTGTTTGTTCATTCCATGTTGAATGAGATTCAAAACTCATTCCTACAAAACTTTCTCTGTAACACAATCTATATGCTTAATGCAATAGTTATTTTCCCTCTTTATGCTGAAGTGTATACAGTCAGTTTTCTTTAAGTTCAATGTGCATTTAGTACATACTGCCCAATTGTAAACTTCCTTGGTGTTATCATTTGCTTTCCCTAATTGGAGTGCTGGTATTTTATCAGAGATTATGATGATGCTGTCATCGGCAAATAGAACTTTGTCTTCATGCCTTATTCTGTTCATAAAGTCATTCACATATATAAAGAACAGAACTGGACACCACACACTACTCTGAGAGACACCTAACTATTTTACAAAAATCAAACAATCACATGAACTATATCTTTTACATACTGCTTTCCAGGTAAGACTGGGAACACTCGTTTGCTATTCCTCTTGCACCTAAAGCTTACAGCTTGTTGACCAGTATTTTATGAGCATCCGTTTGGACAAGTCTCATAATATGCCTGTAACATGATCATTCTTGTAAAGAGTTTCAAGTACCATTTTTGTAAACTCTGTCATGGCTGCTCTTGTACTTTGTCCACTTTGGAAATCAAATTGTGCTTGGTTAAATGGATGTATTTATTCATGAAACTCAATCTATCTTTCTGGATTCATTTGATTGTCACTGAGAATGCAGAGAATAGTGAAACTGGTCTGTAATTTTCAATACTATGTTATTAAACTTGTGTCTGCCTTTTCCAATTTCATGTTTTACGGCATCCCATACTACTATGCTTTTATTTGTTGCATTATACATTATTTAGTCACTGGACGAGGTTTTCTTTTTTTCTTTTTCTTTCTTTCTTTTGCAGCAAACAGCATCCTACTGTATATCTTTTTATACCTACATACTAATCAAGGACTGTAGATTAGTGTAGCACTTTTGTAAAAAACAAAGAAACTTCAGCTATCCATCTATTTTCCTTAGCTGCTGCCGTTGAAGTGGTTCCTTTTGGAAATGTTTCCTTAAAAATTAATTTAATCAACAGGTAGAATTTATAGAACTTAGTATCCACAGTGTTTTCCATATACACTTCATCCAGGTTTGATTTGTCATTGCCCCAGAAAAAGAATGTATTTTACATTCCGAGAGGATTATTTTGAGGGCTGCAATTGTGCTGGTTTTATCGAACCTGTCTTTAGCTTTACTATCCTACAGTAATGATGAGAGAAGCCAAGATCTTTTATAAATACTTTACAATTTTCCCTGTCAGTATCCGTATTTATGAGGTCCAAGACCATGCTGAATTTTTTATACTCTCAAAGTAGTATTTACCATTTGTGCCATGCCAAAGGTGTTCAAAATGTTTAGTACATTGTTATTAACTTCATCCTAAACACCTCTGTTAATGCTTATGCCTCCACAGCTTAGTATGTTAGTTTTGGGGGCTGAGTAGCTGGATTTCAGTAAATGTGTTGAAAAGGTGTTCATATTATCTTTAGGTGAGTGGTAACATGTACAGAATGCTTAACATAATATAGTTGCTACACTAATTATGACCACATTATTTTCTAGCTTAAAAATGTGTGCCACGTCTAACATAAATATGTGGTCCCTCACGCTCTAAGGTGGTTCTACAATAACAACTTGCACATTCATAAGATGATAACTATATATATGCAGTATTTCACTGTCTCTACATCAGTTCTCTGTAATGCATACAACTGCACTATTCAAAGGCTATCCTTCAACTTCAAGATGGTATAATTTATTTTTAATTGATGCCCGTTTTGATTAAGAATAGATAATTCTAAGCAAATTTATGTGGTTGTTCCATGAACTTTCGGGTGTGCAGTCGCATAAATTCAGCTTCTTATTCTAATATTTTGGATGAATACCGTCCAGCCATCTTCAGAGTGAGACGAGCTGACTAACGCTCCAGCACTTGCTCTGGCCTTTCAAACCTGAGGACCGAACAACTGCATGGACGGAGCAGGTGCTGGAGTGTTAGTCACCTCGGCTCACTCTGAATATGACTGGATGGTATTCAGCCAAATATTAGAAGAAGAAGTTGAATTTATGCGGCTGTATGCCCGACATTTTACGGAACAATCTTCACGCCACGAAAACATGAAGATGCAAATTTATATGGTGTTTGTGCACAACTGATTGATTGGTTGGTTGGTTGGTTGGTTGGCTGGCTGACTGAGGGGGGATTACGAGACTAAATGGTGAGGTCATCAGTCTCATGATTCAAAAGTTACTTGCGTAAGATAGAGGGTCTGCTGAAAGTGGAAGGATCCAGTCAGAGAGGTCAAACTATAAAGCGAGGAAGTTAAAACACACAGAGTAGAAGGCATAAAAGAATAGGCCAAATCTAAAAACTGGAAAAACAGAGGGATAAACGGGCGGACTTTGCATGGGAGAGTGGTCATGGGTCTCAGACCTAGAAAACGTGAAGAGAAGCCCCAAACACAATCACCCTGCCCCTTCTCCAGCAGTAAAGTAAAACATTATAATTGAAAATAAAAACCACTTTCACGTCAGTCTGGCTCCACAGCCACATTGTGGGGGTGGCTTGTTACACAATAAAAAACAATAACTGAGCCAAGTATGACCGATGCATAGACGGCATAAGACAGTGGACTCCTTCCGAGAGGAGCAGAGGGAAGAGCACGAAACTGCAGTAGTCTCCGTGATTGTGCAGAGTTTATTACTGAGAGCAGTAGTGCACCACATGTCATTCCACTTTTGGGCAAAAAGAGTTTTGATGTGTATCCAATATATCTGCACTTGGAATCATGAATGGGAATTTGGGGTAAGTATCTGCCTCTCAAGCCAAATGGTCAGCCAGTTCACTATATGGGATCCCACATACTTCGGATCCAGAGGAAGACAATGGAGTAGGTGGCATGGCCAAGGGCAGAATGGACATAGACTGCAAGGTCTTTAGCGCCCGAGCGAAAACAGATTGAGACAATTGTCAGTAAAATACACAAAACAGGAAGATAAAACACAGGTAACAAAAGTTGGAAAACTATGAGCGTGCCCGCACAGAACCATGGGACGAAGTATTGCGTCAGTGATAAAACATTAATGATACAGGAAGAAAGTGGTATAAGGAACTAAAACAATATAGCAGATGGGCGTGACTGGCTGACCACAAGAATAAAAAGGAGAAGCCAGCCACTCTGCAACACACTAAAACCTCCAGCCTAAAAGTTCAGGCCAGAGTCCACACACATCACAAAACTTTAAAACCTTAGTCACACTCGTCTTATCATCAGCTAAAATAGAGAGTAGATCCCCACCAACATTTGGTTCTGCCTTTGCATCAGAATATAAAATGCACTCCGTTAAAATATGGCAGATAGAAATGTGCATGCCACAAGCATCACAAAACAGGGGATCATCTCGGCATAGTATAAATGTGTGAGGGGGCGGCGCCCAAGTCTAAGACACATGAGAGTCACTTCATCCCACCTAAGCAACTGGCAGGAGGAATGCCACAGCCGGGTTGTTGACTTCATCAACGGCTGCTTATTGGCCATCACCACCAGCCATTCCCAATCCCACAACTGCCTGCACTTCCTGTGTAGTTCAGAAACGACAGCCTGCAAGGGAATAGGGCGCTGTGCCACATTCTGTTCTCTGCAGGCCTCCTTGGCAGCCAGATCAGCCAGTTCATTTCCCCAAATCCCTACGTGACCTGGCACCCAACAGAATGACACCTGCTTACTCTGCTGTTGGAGTAAGTACAGTTGGTCATATATCAGATGGACCAACTCCTCAGCAGGTTACTGGTTCTGAATGATTGTAAGGCACTAGGGGATTCGGAGCAAATGAGAAACCATCTGCCCCAAATACGGCGCATCTGTTGTTGTACCTTCAGGACCGCATAGAACTCTGTTAAGAAAACAGTATACTCATCAGGAAGGCGAATCCTGGTGACATGGTTGGGGAGCACAACAGAGCAGTCGAAGGAACTCCCTTGCTTGGAGCCATCAGTGTAAACTATTGCGAAACTGTGATGCAAAAATGTTAAAAAACAGTGACTGAAATGTAAAATCTGACATAAGATCTGTCTTAAAATTCGTCAAGTCTAAAAAAAGTCTGGGCCTCCGGAGAAGCCCAAGTGGAAATCTGCTCCCACCGTGATGTAAAATATGAAAACTGGCCACACCCATCTCTAGAAGGCAATCCTGTGCAGGAATCCCATAGGGTCTCATTGCCTGTTGCTGGTTATGAAAAAGACTTCCCAGTGGAGGCTGAGCAATGGTATGGTAGGTGGGTGTCTGGACAGTGTTTCATACATCGCCTGATGTGAAGTGGCGCTTCACCGGCCTCTGCACAGAGGAGTGGTATGGGCTTGTTCTGAATGCCCCAGTGGCCAACCGAATCCCTTCCTGGTGCACCACATCCAACATCTTTAAATAAGAGGGTCTCACAGACGCACACACTATGCACCCATAATCGAGCCGAGATCACACAAATGCCCCATAAAACTGGAGCAGAGAAGTCCTGTCTGCTCCCCATGTATTGTGGCTAAGACATTTTAAAATACTTAAAGCCTTAAGTGACCATTTTTTTTAAGGTCCTTAGATGTGGTAGCCATGTAAGTTTAGAATCAAATATGAGGCCCAGAAACCTCACTGTGTCTTTAAAAGTAAGAGCAATGTCCGTCATCCTCAACAAAGGATAGTTTAAAATGGATCGGGAACGGTTAAAAAGAACACACACAAACTTCTCGGTGGAAAACTTAAAACGACTCTTCTGCACTCATTCATCCGAATGTCGCAGAGTTAGTTGTAACTGATGTACTGTCGTTGCGAAGCTTGAAGAAGAATGAAACACAGAGAAGACATCTACAAACGGAGAGCACTGGACAGGACTTGTCATTATGGATGTAATCCTATTAATAGCTACGGCAAAGACAGTCACACTTGAATCGCTACCTTGAGGGACACTGTTCTCCTGCTCAACACAATCAGACAGCACGTCACTGACTCGGTATCTAAAATATCATGGGGAGAGGAAGACGACCATGGAAACCCTATTCATGAAACTGCTCCAGAATAAGGTGCCTCCAAGTAGTATCCTAGGTCTTCTTGATGTCAAAAAATATTCTTAGAAGGTGATGCCGGCATAGGAAAGCCTGTTGTATAGCCACCTCCAGGAGGGCCAGATGCTGAAGTGGGTAGAGGAAATGACACTGAGGAGAAAAATCAAAGTCTGTAGTAAGTTGGTCAATTAGAAAACTCTTCACCCATCGAAATGGCACTCCCCCACAGGGCATTACCAGGGGGTGCCAAAGCAGGGGGTGCTCTTCTTCAGCCGGGGAGGGTGATTGGTACAGGAGCAGGCGTGTTTGTTTCCTCAGTGCGCTCATAAATATAGGTGTTTTCTCGTGGAAAAACAATTTATTAAGGCAATATTATAGCTTAAATAAGTAAATTAGTGTCTATTATGACCTATATATTGAAGGTTTCACTTTTACTTGTGTAGTTTTCGTGCAAAGATAACTGTCCTAAAGTGCAAGCCTTTGGCATGGGTTTGTTTTCGTTATTGACCACAGCAAGTTTTGTGATTATTCAATAATTTCCGGGTAGTGTCTGTGTAGCTTTATTGTGAAGAGTATCTTACGTGTATAGTTTGCATTCGGTTCGTGTTTTCTGTGTTTCTATACTTCCATACAGTTAATTTTCCATATTGTGCAGTAAAGTCCAACTATGTAGTAGCAAGCAATGCCGTACCATAAAAAGTTTCTGTAAGATGAGGAACTCAGAAGTCTACTGAATAAAAATGTCAGATGTGCCAAAGGATATAAGAAAATTTTCATTTACCTGATGGACACTGGGATTTTCAATTCACATGTCCTACTAAACAAATTGACAGGAAAAAATCTTATTTAATCAGTTTAGAATTCAGTTGGCTGAGGACATTGGTGGCCCCAATCTGGAATTTCCCCTGTATGACTGCAAACAGCAAATTGGGCACATTTTGTTAGTTTTTTCCCCCACCCCCCACTTCCAGCAAGAAGACAACTGCCAGAAATTGTGTAGGGCACAAAGCAAGGAAGAAGAAAAGTGATGGGTGTGAGAAATGTCTTGTGGTGTTGCACATACCCAAGATTTCTGGATATTCCACATCAATAAAAAGTTCTAAGGATATCGTCATTCCTCGTCACATCAATAAATAGTACAGAATGATTTATAAAGAATTCCTATAAAAAATTATATTTTGAGAAAAGACAAAATATGCTGATTTTCATAGTTTAAGTGGTAAATATAGGGTCGACCATTGTGAAAAATATTAGTGGCTCAATGGGTTAAATGTTTAATTGAATTGTTGCTTTCTGAAGGTTACAATAAATATACATTTTTAACAACATTACAAAAAGGATAGTTGACTCTCACCGTATAGCAGGGATGCTGAGTCACAGATAGGCACAACAAAAAAACTGTCAGAAAGTCAGCTTTGGGCCAACAAGGTCTTCATCAAAAGTAGACAACTCACACACACGCACTTGCATACACACAAATGCAACACACACATATGACCACAGTCTCTGGAAACTGAGGCCAGATTGTGAGCAGCAGCGAGTGTTGGAAGAGGCAACAGGGTGTTGGGGGTAAGAAGTAGGATGGGGCAGAGAGAGGGCACATGGCGGTGTACTGGGTGGGGGACAGTAAAGTGCTGCTTTTAGGATCGTACACGGACGAGATGGAGAGAGGGTAGGGCAGCTACATGCAGTTGGGAGGTTAGACAGAGTGCATGGGCAGGGAGGGGGTATAGAGAAGAAAGGAGAGAAGTAAAATGTAAAAAGATGGAGGAAGTGTTGGTGGAATAGACAGCTGTGTAGTGTTGGAACAGGAACAGGGAAGCAGAGAGATGAGAAAGAAGAATGATTAACAGAGGTTGAGGTCAGGAGGGTTTTAGAAATGCAGGATATATTGCAGGCAGAACAATTAAGAAAAGCTGGTGTTGGTGGGAAAAATCCAGATAGCACAGTCTGTGAAGCAGTCAATGAAATGAGAAACATCGTGTTGAGGGATGCTCTCAGCAACAGGGTGGTCCTGCTGTTTCTTGGCAAACAGTGATCAAGAAACAGCTGGACCATCGTGTTGCTGAGCGCACTGCCCATTAAAGCATTCTTGATTTCAATGACTGCTTCATAGTCTGGACCATCTGGATCCTTCGCACCAATACCAACTTTTCTAATTGCGCAGTGGGAACTCTTCCTGCAATATATCCTGTGTTCCCATAACCCTCCTGGCCTCAATATTCGCTAGTCACTGCCTTTCACACACCTATCTGTTTCCCTGGTCAAACTTCAACACTACACAGACTTCTATTTCACCAATGGACCACAGTCTTTTTACTTCTCTCCTTTCCCACTCCCTCATCCCTCCCCCCTTCCCCCAACCCTTTGTTTAACCTCCCGACTTCACCTAGCTGCCCTATCCTCTTACTATCTTGTCCCTGTAGGCTCCCACAACCACACTTTACCGTCCCCCACCTACCCCTCCCTCTCAGAGCAGAGGTCAGACACAGGATTCACATTTGGGAGGAGAGAATTCAGATCCCTATCCAGCCACCCAAATTTAAGTTTTGCAAGTGCCAAGGTGGTGCCTTTCCAGAAGACAATGCCAATTTCCTTCTGTATTGTTCTTTCAATTTGAGCTTGTGCTCTGTCTCTAAGGACCTCATCATTAACTCTATTCTTCCTTTATTCTGTCGGTGGCAAGAGGCATAATCCATCCCTATGCCAAAACCTCAGCTAATATGGAACACATGTAAAACAATGAAAAACAAAGAACAACACTTCAAACCAGACAAAGGGGACGGCAAAGCAAGTCAAAGGGGGTAAAAAAAACTAAGGACAGAGGAAATATTTGGAAAAGACATTAAAGACAAGACATGCAATGTAGAAGGAGAATGACTGGGCTGGCAAGTGGGGCATGCACTATCAAAGGGGCACATGTGGACTCTGCATGCAGTGGCAAGGAAACCTTCCACAACTGCTCTACCACCAGAGCACTGTTGATGGTGAGGGTAGCATTAGTCAGTCGTCAATCATCTGCTGACTACTCAGAGTAACTGCTTACCCAAACAACTGAGGCTTTTGTTTTTGATTACACAGAGTGCTCTTGTTTTTTAAAAAAATACAACTATGGGATTTCTTGAAGGTACTGGTTCCCCAAGTAGAGCTGCAGGTCTAGGTGGACCATGATGCAGTGACAAAAATGCAAGACCCACATTCTGACACGAGGAGATTGCAAGCTTGATAGAGTGCCCAAGAAAAGACTCTCCATATGGCTTCTTGGAGTCAACAAAAAGAGCTGTGTAAGTACTGAACCAAATGAGTCCACAAGCCCACTGATGGCTGTAAGGAAAGGAGTAACACAAAACACCAAGGTATGCCTTTCTCTTGGATCTGTGGTGAGCTGTGAGATGTACATGCTAACCCAAAACAATCAAGGTGAAAAAAATTGCAGATAAAAAAAAAAAAAATCAATAAGTACTCATATAAACAAATCTTTGAGCTTGGTCAAGATATAGTGCTGGAGCTTGGCAAAAGCCTGTGGGACTGCCATTTACAAACGCCAATCGCCCCAAAATCCTCAATGATACGTGGACAACAGGGGTCATGATCAAATGGCTCAGCACCAATCAATAAGCAACCACCGTCTCAAGTAAGTTAGGAAGACTCGTCGTCTGTAGCTGTCAATGGAAGTTGGGTTTTGCTTGGCTTAGCAACTGAGATTAAGTTACTGTCTCACAACCATGCACAGATAGTAAAGTTTATGAAGTTGGCAGTTGAGGATGATGCTTGTACCATACAGAAGTTCTTCCACAGTTCCAAATTGTCACCACAATTTCTACAGACCCCCATAGCACCTGTCACTGGAGAGGGGGCTGCCATTTGAGCAATATAAATGATGACAGCAGATATGTATCTGTGAACAATGTTGATGATTCCTGAATAGGACACTGTGAAAGTTATGTTGGAGGTACATCTCAGCCATTTCATGCTCCAAAGTGTCCTGCATGGTGGGTGGTCTGATTGATAGTGCCCCAGAAGCATCAGCATCATCATAAAGTAGCCACAGTTACCTATATTGTTGTACATGCATCATTCTAGCAAAGTAATAAAACTGGAAGAGCAAATCTTGAGGCCTGTGGCCAGGAAGCAGTTGTGAAATGCACTAAAGTGGGTAGGGGATTCACTTTTAGGTAACATGTTGAAATCAGAAAGTAGTTGTTCTATTAGACAATCATTTCCATACAGCCTTTGCTTCTCCACCGTCAGGAGGTAAATAAATATTCACCGGGTGTCAACAGTTGTCATAGGAGCCTGCACAGCTATTTCTTCTAAGGCTGTATGAAGAGGCACCCATTCATTACAAACATCCATGTGAACAATTGTAAAGACTCCTCTTAATGCCTTCCCATGGCTGGCACAGTTTCTACAGTAGGCACAGTAATGTTTTTGAGTAGACTAGTGACCCCCCACAGAACAATGTTTTTTGTACAGCTAGGCAGACTGCCAAACAGGCTGAAAATAAATGTTGCAGTTCAGAGAGATGGTGGTAATAGCCGATAAAGTTCCATTACACAATAACTCTGTGGGAGCCCTGGGGAGAAGGGAAGATTTCGGAGTATTAGGTGAGGCCCTAGAATCACCAGTTGATATGGTACGGTATCTATGAAAATGGGTTCAGAGTCAGACAGTGAGTGGCTTCCGGTGCCAAAGAAGTCACTGGAATTGCCCTTACCTTAAGATTTCTTGTTTTCCCTTGTGTCTTTTGAAGCGTTCAAGTCTAGTGAGACGTTTTTTTCATAAAGAAACAATAAAGAAAGGAAGGAAGATTAGGGTATAATGTCCCATCAACACTGATGTCATTAGAGATGTAGCACAAGCTCAATGTTTCCAAGGACCAGGAAGGAAATTGGCTGTGTTCCTTCAAAGGAACAATACCAACTTTTGGCTTTAGCGTTTAGGGAAATCATGGGAAACATACATCTGGGTGGCTGGATACAGATTTGAACTACTGTCCTCCTGAACATGAGTCCAATGTACTCATCACTTTGAAACCTCACCTGGTATACCCATTTTAAGATCAAGTTTGGCGGACACCCTATGACCTACATCCTACATCTCCTTTATACACTACCCAGTGTTGCAATATAGAGCTATACGGTCTCAGAGGAGAATTCTCCAGAATGTGCTTTTTACTGGATGACACATGAGGAAGATGTTGCTTCTCTGGTTTGGCGTGGGGAATTAAACTCAGTGGTACTGATAAGTGCAGTGTAAGAGCAGATAGAGCTACCATGCTGGTTTTCATGGTGAATTGCTAAGAGATGGGTGCCCAGATGCCCATGCTCAGACTGATACCTGTGTGGTACATAGGGTGCAGTTCCTTCTGCAGCAAGCAGTTTGGAAAAATTGGTAGCAAAGTGCAGGTCAAATCATGATGGTGATCAACAAGAAGTTGAAGAAAAGTGTGAAAGAGGATAAAGGGGAACAGTAATGATGCAAAGCAGGACCCCGGTAGAAAACTGATAGTTATTAAGGTGGCTGCCAAGTGTACTGCAAGTAAGAGAATAGGACAGCGGCAGAAATTGCAGTACAGAAAAGGAAAGACTACTGCAATGGCTCAGGCCCCTATGCTTGATAGGCATGTACTCACAAAAGAACCACGAGCCCACAGGGGCAACTGGTACTTTGTAGAAATTACTCATTTCTTGGACTATTTTATTATTATAGTGGCAACAAGGAAAGAGCATTTAATAAATTTATGTGTATTATTCCAGATGCTTCAGGGTGCTGGCCTTAGGTGCAACCACCATAAATGTCTCTTTTCAGACAGAGATGGATCATTTAAGGGGAAAAAAGGCATTGGCTATAATGGGCACCACTTTGTGGCTACTGATAAACTACCTGCCTCATAGAATCAAATAATTATAAGTCTTTACAGGGAAAAATTCATTATAAGGGATAGTCAAGCAAAAATTAAGCAGTCGAAAAAAATGTAATTAATCTATTTACTATGTCCAAAGTAATTGCCACAACTGCTAATACATTTACTATGTCCAAACTAATTGCCACAACTGCTAATACATTTATCCCACTGTACAACATATTGGTCAATGACTTCATGGAAAAATGTTGCACTTGCCTACTCTAATGGAGATGTTTAACACACATCTTTTTTCTGTGGAGTATGAAAGTAGCTGATAAACCACAATTAAAAGTTATGAATATTTAACTTCAGTAGTATAATCATAGTTATTGCTTCCCATAATTATTCAAAAAGTTAAAATGGATAGGAAAAAAGCTCTTGTTTGTGAAACATCAATTGGCTCCATCTCTTTGGTTTAAAGAAACATCAATTATAAAGACTTAACATACATCTCTTTTTATGTGAATTTCATATGTCTTTGTAATCGTCAACAAGTAGTTGGAGTGTGTGTTGTGTGGTTATGGATTTTCACGTAATACGGTGTCTGTTGTGGATGCTCAATGGAGCCATATGTTTAGCCTATAAATTGAAAGTGTCCTAAAGTTACAGTGGGTGATACCTGGAGTTAAAACAAGTTTGACATCAATTTAAAAAATGCTGTGAAGAAAGAAGCCTGCATCACAATATTATTTCAACACACACATTTTCAAGTTACAACCCAACTATGTCTCACAGGAAGGAGAACCTACCACTTAGTCAAACAGCCAAATAATTTCAATGAGCACGAAGTTAAACAGAAATGACAAACCTTGATTATTCTACCTACACTTGCTCATACTAATATGCATTTAGTGTACAAACACATGCAACATCAGTAGTTTGTGAAGTTTTCCAATTCCTTTATTACTACAATTACTGTAGTCAACAGAGCAAAGGGCAGGTCAGACTATGGAACCACAACTGTGTCCAGGCATGCATCTCTCTCTCTAAAGCAAGTCAACAGCCATAAATGGCTCTCTTCTGCACTCCAAAAGTATGGAAATTGCATGGTGAGAGAGTGAGCCTGTATGGAGGATGTGCAAGGGCTTCACAGCAAAACATATGCAACGTACTCAAAGCAACCTTGGCAGCATATGGGCAGGCCAACATGTGGCTGAGATTGTTTCAAGAACGCTGCAGGTCGACTTGTTGCCAAGGTTGTTTTGAGTATGCTGCAGGCCCAAATGTTGCCAAGGTTGTTTCGAGTATGCTGCAGACCTTTCATCGTGAAGCCCTTACACTTCCTGTATACAGTCCCAATCTCTCCCCATTCCATATTTTTGGAGCCCTGATGAAAGAAAGTTGTGGCTGTGAACTAGTTTCAGACAAAGAGGTGCACACCTCGGTACAATCATGGTCCCTTAGGCAACATCAAAAGTTGTTGCATGAAGGCATTGACCACCTTGTCTCACAATGGGATAAATGTATGAAAAGTTATGGCAATTACTTCTGAAACAGTTTATTTACTTTTTTCCATCTGACTATTCCAGGTGACTGATCGTTACATTATACGAGATTTCTTCCACATGGAGCGACTATTTGCCACCCTCTCAACCAACTGAGGAAGATGTTCTACTCATGTGATAACCAGTATGTGACTGAGTATATACCAAACTAAGGAGGCTACTGCACTCAGCATCCTTTTGGGCAAATTATTTTCCAAGTTGGCCTCTGATAATGGCAGCAAACATGTCACAATATGGAATGGGTGTCATGTATCACAGCACAATCCCGATGGCCTGGAACGGCTAGTAACATACAGTACATAAACCTTAACCTAGCGCTAAAATAACTGTGCACATGTTGAGAATGATGTACTAGCCATTATTTGCACGATGCACTAATTCCATACCTACACGTGTAGCACGCTCTTCCATTTTTGATACACCACAAGTCACTTTTGGTCATATTATGACCTAGACGTAACAATCTCAACAAAACAGTGCAATAACTATAAATGTCGGGACAACAAAGTGTGTTTGTCACTTTAGCTCCAAACCCACAATGCCCCATGAAAATGAGGACACTTTATCACTTCTACAGATAGTCTTCGATTCAATACTCAATAACAGTGAAGAAATAGCTACACATATTAAGGGATGTATGATACATTAGGGAATTTCCCTATTTCTTCAATACCTTAGCCCCTAATCTAGGTAAGAGCATGTTACACATCAACTCTCACGGTATATCATGCATGGGTGATGCACAAGGCTTTCACATTGTGTCTGGTACTTTCTGTATTTGTTTTTAGTGATTTGCCACTGCCTGTCCCTAGTGCACAATTTCGTTCTGTTAAGTACTAAGAGAAATGAGTTCTGTATAGTCATTTGCCGCACAGTGCAAAAACCCATGATGGACCTACTCCACTGGAGCCATCTAGGACTGACACGGGGGGAAAACCTAGCATACCACCATACACACTGGACACTGATTGAGATATGGAACACCAAGCCAAAGGCTGCCAGACATGCATAGACTACCAGGCTGTGCTGCCACATCACACTATTTAAAATGAATTATGACTTTGCAGACTCGTTTTACAATTAGTAAGGTCTGCAATGGTCAACATTTTCCCCAGTTATCCTTATGTTGTAAACACGAGGTGTAGTCATAAGGTTTCAACTATTACCTCAAAAAATAAAGCTAGATAACAACAACAATAATAATTTATTATTATTATTATTATTCTTTCTTTCCTCAGACGTTATGTCTGGTCAAAAATGGAAAGTGACGCAGACCTTGATCAAGCGTGACTTCCTTTTAACTGTACGGTATATGTTACATTGCATTTAGGAACTTTCGGATAATTGAACATGTATCAATAATTACAGATTTCTGTAGTTGTATATATAAGTTTGGATGTAGCTGTATTGCGTTGATGTACTGGTGGATATTGTGTGGTATGACTCCTGTAGTTGATAGTATAATTGGTATAATGTCAACTTTATCCTGATGCCATATGTCCTTGATTTCCTCAGCCAGTTGGATGTATTTTTCAATTTTTTCTCCTGTTTTCTTTTGTATATTTGTTGTATTGGGTATGGATATTTCGATTAGTTGTGTTAATTTCTTCTTTTTATTGGTGAGTATGATGTCAGGTTTGTTATATGGTGTTGTTTTATCTGTTATAATGGTTCTGTTCCAGTATAATTTATATTCATCATTCTCCAGTACATTTTGTGGTGCATACTTATGTGGGAACGTGTTGTTTTATAAGTTTATGTTGTAAGGCAAGCTGTTGATGTATAATTTTTGCTACATTGTCATGTCTTCTGGGGTATTCTGTATTTGCTAGTATTGTACATCTGCTTGTGATGTGGTCTACTGTTTCTATTTGTTGTTTGCAAAGTCTGCATTTAACTGTTGTGGTATTGGGATCTTTAATAATATGCTTGCTGTAATATCTGGTGTTTATTGTTTGATCCTGTATTGCAATCATGAATCCTTCCATCTCACTGTATATATTCCCCTTTCTTAGGCATGTGTTGGATGCGTCTTGATCGATGTGTGGCTGTGTTAGATGATACGGGTGCTTGCCATGTAGTGTTTTCTTCTTCCAATTTACTTTCTTCATATCTGTTGTTATGTGATCTAAAGGGTTGTAGAAGTGGTTATGAAATTGCAGTGGTGTAGCCGATGTATTTATATGAGTGATTGCTTTGTGTATTTTGCTAGTTTCTGCTCGTTCTATAAAGAATTTTCTTAAATTGTCTACCTATCCATAATGTAGGTTTTTTATGTCGATAAATCCCCTTCCTCCTTCCTTTCTGCTTAATGTGAATATTTATGTTGCTGAATTTATGTGATGTATTCTATATTTGTGGCATTGTGATCGTGTAAGTGTATTGAGTGCTTCTAGGTCTGTGTTACTCCATTTCACTACTCCAAATGAGTAGGTCAATATTGGTATAGCATAAGTATTTATAGCTTTTGTCTTGTTTCTTGCTGTCAATTCTGTTTTCAGCATTTTTGTTAGTCTTTGTCTATTTTTTCTTTTAGTTCTTCTTTAATATTTGTATTATCTATTCCTATTTTTTGTCTGTATCCTAGATATTTACAGGCATCTGTTTTTTCCATCGCTTCTATGCAGTCGCTGTGGTTATCCAATATGTAATCTTCTTGTTTAGTGTGTTTTCCCTTGACTATACTATTTTTCTTACATTTGTCTGTTCCAAAAGCCATATTTATATCATTGCTGAATACTTCTGTTATCTTTAGTAATTGACTGAGTTGTTGTTTTGTTGCTGCCAGCAGTTTTAGATCATCCATGTATAGCAATTGTGTGATTTTGTGTGGGTATGTTCCAGTAATATTGTATCAATAATTTGTATTATTTAATATGTTGGATAGTGGGTTCAGAGCAAGGCAGAACCAGAAAGGACTTAATGAGTCTCCTTGGTATATTCCACGCTTAATCTGTATTGGCTGTGATGTGATATTATTTGAATTTGTTTGGATATTAAGTGTGGTTTTCCAGTTTTTCATTACTATGTTTAGGAACTGTATCAATTTAGGATCTACTTTGTATATTTCCAATATTTGTAGTAACCATGAGTGGGGTACACTATCAAAAGCTTTTTGGTAATCAATGTATGTGCAGTGTAGTGACCTTTGTTTAGTTTTAGCTTGATATGTCACCTCTGCATCTATTATCAGTTGCTCTTTACATCCTCGTGCTCCTTTGCAACAGCCTTTTTGTTCTTCATTTATAATTTTGTTCTTTGTTGTATGTGTCATTAATTTCTGTGTAATGACTGAAGTTAATATTTTGTATATTGTTCGTAGGCATGTTATGGGGTGATATTTTGCTGGTTTTGCTGTGTCTGCTTGATCTTTAGGTTTCAGATAAGTTATTCCATGTGTAAGTGTATCAGGGAATGTGTATGGGTCTGCAATGTAACTGTTAAATAATTTAGTTAGATGTGAATGTGTTGAGGTGAACTTCTTTAGCCAGAAGTTTGCTACTTTATCTTTTCCAGGGGCTTTCCAATTGTGAGTAGAATTAATTGCTTGGGTGACTTCATGTTGCAAAATTATCACTTCGGGCATTTGTGGTATCATCTTGTATGTGTCTGTTTCTGCTTGTATCCACCGTGCATGCCTGTTATGTTGTACAGGGTTTGACCATATGTTGCTCCAGAAGTGTTCCATGTCTGTTATGTTTGGTGGGTTGTCTATTTTAATTTGTGTGTTATCTATTGTCTGATAAAATTTCTTTTGCTTTGTGTTGAATGTTTGGTTTTGTTTCCTTCTATTTTCACTTTTTTTGTATCTTCTATGTCGTTTGGCCAATGCTTGTAATTTCTGCTTCTTTTCATCTAATTGCTCTACCGCTTCTTGTTGTGAGATTTTACCTAATCTTTTTCGTTTTTTGTCTGATATTTCATTTCTTATAAATTGTGTTAGCTGTCCGATGTCTTTTCTCAGTTTTTCTATTCTGATCTGTAGCCTTTGTTGCCATGCTGGTTTTGTGGGTTTCTTCTGTGTGTTGGTTTGTTCTGATCTCTGCCTAGTGTGTATATTTAGTGTAGTGAGTGCTCCTACATAAACCAGTAGTTGTAACTCTTCCATAGTTGTATTTTCATTTATTTTGTTGTGTATGATTGTGTTGATAGTTGTTATTGTTGTTTCGACTTGTGGGTTATTTGGTGGTCTATGCAAGAATGGTCTAATGTCTGTATTTGTGTCTTTGTATTCTATATACATTAGCTGAAATTTTTCTTCTATATCTAACATGTGTGTCACTTCATGTTCTATTTGTGCTTGTTCTGGTGGCCGTCTTAAGATGTCGTTTTCCTCTGATTGTTTAATTGATGTGTGGTGTTCTTTGTTTGTTTGCTCTGGGATGTTTGTGTCCATTACTGTATTTTCTTCTTCTACTGATTGCACATTATTTTGTTCCAGTATTTGTTGTACTCGTTGTTTGATGTTTTCTAATTCTGACTGGGGTATCCTGTCATTTTTTATTATTACACAGATCTGATCAGCTAGTTGTTGTCCTGTTAAAAATTTTAATTCTGGGTATCTGGTAACAAATTTTGTGTATACTTGTGATCTGTATCCAGTTGTGTCGGTTCCTAAGTTTGTTGCTTGGTAATAACAGAACATGAGGTGCCGGTTAACTTCATCTGACCATCTCATCCTCTGTCTTTGTTTTCCTTCTAGAGTGGTTGCAGGAAGCATATCCTGCAAAACACCTCTATTTGGATTTAAATCCTTTTCCGTGTGGCTAGCAGTGTCGTTACCATTGTGGACGGGCCTAGGGTTCAAGCGTCGTCCCCGACCATGACAGCGCTTGTCCGAGGCTTCATTAGTTCTGTCCTTAACCAACTAATCACACTAAAAGGGGGGTTAGCCCTATTAGTGGTTTGTTCTTTTCGTCGCCTTTTACGACTGGCAGAACATACCGGAGGCCTATTCTTTTCCCAGGCCTCCACAAGGTTTTTTATTATTATTATTATTATTATTATTATTATTATTATTATTTTGCAGTCCTGATACATATCGATATCTCTGTGCCACACTACCATGCTTTTAGAGGAGCCAAGCCAAAAGAAAACAGTCAACCTCTACTTTATCAATGGTGTGCACTATTTTGTTTTGGCTCTTTTAGCAGCATGTGGATTTTAATGTGTGCCAGGAATGCATACATGTACCTGTAAACAAACAAAAACTTAATTATGTAACTTTTTTTTAGGTGATAAAAACTTTAAATACACCCCACACATCATTTAACACCCAAAACATTACAGTTCATATTCATGCCTTAATGAAGAAATAATCCACAATTTTTATTTATATTGTTCACTCTATTTTGTCAGTGCAACAGAATCTAGCACCCACCATCGGCAGCCTTCCACCCCTTCAAATGATTATTCCAGTGAATGTGAATGGGCCCTCTAAAAGCTGTTACTACTTCTTCCTAGTTAAGAGAGACATGAAATTCAGGAAAGTCTTGACATTATTTCCAGGTATATCCTAAGCGGCTGCAAATGCCACACTCAAGTACAAAGATGAGGAACTTGAATAAAACATTACTGATTCTCAGCAGCCTGATGGTTGTGAAGGACTCAGCACCACATTGATACTGTTGCTTGCTGCTATAAGCATAAACAGAGCCCTTCCTCAAGCACAGGGCAACTGGTAAACAAATGAATCTGTTACATTGCTTTCATGATGACCCCTTCAAGAGAGACATCCAAAATGTGAGCTAAGAATATAAAACAATACACATTGATCCTCTGTCATGGCAGAAGATATCACGTCAGAAAGATATAGCATGGATGTGTTATATTGTCAAACTACAGACCATGGCAAGAACTTGCACAGAACTCTGAGAGCTCAGATTTCACACTCCATTCTTTCATACATGTCTATTGCTCAAAACAGAAGGAAAGTTATTAGAGACGAAGCACAAGCTCTGATTATGAATAGATGGGGGAGGAAATTGGCCATGCTCCTTTCAAAGGAACCATCCTACAATTTGCTTAGAGTGATTCAGGAATACTGTAGAAAATCTAAATCTAGATATCCAGGTGAGCATTTGAAATGTTGTCCTGAATGCAAGTCCTGTGTGCTAATGATTGCGGCACCTTGCTCGGTATGTCTATTGTTAACCCATAGTTAGAAACTGATTTGAACTTGTGCATAAAAACATGACTATTTGTGAAGCACTTGTTAATAATGACAGGATATTAGAAATCACAAATAATATGGCTGATGCATTGTTCTATTTATCTTCTTACACGTATTTCCAAATTACATATATGAATAGCCGCATCATACGGTGCAGATAGCTTTTGCCCTAACATCTCCATTGTCAATCCTATTCACAAATTACTTGCAACTTCTTCCAAAAGAATCACATGGAATCTAAGACCAAGGCTGACCTTTCAAAATTCTACGTACACGATATAAATCCAGATCTAACAGTTATATAATACATTTCTCTGTAGGATCCACTCACTTAGTGAATGAAATGCCATTATATATGTAAGAAGAGTGTGGAAATCAAAACAGTTACCAGATTGGTACTTCCTGTGACAAATATAGCATCAATGAGAGGGCTCCTGAGCATCTTATTAAATTATGAGTTCAGGAAAAGAAGAGTAATAAGTTGCTATTAAAGCAACAGAATAATACTGGTTTGTTGGCACAGGGTGCATTAAATGAATACTTACAGAGCGGTTTAACTTCACTGCAAGAATGGTATTTGAGTAACTGTAGTTGCAGATTTCAGTTCCCTTCTTGAAATGGCACACTTTCAACTTCCTGGGGGACGACAAGCTGACAACCGCAACCAGGCTACTACTGAAGAGCCGTTCAACAATGCAAATGTCTTCAGCATCTGTTCCAACAAGGGGAGCAATAATTATCAAACAATAAAACATTTGCACAACATACACAAAAGACGTAAAAGAAAGATATATCTGTTGGTAAAAAAACTAAACTGTTGACCACAACTTTTTCACTACAGAACTAAGTAATATGAACAAAAGCATTTCATTTTATTTCACACTGTTGTCAACTTTTGGGTCCACAAAGCACTGCACCATACTACTTAAAATCTATGGTAGCATAAGTTTGCTATATACACCTCAATTGTGTATGGTAATAGAAAACTAAGCAATTCCACAGTCCAGTGTGCTCTATTAGGGTTCCTGTTGACTATGTGTAATGTAATCTTGTGTGTGTGTGTGTGTGTGTGTGTGTGTGTGTGTGTGTGTGTGTGTGTGTGTTTGGAGAGGAGGGGGGGGGGGGCATCAGATCTCATATGGTTGCTAAGCAGTTTTTCCACATAGGAGCTTTACACCATTTCAGTGGGAGTCTCAAAGTTGTTCAAATCAATTGAGGAGCAAGGGGACTTCAAACCAGCCTAAATGGCCTCGAGGTAATATCACATCCTTGAAATGTCCATCTAGTACGATGTGTATAATTCACTTTAGGTACTTCATTTTGTGACTATGGTCTCGGAAGATAGTGGGCAGTGCTTTATCTTCATGTTATTGACCACAAAGGTAAGTGTCAAATCCTTTTTTTTTAATGAAAAACTGTGGATTTGTAGTTACTGAATTGTAGTTCTGGGTGAGTTCTGCTGCTCTTAATGTATTCTCCATAAGTCAGTAGAGCGTCAGCTAATTTATCGACTACTAAGCAGATCTGCTGCCCAACTCTCAATGTTTCTCTGATTCATGTCAAATGCTTGTGGTGTCTTTTCTTTCAGTAAGTTGGGTTTCCTAATTCCTAGTGTTCAATTCATCACAAATATCAAACACAGATGTCACAGTCGTACTAAGAGGGCATGCTGAAACATAATGCCTCCAAATTTATGTGAAAACTCTTCATGCTTTTTCTAAATAAGAAAATTTGTTAACATTCTACATCTTTATTCTTCATGTCTACACATTTGCAGCCCTCTGCCACTAAAGGGCTCTGAATTACTGTGTAACACGGTAGTGTGTAACGTAACTATGTCAGTGCATGAGAAACAGCACACAGCAATCAAGTTTCAAATTCGAAGAGTTCATTCCACATGGAGCACTATCTCCTTCAGCATGACAAAGCCAGGCCACACACGAACACTGCGACATCTGCAATGGTCCAATGCTTTCACTGTCATCATTCATCCTCCATACAGTCTTGACTTGGCCCCATCCAAGCTTCTGCTGTTTCCAGAACATGAAGAACTCCTTTGATGATGACATCATTTTGATAGTGCTGAAGTGGTGCAAGCAGAGGCATTGTTCGTGTTGCATCAACAAAGTCAAACATTCTACAGTGGTGATATCAAGAAACTGGTCTCCTCTTAGGAAAGATGTGTGTGTCACCAGGACGATAGAGAAATAGTTATGAAGACATGAAGAATAAAGATGTGGAATGCTAATAACATTTACCTTAATTTTTTTTTTAATTTGAAGGCATTACATTATAGCATCCTCTTGTACATTTCAGTAAAGTTAAGACTACCCTGAAGTGACAGGTATTGAGTTGGTCGGCTCGGCAATTATGACACGTGGTTCTTATTTGAAAGAAGGGGTGGGGGGGATCTAATCAACATCTAGCCATCCAGTTTCGGGTCTTCAAGAAGATTAAACATGGAGAAGACCACATTTTTCCTAGGGCGTATTCCAATCTCAACTAATAATCTGTCCCTAATTAACATGATTCCAGTGGAACATTAAATTTTAACCTTCATTTAACTACTATTAATTAAATTCTTTTTGCAGATTTCCCAGTCTAATTATATGGACATTTAGATAACTTTCAATGAGTAGTGAATACATATTTTACTATTTTAATCTTTGATTTCTTTAAGCAATTTTTTTGGCTATTGCTATTTCTAGCGCACATTGTCAGATGGCTTACATTTGTATTTCCAAATACATGCTGTGGAGATTAACATTAGCATTGTTTAAAATAAGAATCACACAAGTGTGTAACTGTATGCTAAATGTACTCTGCAGTACTGGCAGTAATAGCAAAATTCCAAAATCTAACCCTACTATAATGACTGGCTACATTATAAAACACACAAAGAATACTTCGTGAAGTATATGTTTCATTGTTAATACGTCTCACAGAGCAAAATCAAAACAACAACTTATAACAAGATCACACAGCTAAAATACTCACTATGCACTATGCTTAATATAAATTGCTCAAATAAGTTTTGCACCACCTAAACATATAATTTCACATTGGTGTTTGTCCATGAGGAGCACAGAATGAAAGAATGAGCTTCATGGAAGGGGGAAAAAAAATCTTCATAACGAAACAAAAGCATAACAATAACCAAAATAAAGCCAGTCTGTTTGAAAGTGCACTTCAGTGAAATCATAATCTGTTGTTGGCAATATTCAATACAGTGTTGCTTAATACACTGTATTGTAATATGCTTGAATCCTCCTTGGCACACTGGCCACAATGTGGTCATTACATTGCCCTTCAAGCCTGTCCTGCTCTTTGACAGTGGCCTTCCTCAGGTCATTCAGTGTGAGAGGAGAGTTCCTCCTACGATGCACTCCAAATTTCAGCTGGTCCCAAGCACGCCCTACCAGTTTGATGTCAGCAGATACCACTGGTCATTCCATTCATTTGATTCTTGCCTCATGTCTCCTGCAAGAAAGCATTCATGAGGTGGGCATGGGGGTGTGCTCATGCATTACTGACTTCAAAGATGGACCCATTTCTGGAATGATGATTTGTGGGCCAGCTAGACAACAGATTGGAGGATCCTGTCCTAACTCTACACAGCCCTCACATCACCCTCACAAGCAGTGATAGGCAACCAAAGACCAGACAGGATGCCAGCCAAAATACCACATACCCAACCCCTTACTAAACCTGTGGAACAACACCAGATACATGCATTTGATACCTGGGGCTGGCTCCACACTTTTACAACAATCATCAGGGTTTAGACAAATCCTGCACTAATCTACAAAGACAACTGATACCACTGATCCAGGTTCCACCTCAGGTGTTCCCTGGCCCACCATCCTCGTACAACAACAGTGCTGGGCACCTAGAGGCCATGCTGATCGTGTGGATACAGTTGTGTACTGTCTGGATCATCTCAGCCCTCCCAGTAGTCTCCAAAAAAGGCACCACATATTTCTGTTGTGTTCTCCTTGGCATACCTACCAGCCATAATTTGTATGTAGCAGTCATTAGCTGATCTTGGGGACTGCAAGTGATGACTACAGGGCAGTCAGTCAATATTTTGTCTCTCACAATACGAGCTAAATGTCTGAATGATGTCATGTCGTCTATGTGAAGTGAGCTAGGAACTGTTGGGCTGACAACCCTCCTTTCCATAAAGTGACAACTTTGAGATGGTCAACACTGACATGAATCTTCAAGGCATATCGAAAAGACTGTACACTCTACTGAACTGCACCAAGAATGCAAACATTCTTTTTGCCCCTTATACGTAGATGGTTGTATGTAGTGATTTCCTGTGGTCAAAAGAATACTGAGAAAAATGTTACCAAGCAAAAAAACTACAAGCTATGTATATCACAAGGTGTAGCAAAACTTTATTTTAGCAGCTTATTTCAGTGTTTGTTATTGCTTGGTTGTTTAGATGAGTATATTTGACAGTTTCTCTAACACACCTGGATTGCTTCAGGTAACCTTATTCAAAATGGCTTCTAATTTTCAATAGTCCCTGCAGTTTCTCTATGCAGGAAAGTGCACAAACATAATTTCTCATCTTTTAAGACATAAATTTTCAGCCTGTTACCTTATAGCACACTCCTTCGAGTGAACACACACACACACACACACACACACACACACACACACACGCACGCACGCACGCACGCACACTTACTCATTCTGCCCTTTTTTGGAGACAACTG
Source organism: Schistocerca serialis cubense (assembly GCF_023864345.2). Taxonomy (NCBI): domain Eukaryota; kingdom Metazoa; phylum Arthropoda; class Insecta; order Orthoptera; family Acrididae; genus Schistocerca; species Schistocerca serialis. The sequence goes on along the minus strand of NC_064639.1, from coordinate 1,044,037,991 downwards.
GCAGGGCTGAGATAATCCAGACCGTACACAACTGTATCCACACGATCAATATCGTCTCTAGGTGTCCATAATGAATAACATTACAAATTCCCAGCACTGTTGTTGTACGAGGAAGGTGGGCCGGGGAACCCCTGAGATGGTTTTTAATTGGTAATATAGGTAATATTGGTAATAGGTAGTATGTGGCAGGAGGTTTTCTCCCCTAATTCATGCTTGAATTGTTCTGCTTTTATATATCACAAAACACAGATAATCTTACAACTTTGAGAACTTTCAATGTGAACACTTTTGGTTAGGCTTTACTATGAACCATGACTATTATTGACATCGAACAAAACAATAAGTTTACGTAACCGGTCACACTTTATTTTTTTCCTCATTGTATTTTGAAGGTTTCCACCGCCATCATCCGGTGGACTTAAGTGGATTAAAGCAGCATGTGGGTATTGTGTAACGAGACTGGAGTAACTTGTGGCACTGTCTCCAGAGGTCATAAGCTCATTTCTCTAGCATGGTACATCACATAAGAAACACAACAAGTATGATGGTTTATGTGATGTAACATGACAGAAAATGGAGCCAGCAATCACTGGAGACAGTGCAAGAGGTTACTCCAAAGTCATAACACAATACACACATACCACATTAACACACATAAATCCACCTGATTGATGTTTAAACTTCCAAAATGCACTGTGGAAATAAACAGCAAGTAACTAGTACAAGTATATTTGTTGTTTTATTCAATATCTTGTAGAAGCTTCATTAAAGCTCTTTGAACTCTTACACTCACTCTCTAACAAATTTATTATTCAAAAATATTATCTTTTTGTGGATGATAGAATTAGTTTCAGCTGAACTATGAGCTACACAATCACAATACAAAACACAGAAATATGTTTCACACAGAATTGGCCTTGCGTTTAGGGTACAGACTGGGTTATGCACTGTGGTGTTAACGTAGTCAACAAGCTCCCGCCTAACATAAAACAAGAAATGGAGAATCCCTAGCACTTCAAAAGAAAATTAACCCCCCCCCCCCTTACATCAGTCATTGCTCTTACAAATTATCTGACTGTCTAGACTCAAAGACTGAAAATTTGCAACAAGGTAAGTAGCAGCGTTCATTGTAAAGCTGTATGATAAGTATTCATGTACTGTAAACTAGACTCTGCACCACTCATCATCATCTTCGTTTCCCCTCTATCCAATATCTGGTTGGGTTGGTACTTCACCGCTTTACTCTGTCTTCACCATTCTTCTTCCAAACTGTGGTTCCATAGCAAGTTTCTCCTCCTTAAACTCATCTTTATTGTATCAATCCATCTTGTTCTCGGTCTTCCTCTTGGCCTCTTGCCCTCAATCTTGAACTCCATCATTCTTGGTATTCGTCCCTCTCCCATCCTCTTGACATGCACAAACCATTTTAATCTATTCTTTTCAATTTTCTCAGTCAACTTCTCCACTCCAGTTTCCTTCCTAACATCTTCATTTTTCACTGCCTCTCCTGTCTTCCCTAGCATACTTCTCAGAAACTTCATTTCACTGAATTGTATCCTACTCTCCTCTCTTCTAGTCATAGTCCAAGTCTCTGAGCCATAAATTAGAACGGGTGTGAAGTAAGTCTTGTATAGCACCAGCTTGCACCTCATTGGCATTGCATCAGTATACATAGGTAACTATTTTATTTGAAAAATATTGATGTACTCAAATATTTATTTGCCAAAAGTATATGAACAGAACTTATTTGATTTAATACAGGAGAGTAATAGTAGGTTTCTTTCTAATTTATTAAATTAAATTTAAGCAGCATGAGCACATATAGCATTGAGTAGCGTACTGATTGTTTATTGTTAATAATGTCATATTTTCTCGGTAGGATCTATGGAGAATGATGAACGAATGAATCAATCAATCAATCAGTGAACTAGAAGTGACTGGCTAACTACACTACTTGTACTAAACTGGTTATGAATGAGTCTCATAAAATAAGTTGACAAAAAAAATTATGCAACACCTCCTCTGGTTACACAATATAGTTTATGGTTGTGTGTGAATGTTAGCTTAAAATAGTACACCAAATCCAGATTTTTTTTACTGGTTCATCTTCCATGATTTACTTTGCAGTCATTTTGTAAATTTTAACACTATGTTTATCACACAAGATACTGCAACATGAAAATATCACTATTTAACAGATGGTAAATTAAATGTTAAAGAAATATTGCCGGGCTACCTACCTCATATACCAGTAACAGGGAGAAAAAGTGCATTAATGCATATACTCATTCAAAAGAATGTCCCCAGCACTTTTGAAGCATCTTCAAAATATTATGCAACCCTTGTCAGCTTAAACATACGTAAAACCCTCACCAACATGAAGAATGGCATCATCAAAATGTTTTACTCTCCAGTCCTGATGGAAGTGGTATGACCTGCCTCCCGTCAACCAAAGAACTGTGCCACTCAGATGTTATGGGGATCAACATAAAGTTGTTCTTGGGATTCAAAATATGTTGGGACATAAGAAGACAATTCCAGTGGCAAAAGTCTTGTTAACTGCAAAAAAAAGGCCAACCAGGAATCGAAAACCAGACTTTTCGATTTAGTCTGACACTTACCCACATAGTCCCCAAGCCACACGGGTTCAACATCTATATTTAAAAAAAAAAAAAAAAAAAAGTTATCTGAAGTAGCAGTCCTTAATACCTGATCAGATACTTGTAATGAATCTAGGGTTACAGATGATACTGCAAAACCCATTTTTGGCATGAGATAAAGCAATAAATACATCATACAAGAAAAGAGCAAAAATACTGAGCTAAGCTTTTAAATGACAATACGAGGAACATGAAACACAAAAATGACAATCAAAACATAAAATAAAAATTTCTACTTTTCTTAATGTTGCCTGTCACTTCCAACATAACACGAGCTCTACTACACAACGACGTTGCAACTCATGAAATATTGCAATGGTCTGTTTTCTCAACTTAGAAGATTTCAGTCCCAACATTGGTGCAGAAATTCACATTTGTAGACTGGTCATAAAGGCATGTGCCCTCTGAAAAATATTGCACAGTTTCACTGCCAAAAAGAATATTCTTCATATATCATTCTGACACAATGTTACCTTCAATAGTTGTATATTACTCAACAAAGAGTCATGATAACAACAACCAGATAATGATGCACAACTGTGAATTTTAAATAAATACTCTAAAACTATTACTGCAAAATATTGGGTCGACCGAAGTGTCCAATCCCAACCGTCGGCTTTGACCCGTGACGTAAGGCTGTTGTGGTGTGTGACGTCACGACGGCGCGGAATTTAGTTTGGAGAGTGGCGTGTTTGTAGGTGTCGTTTTGATGTGGTCGGTGGTGCTCTCTGGTGGTGTGTTAGGTGGTGTCTTTGGTTTAGTTTGCGAGTGTGGCGTCGTGTGTGTATTTTGGTAAATTGCTTTTTTTATGTCTTTGGTAGGTATGGATATGACTGACAGGGTCAACAGTTTTCGGTTGTCGGCTATGATGGGGGACAGTGTGTTGTCTCTAATAAAATTTCTTCAATTATTTGGATTTTTGGATGAAGTCGTGAAGTGTTCAGTATGTTGTGAAGAAATGAAGCTTACTTAAAGTTCTGGCGTCTCGGACCAGGGACGGCTGTATGTGGAGATGTCGTAAGGATAACAGGTCAAGGGAAGTGTTCGATCCCAAGGTGTGGATGTGAATGTTGGTATTGGTATCGGAAGATGTTTTTTGAGCTATATAGGTCAAGGGAAGTGTCCGATTCCAGATGATATTGTGTTTAGTGGTATTTGGGGAGTTTTGTAATGTCGTTTTTTTCGTCATCTTGTGTGGTTTTGTGTGGGGGTGGGTGTCTAAATTTGTTTATATTTAGTTTGTCCCCATTCAAAAACCCCCTATTTCCCGCGCTTGTCCCGTTAGTGTCATTAGGCTTTTTGTGGAACGTGTGTGTGTTTGTTTTTCGATTGATTTTCGTCCTCGTAATGTGTACGTAACCACTTTATATGCGCCATATTGGAATCGTGGTTTATGGTCGTTTCCGCTATATTTGTGACGTCATGGGTCAAAGCAGACGGGTGGGATCGAACGCTTCCGTATTTCCAAAATATTGAAGAAGGTTATATAGAAATATAAATACCTGCATTATGAGAAGAAGATAAATACATCCAGCAATAAAATAAAAACAATATGGGATATAGTTAAGTCAGAGACAGATAGGACCGGAAATGAAGAGGAACAAATAGCTCTAAAAATATATGAAATCCTGGTAACAAATGCATGTTGTGTTGCAAACTATTTAAACAAGTAATTTGTCTCTGTTACTGATAGCATGGGGTTGTCAGGTTCAGTAAATAATGCAATGGAATATCTGAGACCAGTGCACACAAGCAAACTCAATAAAATGGAATTGACACTTACTTCACCCACAGAAACAGAATCCATCATAAAGTACTTGAAATCAAAGCATTCTAGTGGTTATGATAACATATCAACAAAATTAATAAAAGTGTGTTCATGTGAGCTTTGTCATATCTCAAGTTATTTGTGTACTCAATCATTTATCACAGGAACATTTCCGGACTGGCTTAAATATGCTGAAGTTATGCCTCTCCACAAGAAAGGGGACAAAGAAATGCCGTCAAATTACCGACCGATCTCACTTTTGCCAGCTTTTTCAAAAATCTTTGAGAGGTTATGTTCAAGTGTCTACTTAAGCACCTTAGTGCAAATAACATACTGTCAAAGTCACAATTTGGGTTTCTTCAGGGTTCTGATATTGAGAAGGCTATTCACACTTACAGTGAAAATGTTCTTAATTCATTAGACAACAAATTAGAGGCAACTGGCATATTCTGTGACTGGTCAAAGACTTTTGACTGTGTGAATCACAGCATTCTTTTAAGTAAATTAAAATATTATGGCATCACTGGTAGTGCTGCAAAGTGGTTTCAGTCATATCTTACTAATAGAAAACAAAGGTGTCATTATGTAACACTTCAGCAGTAGGCAATCAGACATCATCTGTCTGGGAAGAAATTACATGTGGTGTTCCCCAAGGTTTCATACTAGGCCAAGTACTTTTCCTTGTGCATATCTATGACCTGTCATCTGTTATATTACCAGATGCCAAGTTTGTCTTATTTGGAGATGATACAAACATTGCAATAAACAGTAAATCAAATATAAATTTAGAAAGAGCAGCTAATCAAATTTTTACTAAAAATAATAAGTGGTTCATAGCCAATTCACTGTCATTAAACTTTGAAAAGACCCACTATATGCAGTTCAGAACTTCCAAGAGATTTCCTTCTAGTGTGTGTATAAAATATGACGACATGGAGGTAGGAGAAGTTGAGAGTGTAAAATTCTCGGGATTACAACTTAATAATAAATTTAGTTGGGAGCGACATACTAACGAACTGCTAAAGCACCTAAACAAGCCTGTGTTTGCAATGCGAGTGATGTCAGACATATGAGATATAAATATAAAAAACTGGCATATTTTGCTTATTTTTACTCTATTATGTCATATGGTATCATATTTTGGGGTAACTCCACAAACAGAAGCATATAATAAGAGTAATGTGTAGTGTAAACCCAAGAACATCATGTAGAAACCTATTCAAAGAATTGGGCATACTAACCACTACTTCTCAGTATGTTTATTCCTTAATGAAGTTTGTTGTAAATAATTTTTTCAACTAACTGCTTAGTACACATTATCAATACTAGGAATAAGAACAATATACATAAAGATTTAAAATCACTTTCTCTTGCCCAGAAAGGAGTCCAGTATCCAGCAACGCATATTTTCTAAAAATTACCAGCAACTACTAAGAGTTTAGTTTCTGACTAGGCACAATTTAAACATAATTTAAAAGAATTTTCAGTGGCAAACTCCTTCTATTCCATCCAAGAATTTCTCAACAAGTGCAGTAGACCATTTTATTGAAAATTTATTATACTTTAATTTTTGACAATACTTGGTTGTAATAGCCAAGTAACTAGCTACTGTGTGAATGATGGATTTAATGAAAGCAGATGTAAGTATTAAACCTGTAAATATTAGAAATTTAATTTTAATTCATGTACATAATTTTAATGTTTATTGACTGAGGATCATTAAAAGTAATGAAACTCAAGTTTTTCTAATTACATTTTTGTAATGTGTTTCTCTGACATGTTCCACACCTCAGAGGATCCCCTCTTTTGAGGGTCTATGGTATGAATAATTAATCTATTCTAATACATTCAGTTTAATGTTTCCAAGTTAGTCTACAGAGTTGTGAGGCTTGTCATTGGTTAGTTCCAGTGTCTTGTTTTTTGTCTACAATGTATCAAATTTGAGAACTTCTGATGCAATGAATCCATAATGAGAAATGTAACAGTGTTAAGTTTTCCAACATAGTTATATCCTGGGCTCAAACACATTAATAAGAACTAGATTGCTTACCATTTTCATATATCTGCTCTAAGTGATCAACCGAATTGAGAGAAAATAGGCGATAACCAGTTTTTGTTCCAACAGCTAGAGACCTAGAAAAGAAGTGTTCACAGTTATTTTGTGAAACCCTAGTACATGAAAACAATAACATGTAGTAGATGATGACCCTTGACGTAAAATTCAATGAACCTTATTGATAATAGTCACTAAGGAATTGCAACATAAATATGATGTCATCCCTTTTCCCTTTGTTCAGTTTGCACAACTGTCCTACTTCTAATGTTTTCACTTTCACTAGAATGTAACATGGGCAAGACCAATCGTTCTTTTTTTTTTTACGGAAAACAAACCATACTTGTAATAACAAAGCAGCATACGAATAATCAGATGCAAACAGTAACAAAAATAAACGTCAACGCCAATTTCACAAGTTCCTGTTTAGTAGTTAATGCTGCAGTCTTACACAGGCACTTGGTGTCTCCTACACAAATCTCGTCCTGAATATACAAAACGTTTCACAGCATTGCGCCTTTGACAAAAATTGTCGTAACCAAATATCGTTAAGTGACAGAAGTGTAACTGATTACTTACGTGCAGTCTTGGTTAAAATTAACAAAGAAAACCCCACTATTAGGATCACTTCCTTGGCTTGCGAGGTTCATTAGTCCTGATATGCCAGCTTTTAAGCCTTGCGTCAAAACATCCACGTTCTTAGCAAAATTTTGCATAAATATTGCGTAAAATTAACGACCTTGGTCTGATCACTCCATATCGACTACAACGAACAGCTGACAATGGCTCCGCGCAGTTGTTTACCATTGAGCAACAAATGACGCGAAGCAGGGCATCCAACATTGTCCATGAAATGCACCAAGTGGCGGGGCCAGTAAAAGTGCGCAAGCGCGCACAGTGAGCAGTGTTTAAACCGTTTTAGTACATTTTCGACCAACATATGAAAGATTAAACATGGGTTACTGTACAGATTGTACTGCAAAGGAGTAGGAATCGCACCTAACGACCCAACATCCTATTCTATGTTACAGCGTACATTAGTAAATTAGTTCGTTCATATCTCCTGTGCGTCAAAAATTAAAAAGCGAACCTATTGTGCCACCTATGTCTGATTCTTCATTTATTTATTTATATGAAGCTTAGCTCCTTACATTTGCAATCTTGTGTTGATGTTCTCCTATTGTCTCTAGTGCATACGAATTTCGACGACGCGCAGTGTGACCCTTCAAACATTTTAATTGAAACACATTATGGTCCTTCTTTTTTAGGAAACAACCAGTTTAAGTTTTGGAGCTGTACATATCCTCACTTAGTTTTTACGACTTAAGTTATCGCTTTCTTAATTAACGGCCTTTTAATAATCGCCCTACCACCCTTTGTCTCCCGCTGCGGAAATACACAAATTATAAAGTAAATGTATATCACTGGTACCTGCCTGTTATGGAGGTGTGTAACATGTTCAGATGCACGAATTCCAAAGCATTGTTTAAGTGGATACGAACTAACACTACGAAAAGGTTTCGTAAAAGCTACTGACCGTGTGTTTATTCACTTTTGTAACATATTTGGATTCAATAGCGCGTTTAACTTGAAGAATTAAAACAACAAAGAAACCAACACGTTTAGCGGGTAAAGAGGAAGATTAGGCTTTAATGCATCTGTGGACGACGTGGTCGTGACAGAGAAAGCACAAGCATAGGCTGTTTCAAAGGAATCATCCCGACATTAACCTTCATTGATTTAAAGTCATCACGAATGCTTAAGCAAGGAATCAGAAATAAATAAAAGGGGCAATAATATCAAAGTATCCAAAAGATTTTTTTTAAAATAAAAGGTACATAAATCGATTTTAAATCCTTCTTCGAGAACATTTTTTCTGTACTATGTTGATATGTTTTCGTCGAATTTAGTAGTGAATTGGACGAAATTAAGCAACAGAATTGCAACATGTCACTCGTTTATCTAACAGGATCGGTGAAGGATGAATTCTTCAGAAAATCCTCTGTCATGCATGTTAATGAATGGGTTGGTAACATTTTGACACGCACGGGGGGTAACAGCTATTAATAATTCTAAATGTATATAAATATCAAATGTTGTCAGTTGTATGTACTACTTTGGTTTCCATAAATGGGGGGAACAAATCACGAAAATGGCGTGAGCTCAACCTAACATAAAACAACTAGGGAAAATAAATACTTGTAGCGTGTATTTTAATCACTAGGGTGCGACCCTGCCTTCCCGCTTTAAACTAAAGCAGTTCGCTCCATCTGTTTCATCAATATGGAGCACACAATTTCATATTTTAGAATTTAGTAAGACCTATTTGTTTATAGGTTAGCAGTTGCCATAGAGCAGGAAAATACACCTGAAGGCGACTGATGTTGGGACATTCATTTGCCGCACGAATTACAATGGAGTTGTTATACTGGAAGCAGGATACACTCAGACAGTAGTAGCTGGCTGCTTAACGCTTTGTCTGCTGTAGACGACCTTGCTATACGGCGCTTTGAACGTTGGGTCGTTAGCGCCTGATCCGTCTACCTGTGCTGAGTGCCTTGAGTCTGAATGCTCACGGTCCATGGTGGCCTTTCTGAGCACCCTGCCTCGTCCTGTGTCGAATATTTCTGGCGCTCTTGTATTCGAATCCGCAGTAGCTCGACCCTTGTCACCACCAAGACTTACTATATTGTAGCGCCCGCAAAAAAATATTCAGACTTAATTTTTGTTGGGAAGCTTCTTTATGAATTAGTGCTGAATGACAAACACTCTGACATGTTTAAATATCACGAAGAATCACACTTTTCCAACAATTATTTACATGAATTTCCTACGACGTAAGCGACGCATTGCTTCCGACACATTTTAGTTAATAATAATGATAATATTTATTCATATTGTCATCATTTTGTACGATAATATGAACAAGATATACAGAATGTAAGCACATCGGTGAAAAAAATCAGTCACCCCTTAAAAAATATACATCTACATACACATTTCACAAGCCATCGCGTGGTGAATGGCGGAGATTACCTTGTACCACTACTATCATTTCTCTTCCCGTTCCACTCGCCGTGCGGTGTAGCCGTGCAGTCTTGGGCGTCTTGTCACGGTATGCGCGGCTCCCCCCGTCGGAGGTTCGAGTCCTCCCTCGGGTATGGGTGTGTGTGTTGCACTTAGCGTAAGTTAGATTAAGTAGTGCGAAAGCCCAGCAGTTTGGTCCCATAGTCCTTACCACAAATTTCCTACTCCTTTCCGTTCCACTCGCAAGCAGAGCGAGGGAAAAATTACAACCTATGTACCTCCGTACGAGCCATAGTTTACCTTATCTTATCTTCGTGGTCCTTACGCGAACTGTACGCGAAATGTTCTGCAGTCAGCTTCACATGTAAAGTTTCTTGATAGCGTTCCGCGAAAAGAACGCCTTCTTCCCATCAGAGATTTCTTCTTCAGTTCACGAAACATCTCCGCAACACTCGTTACCGGCAGGGTAACAAATCTAGCAGCATGCCTCTGAATTGCTTCGACATGTTCCTTTAATTCGAGCTGGGGGGTGTCCCAAACACTCCAAGAGTAGTAAAGAATACATCCCCAGTGCAATCCTAACGTGCTCGTTCCATTTCGTACTGGCCCACAATGTTATGCATAAATATTTAACTGATGTGACTGTGCCACGCAGTATACTACTCATCTACATCTACATGGATACTCTGCAAATCACATTTAAGTGCCTGGCAGAGGGTTCATCGAACCACCTTCACAATTCTCTATTTTTCCAATCTCGTATAGCGCGCGGGAAGAATGAACACCTATATCTTTCCGTACGAGCTCTGATTTCCCTTATTTTATCTTTGTCATCGTTCCTCACTATGTAAGTCGGTGTCAACAAAATATTTTCGCATTCAGAGGAGAAAGTTGGTGATGGAATTTCGTGAAAAGGTTCCGTCACAACGAAAAACGCCTTTCTTTTAATGATGTCCATCCCAAATCCTGTATCATTTCTGTGACACTCTCTCCCATATTTCGCGATAATACAAAATGTGCTGCCTTTATTTGAACTTTTTCGACGGTGTATTCGAACATTATGGGACTGTTTTTCCCATTCACCTACATTAACTAATGTTTTTCTACATTTAGAGCAAGCTGTCATTCATCACACCTACTAAAAGTTTTGTCTGTGTCGTCTTGTATTCTCCTATTGTCACCCAACGACGGCACCCACCCGTACTCCACAGCATCATCAGCAAAACGAACGCAGATTGCTGCTCACCGTGTCCGTCAGATCATTTACGCATATAGAAAATAAGACTGGTCCTGTCACACTCCCCTGGGACACTCACGACGATAACCCTGTTTCTAATGAACACTCGCTTCGAGGACAAGGCGCTGGGTTCTACACTACTGGGCATTAAAGTTGCTACACCACTAAGATGACGTGCTACAGACGGGAAATTTAACTGACAGGAAGTAGATGCTGTGATATGCAAATGATTAGCTTTTCAGAGCATTCACACAAGGTTGGCGCCGGTGGCGACACCTACAACGTGCTGACATGAGGAAAGTTTCCAACCGATTTCTCATACACAAACAGCAGTTGACCGGCGTTGCCTGATGAAACGTTGTTGTGATGCCTCGTATAAGTAGGAGAAATGCGTACCATCAAGTTTCAACTTTGATAAAGGTCGGATTGTAGCCTATCGCGATTGCGGTTTATCGTATCGGGACATCGCTGCTCGCGTTGGGCGAGATCCAATGACTGTTAGCAGAATATGGAATCTGTGGGTTCAGGAGGGTAATATGGAACGCCGTGCTGGATCCCAACGACCTCGTATCACTACCAGTCGAGATGACAGGCATCTTATCCGCATGGCTGTAACGGATCGTGCAGCCACGTCTCGATCCCTGAGTCAACAGTTGGGGACGTCTGCAAGACAACAACCATCTGCACGAACAGTTCGACGACGTTTGCAGCAGCACGGACTACAGCTCGGAGACCATGGCTGCGGTTACCCTTGACGCTGCATCACAGACAGAAGCGCCTGCGATGGTGTACTCAACGAAGAACCTGGGTGCACGAATGGTAAAACGTCATTTTTTCGGATGAAGCCAGGTTCTGTTTACAGCATCATGATGGTGGCATCCGTGTTTGACGACATCGCGGTGAATGCACATTGGAAGCGTGTATTCGTCATCGCCATACTGGCGTATCACCCGGCGTGATGGTATGGGGTGCTATTGGTTACACGTCTCGGTCACCTCTTGTTCGCATTGACGGTACTCTGAACAGTGGACGTTACATTTCAGATGTGTTATGACCCGTGGGTCTACCCTTCCTTCGATCCCTGCGAAACCCTACATTTCAGCAGGATAATGCACGACCGCATGTTGCACGTCCTGTGTGGGCTCTTCTGGATACATAAAATGTTCGACTGCTGCCCTGGCCAGCACATTCTCCAGATCTCTCACCAATTTAAAACGTCTGGTCAATGGTGACCGAGCAACTGGCTCGTCACAATACGCCAGTCACTACTCTTGATGAACTGTGGTATCGTGTTGAAGCTGCATGGGCTGCTGTACCTGTACACGCCATCCAAGCTCTGTTTGACTCAATGCCCAGGCGTATTAAGGCCGTTATTATGGCCAGAGGTGGTTGTTCTGGGTACTGATTTCTCAGGATCTATGCACCCAAATTGCGTGAAAATGTAATCACATGTCAGTTCTAGTATAATATATTTGTCCAATGAATAAGCGTTTATCATCTGCAATTCTTCTTGGTGTAACAATTTTAATGGCCAATAGTGTATTACATAAGAAGTCCTCGAGCCACTGCCGGCTGAAGTGGCCGAGCGGCTCTAGGCGCTACAGTCTGGAGCCGCGCGATCGCTACGGTCGCAGGTTCGAATCCTGCCTCGGGCACGGATGTTTGTGATGTCCTTAGGTTTGTTAGGTTTAAGTAGTTCTAGGTTCTAGGGGACTGATGACCTCAGAAGGTGTCCCATAGTGCTCAGAGCCATTTTGAACCTCGAGCCACTCACATGTCTGGTTTCCTATTCCGTATCCTTGTATCTTCGTCAACAATATGCAGTGGGGTACCGTGTCAAACGCTTTCTGGAAATCTAGGAATATGGAATCTGCCTCTTGCCCTTCATCCATGGTTCGCAGAATATGATGTGAGAAATAGGCAAGCTGAATTTCGTACGAACGATGTTTTTTAAATCCGCGCTGATTTGTGGACAGAAGCATAACGCTGCTAACACAACACGTAACACCACCTCTAGCCTTGATAACGGCCTGATTTCGGCGAAGAAGAGAATCCAAAAATTTCTTCAGGCATGCCATATCCAGGCGAAGCCAATGAATGATTAGACCCAGCAGGGACACAAATTCTGGGAATTTTTATTGATATGTTGCACCCACTGTTTCAAATAGTCCCAGACATTTTCTGAGAGATTAAAATTGAGTGATTTATCTGGTCAGTATAAGAGCGATAGGGTGCTCGAATTTTTCACAAACCAGGAATGTATTGTGTGTAGCCCCGTGGACACAGTAGTTGTCGACTTGCGAGATGGGAGTGTCCATAAGCGATTCATGTGCGTTGTAACCTCAACGAGTGAGCCTAAGTCATGACAAGAAAAACAACAGTCCCAAATTAGCACAGAATCACTCCGCCCCAAACTACACCCTCTACACAATGCTGGGTAACTGCCTCATTTGGCCGCCAGAGTACTATATGCCTTGCATCATTGGAAAAGTCACAAAATCACCATCCATTAGACAACATTACAGGCCACGAGTCAGTTGCTGCCCAGCGTCTGTGTTTGGCCCACTGGTCCATTGATGACGTAGGCCAGTCAACAAAGACTAGAAAAGGTGAATTAGAGGAAAAAAATCGCGTAGTCGAAATTCTTGAGCAGTGCTTGAAAGAAGTCACCTGAACAACATTCTGAAATACTGAGCGGTGGGCTGTGAGCGCTGGGGTGGGGTGTGTTTAAAGGTCTCTTTTTACTTTGTTTTCGAGTAACTCGCAAACCGCGGCGTCTAGCGAAAATGTTTCCCAGTACAAAATTAAACTACACTACTGGCAATTAAAATTGCTACAACAAGAAGAAATGCAGACCATAAACGGGTATTCATTGGACAAATATATTATACTAGAACTGACATGTTATTACATTTTCATGTAATTTGGGTGCATAGATCCTGAGAAATCAGTACCCAGAACAACCACCTCTGGCCGTAATAACGGCCTTGATACGCCTGGGCATTGAGTCAAACAGCTTGGATGGCGTGTACAGGTACAGCTGCCCATGTTGCTTCAACACGATACCACAGTTCATCAAGAGTAGTGACTGGCGTATTGTGACGAGCCAGTTGCTCGGTCACCATTGACCAGACGTTTTCAGTTGGTGAGAGATCTGGAGAATGTGCTAGCCAGGGCAGCACTCGAAAATTTTCTGTATCCAGAAAGGCCCGCACAGGACGTGCAACAAGCGGTCGTGCATTATCCTGCTGAAATGTAGGGTTTCGCAGGGATCGAATGAAGGGTAGACCCACGGGTCGTAACACATCTGAAATGTAACGTCCACTGTTCAAAGTACCGTCAATGCGAACAAGAGGTGATCGAGACGTGTAACCAATGGCACCCCATACCATCACGCCGGGTGATACGCCAGTATGGCGATGATGAATACACGCTTCCAATGTGCGTTCACCGCGATGTCGTCAAACACGGATGGGAAAATCGCGATGCTGTAAACAGAACCTGGCTTCATCCGAAAAAATGACGTTTTACCATTCGTGCACCCAGGTTCGTCGTTGAGTACACCATCGCAGGCGCTCCTGTCTGTGATGCAGCGTCACGGGTAACCACAGCCATGGTCTCCGAGCTGATAGTCCGTGCTGCTGCAAACGTCGTCGAACTGTTCGTGCAGATGGTTGTTGTCTTGCAAACGTCCCCATCTGCTGACTCAGGGATCGAGACGTGGCTGCACGATCCGTTACAGCCAAGCGGATAATATGCCTGTCATCTCGACTGCTAGTGATACGGTGCCGTTGGGATCCAGCACGGCGTTCCGTATTACCCTCCTGAACCCACAGATTCCATATTCTGCTAACAGTCATTGGATCTCGACCAACACGAGCAGCAATGTCGCGATACGATAAACCGCAATCGCGACAGGCTATAATCCGACTTTTATCAAAGTCGGAAACGTGATGGTACGCATTTCTCCTCCTTACACGAGGCATCACAACAACGTTTCACCAGGCAACGCCGGTCAACTGCTGTTTGTGTATGAGAAATCGGTTGGAAACGTTCCTCATGTCAGCACGTTGTAGGTGACGCCACTGGCGCCAACCTTGTGTGAATGCTCTGAAAAGCTAATCATTTGCATATCACAGCATCTTCTTCCTGTTGGTTAAATTTCGCGTCTGTAGCACGTCATCTTCGTGGTGATGCAATTTTAATGGCCAGTAGTGTAAGTCGGGGAAACAGGCAGGCCAATCCATTTGCCGAATATCCTCTAGTGCCAAGCGCTTCTCCACATGTGCTGTTCCATGAGGTCACTCTTTGTCATCCACAAGAGTTAAGTCCTGTCCGAATGCACACCTAAAATTACGCACATGGGAAAAGAGTACATTGTCACAATAACGTTGACTGGTTACTGTACTGTGTTCAGTACACCCACGTAACATTATGCCTTCACACACCATGACACCTGCACCATCATAACGATCATGTTCGACAGTGTTCCTGAGTGCATTAAATATTCCCATCTCTCGCCATGCAGTGGTGCATCCAGTGTCATCAGACATGATTGTTTTGGTGGTTTAGGTGTTACGGTGTGCAGAGGTATAATGTTGCATCGGTGTACTGACTTTCAAATCTTTACGCATGGTACACTCACCAGTCAACATTCTTGTGACACTTGACTTGGCACTTGACTCCTTCCATAGATGCGTTTTTTCAGGGGTGCATTTGGACTGGACTTCATTTCTATGGATGACTATGAGCGACCCCATCGAACAACACATGTGAAAGAGCTCTTGGAACGAAAGATGTGGCGAATGGATTGACCTGCCCGACTCCCCCGGGATTAAATCCCATTGAGCATGCTGTGCGATGCGTTGAGGAGATATAAGTCCACGTGCACCAACGACCATGCAGCAGTTGTCACTCATGTTGATGGAGGAATGGAGCACCCTACCATAAGAACACCTTGCCTGTCTTGTGGCAAGCATGTGCTCACACTGCAAAGCATGCATTGCCATTCGCCGTGATCACACACGCTGTATTAAGAACCACGCCACACCTTTTGTAATGTCCAGAGCATCATCATGAATCGCAGTGACTTCAGTTTAATTATTGTCACTGAATAAAAGGGCCATTGTGTATTTCTGTAGTTACATGTTGTAATATACTGGTTCTTTCTATGAGTGGTCCATCTTTCATCAAGCTATGTTAGTCGGCAGTGATACATCATGGGAAAGTTACTTTCGTTTTTAAGTTTTGCACACCACTGTACAAATACAGTTAAAATTTATGTCCTTTGGTCACCTCTAGAGTCTCATACACTTTTGTATAAGTGTATGTGGGGGAGGGGGGGGGAAGGGGAGGGGGCTCTGTACCAATGAGCTATTTGCGATCAGTTTGCATACAGTTATCTTCTGGAACTTTTATGTATATCATTTTCGTACAGCAAGAATTCCTTCATATCTTTGGCACCTCGCCATCGCAGTATTCTTTGAGGCACCGATTTAAATGATAGTGGAGGTTTGACATTCCTCCATCTGTGGCTTACGACAGTCTACACAACCTACAAATACTGCAATAGATATGTTACAAAAAATATTTTTATTATAAATGTGATGATATTAACAGATAAATCGGTAATGCAAAGAGAATCCCTGAATCTGTATAAACTTCAACGTACTTGCTTTCTTCTATGATACATAAAGTACACTCATGCTCATAAATTAAGGATAATGCTGATACATGGTGAAACAACGCTCTGATGGGGGGTTTGCGGATTTAAATCACCTCGGGGTACGACCATGCTGTGCATTTGACCTGCGGTCGTCGCACGGTGGCGCTGGCAGCAGTCCACATACGCAGAGGTATGTTGGTGCACGTGAGATTACAGTGCAGTGAGTAAGTGTACAGACGTTTTCAGACGTGCTATTGGTGACTGTGTGTTGAGAATGGCTCAAAGAGCACATATTGATGACGTTATGAGGGGTAGAATACTAGGGCGACTGGAGGCTGGCCAAACACAGCAGGTCGTAGCATGGGCCTTCTGTGTGCCACAAAGTGTGATCTCAAGATTATGGCAACGATTCAGTCAGACAGGAAACGTGTCCAGCCGCTTCAGTATGGGACGTCCACCGTGTACAACACCATAAGAAGAGCGATATCTCACCATCAGTGTCCGCAGACAGCCACAGAGTACTGCAGGTAACTTTGCTCAGGACCTTACTACAGCCACTGTAACTGTTGTCTCCAGACACACGATCTACAGAAGACTGAACAGACATGGTTTATTTGCCAGGAGACCTGCAAGGTTCATTCCACTCACCCCTGGTCACAGGAGAGCCCGTAAAGCCTGGTGTCCAGAACTATTGTTCCAATGGGAACAGTAGTCCCAGCTTATGTTCACGGACGAGTCCAGGTGTAGTCTGAACAGTGATTCTCGCTGGGTTTCCATCTGGCGTGAACCAGGAACCAGATGCCAACCCCTTAATGTCCTTGAAACGGACCTGTATGGAGGTCGTGGTTTGATGGTGTGCGGTGGGATTATGATTGGTGCACGTACACCCATGCATTGTCTTTGACAGGGGAACTGTAACAGGTCAAGTGTATCGGGACATCTTTTTGCACCACTATGTCCGCCTTTCCAGGGCAGCAATGACTCCCACCTTCCTCCTGATGGATGATAACTCACGGCCCCACCGAGCTGCCATCGTGGAGGAGTACCTTGAAACAGAAGATATCGGGCGAATGGAGTGGCCTACCTGTTCTCCAGACCTAAATCCCATCGAGCACGTCTGGGATGATCTCGGTCGACGTATCGCTGCTCGTCTTCAAACCCCTACGACACTTCACGAGCTCTGACAGGCACTGATACAAGAATGGGATACTATACCCCAGCAGCTGCTCGACCACCTGATCCAGAGTATGCCAACCCACTGTGCGGCCTGTGTACCTGTGCATGGTGATTATATCAAAAATGTTCAAATGTGTGGGAAATCCTATGGGGCTTAACTGCTAATGTTATCAGTCCCTAAGCTTACACACTACTTAACCTAAATTATCCTAAGGACAAACACACACACCCACGCCTGAGGGAGGACTCGAACCTCCGCCGGGACCAGCCGCACAGTCCATGACTGCAGCGCCTCAGACCACTCGGCTAATCCCGCGCGGCGTGATTATATCCCATATTTATGTAAGGGTACATGCGCAGGAAACAGTGGCGTTTTGGAACACGTGTTTCGGGACGGTTTTCTCAACTTATCACCAATACCGTGGACTTACAGATTTGTGTCGTGTGTGTTCCCTATGTGCATATGCTATTAGCGCCGGTTTTGTGTAGTGCTACGTTGTGTGGCACCACATTCTCCAATTATCCTTAATTTATGAGCATGAGTGTGTATTAAAACACACAGTGTCAGTGTCTGTCCAATATTATTCGTGAAATTCCTGGTTACTCGGCAGTTACCTGAATCCGTTGATCAACTGCAACGATCAGTGTTTGCCGCGAGAATGAATGGGGCGGAAAACGGTAGACGTGATCTATATGTACAGACAAACAAATGATAATTTCAGAAAAAACTGATGATTTATTCAAGCGAAAGAGCTTCACAAATTGAGCAAGTCAGTAACACACTGGTCCACCTCCGACCCTTATGTTATCAGTTATTCGCCTTGGCATTGATGGATAGAGTTGCTCGATGTCCTCCTGAGGGGTATCGTTCCAAATTCTGTGCAATTGACGCGTCAGATCGTCAAAATCCCCAGATAGTTCGAGGACCCTGCGCATAATACTCTAAATGTTCTCAACCGGGAGAGATCCGGCGAACTTGCTGGCCAAGGTACGTATTGGTAAGGACGAAGATAAGCAGTGGAAATTCTCGACATGTGCGTTATTTTGCTGAACTGTAAGCCCAGGATTTGCTTCCCATGAAGGTCAACAAAATGGGACGTAAAATATCGCCGTCGTACCGCTGTGTTGTAAGGGTGCAGCAGACGACGGCCAAGGGGGTCCTGCTATGAAAAGAAATGGCACCCCAGTTCACCACTTCTGGTCGTCGGTCTGTATGGCAGGCGACAGTCAGGTTGGCATCGCACCGCTATCCAGAGCTTCTCCAAACACATCCTCGCTGGTCATCAGGGCTGAATTCGAAGCGGGACTCATCACTGAAGACAGTTCTACTCCAGTCAATGAGATTTCAGGACGAAGACGTGCCTGGAGTCGCCCTGGATGTGTGTGTGTTGGGGCTTATGGGCGCTCAACGTCGAGGTCATCAGCGCCCTGACACACATTAAAGGGAACAGCGGTGGACTACCAACCTGACTGTCGCCTGCCATACGGCCTGACAACTAGGATCCTCTCATAAGAGGACGCCTTTGGTTGTCATCCAGAGCACCCTTGCAGCAGTGTTACGTCGACTATATTCTATGCCCGTTTTATTGCCCTTCAGCAAGATAATGTCTGCTTGTACATGGCGAGAGTTACTATTGCTTGTCTCTGTGCCTGCGAAATCCTACCTTGGCCGGCAAGGTCGCCAGACCTCTCCCCAATTGAGAATGTTTGGAGCATCATGGGCAGGGCACTCGTAGCATCTCGGGATTCTGACGATCTATCTCACCAATTGGACAAAATTTAAGACGATGTCCCTCAGGAAGACATCCAACAACTCTGTTAATTAATGCCAAGCCCAATAACTGCTTGCATAAGGGCCAGAGGTGGATCAACATGTTATTGTCTTGCTCAGATTGTGAATCTCTTGAAAAAATCATCCTATTTTTCTGAAATTTTAATCATGTGGTTGTATGTACAAGTACATCACATCTACCGATTTCAGATAATACCTCCGTGGTGTGTCGCTCTTTTTGTTTCTCAGAGTATAACTCTTTCTTGATGCATTGGGAACTGTCCTAACAATACATCGATTTTTAGCCATCTGTGCCATAAGGCTGTTTCCTCCCTCAAATGCGATTTTGTACCTTTTCATTATGTACGCAATATACGCTCTAATCTGCAGAATTGTGCTGAAATACTATATTTCAATAGTTTCTATTCTGCTTACGTTTGAACTGTTTGTCGCACACATTTCACTTCCGTAAAGGCTGCACACTAGGCAAATATCTTCATATTAGGCTTTCTAACACTCAAATTTACATTCGACTTTAACGCTTTTCTTCTTATTGTCAATCTGCATTTTATATGTTCTTTACTTCGGCTACAGTCAGTTTCTTTGTTGCCCAAACACAAAAATTCGTGTACTACCTTTAGTGTCTGATTTCCTATTCTAACTCAGTAGAATTTCAAGTCATGGGGAAATTATAAATTTCTGTTTCTTCTCCCTTCACTTTAATTCCTCCTCCAAATTTCTCCTTAATTTCGTCCACTGCTTGCTCTATGTAAAGACTAAAATAACATGAGAGACAGACAGCAACCCTGGCTCACTCCCTTCTCAGTTACTGACTCCCTCCCTTTCTTGGCCCTCGGTCTCTCGAATAAATCATCCAAACTTTTTTTGAAATTGTAATCATTTGTTTGTCTGTGCGTGCACATCATATTTATCGATTTCGGCCCCATTCAGAAAATTCCTTCGTGATGTGTTGCTTTTTTTCTCAGAGTGTAACTATTCTTTGATGCATAGGGAAATGTCCTAACAGTACATCGATTTTTAGCCATCTGTGCCAAAAGTACAGTCTGTTTTCTGCACAAGTTCTATATGCCTTTCACTCACTGTATTTTATTCCTGATATCTGCAGAATTTCAGAGAATGCATTCCTGAACAGACGATACATGTTTTACAAATAGAAACGTTAGTATACCCCACCAAAGAAAATTTTACAAATGTAGTGTTTCACATACATCTGTACAGCAAAGTAAAATCTTGCAGTTGAATATTATTGTGAAAGCTGCCACAATGGGTGTATGCACAAATTTTGGAACGTATCGTACATGAAATGGAACAATAATACGCACAAGGCAATGGAGTTCCGAACACAAGGCAGTTTGCAGTTGCTGCGTAATAGGATATATTTCGTATCCAGGCCGACATGATGTTTATTCTTTGCAGTTGCGTTTAGGAGGCTCTTACTCAAAACGTCTTTCAACAGGTACAATTCATGACCAATATTCACCAGCCAGATCAACTGTACGTTGTTCATGGGTCAGTATAGTGCTGTGATTTCCAGTACGTGTTTCGTCCTATTCTTTGTCTTTATGCTAGACATATTAACTGTTAGATACTGTAAGATTTCCTGTAGAAAAGAAGCACAACATTGGCAGTAGCGGAGGCAGGCTTCTATGTTTCTCTCAAGGTTTCACTCAAAGTCAGCAATATAATCGAGCAAGATGACAAAATGTTTAATTCTTTCACCAGCAATTTTTCTTCAGAGTGAAAGACATTACATCGAGGAGACAAAAGTATAACTAATGAGGAAGTATTGAATAGGATTGGGGAGAAGAGAAGTTTGTGGCACAACTTGACCAGAAGAAGGGATCGGTTGGTAGGACATGTTCTGAGGCATCAAGGGATCACCAATTTAGTATTGGAGGGCAGCGTGGAGGGTAAAAATCGTAGAGGGATACCAAGAGATGAATACACTAAGCAGATTCAGAAGGATGTAGGTTGCAGTAGGTACTGGGAGATGAAAAAGCTTGCACAGGATAGAGTAGCATGGAGAGCTGCATCAAACCAGTCTCAGGACTGAAGACCACAACAACAGCGAAATGCACATATACGGATGGCGGTATTACTGCGTACACAAGCTATAAAACGGCAGTGCATTGGCGGAGCTGTCATTGGTACTCAAGTGATTCATGTAGATGAGTTTCCGACACGAATATGGCCGCACGACGGGACCTAACAGACTTTGAACGCGGAATGGTAGTTGAAGTTAGACGCGTAGGATATTACATTTAGGAAATCGTTAGGACATTCAGTACTCCGAGATCCACGTTGTCAAGAGCGTGCCGAAAATATCAGATTTCAGGCATTACCTCTCACCATGGACAACGGCTATCACTTAACAACCGAGAGCAGTGGCGTTTGCGTAGAATTGTCGGGCTAACAAGCAACATTGCGTGAAATAACCACGGAAATCAATGTGGGACGTACGACGAAAGAATCCATTAGGACAGTGCGGCGAAATTTGGTGTTAATTGGCTATGGCAGCAGACGACCAACGAGAGTGCCTTTGTTAATAGCACGACATCGCTTGCAGCTTCTCTCCTGGCCTCGTCACCATATCGGTTGGACCTAGATGGCCAGGAAACCGTGGCCTGGTCAGATGAGTCTCGATTTCCCTTGGTAAGAGCTGATGATATGAGTCGAGTGTGGCGCACACCCCACAAAACCATGGACCCAAGTTGTCAACAAGGCACTGTGAAGGCTGGAGGTGGCTCCATAATGGTATGGCTGTGTTTGCATGGACTGGACTGGGTCCTCTGAATGTCCCTGGGCTAGTGGGCATATTGGATGGACTGCAGATGGCTGGAAAACCGTTGCCTGGTTAGATGAGCCCCGATTTCTGTTGGTAAGAGCTGCCGGTAGGGTACGAGAGTGGTGCAGACCCCAAAAGCCATGGACCCAAGTTTTGAGCAGGACACTGTGTGGCTTTGTTTAACGGAATGGACTGGGTCCTCGTGTCCAACTGAATCGTTCACTGGCTGGAATTGGCTATGTTCAGCTACTTGTAGACCATTTGCAGCTATTCACGGACATCGTGTTCCCAAAAAACTGTCGAATTCGGTACGGTATCCCTCAGGAGGACATCTGACAAATCTGTTAATCAATACCAAGGCAAATAAGGTCAGAGGTAAGGTGTAAGGGTCAGAGGTGGGCCAATGTGTTCTTGACTTGCTCAGTTTGTGAGATCTTTCTCTTGAATAAAACATCCAATTTATCTGAAATTGTCCTTGAAGCTGCCAGATAGGTCGAAGAGTTAGATCTTTTCTTTTACGTCCCTAATAGTGCCCAGAGTATATTCGCCTTTTTTGTGCTATGGTAGGAATATTTTTCATTCTGGTGTCACAAAACACTACTATGAAATTAAAAAACAGTCGTTATGGATATTTCCAAGATTGCTGTGGCCTCTTACATCGACTTGTTACGTAGTCATCTGACCACAGCTCAGAGACATGACTGAACTCCTATTCGAATCTTTCGAGCAATCTCGTGACAACAGATGCTATTCTTATTTTACGAAGGCTATTAATAAATTAATCTTGAGTTGGCTATTAAAAAGAAACAAATGACTGTAGCTTTATGGCGCTTGTATAATTGGAAAAGGATATTCTGAACGTCAAGTTGCGTCAATCAGCTGTCTGTTTCATTTGCAAGTATCTAATTAGAAATCGACAGAAGTGCATAGATGTTATTGTGTTTCCTGCCAATTGCGAGGTACATTCTGTCATTCGCTTGCTGCAAGCAAGAGGGATCTATGCCACCGAGATTTATCGTCGATCATGTCGTGTGTATGCGGATATGGTTATGAGTGATAATGTTATGAGACAGTGGCGCAGAAAACTCAAGACCGGAAGCGCGGATGTGCTCGATAAAAGTGGTCGAGGAAGAGATTCAAATGTGGCTGATGAAATTGTGAAGCATCTTGAAATTGTGTGAGCGAGACGTCAGTAAATAATTACCACACTTTCTGAAGATGCGCCCGTAGCAAGAGTTACGAGCTCTGCTAATTAGGGTGACACTTGCCTGGGTGTAAAAAGAACCTGTCAAGGTAGATATGAATGGTGTCCTACCTACCGGCCAATGAAAAGACGGTGGTGTCCAAATCTAGAATGAGCAGTAACATTCTTAGCTCATTTCTAAAAGTGAGTGCTGACCACACCGTACGTTGCGTATTGTAAGTTGACAACACCCCAAAACTTACAGCGGAATTCCCTAATATTGTCGGAGCTGGTCGTGAAGAAGATGTTCAAATGTGTGTGAAATCTTATGGGACTTAACTGCCAAGGGCATCAGTCCCTAAGCTTACACACTACTTGACCTAAATTAACCTAAGGACAAACACACACACCCATGCCCGAGGGAGGACTCGAACCTCCGCTGGGACCAGCCGCACAATCCATGACTGCAGCGCCTAAGGCCGCTCGGCTAATCCCGCGCGGCAAGGAACTGGTCGTAATAACCCGATCAGTAAGAATGGGGTTCTGCTGATTACCAATAAAGAAGTAACTACTAGATACCGTATTTATTTTTGTAAATCTACCATTACAGTTATTCATTTGTTCTATAGCGTATTCACTTTTTTTCCCAGAACATTTGATACGAGCCGGCTAGACTGAAGGTTGTTTCCTTGTTGATAAGACTATTGTTGTATAACGTGTTGTAAGCTGTTTCATGGTTCTTGCGTTTCTTTTGAGTCATCGTTTCTTTGCCGGTAGTGTGAACTAATAGGATACAATACTACTGTTTAAGGACAGTAGAAAATATTAAGAGAGTGAAATATAATTTTATCTAGTGATTGCGAAATTTGCCTACAGGAAAATGAGAAGCTCTGAAGAATAGGGTGAGCGTATTTGTTTTGTTTGTATATGCCAACAAGTTACATAAAGAAGTAGGTTCTATGTGCAACGTATGTAAAAATGTACGTATTAGTTATAGGTGTTTGATATGATACTAAAATGTTATCATTATAATTCATTTACTTTCGAATAAAGTAAAGCTTTATGTGCCACTGAGACACCTGAGGTGGGACTGATTTTTTGAATCCGTCTGTACAGTGGTATAGGATTGGTTGCCAGGTTTCAACGGTGTGCAGCCATCCACCCTAGTGCATCCTCGTTTGTGAAAATGTGATGAAAATAATTTCTCGTGAGACACTAAATTATTAAAAATAACGAGTTTACCCAGTAGCTTCGTAGTATAATGGCTAAGGATTTAGGATCGCAACCTAAAGCTCACGTGTTGAGTATTCACAGAATAGTAATTTTTAATTGTTATCAGAATGATTGCGGTCTTTTTTTATTCATTTTAATTGGTGTTAAATACAATTCTTTTCTTAAATCTCGTTTCTGATCGTTAAATGGTTCATTTCAATCAATGTACAAACTTCATACTAATTTCATTATTTTGCATAACTTTGATGAAGTGAATTTGTATTGAAAATTGTGGATGCAGTAAGGTAGCGTTCATATTTTCTCATGGTGTAAAAAGAATTTATGTTTGTAATGTTTGTTTGACGATAACTGTCCAATAAAATGTACACATCGTTTTGGGACCAAGGTAAAGTGCTGGTTTACTTTACATCCTAAACTTTGAGGCCTAAAGCAAACCAAGGGCCTTTTCTTAGCATTTGCCACGGGCCCCGTGCTGGCTTAATGAGCGACTGCATGAAATGAAAGCTAAAGAATACTTTGGCATCAAAGGTTTATTGCGAGACTCTTACGAAACTCCGGTCTATCCACAGCAAACAGCGGAGGAGTACTACAGAAGGAATCATTCTCCTCGAGGACAGTGCGCGAACCTTACTGCGAATAGAACGAATGAGAAGCTCAGACTCTTTGGCTGGGATATTTTTCAACATCCTGCCTTTAGTCCTGAATTAGCACCAAGCTACTATTATCTGCTCCCCAAGGTGAAGATCTGGCTGGCTACTCAGCATCTTAAGACCGACGATGAGTTCAAGGATGCTGCCAACAAATGGCTCAAACTCCAGGCGACACTTTTTTTGTGAAGAGATAAAGGAGTTGTTGTCATGGAATGACGAACGTTTTAATTTTTTTGGTGGCTATGTGGAGAAATAATGCCAACATGTAAGCACAGATGTATATAATAAGCATATATTTTTTTCCTTTTTTAATAGCCAATCAAAGATTAATTTATGAATAGCCCTCGTACCTGTGGTAAGTGGAGTTTCTGTGGCTACAACAGTTTTTTTCAGTTCCATCCAGATACCTTTATTGAGATACCGCTACTTCGCATAAAAAGGTTACATTTAGAATTTAATTCCAAATAATTTAATTGTGATGCTTGCTTATTTTACCCTGAGTCCTTGTGATGTTTCAGTTCTCACAGGTCTATTCTAGAGTATTCTCAATTCCTTCTCAGAATCTCCATTTCCATAATCTACATTCGCCCTAATGATTCTTCTATGCGCACTTGGCCTGCGCTACAGTATTGAAAGTGGTAATGTTTTTAGAACTTAGTTTAGTAGCTTGTTCACACACGTATCATGGAGGACAACTTGTTATACCTTCAAATCTCAAGACTAAATACTTATTACTGCTATAATCAACTTGGCAATCCAAATAAAGAAGTGAATGCATTAGATCTAAAATCAGGTCATGTAAAACTCATTTAGTTTGTGCTGGTTCTTTACCTCCATAGGCCTGTCACTTTTGTCTTACCCTCTGAGAGTTCAGTATCATGTTATTTACATATTTTACTAATTCGGGTAGTATACTTCATAAACCCTTCTGAGTTCCTGAATTTTTAAGGCATCCTCGGCAGATAATTAAATCTTTTAAATCTTTCTTTTCGATTTTCTGGAAAGAAGAAAGACAGGAAGTTACGAATTTGACGTCCTAGTAACGCTCTTTCGACATCGGTGTCATTAAAGGCGTAGCTTTATGGTTCAGTAAAACGTTTACTGGTACGCGACGCAAAACCTACGCTCTATGCATTACTTAATTGTATACATATTTTTCATCGAGCGGCGTCAACACATTCTTGCTCGTTCTATTCTGTCCATTGCAGCACCCTACAAATTGCAGCTAAACGTGATGGTCATTCTGCCGCACTAAGGTGTGGTAGTAAAAAGAAAGGTAGGATGAAAAGGGTTTAATGCCCATCGACGACAAGGTCATTAGAGAGCTCCGTGGAAGGATGGTGAAGGAAATTGGTAGTGCCCTTTCAAACGAACCATCCCGGCATTCATATTATGTGATCTGGGGAGTTCATGGAATACGATGATGGCCGGAAGGTGATTTGGACCACCGTTTTCCCTGATATGAGTCCAGTAATAATGTGACAAAATGTGGACTAATGTCGCCCACATTCTCCTCCTTCAACACCACGAATAAAATGTATTTGACATTTTTATTTATGTCTGTAAAGTGTGAGTATTGATTTGTCACTTTGTTTCCTTATGTTTCACGCTCACGGAATGAGACTACGGCCGGTAGAAGGCCATCCTGCGTAAATCAAACACGGTCTGGGAAGCTGGCCTTCCTATGAATGAACGGCGCGAGTCTGCGAGAGCGAGAAGGTAGCCTTCGGTCGACTGAACCATCGTTCAGCATTATTACTTAACTGTTACGAAAATGAAATCTAATGATCAATTTGTATCCATGTTCCGTTACCATGCTGTTATGTTGGTATGCCTTTGAGTTGAAGTTGAAATGCTGCTCCAATCGGGTGCTATTTAGTTGTAACTATTTCCTAATGACAGAGCACATATACACAATTTCAAGGGAAGTTATATGTGGAGCGGATATTATCTTTGTATTATATTTTTTATTACAATGAAACGACTGAATGGTATATAACTGAGGCGAAACAAATATATATGAGGGCTATCCACAAAGTACATTACGTTTTCGTTTGTGTCCGTTAGGGGCGGGGCTAGTGCGGCCATCTTGGTGTCGTGGCATTCCGCCGCTCAGTCGACATCCTGCCGTGCTAGTGAGAGGTTCGTGCTGTACTCGGTTGAGTTACTGTGACAGTTTGAAATGTCAGCGTTAATCGAAAATGCCGCGAAGTGTGAAGTGCATGCTGTAATAAGGTTTCTGACTGCAAAAAACTGTACACCGATAGAAATCTATTGGCAGCTTTGTGAAGTGTATGGGGACAACATAATCACTGAAGGTGGAGTGCGTCAATGGGTCATAAAATTTAAAAATGGCTGAACTAACGTTCACAACGAAGAGCGAAGTGGAAGACCCAGCATAGTGACTGCCGAACTTGTCGAAAAAGTCGATGCTGCGGTCCGTGAAAACCGTAATTTCACAATAACGGAACTCTCTATGAGTTTTCCACAAATTTCACGAAGTTTGTTGCACGAAATCACTACCGAAAAGCTTGGTTACCACAAGTTTTGTGCAAGATGGATACCAGAAATCTTGACAGAGATTCACAAAAATTAGCGAATGGCTGCAGCGTTGACGTTTTTGGACGCTTACGACAAAGATGGCGACTCATTACTCGATCGCATCGTTACTGGTCACGAAACATGGGTTAAGCATGTGAACTGCGAGACAAAATTGCAGTCAATGCAGTGGGGGCACACATATTCCCCCCCAAAACCCAAGAAATGCATGCAGACAATGTCGGCAAGGAAGGTGATGGCGACTGTCTTTTGGGACAGAAAAGGTGTGATTTTTGTGGATTTCCTGGAAAGATGCACTACAATAAACTCTCAAAGGTATTGCCAAACTCTGCACAACCTCAGAAGAGCAATACAAAACAAGCGCAGGGGAATGTTGGGCTCAAAAGATCTTGCTGATTCACGACAACGCCCGGGCCCACACGGCAAATGCCACTCGTGGAAGTTCTCGAATCTTTTAAGTGGGAGTTGTTTCCTCATCCGCCGTACAGTCCCGATCTGGCACCGAGCGACTTCCACTTATTCCCAGCAATGGAGAAGTGGTTGGCTATGCAGCGTTTTGATGACGATGCACAGCTTCAAGAGGAGGTAACCACATGGTTGAAGGCGCAGGCGGCCGAATTTTACGACGAAGGAATTTCCAAGGTCGTCCATCGCTGCGATAAGTGCCTCAATTTAAATGGCAACTATGTAGAAAAGTAGTATTTAAGTGTGGCTTTCATCTGTACATAATTTAAAAAATTTCCAATACTTTATTTATTTTTAATTCCAAAACGTAATGTACTTTGTGGACAGCCCTCGTAAATAAAACCTCGTGTCTTGGTTTGTGGAGATTCTGTGGAACAAAATCACTGCAGTGTAACTTCTGTGGAAAAAGAAACTGCAAAAATGTTAATACGAACTTTTTTAATCCCTGTTGATGATAGAACGAACAGCCGGCCGCGGTGGTCTAGCGGTTCTAGGCGCTCAGTCCAGAACCGCGCGACTACTGCGGTCGCAGGTTCGAATCCTGCCTCGGGCATGGATGTGTGTGATGTCCTTAGGTTAGTTAGGTTTAAGTAGTTCTAAGTTCTAGGGGACTGATGACCACAGATGTCAAGTCCCATAGTGCTCAGAGCTATTTGAACCATTTGATAGAACGAACTGAGCAAGTAACAGTTTTTAAAGCATTCAGCGAGTATTTGTTGCGGATAACGCACCTAAAGCAGCTCCGTAATATTATTCAGCATGATAATCGTTGGATAAGGATACAACATACAACAGAGGCATTGAATATTGATTGTCATTGGACTCCTAATATTACGAAGGTGAGCTAGGGCCAATACTTCGAAAGACTGCTGAAATTAATTCATGATAACACAGTATTCCGTGAAGATGCGCGTAACACCGCACAGTGTCTTACCTCTACACTACCTCACTCTGTGACACTGAAGAAATAAGTGACGGATGAGTGACACTGATGTACAACAACAATAACAACAACTACCGTTATAAAATCTACAAGGTTTCCAAATACTAATAGTTTAAGTAACAGGAAGAAGAAGGCAAGAAATTATGTGTAAGCACTGCATACAGGGCTACTACAAATGATTTATTCGTTTTCAGAGCTGTTAGCCTACATACACAAATATGACTGATACATGAATATAATGGTAAACTCGCCAAGTTTGCATTTCCCGTACTCCACAAAGGTAATTTCCAAGAATGAATGCCTATCGAAGTCGCTGGGTCCAAACGATACATATTGAACGTGCGATCGTAAATCGATCATGTGACTCTGGTGGCGGGTGTTATGAGTATGTTTACGTTGGTCACTACAGCAACAACAAAAGTAGGGCGTTACAAAAATTCTTGTAATTGCAAAGGAGAAGACTTGCCTTACTCGTCGTCGGTGTTGTCATGTGAAAGTCCATTACGGTGGTCTGGGTGGATAATTTGGAAGAGTCGAACCATGTATTCTTCCGGGTCTAGTGCAGCAGGGGATACAACCCGTCGGCTTTGAACAATGACGTCACATGTCGCCAGAGACCATATATTACAAAGATGAAAGAGCTGAGGAGAATGTTGAGAAACAAAGGAATGCGAGAGAGATAAACATTGATCTTGTCAAAAGCCGAGAAGCGATTCTTCTTAGTGTTGTAGCTCCCTTCAGTAGCTAATAAGTGTTTTTTGGCTTTTAAAAAAAAAATCTCACGAGATAGAATAAACTGATCCTACTTTATTAAGCAATAGTGTTTTTTTGGCTTTAAAAAAAAATCTCACGAGATAGAATAAACTGATCCTACTTTATTAAGCAATATCTCGAAGTGAAGACATTACGATCTATGACTAAAGAATGACGTCATTGTTCAAAGCCGACGGGTTGTATCCCCTGCTGCACTAGACCCATTCTTCCTGACACTCGTTCGTTTTCCGCGCTGTCCGCAATGAAATTGTAACGGTATTTCAGCATCGAAACTGTGGGTCTAGTTTAGCAGGGGATACAACCCGTCGGTTTTGAACAATGACGTCAGAATTCGCCAGGGAGCATGTATTACAAAGATGAAAGAGCTGAGAAGAATGTTCAGAAACAAAGGAATGCCAGAGAGAAAAACTGTACTTCACATATATAAGGGCCAGTGGTATTTTCACGTTAACGATATCGCGTGTTTGTATCTTAGTATTTCTCCGCAAAATACAATGGAAAGAAATGAATGAAATATGTTACTAGCAAAGAATACATCACGTTACATGTATGTCAGTTGTATCTCGAAAGTCTTTCGAACTGTATTGCTTAAGTGCAGTACGGGATACAAGTTTCTGCGTAATCGATTTCTTAATTTCAACTAGCATTGCTGTCCTGTTGTTCACTTGAACTATGTATCCCCTGCATCACTAAAACGCAAATGAAACCCGATACAAATTAAAAGCTCATTCGAAGTGTGTTGCTTAAGTACAGTCCGGAATACGAGTTTGTCGTAAGGCGATTTCTTCGTTTTGACTAGCATTACTGTCCTGTTCTTCACCTGAACGATGTATCCTCCGCTTCAGTAAACCCTAAGTGGAACACGGGATACAAATTGTAGATGTGCTGTTTATTTCGTCTCCGCTATTACTAACAGTCTTTTCTTACGTACATATCAGTATTACTGATGACAGAAGGACCTACGTATGTAATATATGTATACCAGACTTCCATTGACCTCGATATATGTACACTGGTAACGAATAGATGGAAATACACGTACGTTAAATTTGCAACCTGTTTCATTTTATATGTTTTGATTGTTTATTTAACCTTTGTGATTCACTTGTTGAAAGGGAACTACACATTGATCTTGTCAAAAGCCGAGAAGCGATGCTTCTTAGTGTTGTAGCTCCCTGGGGCACTCTGGGATGCTCTCTGGGTCACTCTGGGATTCTCTGGGACAGTCTGGGATTCTCTGGGTCACTCTGCCTTGTCCTGGTCACTTTGGTATTGTCTTCGTAATCTATTCTATTTTCAGTTTACCATTTTCGCTTTTGCTGTAATGTTTTAGTTTAGTTTTTTTATTGATTGCTTAATAAAGTAGGATCAGTTTATTCTATCTCGTGAGATGTTTTTTTAAAGCCAAAAAACACTTATCAGCTACTGAAGCATCTGTATCTTCTAATGGGTGCGGGAGTTCCGACTCCTGGGGAGGTGGGTGGGTGTTATGCATGGCTGTCTTAGGTTCAGCTGTGACGCTACGAAAGGCGGAGAGAAGAAGACGACACATGTACAATTTGCATCCCGTACTTCACTATGGGGTACAGTTTTCGTGTTGCCTTGGACGTTAATAGTATCCCATTCGTTACTTGAGCTATATAGCTATACGCAACATTTGTATCTTGCTCACCAATTGACATATATAGTGTCAGTGTAAAGGCGAAATGAAGAACGGGATACAAATTATAGTTGTGTCGTCAGTGTAAAGGCGAAGTGTCGGGGGTTTCGCCTGTAATATAGCAAGTAAACATTCGAAAATGTCGAACTGATACTAGTGCTGGGAAACGAAAGAAGATCGACAGCTGAGAAATTTCTATTACGTACTTCACAACACGAAAACACACATATTGGTGGAATAAAACTGTGAAATAGTCAAAATTGTGAAATACAGTGAAAGAAGTAAATGGAAAAGTGAGCTTGCCACACGGAAATATCGAGGAATAACCGAAGCTCGTCTAGACAGACAGTAACGAAAATTACATACCCACAAACAGGCAAATCTATTTCTATAAATGAAAATAAGACACTAAAAATTGTTCTACAATAACAAACTAATACTCCAAATTACCTCAATATCATTATGAATAATTATTTTAATGTACAATGATAGCGCTTATCCGGAACATAGAACTCATTTATTATCTATGCCTCGAAGTGAAGACATTACTATCTATGACTAAGGAGTGACGTCATTGTTCAAAGCCGACGGGTTGTATCCCCTGCTAAACTAGACCCGAAACTGTTCTTACGAAGTTTTCCACACTTCGCACCACCACAGTGTACACATTGCCTTCTTTCCTCCTCTGGTAGTACTCCATATTTGCCAAATGCGAACAATTTTCTACGCTGGATAAACATGGAACTATATTCTTCCATGTGAGAGTATCCGCCGAAGAAACGTCAAGAACACCAGACATACCACTCACTAACGACATAAATCGTCTGGGTTTCCCTAGAAACTCAGAAATAATTCGCGTAGGTATGTAATTTAGAGCAAGTAAGGGAACGACGGAAAACAGAAAAAAATGTCGATCACAGATAATTGATCACAACGTCCGCCACCGGGGTCGCATGATCGACTTCCGATCGACGTTCGATATATATCGTTTGGGATGATTGGCCATGTGGTCATACCACTCGCGTCCAAGCGGTAGTCAAGTTCCTACCATACATTATGTAGCTACATTCTGTCTATTGCAATCACAGTAGAACTGATGTGTTCTCTGAGCTATTCTGGCGTTCTTAGCATTGGGGGACGTAAACATCCAAAGGAAAGTACATCCAAAGGAAATAGTCACTTGGGGTTAGGTCAGGCAACCTCGTGGCCAAGGAAACACAGCCACATCATCTACAAAACCACACGCAATCCAGCGATGTGGTCGTTCGTCATTTAGGTAGCCACGAACATCGACGCTCAAGTGAGGGTTTGCCCCATCTTGTTGGAAGATGAAATTCTCTCACAGGTCCGTTGTGGAAGAAATCACAGCTGCAACATACAAAGGTAACTGGTACCCATCACGGTCTTCTTACAGTAGAAAAACCGCCCATACAGCTTCATCAGTGACACTGCGCAGAAAACATTCACCTTCGCCAAATCTCGTTCTTGAGCCATAATTTCAAGTGGATGATCATTGCCCCACACTTTCACACTGTGGCTGTTAACCTTGGGCTGCTTCTTCGCTGAATCGTACATTCTAATACACTAAAAATCCTTTCCTGCTTTGTCACCATTTTGTCGAGGCACTGCACTTGTAATGTCATCTGGTAGTAGCAATACAAATTCGGTGAGTTTACGGTTCTATTCATGCATCATTCGTATCCGAACATTTAATACTTTTGGAAAATATAGAACTCTGAAAACGAATGAATCATTTATAGAAGCTCTGTATATTAAAGATTACGAATACTATCTCACCCATCGAGTTCATCTCTGGTTGACATTACAGCTAGCTACAGCAATGCAATAACCACTAATCCAGAATCGATGTCCTATGTTCCTGAGCAAACTCTCGTATTATCTGCATACTAGAAAAACAGTCTGACGTACAGAGTCACGCCACACACTGCTGTGAAAATTATTACAGTTTGACAGCTTGGACTACGCTAGAGCCTCTAGCGGCGAGAAAGCCAGCTGTAAGATTAAAGCTTGTTTTTAAATATTTTGTTACTTAATAAACGAAATAGTTGTTACATTTTTGCGTCCCAAGCATCAGCAAATTATCGAGAGGCATGAATAACTGTGAAATAAGTACAGAAACAAGCGAATCTCAGTGATTCAGTGATATAAGATATAACTTATTCATGAAGAAGTACTTTTCGAAAATCTGTATAATACCAATCTCTAGGCTGAAAGCAAGATCTCGACGGTTGGATCCCCTCAATTCCAAGTTGAAGGATTATGAGAGACAACAAGTTACTCTCTCACCTATTTCTCGTATACACGGAAAATTATTAAAGATTTTGTTACAACATTATGCACCTTGAGCGAGACTCTAGAAACTTAACGGCCTGAGCAGACAATGATGGAGCCCAGTAGGGCGCTAACAGCATGAGGTATTTTTAAGGTTCTTATCTCGCAGAAACAGCATGTTAGAAGTTGAAAGCAATTGGCGGCAAGACCATCCCTCAGGAAATCTTGCTGGACAGGCCCACAGCAGTACAAGACAGACAGAGCAGCCCCTAGCCGAGACAGACCTCCAGCCGGATAATACTGCTGTACCTGCATTGGCGCCAGCCGAAGGCTGGGCTGGGGGCAACGGACCAAAGGGACATGTCTACACAGTGGAGTCGTAAACCAGGCATTGTGTGTAGAGTCACATACAATAAAAATTCGCAAGTTTTCATGTTCACCGATACTGCAAATAGTCCTGCGACTTACTTACATCGGGCGCCTCGGTTGTATAAGAAACACCGGCGTCTGAGAAACGTTTAGAGATAGAATCTTTATTACATCTCATAGTTAGGACTAACATGCTCCAAGGCACAGGCGATTTAGATAAAGATCTTTAAGATTGTATCTGTTCACTTGTTGCTGTGGATAGTGATATGACTTCAGAGGAAAACATCTTCTACCCTGCGAAAACTTAAAAATGCCAGTAATTGGCGGTTTCTTTTTTCTTATTTGTTCCAGAGACGTAGGTTTCTTAACTCTTGAGCTGGTTCGACATGAGTTTGTGCTGTCGTGTGTGAGGGGAGATTTAGCACCTCTAAAGCCCTGTGATTGGCTCAAGACAGGGTGATGGCAGTGTCGTTCGTGCATTTTTCGGAAAAACGATTTTTTTTATATATATATATTTTTTTTTTTTATCTGGAGAGGTGTGAGGCACTCGAGTGCTGGACTTTGGTCTTGTAAGAGTACTTCTGGTTGATGCTCTGGATGTGTGGTTGGTGCTTGGGACCTGTCCTGAGACTGACTTCACTTGCGAGTTGTTTGGTCTGGGGAGCCTGTGGTGAAGTTCTTACTATACTGACAGTGTGACTTCAAACGTCTCGGACTGCTTGTCTGCCGAGGGCACACTTATTCGATTTTGGTTTACCAGTCTTGACGTTTGGTATCCTTGTGCACTCTGTCGTATAAGTGAGCCAAATTGGTGCTTGGTACGACCATTGAACGGGTGTGTCACACACTGAAATTTACCATGATCTCAGGGCTCTGGTAGAGAGTAAATTGCGATCCGTCTGCCTGATAGCTAGAGGTGGGATTTTGCATTTGTTTCGTGGCCGTGATCGATTCACAGGTGTCGCCTTATGCCTCGCCTTCGCTGTACACATCTCGCCAGTTGCAAGTTACATTGCCGCACCAAGCAAACAGGGTAATGCACTGCTGCTCCGGCCTTGTCAGGGCATACAGATCTCAATCGCCACTTACTCTCAGTTGCACCTATATAAACGTCTGTAGATTTGAACAATCAAAGTCCGCTCAGTGTCAGATCAATTCAGATTGCGTCATCCACATTTTTGGGGCCAGAGCAGTTGACTCACTTCTGCCACCAAGGATCCTTGTCCATTGTGGTCTTAAACCAACTGTTAGTTGTTTATGATATTCAGTCATAACTTGTTTAGCGCAATTTATGTCTATCTTTGTTTTGGGAAAATAAATGTCGGTAAACTAGGTTTTGCATACATTCTCAATCATTTTTATATACTCCTTACAGCATTACCTTTTATTGTGGCTACCCTGCCATGATAACTTTCAGTTACACTGCCTGGGCTACACTCAGGGTGCAGTCTACACTTTGGAAGAGCCACTTGCTGTTGCCGTCTGTCCACCTGTCTGTCCGTCCATCTGCCTGCCTGCCTGCCTGCTGGCTGGCCACTGTCATCCGTCGTCACCGCTGCCTGGTGCTGTCCGCTGTCTGTCTGTCAGCCACCACTGCCTGGTGCTCGCCACCGCCTGCCACTGTTGTCGTCTGTCCATCCATCTGCCTGCCTTCCTGTCTGTTAGATACCACCCGGTGCTCGCTGCTGCCGCCCGGTGCTCACCACCGGTGTCCAGTGGTCGCCGGTGCCAACGCCGCTGCCCAGTACTCACCACCACCTGCTGTCCTTCCATTGCCGTCCGTCTGTCTGCCGCTGTCTGTCTACCGCCGTCCACCATCGCCATCCATCCATCTGCTCCCATTCACTGCTGTCCATCACCACCATCCGTCCATCTGCTGCCATACGTCGTCGCTGTCCATCCGTCTGTCTGCCCACCCATCCAACCATCATGAGCCTTCCAACCTCCACTGTCATCTACACCTCCCCATCTCTCACTTCCACTATCACTTCCTGGAGTGCCGCCCCTGGCCTCCCCCCTTAAACCTCGCCTCCCTGCCCCCATCTCTTCCCATGCTGTTTACCCCCACATCTACACTCTTTCCCCAGCCTCCACACCTGCAACAGCTCCCACTCCTGCCCCCGCCCTCACGTACATCTCTGCTGCCGCCTCTGCTGCAACCCTTCATGTGGTCGGCTTCCCCCTTCATCATCTGCCTTCCCCACCAGCATCACATCACACCAGGCCACCATTGCCACTCTAGAACCTACATCTCCCAGCACCTCCACTGTTTCAACAGGATCTGCTGCCTGCCACCTCTCTCTCCTCCCCATCCCTCTTCCCTCCTCCGAGCCTTCCTTCTCCAAAAAATCCCAGAAGTGCATCAATGCCGACTCTGCTCCCACCATTTCCCACAAAAAGACACTGCCTCCTCCCACTCCTGCCGCCATCTCCATGGATGCAACCCCCTTCCTTTCACTCATACCCTGGCCCTCACCCTTCACATCTTTGTCCTGTCAACTCCGGACCCCAAGTTCCTCGACGCCTGTGCCCTTACTATGGAGATAAGTATGTGTAAGTATCTCGTTGGTGCTCCTGTCTGCCAACTGATTCCCTGCAGGGACTCCATCCTCTTAAAGTCCCCCTCCTTTCATACAGACCTCCTCCGTAAACTCCCACATATCATGTCTAGCCCCCATGCGTCCTTGACACCCTTCTTCTCTTCTTCCTCTCCTCACCAGCCCTGGCCTCCCCATCGAACCCCCCCCCAGTCTACACCACTGTGATCAACAAGCTTAGCCCAGTGATCATGGAGGATGAGGTGCTGGCTGAACTGAACCCACACCCTGATCTGGAAATCCACTCTGCCCACTGTATCCACAATGCCTCTGGTCCCACGTATCTCATGTGGGTCTTTTTGGAGTCTGCCCTCTCCATCAACCACCTCCTCACCCAGGAAGCCTTGATTTTCCACCGCTGCCACCCTGTTGAATCCAAATCCCCTCCCCAATCCTACTGCCACCAGTGCTGCCTCATGTACAATGACCACCTGACCCCCAACTGCAAACCCCCCCCCCCCACCTGTCCCCATTTCAAGGCCTCCAATTTTCTCAAAAACTGCCCCAACCTCACCACTCATCCTTCCTGTAACAACTACAATGGCTCCCATCCCACCTACTCCCACAAGTGTAAAGCCAAACACACTCCTGCCATCCCTGAGCTTACTGTCCCTGTGCATCCCATCAATTCCCCCATCCACCCCAACATTTCACTCTGTCCACCTCCAAGGCTGAGACATCATCTGTTTCTTCACTATAGTCCTCCAAAACATTCACCCTTTCCAATGGCCCACACCCTCCAACACATCTCCCTCGCTGCCCACTCCATCTTTCTCCTCAACACCTTCGCCACTTACTCCCACAACCAAGCCTACTTCACCTTTACCCACCTCGACACTCTAGTTCAAGCCTCTTCCCTCCCCTCTCTTCACCCCCCTCTTCCTGTCATGGCATAGCACAAGTGTTACATCCTCTTCTAGAACATCTGCTCCTTCTGCACCAATAAATACCTACTAATGAACACCCTCTCCCACCACCGGGTCAACACCTTCCTCCTGAATAAAACTTTTCTCCAATCCCACCATACTATCTGCACATCTCCCTACATCCTCCACTGAACTGTTGCTCCTGGTCCCCAAGTGCAGGGTGGAGTTGCCATCAGCCACCTTAAGCACATTCCCATCTGGTCACAACGCCTCCTCAATGACCCCACCGAACACCTTATCCTCAGCATCTTCTTCCCCTCTCTCACCGTTACCTGTGCCACCATCTATGTCCGCCCCACTGCTCCTATCTCCTATGACTTCATCTCCCACATTGACTGCACCTTCTCCACCTATGTGATTACTGCCAATGTCAACATCCATAGCCACTCCCCTGCCACCTTTTGATGGTGGTATGAGTTCCTCCACATGATCCAAGGTGACCTTATTCCCCTTCCCCAGCACATGCATCCTGAAAGTGACACCACCCCTGATGTTGTTGTTGCCTCTGACAACCAACTTTGGCATATTGCCATCGACATCTTTGACCCCACAGGAAGCGACCACCTCCCAGTCCTTCTCATCATAGTGTCTGCTCACCACCCGCCTCTGACTCCCTGCCCTACACTCTCTCTCAAGGTAGTCCACGACTACCGTCACACCAACTGGGATTCCTACTGGGAATCCATCGCCATCCAGGTCAAAAGCCACCCTCTTACCTATCACCATCCTGATGACATCATCCATGCCTCGTCCTTCCATCAGAAGGCCATTAGTAATGCTGAGCAGGCCCATGTTCCTACTAAAATTATCCACATCCACCATCCCACTCTCCCTCCACAGGCTGTCCTCCTCCTCCGTGAATCCCACCACCTCTATCGTTGCTTCCTGTGAACTCTTGACAGGGACACAATCCAACACCACCAGAAAATACAGTGACACATTCGGAACCTTATTACAGCAAAGAAACGCTGGGACTGGTGCCAGCCCTGTACACAACTCAACACCACCCTCCCTATAAACTCCTCCAAGTGCTGGTCAGCCTCTCATCGCCTTACTGGTTCTCATTCCGCGCCCCGTTGCCCCCTTCTCAATAACGACCGCCCCCTTCCCGACAACCTCAGTAAGGCCAACCACTTTGATTCCCACCTTTCTGAGGACTTCTCCATCCCTGGTGATCCCCACTTTGATTATTCCCTTTTCTCCACTGTCATGGACCACACTGATACCTCGGTGGCTCCACTTGCTCCCAATCTACAGTACTCTGACATAAACACTCCCATCACAGCACAAGACATTAAACTTATCCTCCAGTCAAACCACAACGTGTCCCCTGGTTGTGATTGTGTCACCTACCACCACCTCAGAGAATGCCCCTTCTCCTTCCTGACTGTCCTTGACAATTTATACAACATTATCCTCTCTACCAGCTTCTACCCCGACCTGTGGAAGGCTTCCTGCGTCCTCTTACTCCTCATACCCAACAAACCCTCTTCCATCCCCTCCTCCTATTGTCCCATCTGCCTCACCTCTGTCTTCAGTAAGGTCTTCGAATCCCTCCTCTCCTGAAGTATCCATCACCATTTTCATCAACACTGTTTGCTCCCCTTACCCAGTGTGGCTTCTGGCCCTCCTTCTCCACTGAAGACCAACTCCTTAACCTCATCCACATTCTCTCCCTCCAACTTAACTCCCATTGCTCTGCCATACCTCGACCTCCAAAATCCCTACGACCGCATATGGCATCCCGGTCTCCTCTTTAAACTCCAAATCTATGCCCTGCCTATCAATTTTGTCCATCTGGTCGCTTCCTTCCTCTCACGCCGTCCTTCCTATGTCATCCTCTATGACACCAACTCCCACATCTTTTATCCCACTGCTGGCGCCCTCCAGGGCTCTGTCCTCTCCCCCCTCCTCTATCTTCTGTACACCACAGATATGCCCAAAGCACCCCAACTTTTCCACCACCTCCAATATGCTGATGACACCAGTTTCCTGGCTCTCTATCCTACGCTTCAGTGGTCCCAATGCACCTTCCAAACCTACCTTGACCAGTTCACCACTTGGTGTAACCAGTGGTTCCTTCATATCAACCCTTCCAAAACGCAGACAATCATCACAGGCTGCACCACCCACTCCTTCTGCCTCCATGATTTCTGCCTAACCATTTATGGTCGTCTCATCCAGCTCACCCCCACCCTGAGATACCTTGCCCTCACCCTCGACCGTCACCTCACTTGGACCCCTCAGCTCCTGACCATCCAACAGAAAGCCCATTCCCGCCTCCTGAAACTCCTGTCTGGCAGGACATGGGAATTGCATTCTTCCACCAGCCTCCACACCTACAGATCCCTTATCCATCCTATCCTCTGTTATGCAAGTGTTGCCTGAATTTCCACCTCCCCCCCTTCACACTTTTATAAGGCCCTCCAAATTCTAGAACGCCAAAAACTCTGCCTTGCGTTCCATATCTGCCTGCCTTCCCCCACCTCCTCCTTTTCCTCCAACATCTCTGCATCCTTTACACTGTCTGCAGGCTTGATTCCCTCCACCGCCTGGTTTCCTCCTTCGTCTCCACTCCCCGCCCATTGCCATGCCTCTATCGCTGTATCCCTCCCTCTCTCCACCTCCACACCCTTCCATCTCCTCCATCAGGGCGATTTCCAGCACCACCTCCTCCCGGATGTTAAACTTTGCTGTGACATCTATCCTTCCTACCAACTGTAGCCTGGCCTTGTTCACCCCTCCCCCCCTCCCAAGGGCTCCCCCTTTTCCTCTCCCCTCCTTATTCCAGAGCGGATTTTCCTCGTTCTCCCCTGAGTCTCTGCACCCCCTCCTTGACTGTTTCCCTTCCATGTCCTCCCCTCCCTGGCCCCCATCGGCACGCCCCCCCCACCTGTCTCCCCCCTCTAGCACCACCCATCTCCCTTTTTTCCCTTCTCCCTCGTCTCCATCCTCCTGGCAGATCCTCTTAGTTTGTTTATCGTCGTCGGTGTGCTACGTCAGTGTTGTGTTTGGTGTTCTCCCGTGACGTCAAGAGCTGTGATTTTAATCGTGTACGCGACTTGTACAAATGCTACTGTCAGTGTTTGTTATTTGCTACATCGCCCATCACTTCTTTTAAGCTCCGGCAGTACTTCGCCTTGTGTTTCTTTTAGTCGTCGCAGTGTGTAATTTTTTGTGTACAGTTTTTAGATTTTTATCGCCGTTCTAACAGTCAGCTCCTTTTTTTAAGCTATCTTCCATTACGTTTCCCCTTTTATATATCTGTTTCGCCGTATTTCCTCCTTTATGTTGTTTTAAATGTTTCCATGTTCTGTATCTACTGTCTATCTCTCAGCTGAAGAGCGGCGCCTATGGTGCTGCCGGCCATCCCCATATGGGGCATTGAAATACGATAAAGAAAAAAAAAAGCTGAAAGCAAAAGAATTTGAACACTTATTTGATGCACGAGAAGCATTGAGTTCTGTTATTGTCTGTTCTTAGCATGATAGGCACTTTTCTTGATATGTAACAATTTTGTATGGAATCTAATGATTCACGCATTATACACTTCGTTCGACTTTCTATTGCACGAATATTATTCTAACTGTAATTAATTTTGCTGCAAAAGCGAATATGTAGAAGATTATTGCCGTTTGTGGCGCAGATGTATCAACAATTGTGGGATTGGTTTCTTAGGTTTATCGCTTTTGACGTTTTATCATCATGTCTATGTGGTTTTCCTGGCTTCAGCTATAGTTGTGGCGACTTATTTGGCATATTAAGTATTGTAGATATTGCATTCCATACAAGTACCCAGCGTCCCTCATTCACTGATTTGACTGGTAGTATAGTGAAGAAAATTTCACGTTGTTCTACATCTACATCTACATTTATACTCCGCAAGCCACCCAACGGTGTGTGGCAGAGGGCACTTTACGTGCCACTGTCATTACCTCCCTTTCCTGTTCCAGTCGCGTATGGTTCGCGGGAAGAACGGCTGCCGGAAAGCCTCCGTGCGCGCTCGAATCTCTCTAATTTTACATTCGTGATCTACTCGGGAGGTATAAGTAGGGGGAAGCAATATATTCGATGCCTCATCCAGAAACGCACCCTCTCGAAACCTGGACAGCAAGCTACACAGCGATGCAGAGCGCCTCTCTCGCACAGTCTGCCACTACATCTCCGTAACGCTATCACACTTACCAAATAACGCTGTGACGAAACGCGCCGCTCTTCTTTGGATCTCCTCTATCTTCTCTGTTGAGGAGCAACACAATGTCTTTCTGCAAAAGATCAGATCCTGCTGTTGATGAGCCTATTTTCGTTATTAAAAAGACATCTTCAGTAAATATCTGCAGATTTCAAGAGAATCGTAAATAAACTGTCCCGTAATACATAATTTAATACCTCCCAGGGTAGTTAGGCAACTAAAAAACATGTCATGTCATTTTTCAGTTAGTTCCTATCTTTATGGCACTGCATATGCTTCCTACGGTAAATATGTTACAAATCATTATAAAGGATACTATTCGCGCTCCTCCGATATCGTATTCAGAACTGTAGCTTTTTGTCAGCTTGGAGCGCTGCTGTGACAATTAGGAGGTCGTGACGTATATCAAAATGATCTGGAGTATCGTGACTGTAGACTGAGATGACAAAAGTCATGTGACACCTCTCACTATCCGTGCGGTTAAAGGCGCTGCAGTCTGGAACCGCAAGACCGCTACGGTCGCAGGTTCGAATCCTGCCTCGGGCATGGATGTTTGTGATGTCCTTAGGTTAGTTAGGTTTAACTAGTTCTAAGTTCTAGGGGACTAATGACCTCAACAATTGAGTCCCATAGTGCTCAGAGCCATTTGAACCTCTCACTATCGTGTCGGACCTTCTTTTACCCAACGCAGTGCAGCAACTCAACGTGGCATGGACTCAACAAGTGACTGGAAGTCCCCTAAAGAAATACTAAGTCATACTGCCTGAACAGCCGTCCACAATTGGCGAAAGTGCTGCTGGTGCAGTTTTTTGTGCACAAACAGAACTCTCGATTATTTCTCATAAATGTTTGATGGGGTTCTTGTTGGGTAAACTGGGTGGCTGGATCATTCGCTCGAAATTGTCCAGAACGCTCTTCAAATTGGTGACATCGGGCATTGTCATCCGCAAAATTCCATCGTTGTTTGGGAACATGAAGTCTATGAAAGGCTCCAAATGATCTCCAAGTAGCCGAACGAAACCATTCCCAGTCAATAATCGGTTGGGTTGGACCAGAGGACCCACTCCGTACCACATAAACATAGCCCATGCCGTTATGGACCCACCACTATCTTGCACTGTACCTTGTTGACAATTTGGATTCATGACTTTGTGGGGTCTGTGCCACGCTCGAACCCCACCATCGGATCTTACCAAATGAAATCGGGACTCATCTGACTAGGCCACAGTTTTCCCGTCGTATAGGGTCCAACTGATATGGTCACGGCCCAGGAGAGGCGTTGCAGCCAGTGTGCTGCTAGAAAAGGATCTCCCGTTGGTCAACTGCTACCACTGCCCATTAATGTCAAATTTCGCCGCACTCTTCTAACAGATACGTTCGTCGTTCGTACCACACTGATTTCTGCTGTTATTTTACGCAGCGTTGCTTGTCTGTTAGCACTGACAACTCTACGCAAACGCCGCTGCTTCCAGTTGTTAAGTGAAGGTCGTCGGCCACCGCGTTGTCCGTGGTGAGAGGTAATTTCTGAAATTTGGTATTCTCGGCACACTCTTG
The DNA here is from genome assembly GCF_023864345.2 of Schistocerca serialis cubense. Classification (NCBI taxonomy): domain Eukaryota; kingdom Metazoa; phylum Arthropoda; class Insecta; order Orthoptera; family Acrididae; genus Schistocerca; species Schistocerca serialis. The sequence continues at coordinate 1,043,994,431 of NC_064639.1, read as the reverse complement.
ACGCTATGCACCTCAGAATATTGAATTCCCCAACGATTTCCAAAACATAATGTCCCATGCGTCTAGCTCCAACTACTATTCCGCGTTCAAACTCGGTTAATTCCCATCGTGCAGCAATAATCACGTTGGAAACCTTGTCACATAAATCACCTGAGTACAAATGATAGGTCCACCAATGCATTGGCCTTTTATACCCTGTGTACAGATACTACAGCCATCTGTATAAGTGCATACTGCTGTCTCATGACTTTTGTCACCTCAGTGTGTATGTTAGATTGTGGCAATAATAAATGTTCCAGCCAAGAACCTATCACTACAGAGATAATAAATATAATACAGCCCTATATTTACGTATGTAGCTAGATGAAACACGAGGATCGTAGTATGCAGTCACACAACAATGAAGTGAAAAATGGTTCAAATGGCTCTAAGCACTGTGGGACTTAACATCTGAGGTCATCAGTCCCCTAGACTTAGAACTAATTAAACCTGACCAACCTAAGGAGATCACACACATCCATGCCCGAGGCAGGATTCGAACCTGCGACCCTAACACCAGGGTGGTTCCAGACTGAAGTGCCTAGAACCGCTCGGCCACAGCACCCGGCTCAACGAAGCATATCACGTCACTTTGTAAACTGCTGTTGTGGCGTCAGATGCCAAATGTGTCTTATTGACACCAAATGTAGGGAATGGGTACCAGGAGGTGCCGTATTAAAACTCGGCGAGAACTTTCCAAATGATTTATTTGTTTCCACTACAATGCTCCGTTCACCTCGGTCCATGTCACTGGGCCCCACAATGCTGAGGCAGCACCCCAGCGGCCTGTGTAATGCAATGCTGTGTCGTGCCAGCCTTGTATGCCAGTGGAGTTGCGGTGTTGTCAGGATGCCGCGACTGACTCGGCATTCTGCATCCCTGCCGACTCTGTGCTGCTCGATGTGAGCAGCAGGCAGCCAGCTGCGTCCTTCTCCTTGCCGGTGTGGCTGAGATCGTGGCGACCAACAAGCGCCCACTATCCAGTGTCTGTATCTGCGGCCCTCGCCTTGGAAGTCTCCAGTGTGTGTTTGGAGCCGAGATGACTGCCTGCGGTAGCAAGCCAAAGAGTGGCCTGCCGCTGGCTGGCTGTGGAGCCCGCGTCGGCCACAGAGGGTCGAACCAATGACCCACCGTGGATTGGGATGCTGTCGCCCCATCTGTTGCTGCATGTAGCCCAGTGGTGTGATACGCCCCGCTGTCTAGGAGAGCTGCCACACTTGAATGAATCTCGTTAGAAAACAACAGCTATTTACACTCGGCTGTGTGCCTCTGTCTTGTCAAGTGCGTCGCTTCACGTCATGTATACATAACACTTAGGTTGGCCAGTGGCCCCCTTCTGACTGTGACTTGCGCCATGGAAACTGCTGTGTGCGCCCTCTCCAGCAGTTCTATACCACTGTGGCCTCTATTCTACTTCGCAACCATTGGTCTGGGTAACTCACTGCAATCTGGCCCACACCTTGCTGTAACTTGTGCTCCGAATATCGCACAAAACTGACTTTCCCTATCCTAAACGGTGCTGCCGCTACACTGCGTAAGTTTCATAGCGACTTCCTGCTACACCAGTACTGGTGGTGCTGTCTTGAAAGGGTACACAGTCATACGAAATTCGTCCATGGTAAAGTTCGTGCAAACAGATGCGTACACCGTAAACAATATGCGCAGTAGACTATGCTCAGACGATCGCCAGTGTCGTACGTGCTGCCATCGAGCCAGGCAGAGCTCTCCACTACAAAATACACTGGGAGAACATATTCGAAGTTGAAAATGCCATTAGTACAAAGTATGTTAAAGCGCTTATGTTCAGACCTGCCACATAGCATCGTACGGATAGAATAACAATTCTCTGCAGGGTGTGTTTCAACCTGTTTCGAAAGGAAGAAGAATTATGTCATCCGTGCTGGCGGGAGGTGGTTTTGTACCGAATGCCTATGTAAGGCTTAAATCTGGCCATAAAATAGGGGATTGCACAAGGTTATGCACTTTTCAAATTGTGAAACATTGGCTCAAGGAGAGATTAATACCTAATCTACTACCTAATACTGTCCTCGTTACAGGAAACACCCCCTACCACAATAAGCAACTGACTCGTGCTCCAACATCAGACTCCATAAGGAGAAAGATGATTTCCCAGTTAACAGAAAGGGAATTCCTCTGCAGAAAGACATGCTGAGACCGCAGTTGTATTAACTGATCAAAATGAACAAATCATGCCACATCATTACAAAATTGACACTACTGTATACCAGTCAGGTTCCTGTCAGAGTATGCTGATAAAATGCTCCATATTTAGCAATTATATACAACCACTCACTCACAGAAAGATCCGCGCCTAAAGACTGGAAAATTGCTCAAGTCACACCAATACCCAAAAAGGGAATTCCGAGTAATCCGCTCAATTACAGGCTTATATCACTACCGCCGATTTGTAGTTGGGTTTTGGAACATATACTGTATTCGAACATTATGAAGTACCTCGAAGAAGACGATATATTGACACATAGTCAGCACGGTTTCAGAAAATATCGTTCTTGTGAAACACAACTAGCTCTTTATACTCATGAAGTAATAAGTGCTATCGACAGGGGATGTCAAATTGATTCCATATTTTTAGATTTCCAGAAGGCCTTCGACACCGTTCCTCACAATCATCTTCTAACCAAACCGCGTGCCTACAGAGTATCGCCTCAGACCTGCGACTGGATTCGTGATTTCCTGTCAGATAGGTCACAGTTCGTAGTAATAGACGGAAAGTCATCGAGTAAAACAGAAGTAATATCTGGCGTTCCCCAAGGAAGTGTTATAGGCCCTCTATTGTTCCTAATCTATATTAACGACATAGGAGACAATCTCCCATCTTAGATTGTTTGCAGATGATGCTGTCATTTACCGTCTTGTAAAGTCATCAGATGATCAATATTCATCTTTAATAAGGAAAAGTGTGAAGTTATTCACATGAGTACTAAAAAGAAATCAGCTAAATTTCGATTACGCGATAAGTCACACAAATCTGAAGGCTGTAAATTCAACTAAATACTTAGGGATTACAATTACAAATAACCTAAATTGGAACGATCACATAGATAATATTGTGGGTAGAGCAAATCAAAGACTGCGATTCATTGGCAGAACACTTAGAAGGTGCAACAGGTCTACTAAAGAGACTGCTTACACCACGCTTGTCCGCCCTATTCTGGAGTATTGCTGTGCGGTGTGGGATCCGCATCAGGTGGGACCGAAGAATGACATCGAAAAAGTACAAAGAAGGGCAGCTCGTTTTGTATTATCGCGAAATAGGGGAGATAGTATCACAGACATGATACGTGAATTGGAGTGGCAATCATTAAAACAAAGGCGTATTTCGTTGCGACGGGATCTTCTCATGAAATTTCAATCATCAGTTTTCTCCTCCGATTGCGAAAATATTCTGTTGGCACTCACCTACATAGGGAGAAATGATCATCACGATAAAATAAGAGAAATCAGGGCTCGCACAGAAAAATTTAAGTGCTCATTTTTCCCGCGTGCCGTTCGAAAGTGGAGCGGTAGAGAGAGAGCTTGAAGGTGGTTCATTGAACCCTCTGCCAGGCACTTTATTGTGAATAGCAGAGTAATCACGTAGATGTAGATGTAGACTTTAACCAACCGTGGTCTTATTGTGTTACGACTTCCTCCATACCAGTCGGAATTGAGTCCTGTAGTGCTGATAAGGGCAAAAGTCAAGAACATCGTTTCTGAAAGTAATATGAAATTAAGAATGGACATGTTATTAACACTGATAGGTGAACAAATTGCTTCCATAACGAAAGAAGACTGAAAGATACGCTGTTAGCACGTAAATAAAGACCAATATATTTCAGGTGAAGGCTTACTGGACCAAGCTCTGGAGACGATCATAAAAGTGGGAAGCAGTCTAGACTCGAAAAGTGATAGCCACAGCGATGGGAGCAATATTGATTTCGCAAACGAAGATGAAAGTGAACCAACTGACACTGCTACTGCAAATGAAAGTATGTAAAGTGGAGCATTTTCTAAATGTGTTTTGTGTATGGAGAAGCTGACAATGAAGGACCCTAATATTATGTCAAACGATGGACTGTATTATGTACAGTTGTGTCTGCAATTACTGTAAATATCTGTGAACGTCTTCTTAACAGTAAAGCTACGGGTAACGACTAAATTGCACGTTTCACATGGCTATGTTTGTAAAATACCCACTTACGTTTTCTTATGCATGTCATGCCGCCTCTAACTCCTTTGCACGTCCGCTACACTGCAATACCGCTTGCCCTCCCTTGTATTTCCCTTCCATATGAGTATCCTCTGTTTGCATGAAGTGTAGAATCTACCTCTGTTTACAATTCAGGACTTGTTGTCGAAGACGGAGGAATACTCGTCACAAGAACTCCCAGATATGCATTTTAATGCGTTGTGCATTGGAGCGTAACGCCTGAAAAGCACAACTAATGTACAGAGAATTTCGCAACACGTGTCATCCTAACTGAAAAACAGAGTAAATTATCGTCTTGGATGGAGACTTGCGAGCAACTGTCTCGTTGAAGCAGCAGAGATATGGCCAGGGTTTTCGCCAATAAACTGTTCGTACTGTAAAGGAACAAAACTATAGGTAAACTTGGAGCAGAAGTCAGAGCTGAGAACTGCAACGAGGTCGCAACCAGGCAGTAGATTCTGGTCATTGAGCTGCTCCCATGTCTTCGGACCACGGACGCCGAGATCAGGCCACAAGCCACGGACATCGGTCGCAGCCGGCCGTCTCTCCTGCTTAATCAACACTCCACAGCAGCAGCAGCAGAATCTCCGTGACAGCGTCCTGGATGTCAGTGCCCTGGGGCCAGCCTTCGAGAAACCACTCCGGCTCGATTGACTGCCACGTCGTCGACGATTACACCAGACTCCGGTCACTGCCCTGTTCCGTAAGGTTCGCAGTGGCCTGCAAATGCAGCCTTTTCGCGAACTCAGTGCCAGGAACCACTATTTAAACGCTGGCTCAGCCGAGTACGTCACATCCGGCGCGGCAGGGCTACGCCCGGCGTCAGTCGTTTATCAGCTGGGAATCCTCGCTGACCGCTCCCTGCCTGCCCATCTCGTGCAGGCAGCACCGAGCCACTCGCCCGCCCCTGCTCCTCACCCTAAAGCCGTGACTCACTCTGAGGATGGCAGAAATATCAGTGGAGGTAATTTTATTTGCGCAGCTGGATGCCCGAAATTTAATCGATTATTCATTACGCTGCGAGAAATTGAAAACGCACAGTGCGTTACAAATTTGGAATACTTCTGCGAATAAGATAAACATTATTTCATCATTCCCACATTTTAGTAAAACCCCCAGTGACCTTACTTGATTACTGTTCCTACCCAGTAGCAGAATCTTTGCAACATGTGAATCACGAAGCGTAAAAGAAAAAGGAGCAAAATACCTTTACACAAGTAGCGCAGGCTGTCCTGTAGATTAAGCCAATCGAACAAAGTCACCCCTCAAAAAAAAAAAAAAGGTGAACTTATATTTACATAACATCAGATATTACAGTATATACTTATATTAAACTAATAATAAAGTATCAGAACCCATTAAAAACGCGAATGTTAGGAAAAAAATTGGAAGTATCAAGACACGAACCACCCCCCACAACAAACAACTCATCATAGGTAAGTGACACTACTCATTACGCTAAACCAACATCAGGCCTTTCGGATGTTATCATATTATGTTACTCGTTGCTGAAAACCTTAATCGTAGATATGTTACTAATTGAAATTTAACTATAACAAATTGTACCAAGAACAATGCGCTTTGGTTGGATCTTCAGTGTGTCGCTGCCTTCACATAGCCTACTCTCATAATACGAAAGTTACAATAATTCTTTTGCCACGAATATGTTGTTTCTCATTATTTTATTGGAATGAATCACAACGGTTTCTCCAGTGATTCTCAATCTGCTGTGCTCAGAAACGGCATATATACATATAGACTTCAAATGAATGCCAATATGGCGCCTCACAAATCTGTACTGAAGGGAGACGGCGTGCGTGTGACGTAGGCGGCGTGGTGCCATCTCATTGGTCAACGCTCAGACGCACGCTCAGAATATCTGACATGCCAGATATTGCTCTGCACGTTCGGAAAGACTCCCGAGCGTGCTATTCCACGCTATGACGTCAGAAACTCGGCACGCTCAACGCTGAACGTTCGGATGCACGGTCTGTGTGCCGACGGCTTAAGTCTAGACTTCGACTCCGGGCAACGCCATCGCCGTACCACTGTGATGACGTGGCCTTTCGTATTAGAGAAGACATGGTGGCCGCCCGTGACCTCAGCGTGGGCGCATCCACCGTCTCAGCAGAACGTGCACGCCGCCCACCATATGACAACGTCTGCAGCTACGACACTGGAATATTACGAGGGACTCCGGACCGCGCCAGAGAATGGTGGGCAATCAGAAGAATGTCTGAATTATATGAATTAATAAAGAACTAATAAAGAGTTGTTGTATCTGCGCCAGGACCCGCCTCTGTTGTTCCCTATCTTCGACAGAGAACTTAGCCAGCATCCAGACTGCCTACCTCTCTCACCTTTATAGCACATCGGAACTTGAGGAGATGGGGTTGGTTCTGGAAGAAATTTTAAACAATCAATCACTTTGCCTGTAAAATAAATGGTGCGAAGAAGACTATGTGGAGAGGGTTGGCGGAGCAGCTTCGTCACAGAACTTTAGTCACGAAATGGACTTGCCTGCAGCAAGATCAATATCCACACGGACAATGCGACGTCGTCTGAAGCATCACGGACTATCAACGCGGCGATCATTCTCGCTATTTCCCTTGACACAGTGGCACACAGAGACACTTGATGCGTGGTTAGCTCCATGTCGACTTTCCAGACGAGTCCCAGATCTGCGAACATCATCATGATGGATGTACGCGTGTGTGGAGGCTCCGCTCCGAAGAGAACGAAGGTTTCCAGGCTTCATTTGTGACCATGACACAGTCCCAACACCTAGTTTTGAGGCGCCATTGGGTACACGACTCGATCATCTCCGGTTCGCGAAGCAGGCGTTTTGGACAGCACTCGTTACGTTATTGACTTGATTAGGCCGGTGTGTGTCCTTTGAGGTCTCCTTGACTATTCTCTCCCAACAAGATAACGCAAGACTTCATTTTGCCAGTCCTGTCCTGACCTATAAAAAAATGTTCGACTGTTACTCCAGCCAGCACGTTCTCCAGATCTCTAACCCATTAAAAACATCTTGTCATGCGTTGCCGAGGTGCTAGCATGCCACCACTCGGCAGCCAGTGTCACTGATTAAATCTGACATCAGTTCGTAGCTGCATACTGCTACCAGTCACACAGGGGTCGGACAAAAATATGGAAACACCACGAGAAATGCTTGCTCGAACATACATGCAGGTGCTAGCCAAACCTGCGAGTTGTGATCTTGTATGAGGGGCGTACAATAAATAATGCAACACATTTTTCCTCGGCCAGTTTCGGCTGAAAAGAAATGCTGAATTTTTTTTGGATCGTAGTGGAATATTCCCGCCTCAGCCCCTATAGTTTTATGAAGTTCCAGTAGGTGGTGGCTCTATGCGCAACTTAAAAAATGACGTCTGTAACGAAGGTACATTCCAAGCAGACAACTGTCATTGAGGTTCGTTTGGCAGGAAACCAGAGCATCACAGATATTCAGAGGTGCTAGCAGACTGTCTACTGAGACGAAAGTACAGTGAGTGGTTGGGATAGGTGTCTGTCATCATCGCAACAAGGTAGCGCAAACCTGTCCGATCTCCCGCGTGCCGGCCGGCTGCATACAGCTGTGACTCCTGCAGTGCTGAAACGTGCGGACACTCTCATTCGAGGTGATCCGTGGACCACAGACACTTCACTGCACAACTTGACGTCTCTGTTGGTGGTTTAACTTTAAATGCGAACATTTTAGGTTAGGCTTTACCGTGACTTTTGTTGGCATTAAATTAAACAACAAGTTTACTGTTACCAGTCACTATTTATAGCCTTGATTGCCTGATTGGGGAGATTAACTTTAAATGCGAACATTTTAGGTGACTGGTAACAGTAAACTTGTTGTTTCATTTAATCTGTTGGTAGTGCTGACACACTCGTCCATCAATTGGTGTACTCAAATATGTGTGCCCACTGGGTTCTCGACATCTAACAGAAGACCATAAAGAGCAAGAAAGGACCATCCATGCGGAACTGCTTGTCTTTTGTCGAACATCGACTCAGGCGATGAAACACGGATTTATCACTTATAACTGGAAACCAAACGGCAATCTATGGAGTGGCGCCACATCACCTCTCCTCCGAGTAAAAGTTCAAAGCCGGGAAAATCATGGTGATTGTCTTCTGGGACCCTGAAGGGGTTATTCTGTTCGATGTCCTCCCTCACGGTGCAACGATCAACGATGAAAGAAACTGAAGAAACAATTTCAGTGTGTTCGTCGCCACAAAAGTGCAAACGAACTTGATGACGCAAGGCCTCACACGAGTCGAAGCACTTGAGACGAGCTCACAACACTTCATTGGACTCCTCTTCAAATGTTCAAATGTGTGTGAATTCCTAAGGGGCCAAACTGCTGAGGTCATCGATCTCCAGACGTACACACTACTTAAACAAACTTATACCAAGGACAGCACACACACATACACACACACACATGCCCACGGACGGTTGGGAAGAAGTCTAGTGAACAGGGTGGATGAGAAACCAATTCAAAGCCCACTTCTTGCACATTTGCCATTGATATTTTCATGCATTGCAAGTTTCAAATGATCCAACAAAGAAGCATAATTTCCAAGTAATCTATGAGCATTACTTCTTGGGAATCTCAAGAAACAGTGATCATCATCTTACCAACTGACAAAATGGTCTTCGCCTTCTTCGGTACACTTTGTCCATTATTTTCACTTTCTTTTTGACCGTGGTGTGTAATGATGGACACAGGTTTCATCAGCAGTCACAAATCGGCACAAAAAGTCTTGCAGATTGCAATTGAACATCGCCAGATATTGTGTTGAAACGTTGTGCCATATGCGATTTTGATTGACTGTGAACAATTGCGGAATCCACCTCACACACAACTTCTTCGTAGCCACATCTGTGTAAAGGATATTATGCAATCACTCAGCTGAGACGCCTACACTCTAAGCAATCTCACGAATTTTTATATGGCCGTCTTACATTAGCATATCATGGATTCTGTCTACATCTACATCTACATCTATACTCCGCAAGCCACCTGATGATGTGTGGCGGAGGGCACCTTGAGTACCTCTATCGGTTCTCCCTTCTATTCCAGTCTCATATTGTTCGTGGAAAGAAAGATTGTCGGTATGCCTCTGTGTGGGCTCTAATGTCTTTGGTTTTATCCTTATGGTCTCTTCGCGAGATATGCGTAGGAGGGAGTAATGCACTGCTTGACTCCTCGGTGAAGGTATGTTCTCTAAACTTCAATAAAAGTCCGTACCGAGCTACTGAGCGTCTCTCTTGCAGAGTCTACCGCTGGAGTCTATCTATCATCTCCGTAACGCTTTCGCGATTACTAAATAATCCTGTAACGAAGCGCGCTGCTCTCTGTTGGATCTTCTCTATCTCTTCTATCAACCCTATCTGGTACGGATCGAACACCGGTGAGCAGTATTCAAGCAGTGGGCGAACAAGTGTACTGTAACCTACTTCCTTTGTTTTCACACTCACTCCAGAAATGCTATCAACAGCACATTACATCAGCTCTGTTTTGCATGTTGTAACTTCTTTCCAACTGGAAGTAGTAAAACAGGTTTGCCATGAAGCCTGTAGAGAAACTGTCAAAGTGCCAATGCATTTATGGTGTGGCAACATCTACATCTACGTCCCATACTCCGCAAGCCACCTGATGGAGTGTGGCGGAGGGTACCTTGGGTATCTCTATCAGTTTTCCCTTCTATTCCAGTCTCGTATTGTTCATGGAAAGAAGGATTTTCAATATGCCTCTGTGTGGGCTCTAATCCCTCTGATTTTATCCTCATGGTCTCTTCAGGAGATATACGAAGGAGGGAGTAATATACTGCTTGACTCCTCGGTGAAGGTATGTTCTCGAAACTTCAACAATAGCCCGTACCAAGCTACTGAGCGTCTCTCCTGCAGAGTCTTCCACTGGAGATCTATCATCTCTGTAACGCTTTCGCGATTACTAAATGATCCTGTAATGTAGTGCGCTGCTCTCCGTTGGATCTTCTCTATCTCTTCTATCAACCCTATCTGGTACAGATCCCACACTGCTGAGCAGTATTCAAGTAGTGGGCGAACAAGCGTACTGTAACCTCCTTCCTTTGTTTTTGGATTGCATTTCCTTAGGATTCTTCCAATGAATCTCAGTCTGGCATCTGCTTTATCGACGATTAATTTTATCTGATCATTCCATTTTAAATCACCTAATGCCTACTCCCAGATAATTTATGGAATTAACTGCTTCCAGTTGCTGACCTGCTATATTGTAGCCAAATGATAGAGGATCTTTCTTTCTATGTATTCGCAGCACATTACACTTTTCTACATTGAGATTCAATTGCCATTCCCTGCACCATGCGTCAATTCGTTGCACATCCTCCTGCATTTCAGTACAATTTTCTATTGTTACAACCTCTCGTTATACTACAGCATCATCCGCAAAAAGCCTCAGTGAACTTCTGGTGTTATCCATAAGGTCATTTATATATATTGTGAGTACCAAAGGTACACACTCCTCTACGGCACACCTGAAATCACTCTTACTTCGGAAGACTTCTCTCCATTGAGAATGACATGCTGCGTTCTGTTATCTAGGAACTCTTCAGTCCAACCACACAATCGGTCTGTCAATGGTTTCCTTTGTGGTGACCTGAGTTAGACGGCCGGAGCGCGCTTCATCTTCGGTGCTTGTCCGACCACGTTTAAGTGGTCTTCAGCGATAGTGCAGAATTCTCGTGAACTTCATCCATTTCTGTTATACTTTGTGCGGCAGTCCAACCCTTCAAACGAAAATGTTTAATAACAGCATGAAATTCGGTTTCCTTCAGTTTAACCCATTAGCGCCGGAATTAATTTTTTCGTGATTTTTTTTTAAATTGTGTTATTATGTCTGTAAAAGGCATAAATTACAGAACAGAGTTGTTTCGACGGAAGTCATTACCGCCATTCGGGAGATATTTGATGTTGCCATATGGCAACGCTAGGTGCTTTCACTACCTAAATTTATATGGTTTACAACTTCAACTAAAATAAGTAGGTTATTGAAATTTCTTATTACGCATACAAGTTTTGTGCAAATTTATTATTCAGTCTTCATCATACAATTGATACTTTATAACACAGTACAATTAATAATCAAAACTCGAATGTTGAACTCAGCATTATTTTACATGAAATGGAATAAAACAGTAAATACACAATCCCACATTACACTTTGAACACATTGATCTCACAATAGATTTACAGTCCTTGCGTGCACACCTTTTCTTCTTCTTTCCTTCTGTGTGCTGGACAAGGTGGTCAGTCTTATCAAACCTAACTGAATATGACATGCAGCTGTCGGAACATGCCCTTGATGCAGATGGTCTCCTGGCTCCTTTTGGTAAAGCTTGGTGTCTTTTCAAGTACACTGTTGCTACTTCTCTCTTGAAATCAAGCTGAGAAATAGTTTGGTTTCATGCTTTATTATACAAAATCCAACTGTTTTGTATGGCGACATCTAACATCTATGTAAAGAGACACCAGTACCATTTCTTGCTTCTTATTGCAATGCGATAGCATGCTAGATTCTGATCCATCTGATCATTACCTCCCATATATGTACTATATTTGGCTATCAGTTTTGGTCTGGGAATCATTATATTTCGCTTTTTTAGTTGCGAGAATCTCTTGACTTGGCCAACTTCTTATGCACCACATGAAGAAGAGATCATTGTGACAACTGAGTTGTCCAGCCACCACACATACAATAATCCATCAATCTTCTCTATTGCTGTCTCAAAATATCCCCGATCTTTCTTGGAAAATATTTTTGGGGCTCAACAAACACATCACCTTCAATATCGTCATTATAAAGAATCTCCAGCGCCTCAGCAAGCGAGAAACCTCTTCTAAAACAAAATAGAGAAAATTCTTCCTTTTACTGAGTACAAGCGCCTAGCGTTGCCATATGGCAACACCGACGTTCAAACTGCCTAAATGAACGTAATTTATTTCACAGCAAGTAGTAACCTCCAAAGAATATATATGTGAGTATTTAAAGCACAACCATACTAAAAAACCAAATTATATATCGTAAGTTACTGTGTAAAACATACTTACTCGAACTTATACTCCATTTTTCTTAGTCATTCAGCAAACAACGAGTGCCAACACTGCTTACGCCGCAGAATTTAAATGTATTGTTAAAAATGTTGCATTGTAGTGATCTTTACAGTCTTGCGGAACGGAATCCAGTGCTGCCAACACTCTCGCTTCGTTGATGTCGTGGAATCAACGATTTTAAAAAAAGTCTTGCAAACGTTGCCATATGGCAACGCACGACGCTGACGGGTTAATCACAATGGAGACACTGACCAATTCAGGTGGCTGTCATCGACGAACTGTTCGGCCACAATGTTGAAATTCTTTACAATCCTCGAAATAATCAAGCTTACCATCCATGAAGATAGTAGTTACCAGATAGGTATATTTATCATACAGAATACCAAATTTGCTCCAACTGTGAAAGTGAGGTCACACAACAAGGTGGGAAGTATTCTTCCCACTGCCCTTCCTCAGAGTTAAATGACAAAAACAACTTTTTCAATATGTCATATTTATTTGATAAATTTACTTCTCTTGTTACAATGATTGTTCACAATTACTTGCCATGAAATTTTCTGAAACATGGGTCTATGCAAAGTGGTAATTGACAATTTGTGCAAACACAGCGAGTGCTCTTTTCCACAGCTTTGGTACTACAATGACGGCACGTCCACTAGGTTTCTCCTAAAATGGGTTGATGCTCCCCTGCAGCCACATGACGAAAATCTTCAGGTACTTTACCCCTTTTTGCCAGAAAGACAGGTTTTTCTCCAGTCCTTTTTTGGGATGAGAAGCAGCGATCAATTGTCTGGCTAGATGGATCCTGTATGTGATCTGATCATGCTGTCCACTTTCTCTTTTACTAATTTTCCACAGGATAAAACTGTTCACTGCAGCAACATCCACCAGGAAATAAAATATTCTGTGCCACCATTTTACAGAACGTCTGCCAATAGCATACCTTTCTCGTAATTGATCAAACTTATCGACACCACCCATTATTTTGTTGTATTCTGCCACAACTTCAGGACAAGAAATCTCTGTACTAGTACCATCCTTGTTTTTCCTTTTCACTGTGGCTGTTTCTCATGGGTCATGAATTGAGGACAGGAAAGCGACTGGTTTTACTGCAGAAATGGCTCCTTTTGTTTCAAACTGGAATTCTCCTTGTTCCAATTTTACGTGCTCCTTCATAAATTTGGGTAAATCAAAAGTGTTTACCTTATACTATAGCTCTGAGGAAAAAATCACAAAATGTCACGCAAACAGCACTGAAAGGCTCCTCTGCAGAGCAACACTCAGCTATACAGTACCTCTGCGCGAAGGTACAGCAAAAACGGCGGGAACTTCCGATTGGAAGTAGTACCCTATACTGCTCACTAGGCGGTAGCACCGTACACAGGTGGGAACTGTGAATCCCACGGGACTAGGAGCGAGTTCATTGTAGTGGGAAGCATGTTTCCCACGGCTCACGAAAGGGTTAAAAATGTTCCATCGTTTCAGGGAAATTTACCAGACTTATCAATCTCCCTTCGTATTTTATTACTGGTAAGCCTTTGTGAATATGTAAAGGAAGGCTTGATGACTGAAGGAAACACAAAGAAAAAATTTCATAATGAAATTAACTTTATTTCTGAGGATTTTGCGCCAATTAACAGCTTGACAGCGATGTACTGTGTGGACGTAAAGCAGCTATCTCGGTTTCGATGCGGGATAAGTAGACTGCTGTAGTGGGCGCTCTCTCTGGCCACTGGATACCCCGGGCTCCGTTCCGTTGTTGGTAGCTGTCTGCTGCCAGGAGAACAGCTGCAGCCCGCCAAAGTGAAAGGCAGCCGCCGCGGCCGCTGGCAGCTCTAGACCCGCGGCCTTGGCGCTTCTGCTGACACACCGCACACCACACACTCGTCCGCGCCTCAAGGCTGGCTCGATCTTCTCACTCACAAGCGCCGTTCTCTCCTCCCATCACCGAAATCAAACTGAGTTCCAAGAGTTTAAATAACTCGACCACCCTACCGGTACGTTTCCACGCCTGCTGCTTGGTAAGGGGCAACAGACTCAAAGGAAGGCCTCGGCGCTTGTTCGTGACGTCACGTCAGCTAGGCACGGCGAACGCCACGTCTGTTGCAGGCATACTCATAATGGTGGTGTCTCCCTCTCTGACACAGGAAAATGTGAAACTATTGGCGGTAGTTGACCAACACACATTGTTCTGAGAGATTTCTGCAATCAATTAATTGTGCAATTCATGACACTTCTTAACAAATAGTTTACTCCTGAACTTAAATTTCCACCTTTACCTTATTTGTAAATCTGAGGAAGTTACGTTTGTACTGGGTTGCTTTTACAAGAAACTGTGAACATATTGGTGCTCTTCTTTAGGTATCTTGGTTGACTATGGGGTGAGGAGCACTGAATGTTAATCAAATATCTTGCGATTGTACACGTCGGGGGAGGGGGTGGGGGCAGAAGAAGAGGCAAAAGAGTGATACTTGTTTTATCAAATGAAATTTTTTTATCTTATAAAGTTTCTCCTTTCAGTTGCAAAAGGGGAATATTTATCTTTTCTAATGTACATGTTTAAAAAAAAGTATAAGCTCAGCAGTATTTTCGATGTATGAAGCTATTTTGTTTCCTGTTTAGAATTCCTTTCGTTGAAAACGACTGTAATCTAATGACTGGCAACAGTTGGACATTTACACTTGTAAATTAGTTCAAATTTACAGTGACGATGTCAAACGAAAATAAATAAATAAATAAATAAAAGAAACGAGTTAATAGTAAGGGGGTTGAGGTAAGTTTCGATAACAAAATGGATCAAGTAAATATAGTTACTTGAATGTAAAATTTCCGAAGCTTGCAATGGGGCAAAGCATCTTCTCATATTGATCTACGTTTGTTTCGACAGGATTCAATAATACAGAACTATGACCTTCATTTGTAGCTTTACGATAGTAACAAAATCTTTCATCTAAATAAAACTGCAGAATCCAAAACAATACCAAACATTTTGTCCAAAAATAAGAGATTTATAGTGATAAAGCACGCCCAGGCGTTTCTGCCTGCAACAGACCTGGCGTTCGCCGTGCCTAGCTGACGTGACGTCACCAACAAGCGCCGAGGCCTTCCTTTGAGTCGGTGTTGGATGGGGCCGGCTTTTTCTAATAAGGGACCGCGCCTACCCGTTACGCCGGTATTACACTACCTAAAACTGGTTAGTGTAATAAAGAACCTTGTCAAAGTTAGGTCTCGGTCAAATTTTATTTGATCAAATCTAGCACCTCGCCTTAGATTTGATAAAAGAAGACGTTCGTCTTCTGTTTACTGCGTGGCGAAATGTAACCGCTTAGATTGCTAGCATCCCTACAGATATCTGACATCCAATGCTTATCAACATGGTTTCGAAATTTATATGATATGTCGCATCTGCAACGAAACTGATAGAAATGTGCGAGGTGGATGAAGTTCTGTATTATTTTCGTCATCGTGAATACCAAAAATACAATGAGAATATGCGAGAGCTATAAAAAACTGCCGAGGACCTTAGCCATTATGTACGCCCCCCCCCCCCCCCCGCCCACTCCCCTTATATAAAGGAGACAATTTACAACTTTTGTAGAAATAAACGTATTTCTTATGGCTATAGTATGTATTAAAACAGTTATTTGCCTTCACACAATCCTCCTTCCGTGCTTTATAAATAGCTTCACACGTTTCTGGTGTTACTTTCGTCAACGTGCACTCCGGTATTAAGAGTGCCATACTGTAAACTAAAGTACCTTTCTACTGTTGCAAGAAATCGCATTACGGTAAGCCTATCTTTTGCGAATATAGCGTTTCCGAGATGAGTGTTCTGCTTCGAAACACGAGAAGCCACCTTCTTGAGCGCATGTTGAAATGTACTCTCGTCCATTCGCAAGTAATTTTCATACGACTTTACGTCTTCGATTTGCGGCTACCATAAAAAATTTGTTGGATGATTTTAACATCCCGCCGTGAAACCAACGGTCTCACCCAAGTCCCAAGTACGTTTCCTTTTTCTATTCTTCTGCTTCTCTTCCATTTGTAAATGCCATGCCGTTGTGGTACAAACAACTGCAAAGCACAGTAATAAATCATTCGTCGGCCGTTCTGAAGGAACTATGACGTCAAATATCTTTGTAAAAAAAAAAAAAAAAAAAAAAACTGATGACACTATTATACCCCTATTAGCGTCACGGCAGATATCTATGTCAAAGAAAATCTGATGAATATTAGGTCACATTTCTTTGCCAAATAAAATTTGGTAGTGTTTCTGAGCAGTTCTAGGCGCTACAGTCTGGAACAGAGCGACCGCTACGGTCGCAGGTTCGAATCCTGCCTCGGGCATGGATGTGAGTGGTGTCCTTAGGTTAGTTAGGTTTAAGTAGTTCTAAGTTCTAGGGGACTGATGACCTCAGAAGTTAAGTCCCACAGTGCTCAGAGCCATTTTTTTTTTTTTTTTTTTTTTTTTTTTTTTTTTTTTTTTTTTTTTTTTGGTAGTGTATCTGGCCTTAGCACAGGTATCGTTCAGATTTACGGTGTATGCTTTGCTTGGTCAGAAATGAAAATGACAGAAGTTGGAACTCCAGATGGCCAAGCGGTCTTAATTTTAAAAAAATAAAACACTTCTGGCAGTAGTTTCCAGGCAGCGGCTGGCGTAATGGAAAGAGTACAGAACGGTAATCCGAGGGTCATAGCGAGCGAGGTGGCGCTATGGTTAACACACTGGACTCGCATTCGAGAAGACTACGGTTTTGGGACTACAAATAAGTTTCCTGGAAGGGATAGTGAGGTATCTACGAGAACTTCGTATGTGAGACTCGATACTTTTATTTCTTTAAAGTTGATGATTTACGGGTGGTGGGGTGATATTCATCGTAAAACCTGGGAAAGCAGTAATTTTATCGGCATCTTATACCGGGTGATTAAAGAAAAAGAACAGATTTCATTTACACCACAAGGGAAATCATTTTGTGTGTTGGAACTTACGCCGTCGATTCAGCAAAAAGCCGCCTCTGCACAAGCTCATTTATGACTGGTATACAAAATTCTCGGAGCTTGGTTGCATATGCAGAGGGAATAGTACTGGTCGTCGACGCACCTCTGATGAAAGTATCGAGCGTATCCGAAAAATGGTTCGAATGGCTCTGAGCACTATGGGACTTAACATCGGAGGTCATCAGTCCCCTAGAACTACTCAAACCTAACCAACCTAAGGACATCGCACACATCCATGCTCGAGGCAGGATTCGAACCTGCGACCGTAGCAGTCATGCGGTTCCGGACTGAAGCGCCTAGAACCGCTCGGCCACCGCGGCCGGCAGCGTATCCGAGACGCGTTCACACGGAGCCCTCGGAAGTCCACAAGACATACAAGGCAGGAACTTCAACGTTCTAAAATTACGGTGTGGCGTGTTCTGAAACGACGTCTCCGTAATAAGTCTTAGAAGTTGCAATTACTGCAGCACTTGCATTCTGGCGATCATAACAGGAAGTACGAATTTTGCGTTTCAGTTCTCCAGGATATGGCAGAGGACACTTTTTCCGACACAACTCATCTCTTTGGATGAATTGACGTTTCATCTATCGGGTAATGTAAACCGCCATAATATGAGAATTTGGGGGTCACAAAATCCTGGCGTCGTTGTCGAACATGAAAGAGACTCACCGAAACGGAGTGTGTTTTGTGCTGTTTCCGTTTACAAAGTTTACGGACCTTTCCTTTCTGTGTAGGAAACTGTGACAGGAATGTCATACCTAGATGCTGCAAAATTGGTTGTTTCCTCAGTTTCACGAGGATCCAATGATTTCTTTTTTATGCATGACGGCGCACGCCTCACTTTCACCTTGAGGTGCGACGCCTTAACTCTACACGAAGGTAATCCTTCTTCATCTCGAAACTCCTCGTGGAACAATTGTGTATTTGTTTCTCTTCCCCAAGAGTCAGGAAATCTTTAGGACTGCACGCAGAGTTTCATCACATCAGTCAAAATTTTTTTTTGTAGTAGGCTGTTGTAAGTTTCCCAGATTTCCGGTGTAAGTAACGTAACACTTGAAAATAATAAAAAAAGTTTCCGAGTACGGGTTCGACCTCACGACCCTCGGATTACCGTTTTACACTCTTCACGCTGCGCCAGACGCTGACAGAAAACTACGGTGACGTAACGGCTGATGGGTCGCTCGACACACACCAAAAATTCTATTTTGTCTGAAAGCTTAGCTAGCTGGAGCTCCCGCTCCCGTCACTTTGATTTCAGGACAAGCCCTGCATGCAGCACAAATTTGGACGGAATCGGTGATGAGGAGGTGCGGTCCCCTTGTAAGTACTATAAACTGACACGAATTATTTAAAGAAGAATGGATAAACTTGCAGGAACCGATCTCGGGGAAGATCAGTTTCAGTTTCGGATAAATGTAGGAACACAGAGATTATCTTGAGCGACGGTTTAAAGGAATACTGATAATGGCGATTTCACACTTCGATTTTGTAACGTGTAAATTATTATTCTTGTATATTGTGCTACAGTGAAGTACTAAGTATTAATGTAAACAAGCTCATATCATTTACTTAATAATAATAAAATGGCTCTAAGCACTATGGGGCTTAACATCTGAGGTCATCAGTCCCCTAGACTTGTTGTTGTTGTTGTTGTTGTCTTCAGTCCTGAGACTGGTTTGATGCAGCTTTCCATGCTATTCTATCCTGTGCAAGCTTCTTCATCTCCCAGTACCTACTGCAGCCTACATCCTTCTGAATCTGCTTAGTTTATTCATCTCTTGGTCTCCCTCTACGATTTTTACGCTCCACGCTGCCCTCCAAATTGGTGATCCCTTGATGCCTCAGTACATGTCCTACCAACCGATCCCTTCTTCTAGTCAAGTTGTGCCACAAACTCCTCTTCTCCCCAATTCTGTTCAATACCTCCTCATTAGTTATGTGATCTGCCCATCTAATCTTCATCATTCTTCTGTAGCACCACATTTCGAAAGCTTCTATTCTCTTCTTGTCCAAACTATTTATCGTCCATGTTTCACTTCCATACATGGCTACACTCCATACAAATACTTTCAGAAACGACTTCCTGACACTTAAATCTATACTCGATGTTAACAAATTTCTCTTCTTCCAGAACGCTTTCCTTGCCATTGCCAGTCTACATTTTATATCCTCTCTACTTCGACCATCATCAGTTATTTTGCTCCCCAAATAACAAAACTCCTTTACTACTTTAAGTGTCTCATTTCCTAATCTAATTCCCTCAGCATCACCCGACTTAATTCGACTACATTCCATTATCCTCGTTTTGCGTTTGTTGATGTTCATCTTATACCCTCCTTTCAAGACACTTTCCATTCTGTTCAACTGCTCTTCCAAGTCCTTTGCTGTCTATGACAGAATTACGATGTCATCGGTGAACCTCAAAGGTTTTATTTCTTCTCCATGGATTTTAATGCCTACATTTAGAACTACTTAAACCCAACTAACCTAAGGACAGCACACACATCCATGCCCGAGGCAGGTTTCGAACCTGCGACCGTAGCAGCAGCGCGGATCCGGACTGAAGCGCCTAGAACTGCTCGGCCACAGCGGCTGGCTTAATAATAATAATATAATATGATATAGTACTGGGTGTTTCAAAATGAATACCCATGATTAAGGGTTTGTACCAATTGCAGTCGTAAGTAATACATCAAATGAAAGATCAACTCGGTTTTTGTTACGAGTGTTCAATGTGAGCACCATTCGCCACACGGCGCACATCGGGTTGATACGTGCAAACTTCTCAAACTAACTTTATTTTTTTCAAGTGTTACTGATGGCCGATTTAGATTTTTGGATCGTGTCAGTGATGAATCGACACTTCACCTAAGCGGAAATGCAAACGCACAGAATGTGCTCTTCTGGGGGTTAGCAAATCCCCACTGTATGGTACAGCTGCTACCAGTTTCTCTACCCGACTTAAGAAACAGGATTGAAGCAGTTGATGCAAACAATTGTTCCGACACACACTAATCAAGATTTGTGAAGAACTTGCCCATCGACTCGATATATGCCATGTGACGAATAACGCTCGCATTGGACACTTGTAAGAAAAACTGTTTCAGTTGCTCTTGCGTTTGATGTGTTATTTACAACTGTACGTTGACTAATAAATGCTACAAAGCCTTAGAACACGGATATTCACTTTGAAACAAGCCGTATAATAAATAAAATAATACAATAATAATAACTAATAATTTAATAATAATGTTTTTATTCAATAAAACATTTTATATAAACGTTATATATATTATTATTAAATCCTAGACAACTGTGGTACGTTAATAGTGGGAGTGACAGCAAATTACATGTGGTGGAAGGACGAAGGAGGAGAAAGTAAGAAACTGTCACCCCCTCCCCCTAGGAAACTACCCTGGATCCGTGCTTGTGTTAGAGGTATATGAGAGAGTGCAGAAAAAGATCGTTGTTGTGTATTAAGACACACAGCGACATGAACAGCCAATTGTAGAGCTAAGGCATGAGACCGGTAAGTACTCAGTTTAAAAACAGTGGAAGCGACATCTTACACAAAGATAAGAGTCAAATTATGATGGTAGAGCAGTATACAACTTGTCTGCGCGCAAGTAAAAAGTAGGAAACTGTGTTATGCTCACACTCAGGAGGGAAGACGAAAATCTTGAACGCCCTAAGGAAACGCGACGTGCAAAGGTTGTTTTCTGCTTCGCTTACAGGCTGCTGCAATGGTCATACTGCAATCGCTTTTATGAAAGCTTTGTGCATTAATGCGACGCGAAAATTTGCTTACAAAGGCTAGCGTCATCAATGGCAAGCACCTGCAGTTACGGTTATTTGCGTGCTGAGACACATTAGCATCAAAACGGTGTGTACTCTATTACACTACATATTTTTAGCCGACACGCTCGATACATTTTAGCGTTCCTTACCGAAGAGAGTTCAAAGTTGCTTCAGTTTCGAATATGTGATACTAAAATGCCATCACATTTGATTTCAAAAGCTATAGCAGACATACTAATTATTATATATCTTCTTCTTCTTCTCTTCAAGCATTATGCATTTATTTTTTGCTGCACCCCTCTTTCCTCAGTCTTCCTTCACTTCTACTCCATTTAGGTCTGTGTCATGATTTAGAGAGCTAATCTTTGGCTACTCAACCTGTTAACGTGTTCGTTCCCTTTTGTTCTGTTTTCATGGATTTTATTTCTCAATTGACACATGTTCAATTCATTACTAATGTGATCACTCTTAATTCTGTCTAATCTGCCACATCCTTTTACTGCTCCGACAGTCTGAGAAATCTAATTTCTGTTGCCTGAATGCTACACTCTGGCTGTTTATAACTCATCACTCACATCCAAACAACAAAGTATGGGAGAAAAACACTCATTATAAAAAATAAAAGAAGCAAAGCCCTACCCATTCGCAGATACACAGTTCACGTAAAATACACACATCAAAAAAAGTTTTGCATCACCCCAGTTCCCAGAACTCCTGAAGATAGACGTTAACTGTGGATACTGCATCGCAGACACAGTCCCTTTGACTGTTCAGAACTGTCACTAAAACAGCCCAAAGATGTAAACAACCATGCATGAGCAGCGCCTATTAGACGGAGGGAGTCCGACAGCCCATCAGTTCCAGTCATTCCACCACGAAGGAGGTACACGGCTCGTGTTGTCCGTAGTTCAAATGGTTCAAATGGCTCTGAGCACTACGGGACTTAACATCTGAAGTCATCAGTCCCCTAGAACTTAGAACTACTCAAACCTAACTAACCTAAGGACGTCACACACATCCATGCCCGAGGCAGCATTCGAAACTGCGACCGTAGCAGTCGCGCGGTTCCAGACTGAAGCGCCTAGAACCGCTCGGCCACCGCGGCCGGCTGTCTGTAGGTCAACCATGCCTAGACGGTCAATACCGCGTTTCGATCGCGTGCGCGTTGTTACTTTGTGCCAGGAAGGGCTCTCAACAAGGGAAGTGTCCAGGCGTCTCGGTGTGAACCAAAGCGATGTTAACCGGACATGGAGGAGATATAGAGAGACAGGAACTGTCGATGACATGCCTCGTTCAAGTCGCCCAAGGGCTACTATTGCAGTAGATGACCGCTACCTACGGATTATGGTTCAGAGTAATCCTGACAGAAACGCCACCATGTTGAATAATACTTTTCGTGCATCTTCGGACGTCGTGTTACGTTTCAAACCGTGCGCAATAGGCTGCATGATGCGCAACTACACTCCCGACGTCCATTGCAACCACGACACCATGCAGCGCGGTGCAGATGGGCCCAACAACATGCCGAATAGACCGCTCAGGATTGGCATCGCGTTCCCTTCACCGATGAGTGTCGCATATGCCTTCAACCAGACAACCGTCGAAGACGTGCTGCAGACAACCCAGTCAAGCTGAACGCCTTAGATACTCTGTCCAGTGAGTGCAGCAAGGTGGAGGTTCCCTGATGTGTTTGGGGTGGCATTATGTGAGGCCGACGTGTGCCGCTGGTGGTCATGGAAGGCGCCATAACGGCTGTACGATACGTGAATGTCATCTTCCGACCGATAGTGCAACCACGTCGGAAGCATATTGGCGAGGCATTCGTTTTCATCCACAACAATTGGCGCCCCCATTGTGCACGTCTTGTGTATGACGTCCTTCAGGATAACGACATCGATCGACTAGAGTGGCCAGCATGTTCTCCAGACATGAACCCTATCGAACACGCCGGAGATAGATTGAAAGGGGCTGTTTATGGACGATGTGACCCACTAACCACTCTGAGGGATTTACGCCGAATTGCCGCCGAGGAGTGGGTCAATCTGGACTAACAGTGCCTTGATGGACTTATGGGTAGTACGCCAAGACGAATACAGGTAAGCATCAATGCATGGAGACGTGCTACTGGGTATTAGAGTTACCGGTGTGTACAGCAATCTGGACCACCACCTCTGAAGGTCTCGCTGTATGGTGGTACAACATAAAATATGTGGTTTTCATGAGCAATAGAAAGGGCGCAAATGGTGTTTATGTTGATCTCTATTTCAGTTTTCAGTACAGGTTCCAGAACTCTCGGAACTGAAGTGATGCAAAACATTTTTGATGTGTGTAAATCGCTGCTGTGGTAATATGAACAATAAACTAGGGGCTTTCCGCCATGTTTACATCTCCAGCGCTGCTATCCACTCTATAACTTTAGTTCAGTTAAAGACGTTAAGTGAATCACAAATAAGAGAAATTTCGGCACAAAAGCTTATGAGAATATATGTAATCCAGAGTGAAACTTAGCTCCCTACACAGCGTGAATTAACTTCGTACTTCCACAAACCATTCTCAGCACAATTTTCCGGTGAGTTTTCTCATTTCTGCTTGTGGGTTACTCTTTCAATATAATCTACCGCTGTATTCAAACTATAATAAACGTCACGTTTTTGGTACTCAACTGCACCAGGGAGCAAAAAAGAAGTCACCACTAACAGCAAGTAGGATGTAAACTGAGATGTAGTTCAATAAGCTGAAAGCGTGGACCTTGATGGGCATCGTGCACAGTGCACTAAGACAGATACACACATGTTACTGATGGCAGTTGCACCGTATACTGTTTGCATATGCAATACATACATCGCTTACAAACTGCACAATCGTTAAAATGGTGTTAAAGCTTTTATTGAAGTTTTTTACCTCTGTTGAGAGACATCCCAGAAGATTATGAAACATTACAGCTGCTCTCTCAGGACGGTCAGAGCAGTTGGCCATGTCCATGTGGAACGAATTGTTCCTGCACATTCCGTCAGTCCAAAAAGTTTGGAGACTTGATTAAAAAGAAAAAAGAAAATTAAAGATGGTAGTTTTAATACTTCGAATGTTCTAGATAGTTTCCCTCACTTGAGTATAAGGTACAGAACATTCATACAACCCTGTGAAACTGTCAGAAAAGCACTTCTTTAGGATTTTTCTCAACTCGCACATCACATTGACTTGAATGTTTGTCATGTCGTCAAAGCATCGACCTTCCACCTCAATTTCTGCACTTTGTCGTTTTCTGGTAGGTTCTTGTTGATAGCACAAAGTCTCTTCACTCGTGGTGACTTTATCCAGAAAGGAGTTGTCTGCAGTCCTCAGACCATTCTGGGGAATGTCTTCAGCTCTTACCGACAAGCGCACCAACGTCGATTAAAAGTGAACCGTGATTAAGGAAGCATTTAACCCTGTTCAACGCAAAATTCTGCTGCACCGACATCTACCAAGGTTAACCGAGGGAGTTAAGTGCAATTAAATTTGACCGTGGTTCACGCCCTGTTTTCTCAAGATGACCAGTGTTTTATAACCGCAAGGTGTTAAGATGGTGGCGCGTTTAGGTGTGCTGAGACAGACTCAGGGCACCATATACCGTATCGTACACTTAAGCTGAGCCCAGAAGGTTTATTAATTTATCAGTCAGACTTACCAAGAGTAGAATTTAATTGTATCTCCACATGTTACCACACTGCTGTTTTCCTCTAACACGGGGACCAAACGACAATTGGATTTTCTGTAATATTTTTGTGTTTATGATACGTCAAGTTCAAAACTCGAATATACACAAAGCAAAAAAGTTTTTCATCACCTCGGTTCCGAGAGTTTCGGAACCTGTACAGAAAATATATATCAACATAAACATCATTTCCACCCTTTTTATTGCTCATGAAAATCACACATTGCATATTGTACTGCCATACAGCGAGACCTTCAGAGGTGGTGGTCCAGATTGCTGTACACGCTGGTACCTCTAATACCCAGTAGCACGTCCTCTTGTATTGGTGCATGCCTGTATTCGTCGTGGCGTACTATCCACAAGTTCATTAAGGCACTGTTGGTCCAGATTGTCCCACTCCTCAAAGGCGATTCGGTGTAGATCCCTCAGAGTGGTTGGTGGGTCACGTCGTCCATAAACACCCCTTTTCAATCTATCCTACACATGTTCGATTGGGTCCATGTCTGGAGAACATGCTGGCCACTCTAGTCGAGCAATGTCGTTATCCTGAAGGTAGTCATGCACAAGATGTGCACGATGGGGGCGCTAATTGTCGTCCGTGAAGAGGAATGCCGCACCAGTATGCTACCGATATGGTTGCACTATCGATCGGAGGATGGCATTCACGTATCGCACAGCCGTTACGGCACCTTCCTTGACCACCAGCGGCGTACGTCGGCCCCAAATAATGGCACCCCAAAACATCAGGAGAGCTCCACCTTGCTGCACACGCTGGATAGTGTGTCCAAGGCGTTCAGCCTAACCAGGTTGCCTCCAAACAGGTCTCCAATGATTGTCTGGTTGAAGACATATACACCAATCTTCGGTGAAGAGAATATGATGCCAATCCTGAGCAGTCCATTCGGCATGTTGTTGGGGCCATCTGTACCGCACTGCATGATGTCGTGGTTGCAAAGATGGACCTCGCCATGGACATCGGGAATGAAGTTGCGCATCATGCAGCCTATTGCGCACAGTTTGAGTCGTAACACGACATCCTGTGGCTGCACGAAAAGCATTATTCAGTATGGTGGCATTGCTGTCAGGGTTCCTCCAAGCCATAATCCATAGGTAGCAGCCATGTACTGCAGCAGTAGCCCTTGGGCCGCCTGAGCGAGGAATGTCATCGACTATTCCTGTCTCTCTGTATCTCCTCCAGTCCAAACAACATCGCTTTGGTTGACTCCGAGACGCCTGGACACTTCCCTTGTTGAGAGCCCTTCCTGGCACAAAGTAACAATGCAGACGGGATTGAACCGCGGTATTGACCGTCTAGGCATGGTTGAACTACAGACAACATGAGCCGTGTATCTCCTTCCTGGTGGAATGACTGGAACTGATGGGCTGTCGGACCCACTCCGTCTAATAGACGCTGCTCATCCATAGTTGTTTACATTTTTGGCCGTGTTTAGTTATATCTCTGAACAGTCAAAGGGGCTGTATCTGTGATGCAATATCCACAGTTACCGTCTATCTTCAGGAATTCTGGGAACTGGGGTGATTCAAAACTTTTTTGATGTGTTTACCTCTCTCGATCCAAATCCCAAAAATTCTTGAGACAATCGATTTCTAGCTTTTCTGACCATGTAATGTAGGTTTTTTTGTTCATAACATTTTTCATCGCCAATTTTAATATTTTTATTCAACAAAATTTGATTGATTCTTCCACGTAAGCCCACAATATATCTGAAGAATCAAGCCAGCTATCTCGTAGGTAAAAAGATATACCCCATTTACATTGGTCTCACAAGACCGCATTTCATTAATTGATTTTCCAATACCGCTTCTGGATGGTCATGTTAGAACACCAAGCAGCTACTCCCAACAACCGTCACAACTTTGAATGCTGAGATGTGAGTGGCAACAAAAAAATGTTCAGATGTGTGTGAAATCTTATGGGACTTAACTGCTAAGGTCATCAGTCCCTAAGCTTACACACTACTTAACCTAAATTATCCTAAGGACAAACACACACACCCATGCCCGAGGGAGGACTCGAACCCCGCCGGGACCAGCCGCAAGTCCATGACTGCAGCGCCTCAGAGAGTGGCAACAAGCACAACATGATTCTATATATTCAAGCATAACTTATTGGCCTGTTGCCAAAGCCCATAGCACCTTTTTTCTGGAGGTAGATATCTGAATTGAAAGTAATGTGTGGTAATTCCTTGTATTTTATTTCTCAAGAAATGAATCTGCAGAACACTCCCTTTGACAAGAAGGTTCCAGGGCAGGTTCTTTTATTTTGAGTGTGCAATACTAAAAAGGACAAATGTTTTTTTTATGTTACATGGTATGTGTGCGTCCTTGAAATGACCTTGGCCATGTTTCCGCGTAAACTCACTACGTGGCAGGGCTGTGCTTGTTTGGGTCCTTGACGCATTAATTTCGGTGACACAATGGATGTTGACTACGAGCAAAGAGTGAACATTAAGTTCGCTCGAGAACACTCCTAATGAAACATGGATAATGATTAAGCAATCATATGCAGGCGAGACACTGGAAGAAGTGGTGTTTTCGAGTGGTAAAGTTTCTTGAAGGCAGAGATTCAGTGCAAATCGATCCCAGAGGTGGTCGTCCATCTGCAGTACATACCGATGCAAACGTGGAGCGTATAAGGCAGTTATTGCAAGGAGACCATTATGTTATCGTGCGTGCAATATCAGGCGAACTTAATTTGAATCGTGGTGTGTGTCATAAGATTTCACGCGAAGATTTGGGGAAGAGGAAAGTTATGCAATACTCGTCCTTCACACACTAACAGACGAACAGAAAGAGGAAAGACAAAGAATTTGTGCTGAACTACTGTATAGAGCCAGAAGTGATTACACATGTCTGGCAAAGATTATTGCTGCAAATAAAATTGGTGCTACTAGTATGTCGCTTACACGGAGCATCAAAATGCTGAATGGGGTAGTCCTGGATCATCAGCCTCGAAAAAAGGCAGACTACAACCTTCAAGAACAAAGACAATGAACCTTCGAGAACAAAGATAATATTAATCACAAGGTCAAACAGTGAACTATACTTTTTACATCAAAGTCTTGAAACGTTTACGACAAGCAACACGACGTCGCCGCCGTAATTTGAGGCATTCTAAGATCCCATACTGCTTTTTCTGTTACCGAGTATGTGGCCATATATTCCGTCATTGCTATCGCACATCCGCCTTGTTCGCCCGTCCTCTCGCCTTGGGACTTTTTATTGCTTCCCCGAGTGCAAAGGCTACTGAAAGGAAAGCATCAAGATATCGCAGACAGCCAACGGGCTGTGACAAATGAGCTTAGAAGCATCGCAGTTCAAAATTTCCCCGATTGCTTCCAAAATCTCCACAAACGTTGGCGACTGCGTACAGATAGCCAATACTTCGATAGGAGCTAGGATTTTCTCGGTAAGTGCTATTTTCTATCACAAAAAAACACTGTTCTGAAACTTTTCTGACAAAGGGAGTATTTGACTTGCAGGAGAATAACCAAAGTGCAGCATTCAAGAATTTCGATAGACAGAGGGTTGTGTGGAACTGAGGCTTGTGGCTAAAAACTAATTTCATTTTCGAATTCATCACCCTCTACTTTGCAAAGACCGTCATAAAAAATGTTATTGACTAATATAATCAGCGACTAAGTTACGTAGCAAAAGGCACGTAACAACAATTTATTTTTTCTCACAGTCAGCTTGAATAAGGAGCAATATTATGATAGTTTCTCTGAAAAAGAACAAGAGTCCAAACTCCAATAATTTCCTACCTAAAATCCAGTCAGATACGTCAAGCTATTTCTGTAGTTTGCGTAGCATCCAGCAAGAATGCTATTGTATAGGTCACTCTTTGTGTATGGCATTCCCCAAATGCCAATAAACATAAGAACAAAAATTGTATGGTCGTAACATTGCTGGAGCACGAGAAATAGATAGCGTGAGATAGTCACGAATTAGGCCAAAATATCAATTCTGCATTTTCAAGAGTGTAAGTTCACGCCACGTAATCGAAACCAGCATACGCCTGCTGATTGAGGTAATAAATGCAGTATATATCGCTGCATCAATACGTCCAAGTATGTATCTGTGTAATACAGGCTATCTGGTCATTACAAAGATCGGAAGCGTGATTTTTGTCTGTACATTTTATCACTATTGGAGTGTTTGGGGAATGTAATGACCACACAGAACTACTGCTGGCTCTCAAAGCAACGGACATATATTCGAATTATGCATCTTTGCTTGCTCAGTAGCGCACTGCTTAAGCCGCAGAGAACGGAACATACCTCATGTAATTACCAACGTTTCTTTAACATAGATATTAACGGACGTGGATCGAGCGTCACAACAAGTCTCTCGTGGTAGCAGCTTAATGACATTATTGTTTACAATAACTGCTAATTCACGTGTGAGCTGTCGTACGAGCATCAGCGACATATAGCGGATTCAGTAACTGTTGGGCAGATCCCGTTACTCTGTTCAGGCGCAATCGACGGCGTTTCCGTTCTTAGCGTCTGACGTTCTGGTGACAGCCTGGTTCAACAGAGTCGAGGTCGCCTGGTCGAGGCGGGATTTTAAATGCTGCGAAAGGTCTACCGTTACAAGTACCGAACTCGCAAGGAGTCGCTTTCCGCCACTCGCACCACTACCCAATGCAACTAACTGCCGCACAGATCTCCTCAGCCCATTGTGAATGCTGCAGAACTTCTCTTCCAGATTGTAAAATGGGACTCGTATTTCAGGTCTTCCATCATGTTTTTGAAGTTAAGAAATGTTGAGGGAGGAAGCGTCCATTACGTTTTTAAGAAGTCAGCAACCCTACGCAGTTACAATCACAGTAAGTTGCTTAAATATGTTCATTGTAAGCGTGTAACATGATAACTGTTATTCGTATAACGTTAATAAGCGTCTGGTGCAGTATCTCAGACGGACTGTGACAGTAACAAAGGCGAATGTGAGCATAGAGCAGGCCTGTCGTGACGTTGTATAACTATTCGCGCATTTTGCTGCTTCGCTAACACTGAAAGAGATTTTCTTAAAACAACCGTTTTGCAACGAAGAGAAAGGCTAGTTCGTCCTCGTTGAAGCTTGTTCTGCATACAAAGGCGAAACGGTTGAAGAAATATTTCACGGCAAAAAGCACACACACACTCAATGTTAAATTTGCAGCATCGTATTAGCAATACCTTATAAAACGAGAGATATTTGAGAAGGTTAAAGTTTTCGCACATATTATGAGAAGAATGTGAAATTGAAGTTAAGGTTATATCCAACTCAACGGTGAAACAGTTCGTAATCGCCGCTGTTCAACAAATTGAACATAAAATGTTCATTCGGTATTGTGCCGCTTTTGGAAGAAAGGTGCTATTCAAATGGTTCAAATGGCTCTGAGCACTATGGGACTTAACATCTATGGTCATCAGTCCCCTAGAACTTAGAACTACTTAAACCTAACTAACCTAAGGACATCACACAACACCCAGCCATCACGAGGCAGAGAAAATCCCTGACTCCGCCGGGAATCGAACCCGGGCGTGGGAAGCGAGAACGCTACCGCACGACCACGAGAGAAAGGTGCTATTCCTTAAGCAATATGTGTAATGTAGTATGTAGATTGATGGGATTAGTTTTCGACAGTACAGATTACAAAGGTGCGCAGAAATTAAAAAATGTTCGAATAACATTAGAAGTCAGCAAGATACACGATACTGCATTTCACACTAGGGAGCGCAGGGTGGTCAGCATGGTTTGAAGAGAGGAAACTGAGCATATCTGCCAGTCAATAGGTTCACAAAATTGAAACACTGAGAGATGTCGATTGTGATGAGCTGTCACGGTCGTTCCTTCAGGGCAAGCAGTTTACGCCTCCCGCTGTTGTCTGTGATAGAGATAACGAGTATTTATCAATCAATGAAAACTGGTCAGTGTACAAATATTCAATTTTTCTTAAAGAGTAGCGGTCATGGTCGTGTTGCAGTCCAGACGGCATTGTATTGTCTCCTTGTTCCTTTATTTTCCTACATAGAACTAAAATGTTCCTTTGTTTTCAGGTAAAAGTCAATAGTTGAAGACACCGTTATTAATGTCCCTTACTATTATCTTAATCACCAAGGGCACGTATGTCTTATAGAAAACCATACTTATTTTACACCAATCACACCACACACAATCTGCTAGAGCTGTAGCTATCAAAGTATGGGGCGTCACCCCCACGGAGATGGTGGGGCGAACAATATGACAGTGGGGAGCGGTTTATTTAAGTATTAAAAAAAACGGTCTTAGTAACTAACAATTACGTTTGTCTTTCCCTTCGAACAAAGAAGATGCTGACCTGGACTGGATTTCGCCCAACGCCGGTGCTACACCAGAAACGGTCGACGACAACGAAACTGCTGCCATGCTTTTAGCATTGTTTGAAATGATAGGGCGACGTCGGTCGAGGATGGAATCGCCCTTTGCCGGCTGTGCTGTGACTGTATCCTCGACTATCATACGCAGTGCAAGATTTGGCTCGCATGTCTCGACGCCTCCTTTTTAGTGCTTCAGATTTCGCGAGGGAGACTTGACTGCAATATGAAGCGGTTCTTGGTTAGTGACAGACGTGAAGACATCAACTGGCGAAGAAGAGGAAGATACTCCAAAGGCGAAAAGGAGCAGGTATGATGAGAACTTCTCGTATTTATTGCTAACGTGTAAGCTTCACGAAAACTGCAATCAATGGTGAAAATCGTTCGTATTGTATAATTTGTTTAACTATTTCACCTGGTGACAGCATGAAGCCTATCAAGTTACAGAGACATCTCGAAACCAAACATCTTGAATTAACGGGAAAACCAAAATATTTTTTTGATCAGGAAGCTAAATGCTTTATTGCCCACCCAAAAGGACATTGCTAAAACGACGAATGTGACTTCTAAGGTCCTTTTAGCCTCTTACCAGATTTCACCTAGGATTGCTAAAACCAAGAAACCACACACGGTTGCAGAAACTCTGCTTTTTGCCAGCAGCAATTGATAGTGCATCAACGATGTTTGGTGACCCAATCACTACCTCTACATGCGACACATCTGGAACACGAAAACCGATTACCGGAGACGGTTTTTCTCTGTCACGTTTACATGTTAAGGCATGAAGCGGATTTATCAAATATGGCGTTCGGAAATCAGCTGTTCCAATTTCTGCTTTAGTCGGCACAATCGTTATTTCTCTTCAGTTAAGTAGTAGAAGGAGACAGCTTCATACTCAATGTAATATTTCTACTTCTCCTTTACTATGCAAAAAGACACCCCTGCATAGCCGAAATTTCATAAAACGAGTCGCAACCTGACAGCCCAAACACGTTTCGAAAACGGTTGTTAGTTTACATGGCAGCGAAAATTGATTGCGAAAATGGAAAACCGGCAGCAAGAAGCGGATTTCCCGAACAGATTTTGGAATTTTACATGACCAACCAAAAGCCGTATTGGGAAATCAGTTTACGAAATACGGTTTTGGGAACCCATGTAAGCATTGCGATTTGATTGAAAGGCATTCCTGTCTCTAATGATGCAGTGCGTAGAAGAATTTTAGACATTTCTGACAATTTACTCGAGCCATTAACTGATACATTGTGTAACAGCTGTTTTGCACTTAAAGTGTGCGATGTGACTGATCTAAAGAACCTCATTTGACTTGCTTATGTTCGTTTATTTGATGAGTTAAATATTCGAGACGAATTACGTTTTCATTAGGCCGATACTGAACATAGTTGCAGCTCAAAGCCTTTTTGACATGATCAGTATGCACAGACGAAGCTCGCTCAATGTCTGGAATTAATGGTGGGTTACAAGCGAAAGTTGTAGCTCCTGATGCATTAAGGACTCACTGCGTGACTCAGCGAGAGGCTCTGTCCACTAAACAACTAAGCCCACTGTTACAGAAGTTGTAGAAACATTTAGTACTATGAAGGCAAAATTTAT
This sequence comes from Schistocerca serialis cubense, assembly GCF_023864345.2. Taxonomy (NCBI): domain Eukaryota; kingdom Metazoa; phylum Arthropoda; class Insecta; order Orthoptera; family Acrididae; genus Schistocerca; species Schistocerca serialis. The sequence continues at coordinate 1,043,961,581 of NC_064639.1, read as the reverse complement.
AAATTTAGGGCTTCTTAAAGTGCTGTGTGCTGAACACACTCAAATGCACTTTTTTCTTAGTAATGTTAGATGGCCTTCAAGCGGTAGAGTACTAAAAAGAATGTTAGACACAGATAATCCGCTACTTCCATCGGAGATGAAAGCCTGCGTTCTTCACGATCCTCCAACACTAAACGTTCATTTCGAAAAGTACTTCAACGATGACTTTCATAAATTTAATTGGATCAGAAATCCATTCTAAAATGCCCATGGACCACCATGTCTAGATGGAAAATAGTAGGAACGACTTATTGATGTAACTTGTAATACTTCAATGAAGAGTAAATTAAATGAAGTGTCTTTGTTGGAGTTTTGGATACATATTAGCAAGGAATTCCCAACGCTGAGCCAAAATGCATTGATGAACCTGATTCCTCTTGCGACAACATACTTGTGCAAGGCAAGCATTTCAGCTTTAGCAGTTATTAAGTCGAACTACCATTCAAAACTAAATGTAAGGAAGGAACTGTAGTTGTGACTGTTTCTGCTATTAAATCACATCTTGAGAAACTTTCTTCGCAAAAGCAAGCTCATCCATCACACTGAACTTTGCAATATGAATTTTTAATGCTCTTGTAATCCTTGTTTACTGAATTGTAAATATTTGTTAATTTCATAGTTTTTGAAAAAATGAAAATGTTCTATATTTTCGTTATAATAATTCATGTAATTTTTGTTTCTGTTGCATAAAATCCTTCTAACTGAATTTGAACAGAGGGAAGGCAAAGAAAATATAAAAAAAAACAAGGTTTGGTAATAAAATTGGCTGGGGCCTGACACAATTTTTCCTTATGAATGAGGGCCCAGGGCAAAAAAGTTTCAGAACAACTGCGCTAGGGTGCAGCACATTCTGTTCACACATTCCCGCTACCAGGACACCTAACCAAAATTTCACTTTCTGCAGTTCCAATTTTAGCTTGTGCTAATCTGTGCATAGCGTGCTTGAAACCAGAGATATCACCACATGGCGGTGTGACGTCTCGATTTCGCAAAAATAATAATAATAATAATAGAGAGAGAGAGAGAGAACAATACACGCCTCATTCCTGGAACATCAGAAACACGTATCATTCCCGAAATATCACCCACGCATTCTCTGCAGCCATGTACCTCACGGGAGTACAGGTTACCTTGTGGCTTTCTATCGCAGATTCGTTGTTTAAACGAAGGAGGATACAGGGAAACGGCGGTTGTAGTATGAGCCGGTGGGTAGTATGGGCTACTTGATGTTTCTCAGGTTTAGCGCATAACAGCAGACGCATGCAGTGCTTAAATAAAGCACAGACATCACTCCGCCATTTGCTAGAATTTGAGTGATACAGATGTTGAGTTTGTGTCACAATTAAATTTTATTTATTTTTGAATGTTGAAGCTGGCGAACACCGTAATTTTCAGCATCGGTCTATATTGCCAAACGTAAGAAGTAATACTGTCGTAATACATGATGCGGCAGAAAAATGGGCTGTTTTAATTAATCACCGAAAGTGGAATGGTATTATTGGCAACACTGTTTGTCATATGTTTCAGGTAGATGCACAATTTGCTGCAGTGGAGCGCTGGTGACCGTTGCTACCGTTAGACGGGAATACCGTAGTAATTTCAACATTAGACGGAATGATCTGTACGATCGACACATGCGATCAGGTATGAGTGAAAAACGTAGGAGCAACAGAAGTGCACTTACGTTGAAATTGTCAGGAAGACTCAGAAGTTTTCGCTCATAGGAACGAATAGAGGAGGTACAACGTACTGTAAGCAGCAGTCTGGAGCGTTCTGTAAGACAAATTGCGGCAGTGGTGAGAATGTCTGTCAACACCCCTTGCAAAGCCAGAAAACCACAGTGTGGCGTACTGTCTCTTCAGTGGGCATAATCGGCTCTTTCTTCTTTGAAGATAGTAACTAATCTCGGCGCAGTTGTTTCACGTCTGGGATTCACATTATCTGTAGAATAAATTGTTTCATGCTATAGATGCAAAAAATCTATGTCTAAAACATCAGAGGTCGCATCGTGTTTTAAACCGGTTGAAATTCTCACCGTAGAGGGCTGCAGGGCCTACTCGAAACATGGACGAACGACCAGTCATATCTCAGTGGTATGCTGCCATGGTTGACACATTCCTCGCACCTAAACGTGAACAGTTTCCTGCAAATGAGCATTGGTTCCAGGGAGATGGTTCTATAACTCATTTTTGCTCAAAGTTCAAAGGATGCAGAGCGCAAAGTGTTTGGTAACTGCATCATTTCTAGCAATGAGGACATTCTGTGGCCTCCCAGATCTTCCGACTTATCAGTCTGTGACTACTACTTCTGGCAGTTCCTGAAAGACAGGGGAGTGTGCTAAACGTTTAAACACAATATTTTTGAACTGAAAGACATCATTCATGTAGAAGTCAGAAACATTCCTGTACTGATGCTTGAGTGAGCCGTGAACGATTTTCTACACGGATTGTGTGAGTGTCGACATAACATTGGTGACCAGCTATAAGACATCATTTTCAAAACAGTGTGTGAAATGGCAATATGCAAGCCTTTCATTGTTGTGATTGAAAATGTTTACAATATAATCCTCAGCATGATTTGCTATATCAGATCAACCAGTTTTTCTGCCACACCCTGTAGTATTAATATTTAATTTATTTAGATTTACCGTATTAACGCAATTCTGCTCACGCAAGCTGATTTCTGTTTCTGCCATGTTTTAATGTGCTGTGTCAGTCGAGTAGCACGGGTCATACCAAAGTCAGACGGTAGTAAGCCACATAAGTAAAATGTCGATCGTTTTAATTTTCACAGGACAACACTGCAAATGAGATTCAAATCATTGTAGGAAATCAACAGACACATATGACACCACAGATGCGATTTTTTCAAATGAACGTTTGAAGAAAATTGTGAAGACTCCAGATCAATGAAGCTGACTAAGACTGGTTTTCAAAAATTGTCTTCATTCCAAAAGATGGAACTCTGTCAGCGAGAGATATTCTCTAGGAGCTTGTTAAGTGACATACCTGGGGAGATAAACATCTTCTGATTTTCCTTTTAAAAAACTCAGAAATAGCTCTGACCTACATTACGGATGGACGCTGGAGCAGAGTCAGCTACTATTATCTTAGCAAGCTTTTTACATTTTCAAAGAACCTGTAATGTGAGGCTAGCTGATAGTAGAATGAGCACCTATTGGAGTGGTAGTTCTGACGACATGGAGACAATGCTCGGCAGCAAGTTATTTAGAAGAGAGGGGAGTAAAAGTGATTCATTTGCTTGTTGGAGTCTCGGCGTTTTTGAACACGAAATCTTGTCTGGAAACAAATATATCATTGGGAGGCGCTGGTGGACTCATATTTTTGATGAGAAGGCAGTTGTGGCGCAAAAGAGTTGCGGGGACTCGCGAGGTGGTGATTAGGACGCGAATGAAAGAGGATGATTACGAGATGCAGAGGCTGGTGCAGCAAAAGTCACAGACAGGGGACAGAGGTTAGATTGTTGTTTAAAACATATCTAATAAGAGACATTTTATTCTTTATTTTCATGAGGAAACTATCAAATGGTAATAAACTCTTGTGATACGAGTAATATATATAATGTCAATGATTAAACGATAAATGTTAATGAAAAATTCAAAGACTGTATGAATGACACAAGATAAGAAACCTTCTGTACACAAACTACGGTCATTCTTCTATAGAAACACATGACTTTATTAGGAAGTGGAGAATTCCTCTTATTATGATTCACTTCTGTTTTGACATTCAATGTACAAAGAGGTATACTGCAGAAATCTCTTGTGTTTAAATTTTTTATGCAATAATAATTTTTTCATTCATAAACATCGGTGTCTCCAGTTATTGTAGTGAACCTGTTAAAATAATCATGTTGAATGTGTTTAATGATTTTTTTTATTTTAGAGGTAGATGTATCAGGAAATTGTGTTCACATGGTTTTCCGGCATGGCAACCAACTGTTTATCGTGTCATGTCGTCTATTTGATTCTTCACAAGTCGAACCTGCACGTATGCTTTTACAAAATCTGACTGAATATTCATTACCATTTTTTATGTGGCAGTCACAGTAATATTTTATGGACAACAAGCTGTCAAATACTGATGATGCCCAATTTTGTATATACATATGTGCATGTGTTAAGTTTTCGTGAAGCTATTAACCACATCATGTAGTCTGCCTCTTGTCCCTCGTCCAGAATTAGGGTATGTGGAAAATCTCATACCCAATCATAGCATGGTTTTTATTAATTTAACTAACTCTCTATTTATCTGCCAGTAAGCAAAGATACTTCAGAAGTGGTGATGTGTGACTGGACATTCTTGTGAGAATACTGAAATTCATGTTGCATGTAATACGCCAGTGTGACATCTAATAACAGGAAAATAACATATTTAAATAAGCACAAGGAGAAGGAAGAAATAAAATAAGAAATATCCACTTGCATTTATTTGGAAATAATGAAAATTATATTATATTATACAACTATTTTTGTCATCACAACAAAAATACCAGGTAAGGGTTCCCCTGTTTTATCTTTTCTTATCATGTGTCACAAATCTTGAGGTTCTGCAGTGGACGTATCACACCCATCATTAATTTTTTATTTGCAATTTTTAGAATTTTAATTGCAGCTATTCTTGGGTGCTCAAGACGTTTAGAGGGTTGTTACTGCATTCTGCGTAGTTAAAATGTCGGTGTGATGCTGTCTTGTATTGTAATGTGATGTGCATTTTCTCAAAAGATTAGGAAGAAATTCAGTGTTGCTAACTGAATTACTTATATGCACACAAATCCAAGTGAAATGAATAATATTAGTTTTCCTCTCCAATTTCTTTAATATTGATTTCAAGTTCATTTCCCTCGTACAGCCCTTCTATATTTCTACCGTTTCTCAGTTTTTATTTCTTAGTTTAGCGCTGGCTTATCATCTCAGCTGCGCATTTTCAAACAGCTGCTTTGCCTTTCTCCAAACGCCTCGTTAGTTTCCCTGTAGGTGGCATGTATCTTTCGTTTAGGAATGCAGGCTTCAGTAGTCTTTAATTTGTCCTCTAGCCAGACCTATTTGCCATTTTGCACTTTCTGTCAACCTTATTTTAGAGATTATATATTTCCTTTTGCATGCTTTATTTGTTGCATTTTTTTATCCTATCGTTTCATCAGTTAAATTCAACCTCTTCTCTTTCAGTAAATGCTTTTGGGTGTTCGATATTTTTAGAAATATTAGTTCCACTAAATCAGGTGTCCACTCAAACTCTCTGTTTCCAGCGTGGATTTGTCCTTCGTGAAGCATATAAGTAGCTTTCCCAACAACTACAGCTGATCTTCACTGACCCTGTATGTAGTCTATAGCTCGCTAGCACTGAGACGGTTGAAACTGGAGACAGAGTATCCTTCTTCTTCCTCATATTTTCTTCTTCTTCTTCGCCTTTTTTTACCGCCATCCGACGCCATCACCATGAGAGACAGCATAGTTGTTTAATACTTTCTGTTATGGATCTAAATGTTTCAGAGAGAGACTGTTCACAATCCAGCTTCCCAGTTCTAAGAGTCACAATTTGTGGTGAATGGCTTTCCACACCTCTATGACCTTGCATTCCGTCGACATTCTGTCACATACCGATCAGATTTCGACACAGTACACATCTTATGTACTTTGGGGGTGATGGGTTGTTCGCCTTCTTAGCTCTTGTGTCTCAGATTCACTTTGATGGACTCTCTCATTCATATCCCCCATCAGGGATTTGTACAACTAAATTTTCATAGCTATAGCCTTGATAAACCCATCCAGTTCCGTCAAATGCGCATTGGCACTTTCACTGTTTCAATTTTTTCCTCTACAGATGCCTCATGTTGCTGGAATCTACCATTCAATTCTTCGACTTCTGCAGCTCTTGTATTAATAATGCGTTCTAATTCTGCTAACCTTGATTTCTTGCTCGATTTTCTGGATCTGTCTTTCATCTGAGATTTACCTTTTGTAGCTGCTGCATTGATAATACCATTCAATTCCATTAACCTCATGCTGATTGCTTGCTCACTTTGTTGGATTCTATATTCAGTTGACATTCACTTTTTGCAGTTACTGCCTTGACGCCGCTATCCAGTTCCGTTACACTTGCTCTGATAGTCTCGATTTTTCTGTCAACATTTAAACGTATGTTTGGCTTACGCTTCATCCCATCAGTATGATCAGGATGCAATATACTCTAAGGTTTACGTTTTCGTACACTGCCTTTTATACAGAACCTCATCGACGTATTGTAGATATCGATCCTCATCCAATTTCTTTCTTTTAGCAATAACCAGAGAACCATACTGGCAGTTACTCCAGCAATTCCCGCATACGGTGATGAATTCGTTGAATGACATGTCGGTTCCTATATGAGATTGGTAAATATGCTGTAGAGACTAATTATTCTGCTTGAAAACTAAAAATAAGTTTCGTATTATCTCAGAACAATTGTTTCAGGACTCTTGAGTACGTCTGGCTCAAAGAAAATGTATGGACTAGCATATGGCGACCAAAACAGAAATATCTCAGGATCTGATCCTGGTTTTCCACTGTGACATCGTCAAATATGAATACACTATTTGGCTTCACTTTTGTAGGTGGTGAAATATCGCTCCTGTCGCTGAACATCCGGAACATTCCCCCCCCCCCCCCCCCCTCCCCCCCCCCCAGTGTCGTTCAGTATCTCCGGCAATAGCTCGTTTTTGGCTGAAATAGGGTTTTCAGGGGAAAAAATGTGTATGTGCTCGAAGTGGACCTCTCGGGACATGTTAACATTGTTAGAATTTAGTCTTTCCACAACCTGAAGAACACACAATTAAAGCAGGTAAGTCGTCGAGAAGTAATGAACCATTTTCATTCTTCCTCCTCTGGTTACCAGTATCGTCATTGCAGGACCAGTCGGTTACCAGAAAACTCTAGTGAAAGTGATGTTTCGTCCACTCCACCATGACTGCAGCTATGTGCCCCTTTGGCATACAGGGTATGTAATAGGGAACTTACACTAAGCTTTTGTAAAACACATTATGCAAGATATATGAACAGACTGAAATACAAGTACAGTTCCGTGCCTATATCTGGCACACTTGGCTCATACATTTCCAGCTCCATTCTGGCGTATCATGAATCACACAATTAGGCGATGGCTTCTTCCGATGGATGCAGAATTTAGCGAGCAGATTCTAGGAGATTACTCCACAATGTCTCGTAGAATCAGTGAATGTACAATTGCCATGCACGATTGCCACCTTAGTCGGCAGTCTATAGCATACTTTTACAATGACTTTGTACACCAGATTCTTAAACGTCTATTCCTGCAGATATATGCCCTCTCAGGTGTTAAACATTTTAATTGTTCCAGGGAAGTCTACTACTGTGACAGTACGATCCCCCAGCATCACTGATGGCGAATGCACGTTCCTGTGGAAGAATGCAGAAACATGTATTGATGTATCACATAGACGATATCATTCATCCATGAATAATATCAGTTCAGCATCACAAAATCGTGGATTTTCAAAGACAACTACCAGATGGAACTTTAGGTCAGACATCATATAAAGAATGCGTTTACAGCCTGTGGTGTTCTATCTGTAGCTAACGATAAGCAATATAGTTGCCACATTATGTGGCTTCTTCACCTCCAGCTGCTGCTAGTCCCTCTACATCTTAGCCCTTTGCCACTTATATCACGACTGAGTGAGTTGTTAATCAATTGTTGCTCATACATATTTATTGCAGCAGTGCGTGCAACTTTAATAAATAAATGTTGGACTCGCTGGCCCCTACGGTAAATTCATCATCAGAAGGAGCACGGTAATGATCATTTGTGGAGCGACTATGCTCGTCGTTAACTCAAGTGAGGGCAGTGAGTGTATACTGCAGGTCAGATCCGCTGATGTGTCGATCTTTTACACCGCTATTTAGGGATAACAGTGACTGCACAACTTTGGTGTATCCAAGAAGACGATCCCCTAGACGTTCGGATATTCATGAAAAGTTATGGCGATTCAGTTGGAGACTTACGGAGTCTGAGACGACAACGAGCGACTTACGAGTACCTATTCCAAATTCGAGTGGCTGAAATCACGAAATATTTGGAAAGTGCTTTTGGATATTTAAAGGAAGCTTACTGAGAGACATAACAGTTAAAAATGCAGTATACTATTAGCTATTTCCTACACAGCTTATACTTCGGCTATGGGACATCTGACTTACTGCTTCAAATGTTTCAAAATAATGAACTACTTGTTATGTATAAGATCTGCTATAAATCTTATGACGTGTATACTGGATGTCAGATTGATGGGCCTCTATCCATTAAACAGCGCTGTTTAGTTGTAAAATAGAAAATAATGATTATTTTCTACTCGGTGTATCTATTTCAATAACATGTGCAGCGGTTTGCCCAGCCACAGCTTGTCGGACCTCACTCACTCCATCCGTTACTGTCATATGAACTATGTACAGTTTGAGCCATTTGTCGGGGACTCAATAAACGGTTTGCGTTACAGGCTCACTGTATCTGACAGTCATTCAGTACTGATCAAATCAGTGACAGTAGACAGTGTGGGGCCAGAGACATCCCTTTGGGTTGTGCTGACGCCTCCAGGGGCCACGGCGACAGTGGAGGCAGCAGTGGCAATGGGGGCAGCGGAAGCAGTGCTCTGACTCCAAATATGAGGGATTTATATATTGCATCAATAGACTGTCAGACAGGATGTGGGGCTGTGTCTGAAAAACAAAGACTCTTTAGGGGAAAAACACACCTTGCTTTATTCACTTAAGGTACATAGCGTAGTAGCAGCACAGAATCTGGAAAATAACTGCCTTCTGGAGGTCTCAAACTCGGCTATATGTTTCTCAAGCCAATAGGTGGCATTACCCACAAAGGATTTTCTCTGTGATCTCGCTCTCTACAGTTTTTACAGGTTCTACAGTTCTACAGGCAAAGGGGGTATGGAAATGAACCACAGACAGCATCAGCCCCAGCAGGGAATACGGTACACACGAACAAAATAATATCAGTCATGTCAAAGCTTCGAGAAACATGAATTATTGAACAATAATGGATATGGTAGCCCATGAGCTTCCCAGGCCTGCTCACAGAATGTTCCAGTGCTGGCAGCCGGCCGAAGTGGCCGTGCAGTTAAAGGCGCTGCAGTCTGGAACCGCAAGACCGCAACGGTCGCAGGTTCGAATCCTGCCTCGGGCATGGATGTTTGTGATGTCCTTAGGTTAGTTAGGTTTAACTAGTTCTAAGTTCTAGGGGACTAATGACCTCAGCAGTTGAGTCCCATAGTGCTCAGAGCCATTTGAACCATTTTTGATCCAGTGCTGGCAAGCCTTAACATTTGGTTTGGAAGATTTGTGGAGGGCCGATCTTGTGACTATTAGAGAATATCTATGCTCAAGAAAGGGTTCAAATATATCTTAATGATCATGGTGAAGAAGCCAGGTCGCCAGACGCACGAGGATGATAGAGTGGAGGCTGTGGTATGGGGCACAGGGTAGCTCACAGCTGCAGAGTGACACTGTGGCAATCTGTGAACATTTTATTTTCCTTCAGGCAGTACAGGTATCTATCGTCCCACTCACGTCGAATTTCGCTCTCTCGGCGGTTTGGTCGCCCTGCTTTGCTGAGGACGCAGCCCTGTTGCCCGTGGCCACAGTGAGGCACGCTACCCCAGCAGGAAACTCTTCGATGATGGCCGCACGCTGCTCCCCAGTGACCAGTGGCACTTGCACCACACCAACTGCGATGGCGGTCGGCAGATGCTGGTGGGAGGATGTCCTCTGCAGCAGCCGGAATGCGACCCCTCAACTCCGGGCAGGAGTTAACTGTGCTGCTAGACGGTCTGGTATGGCCTGCTGCTGGCTGGCTCCGCATCCCTTGCGAATTCTGAGGGTCGAACCGTGGCCCCACCACAGACTGGAACTGTGGTCCTCTATCAGAAGCTTCATGTGGCTGCCCTTGTAGGATAGTACTATCGTCCAAGAGACACTAAAGAGACTAGTATTACTTGATTGACTCTTTGCCTCTTGTTTATACTTGGCAGAGCGCATACGTTTTGCGAATGCGCCTCTCCTAGTCAACTATTGAAACATATTAGGCTAGCGCCAGTGTGCTAGTTTTGATGGCGCTTTGCAACAAGAGTTACTCGCAGTCCCACTGAGCATGCAGTTTCGGCATCTCTTGCCCCATGTTGGCCCGATATAATTTAGTACTTCATGTTGCACAGAGTTATTATCATGAGGCCGAGCCTGACTTACAGGTACGGCAGCAATCCACTGCTCCAAATTCACACTAAAACTACAGTTTCCCCCATGGGAAGTCCCAGTCCATGGGTCGACCTCTACCTGCTCTTATATACTTCTTAGTTACACGGTTTTCTGTTAAGCACAAGCTAATCTATTATATGTCTTCTAAAAGAGTTCATAATATATATCATTTCGTGGTACTCCAGGCGTTTTGCTATCAACATCCCTTTCCTCAGAGTCACTTCTATGGCGCTATAACTACCATGGTCATGGGTACTACTCACCCGCCATTCCTCTCCTGTATGCATACAATACAACATTTCAGAAAACAATCTAATGGATTCAAGACATCATTTTCTTCTAATGGATTGACAACGCATACTGTACTTACGTGTAGATTTGACTCCACATTCACCCGAAGTGACTTCCTGATGCCACTACACACACAGTCTTGTGAATTGAGCCTTAATGCTAATGTAAGTGGTTTAAATAGTTTGTTCATTACATTGGACACTCCTCACGACAATTCCGGTTTCCCATAGTTGCAATAACATTTCACTGAGTTTCAAAGTTCGCTGTCGAACGTCAATTTTTTCATGATACTGAAACAAGAAATCTATCCCTAGAATCATGTCATAGCCTTCACTCACAAGTGGTACATCCTCCATGCACTGATCAAGTTAAAACTTCCCTATTCGAAAATCCACGTGCACTGAAGCTAACGATGTGACCTCCCCATGCCGTACACTACACAATCTATAATGTGGTGGGTTCAACTTCCTTTGATCTACTAGGCTCTTACTAGCCACTTTCACATGCCCCTCCTCTGACCAACAAAAACTTAAATTTCGTGGTTCCTGTAAATCCTAGCACTGGACTTTCCACTCTGCATACGTTCTCGTAGATTGAAATTAAATGGGGTCTCTATTAGGTGGACCTGGTGCCTTTTAACAACTGCTTAACATCACCACACCCACCCCTCCACGCTCCACGTTGCTGATTACCATTTCTACCCCTATTCCTGGTGGCTGACAGCACTGTCTCTGCACATGTTACATACAACCACATTTATAACATCTTGTGCTAGTCGAAAACACTGTCCGCTTATCAGGTACTCCAGTTGCTATGTCTATTTCTTCCTACTGAACTGCTAACGGAATGGCAGAGTAAACATTCCTCAACACCACTTTACGCACCTTTCTAGGCATATTCACCAGCAACACCCTCAAAAAGACGTCAGGTGCCCTCTGCTCAGTGTGTTGTACCAGAACCTTTTTCCCCATCACTCTGGCCCAGTTCGTAAGTGTGCTCGTTCATCTCTCTTATCCAGTCTGAGGATTTCTCCACCATTTCTCCTTGCCTCTTTACCATCATCGCAGTCAACCTCTACCGAAAGTATCGTCAGCTCTTCTGTTTCTTATATCTCTGCAACAACCCTTCCTTCATCTGGTCAAACTCCGTCGTGTTTCTCAAGGCCTCAGAACACCTCACATGTGTTTTAGCTACACCTGCTGACCGCAAATTAGCTTTGTGCAACAACTGATTATCAGTCCAACCACTCATCACAGCTGACGTCTCTAGACCCTCTACAAAAGAACGCACGTCCTCAGATGCTCTACCAGGAAATGGCACAATCAACCTTGTGGCAGACAATTGCCCACCCCTGTCTACTAACTGATAACTGAAATGCGTATTATGTGCTCTTACTTGAGATCATTTTTCCAATACAATCCGCATCACCTCAGGTTCCGACACGCCTTGCATCCTTGACTCTGCCATTGTGCTGCTTTCACTATTCAACATCCCAAATCTCAAGCTGCACGACCACAAAAAGAAAACCTCCTCTACCTGGTCATGCCACTATTACTCACAATTACTATAGTAAGCCACTCAGATACAACATAGAACAAAACAATCTTATTTCCTATGCCTCACCACTTACACTCCTGGAAATGGAAAAAAGAACACATTGACATCGGTGTGTCAGACCCACCATACTTGCTCCGGACACTGCGAGAGGGCTGTACAAGCAATGATCACACGCACGGCACAGCGGACACACCAGGAACCGCGGTGTTGGCCGTCGAATGGCGCTAGCTGCGCAGCATTTGTGCACCGCCGCCGTCTGTGTCAGCCAGTTTGCCGTGGCATACGGAGCTCCATCGCAGTCTTTAACACTGGTAGCATGCCGCGACAGCGTGGACGTGAACCGTATGTGCAGTTGACGGACTTTGAGCGAGGGCGTATAGTGGGCATGCGGGAGGCCGGGTGGACGTACCGCCGAATTGCTCAATACGTGGGGCGTGAGGTCTCCACACTACAACGATGTTGTCGCCAGTGGTCGGCGGAAGGTGCACGTGCCCGTCGACCTGGGACCGGACCTCAGCGACGCACGGATGCACGCCAAGACCGTAGGATCCTACGCAGTGCCGTAGGGGACCGCACCGCCACTTCCCAGCAAATTAGGGACACTGTTGCTCCTGGGGTATCGGCGAGAACCATTCGCAACCATCTCCATGAAGCTGGGCTACGGTCCCGCACACCGTTAGGCCGTCTTCCGCTCACACCCCAACATCGTGCAGCCCGCCTCCAGTGGTGTCGCGACAGGCGTGAATGGAGGGACGAATGGAGACGTGTCGTCTTCAGCGATGAGAGTCGCTTCTGCCTTGGTGCCAATGATGGTCGTATGCGTGTTTGGCGCCGTGCAGGTGAGCGCCACAATCAGGACTGCATACGACCGAGGCACACAGGGCCAACACCCGGCATCATGGTGTGGGGAGCGATCTCCTACACTGGCCGTACACCACTGGTGATCGTCGAGGGGACACTGAATAGTGCACGGTACATCCAAACCGTCATCGAACCCATCGTTCTACCATTCCTAGACCGGCAAGGGAACTTGCTGTTCCAACAGGACAATGCACGTCCGCATGTATCCCGTGCCACCCAACGTGCTCTAGAAGGTGTAAGTCAACTACCCTGGCCAGCAAGATCTCCGGATCTGTCCCCCATTGAGCATGTTTGGGACTGGATGAAGCGTCGTCTCACGCTGTCTGCACGTCCAGCACGAACGCTGGTCCAACTGAGGCGCCAGGTGGAAATGGCATGCCAAGCCGTTCCACAGGACTACATCCAGCATCTCTACGATCGTCTCCATGGGAGAATAGCAGCCTGCATTGCTGCGAAAGGTGGATATACACTGTACTAGTGCCGACATTGTGCATGCTCTGTTGCCTGTGTCTATGTGCCTGTGGTTCTGTTAGTGTGATCATGTGATGTATCTGACCCCAGGAATGTGTCAATAAAGTTTCTCCTTCCTGGGGCAATGAATTCACGGTGTTCTTATTTCAATTTCCAGGAGTGTAGATTCAGAACAGTGATTCGCGTTACCGCTGAAACGACGACAAATGTAACACTCTAGTGCCGAAAACTCAGTACAAGGTGCAGAATGGCTCGCAAATTAATTGACTGCATCTTACAGGTACCAGTGGATCATGAGTCCTACTCCCGTGAGACTGTAAAACAGAAACAGATTTCTCATACTACAACAAGACAATACTTAATCGCTTCTTGGCACCCATCCTTGTAACTCTGCACCTCCCTTATCTCCTACTCATTCCAAAACAAAAGTGTTCATCACTCAACATACCTTGCGTCAGCTATATCTGAATGGTTCTTGTAGGTTACGTAGGCAGGTGATCCAACTGCCTTACTCAAAGACGACGCCCGCTACTCCGACACCAGATGAGTCAGCAGAGGAATGGGGATGCTGGAGTAGAGGCTGTGGGGAATGGTACAGGGCAGCTCATGGCTGCAGAATGACACTAAGGAAATCTGTAAATATTTTATTTTCCTTTACTTCAGGTGGTACAAGTGTCTGTCGTCTTGCTCACGTTGAATGCCACTCACACGGCAATCTGGTCACCCTGCTTTGCTGAGGATGCAGCCGTGTTGCCCAGGCCCCAGTTGAAGCAGCCACGGTGGGGCACACTACCCCAGGAGTGACAGCTGTGCTCTGGCCTCTGGTGACAAGTGGCACTGGCGCCTCGCAGACCTGCTCTCTGCAATGGCAGAAAGTGGATGCTGGTAGGAGGATTTCCTCTGCACCAGCTGGGATGTGACCTCCCTGTTTCTGGGAGGGGGGGGGGGGGGGGGGGGGGGAGCTGACCATGTTGCCGGAAGACCTGGTTTGGCCTGCTGCTGGCTTGCTCCGAGTCCTTTGTGAACTCAGAGGCTCAAACTGTGGCTCCACCATAGACTTGAACTGTGGTCCTCTGTCAGAAGCTTCATGTGGCTGCCCTTGTAGGATAACACTATCGTCCAAGAGAGCTGTGACACTACAGACAGTGGTATTACTTGACTGCTCCCTGTTTGTACTAAGCAGAGTGCATATGTTTTGCAAATGTGCCTCTCCAAGTCAACTACTGACTCACATTAGGTTAGGCATGTCCGAAAGAACAGACAACAGACTCATAAAAGTATATAGTTCTGGCAATACCGGCCATGACCTTCCTCTTCTGTGTGGATGCACACATATTACCCGAACTCTTACGGGACTTGGTACGAATGTCTTCCACGAGTAATGAGTGTGTTGGGTAGGGACACAACGAATGTAGTGTGTGGACATATAAGGTGAGAATGTGGGTCTCGCGGCAGGCGTGCGTGAGATAGTCCCTGCAGTCGCACTATCCTCTGTGCCCTCGGTGGCTCAGATGGATAGAGCGTCTGCCATGTAAGCAGGAGATCCCAGGTTCGAGTCCCGGTTGGGGCACACATTTTCTCCTGTCCCCATTGATACATATCAACGCCCATCAGCAGCTGAAGGTATTAATATACACTCCTGGAAACTGAAATAAGAACACCGTGAATTCATTGTCCCAGGAAGGGGAAACTTTATTGACACATTCCTGGGGTCAGATACATCACATGATCACACTGACAGAACCACAGGCACATAGACACAGGCAACAGAGCATGCACAATGTCAGCACTAGTACAGTGTATATCCACCTTTCGCAGCAATGCAGGCTGCTATTCTCCCATGGAGACGATCGTAGAGATGCTGGATGTAGTCCTGTGGAACGGCTTGCCATGCCATTTCCACCTGGGGCCTCAGTTGGACCAGCGTTCGTGCTGGACGTGCAGACCGCGTGAGACGACGCTTCATCCAGTCCCAAACATGCTCAATGGGGGACAGATCCGGAGATCTTGCTGGCCAGGGTAGTTGACTTACACCTTCTAGAGCACGTTGGGTGGCATGGGATACATGCGGACGTGCATTGTCCTGTTGGAACAGCAAGTTCCCTTGCCGGTCTAGGAATGGTAGAACGATGGGTTCGATGACGGTTTGGATGTACCGTGCACTATTCAGTGTCCCGTCGACGATCACCAGTGGTGTACGGCCAGTGTAGGGGATCGCTCCCCACACCATGATGCCGGGTGTTGGCCCTGTGTGCCTCGGTCGTATGCAGTCCTGATTGTGGCGCTCACCTGCACGGCGCCAAACACGCATACGACCATCATTGGCACCAAGGCAGAAGCGACTCTCATCGCTGAAGACGACACGTCTCCATTCGTCCCTCCATTCACGCCTGTCGCGACACCACTGGAGGCGGGCTGCACGATGTTGGGGCGTGAGCGGAAGACGGCCTAACGGTGTGCGGGATCGTTGCCCAGCTTCATGGAGACGGTTGCGAATGGTCCTCGCCGATACCCCAGGAGCAACAGTGTCCCTAATTTGCTGGGAAGTGGCGGTGCGGTCCCCTACGGCACTGCGTAGGATCCTACGGTCTTGGCGTGCATCCTTGCGTCGCTGCGGTCCGGTCCCAGGTCGACGGGCACGTGCACCTTCCGCCGACCACTGGCGACAACATCGATGTACTGTGGAGACCTCACGCCCCACGTGTTGAGCAATTCGGCGGTACGTCCACCCGGCCTCCCGCATGCCCACTATACGCCCTCGCTCAAAGTCCGTCAACTGCACATACGGTTCACGTCCACGCTGTCGCGGCATGCTACCAGTGTTAAAGACCGCGATGGAGCTCCGTATGCCACGGCAAACTGGCTGACACTGACGGCGGCGGTGCACAAATGCTGCGCAGCTAGCGCCATTCGACGGCCAACACCGCGGTTCCTGGTGTGTCCGCTGTGCCGTGCGTGTGATCATTGCTTGTACAGCCCTCTCGCAGTGTCCGGAGCAAGTATGGTGGGTCTACCACACCGGTGTCAATGTGTTCTTTTTTCCATTTCCAGGAGTGTATAATTCTAATTTCGTTCTAGACGGGTGCAGGTCGTGTCCGAAAGAACAGACACCATATCTATATAAGTATATGAACAACATCGGTCTACTGTACGATATGTACTCGAGATTTCGATCTGCTTCCTATGAGGCTATGAACTGGGATCTATAATCAGCCCACAGAAGTTTAAAGAATCAGCACAAATTGTTGTGACTGACTGCTCGAAGCAAAAAAAGAATCAGGACAGGCGCTACAGACATCTTCATTGAATTTGAATCATCAGGATTTTTCCCACAAAACACAGTGGCATACACATTATTGTTGCATGATCGTATTATTGATTACCCATCTCTCACAGAAATTGTGCATCGAATACATAATAGGGTGGCACAGTTCACACCAGAGGCATTCTATTGTTGCACCTTGAAGTGTGTGCATCGTTGCCGATGTACAGGGATTTCATGACATGCACGGACAATTTGTGTTGAAAGATGTTGGATTCCTCGCATTTGAAAATACTAGACGAGTATCCACAACATTCTGAACAATCATCACTTCACCCAAATCATTTAGACAAGTGTAATTTCAGGCTTTCCTGGAGAATCAACTGCTTGTACTGTTGTCCGGTGTCCAGTTGGGTGCAGTTGTTTTCGTAACGCTCAATAACGAATCATATGTGAATGTGTTGAACCCATGCTCCACCATTACTTTGTGGGACATGACTCCAGTCTTTGAGCAGAGAATCTGTGGGTAGTAGTAGTTCTCCTTCGCCTTCTAACAATACTAACCAACCGAACTGTATGCATGGTTCAAAATGGCTCTGAGCACTATGGGACTTAACAACTGAGGTCATCAGTCCCCTAGAACGTAGAACTACTTAAACCTAACTAACCTAAGGACATCGCGCACATCCATGCCCAAGGCAGGATTCGAACCTGTGACCGTAGCAGTCGCGCGGTTCCGGACTAAAGCACCTAGAACCGCTCGGCCACCGCGGCCGGCGAACTGTATGCATGGCTTACTAACGTGATGTTTTCTTGTTTGTTTCTAGATGCACTTGATACACAGGTCGAGCTCAACTGACTACTGCTGGAGATAGCGGCCAACAATATCCTCCTGACTCATTCAGAGGCTTTTAATTTTCAATGTTAGTATAAATATTATAGATGTCTACATATATCTTTATTACTAAAATTATGTATGATATTCAATACTTTTCCTTCATCTGTTTGTGCAGATGATATAGAGAAGATGCTGCATGGTGGACTTGTACCTGTAGGAGCAGCATGCCTGTTGTTGATGGGGCAGCTGTGGCCAGACATGCAGCAGCCCTGTGCGCCATCTGTGTTCCAGCAGCCTGGTCAGCCATCAGTGTTGTTGTTGTTGCAGATGATGATAATGATGATGATACAGCCCAGCCTGTTGACTGATTCAGATGCTGCTCATTTTGAATGTAAGTAGAAACACGATATACATGTGAATATGTATTTATTGTCAAAACTATGCAAGATATTTATTACTGTTGCTCCTTCTGTCTGTACAGGTAATATGGAAGGAGACGAGGTAATGGAAGAATTGTAGCTGTGAGGACGGGTCGTGAGTCGTGCTTGGGTAGCTCAGACGGCAGAGCACTTGCTTGCAAAAGGCAAAGGTCCCAAGTTCGAGTACCGGTCTGGTACACAGTTTTAACTTGCCAGGAAGTTTCAATGTGGAAGAGATGCTGCGTGGTGGACTTGCACCTCCAGCAGCAGCAACTGGTCTGTCTACGATGATGGACCTCAGTCCACTCATGATGCTGCGGCCCTCTCCACAGACACCCATGCTGCTGCCGCTGCTGCTGATGATGAAGACACAGCCTGCTCTGTGGATGTGGCCACAGCCAGCCATACAGTAGCAGCAGCGGCAGCATCAGACCGGTCCACGGCCGCCCACGACGTGCCTGCAGCAGCAAGCAGCAGCCAGCCACAAAGCAACAGCAGCAGCTGGCACATCGACATCTGCAGTGCAGCCCAGGCCGTCGACGTCCCAGACCGGTCCACAGCATGGCATCATGACTCCGACCAATTTGCTGTGATCTGCGTGGCACTCTCCCTTCCCTAGCCTTTCTCAAGAGTGTCACATACATCGCAGATCACCGAGACACCACATCGGGTCTAGAAGCAGCAGCACACCTGCCCGTTCCATTACGGATCACCGAGTAAGTTTTTCGGTCGCACTGGACTACTAAGTGGTCGCTGGTGCATCTGGGAACAGTAACCCACTTGTTCACATCAATAATTAGAAGATAGGCTACCGAGATCCGGCCACTTTTCTTAATGCTTGTCAAGCAGGTCTGGAAGGGAACTCCCTGGATATATCCATGACCCATGGTATACCGCCGAAGTGCAAGGCACTTCTGTACTGTGAACTGAAGCACTTCCCCCCCCCCTTCCCCGCTCTGAAAGGTGACAGTGGTGTTGAGGGGAGGAGCACCATCCAAATTTGGCATGAGATCATGGGGAGAGTCAGTTGTAGAGTGAGCGGAATTTTTACCAAGAACATCATACTGGGCCATTTTTTTGAGATACAGGAAAGGCGATTCGGTAAACCACTCAGCATTGTACTCCATCTTGATTTGTATTCACATGTCCCTGGTCCACTTATTTGGGGGATCCAGTTACATCGCTCTTCACCAGTTCTATTCCATTTCCCACGTTTTACTGCAGATCTGAAAATGGTCATTACTGACTGAAACCGGTAATCTGAAGACCGAAAGTTTTGTGATCAGTGGTGGAAAAAAAATAAATTTATTCTATACTTCCTGGATCACTGTTTTAACCCCTGCCCTTGTCGCAACTTGTGAAACAAAGGCATATCCTGCCTACTTTCCTCCCAGATGTCACAACATCATGGTTCTCGGCATTTCTGCCACAGATGCCTCAGTTCATTTACCATGAATATCTTGAAAGGCACCTTACTGACTGCTCCAACCAGAAACCGGCATGTATGGAAATGCCTACTAAGGACAAAAAGTTCTTAAAGTTTAAAAATGCGCACCATCAGGAGCTATGTCCCTTTGTCGTTTACATAGACTTTGAGTGCCTCTTAGCCCCTATGATGTGTTATGAAAGTGGCCCACTTGTCTCCAATACCATCTTCACAGAACGGCATATGCTGTATGCAGCTGCATATCAAGTTGTGTGCGCGAATGACACAAGCCACAACAGATTCGAATCTTACATCAGAGATAAGCCTGTGAGATGGTTGCTCTCTGAGCTCGAAAAACTTGTATGGGAATCTGATCATGTTCATTGTGACAATGTACCCATGACATTTAACACGCTGTCGGAATCTACTCATTAAGAGGTATAATCTTACCTCAAAAGTATAACACAGCAAGAAAAGTATTACCGTTCGAAACTGTAGGTACGTCTCGAGGTAGTACCTCAATACACGCAAATTATTCCGACTACATTCATCCAATATTTCAAAATGGGGGCATCAGCGACTTCCAACGAATTTTAAACATAGCTTCCAAAGGGAAAAAGTTTATCGCTTACTACATTTTCCTTGTTCCTGCAGTATACTTCAGGCATGACATTTTAATTTATTACGCCTTTAATACTAACTTTATTTGCAACAAATTTTGTAAACGGTATCCACATACACCACTGACAGTACTGGTGGGCAAAAATATGAGAGCACCAAGAACACAACACATTATCATGCGTAATTCTTGTACAGTACATACGACTCCCATACCCAGGGAATGAGCGTAGTGGGAGCAGGTGCAGAAATCCTGCACTCCCGGTCAAGACAGTGTCCTAGTGGAGGTTTGCCATTGCCTTCCTCTGACGTTTTATGAAGTGTATGTCTGTGTCGTGTGGATGACTGTGATGAGCTATTGTACAGTGTGGCATTGGGTTTGTGTTGTTGTGGATGAAGGGAATGGAGAGAGCGAAATCAGGCTCCAGCACATCGCTTACACCTCTCGAAAAGCACAAAGTGTGCCGCCGAGCATAATGTCCCCATCGGATGAACAAATCATCACCAACAGTGTAACATACCCTCACTTGATGCCACTGCGGAGACGTTTGGATTTTAACCCAGGACATCAGCACAAAGACTGCTGGTCCCAAACTTCACGTAACCACCCCTCCTCCACTTGCCAGCCAAATAGCGGCAGTGGAAATTTCATCCACCACCAGGATTCGAAGTGGCTTACCTGCGAGTCAAGCACCACCGAACAGACCTGCGTCAGCTATCTACATCTACATCTACATCTACATACATACCCCGCAATCCACCATACGGTGCGTGGCTCTAGGGTACCTCGTACCACAACTAGCATCTTTTCTCCCTGTTCCACTCCCAAACAGAACGAGGGAAAAATGACTGCCTATATGCCTCTGTACGAGCCCTAATCTCTCTTATCTTATCTTTGTGGTCTTTCCACGAAATATAAGTTGGCGGAAGTAAAATTGTACTGCAGTCAGCCTCAAATGCTGGTTCTCTAAATTTCCTCAGTAGCGATTCACGAAAAGAACGCCTCCTTTCCTACAGAGACTCCTACCCGAGTTCCTGAAGCTTTTCCGTAACACTCGCGTGGTGTTCAAACCTACCAGTAACAAATCTAGCAGCCCGCCTCTGAATTGCTTCTATGTCCTCCCTCAATCCGAACTGATAGGGATCCCAAACGCTCGAGCAGTACTCAAGAATAGGTCGTATTAGTATTTTATAAGCGGTCTCCTTTACAGATGAACCACATCTTCCCAAAATTCTACCAATGAACCGAAGACGACTATCTGCCTTCCCCACAACTGTCATTACATGCTTGTCCCACTTCATATCGCTCTGCAATGTTACGTCCAAATATTTAATCGTCGTGACTGTGTCAAACGCTACGCTACTAATGGAGTGTTCAAACAATACGGGATTCTTTTTCCTATTCATCTGCATTGATTTACATTTATCTATATTTAGAGTTAGCTGTCATTCTTTACACCAATCACAAATCCTGTCCAAGTCATCTTGTATCCTCCTACAGTCACTCAACGACGACACCTTCCCGTACACCACAGCATCATCAGCAAACAGCCGCACATTGCTATCCACCCTATCCAAAAGATCATTTATGTAGATAGAAAACAACAGCGGACCTACCACACTTGCCTGGGGCACTCCAGATGATACCCTCACCTCCGATGAACACTCGCCATCGAGGACAACATACTGGGTTCTATTACTTAAGAAGTCTTCGAGCCACTCACATATTTGGGAACCAATCCCATATGCTCGTACCTTAGTTAGGAGTCTGCAGTGGGGCACCGAGTCAAACGCTTTCCGGACGTCTAGGAATATGGCATCCGTCTGACACCCTTCATCCATGGTTCGCAAGATATCATGTGAAAAAATTCGGCTGCGGAGTCGGGTACAATGCCTACTACGGTGTAGAGAAACAGTTGGCATTCAAAATAGTTACCAGCTATCTTGGAAACGATAAACAGAGATCCTGTATGGTTTTCAAAGGGAATCTTGTAGCGTTCTTCCTGTAAAATAGTGGCAAGTTCAAGTAATTATGATGGAGGTGGATAGTGATCACGTACCTTCCTCTCCAAAGTAGACCACAAAGATTCAGTAATACCACAGTCTAACATAACAGTCGCGACACTCACTGCTGTAAAAGTTGTTGCCGTTTCACAGATGGAGCGACACTCGCGCTCCAAGCGGCGGGTAAGGTGAACGTCAGACGCGTCGTAAGCATAATGTTTGTTTGCATCCATTTCCTACGTAATTTCCGATTTATTCGAGTTATTTTCTTGCCTCCAAGAGTTTGTGTGGTATCAGAAGGCATGTACGTTTCTAAAAATGATTCTAAAATATGCGCAAGTATGGACAAAAACCATGAATAGAGTGGCAAGCTACAACACATTCGTGAAGAAACACTTGTGACATTGGACAGAATTGCAGCTTACCACGTTGATATCAAAAGAATATAAACACACAGATTTACATGTAAGAAGCACAGACACGTACCTCTACATGCAAAAGCGATCGACAGCACGTTTATCGTTCTGTAGGCTTACTGTGTTTGTCATTGTCTCCTGTTGCCACAAGTACGACCTTCATCTTTATATTATTCTAAGTGGGACAAGCAACTGCCAAATAGTGGGAGACATGTGCTGAAAACACTATAATGAGCTGATTACATTACATTTCACGAAAAACCAAATATTTGAATAATTTTCAAACAATCTGTCTATAGGCACTTTCCTTGTCCCGTAATAGTTTCGCTTCTGGGCATTCTGACACTTCACATGCTTTTGTAAGACACGAACAGCTACACTTAATTTAACCACTTCATCGTCAAAGCAGGTCTGTGTTGATGATTCACACGAATTTGGCACTGATACATGGAGAGTCGAACTGGCTGCTTCTGTGTCATAGGACTGTTTTACAGCTTTAGATTGACTGTCGAATCTTTGTGGCAGTTTCTTCTTCATCGTCAGCTGAGGGAGTTTATTTGGAATGTCAAACAGTGTGGGTACTGCATTCCAAACGAGTTTGTTATTGTCTGCGTTCATGAACCGGTTTTGTTCGAAATGTAGTGAACAAAAGCTAATATTATTATACACGTAAACTGGGTCTTTCTTCATAAGGTCTTCTCGTCTGCTATTAACTAGCCATTTTCTGCTCCTAAAACGAAACATTCATCATTTATACACATATAGTTTGCAAGTGAATCCTGACGATACAGTTTAGTAACATGATGGTATATACCTCCCAGGATCCTTAGGAAACCTAAAAAAAGACAGCTGTGGTGTCTTCTTCCTGCTATTGCTGCAATTTATTGCGCTACAAACGTTCCCGATGGTAAAAACCATTGTATAAATCAAAATAAACAATCACTATTCGCTTTCACGATCGCGCCGAACTCACAGTTCAACCTACCGGCCGCTTGGGGCGCTGCTGGCGCTGTAGCAACAAAATAAAGGCGAAGTGTCGCGACTGTTATGTTAGACTGTGGTAATACTGAGGTCTGGTGACTGTGGCAGCACTGGCACTGGAGACGCGACACTTCATCCTCGTCGTCACAAAACCAACCCTGCGCGATGCGAGCTGTGTGAACAGGGGCTACGTCGTCCTGGAACATATTATCAGTGCTGGGAAACAACCATTGTACCATGGAATGGAGCTGACTAGGTAAAATGTGCACACAATTCTCGGTAGTACTGCAACACCGCAGAGTAACTATGAGGCCTGTGTAATATCAACGATTTCCTTCCCAAATCATCACCGAATCCCTAACGTGTTTCACTTTGGGGTCGCAAACTAGCCCAATAGTTGGAAATAGTGTGCAACAAGAAACATGCAATTAAATGATATTCTTTCGTTGTTCCATAGAGCCTTCGACACCACGTTTTCCCGTTTCGCGCATTTGCATCACTGATGAGCGGTTTTCAAATTTCAGCTGGCTCTGCATTTCCCTGCTTATGGAGCCATTTTCGTCATGCTTTGGTGTTGACAGGGTTCGCGAGTGCTACATTGATTTCTGCAGCGACTTTCACAGCTGTCGTTCGGTTATTTTTCGTCACAATGCTCTTCAATGACCGTCCGTCACTATCACTCGACACACCCTTTCGTCCGCGTTGTGACTTGGCGGGTGGTGGTTTTCTGCTTTCGCTGTATGCGGTATAAATCTTCGTAACAGAGCCTTTAGAAAAAACGAACACTGCTGTTACCTTGGTTGAGGAAGCACCTGTTGTGTTCTGCCCACTCGTCTAGTACCTAGGGTAGCTGCTTCCTCAGAGCGCTAGACAACAATTCAAGCAAATCGTATAATGGAATTTCTTACAGTAAGTTAAGTTGACAATACTTAACTTTGCGTGTGTGCAGATGTCCTTCGGTACATACAACACCAATGCAAGTAAAACAAAACAGTTTATGAAATGATCGTACGGCATTGTTGGCCGGGAGACCCCATGCGGGGTGTACGGCCGTCGGACTTGCAAATCCTTTTTGCGAGTCAATGATGGATGAAATGATAATTAAAGACACGCAACATCCAGTCATCTCGAGGCAGAGAAAATCCCTGACCCCGCCGGGAATCGAACCCGCGACTCCGTGCGCGGGAACCGAAAATGCTACCGCAAGACCACGAGCTGCATACAAATACAGTTTATAAGTAACTGCTCCTCGTCTTGGACTCGGGCCGCGGCTTTTTTTTTTTTTTTTTCCTTTACTGAATTTCGATTCCCCCCAAAGGGGGCGGGCAGGCAGCAGCTTAGTACGCTGCTCTGCAGCCTACAGGCTTTGTAAAAACGTAAGAAGAAAAGTAACAAGAAAAACAGGCGATAAAACGGTGACTTAAATTGTAAAACGGCGGAAAATTGTGGAAAGTTAAAACATAAAGCAAAGGGGTTGGCAATGTTAATAAAATACACAGGAGTCAGACAAGTAATATAGTAGACACACAATTAAAAAAAACATGGCGACAGTCTGGTTTCTGTTCGCAGAGATAAAAAAAAAAAAATCATACCCAGCAACAGTGTGATTGCCGTTCGCAACACTTCCCAAAAGACACACAACACTGAACACTCACTGTAAAACACTGCACGAAAATGTCGGCACAAAGATGACACTCCCTAGCCAAGGACAGATTGGGGGGGGGGGGGACCTGGATGAGGGGGAAAAACAAGGAGGGAGGAGAGGAAAAAACGAAAGGGGGGGAACCAAAGGAGGGAGAGGACTCATAAGGGGGGAGAGGGGCAGGGCAGACGCGAGAGGGAATGGGAAAAGGCAGAGAAGGGAAATGCAAAAGGACTCGGGGGAGAGAAGGGGGGCAGAGAGAGGGTAGCTGGGGAAAGAAAAAGAGGGTGGAAGGGGGGGGGGGAGAGGGAGCCCAGGAAAAGGACAGAGGAAAGGAGGGGGAGTGAGGGTCAGAGTTGATAGGAGGGATAAATGGAGGGAGAGAGGGCATCATCCGGGAGGTGGAGTTGATGGAAGTCACCTTGGGAAAGGAGATGAAGGGTGTAGAGATAGAGGGTAGGGGGGACACAACAGTGAAGACGTGGCAGGGTGTGGGGATGGGAGAGGAGAGGAGCAACCAGGGGGTGAGGGGGATCAAGGCGGCGGGAGGTGTAGAGGATGCGGATATGTTCGAGGAATAGGAGCAGATGGGGGAAAGGAATGAGGTCATAGAGGATCCGTGTGGGGGACAGGAGGCGTATACAGAAGGCGAGGCAGAGTGCATGATGCTCAAGGATCTGGAGGGACTTATACAATTTGGGGGGGGGGGGGGGCGCCTAGGTGACATGGCTTTATATTCTCTTCGTGTAGAGGCCGCTCCTGTCTAGGTGTCGTCTTACAGAGGGGTCCGTCAGCATACTATTGGCTGACGTCGTCTCACGGCCCTCTCTGCTCTTCAGTTTTTGGTCATCGTGTCGGCGCTTGATGTTACGCTGGAACAGGACCCACAATACGAACGTCAACAACTTGTTCGCATTGGAATTCACTCACTACTGCACAGATCACTGTTCAGTCCGCGGCTGACACCTGCAATGTATCCGCACAGGTGCAGTTCGTGGCCAAATACAACAGCGCAACGTGCAGGTTTGGCTAGCTCCTGCATGTATGTTCTCGCAGTATTCCCATATTTTAGTCCGACCCTTGTACCTGTAAAATTATTTCATTGCACGATAGCTAGTTCAGGAGTTACGTCTTCATGAACATTGAGATGCTTTAAAAATAGATTTTGCTTAAAATGGAGCACAGATTACTCAGACTATATTCACCCATTGTTTCATAATGAGAGCACTTACTTACTGCCACTAAACCTTAAACCTAATTTCAAACCTTGTCTAAATTTGTTGTCGCTTGCATGCTTAATGTCAAATATTTAACTCATTAATTCATTTGTCAAGAATTGAAACGATTGAAGTTTTTTATACACGTGAGTTTGGTTCTTTAAATAATGGAGGGTGTCGACTAACAGGTAAATTCTGCATTTGCCCACTCTGAAAGAGGAGTATAAATGGTTCAAATGGCTCTGAGCACTATGGGACTTAACTTCTGAGGTCATCAGTCCCCTAGAACTTAGAACTACTTAAACCTAACTAACCTAAGGACATCACACACACCCATGCCCGAGGCAGGATTCGCACCTACGACCGTAGCCGTCGCGCGGTTCCAAATGAGGAGTATATTCGGTGACGCAAATGTAAGCCGAGGAGAATGCTAAAGACATTTCAACAACAACATAATAAATCTTTCAGGTTTTTCTCGATGCGATTGATTAAAGGCGCCGAGTTGTTATTTTCTTTGATGCACAATATTTCAACGAGCCGCCCAGTCATCATCTTCAGATGCTGCGAGACGTTTCGTTATGCTAAGGGCGTCTCGGTGGTCTCCACCCTATCAATCGACAACTCGGCTGTACAAGAAAAAGCACCACGTCATTAAACATGCTAATATTTGTCACCCGCTTCCCCTCTCCCCCACCCACGCCCGCACAATATCACATCACTGTTACCAAAATCTCGTCATAATACTCTACAGAGAAAGGCGAGAGCAGTGCCGACACGGTTTTAGATGGATCCCACAATTCAGTTCCCACAAATAGTAGCACAAGGCACTTCCATTGTCATGAAAAGGTGAAGTCGCAAGAAGACACTGTAGTTCCAAACACCAGAGACCGGGTAAATTGTGTGGGTAGCAGAGGATCCTTTTTGTCTACGATCTCAAAGAAAATCGTTAAACATACGACATGTGGCAGTGTATGTATCTATGTTCTGTGAATCTTGAAACTCAATTTTGCATTTTTAGACGTTCTTAAAGAGATAAATAGAACTACTGTGAGGAACAGTTATATGACGCAGAATAACGACAGCGTTCAACTTCGTCGCACACTTACAAAATGCAGAAGCCGCTATATCTCAGTGAAGCGATATGCGTTGCCCTTTGCTAGGCCATTAACAGTTCGCTATACACTTTTTGCCTTTGTGTTTCGTCGACGAAATTTGCTTTGTTGCTAGCACACCTCCGCTCACTAACGAACAATAGCTACGGAAATATTTGGCACTTGAAACAGTGCCAGTGGGCCGTTGATAAGTGTTCTTTGTGATCGTTTTAGATTACAGCGTAAAACTGTGTGACTCTTTTGTCATCTTAATCAGTAGTATGATATGGCCTTGGCCCTGAGTGATTCAGGGACACTAACAGAACTTCAGACAAAGTAAACCGTATAGATAAAGCGTGATTTAAACACTGACTCTACTTCTGCACCTATTTCTACATCTACATGATTACTCTGCAATTAACAATTAAGTGCCTGGCAGAGAGTTCATCGAACCACGTTCAAGCTATTTCTCTACCGTTCTACTATCGAAAGGCGCGCGAGAAAAACGAGCATTTAAATCTTTTTGCGAGAGCTCTGATTTCTCTTCACTATGATCATTTGTCCCTATGTAGGTGGGCGCCAATAGAATATTATCGCAAGCTGGGGAGAAAGTTTGTGATTAAAATTCCACGAGAAGATTCTGCCGCAACGAAAAACGCCTTTGTTTTATGATTGCCATCCCAATTCAGGTACCATGCACATGGCACTCAGCAATAAAAAAAGAAAACGGCCTGCCCTTCTTTGGACTTTTTCGATATCCTCCGTCAGTCCCAACTGATGCGGATCCCACACCGCATAGCAATACTCCAGAAGACGGCGGACAAGCTTTGTCTAAGCAATCTTTTTAGTTGACATGTTGCAATTTCTAAGTGTTCTGCCAATAAATCGCAGTTTTTGGTTTGCTTTACCAACAAGCTTATATGCGTGATGGTTCCAATTTAAATTATTCGTAATTGTAATCCCTGGTTATTTAGTCGTAAATGAACTGAAATGATCGTATGGCTTTGTTGGACGGGAGGCCCCATGCGGGGAAGTTCGGCCGCCGTATTGCAAGTCCTTTTTAGATGACGCCACTTCGGCGACTTGCGTGCGTCAATGATGATGAAATGAAGGTGAAGAACACGCAACACTCAGTCATCACGAGAAAATCCCTGACCCCGCCGGGAATCGAACCCGGGACCCCGTGCGCGGGAAGCGAGAACGCTACCGCAACACCACGAGCTGCGAACTTATTTGCTACTATTTACAGCCTTTTGATTTGTTCGATTTATCGTTTAACCAGAATTTAGCGGATTTCTTTTAGTACTCACGTGGATGACTTCACACTTTTCGTTTTTTAGAGTCAAATATCTTATTAAATAATTTTGCAGTTGGTGACTTTAAGAGGCGGTATGTGACTGCATCGGCAGAGAATCTAAGATGGCTGCTCACACTCTTTCTTACTCGTTTGCGTAGACCAGAAACAGCAGAGGGCCTGTAACACTTCCTTGGAGAACACCAGATATTATTTCTGTTTTGCCTGATGGCTTTCCGTCAATTACTACGAATTGTGACCTGTCAGACAGGAAATCACGAATCCAGTAACTGAGCTCAGGCGATACTCCACAGGCACGCAATTTGATTAGACGACGCTTATGAGGAACGGTGTCGAATGCCTTCTGGAAATCTAAAAATACGGAATCAATTTGACATCCCCTGTCTATAGCACACGTTACTTCGTAAGAATAAAGGGCCAGTTATGTTTCAAAAGAGCGATATTTTCTGATCCGTGCTGACTATTTGTCAATGAATCGTTTTCTTCGAGGTAATTGATGATACTCGAACACAGTATACGTTCCAAAATCCTAATGCAAATGGACGTTAGTGATATGGGTCTGTAAATCAACGGATTACTCCAGTTTTCTTTCTTGGGTGTTGTGTCGCTTGTCAGATTACCATTCTTCATGTACGGATCTTTGGAAAAGCCAGCTGTTGTATAAGATCGCTAAGTGTAGAGCTATTGTATCAGCATACTCTGACGAGAACCTTGCTGGCATACAATCTGGACTGGAGGCTTTCCCTGTATTAAGTGATTTAAGCTGCTTCGCTACTCCACTTCCAAGTTACTCATATTGGCAGTTGTTCCTGATTCGAATTCTGGAACATTTACTTCGTTTTCTTTCGTGAAGGAGTTTCGGAAAATCGTTTTTAGTAACTCTGCTTTAGTGCCACTGTCATCAGTGACACCGCCATTGTTACTTAAAAAACATTTTCCACCTCAACTCTTTTTCATAAATATACACTTTATTAAATCTTGCACCATTGGCCAATTTTGGGCTTACAGATCATTTCGAAGCGCAGTAGTTGTCAATGTAGGCCTATGATACAATTATCCGATTATAAAGTAGAAGATATACCTGATCAGAAAGTTGGTCGTTATATAATCAGATAATTGTGCAATACGTTGACGGCTACTGCGCAAGATGTAATAAAGTGAATACCTGTCACAAATAGCTGCGGTGGAAACCTTCAAAATGTCTTTTAACAAATGTACGGCTGTGGAACCCCACACAAAAAATGGCTGACTCAACTAATCACTCTATATACAGTATTACGCAGGGAGCACAAGATTTTGAATCAGAGAGTTCTGACATACTTGTGAAATGAGACGTGTTCATGTCTCATTCTGTCGGTAGCTTACAATGTCTCTCGAAAAATAGTCATTTGATGCAGTAATTTTCAGTTTAAATGTTTCTGGTGGCTACCTTGACTTTCAGTGTCGCTAAGCAACATATTAAAGTTGGAAAATTGTGCTTCTTTGGCCTAAATGGATGGGTCAGTACAGCGTTGAAAGAACTTGACGTCATCTCTTCGTCTCTTAATTGTAGTCATTCAGCTATACAGTGAAGCGAAAAACACTCTGGGCTAAAGGTCGAAAGCGATTCAGTTATAACCGCTGTCCATTGCCATACTTTGATTTTTCCGCTTCTAGCTCTTGTGCTGGATCAATGGCGATTGTTAACATAGCTCTGGCAAGCAAGTAAATTACAAATATCGTCATTTATTTCATGGCTAAAGTAAATCAGCCCGTACATGCGCAGACAGAGCAGTAGGGGAGGGGACAACAGTAGTGGGGAGAACGTGGGAGGGGACATCTCCGTTGTGAATGAACAGGAGCCGCAGGGGAGGGGAGTTCGACAGCTGAAGTCTCCTACACTGTGACAAAAGTCACGGGACAGCGATATGCACATGTCCATATGGCGCTAGTATACTATACGCAAGGTATAAAGGGGAGGTCCATTGGCAGAGCTATCATTTGTACTCAGGTGAGTCATATGAACAGGTTTCCGACGTGATTGTGGCCGCACGGAGCGATTTAACAGACTCTGAAAGCGGAACGGTAGTTGGAGCTGGACCCATGGAACATCACATTTCGGAAATCGTTAGGAAATTCAATATTCCGTGATGTACAGTGTCAAGAATGCGCCGAGGATACCAATTTCAGGCGTTAACTCTCACCACGGATAACGTAGTGGCTGACGAGCTTCACTTAGCGACCGAGAGCAGCGGCGTTGACATAGAACTGTCAGTACTAACAGACAAGCAACACTGCGTGTGACAACTGCAGAAATCAATGTGGGACATACGACGAACGTATCCGTTAGAAAGGTGCGCCTAAATTTGGCGTAACACTTACCATGCTAAGCCCTTAACTGCATGCCACTCCCTGTGTGCTGGCTGATTTTTTCTATTTTCTACAGACTTTAAATAGCTGTAAAGGACGTTTAGTTAGAGATACATAAAAACTATAAGTACGGTTTAAAACTGTAAGGTTTCAACTTTACATGGGTTAACAGTCATGTGTATGGGGCATATACTGTTTCTAAGAAGTGATGCGGATTTCTCCTCGATTTTGCAAAAATAAATTTTTCTCCAAAATTTATTTTTACTACTTTATTCAACTTAAAGAAGAAATAAATTTTGGAAAGTGATCATTTGACACCGAAAAGACATTTGTTATACCATTTGCACATAAAGCATAGCTACATACACATAAGCTATTTAGCATAGTAAACCACAGTGTGATAAAGCTTGAAGCACAGGGTGACACACAAACCTACATTACACTCACTGCACTCATAAGAAGTATCTTTCCTTCCAGCTTTCCCAGTAATGTTCTTTTGTTTTCCACTACACACTACACAACGTCTTTGTGCTTTCTTCTTCCCTTCTGCCATTTCCACACGGTTCGGAAAATGTTTCTGCGACATTGGAGCAATCGTTGCATATCCATGAGAATCCTCAATTCTCTCTCCTCTCTGTAACACTAACACAGTGCAGACCTCCCGTATAAACTTTGGAGTGCTCAGTTTCTTCTCATTGATGCAATTGTGCAAAATACAACCATTGGAAACTACCATAATTATACAGCGGAAGGCAAGCTTTCTCCACCACTTCACTGTTTTGTGATCAAGTGCTCCATGTGAAAGACGCTGATCAAAAAGGTCTACACCAGCTTTATGTTTGTTGGAATCCAGCACTGCCACTGGTTTCAACTTCTCATTGCCTTCTCTTGTAGCAACAGGCAACATTGAGGATGTGTGCCTGGTACTTATCATCCACACATCCCTCTTGTCTTTCCATCGCAATGCTAGCACATCGTTCTTGCGGCGAAATATTTGTTCACCCTTTTTGAGTTTACCCTCTGAGAGCCTTGGGCAATCCTTTTCTGTTTGGAATTACAGTCCCTGCAAGACCAGTGTTGACTCTAGCCAGTTCTTCGGCTAGCTGAACACTGGTGTAAAATCTGTCAACATATACAGTGCGGCCCTTACCTTGGAGTGAGCCGAGCAATCGCTTTACCACTGCAGAAGCACTGTTGTCCAGTTTATCGTCCCTTCCGTGGTAAACTTCAAAGTTGTATATTTACACAGTTTTGGATTCTGCAAGAATGTATAGTTTCATGCCATATTTGTTTGGCTTATTAGCCATATAAACTTTGAAACCTACACGGCCTCTGAAAGGACACATACCTTCATCAATGGTTAGCGCTTCACCTGGCTGATAACTTTCTTTGAAATTCCTTACCAAATCATCCAGAAAAGGCCTGACCTTATGAAGGGCATCAAAGTCTACTTCACCTTTCTTTTTTTGCTTTGAATTGTCATTTATGTGGAACATAGACAAAATATTCAGAAATCTGTCCCTTGGCATAATATTGGGGCAAAAATTGCAGCTAACCACTGGATCACTACACCAGTGACTGACCGTATTTGGCCTCTCACTGAATGACATGTGGAGGATAATAGCCAGAAACGTCTTTGTTTCAGCAATTGTTAGCGTCCTCCACTGCTTGAATCTAGAATTGGGCCCTAATTTGTTTTGTGCTCTCAGTGTGGCCAGCTTCTGTCTAGCATATAGCATATAGGTTTGTTTGTTCCTTCATGATTGAAATAGCCCTGTCATTTATAAAATGAGAAAAAAATCTAAATATTCACTAGACTGACCGAGTCCTACATTACTTAGCACACCATGAGACCCTGTAAATAACAAAATGTTTGGTGTTTGATCCACTATAGTCCAGTCATCCTGTGAAATGTCACTCAATCTTGGCCTCTTTCGATGATGAGTGGGGGGGGAACACAGGCGGTGGCTCACCTTCATCTGACGACAAATCTGTGTCTGAAATAATACAGAACGAAACAGAACAAATCGCAACACGAACTGTCCTGTTCTGCATCGTTTTAGTAAGATGTTAGACTTACCTGGACTATCGATATTTTCCGGCATTTCGTAATCACTGTCACTATCGAAATCCGAAAAATCATCATCAGTAGGTTCAGCAAGTACTTCTTCAATCATTTTTCGAAGTTTTGCATTCTCATCCCACTCGCCATTGTGAGTAAAAAGAAGCTAAAGAAGCTAAAACCAAAATACTAGCGCAAAAATCAACGGTAAACAAAAGACAGGACACCACAGAACACGTAACATACGCGTGAAAAACACACGTGAATTCGTTCATTAATATATACGGATATATCGCATTACCTCACTAGGTGCTGCGTTCTAGCGCTAATATGATGAACTACAAGCATTACAGGGCCTACAGGTTGTAGCGGGAACGCTAACAATGCGTTTGAAACACTTAAACAATGTGGAATGCGGCGGGACGTAATATTACGGCGGTCGCATTTTCTTCGTTTCCGCCCGCGACGTAATATTACGGCAACCGCACGGTAAGTGTTAATGAGCTACGGAAGCAGACGACCGACACGAATGGTTTTGCTAGCAGAACACCATCGCCTGCAGCGCCTCTCCTGGGCTTATGGCCGTATCGGTTGGACCCGAAACGACTGGAAAACCGTGGCCTCGTCAAGTGAGTCTCGATTTCAGTAGGTAAGAGCTGATGGTAGGGTTCGAGAGTGGCACATTCCGCGCGAGGCCATGGATCCATGCACGCTGGTGGTGGGTCCATAATGGTGTGGGCTGTGTTTACAAGGAGTGGAGTGGGTCCTCTGGTTCAACTGAATCGATCATTGACTGGAAATAGTTATTTTCGGCTACTTGGAGACCAACTGCAGCCGTTGACAGAGTTCATGTTCCCAACCAACGATGGAATTTTTATGGACTACAATGCACCACATCACCGGGTCAAAATTGTTCGCTACTGGTTTGATGAAAATTCTGGACAATTTAAGTGCCCAACATGAATCTCACTGAACATTTATGAGACTTTTTGAGAGGTCAGTTCGCGCACAAAATCCTGCACCGACAACACTTTCGCGATTACGGACGGCTATAGGGGCGGCATGGCTCAGTATTTCTGCAGGAGGCTCTCAATGACGTGTTGAGCGCATGTCGCAAGGAGTTGCTGCACTCCGCTGAGCAGAAGAAGGTTCGACCGATATTAGGAGACATCCCATGACTTTTGTTATCTCGATGTACATCTCATGTAACTTGTACGCTACAGCTATAGCTAGTCTGCAAACGATCATACTAACAGTTTGTGCCAGTGCGGCCAATAATTCGACAAATACAGATGCTCAAAGCGAATAGTTATTATCCTGAGGAGCGAAAAAGAAATAGTTGTATACACGATGGATCAACCGAAGCAAAACATGAACGACCACGCACAACCGGAAGGAAAGTTAATAAAAAATAAGGGATAAAAATGTAGCATAGTGGACAATGTCGTTTACTAAAATACTGAATATGTAATAAAAGAAAATTTGTCATATAGAAATTATGTCTCAGTCCCCTGACAATCTTTGGAAGAAGGTACAGTTAAGCTAGTTCTACTCGAGCGACTTTATGGTCAAAAACGTCTACTCGAAGTGCGTGCAACTTTCGTGCATGCGTGTAAATCAGCAGCCACTCACGACACGAGTGTGTCTATGGCGTAATGATCTGTAGATTGAGAAAGACAAGACGTGGTGTGTATGTCATGGCACGTGACACAACAGGTATTACGAGTGCCAGCACCTGTCTCCGGTGAGGAGCGAATAACTATTTCAGCGAGTTTAATAATTCTTGACTGAACATTTAAATGCATGCAAGCTCTCGATGGCACACGACAAAGTTAAGGTCTTCAGTGGCCACTTTTCAATCACATAATGATTTCCAGTGAGCGCTGCACGGAACAAAGTGTTCGCAAACTGTGGCGAACAATTCGACTTGTGTGACGTCACACGGTTGCAGGCACGGCCGACTAAGGATACTGGCCTGGGCGCGCTTTGATGAAGTCAGCTTTGTAGTGCTACGGCCGAAACACAGCCCTTCTAGTGACCCAGATTCGTATGCAGCGACTCTCGCGTATTTGCCGTTTCTGCTTCGCAAAATTACAAATGCTGTTACTGTTTGTTGATTATTATTTACACTTGATAGTAAAAGAATACTCCTCCCAGTAATACTATTATCTTTAAATTACTTCAAACCATTGGCCTCAAAAGAGTTTGATTAAAATAGTTCAGCAACACACTGTATTGTTTCGATCTTTTATAAAAAGAAAAAGCGTGACACTCACACACAATGATACTCATAAATAATTGTTTTGTACTTCACTAGTGTGTTTTGATTATCAAATAGTGTCGTTCAATCTCGCCACTAAATTTCTTGACACCCGCTGATATTCGCAAACAATGTTTTGTACTTTACTAAAGCATGTTTTAAGTCAATCATTGTGCTTCAAATTCAGTTTCAGTCTCTTTCTATCACACACACACACACAGAGGCGGACTTATGGAGAGGGACAGACAGACAGAGCAAGAGTGTGTGTGTGTGTGAGAGAGAGAGAGAGAGAGAGAGAGAGAGAGAGAGAGAGAGAGAGAGAGAGAGAGATATATATATATATATATATATATGACAGGACAACAGTGTATGAAAACCTTTTTTAAATATTATTTATCGTGCAGAAGTGGTACAAAGCTGTATCACTTTTCAACATAATCTCCCCCACGCTCAATGCAAGTCCTCCAGTGCTTACAAAGTGCACAAATTCGTTTAGAAAAAAAATTCTTTTGGTATTCCGCGCAACCACTCATGCACCGCGTGGCGTACCTCTTCATCAGAACGGAACTTCTTTTCTCCCATTGCGTCTTTGAGTGGTCCAAACATATGGAACTCACTTGGGGCAAGGTCTGGTGAGTATGGTGGATGAGGCAGACACTCAAAATGCAGGTCTGTGATTGTTGCAACTGTTGTACGGGCAGTGTGGGGCCTTGCACTGTCATGTTGCAAAAGGACACCTGCTGACAGCAATCCACGTCGCTTTGATTTGGTTGCAGGCCGCAGATGATTTTTTAGGAGATCTGTGTATGATGCACTGGCGACAGTGGTCTCTCTAGGCATGTAATGCTCCAAAATGACGCCTTTTTCATCCCGAAAGAGAGTCAGCATAACCTTCCCTTCTGATGGTTCTGTTTGCAACTTCTTTAGTTTTGGTGATGAGGAATGGCGCCATTCACACGCTCCAGCAAAAAGGGCGACAAGACAGAGATTAACAACTACCGAGATATCTCATTATTACCAGTCACCTAAGAAATTCTCTCCAAGGCACTACTCAACAGACTAGAACCACAAGTTCGTACAAAGATAGGTGAATACGAAGCTGGTTTCAGAAAAGGAGAGTCCTGTAGTGAACAAATTTGAAACCTTCTAACGCTACTGAAGGTCAGACAGGCGAACAACACTGTAGTCATATTTGTGGAATTTATGAAGGCCTACGAGTCCACAGACAGGCAGATTCTCTTTGACACAATAGGATGATATGGAAGAGACAGAAAAACTAGGACACTCACACAACAGACACTTACAGACACCACATCCAAAATAAAATTTAGGGGACATACAGAGGTCAGGAGATAGTCTCTCGCCGCTTTTATTCAACATTGTCTTGGACAAATTTGTCAAACGATGGGAAGAAAATGTAAAAGGAATTCAGTTAGAAAGAACGTGTGCAAACATGATGATAATAAAATCAAATGGTTCAAATGGCTCTGAGCACTATGCGACTCAACTGCTGAGGTCATCAGTCGCCTAGAACTTAGAACTAATTAAACCTAACTAACCTAAGGACAGCACACAACACCCAGCCATCACGAGGCAGAGAAAATCCCTGACCCCGCCGGGAATCGAACCCGGGAACCCGGGCGTGGGAAGCGAGAACGCTACCGCACGACCACGAGATGCGGGCGATAATAAAATCTACGGCATTTGCAGATGACCTTGTAATACTCAGCAACAATGGACAAGAAGCACTGGAATACTTAACATGAAGTCAAGTCTCTGCGAAAACAGCTCTACACATATCGTGTGAGACGACGCAATACATGATAAGAAAGAACAACAACAAGGAAGCCATATACACAAAATACGGAAAGATAAACAGAGTGGAAAAATTCGAACATGTTGGGAAATAGATACAAATGCGAGGATCAAACAAGGCACCCAACATGCAAAGAACAGAAAAATTTCAGAAAGCATACAAACTGACATGGATGCACTACAACATAAGAAATATTCCAAGACAGGCTAAACTCAGGCACTACAATGCAGTTGTACTGCCAGAAGCATTCTATACATAGAAAAGACCAGCATCAGCCTGCACAGAAACAGAAAAAATAGAACGTAAAATCGTTATAAAATTTTTTGGAGAAGTACGCAGAGATGGTATATGGATGAAATATCAGCCAAAGAATTATATGAATACACTGACAGGCTCACATACGTGGTCAGATAACGCCGACTAACACTCTATGGACACATTCATAGAAAGAACAACAACAGACTACCGAAAAATGGAAGACGTAAAACAAGCAGCCGTCTGTACTGAAATGGTAAATGAAAGAGGCAAATTCAAAAACAAACTGATGAACAAGAAATTTGAAGTAAAAGACAGGAAGAAAACAGGCAAAATATGGACAGAGAAAAGGAAACAGGAACATAGCCAACGAATGAAGAGGTTTTGGGAGGAGAAAAAGAAGAAGGGAACAAGAAAAAATGAATATCATGTAATATTCAGGTTAATCACTGCCCTTGAGGCAAAAATGTGAGATGAATATACAGGGTGACAATTATTGAATTATACGATAAAAACGTAAATTAGTTACAAACTACAGTGTTCACACTTTATTCAACATGTAAACGTCACTACAGATATTCGGATTTAGGTTAAGACATGTTCGATATGCCTGCCATCATTGGCGATGATGTGGCGCAGACGAAAAGCGAAATTCTGCATGACCCGCTGATGTGTCGAAACATCGATGCTGTCGATGACCTTCTGAATGTCAGTTTTCAGCTTAACAATGGTTTTGGGGTTATTGCTGTACACCTTGTCTTTAATATAGCCCCACAAAAAGGAGTCGCATGCTTCAGATCCGAAGAATATGGAGGTCGATCGAGGCCCATGCCAGTCGCCTCTGAGTACCCCAAGGCCAGAATGTGGTCCCCAGAGTGCTCCTCCAGGACATCGAACACTCTCCTGCTTCAATGGTGTCGAGCTCCGTCTTGTTTGCACCATATCTTGGTGAAATCATGGTCACTTTGGATAATGGGAATGAAATCATCTTCCAAAACCTTCACGTAGCGTTCGATAGTCACCGTGCCATCAGACAATATCGCACCGATAATTCGATAATTCTGTGAAATAAAATGGAAATGTCGTTTGGCTAGGGCCTCCCGTCGGGTAGACCGTTCGCCTGGTGCAGGTCTTTCGATTTGACGCCACTTCGGCGACCTGCGCGTCGATGAGGATGAAATGATGATGATTGGGACAACACAACACCCAGTCCCTGAGCGGAGAAAATTTCCGACCCAGCCGGGAATCGAACCCGGGCCCTTAGGATTGACAGTCTGTCACACTGACCACTCAGCTACCCGGGCGGACTGTGACTGGATATTGCACACCAGTCACCCATTTAGGGTGAAGAGATTTCTCGATCGCGAAATGCGGATTCTCAGTTCCCCAAATGCGTCAATTTTGCTTATTAACGAACCTATCCGAATGAAAGTGGGCTTTGTCGCTAAACTAAACCATGTATGCCCATACTAATTACCATCATGCCCCGCGGACAAAAGCGCAGTTTGAACGTCCTAACGCAGACCGTTCAGAAGATATTACGATTTTATTTCATATAGTTCTATAGCTGTCACCCTGTGTGTATGTATATACGAAATGGCACAGCAGACAGCTCTCACAGAACACGCAGTTTTGGTGCTGACTTGTAAACGAAAATGACCACACGAAATAGACGAGACTCACTACGGGAATAAAACGCCAGGGCGCTTCAGTAGAATGACTTGTCTCCAATAGTCAAATGAGACAAGAATATCGGCCGTGTAAAAGGTGCTTCGTGGTTTGGTCTCATTATTGAACGATTGAAATAAACAGTAGTTCCCACAATCTTCTCAAGCATTGATGTTAATGAGACTTTTGCTACCTTGTTTGACTTCTCTCACAAAGATGTAATAGCATTAGGTATAATCAGGCAGGACTGATTATAAAAAAAGACTGTGGTGTCATTCTATATAGTAATGACATAAGAACGAGAACGCTCGAATTGTGCGATAGTCAACTGTGGCTCTCCCCCGCCTCTTAGAAATGGACTCGCCCAACGCAAGGCTGAAAATGCGATGCTGCACGGGCGCCACGTAATTTTGCGCAAGCTCCACCACAGCAATCAGTGACGTTGGGCACACGAAACTGCGTGACAACTACCTGACAGAAGGCCAGGATTTGAGGACCCTTGTCAACATACTGAGCTAGGTGGCGCAGGGGTTAGTAATTGGTTTCGCAACGGAGGGGTGGTGCTTAAATCCCCGTCCAGCTAGCCTGATCTACGCTTACCCAAATCACATTAGGCGTGATTTCTCCGAAAAGGCAGCAGCCGATTTCTCGCTCCATCTTCGTCAGGCCCGAGAGTGTGCTTCATTTCTAATGGCATATTGACTATACACTTATTTTCCTAGAATCACTCACTCGTTTCTCTGGGTTCAGTCACAGTGACAGAAACCTCATCTATAATGTTAAGCTACTGTGTCTGGACTTGTATAGTTTTGGACGCGTGAATGCCGCGTACAAGATCTACCCGAATTCTCGATCGAACTGAATAACAGTGCTTGCTAAGAAACTTCTCCATGCCGATCAATGTGGCTACAATATTTATACCATTACTAGACTAAAAAACGAAACCCATACTGCTTTTGTACATTTTTAGAAGGCGAGTTAATTAAATTATACGCAATAAGGAGTGACAGTGGTACCAACCACACTACATAAACACAATCGAAAGCTTATGTCATGAAGTGCAAACAATAATAAATACAGGGGAGGAAAATATAAATGAGAAAAGAAAAAAAGGAATGAGACAACCGTTTTACCATTTGTGTTGACGCTGTCCTTAAAACCTGGAAATCAGAGAGTTATCCAGAAATTAAATTAGATAAATATATCTATCCAACTGCACTACTGTATGTAGATGACAAATTAATAACAATATCAGAAAGTAAAGACGAGCTAGATAAAATACGGACACAATAAAATCCTAAAATCTCTTGGAAGTTACATCTTCTCAAAGTAAATAACCAGAATGATCGAAAATTTTAATTAAATACCGTATATTTGAACAGGTGTGGCATTTAATGCGGACTGCTACACATGTTATGATAATGATATAGATGAAAAACTGTTCAGATTTCTAGCAAAATGTGGAACAATACAGAAAACACTAATCACAAACTCAAAAAAAGAAACAAAAGTTTAATTTTATAGAACTATGTCGACACTATTAATGATGTATGGAAGCAACAATTAGCTAAATAAAATTAAAGATCATAGCGAAATAAAAGGCAACAGCGAGAAGATTCTTGGGAAAAGTGAACGTCAGCACAAGAACATCTCCTTCGAATTGGAAACGTTCGTAATGATTTGAACACGGATGTAAGAGGAAATGAAACGTGAACAGAAGAAGAGATGAAAGACAATCGAAGAAAATCCAGATCTGCAGTGTGAAAGGAGGCAGGGATATAGGGCAACCAAGGAACCAGTGGACATAAACTTTGTGAAGATAGATTGGACAAAAGCTTAATCGCAAGATGTAAGACAACTGCAGCTACTTCCTCTCGTGACACAGAGTGGAGTCAGTCACCTTTAGCCACAAAAATGTTTCTTTTTAGCTGACGAAGTTATTGCATATGAAACTAAATCAAACCGAAAGGGAAAAAATACTTATCGAAGTTAAATACATCCTGATTTAAGAATGAATCATTATTTGAATGAAAAAAATATTGCTGATGGTGTGTTACAGCTTTTATAAATTGTACAAATGGCATTATGTAACACCTCAAGTTGTGTAATTTATTCTATATTGTACACAATGAATGGACGCATTCAACATTTAATTGACGTTACTCATACAGCACGAAAAACTCACTGTGACGACAAGTAAGTAGCTTAATGTTATCCCATGCTTTATGTCCCATCTCAATATCAAATTGTTAACCCTTTGAAGCGGCTGTGCTGAAATATCACAGTCTAACGTAATTTATTAAACTGTGATAACATGTCAAGACTGGCTGGTCGTGAAGGTGAGTACTGTTTCGATTCGATTTCAGATCGTTCCCAGTCGATTCTGCTAGCCAGTCTCCATGTTTCTGGTACTGTTGGGTTGGATAATCGTTTCAGCAACAGTTAAGCTTTACACAAGCGAATAAGAACAAACAAGTCTGCATGATGATACTAATATGAAAACTAATTTCAACACACACGTAACCACCGGTGATGCAAGATGGCCGCCGAGTAAGTGACGCCAGAAACCATTTCCAGAAAGTTAAGTGATTTAGACAGGAATATAATTTAGTTTAACGCCGACAACAAATTAAATACGTACATTAGTGTATCGTTTAGTCTTGCCGTTAAACGTTTGACTTTTCTTTGCGTATTTTTTCAGAAAACACGAAAAGATCGTAACTTCGCGAAGTCGCGCTTTGGCTTAAATTTTGTAAACGTGTTTATTTCTTGTTTCACGGTAATTTAACTAGTTTCTCGGTAACAAATAAGTAAACTACCGTAAATAGCGAATAACTTCATTGTTTTAATACAGATTTCAGAAAAACAGCGTAACTTTATATCAGAAACTTGCTTATATACATTTGTTTATAGGCCTAATTCTCGTAACGTTTTTGGAGAATCAAAGTTAAAGTATCTCGTTTAATTGTCCTTTTTTTTCATTCCATCGAGTGAAATATATAATAAATAGCGTATACCTCCATTGCTTTAATACAGATCTCAGAAAAACAGCGGAATTTTAAATCAGAAACTTGCTTATATACATTTGTGAATAGGCTTAATTCTTGTAACGTCTTTTTTGATTTTCGGTAATTTAATTGATTTATTCTAGCTAAAGTATTATTTTTGCCATGAGTGAGAAGTGCCTGACTTGCCATAGAATTGTTAGTTCCGGGGTTTGGTGTGATGGATGCAGTAGTTTATTTCACTGGGGGGGACTGCAGTGGCGTGGGTGTTGGGAAAGTGGATCAGGCTCATCAGTGGTTATGTAGGATTTGCAGCAGAGATAGGAAGATAGTGGAACAGGAGGGGAAAATTGCTGCCCTTCAGGCTGAGCTAGATCAGGCTAGGGAAGATCTGGACAGGTTAAGGAGGGAGAAGGGCAAAGAGAGGTGGGAAGTGGCAACAGGTAGCAGAAGGAACAGGCCTAGAACTAAGTCTGACAGTTTTGTGGTGAATGTCAAAAATAAGTTTGACCTGTTGCTTCAGTTAGAAACTGATGAGCCTCAAGCAGAGGTAGGTGTAGACAGGACACAACAAACTTTCAATAGGAAATTGAAAAGGAATGTAGGAAAGTCATCGAAAAGGAAGAAAGTTTTGTTGTTAGGCAGTTCTCATGCCAGAGGTGTAGGCCAACTCCTGCAGGAGGAATTAGGACCAGAATACCAGGTCACAAATTTTTTCAAACCAAGTGCTAGTCTGGATCAGGTTACAGAGGATTTAGGTTCACTCTGTAAAGGATTTACCAAGGAAGACACCGTGGTTATTGTGGGAGGGCCAGGGAACAGCATCGACAGAGATCCTGGGTACAGTATAGAGTGTGACCAGGTAAAGATTGCGTTGGCATCGAGACACACCAATGTTGAGTTTGTATCTGTCCTGAGACGCTATGACCAGCCTCATTTGAACTCTTCTGTTGGGAGAGTTAATTTGGAGTTGGAACGGCTGCTTGGGTCGGGTGCGGGGGCTCATATTGGTGTGGTTCCTGTTGATTATCTCAGTAGGTGGGACTATACCAGGCACGGCCTGCATCTCAACAGGAAAGGGAAGGGGAAACTGGCTGGGTTAATAGCAGGAAATTTAAAGGGGGGGAGGCACTGCCATGAATGGTAAAGTACCAGTGGTTACAGGTGTTGGAGCAGCACCTTTTTTAGGATAGGTAAGACAGAAAGATGTCAAGTTCTACAAGAGGTTAGGATTGAAACAAATCTTCAGTTTAGGAAAGAAATTAAACAGCACAATTCTAGCACATTGGATCACCAATCACAGCTGTCAATTATAAATTTTCACCAATCACCAGAAATTTTATCTCCACCAAGTTGTATCTCAGTCCTAGGTAATTGCATTGATGAATTAAAGTCACCCAACCCAGTTGACATAATCTGCCTCTCTGAACACCATGCGACCACTGGTATAGGAACTAGGCCTAAGCACAATGAGAAACTCAGACAGGAGAGTACTGCAAATGTTAGAATAAGGAAAGGTTCTCATAAAAGTATAATTAAAAATAATGTCAGTATATTTCATCAAAATATTGGGAGTTTAAAGAATAAAGTAGATGAGCTACTGGTTTGTTTAGAAGATTTAGAAGCTGAGAATGAAATAGATATACTATGCCTGTCTGAGCATCACATTGTTACTGATATGGATAAGGTAAATGTAAGTGGTTATAAGCTCTCTGCACATGTAATGAGACAAAATATGGAGAAAGGAGGAGTTGCCATATATGTCAAAAGTTATCATTGTGCAAAAAGTATAGAAACAAAAAAGTTTTGTGTAGGGAAACATATAGAAGCATATGCCTGTGAGCTTAAATTAAATAAAGGCACATTTATAATTGTAATTGTATATAGGTCCCCATCAGGAAATTTTCATCTATTTCTGAAAAATTTGGACTCCTTGTTGTGCTATCTGTCAGACAGAAGGAAGCAAATTATTATTTGTGGGGACTTCAATGTAGATTCTCTTAAAGAGGGTAATAGGAAAAATGACCTTGAACTATTACTTGGTTCTTTCAATTTGACACCCATTATTGATTTTCCTACTCGGGTGGTAAAGGATAGCAGCTCACTGATAGATAACTTCTTTATAGACCAAGATAAGTTTAACCAGATAAATGCTCAGCCTGTTGAGAATGGTCTTTCTGATCATGG
The DNA here is from genome assembly GCF_023864345.2 of Schistocerca serialis cubense. Taxonomy (NCBI): domain Eukaryota; kingdom Metazoa; phylum Arthropoda; class Insecta; order Orthoptera; family Acrididae; genus Schistocerca; species Schistocerca serialis. Next base: position 1,043,917,237 of record NC_064639.1, on the reverse strand, counting down.
TGCACAGCTAGTTACAATATATGACATAGCTCCATTCAGCAATAGTAAACAGTCCTCCAAAGCAGTACGTTCAGTCAACGATTTAACAATTGCAAATTTCAGGGAAAGCCTACAGCAGTTAGACTGGGATGAGGTGTACCGTGAACCTGATGCCAATTTAAAATATAATTTATTTCATGACATTTTTGTAAATGCATTTGAAAACTGCTTCCCCAAGAAAATAGTTAAATATACTCGTAAGAAACCTTGTAACAAACCATGGCTTACTAAGGGTATAAAAATATCTTGTAACCGGAAAAGAGAAATGTATCTGACAGCAAGAAAGAGTAGTGACCCAGAAACTATCAAACATTATAAAAACTACTGTGTTATATTAAGAAAAGTTATCAAAAAATCCAGGAGTATGTGTATCATGTCTGAAATCAGCAACTCTGATAATAAAATTAAAACAATTTGGAATATTATTAAACGAGAAACAGGTCAACCAAGAGCAGAGGAAGACAGTATTACCATCAAATTGAATGAAAACTTTACGAACAAAAAGTCAGAAGTTGGAAATATTTTTAATAATCATTTTCTAAATGTTGTGGATATAGTAGGATCCAGGTGTTCATTAGAAGATGCTAGGCTGTTAATGGAAGAGGCCATACCTATGCAATTTGATACAATTGAAATCTCACCCACTTCTCCCTCTGAAATTAGGAAAATAATAAACTTGCTTAAAAGCAAAAACTCACATGGAATTGATGGCATTTCCAGCAAAATACTAAAAGCTTGTTCTCAACAGATAGGTAAGATTCTCAGCCACCTGTGTAATAGCTCTCTGGAACAGGGTATTTTCCCTGATAGACTGAAATATGCTATTGTTATACCTTTGCATAAAAAGGGGGATAGATCTGATGTCAACAATTACCGTCCAATCTCCCTTCTAACAGCTTTATCCGAAATTTTTGAGAAAGTGATGTATTCAAGAGTAGCTTCACATATCTGTATAAATGAAGTACTAACAAAATGTCAGTTTGGTTTCCAGAAAGGTTTTTCAACAGAAAATGCCATATATGCTTTCACCAGTCAAATTTTGAATGATATGAATAACCGAACACCACCCATTGGGATTTTTTGTGATCTCTCAAAGGCTTTTGATTGTGTAAATCATGAAATTCTGCTAGACAAGCTCAAGTATTGTGGCATGAGTGGGACAGTGCACAAATGGTTTAATTCGTACCAAACTGGAAGAGTGCAGAAAGTTGAAATAAGTAGTTCTCGTAACATGCAAAGATCAGCACATTCCTCAAACTGGGGAACTATCAAGAATGGGGTTCCACAAGGGTCAGTCTTGGGTCCTTTCTTGTTCTTATTATATATTAATGACTTGCCATTCTATATTTATGAAGAGGCAAAGTTAGTTCTCTTTGCTGATGATACAAGTATAGTAATCACACCTGACAAACAAGAATTAACTGATGAAATTGTCAATACTGTCTTTCAGAAAATTACTAAGTGGTTCCTTGTAAACGGACTCTCACTGAATTTTGATAAGACACAGTACATACAGTTCCGTACAGTGAATGGTATGACGCAATTAATAAATTGGAAGAAACACATTGATGATCTGCTGAAACGTTTGAGTTCAGCTACTTATGCAATAAGGGTCATTGCAAATTTTGGTGATAAACATCTTAGTAAATTAGCTTACTACGCCTATTTTCACTCATTGCTTTCATATTGCATAATATTTTGGGGTAATTCATCACTGAGGAATAAAGTATTTATTGCACAAAAGCGTGTAATCAGAATAATAGCTGGAGTCCACCCAAGATCATCCTGCAGACATTTATTTAAGGATCTAGGGATATTCACAGTAGCTTCTCAGTATATATACTCTCTTATGAAATTTGTTATTAACAACCAAACCCAATTCAAAAGTAATAGCAGTGTGCATAACTACAATACTAGGAGAAAGGATGATCTTCACTATTCAAGATTAAATCTAACTTTGGCACAGAAAGGGGTGAATTATACTGGCGCTAAAGTCTTTGGTCACTTACCAAATAGTATCAAAAGTCTGACAGATAACCAACAAGTATTTAAGAAGAAATTAAAAGAATTTCTGAATGACAACTCCTTCTACTCCATAGAGGAATTTTTAGATATAAATTAAGGGGGAAAAAATATAAAAACAAAATAAAAAATAAAAAAATAAAAAATAAAGAAAAACAAAAAAACACAAAAAAATGAAGTTGTTATACTAACTTAAGTATGTTGTTAAATTAACCTAATTATGTCATGTATTGGAAAATTCGACTCGTTCCACATCATACGAAATATCGTATTCATGATCCATGGAACTTGTATTAATCTAATCTAATCTAATCTACGTATGTTTAATCAACATTTAGTCATCCTGCTTTGGAAAAACCCGCACATGGGCCGAGCGAGGTGGCGCAGTGGTTAACACACTGGGTTCGCATTCTGGAGAGCGACGGTACAGCCGGCCGGAGTGGCCGAGCGGTTCTAAGCGCTACAGTCTGGAACCGCTATGGTCGCAGGTTGGAATCCTGCCTCGGGCATGGATGTGTGTGATATCCTTAGGTTAGTTAGGTTTAAGTAGTTCTAGGTTCTAGGGGACTGATGACCTCAGAAGTTAAGTCCCATAGCGCTCAGAGTCATTTGAACGACGGTACAAATCCGCGTCCGGCCATCCTGATTTAGGTTTCCGTGATTTCCCTTAATCGCTTCAGGCAAATATCGGAATGGTTCCCTAGAAAGGGCACAGCCGACTTCGTTCCCCATCCTTCCCTAATCCGATGGGACCGAGGACCTCGCTATTTGGTGCCCTCCCCTCCCTACCCCCCCCCCCCCCCCCCCGCCCCCACAAATCAACCTACCAACCCGCACATGACATTTCAAATATAATTCTGAAGAATTTTTCTAACGTAGCAAGTAATGTCATTAGCGATATAGGGGATTTTTTTCAGACCGAATAAAATATGTCATTGTATAGCCTCTTTATAGGAAATGTGAAACGAATGATTTCAATATTCGTTGTACATTTTCCTAACTGTCATTTTTTTCCAAAGAATCCTAAAAATAATGAACTCAAGAGCAGTATAAACTGAAAACAATTTTCTTAGCACATCTAGAGGGGCTGTTCAATTGAGAATACTATTTATACATTCACTCACCAAATACTAGCCTTAAATAGTACAATATCGCCAGTTTAATTTATTTATTTAAATAACGAATTTATTTGAGATCCGTCCACAGCATCTGACTGTGTACGTCATGTTGCTCTCCCAGAAAAACTTAAGTTTTATGGAACTTACTGATTTACAAACAATTGGTTTGAGCCATGCTAAAAAACAAAATACGGAAAGTTATGCTGAATAATTCATACAATGTTGGAAGCAGAAAAATTTTAGTAACTGGAGGGGAAAAAAGATCAAGAAGGGAGACTCACAGGGTTCAATTTTGGATTCACTTCTATCCACTTAATGTTCACCTTGGCAGAATTAATACTTTTTGGCAACAATACTAGTGTTATACGAAAACCAATCAGAGAGAAAGCAACAGGAGAAATTGTTAATGATGTTTCTCAAAAACTATTAAGCATTTATCATGAAATTCGTCTTCTGCAATTTAATGTTTATTTTGCTTTTATACAAACATATTTCATCTATTCATACTAGGTACCATCAGTAGTCTATAATATAAAGAAAATTATTTAAAATAAATATATTGATAGGAGAACTGTAGTATTTTCTGCCAGCACAATTAAATTATCTAACTATCTACAATTACGGAGTTGTGATTTATCACTTACTTCCCTTTTCTGCTCTTTCATTTGTCCATTAGTTCTTCTACAGGCACTAGGCGCACATAGTTATATACACTGTAAATCATTTACACTTAAGTCTTCAGTATAAACGATTTGTAAGAAACTTAGATCCATTCTTGAATAAGCTCTGTGGTGACTGGTTTGCACGCAGCCCTTTAAAATGTACGAAATAGCAGTGCCTGTGTTACTAATAAGTACGATGCAATGTTCTGTTGTTCACCCATGCATATACAAAGGAACATGCACTGCAGGGACTACAGGTGTCAAGAAATAAAGGAAGTGTATTCGCAATTACGAACGTGAACCACTATCGCTTGTAAGACAACTAAAATTTGTGCCGGACTGGGACTCGAACCCGGATTTCCAGCTTTACGCAAGTGGTCAACTTGTGTGACTTTTTTTTTTTTTTTTTTTTTTTTTTTTGTTCGTTGTTGATCGTTGTGTTTGGTCGTCGCGGACGTCACCTGACATCCGTTCAAGTTCATTTGTTAATCCTTCCACTCAAATTTTTTATTACAGGTACCAACCAGCTCTCTGACCAAACACGCTGTGCTACCGTGCCGGCGTTTCGGCTATCTGTGCACAAATCATGGCCAGACCCAAACTTCAATATGTCATCGCCCATGTTTCACGAATGCCGGACATTAGCCACGCCGGACATTTGCCACACTTGCCCCTAGCCAGGTAGCGATCCCTTAGGTAAGGGACGCCATTCCTCGTACTACTTCTGTCCGCTTTCAAACCACCGTCTCCACATCTTACTCGATACAATCAGTATGTAAGGGACCTTCTCCTTCGACATCTTGGCGAAATACAGAGCTTCTTTTCCGAAGTCGAAATATTTATAACTTCTGGGAAACGAAAGCAATACCGACGATTATGTCAGTATGTAATTAGTTCTGCCAAGTATAAATATAGATTCCTCAGTCTGTACGGTAGCTTCCTTTCACGCTTACTGATTGCGATAGAAACAGTCCATCGCCATAGGAGCAACAAGAAAGGAACGATGTAAAGAGATTGCGAATGTACGCTAATCATTTCTTTTTGATCACTGCATTTGTGCTTACTTTAATTACTACAACTGCATGCCCAAAACACAACAAGGGAAGAATAAATGTGTGTGTGAATGTTCAATCATCTTTCGGGCGTGCACTCGGGACAGCGACAATTCTTCTGGCGATATTTCGCTGTCCCGAGTGAACGCCCGAAATATGATGGAACATTATGTCCGCCGGGAAAACTTCAATGTATGTGAATGTTTGAAAAGAAGAACGACACACTCTATATTAATTTACTCTCTAAAATGCGATATCCCTTGTGGTGAAACATTAGTTAAGCGGGACAATGTCCAAAACATGACTGAAAATACTCGTACGTTCACTAAATAGAGATAAGAACATCTATGATTGACATGTCATCTAAAGTCGACGTGCAATTTTAAAATGTAAGAAATAAGCAAATGAAGTAATACAGAGTTCTATGCTTGTAACGTACGTTGTTGTTCTACATTGTTTAGCTCTGGTATCTACAGGGTCACAGAGAAAGCATCCTAGATTTTGGAGCGAAAAGCCGTAATTGTAAAGATCTGCCCTACAACAGAAACAAGAAGCACAACTTAAGGAAAAATAATGTAATGTGTATTCCAGCTCTCAAGCGACACTGAAGCAGATAGTTCCTGTGACTTAGTATGGGCAGAGATTACATTCGACAACCGGAATAAATTAATAACTGGCTCCCTTTACTGACCTCCAGTCTCAGATGAAACAGTTGCTGAACAGATCAAAGAAAACTTGAGTCTCATCACAAATAGGAACCCTATTCTACAGTTATAGTTGGCAGTGACTTCAATCTACCTTCCGTATGTTGACAAAAATACATTATCAGATTCTATTGTAGATAGAAAACAACTTCTGTTGTTGTTCTAAATACTTTTTTAAAATTATTTCGAACAATTAGTTCACGAGGTCATTCAAATTGTAAATGGTTACGAAAACACACTTGACCTCTTAGCCACAAATAATCCTGAGCATCACGACGGATACAGGGATTAGTGAACACAGTCGTGACGAGGCTCAACTCCGTAACAAAGAAATTCACCAAAACTAAATGCGAAATTTACCTATTTATAAAAGCAGCAAAAATTCGGTTGACTTCTTTCTGAGAGACAGTCTCTAATCCTTTCAAACTATGTAAGTGAAGACCATATGTGGCTTAAGTTCAATGAAATAGTATCAACAGCACTCGAGAGATTCATACCGAATAAATTAATAAGAGACGGAACTGATCCCCCATGGTACACAAAACACGACAGGAAACTGCTGCAGGAGCAACGAAAAAGGCACGTATAATTTAGACGAACGCAAAATCTCCAATATTGGCGAAGTTTTACCGAGGCTCGAAATTTGGTGGGCATTTCAATGCGAGATGCATTTAATAGTCTCTCTAGAAATGTGGCGGAAAATCCAGAGAGATTCTGGTCCTATGTTAAGTAAACCAGCGGAAAGGCTCAGTAAGTACCTTTACTGCGCGACAGTGACGGTAATGTTACTGATGAAGTGGAGTTACTAAATGCAGTTTTCCGAAATTCCTTCACCGAAGAAGACGAAGTAAATATTCCAGAATTCGAAATGAGAACAGCTGCAAACATAATATAGAAGTAGATATGCCTGGTGTTGCGAAGAAAATCAAATTACACTATCAAATAACTGATGTTACAGAGGTGCCTGAACTGTCAGTGACAGAGGAAATCATCAAATATCTTTTCAAAAAGCCCCTAATGTATAGGAAAAGTAGGTCTCATACGTTTCTGATATTCTTCAATAACAATTAATTTCCAGTAGTAGCTCCTTGCCTACTTTCAGTTGCTTTTACTGGCCTGTTTAAAGATAATCAACAATTTAGTAAGGAATTTTAATTTTTAAAGGACTATATCTAAATGTACTTAAATAGATTTACATCTACTATAAATGTTTGCAGCTAAACATAAATAAAAAAATATTTGAGATGCCAAAATTGTCAACCTTAGGATCAGATCAGTTTTGGGATGTCAATTTTAGGTTCAATTCAAAGGTTCAGTTCCCATTTTCTTTTACAAAAGCTTATACTATCAGTTTAACAAAGCATGATATTTTAGGTGATAGTTGCGACTCTGAAGTTTCAGAAAATAATTTTAGAACTCACAATTATTTAATAGTATGGCCATAATATTAGAAGGTAGAAAAAATTTATCTTAACGTGACAACAGTAGGAGCTTTTACTTAAAAAGGAAATTGCTATTGAAAAAAATTAGATGTAACTGTAAATTCTGGTTACAGGAGGATCATTTGAGTGATGTTTAATGTTGGCTTCGTTAATTCACTGCTTCTTGATTACGTGCTAGTAAACCTAGCTGGGACCAGCTAGTCACATCGTTAAGCTATTTAGGGATACTTTGTGAGGCTTGAAAAACCCTTTAACTTTTACAATAAAGGCTGATTCCCATCACACTTTGCACATGCTTTGGACTGTCAAAATGATAAATGACCATTTACCATTTTCGCGTGTTTAAAATCAGCCTAAACAGGCTGAACTAGTGTACACTCTATTTACAATTACAACTTAATATTAGCGCCGATAATGCTGCTTCAATGTTTTAGTAATTTTAACTCAGTAATCTGCGAGGTCTCAGTGGTATTCATAGTTTTAATGCATTCTTTTTAACGTATTTTAGTCCAGTTTCTGAATATGGGCAATGGCTTTCAAGCAAGGCCTAATGTTGCCAGTCTCTTCATAATTCTTTACGATTCTCTCTATCCTGTCGTCCAGCTTCAAGTACTTCTTCTTCCTCTTCTTACCTTCAAGATTCATTTCCAATTTCATGTACATGCAGTTTGTGAGCTCTGCTTCCTTTTGTAGCACTACAACAAATGGGTGATTCTAGGGTGAGGGTTTCCAATAATACTATTTATTTTGTTGTGCCACCCTTCAACAGCATTCGTCGTTCGGTGCCTTTTTCCATAGCAGTTCCACATTTCTATTGGGATATCTTCATTGTCTAACCAGTTGTCCACAAAGTAGCCAAAAAATTGAGAGAGCCTTCCGTATCAGGAGCTTCTGCATGAATCTCAATCCATCCATTGCTTACGTCCTCCGGTTTTACAAATGCCAGCGCTGCACACATGCTGACGTGAAGTCTTAAATCCTCGTTCTGGCGGTACTCCTCAGTTAGACCGAGAACTTGAATTCTCCTCCATAAACTCTTCTTCATGTGGAAATAGATCCATTTATTTCAATTGTGGGAAAAACTTGACGAATGGCCGATATCGCAGCTGCCTCAAAATCGACATTCACTTCTTTAGGACACCACTCAGGGACTGCGTGTTTTATCAGACGGAACAGACGAACGTATGTCTTTTTTCTTATTTGGGAGCAATGCAAATACAATAGGAAGAATGTTTATTTCTTTAATCGGGCCTCCTTAGTCTACGTATATGGTGTAGATTTGTGCGAACTGCTTGCTGCAGCTCTTAAATGTTCCATCGATAAAAAAATGGGAACATGTATTTAAAATTTCTTTTCCCTTGCTTCCACTAAAAATCATTATTCTCTCCTCTAATCTACCGTCTTCAAGAAGAAAACTAGTGCCATCTCCCATTATTAATTGATCTTCATGAAGATCAATTTCATAAGAGTTCGTAGGCTCTTGTAGGTTCCCCCGCGCTTGACTCCGTCGACGACGCATGGTTCTCTTCATAGATTCTGAATTAGGCATCACTGTAACAAAGTCATAACCTTTATTGTGAAGATTTCCCATTTCATCCGCGTATATCTCCGATAACTGTGTAGTTTCTTCTCGAGACCTTCTCTTCGCCCTTTCCACTTGCTTTCTCATTTCCAGAGCCACATCGTCTGGTGGTCCACAGAGATGTTCTGATACGTTCAACACTTCTCCGTTCTTCGAAAGCAGCTTTCCCTTGCAATGATCCGCTTTTCGGCGTAAGAACATCCACGTAACAACGCCTTCTTTAGATTCCCTCTGTTTAGATACGCGTAACCATTGTAATGAGCAGAAGGCGTCCCCTTGTTCGTAGCAATAACTTCCATACTGATGGTCACGTTAGGAACTTCGACAGTAAACTGAGTGTAAGGACTTTTGTTGCGACCAGTGTGCGGGTTCGGTGACCGTCCACGGGAATTCCAGGGGTTGGGTGGCGGGTAAAGCGGAGGAGGAAGAGGAGGGGAAGGCAAGGGACCCGACCCTTCGGAGCAGGTAAAATCGTGGCAAATGTCAGGAGTGGCAAATGTCCGGACACCTGTTTCACAACCTGCACTCGTACGTTACGTATTTTCGCTTTCAGCAAGTACATATTTATTGAGAGTCGACGGACTGGTATTGGCGAATAAATACGAAACAGCAGTGTCTGTGTTGTTAAGAAGTATGACGCAGTATTCCTTCGGACATGCGTGCATGCTTCAGGCTCCGACGTATTCAGCCCTACACTATTGTTGTTGTAAAGTCAATTCGATAAGATGTTCTGCTGATTAGAGGTAGCATTACTCCACATATGCATGTCCATAACAAATATTTCAGGTAAGAAGACCATGTTTAAGATTCTTGTTGGTTGCTATGAACTGGCAAATAATATCATACTTTTGCTTTCGGTTGTAAAGATATTGTCTCTGTATTACATCCCGCCAAGAATATTGTAAAAGAGGTGATAAACGATTTCATGCTGTTGTTGAAGTGAACAACACTAGAAGATGCGATTCTTCAGACCTTCCTGGCAGACATGTTTAGTATATAGCTGTAACATTATGGGCAAATTTTAAAGAAGGATACAATGAATTATACCTGCTGGGTTTGTATGTGGAGGCATGAACCAAAGCATGGTCCTCAACAGTGACAATATGTCAACGACTCGACTCTGCCTTGGGGGTGACGACTTTTATGCCAAATCAATTTTCGTGGCATCACATGCAGCCAGAGCTCTTTACGTGAATCATAATGGAGACTGTCTACCTTCTAGAAACTATACCACAGCACTGGAAGACATTCATGCTACCCAGATCTTACTCTTAAGAGTATCCAGCTATAGAAAGAAAAATTACTGGCATTGGTTTCTTCATCTGCTGAGCAACTGTTGAATAACGACCAAGTAGAGAGATGTTACAGAGTTCTCTGCATTCAATTGATTTCTGTCTGCTGTACGAAAGCCATTATTCACAGTCTGTAAAAATTTCATTTGGTATGTAATCTTAAGATAAGCACATTGAACAAAAAAATAGTTAGCCCTAACATGGATTCTAGCCTTGAAAATGTTCTCATTTCGGCGGAACAGAGAGTTCCCAAGTTTCTTCTACATCTACATCTACATTTACACTCCGCAAGCCACCCAACGGTGTGTGGCGGAGGGCACTTTACGTGCCACTGTCATTACCTCCCTTTCCTGTTCCAGTCGCGTATGGTTCGCGGGAAGAACGACTGTCTGAAAGCCTCCGTGCGCGCTCTAATCTCTCTAATTTTACATTCGTGATCTCCTCGGGAGGTATAAGTAGGGGGAAGCAATATATTCGATACCTCATCCAGAAACGCACCCTCTCGAAACCTGGACAGCAAGCTACACCGCGATGCAGAGCGCCTCTCTTGCAGAGTCTGCCACTTGAGTTTATTAAACATCTCCGTAACGCTATCACGGTTACCAAATAACCCTGTGACGAAACGCGCCGCTCTTCTTTGGATCTTCTCTATCTCCTCCGTCAGACCGATCTGGTACGGATCCCACACTGATGAGCAATACTCAAGTATAGGTCGAACGAGTGTTTTGTAAGCCACCTCCTTTGTTGATGGACTACATTTTCTAAGCACTCTCCCAATGAATCTCAATCTGGTACCCGCCTTACCAACAATTAATTTTATATGATCATTCCACTTCAAATCGTTCCGCACGCATACTCCCAGATATTTTACAGAAGTAACTGCTACCAGTGTTTGTTCCGCTATCATATAATCATACAATAAAGGATCCTTATTTCTATGTATTCGCAATATATTACATTTGTCTATGTTAAGGGTCAGTTGCCACTCCCTGCACCAAGTGCCTATCCGCTGCAGTTCTTCCTGCATTTCGCTACAATTTTCTAATGCTGCAACTTCTCTGTATACTACAGCATCATCCGCGAAAAGCCGCATGGAACTTCCTACACTATCTACTAGGTCATTTATATATATTGTGAAAAGCAATGGCCCCATAACACTCCCCTGTGGCACGCCAGAGGTTACTTTAACGTCTGTAGACGTCTCTCCATTGATAACAACATGCTGTGTTCTGTTTGCTAAAAACTCTTCAATCCAGCCACACAGCTGGTCTGATATTCCGTAGGCTCTTACTTTGTTTATCAGGCGACAGTGCGGAACTGTATCGAACGCCTTCCGGAAGTCAAGAAAAATAGCATCTACCTGGGAGCCTGTATCTAATATTTTCTGGGTCTCATGAACAAATAAAGCGAGTTGGGTCTCACACGATCGCTGTTTCCGGAATCCATGTTGATTCCTACATAGTAGATTCTGGGTTTCCAAAAACGACATGATACTCGAGCAAAAAACATGTTCAAAAATTCTACAACAGATCGACGTCAGAGATATAGGTCTATAGTTTTGCGCATCTGCTCGACGACCCTTCTTGAAGACTGGGACCATCTGTGCTCTTTTCCAATCATTTGGAACCCTCCGTTCCTCTAGAGACTTGCGGTACACGGCTGTTAGAAGGGGGGCAAGTTCTTTCGCGTACTCTGTGTAGAATCGAATTGGTATCCCGTCAGGTCTAGTGGACTTTCCTCTATTGAGTGATTCCAGTTGCTTTTCTATTCCTTGGACACTTATTTCGATGTCAGCCATTTTTTCGTTTGTGCGAGGATTTAGAGAAGGAACTGCAGTGCGGTCTTCCTCTGTGAAACAGCTTTGGAAAAAGGTGTTTAGTATTTCAGCTTTACGCGTGTCATCCTCTGTTTCAATGCCATCATCATCCCGTAGTGTCTGGATATACTGTTTCGAGCCACTTACTGATTTAACGTAAGACCAGAACTTCCTAGGATTTTCTGTCAAGTCGGTACATAGAATTTTACTTTCGAATTCAATGAACGCTTCATGCATAGCCCTCCTTACGCTAACTTTGACATCGTTTAGCTTCTGTTTGTCTGAGAGGTTTTGGCTGCGTTTAAACTTGGAGTGGAGCTCTCTTTGCTTTCGCAGTAGTTTCCTATCTTTGTTGTTGTACCACGGTGGGTTTTTCCCGTCCCTCACAGTTTTACTCGGCACGTACCTGTCTAAAACGCATTTTACGATTGCCTTGGACTTTTTCCATAAACACTCAACATTGTCAGTGTCGGAAGAGAAATTTTCGTTTTGATCTGTTAGGTAGTCTGAAATCTGCCTTCTATTACTCTTGCTAAACAGATAAACCTTCCTCCCTTTTTTTTATATTCCTATTAATTCTTCGGATTACCCTATCCAGATGAAGCCATTAATTGATGATTAGATCCTGTGGAACTACCAAACAGCACGGATGTTGATTGCTACGTTTCACCCACTGTTCCAGACAGTGTCTGACATTTTCTATGGTGTTGACATCAGCTAGTCCATATGCTACAAAGTGCCCGAGTGTTAGTCAATCCGGAAACGTACGAGGTATGTCCAAAAAGTATAGAGGGCATTATAATTTGACTGAAACGTATCTGTACACTGGTACCCATATTGGATGTCTAGTGTGTCGTCAGTTACATGAAAGTCTGATGTGTTTGCTTATTAGTGGCGATTACTGATTTGTTTTAAAAGTGGATCAGAGAACTTGTATTAAATTTTGCTATAAAGTTTTAGAAACGTTGAACATTGCTATTGGCGAGTCTGCTACGAGTAAAACAGGGATTTAAGTGTGGTATAAGCTCTTCCAAGATGGCCATAAAAAAGCTGAAAATGACAAACGTTGTGGACGCCCCAGCACATCAACGACCGATGAAAACGTGGAGAAAGTGAAATAAATGTTTATGAACGATTCCCAACGCACAGTCAGAGAAGTTGCTGACGATGTGGGCATATCAGTGGGCTCATGCCATGAAATCTTTTCAGATGTGTAACTGCAAAATTTGTGTAAAAGGTGATGAACTTCGAGTAAAACCAGTGGCGAATGGAAGTTGTTCAGGAGTCACTAGATGAAGTCAACAACGGTGCAGAAGTATTGAAACAATGGTGTACAGGTGTGACGTCGAAACTAAGGTTCAATCGTCCCAGTGGAGGCATTCTGGATCGCCGGTCGAAAAAAGTACGGCAAGTGCGGTCGAATATGAAGGTCCTGCGTGCTGTTTTCTCCGATTTTAACAACAAAATGCATCATAAGTTCATACTTAACGATCAAACGATCAGTTATGAGTACTACCTACACGTTCAACGCGTTTGTGGGAAGCAAACCAAAAAGAATCCCGGATGTGTGGCTTAACAATTCATGGCTCTTGCACCACGACACTGTACCTGCTCACACTCCATTGCCTGTTCGTGAATTTTTGGCGAAAAACAACACTGTAATGATGCCCAGCCCCTATACTCGCGAGATATGGTGCCGTGTGAATTTTTTTCTCTTTCCAACAATGCAGATAACTAAAGGGCCGCTGTTTTACAACTTCAGATGAAATTAAAAGCGCATCGCTGAAAAGAGTTACGCGCTATCCCAAAGATCAAGTCCCGGAAGTGGTTAGACGATTGGAAGAAGCGTTAGCATAATTTTATAATATCTAATGGGAACTAATTTGAAGGAGGTAACATTAATGTTGACGGATAAATAAAATTATTTCCAAAAAATGAAAATTCTCTCAACATTTTGAAGACATCTCGTAAAGGTGCAGGAGAAAGGGCAACACTAGATCATCGATAATATACTACGTTGGTGCGTACGTTTGCAGCGTTTTTATTTTGCATGTCGGTATTCCGAATGCTATGGGTTTATTTATCGACTGTCAGTTTATATTAGTGGTTCACTGTTGTTATTTGAGTTTGCCTATTATCATTTGGAGACAGTGAGATGTGCTACGGACGCTAGGAAATGGAGTGCCAAGTGGAGAAATCTGAACATACCGATATTTTCTTCTGTTTGAGTGGAGAATCGGAACATAACCGACATTTTCTTCTGTTTGAGTTCAATAGAGGTGTGACAGAAGCGGGGGCAGCCAGCCCTGTACGGGGATAATGCCACCGGACAGAAGACGGCAAGAAAATGGTTTGTCGTTTTAAGGAAGATCGTTTTGACATTATCCACGTTCAGGAAGACCTTCGGGGTTTGTTGACGATCGTTTAAATGTATCAATCCACGTCAGTCCACTCGAGGAGGAAATTAGTGTTTAACATCCCGTCGACAACGAGGTCATTAGAGACAGAGCATACGCTCGAATTAGGAAAGAATGGCAAAGAAAATCGCCCTTCCCTTTCAAAGGAACCATCAGGGCATTTGCCTGACGCGATTTACGGAGATCATAGAAAACCTAAATGAGGATGACCGGACGCCCGTTTGAACTGTCGTCCTTCCGTATGCGAGTCCAGTGTGCAAAAGCACTGCGCCACTTCACTTGGTAGCGTACGCGAGAGCTGGCAGATCAGCTGTGGTTATTCCACCATCGTGCGACATTTGCATATAACAGTAAAGATTCGAAAATCGTATGTATGAATACCGCATGCTCTAAGCCAAAACAAACAAACAAAAACAAAAAAATCAACAGGTGGTCACATATACATCTCTACTTGCTCGTCATCAATTGGCTCGTGAACAACAGCGACCACTTCTATCCTGTATCATTATTCATTACTGGTAACGAGAAACGGTGTCTTTATGCCAACACAAGGAAAAGAAAGGAATGGTTGAGCCAAGCAAAGCAGCAACTCCACAAAGACGTGCGTGTATCAACAAAAGGTAATGTTGTGCACCTGGTGGAACAGCGACGGTGTGGTGTTCTACGAATTGCTTCCCCAAAGTGTAACGACCATTGCTGACATTTATTGTCATCAACTGGGACGCTTGCAGACGCAGTCCAAAAACAAAGACCAAGAAGACGCCATGATAACGCACGCCCGCATTCTCCTGGCCTGACAAAAAGCACTGTGCAGGAGTTGGGTTGGGAAGTCATTCCGCACCCACCTTATTCATCTGATCTTGCGCCCTCAGATTTTCCGTTCTCTATCGAACAACATTGGAGGAACTTCCTTTCCGGATGAAAATGCGTTCTGATCATGGCTCGACGAGTACTTCGACTCAAAACCACGCGATTTCTGCAGTCGCGCAATCGAACAGTTAGCCCAGCGTTGGCGGGCTGTGTTAAATAGTGAAGGAGAATATACTGTGTTATTGATGAGTAAGGACTCTGTGACGCGCATCTATTTTATTTACTAAACTTACGGAAAAAACGCTACTAACGTATATATAAACCCCACACATTAATCACCCCAAAAATATTTTGAAAAGCACTGGTTCAAACCGCTTAGCATTACACTCAAGACATCTTTCGTACCAGTGCTTCGACATAATCATAGCAAGTGAACCACTAAGGTGAACTTCATTTCCCTTTTGCCAGACCGAGTCAGGTCCACCTTCTTGTGACTTTTTCATTTCTGCGACATACTTATATAACACCAAGGAAAGCCGATAATTGCCCGCATCTCGTGGTCGTGCGGTAGCGTTCTCGCTTCCCACGCCCGGGTTCCCGGGTTCGATTCCCGGCGGGGTCAGGGATTTTCCCTGCCTCGTGATGGCTGGGTGTTGTGTGCTGTCCTTAGGTTAGTTAGGTTTAAGTAGTTCTAAGTTCTAGGGGACTGATGACCATCGATGTTAAGTCCCATAGTGCTCAGAGCCAAAGCCGATAATTCTTCAAAATCTTTCTGTGGACAGTTTCGAGCACTCCGTAAATAAGCTACTGCGATTCTGTCTCATAGTTCTTGCTTTGTGTAGTGTACTATACGGCCAACAACCATCTAGAACCGTTCTCGAATTTTTTTGTTTGCTCCTTTACACCTGGAAACTGTGTGACAATATTCTGCGAGCAGCAGTTGCTGGAACAGATTCATTCTTGAACCTTTTCCATCCCTTGCTTGAACATATCACGGTTTGCAGAAGTTGGGGCTAGAACAGACGCAGGTCCTGTGAGACTGCTTCCTGTGTCGATCTCATGCTCAGTTTGTGTGTCGATACCTGAAGACAAGCCGTCTATGTGGATATCCTCGTCTAGCGGTTCATCTAGCTACATTAATGCCAATTCGCTTGACATAACTTCTTTCCTCTAACATTTTTATACATTTTCCCATCTGAAACTGCTTCATTCAGTATGTAAAACCCAATAAAAATATGAGACGGGAATGCAGACGGGTGAAGCAATATTTCGATAGGAGCACACCCCGCCATTTTCAAGGCAAAACTGCAGCAAGTAAGCGCTGTGGAAGCTTATGTATCAAGAGAAACACCGGAAACATAACACTCAGACACACTGTAAACAGAAACAACATCACAAACCAAAGATGACCGACGTCAGAAGTTATCGAAAGTGATATTAATAATCAACAGATGAAGTAGTATAAATCTTGTCACCCTGTTTTTGACATGGAAGATTGCAGGATTCCACGCACAACTTAAACAAAAACTACCATCACTCTTCGTAAGGTTACTTGCTAATTTAATTTCAATAGCTTACTTATTAACACCATCCCAACAGCCGGAACTGCACGCCAGAATCTCCGTGTTGTTATATTGCATAGCATGATCGGTGCCAAGACAATGTTCTGCAATGGCATATTTGCTCAGCTGCTGTATGCGTGTGTGCCGCTTATGCTCAGTCCACCGTTCCCCCCACATCCTGATAGTGTAACCAATAAATAACATGCCACAACTGCAAGGAATATGGTAGACACGCAAACCAAGATCATCCTTTACGGAATCTAAAAGGACTCTGATCTTAGATGATGGTTGAAAAACATACTTCACTTCACACACTATTTCCGCGAAATACAACCAGTCCTGCTACTTCGGTATTATCCTCAGTCACAGTTGGTCGATAGCACAACGCACGTCTGATTTGTCTTTCACTATAACCATTATGACGGAAGGTGACTTTGAGATTGGCTAACTCAACGACACACTCTCAGGGTCCAAGATCTTGGGCCCTGTGAACCAAGGTACGGAGCACTCCTTCACGTTGAGCCGAATGCTGACAACTATCTGCCTGCACATAAAAGTCAATGTGAGTGGGATTCCTATAAATGGTTTGTCCCAACGTACCATCCATCTTCTTCCTGACCAAAACGTCAAGGAAGGGAAGACAGACATCCTTTTCCACCACCTCATGACACAAATATTCAGGTGGATTTCATTCAGGTATCTAAACGTCGTTCAAATTCTCACTGCCATGAGGCCAAACAACAGAAATATCGTCTACATATCTGAAAAAGAAAAAACACGCAAGTTTTAAAGCCGCAGACTCCAAGGCACATTGCTCGAAATCTCCATACAAACTGGCAGTAATACGTGACAACGGGCTTCCCATCGCAACACTATCTGTCTGCTCGAAAAGTAAGTGGAAGTCAACAAATGTCGAAATAGGTTCGTTTATTTGGCACCAAACCTAACCTCAGTCTCACGGAGAGCCCTTTTGACGACGCAGCCTTATTTTGCATCGACTCCCATTCGTTCCCCAGTGGTTGATTTTATAATTTCTGCTGAACAGGCTGTTTTTAAACTAGTTCCTGATGTTGCATAGGACGCTAGGAGGAAGGCATGGGGTACATCCACTCAATAGTAACATCACAGCAGTTGAGAGGGCTGATTTACGTTCACTTAGAGTTGATCCTGATACTGTTATGTTACCTGCGGGCAAGGGCAACACTACCGTTGTTTTGGACAAGTAGAATTATCTTCAAAAGATGCAGCGTTTATTGTCTGATTCAGCGTATGCCAGGGTCGGTGCTGATCCCACAAAAAGGCTCCTGAAGAAAAGTTCCTTATCAGAGACGACTATCTAGAGTCTTAATTCTCATTGTGCTGTTCCTCCTAGGTTATACTGCCTCCCTATGGTCCACACTGAAGGAGTTCCTCTTCATCCAATTTTATCAATAGTGCTCCGACACGTCATTTAGCAAAACACCTTGCTACTCAGTTGGGCTCTGTAGTAGGTCGTTGTGAGCACCACATTAAGAAATCGGCGGATTTCTTACGTTGTTAGAGCAATTGCGTTTGAATGACTCTGATATTCTAGTAAGTTTTGATGTAGGCTCTATCTTCACTCGTTTTCCTCTGTCTGATTCACTACGGTTGAGCGAGGTAAGGTTTAGTGCTGAATTAACGAACGTATTTCTCCATGTGTTGAATTCCTATTTCTTTTTATTCAATGACGAGCAGACAAATGGACTTCAGATGGGAAGCTGTTGTTACCTGTTATTGCCAGTTCGTATGGAAGATTTCGAGGAATGTGCCTTGGAGTCAACGGCTTTGAAATCTGCCTGTTTTTTCAGATATGTTGACGTTACTTTTGTTACAGTATACTGTTAATTTTTACTTTATGGACCGTCTGACTAAACTGTTGTAGTCAGACGGTCCATAAAGTAAAAATTATCAGTGCACCGTAATATTACACGCAACTGAGGAAGACAGGACTACAAAAGTGGAAGATACTTTTGTTGTTGGGATTCATGGTAGTGAGAATTTGAACGACGTTTTGGGACACTTGAATTAAATCCACATGAATATTTGTTTCACGGTGGTGGTGGAAAAGGTTGGCTATCTTCCCTTCCCTGACGTGTTGATCAGGAAGAGGGAGGATGGTACGTTGGTACATGCCATTTATAGGAAGCCTACACGTATCTGCAGACAGACAGTTGTCACGATACGGCTCAAAGTTAAGGGGTACTTCGGATCTTGGTTCACTGGGCCCATGTGATCTCAGATTCTCAGAGTTTGTCGGCTGAGTTAGCCAATCTCGAAGTCACCTTCCGTCAGAATGGTTACAGTGAAAGACAGACCAGACGTGCGTTGCGCTATCGGCCAACTGTGCACCGGGTGAGTGATGATAATACCGAGGTGGCAACAAAGCCTACGGCCTTTTTGCCCTGCGCAGGGCGCATTTCACACAGGATTGGTTGTGTTTTGCGGAAATAGTATGTGAAGTGTGTTTTTCGACCACCATCTAAGATCAGGGACTTTTAGATTACGTAAGGGATAATTTTGGTTTGCGTGTCTACCGTATTCCTTGCATTTGTTTCATTCATATATTGGTCAGACTATTAGGACTGTGGAGGAACGGCGTAATGTGCATAAGCGGCATACACGCTTACAACACCCGAGCAAATATGCCATTGCAGAACATTTGTCTTTGCACCGGCCCTCTTATGGAATATAACAACATGAACTTCCAGCTACTGGGTTATTGTTAATAAGAAAGTTGTTGAAATTAAATTAGCTAATAACATTATAAACAGAGATGGTGGTTTTTATGTAAATTGTGAGTGGAAATTGCTTCCTCCCTTGCCAAAAAACAGAGGGACAGAATTAAAGCCACCTCACCTGTTGATTATTAATTTTACTATAGACGACTTCTGACGTCGGTCATCTTAAGTTTGTGGTGGCATTAGTGTTTACATTGTGTGAGAGTTTTATCTTTCCGAAGTTACTCTGAAAACCCAGGTTTTTAGTTCCCTTGCACAGCGCTTACTTGCAGTTTTTCCCCGGAAATGACAGTGTGTGCTCCTGTCGAAATATCGGCGTTTGTCTTCCAGTAAGAATACTTGCTTTGCTTATAAAGGACGTAATATACGCAGAATACGTCCAGGAGAAAAAAAAGCGTTGTTACAGAAGATATTGTTACGCAACAACACCTATGTGAGGAACAAAATCTAATGATGCCCACTGCTTCAAACAAAGTCGCTACTTGCGAGCTTTAATTGTGTTTTGACCAATGAAAGACGCGTCGATTGTAGGTAGAGATATCAAGAAAGCATTGCTAGAACAATACTTAAATATTTAAAATATCTTGAAATATTTCTCTAAAATAGTGAGTATTAGACCTCTTTCTCTCGCGCGAGCGATCACGGGTTAATACTAGTGATACGTAGAACTAAAGTGTAGATCTTTAAATGTTTTATATTTATGACATATTATAATTAAAATCTTATTACTCAAGCCCTTAAATCAAGAACGTGTATTGTACAAAAGTGCTTTACAAACAGTGCACAATAATGCGACATATGTTTAAAATGTTATATGAAACAAGAATATATTGTGTACAAATTGTCATTTAGATATACACTGAAGAACCAAAGAAACTGTTACATTTAACTAATATCGTGTAGGGCCCCCGCGAGCACGCAGAAGTGCCGCAGCACGACGTGGCATGGACTCGAATAATGTCTGTAGTAGTGCTGGGGGAAATTGACACTATGAATCCTGCAGGGCTGTCCATACATCCGTAAGAGTACGAGGGGTGGAGATCTCTTCTGAACAGCACGTTGCAAGGCATCCCAGATATGCTCAATAATGTTAATGTCTGGGGGGTTTGGTGGCCAGCAGAAGTGTTTAAATTCAGAAAAGTGTTCCTGGAGCCATCCTGTAGCAATTCTGGCCGTGTCGGGTGTCGCATTGTCCTGCTGAAATTGCCCAAGTCTATGGAATACACAATGGACATGAATGGATGCAGGTGATCAGACAGGATGCTTACGTATGTGTCACCTGGCAGAGTCGCATCTAGACGTATCAGGGGTCCCACATCACTCCAACTACACACGCCCCACACCATTACAGAGCCTTCACGAGGTCGAATAGTCCCCTGCTGACATGCAGGGTCCATGGACTCATGTGGTTGTCATGGAGACATGACACGTCCATCCGCTCGATACCATTTGAAACGAGGCTCCTCCGACCAGACAACATGTTTCCAATCATCAACAGTCCAATGTCAGTGTTGACGGGCCCAGGTGAGGCGTAAAGCTTTGTGTCGTGCAATCATCAAGGATACACGAGGGGGGTCTTCGGCTCCTTAAGCCCATATCGATGATGTTTCGTTGAATAGTTAGCACGCTAACACTTGTTGATGGCCGAGTATTGAAATCTACAGCAATTTACGGAAGGGTTGCACTTCTGTCAGAATGAACGATTCTCTTTAGTCGTCGTTGGTCCCGTTCTTGCAGGAACTTTTACAGGCCTCAGCGATGTCGGAGATTTGATGTTTCACCGGATTCCTGATATTCACGGTACACTCGTGAAATGGTCGTGCGGGAAAATCCTCATTTCATCGCTACCTCGGAGACGCCATGTCCCAACGCTCGTGCGCTGACTGTAACATCACGTTGAAATTCACTTAAATCTTGATAACCTGCCACTGTAGAAGCAGTAATGCTGCCTTATAGCGTCGCCGACCGCAAAATGGTTCAAATGGCTCTGAGCACTATGGGACTTAACATCTATGGTCATCAGTCCCCTAGAACTTAGAACTACTTAAACCTAACTAACCTAAGAACATCACACACATCCATGCCCGAGGCAGGATTCGAACCTGCGACCGTAGCAGTCGCGCGGCTCCGGTCGCCGACCGCAGCACCGTGTTCTGCCTGTTTACATATCTCTGTATTTGAATACGTATGCCTATGCCAGTTTGGTGTAATATGACTCAGTAATGGAAAATAAAGATGAAATTAGACGCGGCAGCATTAAGGGCAATCAACACACACCTTTTTCTGATGTTCGCCGCACATTGGCTTGTTACAAGCAGCACAGTAAGTCTGTTGTCATGCGTTTCTTGGTGTAGTGACAGTAAGAACAGTACTACCTCGGGTCTTGTTGCGGAAGAGGTCCTTGCTATTCTTGCACATTCGTTTGTAATACTCTTTTTATTATAGCCTTCAGCTACTTGCTCAGATCTGACGTAATGTCTCACTGGATGAGCAAGGGACGTGTAAGTTGGTCATGCAATTCTAACATCTAAAACACTATAACAATCTCTAACACCCGTTGACACTAATGATACGTATTCTATATATGAACAGATTTTCTACAAACACTAACCATACGTAAATTTGGCGTTGTGAACTTGCCTTTCTACTCCGTTGTTGCTAGTCCAACGATTAAACACGTGCCGACGGTTATCGAACTGTAAATTTGTCTGGTGAGCTGGCAAATGGACGTAAATTGTTTTACAAGATAATGTGGCAGTCATCAGTATTTGAAAACGCAATCAACTTTGGAGTTCCTAGCTTTTAAAAAGCTATGAACAGTGATAATTTCCCTTACATTTACACTGAATTTGAAGACTGAATAAGGCGGAGTACCAGCCACAGAACAGTGTAATTGTTCCCTTGTGATACCAGAACAGCACAAGTGACTATAACACATAACCTTGGGAGCAGTCACTGCTAATAATTCGTCTAATTTCCGGGTCTAAGGGTGGAAGGAACTTGGCTCGCTGCAACTCGTACGTCCGTTTCACTATGCCTAAAGTCAACCTCTACGTCGTATCATGTTTTATAATAATTAAAACCTTTAATTTAAAAGGAGCAGTAACAATCTCTAACTAAATTTTTTTATTTTTAAATCATTTTAATTGTGAAATTATCCTTTTAAGTAATATTTTTGCATAGGTTATGAGTTAACACTGTTCTGTGAACGACGTCCAACTATCGCTTCTTAAAAAACATGTATAGCTGCAAGAATGGCTTTAGGTTTGCACACACAGGCGAAAAGGCGGACTGTAGTCGGTAAATGATGACACTGAAGTGCTGTATCCAAAAATTCAGCGAAAAGTCAGAAAGGATGCGAAACACTGCTATTGTACATATATAAGGCTTTAATAGCTGTACAGAAACGATACATAATTTAAGGGAACAATTGTTGACATCATCCTTAAAATTATAGGTAAACGTTTGCACTGTTTTTCTTCCCATAAAACTCTCGTTACATAGTTGTGAAGCGAATACTAAGTAACTTCTTTGTCTAAAATAAATGAATGAGTTTTAGGAGAGGTGATAGATGATCAACTAAATTATGAATACTGTGAGTAAGATGATAGAGGCGTGTTTTTTAAGTAAGTACCGTTTTGAAATTAAAAAAAGACGTGCTAAGATATCTCAATAATTTTATTTTTACACGAAAGCCTGTACCTTAATCTACTTTTCTACATAATTTCCGTCAATATTGAGGCACTTGTCATAACGTTGTACCAGTTTTTGACTACCCTCCTCATAGAAGTCTGCCGCCTGACTTGTTAACCACTGCATCACCACTGTTTTGACTTCGTCATCGTCTTGAAGACGCTGACCGCCCAGGTGCCGCATCTCGAGGTAGTGCAGGTTTTAAATGCATGAAATATTAGAGGTAAAATTTCTTTAAAAAAAAACAAAAACAAAGAAATAAAATAAAACATTTTGCTGTACCGATAACAAATGTCCTGATGTAGCAGCTCGAAATTAACTTACACGGTGTCCCATGAAGATTATAATGATCAACAATAAATCCTGTACATTCGAACAGCTCATACGCGTTATTTAATAAGAGCTACCAGCTGTTTAACATCGAAAAGTATTCCATAATTTGAAGGAACACAAAGTATGCGTGGATGCGAATAAATATAGTTTTCAGTACTTTTGTGTATGAAGAGATTCTGTTTCGCACCGACTAAGTAAGAGGGTCGGTTATCTTTCAATGGCACCTATCCATCTCTCTGCCATGATGTTTTAGCTGAGTATTCTGAGGCCTCCAGCTAAAGACGCATATACTCTATAGATGGCACATCTTATAGCTCATGTAGAGGACTAAATCCAATCAGAATTCCATACATATTAATAGACTCATTAGTCCTACAGAGAGGTGCGATCTTCCCAGTTATACGCAAATAAAATACTTCTGAACATCTTTAGACCTCAAAAGGCGCCTTAAGAAGGCAGATAATATCTCCTGTCTTGTCCAAACCAGAAATATAAACGTGTAAAGCATTTTGTGAAACATCTGTTTTGGTTCTATTGGGATATCCTGTCGTCAGTGAGTCGTCAGAAACTCCAGCTGTTTACATACGTATTGTTTGCCCACTGCAGAGAACGTTCTGTGGGCCTCAGAAGTTCGTTGAACGCAAGTACGCGATAAGCTACAGTGACGTGAGCTAAGCTGCATGCCCCTTCACATTACTCATGCACAGATAAAAGTTTGTCAGCATTTCAACAAGAGGCCGCTGACTAAGCTCGTAGCTTACTCAGTAATTTTCACAAGGGGCAGCGACTGTCACAATACGTTTCGTTGGGGACGAAATGCGTTTGGCTGTCACAAGTGCAATGCGCGAAGGCTTCAGTTACTACCGTGGCGGAGTTTTATCGAAAAACCTCTCACAAAATCGAAAGGAATTTTGGTGACGGATAAAGACAGCTAGTGGCATGCGTTAAGGTCCAGACATTCATGGGTGGCGCCGGCGTCGGTACTGAAGGCAGCAGAACAACGGTATATAGCAGATCCCTTGAACAAAAAACTGTATCCAGTAGTTGGAAGAATGCACAGACAAGACTCGTCAACAAGAGGGTAGTAGAGTGATTCACAGAACGATCACTCATGCGGTTGACTTCCCTCTGTCGTAGAATCTCAGCAAATGTTCAAATGTATGTGAATTCCTAAGGGACCAAACTGCTGAGGTCATCGGCCCATAGACTTACACGCTACCTATAGTAACTTACGCCAAGGACTACACACACACACCCATGCCCGAGGGAGGACTCGAACCTCCAACTGGGGGAGCCGCGCGGACCGTGACATGGCGCCTCAAACTGCGCGAACGTAATGAAGTATCTCAGACAGAATTACTTCCTCCACAGCAACTAGCACGGATTCCAAAAATATCGATCATAAAAAACCTAATTCCGATTTTTCTCCCATGACGTCCTGAAAGTCAAATATGATTGCAGTCAGGTGGATCCATAAGTTCTTGACTTCCGAAAAGCGTTTGACTCCAATGACCATATGGAATATCAACCGAAATACGTGAGTAAGATATTGCTGTGCCTGCATTATTCCGAATTACGATGCAACCTTACTTCGGAACTGCATGCAGACACCAGGCGTTTGACCGTCTGCATTTCGATAGTGGCATAACGCAGCTACAAAGAAACAAATAAAGAATAACGTTTTCATTGCATAAAGAGGACAGCAGCGCCTCAAAGCAATACATTGCACAGGTTGACAGCAGTTACATGCGGTAAGAAAAGTTCTCGTTTCTGTCTTTCAGTTCAATGGAGAACTAGGAAAGGGAAGCTTAAGGGAGGGGAGGGGCGGTACATGTAAGGGAGGGATCCCAAGAAAAAGGGAATAAAATGTCACTCTCGTCGACTTAATACAACCCCAACATAAAGCAAAAAGCAAAGAATACTTTTTTTATTGAACACCTGTTGACTTTAACACATGTAATCTTGCTAAGAAATGTCAATTCGCAGCTGGCCTACTGATTACGACGGTCACTCCAAAGTAAATGCACACTATTTTTTTTTAAATCCATCTTTTATTCTACATGTTTGAAAGTTTTACAGTGTGTAGATACATCCTTCAGGAACAATATTTTCATTTCTCGACATAATTTCCATCCCTCTCAACTGCCTTACGCCATCTTGGGACCAGCGCCTGTATACCTGCACGCTAAAATTCTGGACCAACCTGTTGGAGCCACTGTTTGGTAGCGTGCACAAGGGAGCCATCATCTTCAAACCTTGTTCCACGAAGAGAGTCTTTCAGTTTCCCAAAGAGATGATAGTCACATGGAGCCAGGTCAGGACTGTAAGGCTGATGTATCAGTGTTGTCCATCCGTGTTTTGTGATCGCTTCCATGGTTTTTTGACTGTTATGTGGCCGTGCATTGTCGTGCAACAACAAAACATCCTGCTTTTGCCGATGTGGTCGAACACGACTCAGTCGAGCTTGAAGTTTCTTCAGTGTCGTCACATATGCACCAGAATTTATGATGGTTCCACTTGGCATGATGTCCACAAGCAAGAGTCCTTCGGAATCAAAAAACACCGTAGCCATAACTTTTCCAGCAGAAGATGTAGTTTTGAATTTTTTTTCTTGGGGCAATTTGCATGATGCCACTCCATTGATTGTCTCTTCGTCTCTGGTGAAAAATGATGGATCCATCTAAATCTACATCTACATGACTACTCTGCAATTCACATTTAAGTGCTTGGCAGAGGGTTCATCGAACCACAATCATACTATCTCTCTACCATTCCACTCCCGAACAGCGCGCGGGAAAAACGAACACCTAAACCTTTCTGTTCGAGCTCTGATTTGTCTTATTTTATTTTGATGATCATTCCTACCTATGTAGGTTGGGCTCAACAAAATATTGTCGCATTCAGAAGAGAAAGTTGGTGACTGAAATTTCGTAAATAGATCTCGCCACGACGAAAAACGTCTTTGCTTTAATGACTTCCATCCCAATTCGCGTATCATATCTGCCACACTGTCTCCCCTATTACGTGATAATACAAAACGAGCTGCCCTTTTTTGCACCCTTTCGATGTCCTCCGTCAATCCCACCTGGTAAGGATCCCACACCGTGCAGCAATATTCTAACAGAGGACGAACGAGTGTAGCGTAAGCTGTCTCTTTAGTGGACTTGTTGCATTTTCTAAGTGTCCTGCCAATGAAACGCAAGCTTTGGCTCGCCTTCCCCACAATATTATTTATGTGGCCTTTCCAACTGAAGTTGTTCGTAATTTTAACACCCAGGTACTTAGTTGAATTGACAGCCTTGAGAATTGTACTATTTATCGAGTAATCGAATTCCAACGGATTTCTTTTGGAACTCATGTGGATCACCCCACACTTTTCGTTATTTAGCGTCAACTGCCACCTGCCACACTATACAGCAATCTTTTCTAAATCGCTTTGCAACTGATACTGGTCTTCGGATGACCTTACTAGACGGTAAATTACAGCATCATCTGCGAACAACCTAAGAGAACTGCTCAGATTGTCACCCAGGTCATTTATATAGATCAGGAACAGCAGAGGTCCCAGGACGCTTCCCTGGGGAACACCTGATATCACTTCAGTTTTACTCGATGATTTGCCATCTATTACTACGAACTGCGACCTTCCTGACAGGAAATCACGAATCCAGTCGCACAACTGAGACGATACCCCATAGGCCGGCAGCTTGATTAGAAGTCGCTTGTGAGGAATGGTGTCAAAAGCTTTCCGGAAGTCTAGAAATACGGAATCAACTTGAGATCCCCTGTCGATAGCGGCCATTACTTCGTGCGAATAAAGAGCTAGCTGCATTGCACAAGAACGATGTTTTCTGAAACCATGCTGATTACGTATCAATAGATCGTTCCCTTCGAGGTGATTCATAATGTTTGAATACAGTATATGTTCCAAAACCCTACTGCAAACCGACGTCAATGATATAGGATTACTCCTACTACCCTTCTTAAACACTGGTGCGACCTGCGCAATTTTCCAATCTGTAGGTACAGATCTATCGGTGAGCGAGCGGTTGTATATGATTGCT